>NC_050579.1:248656952-249856952 GCF_011100635.1 Trichosurus vulpecula
TTGATGATATTTTTGACGTTGAAGTTCTCCAGGGGTGCCAAATCAGGGTCCACGCCCCTCTCATCCTGTAGGACGATCTGCTGGAGGATCCGATCAAGGAGCTGCCAATGATGGATGCTCCCACCATTCCGCTTATCTGAAGGCAAGGCAGTCACTGTGTCTTTACTGAGCCCCAGGGGCTAGGTCCTGGGTATCACAGCCTGGGGCACAGAGTAAAGAGCAGACACAGCCCCCCACTGAAGAAGGAGATGTGGTCTGCACTTGGGGGAAGCTCCCAATCTAATGGGGGGAAATCAGAAAAAATGTAGCTCCTGGAAATGCATAAATCAACTCCCAACTAGGGAGTTTATCTGCTGTGGAATTTTAAATCCCCAGGTCCATCTCTCACCACTCCCCTAGCTGCTGGGGCTAGCTCCCCTAGCTTTCTGTTAGTTAAATGTGTGTTCAGAGAAGAGAAATTCATTTTCACATCTCCCAAAGGAAAGTATATTTAGAAAGGTGAATCAATTACAAAAAACCTCTATGATACACAATGAATTCCAAAGGAAAATAAAAAAGAAAAATAGATTGTGCTTTGAATTATTCATGCCACTACTCCATAAGAACAGACAATTGAGAGATAGATATTACACAATATTACAGAAGAGTAGGGGTCATTGGCTGTGCTTGTGGGATGGAGAATGAGTAGTGTTATTCAAGGAAGGCATCCCAGAGGAGGGGCCTTTAAACTATAAAGGCAAAGACACTGTCTTGTTTGTTCAAGGACCTAACGTCATTGAGGCTGCTGCTCTTCAGTCACTCAGCTCCAGCTCCACCCTAGCACCTCCTGAACCCTATTCTTGGTCTGCCTGGACATGTGGGGGTTTGTGTTGTTGCTGTTGTTTTAATATGTGCTGTGTTTTTTACACATACATGCCCTCCCCATTTACAAGATGGTGTCCTAATCTGCTTCTTTGAGTGAGTGGATCCAGGGCTTCTTTCTGTGCTTTCTAATAACCATAAGAGGAAAGGAACCTAGGGGATCCTGGCCATGAAGAAATGTCATAGAATCTCAGGGACCAAGTGTGCCATAACATCCAAGTCCAATTGTTGCAAAGAATATGCAGATTCTCGTGGGACCCACTGTCCCATGGGAAACAAGCAGGCCCAAAAGACTGACACCCAAGAAAGCAAAGTCATGTTTCTCAGGAACTCAGGTTCTCAGCATAGAAGGACCTCCCATTTCCTCCATCAACCCTTTTTTTGGAGAGAAGAAACGCCAGGCTCTCTACTTCACGTCACTACCCTTTTTTCTTATTGTCCTCCCTTCCTCTGCATATTGCAGGGTGTTTTGCTTGTTTGTTATAGCCTTCTTTCCTCCAGGAAAAATAAGGTAAATCAGAGGTTTTCAGGCATGGAATACATCTTATACAGGGTGTTCCTAAAGTCTGGACATATAGGCAAAAATGCATATTTTCAAGAAACGAAATTTTCAACATTTTATTTAACTGGAATATTAACAAGTAACATCTTCAATATGATTTCCATCATTTGTGATGCAAAGGTTGATGCGCTTTGCAAGATTTATGTGAACTTGATGCAATAACTTCACATTGCTGTCAATCTTAGAGCATTGACTCTTTATGCGTTCAATCAAGTGTGCTGTATCTGTGATTTTCATGGAGTACACATTCTCCTTTAGCATACCCCAGAAAAAGAAGTCAAGGGGGCTAAGGTCTGTTAATATACCAAATATTTCAGAATATGCATTTTTGCCTTTGTGTCCAGACTTTAGGGATACCCTGTATATACTTGACTGCAAGCAAGAGAAAATCTCTTGAAAAAGACTTCAGAGAAACAGAATGTATATATACCCTCTTCCTTGGTTGTTCACTCTTACTCCTCATAGAATAGTCCTCATGGAAGAAATTAAAGCTATCTATAGGCATATGAAAAAATGCTCTGGATCACTACTGATTAGAGAAATGCAAATCAAAACAACTCTTAGATACCACATCTCTCCTGTCAGATTGGCTAAAATAACAAAACAGGAAAATGATAAATGCTGGAAAGGATGTGGGGAAATTGGAACATTGTTGCATTGCTGGTGGAGTTGTGAGCTGATCCAGCCATTTTGGAGAGCAGTTTGGAACTATGCCCAAAGGGCTATAGAAATGTTCATACCCTTTGACCCAGCAATACCACTTCTAGGGTTGTATCCCAAAGAAATCACACAAGCGGGAAAAGGACCCATATGTACAAGGATATTTATAGCAGCTCTTTTTGTGGTAGCCAAGAATTGGAAATCAAAGGGATGCCCATCAATTGGGGAATGGCTGAACAAGCTGTGGTATATGAAGGTGATGGAATACTATTGTGCCATAAGAAATGGGGATGATGCAGTCTTCGTAACAACCTGGAAAAACCTACACGACATAATGCTGAGTAAGCGGAGCAGAGCCAGGAGAACATTGTGCACGGCCACAGATATATGGATTCCGTGAGGACCAACCCTGACATATTGCGCTCTTCTCAGCAACCTAAGGGGCAAGGACAACTCCAGGGGACTCACGATGGAGAATGCTATCTTCATCCAGAGAAAGAACTGTGAAGTTTGAATATAGATCGAGGCGCACTACATGCTCGCCTTTTTTTTGCTTCTCTTTTGTTTTTGTTTTGGGGTTTTTTTTTTTGGTTCTGTTTCTTCTTTCTCATGATCCATTCCATTGGTCAAAATTCTTCTCCACAACTTGACTAGTGCATAAATTAATTCAATGCGAAGTTATACATGACAGTTATATGAGATTCCATGCCGTCTTGGGGAGGGAGGGGAGAAAATCTGGAACTCAAAACTATGTAGAACCATGTGTGGTAAACTAAAAATAAATAAATAAATTTAAAAAAAAGAATAGTCCTCATGGAAAAAGTTTCTGCCTCATGTCTAACTTAAATCCCTCCTGTGGTAACTTGGGTTCATGTCTTCTTCTCAGGTCTTTATGACTTCGGAGGAGAGCAGTAACCACAAATAATGTGATTTATTTGTACTGTTAGAATAATGTTATGGATGGTGAAGACAGAAGTATGAGGGCAGGGAGAATGTAGAAAAGGAGAAAACAAAAAGAGGAAATTGATAAAGCTGGGGGAAAAAAGGATATCTTCAATAAGATCTGCCCTGTTTACCCAGCATAAATGTTCTTTCCTTCCTAACTGGGAACTCCATAAGAAAATGGAAAGTTTGACTGTCAGAAGTAGGAACACAGGGACTATCTGACCTTGAAATGAAAAGATAAAGATGCTGCTTGCTGGTCAAGGACACTGGTGCCTCCATTATTTAAGTCTCCTGCTCCTCCTGAGGGTCTAGGTCCTTCAGACAACAATCAGGAGTAGAGTAGGGGGAGGGACCTGAACCATATTTTCCTTTCCCCAAGCACAAGGAAGTAAGAGTAGCTTGAGCTTCTAGACATTTTTGGTCTGTTCTGGTCTCCCGGAAGAGTCATCTGAATATCTTCCCAGTGAACCATACTTGTGAAAATGCTACTTAAAAAGGGGCCCCCTCTCCCATCTCCCTAAGCTAGAAGTCTCAGGCCTCTATTAATGGGGTAGGGGGAGGCAGGACTTACAAGGCAGCTGTAAACAGTGCTGAAGCATGGAGAGCAGGTAGGGATATGCTTCTGTGTGTTTCAGCTTCCTATGGATCAGGTCAAACATTTGTGATGCACTCTTGGTATCAATGTGTACCTGATGGAAAAACAAAGTAAGAAACAGATGAATGGGGAACCCAAGGAATGTAGAGAAGGAGGAAATAAGAGAAGAGAGAAGACTCTGGTTCCAGGGCCTCTCATCTCCCCAGATATCCCAGCATAAACATCCAGAGATCCCATCTCTCACCATTTGACTAGACACAAGTAAAGGAGATCCTAATTAACTGTTTGTGATCTGGGGAGCATTGTCATGAATAATCATATACACAGACAATTATTTGGTTTGGGAATTTATCATGTATTTTTATGGTGTGAATTATGTTTGGCTAGGATTCTGCTTATACTGACTGTGACCCCAGACAAATGACAGAACCTTTCAGTACATAGGCAGCTCTCTAAGAATTTAAGTCCCAAAGAAGGTGCTGACCTATATTGGTAGAGGGAGTTACCTCACCTAAGAATTCCCTATTCTTACGAAATCACAGGTCCAGAGCCTACCTTTTCCTTATATTTTGCTGAGGTTGAAATTAAAATAAGAATACATCTCCTTAAGTACAAATCAGATGATGACAGTGAGATATACCCCAAGAGGGTTCTGTTGTTCATCAGAGTCACCCAGATATTTGACATTGGCTACTGATAATCCATAAAGCAACCACAGGTAACACAGAGTTAATTCTATGTTTCTTTAGGGATGGCTGCCTTCTTTCCTTTGAGCACCAAGGCCTGTGGGCACATGCTGATTCCAGAGGGTCCTGTCAGAATCTAGACATTTTGAGCATCCTAGAAACAAGAATGCTATTATTGGTCTATGTAGAGGCCTAATTTGGTGTCCCATTCCTTGGGAATCTCTGAGGAAGCCATTGGGAGAGTTGATATGTATTGTGCTTGAATCGCATCCTGGCAGACCTCACCATGTCAAACCTTCTGGCTAATTCCAAGTCATCCTCATTCCGGACCATCTCAAAGAAGTCTAAATGCCTGGGCAAGGAAAAGACATACAGAATGTCACAACTGAGCAGTATCTCACAGTAAGTAAATCAAAGTCAGAAAAGACCAAAACACTCCTTTCAGCCAAGGACTTACTCTCTTCCTTGTCCACATAGATGGGCAGAGAGTATTAATTTCCCCTGGAAAAGGGGCTGGTGAACAGGGAAATGGCCAAGCAGAAGAGAAACTAAAGAGGTTTCAAAAGACCCATAGGTCTTGACCTAGGCCAAATTGTGAAGTGTCTAGCTTCTTCTGGATACCATAAGTCCCTCCCTGTCCCCCTCACTCTTAGAAGCCCTCCCAGATACTCAATACTTTTTCTAGGCCCGCTGTCCTTGGGTTGGTACTCTCGTGCTTCTTCCCACCATCCTGAGTTTATTAGTTTTAGGCCTCCTCTCCCTCTTTGAAATGAATAAGTCCTTTATCTTATACCCTACCTGTCCAATATGGCATTCTCATGCCTCCGAAGTTTGTCAATCACAGGCTGTATTCCCAACATTAGGAACTCATATCGCAGATGTAACCGAAACTCCAGATTATCCTTGAAGATGATTGAGATGGGGTGGAATTAGGAGGGGGATGGAGTGGGACAGGGAGCAGAATCAGTATAGAAACATTTATTTCATTGACTAGATCACCATTATTTAATGCTTTCTTTAGCCCTTAATGCACTTCTCACCCAAACTGTATCCCATATCCAATGTGTTGCCAAGTCCAGTCAATTCTACCTTCATAACATCTTTTGTATATTCTCTCTTCTCTCCTTTGACGCTGCCATCCTCTTGATGCAGCCACTCATCACTATGGCCCTAGAATACTGAAACAGCCTTCTGATTGGTCTGGGTTTGGTCTGGTTGGTCTCAATGCCTTACGTATCTCTTCACCTTCTATTCAGCCCATCTTCCATTCAGCCATCAAGTGTGATTTTCCTAAAATTTTGATTTTCCTAAAGGGCAGGTCTGCTCACATAACTCCCCTATTCAATAAACTCCCTATTGCCTCCAGGATCAACTATAAAATCTTGTTTGGTTTTTAAAGCTCTTTATAACCTGGCCACTTCCTACCTTTCTAGACATCTTATATCTTATTTCTCTTACTCTACAATCCTACACAGTGGCCTCTTTGCTATTCTTCAAACAGGACATCCAACTTCTCCCAACTCCTTGTATTTTCACTGACTTTCTCCCTCTGTAATTCTCTCCCACCTCATTTCCCCCTTGGCTTTCCTGAAGTCTCAGCCACAGTCCCACCTTCTACAAGAAGCCTTTCCTAATTCCCCTAACTCGTATATATCTTGTCTGTACGTAGTTGTTTTCATGCTGTCTCCCCCATAAGATTGTGAGCTCCTTGAGAGTAGGGGCTTTTGCCTTTTTTTAATAACCTAGTACACAGTAGGAACTTAATAAATACCTAATGACTTGACTTTTTTGTTCTATCCCACAACAACTCCTGCAATATATATTCTTAGTCACTCCAAAAAATCACAAAATCCCATGGAAACTTGTCTCAGAGGAGAAAGAGACAGGAGATGCAAAATTTATTGACCAGAATATAGAATATATTACCTCTATAATATTATATAATAGAATATATTACTTATACATCCTGTCTACATACCTGTAGAATGTGTTACTTATACAACCTGGTCTTAGCCTACCTGGCAAAGCTGGTTCACATTCTGGGCTTCTGAGAGCTACATAATAGCAACATCACAAGGACAAGCCACTGTCAGAAACCCCTCACCCTTCTGACTCTGTCCTGATGGACTGGGTTAGGGGTGTTATTTAAAAAGGGAAGAGAGGAGGAAGAAAAACAAAGACAAAAATATGCCCCAGGCCCATTCAGAAACAAGAAGATCCTGAGTGGGCTGCCTGGTTCATTTAAAGAATCTGGCGCTCCCCTCCAATCTACATTATGGCTACTTTTCTAATGACTTTGTTCCTAAGGTTTCAGTCAGTCTCAGGGACCAGCTCTAACCCTGGCATCTAAGAGCACTAAGGATTGTTACAAAATAGAAAGTGTCAAGATAAGATGAGGTTCAGAGTTTACAGTCATAGAAATCTCCAGAAGCTAGCTCAAAAGTAGCAATATCACCAAGGCCTCAGAAAGTTCTTTTGGAAGGTTATTCTCCAGTATCTTCCCAAGCACTAATTCTTCATTTTCCAACATTTCTCCTAAAGTCCTGCTCTGCTCCCGTCCTGGATTTCTCTCCACTTTAGACTCTTCAGATAAGACCATTTTCTTTTTTCTGATTCATGTGGCTGCCCCTTCAAACCCTCTCACTATAATAACTCATATCTACTCCCTTTGCTGTAATTAACACATTGGACTATCTTCTGTTATTCAAATAGCACTTCAGATCTCTCTGCCCTGCAGGAAATTTTCTTGGATTAATTCATCCATCCATCCATCCATCCATCCATCCATCCATCCATCGATCATCTATCTATCTATCTCTCTATCTCTCTATCTATCTATCTTCTGGGTTTAATTAGAAGAGAGACCAAGGCCTTAACTTCTATCCTGCCTGTCTATGGGCCCCCTAATTTAACTGGTCTTGATCCATTTAAGTTTTAACCTTATTCTGGACCTGTTCTAACTAATGTTAACAGTAGAGAAGAATTGTTTATACTTGCTCTGTGAAGAATAATTACTTGTTAGTTTAAGTAAGAAGTTAAGTCTCGATCACAGCATTTAAAGTGATCTATGCTGTGAAATTCAAGACATTTAGCATGGACTAAGATTTTTGAAGTCTAAATATTTAATTGTTTACTCACTGACTCTAATGGCTTTAATGAAGGCCAATCATTTTGCTTAAAAGAAACAAAAAGCTAACAATAACAAAATTCATATAAATAGGATCCTATTTCTTGAATTAACGAATAGCTGATGCCAACCATTAGGACTGACTTCAATGGCAGATATAATGATAACATGATGAACCCTCCCCTCTTCATAGTGTCAGGATGGAGATGGGAAACACCAGTCTTACATTTTACTTTTTATTTATATTTTCCTTTATCAGACTGATACTTCTAGTAGTTATATTTCAGAGGGCATGACTCTGGCCTATGATGTATCCAAATCCATGGCATCTGTATTGTGACAGAATTGGCCTGTACTTTGTGCTTGAACAACATTTTAATTTTGTTGATTAACACAAGAAGACGGTTAATGCGAACTCTCTAAAAGTAATAGTGGGGACAGACATTGCCCAATCAGAAGTCAAGGGTCTCTCCTTTGGCTGCCTACGCTACCCCAGGATTCCCTAAGGAAATTGGAGGAACATAATTAAGAGATCACTGTTCTCTGGGACAGTCTAGGGATGTGGGGGAAAAGCAACCTACCTCTCCTGCACCAGCGTTGAGGACAGCATTAATGAAGGACATGATGGCTGTCTTCAGATTCACTTCATCCCGGTAGCGCCCCATGCTTCGGTCCAGCTCGTTCAACAAAGTCTGGGAGGGCAGAGGGGACAGGAGATCTTAGCACCTTACTAGCCCTGACTCCCTGCCTGCTTTTGCTCATGCTATTCTATTCCCCTAGAATGTCCTACCCCACCCCTATCCTTCCCATTGCCTTCTTTAAAACATCTCTTAAAACTCATCTTGACTCATTCCATCCAAGACTTTACCTCCTCTTGCCAGTTACATTATACAATGCTACCATATCATTTTTTTAATCAAACTCTTTTATATGTTTGTGTTCTATGTTCTGTTTCTCCAACTGAGTGAAGTTCCTTGAACACAGGGACCATTTATTTTGTATCTTTCCTAAAATTCCTAATAGAGGGTCCTGTTCATAGCAGGTACTTGAAATTGCTCCAAAAACAAAACAAAACCAAAAAGAGGCCTGTGCTGGGTTTAGGGTGAGTTGGGAGGGTATTAAATGGGCCTTGTATACAAAAAAGAAGACAAACAAATAAAGACATCCTTGAGAACCTGGACAGTTTCCTGTGGCCCAGAATTCTAGGTGATACTTGGTCTTCTATAAGGTCATTGGATTCAGGGCTCAGGTGTTTCAGAGCATTCTTTGAAATATCCAATTTCAATGAAAATCAGAGTAGCAGAGTGGGGGAAAGTATTGGCCTTTAGAAAGATGGCTTCAAACCCTACCTGCTTCTTTTATTTATTTTCTTTATTTTTTTTTGGAGGGGGAAAGGCAGGGCAATTGGGGTTAAGTGACTTGCCCAAGGTCACACAGCTATTAAGTGTGTCAAGAGTCTGAGGCTGGATTTAAACTCAAGTCTTTCTAACTTGAGATCAAACACTCTATTCACTGCACTACCTATCTGCCTATAATAAAGTAAAAGTGTTTTACAAACTGTAAATTTATAATTCTTCTCATCCTTTTGGATGGGGTTCAGATAAAAACAGTCCTGGGACAGGTTGCTAGACTGCTCTCATTCTTCTACACTGAATGTTCTATGGACCACTGCATAAAACTCTCTTTTTTGTAATTAAATGGAAGCATTGGGATGTCAGCTCATTGTCCAGAGGCTCGATGAAAGTGTTCTCAATACAAGGATGCACATATGTACATCCTTCTCCTTTCACATAGTTTTGATTTCTTCTACTAGGTCTCTATATTTTGAAAGCCTTTTGTTCCATGTTGCTTGAAGATTATGAATATTTGGCAACATCTATTAACACTGTTATTAAATTCTATGGATCAATGTTTTATCAGAACAATTGTAGCCCTCAATTGTTGAGGTCCTGATACCCAGATAATTTATTGGTTGAATTTTCCAGGATATTTTGAAATCTGTATTGTTAATGTTACTATCATTAACCAACTGTTGGAAAAGTTACCTGTTTTCCTGGTCAGCATCTTGGAGACATCTCTGGTCCACCCTTTCCCTACATTAGCTCTTCTTTTCCCAAGTTCCCTCACTTGGATGATATATTCCTGCACTCTTTATATAATGCCTTCCATTTTTCCCTCATCCCGTATGCTATCTCCATGCATGCCCCAACTCCTTCCATATAAGGCTCCTCATTGCCCCAGTCCTTCCCCTCATGCCCCACCAGGATATCATCCTTGTGTAGCTCTGTGCATGTCTTTCATATTGCTCTCCTACCCCTCACCTGGAAGCGGGTCCTCTCAGCGGCATACACCTGATAGTGCAACATGGCTTGAAGCACCTTCTTATGGCCACCAGGCACCAGGCAGACAGCACCCAGGATCTCAAGCACGGCCACCTTGGTTTTGCTGTTCTCAGTGCGCAAGCTTTGGGCAATGGTGCTAATGCCCTCAGGCTGTGCCAACACATGGGCACGGCCCTGAGAATTGTTCATCAGTGCCTTGATGCAGCCAATGAGGGATGTATGGATTCGACTCTCACAGGTGGCATGGTCCATACTCCGAAGGAAGTTCAAGAGACATGTCAACCCATCCAACTCAATGAATCGAGTCACAAATCTGGGGGGAGGGGAGAATAAGGGGAGCAGTGTGGAATGGAAGAAAAGAATATGAAAAGTAGGCAAGGTACACTGACATATCATTTCACATTTTGTTGTTATTGTTCAGTCATTTCAGTCTTGTCTGACTCTTCATGTCCCCATTTGGGGTTTTCTTGGCAGAGATACTGGAGTGGTTTGCTCTTTCCTCTTCCAGCACATTTTGCAGATGGGGAAACTGAGGCAAACAGGGTTAAGTGACTTGCCTAGAGTCACACAGCTAGTTTGTGTCTGAGGCCAAATCTGAACTCAGGAAGATGAGTCTTCCTGATTCCAGGCCCAACATTCTATCCAGCTGTCCATCCTTTCACATGTCTCTTGCCTAATATTCACCTACTTCTGTGCACCAATTTGGTATGCATAGAAGCCTTTCAGTAAATAAACATCTATTAATTTCCTATATAACATTCATATCATGTTTAGCCCTAATTTGTATTCTAAAGACATCACACTAACACATTAGTTGCCTGTCATCCCATCATTTGTATAGCAATCCTCTATTTCATAACCTGGCTTTAGCTCCTTGAGAGCAGGGACTGTCTTTTACTTCTTTTTGTATCCCCAGAACTTAGCACAGTGCCTGGCACATAGTAGGCACTTGATGAATACTGATTGATTGGTTCCAGTATACTTTTTAGGTCTATTACAGCCCTTCATACACTCTATAATCCAGCCAAATTGACCTTTTTGATGACCCTCACATGCCTTTCTATCTTCAGACTTTTTGCCCTTTGTACAGGCTGCTCCCCACACCTGCAGTGTACTGCTTCCTCACCTCAGCTTCTTAGAATACACAGGGTCCTTTAAGATTTGGAAAGAGCCATCTAACTTTTTTGTAAGATTTCTTGCAGCGATGCCTGGGCTCCCATGGAGTTCTCTCCACTACTACATACCATACCACTATGATGAAGTCCTTTTAATTTTCTTGTCTAGCCAGCCTCTCTGTCCTCCTCCAATGGTATCTTATACAATGTAAGCTCCTTGAGGGAAATGACTGATTTTTTTAATCCCTAGCACCTCCCACAGTCCCTCAGATGGCACAAAGTAGGCATTTGAGAAATGCTTGTGGATTAACTGATCACATGTTGGTGAGGAGGATATTGTAATTAGGTTTACTAAATGCTACTTACTCCAAACCTCAGCTCTCCTCTGTCTCTATCAGGACAGAAAAAGATCCTATTAGAGAAGGGCAATGAGGCTAGACAAGAGAATTGGTAGGACTTTATCAGAGTGATATGGCATATGATAGTGGAGACAGCTCTATGGCAGCCTAAGCATCTCTTCAAGAAATCTTAAAAAAAATATTAGATGGTTCTCTCCAAACAGGGCTGAGCTTAATAAATTTCTGAAGATATATATATCTTTATCTGTGTATTTCTATGCTCTCAGTCGGAAGGCAGAAATGATTATTTTGTGGCCTCTCTACTCTTTGCCCAGGATAGGCTCAGAGGGAAGGAGAAATCAGCTATTATGACATCACTCATTAAACCCCTCACTTCTCACTCCCTCACTTTCTTTTCTGTCTCCCCTCCCATTACTGACCATACCACCCCAGCTATAAGAACAGACATATCTTGGAAATTCAAGAAGATGAAGACAAGAAAGGCAGCAGGAATCAAGGACCTCAATGGAAGAAATCACACACGGGGGAGACAGAACACCCCCTACTTCCTACCCGGGCCCAGCTGCTTGATCCCCTGTCCAATGCAGAGAAAGGGAAAACTCTCATCCTTGCATCACAGAATCTTCAGGCTGGCCTTCGTTCAATGGGTTGTCTATTTATTTCCTCTTAACTCAGGAAGAACCCTACCTCACACCAGCCTCTTTCTAGTTCCTCATATACAACACTACATCTCTTGTCTCTAAGCCTTTGCATTAGCTGTCCTCCATGTCTAGAATGCTCTTCCCCATCACCTCTGCCTCTTAGTTTCCCAGGCTTCTTTCTGGACTCAGCTCAAAATTCTTCCCTGCAACAGGCCTTTCTTATCCACCCCACCCCAGCTGCAAATTCCTCCCCCTCTCAGATTGCCTTGCATCTACTCTGTATACAGCTTGTATGTACTTATTTAGTCTCATGTTGTCTCCTCCATCATAATATAAGTCCCTTGAGAAAAGGGACTGTTTTTTTTTTTTTTTACCTCCTTTGCATCCCTAGAACTTAGCACAGTGCCTGGAACTTAATAAATGCTTGTTGGCTGGTTGGTTGGTTGGTTGGTTGTGGGGAAGGTGTCTATAAAATTCTACAGAGGAGCCTCTGAAACCTGCCTCACCCCTTGGTTGGCCCAGCCCTGTTTCAGAAACTCCTTTCCATCTTCAACCTGGCTCCCTTCTCTCTATTGTCCTATCCATCAAAAGAGCCAAAATAACTACTCTGCCCTTCTCCCAAGATGGCCCTTCATGTATTTGTGGTTTACTGTAATTTTCCCTCTAAGGCTCCTATCCTCTTCAACCCCTTAAACCCTGGGCCCTAAGCCTTGGCTGCCTCCCAGCTCCTCAAGAAATCCAAAGAATTGTAAACTGAAATAGAATGTGCTGGAATGGTATGAAGTGAGGTAGAGCAAGAAGAATGGAGCTGGGCTGGAGTGGATTGGATTGAGGCAGGAAGGAAAGAGAAGATATCGCAAAGCTGTAAAGCCAGCAGCTTGAAGTGAAGGTGTGGGAAGTGATTTGGATCCAGAGGAATTGAGATCCAGGGAGAGGACTCAGAGTTACCTCATGGGTTGAGTGCGAAGGGCCGTCTTCAGGTCTTCAACAACTTTGTTCCTCATCTCTGTTTCCTCTTCATCAAAGGCATACAGAGTCTGCATCTGGAGAGAAAGGAGGGAGAAGGAAGAGGATGTGTGTACTGGTGGAGGAGAGGAGAGAAGGGTTACTCTTGCCTACCTGCCTTGGCCCTAGGAATCAAGGTGGAGGCCATGGAGAGTTGGACTTTGAGTCAGGAAAGCCTAAGTTTGAATCCTTGCTTCGGAAGACACTTACTAGTTATGTCACTCTGGACAAGTCACTTCATCCTTCTCTCAGCCTCAAATTCCTCACCTGTAAAATAGGGATAATAGCACCTCCCTCACAGGGTTGTGTGAGGATAAAGGGAGATACTATAGGAAAAGTGTATTGTAAACCTTAAATACAAACACTAGATGTTTTATTATTATTATTATTTATTTTTAACCCCTCTCCCTTACCTCTCTCTATCCAGGATAGCTCACAGATAATGCTTTCCCATTCAGATCACCTTCCATATCTATCTCGTATTTACATGTTGTCTTCCCCATTAGAATGTATGCTCCTTGAAGGTAGAGACTGCTTTTGCCTTTCTCTGTATCCCCTAAAGTTTGGCACAGTGCCTGGCATACAGGAAGTGCTTATCAATGAATGCTTGTTGACTGACTATGTAACAGTCATTCATAAAACTCTATAAAATATAGATAAATAAAATATCAACATTGTAGAAGTGTCATACATTATATCTGAGGCAGGTAACAGTTACAAAACATATTGAAGGATTTGAGGTAGACAAGAGTAGAATCTTAATGATTCAGAAAATCTTGAAGACTTCCTCAAAAATCAGGAGAAGAGACTACTCACGGCAGCCATGGAGTTGATCCGGTCAATATAATAATCTGGCCAGCTGGTCGCCAACTTGTTGGGGTCTTCCTGTTCCTGAAACAAGTAAAGATTTGGTGTAACTTTGTGGAAAGTTAGGAATTTGACTTGGGGATTCATGGTTTGGGAAAAGAATACAGTATAATAAAGATTCATTAAGGGCCTTTTATGCAAAAAGTACTGTACTAGGCACCGGAGGAGAGACAATCTTTGGAGAAGATCTAGTCCCTGTTCTCAAGAAGCTTATACTTAATCAATGTGGGGGGCGGGACCTGCAATATTAGGGGATAAGACACCAACACAAATACTATTGTTACGCAATAAATCTCTTAAAGGGTTATGGGGAGAGTACTAGGTGAGGTTAGAGGGGAAAGGCTATTACTATCCTAGGACAAGGCTCTAGAAAGTCTTCGTGGTGGAGGTAGCACTCAAGAAAAAGTAAGGAACTACTGATGCCTTCTCCGGGTCCCTCTGGAACCCATAGTTTGCTTATATTGTCAAAGGTAACAAATACCAAGATTAAATGCTGCCTGGGAGCCCTGTCTTGTCAAACGCCAAGGGCCCTGTCTTCCCCAAAGGCAAATGTTTCTCAGGAGACTAGACATAGCCTGGCTATGTGTCCTTGGGCAAGATACAGAATCAGAGTTGGAAGAGACCTCAGAAACCACCTAGTCCAATCCATATGTTAACAAGAACTGTTTCCCTGCCGCCAAAATATATACAGCCTTTGCTTGAAGACTCTTGTTAAAGGATAACTTTGTTGTTCAGTCATTTTCAGTCATGTCTAACTCTCTGTGACCCCATTTGGGGTTTTCTTGGCAAAGACACTGGAGTGGTTTGTCATTTCCTTCTCCAGCTCATTTTACAGATGAGGAAACTGAGGCAAATAGGGTTAAGTGACTTGCTACCTCCTAAACCAAAAAAACTCTACTTTGGGACAGCTCTGTTAACAAGTTTTTCCTTATATCAAGTCTAAAAATCTCTCTCTGTCCCTGTCTCTCTCTATCTCTTTCGAGCTTAACATTTATTCCCTTACATTTATCTACATTAGATTTACTTCTATTAAATTTTATCTTATCAGGTTCAATCCATTGTTCCAGAATGGCAAGATATTTTTGGTCCTTAACTGCCATCCAACATGGCGCCTATACCTCCTAGCTTTTTGTCAGCTAATGCAAGGAGCATGTGATTTATGCGTCACTGTACTAGCCATGTGACCCCAGGCAAGTCACTTAACCTTTTATATTTATTCTGTCTATGGCTCTCTAATTCAGTGATTTAAAAAGTTAAACAAGTCAAGGCCAAGAACAGATACCTAGGGCATTCCACTTAGAGGCTTTCCTCCAAGCTGGGTCTGGAGAAAGAGAGGAAGCCGGAAAATGAGAAGACACAAAGACGGAGAAAAAGAAATAGACACAGCAAAATGACAATAATGATGGCTTGGTCATCTGGTGCTTTACCATTTACAAAGTGCTTTCCTCAGAGCTAGATAAATCATGCAAACATAGAGGGCTGAAAGAGAGATAATCTACAAAAGATACACAGGCAGAAAAGGATGGAGGGGGAGGGGAAGAAGGAGAGACCAAGAGGTAGATAAGAAAGAGATAATAGCAATGAAAGTTAATGACTGATGAAGATGAATGAAGTCCCAGACTGAGCTCACTGCTGTACTCATTTGGAAGCAGTGGTACCTTCCTACATAAAGAAGGTGAGAGCATATGTAAAATGTATGTATGCCATCCGAATGTCCCTCCATGAAAGCCGGGAAGAATTGGTATTTGTTCTCCTGACAATAAATGGGGAAGCTCAATAAAGTTAAGAGTGGAACATTTAGCATCATCCTCAACTCTTCATTTTACCTCACCACACATATCCAACCAACTGCCAGTTTTTGCTGTTTCTACTCCATCTCATTTTCTTTTTTTTTTTCCTTTTTTGGCAAGGCAATAAGGGTTAAGTGACTTGCCCAGAGTCACACAACTAATAAGTGTCAAGTGTCTGAGGTCATATTTGAACTCAGGTCTTCCTGACTCCAGGGTTGGTGGTCTATACACTGCGCCACCTAGCTGCCCCTCTATTCCCTCTCTATGCTCAAATTCAGGCCCTTATCACCCTTCTCTGATATTTTAGCAATAACGTGCTAATTGGCCTTCCTGCCTCAAGTCGCTCTTCACTCCAGTCCATCTAATACAGAAAGGCCAAGTACAGATCTGATCACATCTCTCCCTTAGTCAATGGTAGCCTCCTTATTGCCTGTAGGATAAACTCCCATGTTTAGCTTTTAAAGCCCTGCACAACCTAACCCCAACCTAACTTGCCAGAATCATTGGACTTTATTCTCTGTCTCACATTCTGTGACCCAGCCACACTGGTCTCTCTACTCTTCACACATGGAATAATGTCTCCCGTTTCTGTATCTTTGTACTGGCCATCCCTCATGCCTGGAATATACTCCCTACTCCCCTCCACCTCCTAGAGTCCTTCTCTTTCCCCTAAATGTAGCTTAGGTACCACCCTCTATATAAAACTTTTACTGATCTCACCCCACACATACACACACCTGCTGAAACTCTCCTAATTTATTTGAATTTATTTTCTTAATATTTATTCTGTCTGTCTGTCTATCTATCTATCTATCTATCTATCTATCTATCTATCTATCTATATATCTCCCATCGGAATGTGAGCTTCCTGAGAACAAGAACTATCTTAATTTTCTATTTGGATTTCCAGAGATCAGCACAGTGCTCTGCACATAGTAAGGCATTTAGTAAATGTATCATTCATTCATATGTACTTGTCTCCCCCTTTGGAATGTAAACTCCTTGTGAGGAAGGATAAATGGTTACTGTTGATACATTGTTTGATTGATTGGAACAAAAATGCTTCAGAAAATCTCCTTCCCCATGCCCCTGCCCACCTGGGCCTACACACCCCCCCATCCACAGTTTTTGTTGTTCAGTTCTTTTAGCCATGTCTAACTCTTCATGACCCCATTTGGGGTTTTCCTGGCAAAGATAATGGAGTGGTTTGTCATTTTCTTCTCCAGGTCATTTTACAGACGAGGAAACTGAGGCAAACAGAGTTAAGTGACTTGCCCAGGTAAATGTCTGAGGCTAGATTTGAATTCAGGAAGATGAGCCTTCCTGACTCCAGCCCCAGCACTCTATCCATCCACAGCATATGATCTCAATACATGTGTTTCCTGTGCTCATGGACCCGTATGGCATGGATGACTTTCTTGCACAAGAAAGTCCATCCCAATACCTGATACCCCAAAGACTAGAAATAAAAGGAAGTGGCAGGAAGAATAGAGACAGCACCTTCTTCTTGCTGCAGTAGATCTGCCATTTCTTCTCCAGCGGCAGTGCAAACATGGCCTCTCTATTTTTGTCCGTGAGATCCAACTCATCCTGTAGGGGAGATGAAGAAAAAAACAACAAAAAATGTGGTCAGAGATATAGTAATCTATTGCAAAATTCAGCCCCACGGAAGGTTATGGCTCACCCATTTTTCAGCCTCATTCTATACACACACGCACACATACACATGTACACACACACACACACACACACACACACACACACAAAAGCATGTATACGTGCATATATCTATATTTATATCTGTCCCCCCACCCTTAAATATTTCCCCTTGACCCACTCCTCACCATTAGATGATGTGTGTTCCTTCTTCCAATGATATCGCAGAATAATCCTTCTGAATGATACTGACTCATAGAAAAGCTAAAGTAAAAATTGAGGTGGGCCATTCACTTTACCATCTCTATCACTTGCTTAGCTAGCTGACAACCTCTTTCAGCCTCAGTTTCTTCCTCTGCAAAATGAGTGGTCTGGATTCAAACTGGCCTTAAAAAGATCCTCCAGCTCATTTAATTCCATTTCCAGGTGTGTGATTACTGATTTTATCATGAGAGATCACAGTGGTGTCTAAACCAGAGAATCACAGATCAAACAGCCTGGCTCCCCTTAAGGTATGGTTGATTGAATCGCAGTTAACATTGCATGCCTAAGAATATGTTTTATCTGTTTAAAACAAAACTATCAAAACAAAGTATAAAATTTGCTAATCAGTATACATGTTTAAAAACAACATTTCTAAACGACCAGAGTAAGATTTAAAGAATATATATTTACCTAGGAACAACTAAGTGCCTTTTCCTGCTTACTCCTAACAACCGAATCTTAATTCTTTCTACTCTATTTCAGGTCCTCATCATCATCTCTTGTCTAGACTATTATCAACATCTTCTAACTGATCTTCCTGCCTCCAGATTCTCTCTTCCATCCTTCACATCACTACCCTCCATCCCTGAGATTCCCCACCATCTCTGTCTGTTGAAATTTCTTCTTTCAAGGTCCAAGTCAGATGCCACTTAGTAGACAGTGAGTTTTCTGAGGATAGGGACTGAGCAAAGTCATAGAGAGGACAGGACAAGTAGGAAATGGTGAGTAGGCCAGTTTAACTGCAATGTAGAGCACGTGAAGGAGGATAGCACAAAATAAGGCTGGAAAGATAGTTTGAAGTCAGAATGTAGATGCTCTTAAATGGTAGCATGAGGGTAGGTAGGAAGGAATCACTTACAT
This sequence comes from Trichosurus vulpecula, assembly GCF_011100635.1. Classification (NCBI taxonomy): domain Eukaryota; kingdom Metazoa; phylum Chordata; class Mammalia; order Diprotodontia; family Phalangeridae; genus Trichosurus; species Trichosurus vulpecula. The sequence continues at coordinate 248,675,289 of NC_050579.1, forward strand.
TATTTATTAAAGGAATGATAATTGGCAAAAAATGTAACATAATTTTTAAAAGGTCATTTTATTTTCTCTTAGATATTATGACTATACTACCTAAAGATAGCCAGTAGGTAATGGAGAACTATTTTTTTGAGGCAATCGGGTTAACACAGATAGTAAGTGTCTGAGGTCATATTTAAACTCAGCTCCTCCTGACTCCAGGACCAGTGCTCTAACCACTGTGCCACCTAGCTGCTCCTGGGTAATGGGGAAGTATTGAAAAATTGTTAGCAGACAACAAGGGATGTGATCAGAGGGCAAGTATTCAAAAGCAGAAGATAACAATCACGTATGCATTCCATTTCTTAAGACTGATCCCTATAACTACCTTTTTCTAATTAAGGACTGAAAGTTTTCTTCCACTCAGCCATCTGTCAACACTAGCTCTTTTACTTCTCAAACTTGGAGTTAATATTGTGTAGACATGGTTCCAAATGGTCACCATCACCACAATCCTAAATCAACCTGGCCCCTACCCATCATCTCAAGTCCTGATTTCCCACTGCCCTGATTGGATTTTAGAATGACTCTTGTGTCCCAGAAAATCAGGTCTGAAAGCCCTCCCCTAGGCTTTGAGCTTCAGAGTCTTATTCTTTATATCTCATCATAAGTGCAATGATCCTCTGTATCTCATCATAAAACAGCTTATTTTCTGTGTTTACCTTATTTGCATTTCATCCAATTGCTTTACACCTGTCTATCAATTTTCATGACAGCTTTCCCCCAAAAAGGTCTTCTCCAATCTAGCTCCCCAAGCTGCCTACCCATCAACAGGTCCTAAAATTTCAGCTCCTCCGTGAAGCCTTATAGGATTAATTACGGAGTTTTTGAGGTAAAAGATACCGTAAAGATTACCAAAGCGTTCCTTAATTTATGATTTGTGAACTTGTTTTCAAAGATATTTTGGTAATTTAATTTCAACATAATTTCCTTCCTTTGAAACCACGTGCTTTATTTTATGCATTTAAACATTCTGAGAAGGGGTCCATAGGCTTCACTGGAATGCCAAATGGGCTCCCCAAAAGTTAAGAACCCTCTGATCTAACCCAACCGTGCCATTCTGCAGAAAAGGAACTAGAGGCCAATGGGGAACCTGCAGCCTTGAGGCCACATGTGGCCCTCTAGGTCCTTAAGTATGGCCCTTTGACTGAATCAATGAAGCTGCAGGTTCCCCATCCCTGAAGATTTTCCAAGTTACATTCCTAGCCTGTGACAGATACAACCACAAATGACAAAAGGTTAAGCTCAACATCTTCTGAGTTTTAGTTCAATGTTTTTTTCTTCCTGCTGACATCTGCCCTTATGATACCTAGTCCAAACAAGGACTTCTCGTACTTCTTTCCCCAATGTTTCCGCTATCGTATAAACAACCCTCATGCTTTCCTCCCACTTCACTCCTAAAATGCCCTCTCTCTGACCTGAACACCACATAAGTACCTCACTATCTATCTATTCACGTCCTGATTTAATGTTGCTTTTTTACCGTCTATATCTATGTCTTCCTGGAATGCTCCAAGACTCTAGGCTAAGTCTACATCAGTATTTCTCTAAAGCCCAAGAATAAGTAAAAAAAGTCAATCAATATACCACACGCCTATAGGACATCCCCTTGGGAGAGTTGGCATAAAAAACCTCTTGTCTCTATACTGATTTTTTTTTCTTATTGAGTGGTTTCATATCTACCCATGTTTAATTCTTATGTCTGACTAGGGAGGAAGAAGAGGCAGAGGTTTCCCCTGGCACCTGCCCCTTCACAGTTTTAGAACACGGGAAACATTCCACTAAGAGGAATGTCTTTTCTTACCCTACTTTTTCCTCCGAAATTCACTGATTAACCAGAAGAGGCTTCAAGCACCACCATAACATAAATCCCTATGGCACTTCAATCAATCAATAAATCAGTGGGTATTTAAGCATCTACTATGTGCCATGCAGTCAGCTAGGTGGCACAGTGGATAGAGTGCAGGGCCTGGAAGCAGGAAGACATAAGTTCAAGTCCAGCTAAGCTGTTTGACCCTGGGCATGTCATTTGACTCTGTTTGCCTCAGTTTCCTCATCTGTAAAATGAGCCAGAGAAGGAAATGGCAAACCCCTCCAATATCTCCGCCAAGAAAACCTCAGAAAGGGATCACAAAGAGTCAGACATAGCTGAAACAACTCAATAACAACAATACATGCCAGGCACCATGCTAAGTACTGGGGATACAAAGAAAGGCAAAAGACAATCCCTGCTCTGAAGGAGCTCGCAGTCTTATGGGGAGATGATGTGTAAATAACTATGTACAAACTATACATGGGATAAACTGCAAATAATCATCAGAAGGGAGATACTAGCATTAAGCGAGATCAGGAAAGGGTTCTCGTAAAAGGTAGAACTTTATTTGGACTGGGAAGGAATCCAAGAAAGCCTGGAGGTAGAGATGAGGTGGGAAAGCATTCCTGGCTTGGACAAACAAAATATATGAACATCATACCATTTTTTATAGAACTGTCTCCTATGTTAAAGTATTTCTTTTAGAGGCATTCCAGAGTTCTGTCGCACAATTCAATCAATCTTCATTAAATTCAAACAATCTATTATATCTATTACAGATACTTCCAGATACACAACTATTCCATTTTTCTTCAGATGCTGCATGGTAGCATCATGCATTGGATTTGACCCAGAAAGGGAAATTACAGTTTCAGATGCAGAAAAGTTTAACAACACTTTTCCTTCCTCTTCTAAAAATTCTTCTTCTAAAAATGCACAGTTGGGAGAAGGGGTATCATTTGCTAGAAACAGCAAAAGGGGACGTTGTCACTGGATCACAGAGTACACAGAGTAAGGTATAAGAAGACTGGAAAGGTAGGAAGGGGTCAGGTTATAAAGAGCTTTGAATGGCAAACAAGGTTTTATAGCTCCAGAAGTTTACTGAATATAGCAAAGACATAGTGAGACTGGAGCTTTAGGAAGCTAAAAAGGTTTGTTGTTGTTGTTAGCTGAGTGGAGGATGGACTGGAATGGGGAGAGACTTGAGGCGAGAGACCAGTTGTCCAGGAGTGAGGTGATGAGGGCCTGCACCAGAGTGGTAGCATTTCCATATTCAACTTAATATTCAAGTCAGTTTCATTGTTTTAACTCAAGGTCCCAACCCCAGCTTTCAGCATGCAACCTTCCTTTACAGAAAAGCCCAAAGTCATCACATAGGAGGTTCTTTGTTGCTACTCTGTCTTCTCCCATCCTTTCCTCACTTTCAGGCTCAGAGGAAGAAATAGCTCTTCTGGGACCTTGCCCCCATTCATCACCAATTGCTGGTCTTATTTTTATTATTGCTCCAACTGGTTATTTTCCCTGGCAGATTCTACTTTTACCCCCTTTTCTCTTCTGACACTACCACTTTCCTGGTACAGGCTCTCATCAACTCATGTCTGGACCATTGCAACAGCCTTCTGGTTGGTCTCCCTTCCTCAAGTTTCTCCCCATGCCTATCCATTCTCCTCTTAGCTAGAAAATAAATCTTCCTAAAGCACATATCTAACCATATTCCCTTATACAATAAACTCCAGTTGTTGCCTATATTGCCTCTAGTATAAAATTCAAGATTCCATTTGGCTTTTAAAGCAATAACCTGACTTTTACCTACCTTTCCAGTCTTCTTTTTTTTTCTTTTGGAGACCACTAGGGTTAAGTGACTTGCCCAGGGTCACACACGCTAATAAATGTCTGAGGTGCAATTTAAACTCAGGTCCTCCTGACTCTACAGCTGGTGCTCGATCCACTGCACCACCTAGCTGCCTTCCTTTCCAATCTTCTTACACCTTCCTCCTTCTTTGTGATCTAGCGGTGCTGTCCTTTGAACAAAACACAAAACACTTCATCTCTTGACTCCATGCATATCCACTGACGGTCCTCTGTGTCTGGGATGCTCTCCTTCCTAATTTCTACCTCCTGGCTTCCCTCAAGTTTCAACTAAAGTCCCACCTTCTATAAGAAGCCTTTCTCAATTCCCCATGACTTTAGTGCCTTCCCTCTGAGATTCCCTCCAATTTGCCCTGTACACATCTTGTTTGCACAGAGCTGTTTACATGTTGTCTTCCCCTTTACACTGTGAGCTCATGAGGACAGGGACTGTTTTTGCTTTTCTTTGCAAGCTCATTTCTTAGCACAGTGCTTGGCACATAGAAGGCCCTTAATAAGTGCTTGTTGACTTAACTTGTTTATTAAAAAAAGCTTGGCTCCCTTATCCTCTTCCTGAGAAGTCCCTTGTTGCTCCTGCCAACTAACCTCGACCTCCTCACAACTAATTCATTCTCTAACTCCCTCCAGCCTGGCTTCCATCCTCACCACTCTGCTGAAATTATTTACTCCAGAATCACCAATGAGCTCCTAATTGTCAAATCCAGTGGCCTCTTTTGAGACCACATCCTCCTTGACCTTTCTGTAGCATTCAACACTGTCAACTGTTAACCAATCTCGCCTTTTTCTGGATACTTTCTCTTTTCTTTAATTCCAAGACAATGTTCTTTTTTAGTCTTCCTGTTTCTCTGACTACTCCTCGTTCTGCACTGGTTCCTCCTGCCCACAACTGTGGACATCCCCCACAGCTCTGTTGCTGGCTTTCCACTGTCCTCTTCCTTGGCAATCTCATCTGCTCATAAGATTTTAATTGTCACCTCTCTTTAGATGACTCCCAAACTTTTGTCTTCAGCTTCTTTCTTTTCCCTGAACACCAGTCCGACAGAACTAATTGCCTAAGTGATGTCCCAATGACACCTGAAACTCAACAGGTTCATCAACTTTTCCGCAAGACTTTCACTCTTCCCTCCCTATTATCATTAATGGCACTTCCATCATCCCAGTCATCAAACTGCGAACTTCAGAGTTCTCTTTCCTGCTTATTCCTTTCTCATCTCCCACATCCTATCAGTTGTCAAGTCCAGTTGAGTCTACCTCCAGAGGGTCTCTTGCATTTCTCCATCCCTTTAGGATCCTAATGCCATTCTAATGCAAGCTCTTGTTACCTTTTGTTTGGAAGACTGGAATAGCCACCTCAGTGGTCTCCCTAACCACCACAGAGGCACCAAAGTAACCTTAATGCACAACTATGACTCAACAAATATACAAATTTGTATAGATATATGCACACATAAACATATACATCTATTCTGTCTGTGGAATAAAATGCATACTTCTTAGTCTGACATTCAAAGATGTATGAAAATTGGCTCTAACTTATACTATTGACCTTTTCTTTAAAAAGTATTCCCCTCCAAGCACTCTCATTCTTTAGCTGAACATTTTCCTAATATCATCCTGCCTCTCTTCAGTAGTGTATGCAATCTCCCATGCCTCAAAGGACATTTTCCCACATCTCTTCCCTCTTGAAATTTTTTTCTCTTTCTTCATATCCCAGGTCAGGTACTTTAGCCTTCCCTCTACCTAGAAATGATTTCTTCCTACTCAAATCAAATCAAAACAAGATTATTATATTTTATCATATCATATCATATTATTCTAACTTGGTTATTTTGGCACTCTGTCTTAACTACTAAATGATAATTTCCTTGAGAGCAGCCCTCTTGTCTTTTTCAGCCTTTTTTTAAAAAATCCCCCATACCCCAAATAACCTCACTCTCCTTTGCATGTTTTATTTCTGTTGTTCAGTTATGTCTGACTCTCCATGACCCCATTTGGGGTTTTCTTGGCAAAGATACTGGCATGGTTTGCCATTTCCTCCCCCAGCTCATTTTACAGACAGGGAATTGAGGCAAACAGGGTGAAGTGACTTGCCCAAGGTCACATAGCTAGTTAAGTATGTTAGGCTCTAAATAAATGTTCACTGAGCTAAACTGAGCCAAAAGAGAAGTCTCTGAATTTCTTTTGATTTCTGGCACACTATCTCTGAACTCCTTATTGACAACGAAAGCTAATCTGATTCATTAAGGCTTTTTAAAAAACATTATAAGAAGTTCTTTGTTTGAATCAGTATACTGAGTACAGGGACTGTTTTCATTTTTTAACTAGCACCTAGAACACTGCTTGGAGCAGAGAAGGCATCTAATGAATACTGTTTTGCTTTTTGAGACCAAGTCTTTCCATGTCACCAACTAACTATAATTCAAGTTAGAATATAGTAGTTGTATTAGGGGAGGTCAAACCATTTTTTGATTTGAAGAGGAAGAAATCACTTCTAGGCTGAAGTACCTGACCTGGGATATGAAGGAAGAGAAAAATTTCAAAAGGCAAGAGATGTGGGAGGAGGTCCTTCAAGGCATGAGAGATTGCATGCACAAATGAAGAAAGGCAGGATGACATTAGAAGACATAGAGACCACTCACTGGCCCAATCTCACTGCTGATCGGAACGGCAGCTTCGGCCTACTCAATTTCTGAACTGTGGCTATTCACCTTTCCTTGGTCAGTCCCAGCCAGCTTGGGAGCTCTCCACTCTCAGGTCTAACTATATTGCAGCTGAACACCTGATTAGATTTTGCCCTATTGGGCCCCAGAATTCCCAGATTCAAGCAATCCACCAGCCTTGGTCTCCCCAGCAGCTGGGGTCACAAGCGTTCTCTACCACATCTGGCCTAATAAATGCTTGTTGGGTGGAACTGAATTATTTTTTCCAATGGAAAAATGGTCTTTTAAATTGAAGTACTATTTTAAACCAAAAGATTTGATTTATTTTCCCAACTAGAGTCCCACCTTCTAAAAGAAGTCTTTCCCAACCTCTCCTAATTCTAATGTGTTCCCTCTGTTAATTATTTTCTTATTTATCCTGTATATAGCTTGCCTTGTATATATTTGCTTGCATATTCTCTCCCCCATTAGATTGTAAGCTTCTTGGGGGTAGGGCCTGTCTTTTGCCTCTGTTTGTATCCCCAGCACTTAGCACAGTAACTGGCACATAGTGGGTGCTTAATAAATGTTTATTGATTAATTGATTACCCTCAGGAAAGGTGTGATTCTGAAAAACAAGCGTTTAGTGAGGGCTTCATTCAGGCTGTCATTCCCTCCTGATGCTTGTCATTCCCACCATTCAGTAGAGCTGGGAAGTTTAAGAAATCCTTCTTGCTTCTCTGAGCCTTTATGAAGTAACTTTATTTCTTGTTGGAAATGTTACAAATCCCTAGATCAAACTTGTCCATATTCAAAGAGAAGCATATTTCAAAGCCAAATACAAATGACTTTGGATTGTCTGTCTGGCATTCCCTTCTGCTAGAACAAATTATCAGGATCTTATTATAAACACATTAATTTGTATTGGTATTTCCATACCAGCCTCTGTGTCCATTTCCTGAATTTCTTTCCTGTCTCGTTTATTAAACTGGGGGCTTCCTGTGGGAAGACCTTGTTTGCTAAACAAGGATGGGGATTTGTTCTCTCTAATAGGTTGTATTCTCCCTAGGAACAGAACTATATTTCCTGTTTCTACTAATTTCTTTTTGTTGTCATTCAGTCATGTCCAAGATGTCAAGACCCCATTTTGGGGTTTTCTTGGCAAAGGTACTGGAGTGGTTTGCCGTTTACTTCTCCAGATCATTTTACAGATGAGGAAACTGAGGCAAACAGGGTTAAATGACTTGCCCAGAGTCACACAGCTGGTAAGTGTCTGAGGCCAGATTTGAACTCAGGAAGATGAGTTTTCCTGACTCCAGGGCTAGCACTGCACCATCTAGCTGCCCCTAATTTCTTATCAGTGTCCAATATAAGGTGATAGAGAGATGGTGTTCAGAATAAGTAGTGATTGTGAGGATCAGTGAGTCAGGTTCAAACTGGTGATAGAACCCAGGTCTCTTGCTTTCTGATCAATAAGTGCGGCTACTACATCTTGACCTTGGCTGACTAGGTTTTTAAAAATCCTTAGACTTCTTAACATGGTTTCCAGTTGCAAAATGTACATTCCCTTCCTCTTCTCTAGCTAACCTCTCCCAGTTCAGAGGCCTTTGGGTCTGCCAGCAATGAACATACCCAAAGAACCCTGTAGAGAGTCCCAGGGAAATTCCACACACAGAAAAGAAAAGACAAGAGTTCAATTATTAGGAAGTCTTTTCAAGCTTAGTAACTGAATGATTTCCCAGAAGTCTAGGTCATCTGCCATCATATAGCCCAGGGCCAAGCAGGGGCCAGTACCCAGTGAAAAGGCTCATTCCCAAGGGGAACCACTCAGTTTCTCCAACCTGGTAGCAGGTTCCACAATGCTGAAGGGCCTTTCAACAACCCAGAAGTGGGTTTGGGGAATGTATATCCCTCTTACATAGGTCTCTCTGATTTTCTCTACTTACAGGCTCACAGATTTAAAGCTAGAAGGAACCTTAGAGGTTATAGCTAATCTAATCCATTTTATAGATGAGGAAAGTGAGGCACAAAGAAATTAAGTGCCCAAGGTCTCATAGCCAATAAGTAGCAAAGCTGGGATTCAAACCCAAACCCTTTAACTCTATCCATATCCACCACATTTTCCTCTGCCTTTCAACATATTTAACTCCTTGTCCTGATTCTTCTCCCTCTCCCTCCTTCCCCCACATTCTTCTTTCTTCCACACATTCTTGCTTCACAGTCTAGTGCTGAGCCTCCCATGCTCCTAATGCCTTGGGAGCTCTACTCTACCCCTCCTATTTTACTGCCTTCAGAAGATACTGACCACAAGCTCTGCAAAACGGGCATTGAGCTCCTCTGCAGGTGGGATGGGGCTGGAGAACTCCAGGAACTGCAGTGGGTGGTTGTCCCGGAGGTTGATCTCAGGGATGTCATTGCCCCCAAAGCAGCAGAGAAAGCCCAGGCCATGACGACTCCTCTTCCAGGGGGCCATGGTCAGTTGGGGAACCGTTATCTACTCATCTTGATCTGAGAAAGAGAAAAGAGGGGATAATGTGTGAGAAGGCTCCCCAACCAGGGGGTACCAGGGATCAGAGATCATCATCAAAGCTTTTATTTTTTATCTTATGCGTTGCCAGAGTCACTAACTCGAAGGCCCCATGGCCATATTTTCAGCAAACCTAATTTCTCAATGGGGATGTAAATATAAAAATGAGACAGTCCCTGCCTCCAAGGAGACCATATTTTAATAGAGAGAAATATACATAGTGGTGTCATCCAGGGAAGGAAGTTTCTGAGGAGTCACAAGGATGATGAGTTTATCCAAAGAGCACTCAACTAATAGGCTCTTTCCAGGGGCAGTGGTCACAAGCATGGTACCATCGATTTGATTAACAAGCTCACAGTGGCCTCCATTCAAAGATATTTTTCCCTCACCCTGTTTCTTGCAATAAACAAACTCAGAATTCTTCATAAAATAGGACCCCGAGGAAATCCTTCAAAGCAGGTCATAAAGGACATAGAATATATTTTATTTTTTTTAAATTGGCTATCTGATTTCCATTGAACCCACTTCTTGAGTCATTTTGAAATTCCTGAGTTGGGAATGATTTTTAGTGGGATGGCAATGGGGCTAGAGAGGTTAGTGAAAAGGGGAGTTGATTTTGAAATGTGGTTCCTGGAATAGTGTCCTTCCTCATCCCAATTCTATCAAGTATGCAGGGATTATGGGGGCAGGGACTCTAGCAGTTTCACCCAAGTATTTTTTTGTACTAAGGGACGTTTTGATTAGTATCAAACATCAGATGACCCCAACCCCTAACTCACTCTTTTTTTGTTAGCCAGCTCTCTGCGCTGAATATTCTTTGTATATAAAGTCAGGTTAGTTAATACATAGAGGAAAGAAAAGATAGTGTCCCCACACTCAAGCTACTAATCCAATAGGAAAACCATGGTTCCTGCTCACAGAGTGCTCCCAGAGTGATAGGAGAAGGAATGCCTTTGACTAGCTCCCAGAGGTAACAAGGTAGTACAACCGACAGACCACTGGAACTAGAGTTGGGAAGATCTGGATTCAAATCCAACCTCAGATACTTACTAGCTGTGTGTGACCCTGGGCAAGTTATTTAACCTTTTTCTGCCTCAGTTTCCTGAACACTAAAATGGGGATGATAATAGCACCTACCTCCTAGGATTGTTGTAAGGATCAGATGAAATAATACTTTCAAAACACTTAACACAGTGCCCGACACATGGCATTCTTGTTAATTGGTCATTTTAGTCGTTATTGGCTCTTTGTGACCCTTTTGGGGGTTTTTGTGGCAAAGATACTGGAATGGTTTACCAATTTTTTCTCTAGCTCATTTTGCAGATGAGAGAACTGAGGTAAACAGGGTTAGGTGACTTGCCCGGGGTCACACAGCTAGTGTCTAAGGCCACATTTGAACTCAGGTCTTCCTGACTCCAGGCCCAGGACTCTATGTACTGTGTCATCTAGCTGCCCTGGCACATAGTAGGCACTTATAAATGTTAATTTCCTTCCTTCCTAAGTACAACTAAAAACTAAGAATTAACCAGCTCCTTCCTCAGCTTTTCTCAGGTATCATTTTGCCTCCTCCACGGGATTTTAGGCAACAGAATTAGCAAGGGACCCGTGCCCCTCACCAATATACTCTGGATTGTGCTTTCAGTCCAGTGCTATTCAGCACACAGCAGAATGCCTGGCTATGCCTGGCTCCCTCATTCCACAGAACAAGAACAATTCTTTATCCCAGGAGCACACCTTCGCCATCCTTACCTTTGCTCATAGCATTTCCCTTAGCTGAAATGTCGGCACCCCTGTCTGGCTCTGAGTATTTCCATTAGAATGATGCTAAGGGCAAGGGGAAGAAAGGCAGGCATGGGGGGCGGGGTAGAAAAGGAAAGTATAGTCAACGACTCTCTGAGGAAAGCATCTTCAGGTCAGTACACATACTGCTCTGCCTAACTCTCCCTTCAGTTCTGTGGGATCCTGGCTTACCGCCTGCCACTGGCCCCCTCCCGTGTGCTGGACTCCAGCTTAGCTTGCCTGGCTATTTTTTCTTGGCTGAACCTCTATTACCCTTGTTCTACTCCTCCCCCTCATTCAAGCTTTTCTATTGAGATTAAACCAGATGACCTGTGATTATACCTGCTCCATGTGGAGCCTGGGGTGCCTAACAAGAATGCAATTCAACCCTCTTTGTTTAGCTGCCTCCAAACATAACTGTAGCTTGGCTGATGCGTGGCGTATTGAGAAGTCATAATGACCCTGTCATACCGCAGTTGTGAATGTCTCGAGGTTACAGGAGGTTAGGATGATAGTGAGATTGGGGCCCAGGGGATAGATGGGTTGATATCTGGGAAACTAGTGGCTGGATTTCTTTGATGGCGTCCTTTTCCACCCTTCCTCCCTCACCCCACTAACCAAGTTGGCTTATTGGCTGCCAACTCTGACTCGACAAGGGAGAGGATGGCAGGAACCAGAGAAAGGAGTGGGAGTGGAGCCATAGCTACCCATGCCCAGCTGGGGTCAGGGTAGTCTCACGCCTTCCAAACAGGAAGTTAAGAGGGATCTGGGTACTCAGCATTCAGGGGAGTACCGCATAGTTTGCCCTTTTAAGGGACTTATTTGACAGCTCCTGAGTTTGCAATACTGGGGATACCATCACTTACTCCTTCCCTTACTAAACTCCTTCTCTTTTTTCTCATTAAAGTTCCATTTTAATATCATGGAACAGAAATCAAAATTTAGGGCTAGAAGGCAGCTTTTAGATTACCTAGTCCGACTTCCTTAAACATATTTCTGATAAGAATATTGGGGCCCAGAGAAGGGTAAGTGACCTGTCTAGATCCTCAAACAGTCCAGTGTCCCTTCCTAACACTACAGCAAGGTCCCAATTAGTGCAAACAACAACTCCCCTGATGTGGTCAAATGTATTCAAATTCTCGCTATTTGAGGTTATAATCATGTAAAGTAATGGTAATTTATTCTGGCCCAATGGCAACATGCAGTAAGAATAAAAATAACAGGGCCACTCCAGAGGATTCATTATTCCAACTAATCTAGACCTAGATGTACTTCACAGTCAATAGACTGGTCAGTCAATCAACTTGTTCCACATCTTATCCAGTCACCCACTCTGGACATCTTGCCATCTATCCGGCTGGGGCTCCATTTCTCACCTGGAATAGTCCCTCAGGAACTGATCACTAGAAAAATGCTGCCAGTCCCTAGGTGAGCTGATCTACTCAGTTTCAGAACTCCCACCCTGGACTGATGTCTTAAGTGGTGAATGAGTGAGTTTGGCCCATCATATCTGGTTGGCCACAGCTCTCCACTACGCAGTCCAGCTTGTTGCCTTATAAAGGATCTCCACCAAACTTCAATTCCTTTCCTTCCTTTCCATCGCTTGCTCCGAGCTCCTTTGAATCAAATTAATAGTACCATTAATACATTAATCAGATTAATATTACCATTGTTTCTGGAGAGGGCATATCAACTGACTGACTTATGGGTCAATTCACCATCCCTATGACTCCCAGACATACCCTTCCTTCCTGGGACACCACTCTCTTCTATGTGAGGTGTCCTCTTATTAAAATGTAAAAATTCTTTGAGGACAGGGACTGTCTCATTTTTGTATTTGTATTGCTAGCTTAGCACAGTGCCTGGCACATAGTAAGTGCTTACTAAATATGTTTTTCATTCATTCATTCAATCAACAAATATTTATTAAGCACTCATGTTATGCTAGAAACTGTGCTAGGAACTGGGGGTACAAACACGAAAATGAAATAGTCCTTGCCTTCAAGGAGATTCTATTTTTTCAAGAAGACAGTATGTGTAGCAAAAACATAAACAAATATATACAAAGTAAATATGAGGCAATTTGAGGGACACTAACATCTGGGGGTATCCAATAGGAAAGTAGCACAAAACTCAGATAGGAACACTAAACTGAGGCCACATGCTGACTTAGAAAACCACTTATTAACATTATCTATATTTTTTGTATTTTTATGTATTTTGTCAAATATTTCCCAATTACATTTTAATCAGGTTTGCAGTTCGGAATGTGGCTGAGGTGTGCTACAAGAGGCATCATCTGATAATGATAGCTATCGATTATACAGCAGGTTTTGTTGTTCAATTGTTTCAGTCATGTCTGACTTTTCATGACCCCATTTGGGTTTCTGTTGTGTTTTGTTTTGTTTTTTGGTTTGCCATTTCCTTCTCCGGCTCATTTTACATATGAGGAAACTGAGGCAAACAGGGTTAAGTGACTTGCCCAGGGTCACAGAGCTAGTAAGTATCTGAGGCCAGATTTGAACTCAAGGAGATGAGTCTTCCTGACTCCAGGCCTGGTACTCTATTCAGCGTGCCACCTAGCTGCTTCACTTTAAGGTTTGCAAAGTGCTTTACAGATATTCTCTCATTTTATTCTCACAACTCTGGGAAGCGGGTACAATGATTATTCCCATTTTATAGACAAGAAAACTAAGACAAAAAGGTTAGTCACTTGCCAAGGAATCACAGACCAAGTGTCTAAGGCTGCATTTGAACTCATGCCTTCCTGACTCCGGGTCTAGAATTCTATTTGAGCTGATTTTTGAAGGAAACTAGAGATTCTAAAAAGCGAAGGTGAGGAGGGAATGAATTCCAGGCATGTAAAGGCAAAAAGACATGTGAAATGCCGTATGTGAAAAACAGCAACAAAACCAGTTTGACCGGACAAAAAAGTGAGTGAATGATGGATGAGTAAATAATAAGCCTAGAAAAGTAGGCAGGAGCCAGGTTCTGAAAAGCTTTAAATGTCAGAGGGGTTTATATTTGATTCTAAAGGCAATAGGCAGCCACTAAGCCTGCTGAGCAAGAATAACATGGCGAGAGCTATGCTTTAAGGACATCACTTGTCATAAACTTGTTGTTGCCGTTTGTTCTTCAAAGGGGACCAATGACATCACAGGTGATGTTTTCACTCATGCGTGAATTGGATTGAAATGAGGCAATGTTTCAGAGTCATCAAAGTACGGTGGCAGAACAAAAGTCAGAATGACTGGCTGTGGCTCAAGATGTGGCCAACGACCTTGACATCTTCAATGTCTGACCAAGCTCTAAGCACTCCACAGCACTTGCTTCATCTGTCTTCATGGCCATCGGAACAAATTGTTTTCATCTGCCCATTCCACCAGGATAAGTCTTCCCAGGCTTGGGGCAGACATCACGCTAACTCATCAACAGAATCAGTTACTCTCGGTCTGGTTTAGCCCATCTGCCAAGATGGCGGGGTGTGGCTGCTGCGCATGCTACACCTTCTTGGAACCACAGGTGAGAGATGGATGAAAGGTGACCACCAAAGATGGATAAGTAACCCTGAAAAGAGCTTGGAAAGCCCTCACGGCAGAGTGTTAGACTTCTCTGATCACCCTATATACCCCACTCGACAGAGTAGTAGTTATTCCAAGAACGGATAGGAGAGGATGAAGGGGCAAGACTCGAGGCTGGGAGACCGACGAGGAAGCTATTACAATTATCAAGATGAGGGGTGACGTGGTGACTGTGTAAATGGGGAGAAGGGGACCGGATGAGAAAGAAGTGAGGGAGAACCAACAAGATCTGGTAACCGATTGGATATACGGGGGGAGGGAAAGCAAGAAGTCGAGATGACTCTTGAGATTGTAAATCTGCGTGACCAGAAGGACGATGGTGCCCTCAGCAGAAAGAGGGAAGAAGAACGGATTGGGGGTTAAAGATAACGAGTTCTGTGTGGGACATTCTGAGTCTGAAAAGTCTCACCGGTGACATCGGACTACAACTCGGGAGAGGAACCAAGGCTGGATAGGTAGATCTGGTAGTCATCTACACAACCAAGACGACGATGATGGTTGTGACAGTAGTAATAGATAACATTTAGATCTCACTACTCACTGCGTGCCAGGCACCAGGCTAAGCGTTTTATAATTCACATCTCATTTGACGCTCACAACCGCCTTAGGAGGTAGGTGCAATTACTGTGGCCATTTTAGAGCTGAGAAAACTGAGACACAAAGGTGAAAGGTCACACAGCTAGGAAGTGTTTGAGGCTGGATTTGAACTCAGGGCTTCCCAATGGCAAGCCTGGTGCTCTGTCCTCTTCACCATGTAGCTGCCCCTGATAATCTAGTGCTAAGGAGGTCCCCAAGAACAGTGTTGAGAATGTCCAGTGCCCTGGGCATGGCTCCACCTTGCTCTTCCTCACTGAATCTCTTCCTTTTATTCTGTCTCCCAGAGTGGACTTCTCCCTTTTATTTTACTTCAGTACGATGTGTACATATCCCAATAGACTGGGAAAGAGAAGGCTGGAAGGGCCCTAAGATCATGAGGGTTGTTTCTCTCTCCTCCATCAGGAAGAAGCGCTGAGCCTGCCTTTCCTCTCTTCCCCTCCAACCACTCCAGCATCCTTTTGGGTCTAGATTTCCAGAATATCAGAATCCCTCGGAGGGTGATGGCACCGTGCCTTGCAGCCTAGCGGGTAACCTGAACCGTTTGCCCTTTTCCAAACAGGAAGAGAACAGGAGTGGCCTGGTATTTTAGGGACGTGTCAGGCCCACTTTGGAGAAGTTGTCCCTGCTGGAGATCCAAGGTCTAGGGAGCAGACAGACACATTCCAGCTGTGTTTTGTCTTACACTCAAAGCCATTCTTCACTAAGGCCTATAAAGGAGATTCAGCTACCTCAGCTCCCAGGACAGTGGGTGATGGCGGTGGGTCTGGAGGCTCAAAGATATAAAGCTTGAAGGGACCTTAAAAGTCAGTCATCTAGTTCAATTCTCACTTTACAGATGAGGAAGCTGAGACCTTGAGAAGCTAAGTGACGTACCTGAGATCGCACGGGTAATAAGTTATCAGAGGCAAGATTTGAACCCAGGTCCTCTGACTCTAGTTCCTGTGTTCTTTCTAATATACCTTTGCTAAATTTAGTAGGTGATGCTTGCAAGATGCCGGAGGACCAGCTCCCACTAAGAGCTCCCCACAGGAGTGGGAGCTAATCAGAATGGGAAAAATAGGTAATGGAAGAGTGATAGCAACGGACTAGAACCTTAGCCACCTGGATTTAGGGGATCCCATCAGCTCCTATAGATTCAACTTATAATCTCCGTGTCAATGCATCAGCATAGCCAGACCCTAGTTTTCACACAGGTCCCTAGTCTCTAACTGTCTGCTAGATAGCTCTACCTGGATGCCCCACAGGCATCTCAAGCTCAACTCATCCCAAACTAAACTACTGTGCTATCTTTCCCCTTAACCCTAACCCTTCTTTCTAACTTTCCTATTTCTGTCAAGTACATCATTATTCTCCCAGTCCCCCAGGTTCCCAACCTAAGAGTCGTCTTCAAATCTCCCCTCTCATCCTCCCCCGTATCTAATCAGTCACATCTTAATCAGTTTTCTCCCCTACATGTCTATTTACTCCAACTACCCAAATTCAAGCCCTTTTCACCTCAAGTCTGAACTACCACAAAAATCTCCCAACTGATGTCTCTGAATCCAAGCTTTACCTCTCTGACCCATCTTCCTCTCGCCTGCCAATTGACATTCCTGAAGTGTAGCTCTGACCATGTCATCCCCTAACCCAAGAAACTTCAATGACTTCTTATTCATTCTAGGAAAAAATGCAAACTTCTCTGGTTGGGATTTAAAGCTCTTACGGTCTGGCTCCAACCCTTCTTTCCAAGTGTACTTAGAATCGCTTGTACATATCACTTCCCCCTAATAGACTCCATGTGCCAGATCTACTGGTCTTCTTGCTCAGAATAAATATAAGACTCAGGCCTCAAGACTGCTCACCTTGGGCCTTAATCAAAGACTTCTCACAATGGTTTTGGTCCTTGCTTACAAAGGATTTCAGTTGCTGTTTCCCAAATATAAGAAGTACACTCCAAAAATGGAGGTCAGCTGGTTGGGGCAGTGGATAGAGTGCCAGTTGGAGTCAGGAAGACTCATTTTTCTGCGTTCAAATCTGGCTTCAGACACTTACTAGCTGTGTGACCCTGGACAAGTCACTTAACCCTGTTTGCCTCAGCTTCCTCATCTGCAAAATAAACTAGAGAAGGAAATGGCAAACCACTCCAGTATCTTTGCCAAGAAAACCCCAGATGGGATCACAAAGAATCAGACACGACAGAAAAATAACTAAACAACTAAAATGGATCCAGCTGACCTTGCTGTAGATCCTTCCTTCCCAACCCCTTTGCTTCTCATTGTGGCCTGCAGTGATACTATGTCCCAGAAAGAGCCCTGATAGATTCCATGTGCCAGCTATATTTGGAGTCATGGGATTCTCGGTTCAGAACCCATCTCTGCTGCGCACTACCTGTGAGATCTGGGGCAAAGCACTTCATTGTACATCCGTAAAATAAGGGGGACAGGAGGAAATGATCTCTGAGGGTCCCTTCTAGCTCTATGATTCTCCTGGCTGGATTTTCTGAATAATCTTAGGAAAGTCACAAGGCTGCGCTAAGTAGCTGCTCTGACTTCCCATGATGCTCTTTGGAGATGGTGGGACAAACTTATGAATGCTGGTTATTGGCTTTGCTAACAGAGAAAGGGAAACTAAAGGAAAGGAGGAAGAGGGAGGAGGAGGATGTCCTGGTCTGGAGGCAGAGCTGCCCCCACTCCCAGGGCCTGAGACATTCCTCTCTAGCTCTCCTTTTTCCACCGGGTCCCTGGAGGCCCCTGGGGTCTGGGAGTTGGGCCTGGCTCTTCCCAAAGCTGCTGTGGGGGAAATAAGGAATGCAAACCATTTCCTGCTTCACGGGCCCAGAGCGGCCCATATATCTGACCATTTGTGTGCTACAGAGGGTCACGCAGAAACAGCTCTGAAGTCCAGCGACCCAATGAATAGTAACAGTGAGCAATTGGTAATTTACAGTGGATAAAGTGCTTTCTTCCATAATAATCCTGTGAGGTGGGCTGTGTTTTTTTTTCAGCTTTCTTTTCACAGATGAGCAAACCAAAACTCAGGTTAAGTGAATTAATGAAGAATCCAGGTAACTACTATCTAAGAGCGCAGACCTGGCTGCCTCCTCAGTACTTCTCCTACCTATTATCTATTTATTCCTGCCTCCAAATCCTTACACAAACTTTTTCCTCCTGTGGTTTTTCCAACAAATGAGTTTAGAAGTTGCCATCCTGCAAAATTTCCTTCAAGACTTGCCTCTTTCAGGAAGCCTTCCTTGATTCTGAACTCTGATCATGCTTTTATTCTAGTATTTCTTTTCTCAGAGGATCCCATGAATTCAAACTGAAAGGGAGCAAATTAACTCCAACCCTTTCATCTTATGGGCAAAAAAGCAGATGCAGAGAATATGTTATTTGTCCAAGCTCAAAGAAGTATTACACAAGAGAGTCAAATTTGAACCCAGGATCTCTGATTCCAAATCCGGAGTTCATTCTACATGCTACATGATACCACTTCTCTCAGCTGATACACTATTAATCTTCAATTAAATATTAATTTTAAGTATTTTACAGTAGTCCTTTTTCACATACATATAACATCAAATATATTATTTCATGCCTGACTTCATAATGTACTGTCTCTTCCACTAGAAGGGGAAACATTCTGCGGACTAGAACCATGCCTGTCCCCAATATTCTGGGGATTTCTAAATGGGGCAATGGAAATCTTATAGGCTTCCTGAGGAAAGTTATCATAGCTCCCTAATTAATCAAATTTCTGAAAGTAAGGCCTAACTGACTACATCTCCCCCACTTACTCCCATTGCAAAGCTATGTAGACAGGGAGTTTTCAATCCATGTTGCTAACTACAGTGGTATCATTTTCCAAATATGAAATACAGGGAGATATTGTTCATTTCTTGAAGGTCTCAGGTTCCATTCTGAGCACAGAACTTAGTATGTGAGCCCTTCCTTCGCCAGGCTGGGTGGGGCAGGGGGTTGGAGGAGTGGGGGGAGAGCACTTTCGAAATAATCAAGCTCTCTTTCCAGGACTGGGGTGCTATTTTTAGCTGCCGCCCAAAAAAAAGTGGTTTTCCCCTCTGCTCTGGGAAAGACAGAGAAAGCAAAGTCTGATCCAAATCCCCTCTGAGAGAGTGGTTACCCCCACTCTCCCTCCTACCCCCTCCCCCAAAGCCTTACTCCGTATCCCCAGGGCTTCTTCTAGAAGTAGGCTGGAGGGTGTGAATGAATCAATCAGATTGAGACCCGAGATGAGGTTTTGGGGAGGGTGAGGAAAGAAGCTTGGAAAAAAGAAAATGAAATTCCCAACTTGGCATTTTTCTAAACCATCAGCTTTTCAGAGACTTGGGGGCCTTTCTCACTTAGGCCCTGCCTTTTTCAGAGATGGTAAAGGAGACATAGGCTTCTCTGTTCTGGGTCTCTTCTGCACTCTGCCCTCCTACCCCCAGGTAGGATGGCCACTTTCTCAGTTCATATAGATGGGAGGTGAGGAAGGGAGTCTCTCCTGTTTTTATTAAAGGTGTATAGGGAAAGGGAAAAAATTAATACATTTCTTAGAGGAGTGTGTGGATCAGAATCCCAGATCTCCTACTTTCTGTGTGACCTAGGCCAAGTAATTGAATTTCTCTGGGCCTCAGATTAGCCATCCATAGAATAAGGAAGCTGGATTCAATAATCTCTAAGGTCCCTTCCAGGTCTAAATCCTTTTCTTACACCAGAGTTTGTACTTTTCCCTGATCCTCAGTCACAGATTTGAAGCTAAGGGGGACTTTAGAGGTTAACAAGTCTCTCATTTTACAGGGGAAGAAACAGGTCCAGAGGGGTTTAGTGATTTTTCTCAAGGTCACACAAGTAGGAAGTAGCAGAAGCTTGATTTGAACCTTGGTTGTCAAACTTGAAATTTAGTGTTTTTTCAGTACGGGTACCATAATGCTTCCCACTGGTAAAAATGTGTCTCAACAAGATGTATTGGAAGCATACAGCTTCTTTTCTTTCCATTCCTCCAAGCTTCCTGTTCTTGGTGAATCTCTTTGTCTCTATTCCTGAAGAAGAACTCCAACATTCATCTGGGTAAGATAAGGCCAGGGATATCCAATATTGGCATAACCTTGAGTCCCAAGGCATTAGCAAAATAATGGGCCCTCCAGGCTTCCCTAATTCTTTTTTTCTCCCACCAAAACCTCTAAACATGATTTCTTTTCCTTTTGTTTTTTTTTTTCATTTTACTTCAGCACTTTTATTTTTCCTTACACAATGATATGTTGAACATCACAATTCTCAACTCTTAGGACGACTTACAAATTTTGATATTCTACTGTCATGTGAAAACATTAAGACAACATACACAAGTCTCACATAAGTAAACTAGATATACTAGATACACAAATTGACAAGTTGTAAATGCAGACTTTTTTTGTAACACTTGATTAACTTAGTCCTATAACATTGAGGGGGGGGGGGAAGCAGTGGGTTAAGGAAAAAAAACTGGTTCCTAACTCCTAGATTCAATATATATTCCAGCTACGATGGTGAACGCATATTTAATAAACTGTTACCAGCTTTAGGAGAAAATTCTTCAAGCCAGCTCTTTTAGATGCTGGAAATCTGACCTTTGGATATCCCATACAGATCTGATGCCTTATAGAACTTATAGAACTAAACTGTATAGCCATTGCGTGTCAACCAACTAGATACTATATTGCCATATTATCAGGTCACATCTCTATAGAAGTTAACTCTTAGCCGTACCTATAGAAATGAAGTGACCTGCATTAGGGTTTCGATCAAAGATACGTGTGAGGTGTGCTAAAATGTACACCAAAGGAACAACTGTCAACTTGAAAATGAGGTCAAGTCAGTAACAATTCAGCAATCTAAAAAGTGCTGATGATTATCTAACATCAGATACAAACTTCCCCCAGGACACGTTTCTTTTCAGAGAAAGCTTATTCTAGTTTCATGAGGTGTATATTTGCCAAGGCAAATTTTTGTGAATGCTCACACAGTAAATGCTATACAACTTGTAGGAGTCCATTTAGATGCATTTGTGATGGACAATTTTGTGAATGCTCACACAGTAAATGCTATACAACTTGTAGCAGTCCATTTAGATGCATTTGTGATGGACAATGGATGGGCCAGGTTCATCCCATTCCTTCCTGCTTGTTGATTCACATCTGCTGGAAGGTAGAGAAAGAAACCAGAATAGAGCTACCAATTCAGATGAAGTACTTAGGGGGAAAGCAATGATCTTAATTTTCATTGTTCTAGGTACCAGGGCTGTGATTTTTTTCTGCGTTCTGTCAGCTAGGTGACAGACAAGATAGAGTTCAGGGCCTGAAGTCAGAAAGACTCATCTTCCCGAGTTCAAATCTAGGCTCAGACACTTACTAGCTGGGTGACCCTGGGCAACCCTATTTGCCTCAGTTTCCTCGCGTATAAAATGATCCGGAGAAGGAAATGGCAAACCACTCCAGTATCTCTGCCAAGAAAATCCCAAATAGCGTTATGAAGAGCCAGATACTACTGAAAAATGTCTGAACAAAAACATGGTAGACAATACTGTGTTGGCATGTAGATTCTTTTGGATAGCAAGATCACACTTGATGATGGAATTGAAAGTGGTCTCATGAGTGCCACAGGATTCCATACCCAGGAAGGATGGTTGGAAGAAGGCCTCTGCACACCAGAACTTATTGCCAACAGTGATCACACGACCATTAGGGAGCTCATAGCTCTTCTCTAGGGAAGAAGATGAAACAGCAGTCGTCATGTCCTGTTCAAAGTCCAGGGCAACATAGCACAGCTTCTCCTTAGTGTCACAAACAATTTCCTTTTCAGCTGTGGGTGTTAAGCTATACACACTTAGTCAGTATCTTCATGAAGTAGCCTAGATGAAGGATGGCATAGGGAAGGGAAAAACCCTTATAGATGGGCAAATTGTGGGTGACACCATCACCAGAGTCCATAATGATACCAGTAGCATGATCAGAGAGGCATACGGTGACAACACAGCCTGAATAGCAATATACATGGCTCGGGTGTTGAAAGTCTCACACATGATCTGTCATCTTCTCTCTGTCGGCCTTGGGATGGATCTAAGGGAGCTTCTGTTAACAGAACAGGGTGTTCCTTGGGGGCTGCACAAAACTCACTGTAGAAGGTATGATGCCAGATTTTCTCCATGTCATCCCAGTTGGGACAATGGGATATTTCAGAATCAGGATACCTCTCTCGCTCTGGGCCTCATCGCCGACATAACTGCCCTTCTGTCCCATTCCGTCTATAATACGCTGGTGTCTTGTGCGTTCCAACAATGAAGGGGCACACAGCCAAAGGATCATCATCCCCAGGAAAGCCAGCTTTGCACATACCAAAGCCATTGTCAATGACGAGAGCCCCAACTTCTTCTACCATTTTTGTTTAATCCAAGGTTGTGTACCATCCTCGTCAGAGAAGTTACAGCCAGGGCGGGGGGAGTGGGGAGTGAGGCAGGGAGTGACAAAAAAGGGGGGACCATCCAAAGTGCTGCTGACTACCAGTGAGTGAGACCTAGACAGGATTTCTAGCCATTTCTAGCATCCTGCATTCACATTGGAAAACATCCTGTTTATACTTTAGGGCCCTGCTGGATGTAAACACTGGAATGCCAACACATTCCTTCTGGGTTTGGGGAGTGTTGGAGGGAGGATAACTATCAAGCTGCTTTCATTCATTACTGTGTATCATACTGTCCTTCATGTATAAAGATAACCTCTCTATGCATGTAACCCACTGGAAATATAAACTGGAAGTGACTTATAATGCCCTATTCCCTCTGCTTACAGTTTGTAGAGTATGACTATTATAAAGCCTGGTGGTAACTAGGTGGCCCAGTGGATAGAGCACCAGGCCTGACGTCAGGAAGACCTGAGTTCAAATTTGAACTTAGACACTTAATAGCTATGCATGATACTGGGCAAGTCACTTAACCACTTTCTGCCTCAGTCTCCCCAACTGTAAAATTGAGATAATAATAGCACCCAAGGTTGTTTCAAGGATCAAATAAGATAATATTATAAAAGCACTGACCACAGTGCATGGCTTAATAAATGTTTTTTTTTCCTTCCCCTCTCCCACTCCCCCTTTAGTAACTACCTTACAGACTCTCAGTTGTCATGTAGCCTTGATTCATACATACAGCCCCCTCCTACCACCAACACCACGACTACTTCTTTTTTCAGGGAGCAGAGTATAAGTGGAAAGAGAATCAGATTGGCAGCCTGGAGTCCAGGTTCTGTTACTAATTAGCTAATTAGTGTGATTGGCCATGTCCCTTTTCCTCCCTGAGTCTCAGTTTCTTCACCTCTAAAATGGATTATTTTGAGGCAATCCCTTCCAGATCTAATGTCTGACTGTATTGTGGGCTGGGAAGACACAGCCCTTTCTGTGCAGAAATTAGTGAATAGTGAAATCAGATGCTCTGGAAGGCAAATCAGCTCAGAGGCTGTAGAGCAAGGAACCCTTTATGATTCTATCAGTCTCGACTGCTGTCCCTGTGGCTTCATGGGGTTCCCCAGAGATCTCCCGCCCGACCCCACCGTTTGACTCAATCCTAACAACATATTTTCTCTTGTACCTCACTTCCGTTCCCACACAGCAGCTGCTGCTCCATACTGCCACTGCTGCACATTTTCTCTACACATACTACCTAGCAGAACTGAGCTGTGCTGTCACCTCATCTCTGGAAATCAAACCCTTGTTGGGGAATCCCTCTCTCTTAATGGCCAGCGGGACCTGGAAAATATCTGATCAGTTGTAAATGGAATGATCATACTGTAATATGTTATGAAATGAGGGTGTTTGGGTCTCCTCCTTCCCCCCCCCCCCATGTTAGAAACTACTCTGCATGTATCTTGTATGTACTTAATTATTTGTGTGTTGTTTCCTCCATTAGAATGTAAGCCAG
This sequence comes from Trichosurus vulpecula, assembly GCF_011100635.1. Lineage (NCBI taxonomy): Eukaryota > Metazoa > Chordata > Mammalia > Diprotodontia > Phalangeridae > Trichosurus > Trichosurus vulpecula. The sequence continues at coordinate 248,699,052 of NC_050579.1, forward strand.
GTATGGTAATGTAATACCAGTCACTGGAGAGGCTGAGGCTGCCAAATCTCTTGAGCTCAGTTTTGAGCTGCAATGGGGCCATGCCAATTATTATCTACATTAGTATGTTATGCAACTAAGTATCGGGAGGTGAAGAAGAGGGGGACCAGGTTGTGTAAGGAGGGGTAAACTGACCAGATACGAAATGGAGCTCCCCTGACATTCTTGAGATCAGGCCAGTGAGTAGTGGGATCAGGTCAGTGAGTAATCCCTGTATTTCCAGCCTGGATAAGATGGGATGACTGAGTCTTAATTTTTTTTAAATAACAGAAATTCCTTACCCTTTTCCCCCTTTCTTTGTAATCTCCAGTTCAGCAGACTATAAGTGCTTGCTGATTGACTGAATTTGGACTTTGAGTATAGCCTTGAAGGAAAGCAAGGAGAAGGCCTAAATGTCCTCAAAAGGGATCATATGGTGTTAAAATTATTGTACTTATAGATCATTCTTTTCTATCTTACAGGTCTCACTTGAAGCCATTAAAGTAATCACAGACTTGACCCAGACCCAAACCCAAAGGACTTATCTATACTTTCCAGCTTCCTTTAGTCAAGCCACTTTTGATATCCAAACTGCTTTGGGGAAACCTGATGATAACAGAAGTATCATACAATTTGTTTTCTCTGCTACTGATGCCCCCGCCCCCACCCATCACTTCCTTCCAACTTATTCATGAATGACACGGACTCCTATCAACTGAAAATACAAGCTGGGAGTCACGGTAAATTTTCTCTGGGTTTTGCCCACCGTATCTCATCTGTCAGGTAGGTGGTGCAGTGGGTAGAGTCTAGGACTGTAGTCAAGAGAGACCTGGGCAAGACATATAACCTCTCTTGGCCTCAGTTTCCCCAGCTGTAAAACAGGAATAATAATAGCAGGTACCTCTCAGGGTTGTTGTGAGCATCAAAAGAGATCATATTTGCAAAGCACTTAGCAAAGTATCTTGCACACAGTAGGTACTTAATAAATGCTTGCTCGCTTCCTTTCTTCTTTTGATCAGGTCTACCAGTTCTTTCTCCACAATGCCACAGTTTCACTCCCCAAACTGCAGACTTAGTCTTGGTTTGTATTAAACATCCCCTATCTGCTCTTTCTGACTCTAGTCTTTTCCCACATCATTCTAAGCAGCAAATAAATCTCAGGATTCCATTATCTATATGCTATGATCTACCCTCAGGATGCCATGCTGGTTCCCTCGATCCTTAGATCAGAATCTTGCAATGGTTCCCAACTTCCTTCTTGTTGTTACTGTTTTTCAGTTGCTCAGTGACCCCATGAGACTCTTCATGACCCCCTAGACCATAGCATCCCAGGCCCTTCTATTCTCCACAATCTCCCAAAGTCTGTCCAAGTTCATGGTCATTGTCTCCAAGACACTATCCAGCCATCTCACCCTCTGCCATCCCCTTCTCTTTGTGCCTTCAATCTTTCCCAACATAAAGTCTTTTCCAATGAGTCTCATTTTCTCATTATGTGGCCAAAGTATTGAAGTTTTAGTTTCAGAATTTGGTCTTCCAGTGAAAAGCCCAAATTAATTTCTTTAAGTCCTGCCTGATTTGATCTCCTTGCTGTCCAAAGGAACTCTCAAAAGTCTTCTCCAGCACCACAATTTGAAAGCACTGATTCTGCAGCACTCAGCTTTTCTTATCGTCCAACTATTTTAAGCCAGAGCTTGCCTTCCATCCTTCCTTTCTCTTAATTCATATTTTAGGTAGAAACTTTTGATATTTCCCTAAAAACTCTTTAGCAATAGACTTCCCAAGACAGGCAGTAGGAACATTCTTATAAAACCAGGCTCACTAATAGCCTATAAATTCTTGCTATTATCTATCTCCAAAGAACATAAGCTTCTTGAAGGCAGGGACTCTTTCAATTTTGTCATTGTCTTCCCAGCACCTCACAGTGCCTAAAACACAGGAGGTGCTTAGTACATTTGTTTTGATTAAATCACTGATTTCCCTGACAAAAGTAGAGTATAAATTACCCTATGGGTAGGGAAAGCACCCCATAGTTATTGGGGGGGGTAGCTCTATATTGATAGCTTCCCTGCCCTTTATTTATATATCCCTCTCCTCTCCATTTGTACCTTTTATATGTCCTTCCCCTTTCTACTTCTCTAATTTTTTATAGCCCAGACAATGAAGAATTCAGCCTATAATCTCATGAAGAAAAATTAATGAAAGGAGGTCAGGGACAATTTTTAAGAACAGACAGAGGAGCATCATGAGCCTTCCAAGTGTTGAGTGGAATCCTCTGAGAGTAGGGACCAATTATTGGGGCAAATGAAAACAGATGTCCTAGGCAACAGGGAGCCTGGTTTGCAGCCCAGGAATTGGGGCAGACAGTGATGGAGAGGCTGAATAAGTGTCCCTTCCAGGGGAAGACTAGAAGTAATGGGATGGCAGTGTTGTTTGTTGTTTAGTCATTTCCAGTCATGTTCAACTCTTCATGACCCCTTTTGGGGTTTTCTTGGCAAAGATAATGGAGTAGTTTGCCATTTCCTTCTCCAGTTCATTTTACAGATGAGGAAATTGAGGCAAAGAGGGTTAAGTGACTTGCCTGAGGTCACACAGCTAGTAAGTGTCTGTTTCAACAATTCAGCCAGCAGCTGCTGTGGGGGTGAAAAACCAACACGAGCTCAACAACAAGAATGCTGCAAGCCTAGGTTCTTTTGATCTGCTTTATCAAGGAAAGCAATGGTAAGGGGTTAACAATCTTACTTTAATCCAGCCTACAAATATCATTCATTTAGTTCAGGGGGAAAAGCCAGCAACCTGAACTTCAGAGCAAATACAAACAAATTACAAACATCAACAGACAGACCTTGTCTGATTCAAATCTCAATGCATAGTTACCAGAGTTTAACAAAGTCTGAACATCCGGGTTTACAAACTGGAGGGCTCTTAACTACAGCTGCCCAGAGTCTCCACATCAGCGCCCTGCCAAGAGTGAGATCCCTAAGCAAACAGCTCTGTTCTGTCTTTTTATGCACTCCTTAGCCGTCATCAAATGTCATCTGAGCAACCAGAACTTAAGCTCTTACTACTGGCTCTGGTCTTGGTAACTCCCCTTAGGACCCTGGGGGCTTTACACCCACATCGGCTTAGCATCTAGTAGCTAGGGGTTTGGGGCCTACTTGGGAGCAAAGATATAATCAGACCTCCCTTCATTGGCCCCACCTGGAGCCCCACCTTAGTTACCAATGCAGTGTTTGAGGCCACATTTGAACTCAGGAAGGTGAGTCTTCACCACTCCAGATCTAGTATTCCGTACACTATGGCACCACCTAGCTGCCCCAGTAGACAAATAGGCAATGGGTAAGATGAGAAGCCCTTCTAAAAACTGGACTTTCTTATCCTCAAAATGCTATACCACTGCAGGGGGGCCGGGGATTCCAGCACTGTTACTCCCTCCACTCACTGGAAAAGAATAAAAACTAAAATAATATTCCAAGATCCACCCTAGACACAAAATTTAATATCTTCTTGATAAGTCAGGCTCCTTCCTTCAAACCCTACCTCTTTCAAACATGATCTACTAAGGTTGTGGGGAGCATGAGAGGTGTGCTGGTGTGAGGAGGGATGGTGTTGTCTATTTTTCAAACTTCCCCAGAAACTGTGAGATCCATTCCCCAGGGCTGGAAGACCCCAGTTTAAGTCTTGCCTCTAAAACATACTGCCCATGTAACCCTGAGCAAATCACTTAACCTTTAAGGGCTTTAGGCAATCTCTAAAGCAGGTGAAGTAAAAGTGGTGACCTGAATTGGTAAAGAGAGTTTTTTCAACCTGGAAATTTTCTAGACTAATGAAATCAGAGGTCCAGTCTCCATTCTTATCAGAAACTCATCTGGCTAGAAAGGACCTTAAGGGGTCATCAAGTCCAAGCCACAGTACTGTGCTAGTAGATGTCTGTGGTCGGATTTGAACTCAGGTCTTCTTCACTCTAGGCCCTGTGCTCTATCCACTGTGCCTCCTAGCTGCCTTTAAAATGTTTATTAAAACATTTATTAAGCACATACTGTGTACTGGCACAAAACATTTATTAACCACCTACCATGTACCAGGCACTGTGCTAAGGGCTAGGGATACAAAAAGAGGTAAAAGATAGCCCCTGCCCTCAAGGAGCTTACAATCTATCACTTATATATTCTTGACCCTCTTATTCTAGCACAAGATCACATTGGCTTTTTTGGCTGTCATACCGTACTACTGATTTATACTGAACTCAAAGTACACTAACACTTCTCAATCTTTTTTTTCAGAAAAAACTGTCGTCTAATCATGCCTTTCCCATCTTAGACTTGTCAAGTTGATTTTTTATACCCAAGTGTAAGACTTTACATTTATTTTTTAATCAAATTTCACCTTATCAGACTTATTCCAATGCTCTAGCATAGGGGTGTTTAACCTTTCTTGTGTTATAGACCTCATTGGCAGTCTGAAGAAGGTTATGGACCTCTTTGCAGAACAATGTTTGTTGCCTACATTTGTAAATGAAAAAAAAATTCTAAATTTCATTAAAGATTATTGAAAATAAAGATGGCATATTTTTTGCCCACTCAAGTTCTAGAACTGTGAAAATTTATACAGAGACCCCTTTAGTATCCATGAATCCCAGGTTAAGAATCCCTGCTCAGTCTGGCGGAAACTAGGCACAGACCAACATCTACCATTGTATACCAAGATAAGGTCAAAATGTGTACATGATTTAGATAAAAAAGTGATATCATAAACAAGAGAAAATTGGGAAAAATACCTGTCAGATCTATGGATAAGAGAAGAATTTATGACCAAACAAAAGATTGAGAGAATCACAAGAGATAAAATGGATAATTTTGATTATATCAAATTAAAAAGGGTTTCCATAAACAAAACCAATGCAGCCAAAATTAGAAGGAAAGCAGGAAACTGGGGAAAATAAATAGCAAAATTTCTCTGATAAAGGTCTCATTTTTCAAATATATAGGGAATTGGACCAATTTATAAAAATAAGAGCCATTCCCCAATTGACAAATGGTCAAAATATGTGGACAGGCAGTTTTTAGAAGAAGGAATCAAAGCTATCTATATTCATATAAAATGCTCTAAATCACCAATAATTAGATAAATGCAAATTAAAACAACTCCGAGGTGGCATCTTATACCTATTAGATTAGCTAACATGACAGAAAAGGAAAAAAACAAATGGTGGTGGGGAAAAATGCACTGTTGGTGGAATCATGAAGTGGTCCAACAATTCTGGAGAACAATTTGGAATTATGTGCAAACAGCTATAAAACTAAAACCCTGACACATCAATACCACTACTATGTCTATATCCTAAAGACATCAAAGAAAAAGTAAAAGGACCCATATGCACAAAAACATTTATAGTAGCTCTTTGTGGTAGCAAAGACTTAGAAGTTGAGAGGAAATTGTGGCATATGATTGTGGTGAATACTATTGTGTTGTAAGAAATGATGAAGGGGATAATTTCAGGAAAACCTGGGAAGACTAATATGAACCAATGCAAAGTGAAAAGAGCAGAACTAGGAGAACATTATATGCAGTGTAACAGCAATACTGTAACAATAATCAACTGTGAATAACTTAGCTACTCTGACAAGTACAATGATCCATGACAATTACCCACGAGGAAAAATGCTAGTTACATCAGAGAGGGAGAACTGATGTGCTCTAAGTGTAGAATGAAGCATAGTTTTTTTTTCACTTTTCTTATTTTTCTTGCTTTTTTGAAACATGGCTAAAATGGGAATATGTTTTACATGACTTCACATGTATAAATGGTATCATATTGCTTTCCTCCTCAATTGGATAGGGAGAGACTTCAGGGAAGGAAAGAATCTGGAACTGAAAATTTGAAAACGAATTTTAAAAAAAGAAAGCTCAGCTTAAAAAAAAGGACCCCTGCTCAAGCTGGTCAATATCCTTTTAGATCCTGACTTTCTCATCCCCTGTATTAACTCTTCATCTCAGCTTCGTATCATCTGCAAATTTGGTAAGCATGCAATCAATAATTTTATATAAGTCACTGATAAAAATATTAAATAGGTCAAGGTCAAGTACAGAGCCCTGGTATATTCCACTGGAGACCTCCTGAAATGCCACTGCTGAACCATTAATTATCCTTTAAGTCTAGCCATCCAGCCTATTCCGAACCTAATCCATATCTCTCCCATTCCTTATACAAGCATAGTAGGAGACATTTTATCAAAAGCTTTGCTAAAATCTAGTTAACTCTGGCTCTATCTACTAGTTTAGCAATCTCATCAGAAAAGGAAATGAAGATCTGTTCTCTATGAAGTCATCTTGGTTTTTTGTTATCATGGCTTCCCTTCCTAGTATCCCCATTCTAGATGTTTGTGAAACATCTCTTTAATTAAGATTTGTACTAGAATTTTCCATGGAATCAAAGTTAAGCTTACTGGCCTGTAGTTTGCAGATTTTGTTTGAGCCACTGGTTTCTAAGGTCAGAAGATATTGATGAGAGTGGACATAGGTAACTGCTCTAAATCTCAAGTGGGAATAGGGAGGTAATGTTCACCATCTCCTGAAAATATGGAGCATGGGGAAGGAGGCATCATGCTCCATCATGCCAATGAAAACCAGTCCACATGCTATCTTTAGGATGCATCACATGGGCTGAATTCTTGGGACTAAGGAGGAAATCTTCAAAGGTAATAGTATTTATGATTTCACGTATAAAATGCTATTGAAGATAACACTATATTACAATCACCTCTCAATTATTTTCCATGGTAATCAAAAAAGCACAGTGGTTCTAGCCAAATCAAAACGGAGAGTCATACAAGAATCATCTTTTATTGAATGAATTAAGAGACTTAAAAAATTAATGGCAGAAGGTCAGTTTTCCTGAGGCTGATATTAAAATATGTTTGCATTCCTTTGACATTTGTCAAGGGATAGCTGAGAGAAGTGGCTCAAATCTCAAATGCATGCTGAGAAACAGAGAGAAGACAGCCTGGGCCACAAAATAAATAAATAAATACGTACATGTGTGTATGTATGTATATATACATATATATACACGTGTATATATGTGTATGTGTATGTATATTATATATATGCATATGTATATATGTGTGTATATATTATATATATATGAAGTGTATATAGCTACAGCTAATGTGCACCTTGTTGTTGTTCAGCGGTTTCAGTTCCATCTGACTCTACATAAGCCTATTTGGGGTTTTCTTGGCAAAGAGGGGTTTGCCATTTCCTTCTCCAGCCCATTTTACAAATGAGGAAACTGAGACAAACAGGGTGAAGTGACTTGCCCAGGGTCACACAGCTAGTATGTATGAATCTGAAACCATATTAGAACTTGGGTCTTCCTGACTCTAGGCCCAGAGATCAATCCATTGCGCCATCTGGCTTCCTCCAAATAAAAGCAATAATAACTAGCATTTATACAGTACCACAAGGATTGCAAAGCACTTTACATATGTTAATGCATTGTAAGTGCTATTATTAGCCCCAGTTTGCAGATGAGAAAGCTGAGGCAGAGAGATATTGAGGGACTTGTCCCTCAATCCCATCATCTACAGATGATAGTCATCTGAGGGAGAATTCAATCTCAGGTCTTCTTGACTTCATGTCATGGACTTGATCCATTTTACCACCTACATCATGATTATCAAGACATTCAAAGACTGAGCTTTTGTTGCCCCCAATATATTCACTGTAAAAACTCTCATGTTTCACACATTCAAGAAACTTTGAAACAGTGTTTTCTGATCGGCCTAAAAATCTTCCAGTTATAGGTAGGTTTTTAACTTATTTGCTAAAAATATAAAAGCACAGAAGCTTTTGGTTAGCTTTTAATAATATCCTGGAATACTAGGTAAAGTGGAAATTTACTGGAAACACTTCCACAAAAACTCTGTATAGATTGTAAGGGTCTTTGTAGATTATACACTCCATTTTCTAGCCCTTATTCCTTGAAGGTTGAAGCCACCACATTTGTCTTTGTATCTCCATGTGCCCATCAGACCTTGGCACATAGTAGATGCTTAATCTGTTGATTACATTGATGGGTAAGATTGAAAAATGAGAGTAATGATTTAGTTATCATAGCCAATGTTATCCTTCTATTGGGTCTATGTGTCTTATGTGTCAGAGGCAGCTAGGTGGTACAATGGATAGAGTGCTGGGCCTAGAATCAGGAAAATCTGAGTTCCAATTTGGCCTCAAACGCTTACTAAGTGTGATCCTGGGCAAGGAATTTAACCTCTGTTTGCCTCAGCTTTCTCATCTTTAAAATGGAGGTAATAATAAAACCTACCTCCCAGGGTTATTGTGAAGCTCAAATGGGATAATAATTATAAAGTTCTTAGCATAGTACCTGACATACGGTAAGCATTATATAAACGTTGATGATTATTACCTGTTAGAACAGTACTACATAAATATAATTTCTAAAGAAATACACATATATTGGGGGTTGTATTGGCAATTAGGGTGGGACTCTTTTTTACTGTTTTCTCTTTTACAATTCTAAAGTAATCAAGTGCCTTTGATTAAGCCTTGCTAGATGTGAAGCCCCAGGCCCACACCCTTTTGCTGATTAGGTATGAAGCCTTCAGGCCCTAAGAAGGGTATATAAACTCAGAGGTTAGCATTTTGTTTGGGGCTCTCACTCACTGGAAGAGTGTTGTGTGATTTGACCACACAAGACTCTGGGTAGCTGTTGTTAGGGGACCCCCCAGCTTTGAAAAAACCCAGATGTTGGTACCTCTCTTTTTGGTAACTATGTATGTGATGTCTTGATCAGACAAAGCCTATCTGTTGAACTGTGTTATTTGCTCTATTTATATTGTCTCTGTTTGTAATTTCTGTTTCTATTTGCTCTAAAGTTCAGGGTGCTGGCTTTTTCCCTTGAACTAAGTGAATGATATATGTATGTTTGATTAAAGTGAGATTGTAAACCCCTTAAAGTTGCTTTCCTTAGAAAAGCAGATCAAAGAACCCATGCTAGCAACCATCCTGTGTGCTGTTGTTGTTGGTCTTTCACCCCCACAACAGGTGCAAGCAACATTGTTGTTACAGGGGTATGTCCTCAATTTGCATGATCAAAAAAAAATTTGGAAAACACTGCTCTAAGGACCAGTTCAAGGTCCACCAAATCCCTGACCACTCCTACCCACAACAATCTCTCCTTTCTAAATTACCACTCATCTGGCACTTAATGATATATTACCTTATGGCATCTCTTGTGTCTTGTGCTGCTGTCTTGAATTTATCTCATGGGTGGACCAGTCTATGGGAGTCTAGTTCTTTAAATATACACAGATATTCCCCTGTCTGGTTTCAGTTGCAGGGATCATGTTTATGACTTAGGGGTTGGTATAATGTGGGGATGAAATATTCTCCAATTGGCTTCATAGCCAGAAAAATCAATGACTCAGGGTTTGCTGAGCTGGAATTAAGTGGGTATACTAGAGTTGGTCCCAAGAATCAAGTCAGGGAGGGGTGGCAGCCCTGTTTCCTACCTAGCTGTGGCATCTATAAGCACATGGCCACCTCTATCTCTTTGTGTTTTTTTTTCTTTCCTAATCTTAGGCAAATAAATATTCGGAGATGGATATGCCCAGGTGATCATGGAAGCTCAGGAGAGCCCTAGGTCCTATCAGAGATCCCACTGGTGGCCAGGGCTGAATGGGGGCAGTGTCAGTAAGAGACCAGAGCAGGGGTGGGGAACCTGCAGCCTCTAGGCCACATGTGGCCCTCTAGGTCCTCAAGTGCAGCCCTTTGACTGGATAGGGCTGCACTTGAGGACCAAGAAGGCCACATGTAGCCTCAAGGCCACAGATTCCCCCCATCCTAGACCAGAGTAATAGTACCTGAGGTAGTAGAAACCACTTCAGACATATGTGGAAAGATAATCACTCAAGGAGTAAGTGCTAGCTATGGATACTACTGAAGGATGGACTCTCAGAGTACGGCTGGGTTGCTTAGCCAGAAACATTTAAGGGAAGCTTGGTGAGGACTCCATGAATGGAAAAGAATACTTCCAGTGCCAGGAGTTGTGAGATAACCCTCAATTCCATTTGGTCTGTATATGTCTACATACCTCATTACCTTTTTTTACCCTAAGCTAGTGATGTTTTCCCCCACAGACACTGGGAAATGATGAGAGACTGTGTTTCTCAGGTTGGGGGAGGGGGTGGGGATGTGGTACTAACTGGTCACACTTTACATGTATAGTAAGGCCCTTTTGTAAAAGCTAATGGAATCAATTGATTGATTGCTAATGGAAGAACGCACTGATAGGGGTTCAGGGGCAATAGCATTAAAAACAGTCCCTCATGGTTACCCTCAGAATGCTGAGAATAGTAGTGAAGTGCCTTCTGGAAACCCAGCCTGCCAATGTAAATGTAGGCTAGAAGAAGCAACCCCACAGAGGACACTACCCATTATTATTTAACTTTGTACCTTTTCTTATCTAGATTGCAAGCCCCTTGAGGGTGGGGACTATTTTTGCTCCTCTCCAGTGTTTAACCCAGTATAACATATTTTAAGTTGTTAAATGAATCAATTAATGAATGAATATAGAATCAATTAATGAATGAATATAGAAAGAGAATTCAAATCATATCTATTCTACTTACTACCTGTGTGATCTTGGCAAGTCACTTAAACTGTCTGGGGCTTGGACTCTTCACCTGTAAACTGTGCATATTAGAATGAATGAATGAAAAAGCATTTAAGGGTTAACCCCTGCCAAGCCTTGGTCTAAAAAACACTGGACTTTATTTTCTTTTAATGTCCATTCCAACTCTATATCCTATCATTCCATGACTCAATGAGTGGGTGGATGGGCAAAGAACCCTGGATTTGGTTTCAGATTACCTGAATCCTGACTCTATCACCTTTGTGATCTTGGGCAAATCAATTATCTACTCTGGTCCTGTTTCCTCATCTGTAAAATGGCATTAGGCTGGGTCTCTTTTGACTCTAACTCTTGTTAGTCTATACGGCAGGGAATCTTGAAACCCATGACTCACTTCTTTGAAAAGCTAATTTTGAAACTGTATTTCAGTAAAATTGGTTCCTTTTATAATCCTATATATTTTATGCATTTAAAAACATTATTCTGAGAAGGGTACTTAGTAATCCACTTAGACTACCAAAGGGGTCTATAACAACAACAAGGTGTATAACACACGTGTGTGTGTGTGTGTGTGTGTGTGTGTGTGTGTGTGTGTGTGTATACAGAGAGAGAGACAGCGACAGAGTCAGAGTCAGAGACGGAGAGACAAAGAAAGAGAAAGACAGGGAGATGGAGACAGACAGAGAGTGAGAGGTTATACATCTAAAGAGCATGGGGCAAGTAACTGTCACATCTGCCTTTTTAGTACAGTAAGAGAGAATAGCAGAGTTATATCAGGTTCTAGATTCTCTTCTTCATGTGCTGGCATTCTGGGAGTAGACTTTATTTCTTAAAATAAGGATATCTCACCTCGCAAAGTAGAAAAAAATGAGTCTCATGGATTATATTATGACAAATGTATTTATTATGATACACACACATAAGAAAAAAGTAAAATATATCTTGATCTAATCTGTAAATTCCAAGATCAGATTTAAATATGCATACACACACGTGAGCTCACACACGAGCGCACACACACACACACACACACACACACACACACACTTTTAAAAGGGTACTCTGCTCCTTGCTAAAAGAGCAGTCACTGCATACACATTCCCGGAGGTGGCTCAGAGCCAGATATCTGTGCCTTTCCCAAACAACTCAATCTAGGGAAGGGGTAGGAAGCCAGCTGAGAATTTATGGGACAGAATGTGCACAGAATTTTTATTCCTGTTTTTAGGGAACTAAGAAATCTTTGCCCTGCATGAAGCTTTCCTTCCTTTTTGAAAAAGAAAAAAAGAAAAAAAACTTTGACCTTGCTACCTTTCCTATTTACTGTACCAACTAATATCCCCTTCATTTTGCTACCAATCTTCTCTAAGAAATACTCTGTATCTGACACTTCTATTTCCTCATCTGCCATCCCCTCTCTAACCTCTTCAAATGTGGCTTTTAACACCTCAAAAATAATTAAATTGCATACTTCCCATTGATGACCTCCTTTTTTTTTTTTTACCAAATTCTCCATTTCTTTGGACTTTCTGAATCATTTTATAATGCTGACCAACTCCTTGAAACTCATTCCCCCCTTAGCTTCGGCAATGCCTCATTCTCCTAGTTTTCTTTATTTCTCTGTTACTGGCGTCTCTCCTTCTTCCTGCCCTCTCCCCACAGTGGCATTCCCCATGGCTCTGTTCCTGACCTTCTCCTAAACAAAGCAACTGTATTTCATCTTAGAATTAATAGGGAGCCATTGGAGTTTACTGAGCAGTTGCATGATCAGAACTATGCTTTGGCAGATGTGGGGAAGAAGGATCAGAGAAGAGAGAGATTTGAAAAAGGGAGACCAAATAGGAAGCTACTAAAATCATGAGATTTTAGAGAGGGCCCATGAGATCTTGAACTAGGATTGTGACTATGTTAAGTAGTTAAGTAGAGATGAGGGGGGCTAATGTAAAGGATTCATGGAGGTAGGAATAGGAAGGTTTGGCAACAAATTAAGACATGTAGGATGAGGGCAAGTGAGGAGCTGATTGATGACAATGGCGATGTGCTGAACCTGGGAGACTGAGGAATGATGGTACCTTTGACCAGAAAAAGGAATTTTTAGAAGAGAGTTGGGTTTGAGGAGAAAGATAATGTGTTCCCCTCAGCTCCCTCTTTCCTTCCATTTCTCTTATTATTTTATTTCTTTTCTAGTGGTATAACTGTTCTTCCTTGCCAACTCAAAATGTTCCTTTTTTTCTTTCTGCACCCCTATCTCCCTCTCCCACTCTAAAAGCTGCCTTGTTTCTTCAAATCTTCAGCCTGTGTCACCAGCCTATCATCCAGATCTGATTCCCATCTTAGAAAATCATACCCCCGTCATCCAGAATAGCCATGGCCCTCATTAAAGACCATCACATTCTCTGTTCAGAAAAGCACGAATCCGATCCATCTCCCAGGTCCATTGTTTCTCATCAGGCAGCATTTTCACAAAAAACAATAGCACATCTATTTTCAATTACAGTTCAGTCCTCCTGATTCTGACCAGGCTAAATAACCCCCAAATCCATCATGACTTTGGGAGAGGAGGGTTATGTTAGCCCAAGGCTTGACAAATCCCCAGAGCTAGATTACCATGGCATCAGGCAATTGTATTTTGATGTCTAGCGTTTTAGTGAAATATTAACCAAAACTACAGAAATATAGCACTCTGTTTTCCCTCCTGCTTATGTGTATTTCCATTTTACTAGAAGGAAAACTTGAAAAGGAAAATATTGGCAACATAAGACAGCTCTATTCAATTAGTATGTGTGAGCATCAGACTCTCAGACTCCTCAGCTCCCATCAAGCCTGGGCTTTGCTGCCTGTCAGCATTTGGTGGGGGAAATGGGAAGTCTCACTGGCTACCACATTCGATATGTGGTCTAAGGGATAACTCAGGGACACAGAATAAGGGATCTGGCACTGGAAGGGACCTCACAGGTCATCTAAGCCAAATCCATTTTACAAATGAGAAAATTGAGGGCCAGGGAGGCGGTCACACAGATAGTAAGGATCAGAGATGGGATTTGAACTCAGGCACTCTGACTTCAAAGCTAATGCTTTCACCCACTCTACCATATGCTGCCTTAACATTAAACAAATGTGGTCCATACAGGAATCAAACCAAAAACTTTGGTGTTACCAGCACCAGGCCAGATGTATTTAGTGTCTTCTTCTAAAATACTTCTACGGATCTTCATTAAGTCTGATTTGGGCCAGGTTTTCAAGTTCGGAACAAATGCCCTACAATAACAGCATATTCCACTTTTTCTTTTGTTTGTGTTTTTCCCCCTTCACTCTTTCAAAGCTTAAACATTTATGGGAATTGTCTCTAGGAGTCAAAGCAAATTTGTTGAACACTGGATTTGATGTTTTTTCACTGCCATAAAAAGAAGCTGGTGCCTCAGTAGATAGAACACTGTGCCTGGAATTAGGAAAACCTGAGTTCAAATCTAGCTTCACACACTCATTTGCTATATGACACTGGGTAAGTCACTCTGAGGCAAACTTCTGTTTGCCTCAGTTTCCTCAAATGTAAACAGAGATAACAGCACCTACCTTGTAGGACTGAGTTTCAAATGAGATAATATTTGTAAAAATGTTTAACAGTGCTTGGCACAGGGGGATGGAGTCAAGATGGCAGAGAAAAGGCAGTGACTAGCCTGAGCTCTCCTACAAACCCCTCCAAATGCCTTTAAATAATGCCATAAAACAATTCCTGAAGCATCAGAACCCACAGAAGGATAGGGCGAAATAATTTTACAGCCAAAGACAATTTAGAAGGTCAGCAGGGAAGGTGTGCTGCAGTGGGGTGAGAGTGGAGCACAGTCCAATGCAGGCCACTTCATGCAGACCCAGCCCTATCAAACCAGGAGCAGGCTTTGGGAGCCACTGAATCAGCAGCAATAGCAGCTGCTTCCGGAGCTCTCAGCCCTCAGCCAGTAAAGGGATCAAACAACTGGTCAGAAGGCGATTACAGGGGTCTCTTTACTGGCACTGGGGGCAGGATTCTGTTGCTTTGTCCACATTCAGAACCATGTCACAGTCTTGGGTGGCAGTCCTATGGCGAAGAAGGGCACTAGCACACCAGAGCTTGGTGGAGCAGGGATGCTCATCACAGGTTCTAGAGTAGAAAAGACTGCTTGTGGTCATTCACAGACCAGAGCACAGGCCAGAGGAGTAGTAAACACACCTCCCCTTAGAGGGGAGGACTGAAAAAGAAGGAACTGAAAACTTACAGGCCCCTAAAAGTATTTCTGAAAACAGCTACACAAAATCCCTGAAGCTTGAGACAGTGGACCCTCCACCCTGAAAGCAGAGCCACACTTTAACCAAAAAGTCAAGAAATAGGCTGGGAAAATGAGCAAACAACAGAAAACAATTCTCACCATAGAAAGTTTCTGTGGTGATAAGGAAGATCAAAACACACACTCAGAAGAAGGTAACAACATCAAAGCTCCTAAATCCAAAGCCTCCAAGAAAAATGTGAATTGGTCTCAGTCCATGGAAAATCTCAAAAAGGATTTTGAAAATCAAGTAGAAGAATAATTGGGAAGAGAAAGAAGAGTGATGGAAAACAAGTGGTAAAAAACAAGTCAATAGCTTCATAAAGGAGGCACAAAAAAATACTGAAGAAAATAACACCCTAAAAAACAGACTAGGCCAAATATCAAAAGAGGTCCAAAAAGCCAATAGGAGAAGAATGCCTTAAAAAGCAGAATTGGCCAAATGGGAAAAGAGGCACAAAAATTCACTGAAGGAAAAAAAAAACTCCTTTAAAAGAACAGTGCTTAGTGTGTAGGAGGTGCTATTTAAATGAGTCTTCTCTTCCTTCTCTCTTCACATAACTCTTAGCTGAGAACCTCTTCATTCCTTGCTTAGATCATCGGCCTCTTAAGTAGTCTCCCTCCAGGCTCTCCTGACTCCAGCCCACCCTGAACACTGAAAAAGATCTATTTTATTAAAACATCACTTTGTCACCCATTCTTACCTCTCAGTACTCCTCAATATGAACCCCAAGCTACAACCATTACAACGTCTCATCTCTGTAGGAAGGAAGAGAACAAGTATTCATTAAGCTTATTCACAAGACCTGGATTCAGATGCTATGTCTGAAACCTTAAGAAAGTCACACAATTTTTTGTAACTTTATCTGTAAAGTGGGATGATAATATCTGTACTAACAGGACTGTTGCGAGGAAAGCACTTTTTATTTTTAAAGTATATGAAATATGAGTCATTGTACCATTTTGTATATATTATAAACTTTACCCTTTCCCTTGTAATTACCAAACTTTTGTAAAACCTTTAACTCTGACTTCTATCAGAGTAAAAAGAAAGGTAAATGACCAATGAAGATGTCTGAATTAGCAACAAAGATTCAGGCAAGGGTACAGAAGGGCTAGAATGTTGTGGGACATCAAAAATTGATCAGCTTAGCAGAATCAAAGGAAGGGAAACAGAAGAGTGCCTTGGACCTAGGTCTGGACATGATCTAAGTCCCTTGGGAAATTATGGATTCAGTGAAATCCTGTGTATTCTTTCAAAAAGCCTCTCCCACCATTCTAGGCAACAGGAATCCCTCCCTTCTTCAACTTCCTACTGCATTTACTGAATAAATCGCTCAGTTTGGCTCTTAATTATGTATTCTCCTGTATCACCTATTTAGTGTATATATATATATATATATATATATATATATATATAGATATAGATATAGATATAGATATAGATATAGATATAGATATAGATATAGATATAGATATAGATAGATATACACACATAAAATCTTGCTTGTCTCTCTGTTGTAAGCTTCTTCAGGGCAGGAACTATGCCTTAGAATTCTTTTGTCTCCCCTATAGTATACCTGAATTGAGTCCATGATGCTTTCAAACATATTAAGCTTTGACAAAAATGGAACTTCAAAGTCTGTGAAGGTGAATTCCATGGCAGGGAGGAGGCGGGTATTACAGCCAGCTCGTACCAGCTGGAGAGAGACGATTGTTAAATTTTCAATGTAAGCATTTATAACTCAGAAACTGGCAAATGCTACAAATCAGGGCTTTATATATTTTTGTTAATTATTTAAGAAAGTAATGGAGAAAACATTAATAATGCAAATTAAACTTAAAAGTGTACCATATGTACATTTTGCTTTTTAATAGCCAATTGTTAAACATTTACCAACTTACCACAGAGTTCATCATCTTTATGTCAGTGCTTCTCTTCCTCTCCCCTCTTGCCCCCCACAAGGTGCTGTTTGCACACACTGGGGCCTATGGGCCTACATAACTACAACATGAAAATTCTATGGGTTGAATGGTGAGTCGGGTAGTATACTCTCTGTATTAGGTTCCATCAAGAGACAGAAGAATAAAGCTTTACTGCCAATGCTAAAGTAGGACTTCTTAATTTTTGTGTCTGTCATCGACTTCTGTGGCAGTCTTATGAAACCTATGAGCCCCTTCTCAGAATAATGCTTTTAAATGCATAAAATAAAATATATAGGATTATAAAGGAAACCAATTATACTGAAATAGAATTATCTATATATTTTGAAAGGAAGTTCATGGATCACCCTCCCCCCAAGTTAAGAACCCAGTTCTAAATGATTTGCCAGTCTGATGAGGAAGAATCATAAAATCATAGATCTTTATTTAAAATTGGAAGGGGACTTGAAACGTCATCTATTTCAACCCACTCATTTTCTAGATAGAGGCAGAGTTGAGATGAAAACCCCAGCCTTCTAATTCCAAATCCAATGTACCCTATCCCCAGAGATTTCTAAGTTTGTTTGGAAAGATATAGTCCATGTTTGGCGGGGGGTGGGTTTCCGAAAATCTTGAGCGAGATGCCCAAAGTCACATTGTTACTGGGTGCCAAAATCAGGATCAGAACCCAGGTTCAATTACAGGGCTCTTTCCAAAGTACCAGGCTCCATGTCATTTATCTGGAAGAGGTGAGCTTTGAGCTAGGTTTAAAAGGAGCGAAAAGTCATGAAATGATGGAGAGTGGGGGGAAACTTATTTCAGGTTGAGGAAATGATGGGAGCAAAAGCATAGATGTTTCAAGAGTGAACTGAATGTGGAAAACGTGATTTGTTCCAGATTAGCTCTTCTATGTGGAGAAGAAGGACCGTGCCAAAGAGAGACAAGAAATAAGAACAATTCCCACTCAAGAAATAGCTTCTCTACAAAGTACAAGGTACTTTGCCCTCAATGCCATGAGTCCCACCTTCTCTATCCCTTCTACCATACCCCACAATTCCTCTATCCTTGCTGATTTGTTGGACTTATCCGTGCACCCATCTCCCACCCTAGGGGCTTGAGAATTTTAATAATTCCTCCAATTCCAACTGACAGAGGAAAAGAAAGAAAGGAATTTAAAGAAAACTCACTTCCCACGCTGACTCTCTATGCGTGAGTCCACTCCACTCCCCTCTGCCCAAGAAATGGTCATCCCATAGCGGCCATTCCAAGTTTTTATAGAATCAACTACTGGAGAGGATAGAGCTACCATCATTGCCTACCGTTGTGAAAATATTATGGCATTCTCCTTCTCTTCTAATTCATGTCTCTTCCTTCTTTTGTAGCATGGCTCAAAATTTACCTCTACAACATGAAGCCTTCCTTGATTACTTCTACTTTACTTCTGACAGGTAGCTCCTCTGTTGCAAGTTCTTTCAGTATTTTTCTTTGTATTTTGGCATCTGATCACTGACCCTTGGCATTTGATGGCTGATAGATGAAATTCTGATAGCTGACACAAAGAGTCACAATTCCAGAGGGGAGAACAAAGGGTTGATTGTCTAAAGAGACCAGAGTGGAAGCACAAGTGTGACAAGACCACAAGTAACCAGGGCAGCTCCTTCCCCCAATGTCATGGCTTAGGCTAATTTCCCCCAAAAAAACTACAAATCTCTCTCTGGGACTTGGCTGGCATTCCTAATACCTTTGGCCACATTTATGAGGCTTCCTGGTTACCTACAGGCAGAAAAAGATCCACCCACATGGAGCAGGAGCCCTTCAGATCTAGCACCATACCCTGCCCTGATGAGAGCATAGAGACAGGGTAGGGAGAAGAGTAGAGTGTACCAAGCAAAGGGCTTAAATATACTTGCTGAACACCTTTTCCACCCCATCACTAAAGTAAGCCTCCCCTCTGTTCACTGTCGAACCTAAACTAACAGAGCAGTATCCTGAGTCAGACCCCCCCTTAAAAACAGGAAATACAGATTTTTAAAAGAGATATAGAGAAGATGGAAGCAAGATCTGATAATGAAAAAAAAATTTAAAAAGCATGGCATAGTTCTAAAAGGAGGGGAGGGGGAAGGGGATAACACTTGCATAGCACCTACAATTTGCCAGGCGCTGTGCAAAGTACTTTGACAAAAAGCATCTCATTTGATTAACATAAGAATATGTTATATACATATTGTATATAAATATCATGTATAATTAATAATAGTATTTATATTAATTTAATTAGATACAATTAATAATCAATTTTTGACATCAGTATATATTAATTATAATTAATATTATATACACACATACATGTGCATACACATATACATATATGTATACCTTGTATGTTTCTTTATATGTATATTTATGTGTTCTTTTTTTCTTTCCTTCCTTCCTTCTTCTTTCTTCCTTTCTCTTCCTTTCTTTCTTTCTTTCATTTTTTCTTTTTCTTTCTTTCTTTCCCAAAACCCTAAACCCAGTTCACTCTGAAGCTCATAGATTGGACCACAATAGGTCCCTGCCCAAGCTCCACTTAATGGCTGTGTTTTAGGCCCTCCTTCCTTAGAGTGAATGTCAATAGTAACTGTTTCTCTTTGGAACAGCAACCCTGAGGGTCTTCCTCTCCCAGCTTGATTTTTTTTAATCTTTTTTTTTTTCTAATTAAAGGGACCATCCCTTGACTCACTTCTTAAAAAGGCCTATTCACTGAGTGGAAATTACCTCACTCTAAGTGAGTACAAGAAAAGGCCTTAGCCTAAAAGGGCCAGGGTCTCCCATTGCATCCTGGGCCATCTCCAGTTGTCCTGATAGATATCTGGTCACTGGATCCAGATGGCGCTGGAGGAAAAAGTGAGGCTGGTGACCTTGCACAGCCCTCCTTCACTCAAATCAAAGTCAACTGTAACTCATGTCATCATTTCACTGATGTCATGGCCCTCTTCAAAAACGAAGGACAAACACAATATTTATGTGTACACATATACATGCATGTATGTGTGTGTGTGTATATATATATATATATATATATATATATATATATATATATACACACACACACATATATATCAAGAGAACCATAAAAATAATATTGGAAGTACTAAAGTTCCAAATGACTTGATGCTGATGCTGATGAGAAAAGCTAAAGATGACAAAAATGGATAGCTATATCAAGGGGAAAAAGGGGCAAAAAAGGGATGGGGCAGCTCTTCAGAGAAGACAGGAGTAGGTTGATGGAGAAAAGCCAAAGCTGGTCAATTTTACTTATCTTCTCTGGCAAGGAAAATAATCTTTGGACAGGAAGAGACAAAACCAAAATAGCAGGGAGCTGAAATCCTAGGTAAGTAGAGAGATAGTATAGGGGCAGCTAGATCTCCTGAATGACTTGAGGTCACCAGACCCAGATGAACCACATCCCAAGTTGCTGGAAAGGCTGATAGTTGATTGCTGAGCTACTGCTTTTTGAAGGTCCTGGCAAGATCAGGGAGATTTTCACAAAAAGAGTAGATGGGGTGTTTAAACTATAGACCAGTGTGTTTTATTTAGATTCCTGACAAAATTTTAGAACAGATTGTTAAAGGAATGGCCAGTGCTCACCTGGAAAAGGAAGCAGTGATCATGAAGAGTTAATGTGATTTCACCAAGAATAGGTCATGCCATGGAAAGGTGCCATATATGCCAAAATATTCATAGCATCATTCAATACACAGTACTTTTCATAGTAGCAAAGAAAATTGAAAACAAAATGGATCCCCATTGATTGGGAAACAGCTGAACAAGGTGATACATGAATGTAAGAGAATATTATCATGCCATAAAAGTGACAAATGTGAGAAATGCAAAGACTCGTATGAACTTAAATAGAACGAAGAAAGCAGAACCAGGAGAACAATATTCTTTGCAATAATCTAAATGAAAGCAACAGTAAAAGATGCCAGAAATAAGATTAAATGAAATAATAAATCTTAGTTCTAAGGGATCAATGAAAAAACATACATTTTTCTCAGCAGAGAATTAGGGGACATGGATATAGAAGAGGGGACATTGTGGACACTGTCAGATAAGATCAGTTTGGTCAGTTTTTATTAAGTAATTTCATCAAGTATTTAAATTATTCATTTAAATTATTAATTATCTATTTTTAATTTTATCTATTATAAGGGAGGGTTCTGTAGGGACAGAGATTACTGAAAAGTGGCATAAATCACACCCCAAAACATCAATTAACTATTTCTTTATAAAAAGTACAGGTCATACCAGACTAACTTCATTTCATTTTTTTAACAGAGTTCCTAGGCTGGTAAATCAGGGAAATGCTATAAATATAGCTTGCCACAACTTCTTCTAAGCACTTAGTAAAGTCCAGTCTTGCAGACAAGATAGAAAAAAGTAGGCTAGATAATAGAACAGTTAGATGAATTGAGAATTTTGTTGAATGACCAAACCCAAAGCCAAGTCAATAATCATACAATATCAACATGGAAAAAGGTCTCCAGAGATTTGTCTTTGGCCCTATGCTCTTGAACATTTTTATCAATAACTCTGATAAAGGTATAGATAGCAGGCATGCCAAATTTTCAAGTTATCAAAATCTAAGGGTGGCCAACACATTGGATGATTGGGTTTAGATTAAAAAATGTCTTTATATACTAGAACCACTGAACCAAATACCATTAACCAAACCACTAGAACCACTGAACCAAATACAATTAAAATCGATATGGATACTTGGGTCCAAAAAGTCAACTTCACAAGTACAATATAAAAGAGGCCTGGTTAGACAGCAATTGGCTTGAAACAGATCTGGGTGTTTTCATAGACTGCAAATTCAGTGAGTTAACAGTGTGACCAGAATGCCCCAAAAGTTCATGCGATATTGGGCCGCATTCAGGAGGACTAGCACCTCTGTCCGGTGTGAGGGCTCGCTGAGGCCTTTTCAGGGCTGTTCATTCACCTTCAGTGTCCACCTTTCACCTAACTCACCTGTGGCTCCAGGAGGTTAAAGCATGTACAGTAGCCATAGTCTGGTAACCTGTTTCTGCAAACAGACCCAGGTGGAGGGTAACTAGCAGGCCCCAAGCCAGGCAGTGAGTTAGGGGGATGTCTGCCCCATGCATGTGAAAACTTCTCCTAGCAGAATGGGTAGATGAGAACAATTTTTTTCCAATGGCCGTGAAGGCAGCTAAAGCAGATTCTATGGAAGGCTTAGAGTTTGATCCATAATCAAAGACCCCAAGGTCATCCACTTCATCCTGAGCAATGGCCACTTGTCTTGACTTTTGTCCTGCTACTAGACTTCCATGCCTCAGGAAAAGAGAATGAAGCTGACGACTTTGTGCAACTCTGCCTCACCTAAATCTAATTTCACTCACAAGTCAAGACATCACCTGTAATGTCATTGATTCTCTTCAAAAACAAAAGACAAAGAACGATGTCTAGGACTAAGGAGGTGATATTTCTCCTAAAGTGAAGAATTCAACCACATCACTCCTCTGTTCAATATATCCGAGTGTTTCCCTATTGCCTTTATGAAATAATATAAACTCTCTGACACTTAAAGACATTCACAGTGTGGCCCCAACCTACCTTTCCAGACTAATTACATATTATTCCCCTTCCCACTCTATAATTCAGCCAAACTGACCTTCTTGCTATTCCTCACAGATGACGCTCCACTTCCCACCTCAATGCCTTTGCATTGGTCTATCCCCTATCCTTACCTCTGCCTCTTAGAAATCCTTTTTTTTCATCAAGCTTTAGATCAAGCACCACCTTCAACCTGAAACCTTAGCTCCTAGCTCATATCGTGCTCCCTCCAAACATTGCACATACTGTCTCCCCTGATGCAACATAAGCTCTTTGAGGACAGGGACCGATTTATTTTTTATCTTTTGTCACCTAGCAAACTGTCTGGCACCCAGAAGGCAGTTAGTAAATGCTTGTGGATCCTGTACTCTGCCCTGGTCATACCATATCTATGCTACTGAGTTCAGATCTGGCTGCCACATTTTAAGAAGGATCTCAATAAGCTAGAGAGGATCCAGAAGATCCAGAGGATACATACCTTGAGTATGTATCCTATGAGTACTGGCTGAAGGATCAGGACATGTTTAGCCCAGACAAAAAAAAAGATTTAGAAGTGATTTTGTATAGTTTCCTAGTATTCTAAAAGGCTCTCATGCTCAAGAAACTGGTTCTGCCTGGTCCCAAAAGGCAGATAATAGGTACAAGCTAAAGAGGCCAATTCAAGTTTGATGTCAGGAAAAAACATCCTAATAATTAGTTCTGCCCCAAAGAGGAATGGGCTACCATGCAAGGTAGTGCCCTTCACTAGAGGTCTGCAAGCAGACTTAGGTTGTGTCACAGAGTATGGTGTAGATATGGTTTAACTAAACAGCTTCTAACGTCACCAAGATTCAGTGATTTATATCGTGCTTTACAGGGTTGGTTTTTTTTAAGTGTTTTGCTTACATTACTCGTTTGCTACAACCTTATGAGGCAGGTAGTAGAAATATACAGTAGATACTGGATATAGTGCTGAGCCTAGACTCAGGAAGACTTGAACTCATATCCAGCCTCAGACACTTATTAACTGAGTGAGCCTGGGCAAGTTAGCCTCTGTTTGCCTCAGTTTCCTCTTCTGTAAAATTGGAATGATAATAGCACCTACCTCCCAGGGTTGTTACAAGGCTCAAATGAGATAATAATTGTAAAGCACTTAGGACAGTGCCTGGCACAGAATAAGCACTATATAAATGTCAGCTATTATTATATACAGCGCAGTCCGGGGTAAGCACATGAAGCCTGGCCCCATGGTTGATGGCCAGTACACTAAGAATAATGAGGAGAGAGCAAAAACGGTTAGGCACAAGACAGTCAACCTTCTTTCTCTTTCCAGCCATTTGTTTTTGGAGGGACTCTGATAACCAGTCTCCCACTGGAGACATCCCAAGTATTTATGAAGAATATACTACAAGCAAGCACTGTGATAAGCATAGGGATACAAAGAAAGAGTGTGCTTACTAAAGGGACTGAGGTATAGCATGATTCATGTGCATGATCTCAAGTGAGAGACATGGGTGACAAGGAGGTGGCCAGAGGAAGGTGAGCATGACTACATCTGTCAGGGAGCACAGCAGTTCTTGTATGCCCAATTGCAGTGTAACTGAACAGGCCTGGGGGTGAAAGAGTTGACATTTGTTCAGGTCCCAGTTTGAAGTGATTCAATGAGACATAGCTCAAAAAGATGGAGATAGATGGATAGAAAGATAGGTAGACAGATAGATAGACAGACAGATACATAGGTAGATGGATAGGTAGACAGACAATCTAATGGCTAATTATGTGCCAGGCACTATGTTGAGCACTAGAGACACAAATACAGGAAAGACAGTCCCTGGCCTCAAGGAGCTTACATTCTAGTGAAGAAAAACAACACATGAAAGAACTCGAAAGGGGAGGGGAAGGAAAGGCAAATAGAATTGGTGACATGGTATGGAAATGACTTGGAAATGGTTTGGAGGCCTGGATCCTGGTGAGATAAGGTAAAAGCTCATTTATCAGAGCCTACTGGGGACTTATCAGGGGCTAAGTCCAATGTTGGGGGGTTGGCAAATGAGACTGATAGATGGTGAGAAGCATGTACTGTTTTATATCTGTTTGTCTTGGAGCAGGGAAGGTACCTAAGTGACAAGCTATGAGGACTTTCAATGAAGTTTTCAAGGGAAAATAAAGTCGACACAGGAAAAGGTTCCCTCAGACAAAATTTAAAGAAGACACAAATGCCCGCCCTCACGTGTTTACAGTCTAGTAATTCCTCAAGGGCACGTTTCTACCTCTTTGCTATGCCTTTAGTACCTAAGTACGAGGCTCCACTCCCTTTCCCTGGACTTTGGAGGTAGCACATCACCAAGACACAAAGACACATAAAGCCACATTAAAAATGACTGATCCCATATACAGTTACCTACTTGTGGTTTCCAAACCACAGATTCATGACGCTTTCAAAATTTCTTTAAGGCTTAATGTAATCCCACTGCCTCATCCTGAGGCTCTTTGACATTGATTAAATACCCATTTCTCACCCTCCTCAAAAACTGTAACAGGCTCAGTTCTTAATTTGTGCATCTTCTCATTTATTTCCTCACTTTTGTCCTTTCTTCTCTGCACTCCCAGAAAACCAGAGCTTCTGAGAAAACAAAGCATAAGTGTACCGCGGGTCTGTCCCATGCCATCCAGGCCTGACACCAGCACTCCATGCTACTAGGCTTTCCTCTTCCCTTCACCAAGGTGAGATAACCCAAAAGGACTATGGGACTTGGGGGAGGGGCAGGGAGCGGAGGGAAGGTACTTGGCATCATTTGCAGTTTTCCAGAGGGAAGAAGCAACAAAAGAATAAGGCCTGAGACAGAGCTCAGTACAGAGATGTGTGGGGCCCCAGTCTGGTAATGGTAGACTTGAAGGGCATTGGACATGAAGTCAGAAAGCCTTGGGCTCAAAGCCCACCTCAGATACTCTATTCCCCATATTGGCCCAGGCAAATCACAAACCCTCTGGTCTTCAGTTTCTTCATCAATAAAATGAGAGAGACGGACTTCATGACTTCTAATGTCCCTCCCCTTTCTCAATTTGCAATCCCATGAACCTCTAGGGAGGCTGTACTAATCTCAATACAAGAAGACCCAAAATAACAGGAAACACACACCTCAGGTGAGCATGAAAAGCCTTGACCTGCCCCAAGCAGGTGATTCCCTAGCCTGACTGTCTTTTACTCCCAAATCACTGTTAGGAAGGTTATCTGTCAAACCTTCATCTCTTCAGGTCATTCCCTCTGCTAGGATGGAAAATAAAGTTTCCTTCTTCTCTATACTAACATTTCACAACCAAATGAAGAGTTATCGATGTCTTGTGAACAAGAGGAAGCTTGGGTGGTACTGTGGATATAATGCTGGACTTGGAATCATGAAAACTTGAGTTCAAATCTTGCTTCAGACGCTTGCTTAGCTATGTGACCCTGGGTAAGTCATTTAACTTTGCCTCTGTTTCCTCATCTGTAAAACGGACATAACAACAACACAGCATTGACGAAATGAGATCATATGTACTTTGAAAACTTTAAAGCATTAGATAAATGCTAGGGATTATTTTTATGAATTTGAGGGTAAGCTTGGAGAAGAAATAGTACTAGTAGAGGGGGAGGGTAAGATTGTATGCTTTAGCTATGACATCATAATCATATGTAAGGGTATGAGCAGAGTATTAGGTTCCACCAGGTATTTAATGGCCATTCCCAGGTTGAGCATGGTTATATATTGTGTATTTTGGGGGGTTTACCAATGGACTAACTGGACGTTGAGTGAAGCTCTGGCCAAGTACAACATATGCGGAGCTAGGTAAGAATGGTTAAGGCCATTCTAAAAGGAAACTGGAACCCATGAGACACATTTTGGAAAAATATGGTTGATGTCACCATGAGGCCAAGCCATAGAAAGGGTCATGGGTAACTAAATAGCTAGTCTATGAAATCACAAAATCACGGAATCTCAGAGCTGGAAGAGACCTCAGGGACACCATTCAGTCCAGTCTGTCTGTGACTAAGGAGGCCATCTACAAAATGGCCTATAAGCATTCACCCCACCTTTCCTTGAAGTCATCTACTGAGGCAGCCTTAGATTCCTCTAGTCCTATGATGCTTTTTTCTTACATCCAACCCAAATCCATCTCTGAATCTTCCTCTCATTGCTCCTAGTTCTCCCTGACCTCCTCCAGTGAAGCTCAGACAACACCCAGAGTCTGTACTGGGCAGTCATTTTTGATAACATTCTGAGTATGCTTGTCCCCTCTTATATAAATATGTTCCCCTTAAGCTTCCTCTTGTAAATAAATTCTTTCTACATTCACTATGTCTTGGCTGTGAAGGACAAGGAGGGAGCCTGGGAAGGGGGCTGAAACAAGAGACATCCAAAAGATAACAGTAGAAGCTAGGGTGAGAGATTCTAGAGGGCAGCGCTTCAGGCTTGAGATTGTTCTGGGCTTTAAGCCAGGAGAGTAGAAGCAACTGGGGACAGATTCTCTCTTGGGATAGGCCTACAGGGAAGCTGTGGTTTGGGTAAATTCCCTTACATACCACCACTTCTTTTCTCCACATAGCTCCATACCCATTTCTGTAAGCTCTTCTTCAATGTTGGGCTTGATTCTCTTGTGTGAAACCTTCCCAGGCCCTTAAAAAAGCATAGCGCAATCACTAAAGTTGTTCAGTAACTTGAAGACAGTTAGAAAAGTTGTCCACATCATCTTTCTCTTCTCTAAACAGAATAATTCCAGTTCTTTCAGTCTCTTCTCATAGGCTTGAGTCTTCAGGACTTTCCCTATATCTATGTCTTTCCTCTGGCCACATTGCCCATATTTCTCATGCTACCAAAAGCAGAGTTGGCTGGAGAGCTCAAGGGTGTGTTCGGATGAGCATTCTCTCCTGTTCCTTTCCACCTCTTCCTTCCTCTGGATTTCCTCAATGTTGATTGTGATCCAGAGAACCAAATGGGATTTCTTTGACCAAGTTCGCTTATGGAAAATACTGCTTCTCTCCCCAAGCACCCTCAGCCTTGGCCAGGGGAGGGGAACCTGTGGCCTGGAGGCCACATGTGGCCTCAAGGCAGCAGGTTCCCCACCTCTGGCCCAGAATATCTCAATAATTACATCTAACACAAATTCTAGTACATTCAAAAGGAAGGGGGATGAGGTTAGGGTTAGGAATGTCATAAAATCATAGACTGGAAGCTGGCCAGAGGCCATGGAGTAGAACCACCTCATTTTACAGATTAGGAAATTGAGATTCAGGCTGACTTGCCCAAGGTCACATAGCTAAGCTAATCTTAGCATCACAGACATTGAGCTGAAAAGGTCTTTAAAGGCCTAACCTCCTCATTTTATAGAAACTGAGGGCCAGAGTAGGCTTGCTCAAGGTGGCACAGGTAACTAGTGGAACCAGAATTTGAATTCAGGTTGTTTGACTCTTCACAATACCACGTTGTTGTCTCCTCTAGAGAAAAGCAATAGCGACCATATGGTAAGTTCCTGGGATACTCCCCTGTCGGTAAATCCATTAGCCAGGCTTGGTGGTCAGCTCTGGGGATACAAAGACACTCCCTAGTTCCCCAGAATCTTCCCTGAAAGAAACACATATTGGAACCTAGATCATCCTGCCCCTTGACCTCAAAACCCTATGACTGTCCAGGGAAGGGATCAAACTTTGGGATATGTAAGAAAATATTTCCACCTGACCTTAGGAAGCCCATAGGAGCAACAAGTAGAAATGTAAATAGGACATTGGTGGGAATGTCAGCAGTGACCTGTCAGGGAACCAACATCTCCCTTCCCTTCATAGAACCACAGAATGTCGGAGCTAGAAGGAAACTAAGAGGTTCATCTAGTCCAACCCTTTCATCTTACAGAGAGAGAAATTGAAACCCAGAGACAAGTGAATTGCCCAAGGTCACACAGCAAGATAGTGAGTCCTTTGGGAATCAGTTTACCCAGTTAGTTGAACCGAGTGGATGGGGGTGAATTCAAGGACCAATGAAACAGAATGGGAACAGGCAGTTTCAGTCAAATAATAGGGAGGAAAGGGGGCTGGTCCAGGTCAGAAGAAGTGACCCAGGCTACTCGATACTCAGTTGATTAGTGAATGATAGTCTATTCACCTAAGTGAAAGAAGAAACAGGAGAGAACCTGTATGATTTGTCTTTTTTCCAGTAGAATAGCAGCAGCAGCTCATACTCCCCATTCAATGGCCTGATCATTTGGGGAGATATTCTGATTATGGAAGGCCATCCCTGCCTACTCACCTCCTCTTTTTTTCTTTTTTGTCCAGTAAAGTCATGGTATTATTTCCAGTTCCTGCTCATCCCTACCCTCCAACATGCCATTGAATTGGAATCAGGGCTACAACCTGTATCCTTCAATCAGGTAAACTGAGTTAGGAGAGACTAGTTTCACAGTTCATACAGAGCTGAGACTCAGATATCCCAGCTCCTAGGCTTAGGCTCTTAATATCTGGTGAGGTAATGCTGTACAACACCCCCTCTTC
This sequence comes from Trichosurus vulpecula, assembly GCF_011100635.1. Taxonomy (NCBI): domain Eukaryota; kingdom Metazoa; phylum Chordata; class Mammalia; order Diprotodontia; family Phalangeridae; genus Trichosurus; species Trichosurus vulpecula. Next base: position 248,728,060 of record NC_050579.1, read on the forward strand.
CTCCAGCCCTCTTGTTCCATCAGCCCAGCTGGGCTCGGCAGGAGGGAAAATTGCCTGGGAAAGGCCTAAGAGCAAGTCCAGACCTCTGTCCCACTCCCTTAAGGCCTGAATGTAGCGTGGGACAATAGGTTCCCACTGCACAACTGTAGCTCCTACTCTCCCAGATGCTTGAGGACTCCTGAGGGCCCCTCCTCTGCATATGGAGGGAAGGAGATTTCAGCTGTTCCTCTCAGGATCTCTAATTCAGGGACTGGTGCCTTGGAATATCCATGTCCCCCCAGACACCCCTTACATTCACTCTATAGCTGGACGTTTGCCAGAGGTTTTACAGCTAAGTGCAATTTGCGCTGGGAAAGTAGAGAGTTCACTATTTCAGACCAAATGTAAACCAGACTTATCATATCCTTCCCCTTACCCCATGTGCCTCAGCCAATAGAAAACTTCCCAAGCCCTACCCCATTAGATACTTTTCCCATTATAGCAACCATGATTCTGTCATTTATCTTGATTGGATACATTTATCTTTCCCATTCCATACAGAATGAAAGGATCTCGATTTAAGATAGATATGCTGACCTGTGTGGCTATGAAAAAGGTTAAGCACATAGGCTGCTATAAAAATGACCATTATCATAGGTATTCACCAAAGTTCTGTCCCCAGAACCTCTGCTCTTCTTTCTCTGTATTCTTTTCTTCTCTGGGCATCGGACTAACTCCCATGGGTTCAAATATCATCCCTATGCAGATGACTCCCAGATCTATTTATCTAACTCTATTCTTTCTTCAGGCTCCAGTCCTGCTTGAATGGATATACCATAGGCAACTCAGAATCAGATATGCAAAATGGAGCCCCATCATCTTCTCCATTCAACCTGTGTTTCCTCTGAACTTTCCCGTTTCTCTTGTGAGTACTTTCCAGGAATCCAGTTAATTTCCAAGTCATCTTTTATAGTTTCTTCTCCCTCACACCATCCCCCCATGACAATCCATTTTCAAGCATTATCAATTGTATATCCATAACATTTCTTGTGTCTTTCCCTTTTTTCCTTTTGCTCTTTCCTCGAGACTCTAGTTCAAGCCCTAGTTCATCACCCTTTGTAATAGCTCCCTGATTGGTCCTCCCAGATTCCAGTCTCTCCTCTCTCCTATCTATCCTTCACACAGCCAACAAAATAATGTTAAGGCACAGATCTGAGCACAGATCTGACTCAAAAATCTTCATTGACTCCCTATGGCCACTAGGACAGAACACCAACTCCAGGGTCTCCTATTGCATCCTGGGCCATCTCTAGTCATCCTGATGAATATCTGGCCACTGGACCTAGATGGCTCTGGAGGAGAAAGTGAGGCTGGTGACCTTGTACAGCCCTCCCTCCCTCCCTCAAATAAAAGTCAACTGCAAGTCATGTCATCATTTCCCTGATGTCATGGTCCTCTTCGAGAACAAAGGACAAACACAAAGTCCTTTACAGTTTGACTTTAAACCACCATTACTAACTTAGAGCCTATTACTTCCCCTTCATGCCCTCTCCATTTCAGACAAATTAAACTACTAGCTAATTCCAAGACTGTACTTTTGTCTTCCAGCCCAGTACCTCTACTCAGGTTGACACCATGCACAGAACAAAGGTCCTCCCTGCAGTTACCTCTCAAAATCGTTATCTTTGAGGTTTAGCTAATTCAAGATACCACCTTTTAGTGGAAGCCTCTCCAGCTCCACCTCATATTGCCTCGTATTCACTTATCTGAGTACCATAAGGGCTGTTTCGTTTTTCTCTTTGTATTCTGAGCACCCCAGCCCATGCCTGGCATTGTAGGGTTTTAATAAGTGCTTGGCAAAAGAATGCTGTTGTTAAATACAGCCTCCCTCTCCCCACAACCATAGCACATGAGCAATTGAAGGAAGGAACTTGCATTTTCATCTTTGTATTGTAGCACAGTGCTTTAATGTTTGTTTAATCGAACATAACAGGCGCTTCATAAATGTTTGTTTAATTGAAATAGTGCATCCCACTCCTAACATTAAATCGTATGCCCCTGGGGAAGTCACCTTACCTCTATAGGTCTGTTTCCTCATCTATAAAATGAAGGACTTGAGGGACAATGCAGAGAGTGCTGGACTTGGGAGTCAAGAAAAACTGAGTTCAAATCCTGACTCAGACACTTGATAGCCATGTGACCCTGGGAAAGTCACTTAGTTCTTAGCCTTTGTTTCTTCTTTGGTAAAATGAGGGGGAAGTGGGGTTATACTAGATAGCCTCTAATGTCCCTTCCAGTTCTTAAGTCTATGACTCTATATGTGTATAAAAGATATTCAATATTTATCAGATCATGGCAAAAACTGGTTGGACACTGGAAAATGTCATCTTTTTCCACTAGGAACTGTCTCAAAACCAATCCAGGTAATACCTTGTTCACACCCCCACACACACACCATTGCCATTCCATACTCTGAAGTGAGCAGCTAGGATTCCTTTCATCACTTGATCTTTCCCCAGTACTGGGACATCCATTTTCTGTCTTGCTTACCTTTGGTAGTTCATAAGAGGATTGCTATTCCCAACTTGTCCCCTACCCCAAGGAGCATTTCCTAATTCCATGCTGTAATGGAAAAAGCATTAAAAAGCAATTACATCCCCAGTGACTAAGTGGTCAAAGGCTATGAAATACAATTCTCAAAAGAAGAATTGCAAACTATGAGCCATATGAAAGAATGCTCCAAACCACTAAAAACAAGAGAAATGAAAAATCAAAACAACTCTGAGGTTTTGCCTCACATCCAACAAATGTGCAAAGAATAGATGATATGGGAATAGTCAAACGTTTGGGGTCTGAAAAGGCAGGTTTGCTAATACACTATTATAACATACACTGTTGGTAGAGCTGTTGATAGCAATTTTGAATTATACTTTAAAAAGTGACTAAAATGTCCATAGTCTTTAGTACAAGCACAGGTCTACTCAACAAACTCCAGGGACTCCCTATCACCTCCAGGATGAAGTATAAAATCCTCTGTTTGGCATTCAAAGCCCTTCAGAACCAACTCCCCGCCCCCACCTGCTTTCATGTACTCTTTGATCCAGACACCCTGGCCTCCTTGCGGTTCCTCAAAACAGACATTCTATCATCAGATTCCAGGCATTTTCACTGGAATATATGGAATGTTCTGCTTCCTCATACCTGCCTCCTGCCTTGGTTTCCTTCAAGTCCCAGACAAACTCTCACCTTCTTCAGTAAGCCTTCCCCAATCTCTCTTAATTCTAATATCATTCCTTTGTTGATTATTTCCTCTTTATCCTGCTTATAGCTTGTTTGTATCTAATTTCCCCCATTACGATCGTGAAGTCCTTGTGAGTGACTATCTTTTGCCTTTCTTTGCAGCTCCGCCACTTAGCACAGTCCCTGGCACATAGTAGGTGCTTTATAACTGTGAAACACATCTTAAAAGACCAAAAGAAAGGTCCCACACATATCGAAATATAAATAGTAGCACTTGTTTTTGTGGTAACAAAGAAGCGGAAACAAAGTAGATGCTCACCAATTAGGGAACGCCTAAACAAGCTGTGGTATGTGACTACAAGGAGTATGATTACATCATCAGAAATGACAAATATGGAATTTAGTAATAAGCATAACTAGAAAAAAATATACCCAAAGAGTACAGCAGCTTAAAAAGAATGAACATAATGCAACACAGCACTGTAATTATAATGACTGACCTTAGCCATGGAAGAAAGTTGTAAAAATGTATCTTTCCTCCCTTTATTGCAGAGGTGGGAAGCTGTAGGTATGGAATAGTGCATACTTTCAGACAGAGAGAATGTATTTTTTTTGCTGAACTGCTTTTTTGTGTTTCTTTTTAAACCTTTGTTACAAGAGATGGCTTTCTGAGGCGGATAGTGTGGCAGTATCTGCAATCAGGAAGATTTGAGTTCAAATGCTGCCTTAGAAACTTACTATTTCTTACTGTTACTTAGCTGTGTGACCCTGGGTGAAATCTTTGACTTTCTCAGTTTCCTGAGCTATAAAAGGGGAAGAATATTAGCTTCCGCCCCCCAGGATTGTTGGGACAATCAAGAGATAATATTTATGAAGTGTTTAGCCCAGTGCCTGTGTTGTTTAGTCATTTCAGTCACGTCCAACTCGCTGTGACCCATTTGGGGCTTTCATGGCAAAGATACTGGAGTGACTTGCCATTTCCTTCTCCAGCTCATTTTACAGATGAGAAAACTGAGGCAAACAAGGTTAAGTGACTTAACCAGGGTCACACAGTAAGTGTGTTTGAAGCCAGATTTGAAATCAGGAACATGAGTTTTCCTGACTCCAGCCCCAGTGCTCTATCCACTGCCCCTGTGCACAGAGTAGACATTTAATAAATTCTCCTCTCCTCTCTTCTCCTTTTCTTTCCTTGTATAAGAGGGAAGGAAAGATATATTTAAAAATAAAGATGATGTTAAAGCAAAAAATAACCACCTCCAAACCCTATTGAGGGACAGTGCAGAGAGTGCTGGACTTGGAGTCAAGAAAAACTGAGTTCAAATCCCACCTCAGACACTTGATAACTGTGTGACCCTGGGGAAGTCACTTAGTTCTTAGCCTTTGTGTCTTCTTTGGTAAAATGAGGGGGCAGGAGGTTATACTAGATAGCCTGTAATGCCCCTTCCAATTCTTAAGTCTATGACTCTACATGTATATAAAAGATATTCAAATGTCCCTTCCAGTTCTTAAGTCCATGACTCTACATGTGTATAAAAGATATTCAATATTTACCAGATCATGGCAAAAACTGGTTGGACACTGGAAAATGTTGTCTTTTCCCACCAGGAACTGTCTCAAAACCAATCCAGGTAATACCTTGTTCAACCCCCATTGCCACTACATACTTGGCAGGAAGGATGGTGAGGAGGGGGTAAGTCACTGATACAAGGTTTATTCTAAGTAAAATATTGGCTGCAAAGGCATTTTTCATCAGGTAATACCTACCTTTAATCTCATTAACAATTAACTCTCACACCACCAGAGATAGACCCTTGTGTACAGCGCTGTCAGTCCTGTATCACTTTAAAGAATGCCTTTTGGATCAAACATTTTGATCTTCATCATTTATTCAACAAACATTTACTAAGCCCTTGTTGGGTACAGAACGTCTTAATAAGCACTGGGAGAGATACAAATTTTAGCTAAAACATGGTCCCTGCCCTCATGCCTCTTTTAGTCCATTAAGGTAAGACACAAATCCAGATAACTAATACACACACAGCATTGCACACTAAGTACATTAGAGAGTATTTTGTGAAACCCAAGGGGGAAGGAAGGTTGTTACCAACTGAGAGGATCAGGCTGTCATGCAAGAGAGAGGACTTGAACCAGGATTTAAAGGGTAGATGGAAATTCAATAAATGAAGAAGAGAAGTGAGGAGATCCCAAGCATAAGGACTCAGTGGAGAGAGTGCCAGCCCTGGAATCAGGAGGACCTAAATTCAAATCCAGTCTCAGATATTTAGTAGCTCTGTGACCTTGGATAAATCACTTAACCCTGTTTGCCTCAGTTTCTTCATCTATAAAATGAGCTGGAGAAGGAAAGAGCAAATCACTTGCCAAGAAAACCCCAAATGGGGTCACGAACCTGACTAACTCACCCCTCCAAAAAAAAAAACCAACAAAGTAAAAGGCAAAGGTCTATAAGGACTGCTGTTCCTCTTTCATTCTCAAAGAGGATCAATGACATCAGAAGGGCAATGTCTTGACTTGCAAGTGAACTGGATTTGAGTAAGACAGAGCTGTGCAAAGTCATAAGCCTCAATCTCTCATCCGGAGTCAGCAGAGTCCAGTAGCAAAACGACTGGGGATTGCCCCAAGGCAGTGGGAGACCTAGGCCTTTTTAAGCTAAGGCGTTTCCCAGGTCTCAGTTTGTCTGAGGCAATGCCCACTCGGTAAGGCCTGAACTGAGGCAAAAGATGGCCTAGTTTGCCTTCATTAAAAAATGGACCTGGGACGGAAAAGACCCCCAGAGTTTCCGACCAGAACAGAAAAAATTGCTACTTACACTCACTGTGAGCCAGCAAAACCCAAACAATGAGTAAGAGAGGCTTGGGCTGGGACCTATTATTGGCCAATCAGTGAAAGCCAGCGTGATTTGGGTTTAAAGGTAGCCCAGGAAGGAAGAAACCAGAAGACTGTATAAGCAATGTCAGGTAGCACAATTTTGCTGCAGAATAAGGATTAATATGGGATAAAGTTGCTAAAGCAACCACAAATAACACAGACATATGACATCATCCTTCATCCCACAGATACCAACACACATCTTTCCTATCCATTGTACCTATGCAACATCTCTCATTCCTCATGCCCCCCCACCCTCTTCAGATGCTGACACTACTCTGGTACAGGTCATCTCCTCACCCCCAGACTATTGCATTAGTATTCTGGGTGGTTCATTACCTTTCTGGCAGGTATCCCTACCTTGTCCATCCTCCACTCAGCCGTCAAATTGATCTTTCTAAAAGTACAGGTCCAACCGTGTCACCCCCTTATTCAATATACTCCTGGATGAAATATAAAGTCTTCTGTTTGACTTTTAAAGTCCTTCATAAGGTGGCCCTATCCCACCTTCCTATACTTCACTCCCCTCCATCCACTACAATTCAGTGTCACTGGATTCCTTGCTATTACTCAAACAAGACATTCCATCACCCGACTCCACACATTTTCACTGGCTGTTCCCCATATTGAGAATGCTCTTCCTCCTCCTCTGAACCTCCTGACTTCCTTTAAGTCCCTGCTAAAATCCCCCCTTTTGCAACAAGCCCTTCGTACTCCCCCTTAATGCTAAGGCCTTCCCTCTGTTGAGTATTTCCAATTTATCCTGTCTATATCTTGTTTCTACAGAGTTGTTTTTCATGTTATTTCTCCCATCAGACTGGGACCCCCTTGAGAGCAGGGATTGCTTTTGCCTTTATTGTAGATTTTTTTTGAGCCAATCAAGGTTAAGTGACTTGCCCAGGGTCATACAGCTAGTAAGCGTCTGAGACTGGATTTGAACTCAGGTCCTCCTGACTTCAGGGCTGGTGCTCTATTCACTGCACTATCTCACTGCCCCTTTTGCCTTTCTTCTGTCTCTAGTCTTTAGCATGGTGCCTGGCATGAAACTTAATTAATGCTTGTTGACTTGACCCTGCTCCAAATGCACAGTTCCATACTGTCCCCATCACGGACTCAGTGAGGCTGACATCAGCTGGATATGAAGAAAGGGAGTTCAAGGAGAAATTCATCAGGATAATATAATAAGTTACCTACTCAAAAACTCCTGAGACTGTAAGAAAAAACAGCAAACCATCCTCTTAACCAAGGTGTTTGAGAGTCCTGGGAGGGCCAAAGGCTGCTTCCAAAGATAGGGAGACTCTAAAAAGAGGGGCTTCTGGGCATTCCAGCTATACAACTCTCATCACCATCAAGCAATCAATATTTATCAAGTGCTTACTATGTTCCAGGTTATATACTAAGTAAGATCAACACAAAGAAATGCAAAAGATAGTCTCTGCCCCTGAAGAGTCCAATGGAGGAGACGACATACAAAAATCTATGTACAAACGAGCTATATACAAGACAAACTGTAGATAATCAATAGAGGGAGGGCACTAGAATTAAGAGGAATTGGGAAAGGCTTCTTGTAGAAGGTTGGATTTTAGCTGGGATTTGAACCACCACTTTGAGATGTCCTTTTACCCTTTCTACCTGTCCTCAAAGACCAAATGACCACCCCCTCCCAAAAAACCCCAACAACCTGACAATTAGCCATCTCCTATTGGAGCAACATGTATTACTCAGTACCCATATATTCAGCTCTCAATTATTTGTCTTAATGTTGGAGCAAGAAGGAGGAGGAGGGGACAAACATTCAAACCCTCAAATAAACCAGAAATCAAGAGATTAGGATTTTATATTTTAAGAGTCCAATGGGACTTCAATTCCTCTCATTTTTCAGCAGAGGAAACTGAGGTCAAGAGAGACAAGATGACCTACCCAAATCACACAAGGAACACATGGCAGAGCCAGACTTCAAACCCAGGTTTTTTAGTTCCAAAGGCTACTTACTTCATGGTTACTTGGTTTTACGGAGGATCACAGGCCTTAGGGACCTCAGAGGCCATCTAATCCAATATCTTTATTTTTAAAGAGGATGAAACTGAGGTTAAATGATTTGGGCAAAGTCACACAGGCAGTAAATGTCAGAGACGGGATTTGAACTTTGGTCCTTTAACTCTAGATATGGGTGACTAGGTGGCACCATAGTGCATAGAGCACCGAGCTGGCCTCAGACACTTACTAATTGTGTGACCCTGGAGATATCAATTCACCCTACTTGCCTCAGTTTCCTCATCTATAAAATGAGCTGGAGAAGTAAATGGCAACCCACTCTAGTATCTTTGCCAAGAAAACCCCAAGTGGGGACACGAAGAGTCAGACATGACTGAAATGACCAAACAACAGCCTCTGACTCTAGAGCCAACACTCTTTCCACACTATCTCCTCTCTCTCAGTGAAAAACACTGTTTGTTCTAGCTATTATCAAGGATTAAATTCTCTAGACACAGAGGGACTAACATCAAGGGAAGTGACCCAGAAGTATCCTAAGATATACAGAAAAAGTCACTCCAGGTTTAAAAATAGGCCACCAATAATCTGTATATTACATAACCCATATACTGATATTTAAAAGTTGCTGGCTTTATAAATTCCTCCAGGAGCCCTCCCTTCTCCGGGCAGATAAAAAATAAATTGTTATGTCTTTTCAGAACCTGGGACTTTCACAATACCATTCTCCTAGGTGGACAGTTATAGAGTCCAGGAGGGATGGAGCATTGTTGGCTAGATAAAGGAAGAGATCTACTGAATCAAAAAGACATTAAGGCTTCCCTCCTAGAAGCTCAAACTGATACCAATTAACTAAGTGTTCATGTGAGGCCCTCCCTTAGGCATCACTGATCACCTGCCTTCTATATCCTTCTTTATCCTGGGCTAACCTAATTCTTGGAAAGGAAACAGACCCGAAGGGGAAAGCTTTCAAATTATTCCCTCATGTGGTTCCCTCTCCTTTGCCTTATCCTTCCAACATCTCCCCACCCCCACCCCACCCCCAGCTTCTCTCTCTTGTGGTCTGGTTTATCCATTTTTATATTCCTCATTTTTTTAAAAGGTCACTCCCACCTCCAACCCCCTTCCCCAAGAAGGAACAAACAGCAACATTCTGAGCCCCTAAGCATTCTGTTAAGGGCTTGTCAGGAAGACCAACATCACTCTGGGGTTGTTCTGAGGGAGGGCATCACATCCCATCAGATTTCCATTCTATCCCATCTCATCCTGTGGCCACCAAAAAAACTCTATTGAAAAGACTCTGTATTGTCTTCTCTCCAGTTCACACTCTTCCCACTTTTGTTCCCTCACTGGCTTGGTTCCTTCTTCTCTTCAGTTCACTGACTTGGCCTCAATGCCCCAATCAGCCTGTCCTGTACTAAGGCAGCTCCCATAAAAGCTCATACAGATCCGCTCTGTCCAGTATTTAGAAAACTGTCTCTGTCAGGGATTTGGGGTTTGTTTTCTTAATTAACTGAAAACGCTAACATGGGAGCACAGCAGCTGGTAGGGGCCTGGCCTTGGGCGGCTGCTGTAAAAAAAATTCTTGCTTTGAAATCTGGAACTGTAGTTGTTCCCCCCTCCCCATGCACCACACTGGATGTCAAAACAAACATGGACACCCGATCAGGTGGTGCAGAAACTGGAGCGGACTCAGATTACAAAGCAAGGGATAGATTTAGCTGCAGGACACTCATGAACCCAGACATATGGTAAGGTTGTGCTTTCTCTGAATGGCATGGCCACTGCTGGGGTTCAGGGCCTAGGAGGAAAGGCACACTGGAATGGAGGCAACATTCATCGGAGTCTCCCTTGAAGGGTGTTTCCAGCCCTACATGTGCCCATACCTTGTCCCATGTCAGGTATTCAAAGCAGTAGCAAGGAAGAGGAAGAATGAATGAGGAAGAGGAGGAGGAGGCAAAAACCATGTAACATTAATGTCTGGGGCATGAATTAAATTTCCTACCACCTCCATTCCCATGACAAGGTAGTTCTCCGTTAGCCTGTTTTCAGGCATGGAGAATGGTTGGGTGTGGGGCCTGGAGAGAAATCTGAATCTGGAGGGAGTGTTGGCTCTAAGTACAGTGGCATCAAGTGGTGTGTCCACAGCCAAGACAACTCAAGGAGTGGCTGGGCTTTGTAATAAATATTGCTTTTCTTGGTTTTCAGCTCAAAGACTAATCTAGCTGCTCATTCTACTTGACCCCTGGGACTGGAAGGAGAGGCTGGTGGTTCAGTGGCAACCAGAGAATCACAGATATTAGGGGAAAGTCACCTACATTGTTCTTTGACCTGTCCTATTCTCCCTGGGGTAAACTCCCACTTTTGCCCAGACTGTTCCACACCAAGAGGTGCTATGACTCACAGAGTAAAACAGGGAGGAGTTGGGGCTAGAACTCAGGGCCCCTGATTCATAGTTCCTTCTGCTATCCTCACTTAAACTGACTGCTCCATTCAGACTTCGTAGGCAGGGAGCATCTCATGCCTGAAGAGTGGGAGATAGGGTGTCTCAAGAAGTTTGCCTCATACCCTCCCCTGTTCTTCCCTTAATTTTCCCAGTCATTACCTCTTTACCTACCGTTCTAAATATAGCCCCCTATACTCTGTAAGAACAGCAAAGCAGTCGCTGCTTGCCCGGGGTGAGATCAGGGTAAACCACCCTTCCCGCAGCCAGCTAAATACATTCTCAGAATGACTGGCTATTAGAGCGCCTGAGAGCTGAGGTCACTAGCGCTCCTTCCCCTCATGCAAAAGTCAAACGGGGTAAACTGTTCCCCAAGTTACTCCGACACGTGTGTTTTGAGGGTGGGTGGAGGGAGCATGCCCAAGCAGCAGTATGAGGAGGGGTAGGGAAGGTTGAGAGATCATATTCTCCCTGGTGTATCAGTGACCCAGAGATCTTCCTCACAGATCTCATCTCCCTAGTTTCCACAGCCTGGAATTAGAGAGCTCCTCACACCTCCTTAGGACACTGAAGCATTGCTCCCAGATGGGGAGTAGGGGACCTCTACGCTTTATTGCCCTTCGCTAGAAATAGTTCTCGCACTTGGCCACAACTTACTAAGTTCAGTGCCCGTATTAAAACTTAGGTCCCTGGTTCAAATGAGCCATACCTCCCTCTTCCTGGCATGGGGAGTCAGCAATGGGGGAGGGGGTAGGAGGGGGGACGGGAAGGGGGGATTTGTCTGCCCTCTCAAGCCCTGGGAGGAGAACTGGCATTCAAGCTCCCTAACCGGACTGAAACTCCGGTCTCCCCAGCTGCTCACCCTTCCAGCCTCACTCCTCAAAACAGCAAAATACATCCAGCCCCCAATAGTTTCTCAAACCACTGCTCTCACTGCCCAAATTTCCTTCTCCCAGGCTACAGAAATAAAGCTGTCTTTCCTAATTTCTCTTCACCGCCTTAAGAAACCCTCTGTGCTTCATTCTCCACCCCTACCCGCCCCCCCCCGCCCCTGCACACACACTCCCAACACGCATACACACTTTACAACTACGGTCCCGGCACCTCAATACTTAATTCCCTGTGTTGATGCTGGAAGTCACTCTTAGTGGGGTAATCAGGAGCTCCAAGCACCAGATTACTCCCCTGCTCCCGATGTCCCCAAATTTCCAGTCCCCTGCGAAAGCCCTGCTCCCCCATTAATTTGCCGGCCTGCACGCCCCCAACCCCGACACTGACACCCTTTTACTAAGAGAAAGGCTTGCTGTCTGCAGAGATGATGAACGGGCAAAACCTGAAATCTTCCACTCCGGGAAGAGAAGGAGGATGCAACTTGGGGTTTTCACTTACCAAGTTCATCCAGCTATTTCCCAAGTTTCTTTTTACAGATCCTGAGCTCAGTCTTTAAGAATGGCCATCTTGTGTCCAAGAGCCAGAGCCTGGGGGCGGAAGCTCAGGGCAATAGATCAGGGGTGGGGTAGAGGGGTCCTTCCGAGGGCACTGATGCATGAGGATGTTCTGCTCGGACTCAGGCCTGCTCCCCCCACACAAACTCGCTCCAGCGGCTGCTCCTTGCTCCTTACAGTGTCCCTGCTCTAACCCAGAGCAGCCGGGGGAGGCAGGACTGGCTTGCTACTATGTAAGCTACTGCCTTTCCTTAAAGAGACAGCTCCCCGGAGGGGGCGTGGGGAGAGAGAGAGGAGGAAGGAGGCTCCCTTCTCCAGGGAAAAGGAACAGACTCAGAAAAAGACAGACTCAGAAGGAGCCCTGGCTCTTTCTGCACTCATCACAAGGTAGAAGATTTTGAGGAGCTCTCCTGGTGCGGGGCAACGCTTGGCCACACCTACAGCCTCCTCACCTGCTTCTGTCCAGTAACCTAGGGTGCCCTGTGCCATATCAGCAAACAGCAAATATTTGAACGTCTGCTCTGTGCCCCTACACATAGCACTATGCAAGGGCATTATGGAGTATGTGAAGAATGCCACATGGCCCTTTCCCCCACCTCCCCCCAAAACTTTACATATAAATATGTATGTATGTATGTATACACACATGTATAGTCTAGTTGAGGACATAGGACATGTGTATATATATATATATATATATATATATATATATATATATATCTCCTATGATGTCCAAAATCTTTTTAAAAAACACTTTAAAAATAAACTTTTATTTCTGTCTTTTGTTTTAATATTCTCTGCACCCTTCCCAGCCCTCCAAGACAGGGTTGTCTCATATTGTTAGTGATCGCTTTGTTAAGGTATCCAATCAGAGTTACAAGGAGAGAAGAGAGCATAGCAATGTCCTGAGCATCTAGCAGTAGGCCCACAAACTGGTAAGATAGAAATTTGTTAGGAAGTTGTCTTCCGAAGCATGCTTTTCCCACTCTTGCCCCCAAAACTCATTTCTATTCGCTATTTCCTTTCTCCAACACTTCTTGTTCTGGCCCACTGCCTCTAATTCTGCCCCAAGCCTCTAATTCCTATGGGCATTCTTTTCTTGACCAGTTTCCACTCCTGGCTGTGCTTCTTCCAAGAAGTCCAGCAGGTGAATACCAGTAGTCAGGCAGGAATTATAGAGTGATTTTCACAGCTGGTGTATGTTAAACATTCTGTCTGGGCTGGTCAGCTCAGTTAGTTAAATCACAGGGCTAATGAAGTCAAGGTTATGGGTTAGATCCCCATATGGTCCAGTTACTCTCAAATGGAGGAAAAACTTCTGTTCCACAGACAGCTACAGTTCACAGTCCTAATGCCTGTCATTCACTAGGGGAGTTGGAAAAAGGGTAGGTCATAGAATCCTAGCATCTCAATCTGGAAAGTACCTTTTTTGTTGTTCAGTCGTTTCAGTCATGTCTGACTTTCTGTGACTCCATTTTGGGGTTCTCTTGGTAAAAGATACTGAAGCTGTTTTGCCATGTCCTTCAGCTGATTTTACAGATGAGGAAACCGATGCAAACAGGGTTAAGTAACTTGCCCAAGGTCACACAACTAGTAAGTGTATGAGGCCAGATTTTAACTCGGGAAGATGAGGCTTTCTGATTCCAAGCCCAATTCTCTAACCAAGACATTGTCTAACCTGGACCTCTCATTTTACAGAGGAAGAAACTGAGGCCTTGAGAGAAGAGGTAGTATATCCAAGATCACATTGTTAGCTAATGTCAGTGCAAAGACAAGAACCAGGTCTATTCAATTCTGCTCCAACACACATCTATAACCACTGCTGGAAAAAATACTCAAAGGATACATCCTGGATGGAAGTGGGTCAGAAAGGGACAATTTATTCCTTACAAACTATTTCCTTTTTCACTGCATGCATCAAATCCTAATTTTCCCTGAAAATAATACAAACCAGAGGAAGGTAATTCAATGTCCAACACTCCAAATTGAACCACCTTTTATAGACCAAGACAAGCAATAACCCCTCAAGTGACCTTTTTAATACCATAAAGGGACGATGGGGCTGGAGTCTACAATAGCAAAGCAACGTGTATTTTTTCAAAGACTCTTCAGATTCAGATACTTTCATCTCACTCCAAAAAAACTTCTTTAACTAAGTGTTCACCTGAGAGTGAGAGAGTGGGTAGTGGAGGTTGAGATTTGAGAACAACTCAGCCCTAAGTGAGGATTTGCTCAAGTATTTCAGAATTTCTGGTGAATGTATATAGTCTTCAATGTCTCTGTTTTGAGATTCTGAGGAGGCTTAAGCGTGGAATCCAACCACAGTTGGATCAAAGGTACAATCTCCCTGGTGAAAGAAATCTCCTTAGAAATTGTTCAGATTTTAGTGAGGAATCTGACCCTGGGCCTGTCCAAAGAACAAAAGTTTCCACTAAGGCAACAAGAATGTTAAACATGACTTTTAAAAAAAAAAGCTCAATGAGAAACTGAGACCACGAATATTTGTAAGCTAAAAACCAAAGGTAATTCCCTCATTCTTACCCAGGTACCCTGTTGGGTATTAGAGACAGTGCTAGATATCTTCAGTGTAAACTCAAGCTCATTAAATACTGAATCTAAAATTAAAGGACTACTGCCCTCCCTAGAAACGAGTGGTATCACAGTCTCTGAATCTCTTAAAAGATACCTAGTTCTGTACTTTCATGACAAAGATGCTCTTTTACAAAATGGAAAGCAATGCCTTGAACTATAGCAGGAAGGATTTAGGCTAGACATCAGAAAGAACTTTCTGGCTATGAAGTATATAGAATAGAACTAGGGATACAGGAGAGAGGTATCAACAATGCAACATACCATCAAATGAATGCATTTCAAACTAAGTGTGTAAATGCTGGAAAGATACACAGTAAGGGAGTGCTCAAAATTAGGTAAATTAATCATGGAAGGCTTTTCAGGAGAGGTAGATTTTAAGCAGTTTGCAAAAGGAGAGGAAAAGGATGAGCAGAAAGAAAGGGAAAGGGCATTCTAGGCGGAGAGACAAACTTGAGAAAATGCTCAGAAGCAGACCAGAGTTTGGTGACCAAGAGATGATGAAGAATTTACTGAGCTAGAGAAGACAGTCCAAACTGTGGTATTATATCCATATAAGACTGTTATGTAGTACTAAGAAGAAGCACAATTGCTACTATCCTTGAACTCATGCTAACTATAGATTAGCTTTGACAGAAGAGATCACTGGGTATCATCATAGCTGCCAACACTGTGAGAGAAATGATTATTTCTCTCTTATGTTATAACCAATTATTGAATTAGGACCAAGGATTTTCCCCTTTTCAACTTCTTCATTCAGAAATCAGTCCCTGTAGGTTATGTAGGCATGTTGAAGTGCAAGGCTGATAATGAGAGGGAAAACTCTGATCCCTTCAAAAGGTAAAGAAATTTTAGTTTAGGTGAATTGATGGATTCTGGCCCATTGTATTTTACTCAGATCTAGGAAAAAAGTGATATTCCAAAAATAGAGGACTAACCACTTTGGTTCCCTCCCTAAGAACCTTCAATCATTCCTTCTTGCCGCTAGGGTCAGACACAGGCTTATATTTGTCATGTAAAGTTCACCACAACTTGGTTCCAATCACTACTATAAGAGTGGTCATCTCATAGAGCATTTGCATAGATAGGCCTAAGATCTTGCCATCTCCAATGACATAAAGTGTTCTGGCTAGGCTGTTTCCCATGGAGTGTTGAGCCTGTGTTCCAGACATACTTTTCTGGGACATGCTTTGGCCTTTAGATAAAGGGTATATGCAAAAGAAAAGTTTCTGATTGGTTCCTCAAGTGCTACCTCTCCTTATCCCCTACCACCATAATGGCAGGCTGGATCCAAGTCCACTCCATAGATTTTATTTTTCTTTCTCTAATTTTATTTTCTTAACTACATGTAAAAAAAATTTTAACATTCTTTTTTTTTATTTTGAGCTCTAAATTCTCTCTCTCTCCCATCCTTGAGAAGGCAAGCAATTTAATATAGATTATACATATTAAATTATATGAAGTCATAAAAAATCCATATGATCCCTATTTAAAAAGAAAATGCAAACCAAAACAACAAATAAGAAAAATAAAGAGAGTAAAAGAAAAGAATACTCCAATCTGCATTCTGACACTAGTTCTTTCTCTGGAGGTGGATAGCATTTTTCATTTTAAGTCTTTCAGAATTGTCTTGGATCATTGTATTGCTGAGAAGAGTTAAGTCATTTACAGCTGATCATTGTATAACATTGCCATTACTATGTACAATGTTCTGCTGGTTCTTCTCATTTCATTTCGCATGATTTCATATAAATCTTCCCAGGTTTTTCTGAAACCATTCTGCCTTTTTCTTAAATCATTCTGCTCATCATGTTTCATAGCCCAATAGTATTCCATTACAATCACATACCACAACTTATTCAGCCATTCCCCAATCAATGGACATCCCCTCAATTTCCAATTCTTTGCCACCATTAAAAGAGCTGCTATAAATATTTTTGTACATATTTGGTCCTTTTCCTTTTTTTCTCTCTCTCTTTAGAATACAACCTAGTAGTGGTATTCCTGGGTCAAAGGATATTCAAAGTTTTACGGCCATATAGGCATAATTCCAAATTGTTCTCTAGAATGGTAGGATCAGTTTACAATTTCACCAGTAGTGCATTAGTGTCCCAGTTGTTAATATACCCTTCAACATTTGTCATTTTCCTTTGGATGTCATATTAGCTAATCTGATAGGTGTGCCTCAGAGTTATTTCAATTTACATTTCTCTAATCGATACTGATTTAGAGCATATTTATGTGATATAGATAGCTTTAATTTTTTCTTCTGAAAATTGTCTGTTCATATCCTTTGTCCATCTATCGACTGGGAATGACTTGTAGTCTTATAAATTTGACTAAGTTCTCTATATATTTGAGAAATGAGGCCTTTGTCAGAAAAACTTGCTAAAGTATTTCCCCCAGCTTTCTGTTTTCCTTCTAATCTTGGTTGCATTGGTTTTGTTTGTGCAAAACCTTTTTAATTTAATGTAATCAAAATTGTCCATTTTACTTCCCATCATCATCTCTATATCTTGTTTTGTCATAAATTCTCCCCTTATACATAGATATCAGATAAAAATTTCCATGTTTCCCTAATTTTCTTATGATATCACCCTTTATGTCTAAATCATATACCCATTTTGACCTTTTTTTGATATATGGTGTGAGATGTTGGTTTATACATAAGTTTCTGCCAAACTACTTTGCAGTTTTCCCAGCAATTTTTGTCAACTAGTGAGTTCTTGTCCCAAAAGCTTGGATATTTGGTTTTTATCAAATGCTAGATTTTTATGGTCATTTACTACTATGTATTGTGCACCTAATCTATTCCATCAATCCTCCATTCGATCTATTAGACAGTACCAGTTAGTTGGGATGATTAATACTTTGCAATACACTTTGAGATCTGGTACTGCTAAGCTACCTTCCTTCATATTTTTTTCATTGATTCCCTTGATTCCTTTTTGTTCTTCCAGATGAATTTTGTTATTATTTTTTTCTAGTTCTATAAAATAATTTTTAGTAGTTTGGCATGGCACTGAATGAGTAAATTAATTTAGGTAGAATTGTCATTTTTATTATATTGACTCAGCCAGGCCATCAACACATAATATTTCTCCAATTGTGTAGATCTGACTTTATTTGTGTGAAAAGAGTAGTATAATACTGTTCTTATAGTTTCTGGGTTTGTCTCAGCAGGTAGACTCCTATAGTATCTGCAGTTGTCTAAATCAGAATTTCTTTTTCTATCTCTTCCTGATGGAATTTGTTTGTAATATATAGAAAGGCTGATGATTTATGTGTTTGTTTTATATCCTGCAACTTTGCTGAAATTGTTAATTATTTCATTTGGTTTTTTAGTTGATTCTCTAGGATTTTCTAAGTATACCATCATATCATCTGCAAAAAGGAATAGTTTTGTTTCCTCATTGCCTCTTCAAATTCCTTTAATTTCTTTTTCTTCTATTGCTATAATTAACATTTCTAGTACAATATCGAATAATAATGGTGATAATAGGAATCCTTGCTTCATCCCTGATCTTATTGGGAAGACTTCTAGCCTATCCTTGTTACAGATAATGCTTTGTGATAGTTTTAGATAAATATTACTTATCGTTTTAAGGAAAGCTCTATTTATTCTTATGCTTTCTAGTGTTTTCAATAGGAATAAGTGTTTTATTTTGTCCAAGATAATCATATAGTTTTTATTGATTTTGTTATTGATATGGTCAATTATGCTGATAGTTTTCCTAATATTTGAAACAGCCCTGAATTCCTAGTATAAATCTTACCTAGTCATAATTTATGATCTTTATTATATATTGCTGCAATCTCCTTGCTAGTGTTTTATTTTTAAAAATTTATATCAATATTCATTAGGGAAATTATTCTATAATTTTCTTTCTCTGTTCTGTCTTCTCCTGGTTTAGGTATCAGCGCTACATTTATATTGTTGTGGGAATTTGGTAGGACTCCT
This sequence comes from Trichosurus vulpecula, assembly GCF_011100635.1. Taxonomy (NCBI): domain Eukaryota; kingdom Metazoa; phylum Chordata; class Mammalia; order Diprotodontia; family Phalangeridae; genus Trichosurus; species Trichosurus vulpecula. Next base: position 248,746,595 of record NC_050579.1, read on the forward strand.
TCTTTGCCTATTTTTCCAAATAGTTTACATAGTACTGGCATTAATTGTTCTTTAAATGTTTGGCAGAATTCACTTATGAATACATCTGGTCCTGGGGATATTTTCTTAGGGACTTCATTGATGGCTTGTTCAATTTCTTTATCTAAGTTAGGTTTATTTAAGTATTCTATTTCCTCTCCTGTTAATTTGGGTAATTTACATTTTTGTAAACATTCATTTTACTTCAATTGTTAAGTTTATTGGCATATAATTGAGCAGGATAGATCCTAATAATTTCTTTTATTTCATCTTCATTGGTAGTGAATTCATGTGTTTAATTTTTGATAACCGTAAATTCTTTTTCTTTCTTTTTATTTAGATCAAATTAACCAATGATTTATCTATTTTTTTCATAAAACCAGCTCCCAGTTTTATTAATTAGTTCAATGCTTTCTTACTTCAATTTTATTAATATCTCTTTTGATTTTTCAAGATTTCTAATTTGGCATTTAGTTGGAAATTCTTAATTTTGTTTTTTTTCTAGTTTTTTTTAATTGCATGCCCAATTCATTGATCTGCTCTTTCTCTATTTTATTGATGTAAGCATTTAGAGATATAAATTTTCCCCTAAATATTGCTTTGGCTGCATTCCATAAATTTGATATGTTGTCATTCCCTTTAATGAAATTATTGATTATTTCCATAATTTGTTCTTTGACCCACTTATTCTTTAGGATAAGATTATTTTGCTGTTGTTGTTATTGTTCCATGATATTCAAATTGTTTCTTTCTGCCTGCTTGCAATATTTTCTCCATGATGTGGGAGCCCTGGAATTTGTCTATCATTTTCCTGGGAGCTTTCATTTTGGTATCCCTTTCAGGAGGTGATCAGTGGATTCTTTCAATTTCTATTTTACCCTCTGGTTCTAGGATATCAGGGAAGTTTTCCTTGATAATTTCTTGAAATCTAATGGTTGAGCTCTTTCTTTTTTAAATAATGACTTTCAGGTGGTCCACCAATTCTTAAATTGTCTTTCCTCAATCTATTTCACAGGTCAGTTGTTTTTCCAATGAGATATTTCTCATTTTCTTCTATTTTTTTCATTCTTTTGACTTTGTTTTATTATATCTTGATGTTTCATGGAGTTATTAATTTCCATGTGCCCAATTCTAGTTTTTAAGGAATTATTTTCTTCAGTAAGCTTTTATAACTCTTTTTCCATTTCCCTAATTCTGCTTTTTAAGCAGTGCTACTATTCAGTAGATTTTTGTGCCTCTTTTACCATTTGACCAATACTGTTTTTTTTAAGGTGGCATTTTCTTCAGCATTATTTTTTGTCTCTTTTACCAAACTCTTGACTCTCTTTTCATAATTTTCTTCCTTTGCTCTCATTTCTTTGTCTAATTTTTTTCTCTATCTCACTAATTTTATTTTTAAAATCCTTTTTTGAACTCTTTCAGGAATTCTTGTTGGGTCTACATCTAATTCACATTTTCCACAAGGCTTTGTTTGTAGCTATTTTGACATCACTGTCTTGTTTGTGTCTTGATCTTCCCTGTCACTATAGTAACTTTTAATGGTTAGGTTCTTTTGTTATTCTTGTTGTTTGTTTGTTTGCTCATTTTTACAGCCTATTTTTTGATTTGTAATTTTATGTTAAAGTTGGGCTCTGCCCCCAGGGTGGAGGGGACACTGTCCCAAGCTTGGGGGTTTTTTGCTGCCTTTTTCAGATCCAGTTCTGGGGGCCTGTAAGTTTTTGGTGCTTCCAAGATGGAATGATCTAAGGAGAAGTGTGGTCACTGAACTTCTGGCCTGTGCTCTTGTCTTTACCCAGAAGGAACCTTATTTTTCTGAAACCACAAGTACTAGCACTCCTCTTGGCTCTAGAACTATCCAGGTATCCTACTCTCTTTTACCCATAAGCTCTAGTGTTCCTTTCTGCTTTGGAATTGAGACCAGAGCCCCTACTCCCCTTTGCCCACAAACACTAGTATTTATGTACTGGGACTGTAACCCAGAGCTCTGTATGGACAGTACAACAGGATCCTGAACCCAGCACCAGCAAAGGATCTATTGTAATCTCTTTCTGATCCATTTTCCAACCTCCTTACTCCCTGTGGGCTGAGAGCTCCTGAAGCTGCTGCCACTGTTACAGCTACCTCAAAGGCCTGCTGTTGATGTTGCCACTAAGCCTCCTGTATGGCTTTCAGTCCCCAAACCCCCACCCCACCCTGATGTGACAGACCTTTCTTGCTAACTTCCTAAGTTTTCTTGGACTGGAAAATTATTTCACCTAGACCTTTTGCTGTCTCTGCTGCTCCAGAATTCAACTGAAGGAGTTATTTTAAAGTCATTTGAAGGGAAGTTTGGGAGAGTTCAGGTAAGTTTCTGCCTCTACTCTGCCATCTAGGTTCAATCCTTCCACTCAGTAGACTTTAAAGAAAACTGCTCTCATTTTCCCCTTCCTCTCTTAATGTGTGGCTTGAGTCTCTGACAGCTTTTCCTTGGACTTCACAGAAATTGGGCAGATTTCTTCTTCCTCTCTTCCCTGGGTAATGATAGCAGCTGCTTGCATGTAGCAGCAAGATTATATCCTTCTTTAAGTGAGTCTGAGACTGGACCTCATGTCTCTGGCTGCCTATTTTTTTTGTTTGTGTTTCTTTTCCTGAGCACAGGTGACTAAATAGCAACTCTGTGATGAAGGCTTCCGGTCTTGGCAGCTATCTTGTGGACTTGAGAAGTCCAAAGTCATTTAAAGTTCCAATGACTAGCAGTCTCAACAATCTTATTCTTAAAGGAGAAGATGAACAGCATCAAGAGAATGAACCTTATCTGTGCCCTGGATTGACAAAAGATATAGACCTTGAGCAAGGACAGTGCAAAGCTGAGTTGAAATTGAAATGCCTATTCTGCAATCCCATAGATACTTCATGTTTTATTACTTGAAGTATCAACCTTCCATGAAGGTTTAATAGGAACCATCAGCTACTTTCTCATGTATACAAATGTTTGTAGACAAATGTTTCAGAGACAAATGTTTGTCTCTGTACATTTATGAGTCTTTTGTGTTTTAAGCATTTTTTTCAGTAAAGGAAATAAATATCAATCCTGTACCTGATTTCCTTTACATATTGAAACCTTTCTATAAGGGATTCTATTAATCTCTTTTGAGGAGACATTAGATATGGGCCAAACCTAAGCTTTATTTAAGGGATTATCCCTATAGTTCTACTTTGGGTAGTTAGGGATAGTGAACCAGAGAAAAGAAGAAGAATCTGACTCACTTCTTAGATGCCAGGTTTCTCCAAGACTAAAACTTGAATGCGAATTCAAAGCAGATGAACCTTACTGGGAGAGGGTGCCTCAGCCCCCCAGCCTGTGAATTGTTATCTTGAAGACCCTCTCCAGGATCTTACTCAAATAGACTTCAAGTGCTTAATTCCTTTTTGGAAATCCAAGTGTTCAAGGATCATCTCAATTTGTTTGCATTCTTTTTAAAAATTAAATCTTATTTTATTTTGAATTCAAAGAAAAAATAGACATATACGAAAAACCCACATACAGAGAACAGAAAAAGCATATTATGAAGACATGTCTCCCTTATGTACAGCTTCCTTTTTAAAATATATAACAAAGTCAATGTATTCCTTTCAAAGCTATCCTGCCTGCCTGTGTTCTGATATCTTCAGTTTTCTTCTTTGCTTTATTAAAAAAAATTGTTTCAATGACCCTCTTTCTTTCTTTTTGTTTCTTTTTTCATTTCAACACCCCAGAGCTAGATCCCTCCCCCCTTCCTGACTCCTTGAATCACTCACCCTCAAATAAAAAAAGAAAACCCAAACTTTAAAACAAATTTGCGTGGTAGAAAAAAGCATACATTTTTCATGTGCAAAAATGTATATCTCATTCTGTACCTTAAGTTCACCTGCCAGGAGATGGTTAGCATGCTTTCTTATCAGTTCTCGGGATTCCTGATTGGTCACTGAGTCTTGAATCTTTCTTGAGTCTTTCGAAGTTGTTTTCCTTTACAACATTGTTGTTGCTGTACAAATTCTTCTAGTTCTGTTCATTTCACTCTGCATCAGTTGATGCAGTTTTTTTTCTAAGTTTATTTGAAACTCTACATTTTGTTATTTCTTACAGGAAAATAATATCCAATTATGTATAATTGATTCATCCATTTACCAGTTGATGACCATCCCCTTTGTTCCAGTTTTTGTTTACATTCTTCAAAAAAATGTAGATTATTTATTCCATTATTAGGTGAGTTCAGACTTCCATTCAGAATGCTTTATGAAATTTTGCATGGATTCATTGGAAAATATAGGGTGCCCTATGCAAGGGTATACTGGTGCATGTTTAACAACTTGCCCTTTTTAAAAATGTACAGATGACACACTTTTACATTTAATCTCCATTATCAACATTTTCTCCATCACTTTTGGAAGTGTAGATAATTATTAAAACAATAAATCATGACCTGATTTATAATGTTTGCCAATTTTCGAGGTATAAATGCTCTCTCTAAAAATGTCATAATCAGCTGTGAAGAGTCAGTTCAAGCTTGCTCGGGAACACTGTGTGATGCAGGAACCCCAGGAAAGGTTTTTGTCTAGACGCCTACCTAGATTGTCCCATTCGATCTCAGGGGATTTGTTAAGGGCCTCATAAAGTGCCCTGTGTGCTAGAGGAATCCAAGGAGGATTTCTTACCCAGGACAATTTGGTTTCTCACCTAAAGGTGAGGGCACAGCTTCCAGTCAATACCAATTCCCCAATCCCTGAAGAGAGGGCTCTAGGTGCTTTGGGAGCTCAACTAGAGCTAAACTTTCCCTCTAAGAGTAGAAAATTGTAACTCTCTTCCTTTTCTCTGTTTTTTCACTTTTCTTAATTTTTTATTTTATTTTCATTTTTTTTTCTAGTTGTTTTGGGTAGGGACAGGCCCTTAATAGTACAAAATAGGCAATATGCTGTAATAAACTTTGTAAAATGTCATTTGTTTGTTGCATTTGTATAGCTTTGTATTTGAAAATGATTATAATCTCCAGCTAATACAGGCTTGAGCTCTGACAAAAAAAAAAAACAGCAAATTTGGAGATTTTTTTAAAACAATACTGAATGTCCAGATTCTTTACATGGCAAATAAGAAAGCCATTACAAACTGTGCTATGATGATCAAAGGATAGAAATAGCTAATTCTTCAAAGAAGAAATTCAAGATATTAGCAACCATATGAAAAATACTGCAAATTACCAATAATAAGAGAAATGCAAATCAAAAACAACTCTGAAGTTTCACTTTAGATTCACATCAAATTGGCAGATGGCAAAAAAGGAAAATTATAATTATTGCAGGGGCTTTGGGAGGGCAGATAATGTTGGTAGAGCTATCATTTGGTTCAACATTCTGGAAAGCAATTGGTCTTATACCCTAAAAAATCTTTCTTTAGATCCTTTATCCACTTTGGGAATTCATACCCTCAAAGCAATCACAAAAGAGGGAAAGGACCTACAAGTTAAAAATATGTATATCAGTACTTTTTGTTGTAGCAAAGAACTGAAAACAAACCAGGAGACCATACACTGGGGAAATGCATGTAAGAAATGGTAGAGTCAAAAGGAATTGATTCATAGAAACGTGAAAACTTTTATGAACTGATTCAAAGTGAAATAAGTAGAACCAAGAAAATGACTTATGTAATAATTCTAGTATTATTGAGAAAAACAACTTTGAAAGAATTGAGAATCTCTAAGTATTATAATGAACTATCATGTCTCCAAAAGAGAAATAATGAATCATATCTCCCACTTCTTGACAGAGAAGTGCTGGTCTAGAGGTCTAGAAAGAGACATGTGTTTTTGAGCTACCAGGTGGTACAGTGGATAGAGTGCTGAGTGTGTGACCCTGGGCAAGTCACTTAACCTCTGTTTGCCTCAGTTTCTTCATCTGTAAAATGAGGATAATAACAATACATACATCCCAAAGTTGCTGTGAGGATCAAATGAAATAATTATAAAACACTTAGTGCAGTACCTGACACATAGTAAGCACTATATGGATATTAGTTATTAATATTATTTTCTGACAACCAATTTGTGGATCTGTTTTACTCGAATATACTTTTCTATACAAAGGTGGACATTTGTTTTTGGTTTTTGAGAAGGGAAAAAGTTATGCTGGAGAGATAATTTTGGAGGATGAGGGGAATGATAGTGGTATCAAAAATAGAGAGCGGCAATGAAATATTTATAAAATACACAGAAGACAGAAGCAAGTTCAGAAAGAGGAATAAACAGATGGGACTGTATTAGAATTGTTGTGTAAAATTTTTTATATATCTATAGAAACCTGTATATAATTGAGGTGCATGGTCTCACATGAATTTTTTTCCATTCATTATATATGGAATGATCATGTTTGTTGATCACTGACAAATTCAAGATAAAATATTAGAAGAAAAGAATCAACTGTCACATGAACTTTGTTGAGACAGTTTAGTTCAAGGAATTTTGGAAGGTAAGAGTGGGGCATTCTAAAAGAAGATACTTGAGACTCCTCAGAGAATATTCTAAAATTGGTGATATAGACAAATATGCCAAATGCACCCATATTGATTTGGTGAGGATAGCAAATACTTAAATGGGAGGAGAATGCAATGGGCCAATTCATGAAGTAGGCACACGGGTAGATCTGCACTCTGGCTGCTTCTGATGATAAAGGACAAGCACAACCTGAGGCTCCTGGTTGATTCCAACGTGCCATTTCTCCCCACCCTCATAACAGGGGTAATGGATATGGACCATAGAGATGGAGCTCCCCAAAAGGGAGCTTTTATCAAAGTGGATTGGCCATTGAATAGAAAGAATTGCCCACGAAGTAGAATTTAAAGGTAGGGACAACATCTGTTCTCATTCTCTTCTTCATTTCTTTCAAATTTATGGCACAGTTGCTCACCATTAGACTTCTCTGTGAGGAGTGGGGTGGGAGTTCTTCTTCCCCTCCCCCACCCTTGGCACTATGACAACTATTCACACATGGCATCAAGAGCATGGGGTTGTCTGGGTGAGCCTGAGAATGGGCCCTAAATCTCTGGCTGCCTCTTTTGTTACTTTCCTGGAAAACAGTTAAATGAACAACAATCCTGAGACATGAACCTTTTGAGTCTGGTGGTTACCTCAGTGATTTTGGCTTCCTCAGTTGGGGCTCTGGCCCTGTGGAACATATTCCCTGCAGCTACTATGACTTTTCTCAGAAGAGAAGGTTGCTAGCCCCGAGAGTCAAACCCAAGTCATGCCCCGGCTTTCCAGAAGATATCGACTTTGAGTGAATTGGACTGTGCAGAACCTGTTCTGCACTCCCACAGAGGATTTTGGGGTTAGGTGTTTTAAGTATCAACCACAAGGGAGAGTATAATAGAGTTATGAGTTACATTTTCATGTTTTAAATATATATTTGGCAAAGTGGGTTTATGAGTCCCATTGTGTTTTAAGCCTTCCTTTTGTGGAGGAAGAAATAATAATCCATGCAATAGCTGATCTTTGGGCATTGAGTACCTTTCTAGAGAGGACCCTGTTAAGTCCTTTTGGGGAGCTCCTAAAAATGAGTCAAGCCTAAGCTTTATTAAGTCATTGCTCCCCAAGTTTCTCTTCTGGAAAGGGGGTGCAATACATTAGAGACCACATGGAAAAGCCTGACCTCTCTTTAGAGGCCAGGCTCCCCCCTGCATTGAACATAGTCTGTGTGATTTCAGAGCTGGGGCCCCTTAGCACCCCCAGGACAGCAGGGCTGCAATATGACCTTTCCATACTTATTATATATGACTCTCCTTAGGCATTCTATAGTTCAAGTAAATTTGCTTTCTTGTTATTCCTTCCATCTCTCTAATTGAGTGAGGCTGGTGACATTGCAAAGCCCTGCCTCACTTAAATCCATTTCACTTGCAAGTCATGACATCACCTTTCTGATGTCGCAGTTCCCTTTGAGAGTGAAGGACAAATATCACACGTCTCCCCAATCTTCAAGTCTTTGCACTGACTGTCTCCTTTGCCACATCGTTACTTCTTAAAACTCCCACCTTTTTTCAAAGCTCATATCAAGCTCTGCTTCCTCCAGGAAACTCTTCCTGAGAGCCATATCTATTAACACTTTCCCCTAAAATTAGCTTATGTTGACTCTGTATATATTTTAGTGTACACTTATATGGATATATTGTGCTTCAACTGATAGAACGTAAACTCTTTGTAGACAGGTACTATTTCCTTTCTGTTTTTGTCTCTTCAGTGATTTACCTAGTGCTTGTGACATAGTAGGTGATCAATAAATTCTTGTTAATGGCTTGACTAATTGATAAGAAGGAGATGGGTGAGCAGGAAAAAGCCTCATTTCATAGAATGGGAAGCTGGTTGGTTGGTGTCCTTTGCTCTCGAAGAGGACAAAAATGACATCACTATGTTAGAGCCAAGTTACAGTGTGTCTGATTGTGGCTGATCAGACCAATATGAGCTCAGAATGTTCTACCACAGGTTGAGCACAAATATTCCATGTAAACATTTGGAGTGGATTCTCTAAATTTATGCATCTTGTGTTTCTTTTGAGCTACTTCAATTCTGCTTTGCTTATAAAGCACTGCACCCTCTTTGATGAAGGTGCGCCATGCTGGATAGTCCTTTGCCAACATCTCCCATGTCATACAATCAATCCAAAGCTCTTCAGAGAGAGGTTGAGAGTGTCCTTTTATTGCTTCTTCTGACCACCATGTAAGCTCCTGTATTGTGTGAGTTCACCATAAAATAGTCTTTTAGACAAGCTTATGCTTGGCATTCAAACAACATGGCCAACCCATTGGAGTTGCACTCTTTGCAGACTGGGAAGCCAAAGCTCAACCAAAGGCGGAAATGTATCCTGATATTGCAAAACAACCCATAAGAGACCCTGGGAGATAGACCTTAAAACCCTATGCTTAATGAATAAAAATGCCTTCTGTCCCCATAGACTTGCAGGATACAATATCATTGCTGTTTTCTTCACAACTTGAGTTGTGTCTTGTCATTTGCTCAGAATAATAATCTCTCCACTAATTCATGATGTTGGTAAACCCAGTTTAAAAACATTTCCTTTTAAAAATTTCCCTGATTATTGTCCCCCTTACCCACAGTCTGATCACTAACTCATTTGCCAATTTGCTTCATACATGTTTCTCCAAGTAGTTTTACTGGGTGTTTGTTTAATCTTCTTCAACAGACTTAGACCTACTAGTCTATAGTGAGATCTATGTATCTCCAAGAGTAGAGACCATTCATACCCCATTAGAATGGGGATCCCTGATTATAATAGCTGTCTTCTTCCACTAGACTGAGGATAGATTATTCCATGGCTTTTCCTGCATTCCTCCAAAGGAATAAAAGGAATCATAGGGAGCAGTCAGGAAAACTGACAAATATACAAATCTGCATTCTGATACTTTTTTGTGTCCAAAGGATCTGTATGTTGCCCTCAAATGAACTGGAAAGTTGAGTTCTCCTGGTTGTGGTCTGTGAAAAAGGTGGTCAACATTTGTGTCAATGAGATCCAATCCTTTTGGGTTACTCAATCTCCATCTGTCTCTGAAATCCACATTGATTTTTCTGGACAGGACTGTGACCCAATTTCCCAATGTGAGGAATTCTCCCTCTCCCATGGTGACACACACTTTCCCCAAGAATGCTTGGCTTTTCTTTGAGGAATTCTTGTATATTTGGGGTTCTTGGAAACAGGACAAAGGCTAATGAATTACTGACTCTACCACAGGTCTGGAAACCCTCTAGAGCTCACAGGAAGAGAATCAGGGGTGGGGAAAGGGAGGCAGAAAACTGTGGAAAGGGGGAGGAGCCAAAGGAATGGAGTCAGATTGTTAAAGTAAAAGACAATAGAGCATATTATTCTATCAGAAATTGGGAGTATTTCACCCAAGGAGAGAAGGCTGGTGACTGTATCATTTTCTTCAAGCCTCTAAGGAGTGTGAATCATAGGATCATGGATCCATAGCTGCAAGGGACCTTGGGGGCCAACTAGTCCAACGCTGTAGGCAGCTAGGTGGCTCAGCAGCTAGAGCACCAGACCTCGAGCCAAGAAGGCCTGAGTTTAAATCTGGCCTCAGATACTTACTAGTTGTATGACTTTGGACAAGTCATTTAACCATGTTTGCCTCAGTTTCCTTATCTGCAAAATGAGCTTGACAAGAAAATATCCAATTGCTCCAGTGTCTTTACCAACAAAACCCCAAAACGGATCACTAAGAGTCAGACACAACTGACATGACTGAACAACAACAACAAAAGTCCAACCCTCTCATTTTATAGATGAGGAAACTAGGGCCAATAGAGGCTAAGTGATTTGCCTAAGGTCTAACAGGTTGTATTTGTCCTTTGTTTTCAAAGAGGGCCATGGCATCAGGGAAATGATGACATGACTTGCAGTTTACTTTGATTTGAGTGAGGAAAGCTGTGCAAGGTCACCAGCTTCACTTTCTCCTCCAGAGCCATCTGGATCCATTGGCCAGATATTCATCAGGATGACTGGAGATGACACAGGATGCAATGGGAGACCCTGGCTCTTTTAGGCTCAGGCCTTTTCATGTACTCACTTAGAGTGAGGTAAAGCCCATTTAGTGAATAGGCCTCTTTAAGAAGTGAATCAAGGGATGGCCCCTTTACTTAAAAAAATCAAGCTGGGAGGTGAAGACCCTCAGGGTTGATGTTCCAGAAAAAAATAGTTACCATTGACATTCACTCTAAGCTAGGAGAGCCCAAAATGCAGTCATTTAGTGGAGCTTGGGCAGGAACCTATTGTGGTCCAATCTCTGAGCTTCAGAGTGAACTGGGTTTAAGGTTTTGGGAAAGAAAGAAGAGAGAGAGAGAGAGAGAGAGAGAGAGAGAGAGAGAGAGAGAGAGAGAGAGAGAGAGAGAGAGAGAGAGAGAGAGAGAAGGAAAGAATGAAAGAAAGAAAGAAAGGAAGGAAGGAAGGAAGGAAGGAAGGAAGGAAGGAAGGAAGGAAGGAAGGAAGGTCCAACAGGTAGAAAGTCTCAGAAATGGGATTTGAACCTAGGTTCTCTGATTACAGAAACAGTGTCCTTAATTTCTAGTCCCTTGAAAAATAGAACAAAAGGGAATGGGTCAGAGAAGATGAGCAAAAGGAATTCCCAACTTTTAAAAGGAAGATTACAGTCAGGGACACTTTGATAATCTTGGGGTTTATTCTGTCAACTGAAAATGAGTTGACCTGGCAAAGCCAATGTTCTTTATCAATACCTCATCCCTGACCTTCTCTGTCACCCGCCTCCCCGCCTCCTGCCCTTCCCAGCTCATTAGTAACATGTTTTGGTTAACATACTTCTCTAGTACTTGTCCCTTTGTGCTCTACCTGAAACTGAAAATTAACTATGAGCTTTGCTTCCTGATTAAAGAGAGGCAGTGCCTGGCCTTTCTCTTCTTCACACGCTCTATCTCCTGTTTTCATTCCTACTGTGCTTGCAAATCATTCTCTCTTTATGCCTCTTTATGTCCTCCTTTTTCTTTTAAGATGTAGCCCAGAACTATCTTTTGTCTTTCCTGATTCCCACAAAGTAGAATGTTCTGCCTTGCAAACTATCAAACTATTTTGATTTACTGACTATATTTATGCTGTGTGTGTGTGTGTGTGTGTGTGTGTGTTTGTGTGTACTTAAATTATCTTCCCCATTAGAATCTAAACTCCTGGTGAGTATAGATTGTTTCTTTGTACTTGTATCCCTAGCCCTAGCACAAAATAAGACTGCTTCTTGACTGTTAATTGATTCATTAGATGAATGAAAGTTTCTAGAGCCCTCACTCTGACCAATCAAAAAAAAATAGACCTTATCCTGAGCAGCCCTAAACATATCAGTCCAGTCAATCCTTTCCCTATATGGCACCTCGTTGATTAGGAAACACCATGGAGGGAAGGAGGAGGTATTTCCTACCATCTCTTGGGAGCTCTCATTGTAAAGTAAAAGACAACAGTTCCAATCCTCAAGAAGCTAACAAAAGAAACAAAATATTCTCATAGGTGAAGAAAAATACTTAGGAATATAAAACCATAATAAAAAGTATAAAACAAAATAACATCATTGGAGTCCATGTCCATAATACTAAAAGAGGCTATTTGTCATAGTAGACAGAGATCTATTCTCTGAGTAAGAAAGATGCAGGACCAAGTCCTATTTTTCACACATATTGGCTATGTGACCATAGCAAATCATTCAATTGTTCAGTGCTCTAGGCACCTCTAGGCCTGTAAGTTGCGAAGATGGTGCCATTTGCATTGGTGGAAGATGATTCTCACCAGGAGTTCCCTATAACTGATGAAATCGTAGGTCTAATTAAAAACAAATTGCTGAGAAGGTACCAGCATCAAGCAGAATTTAATCAGGGAAACCTTCCTGGAGGTGATATTATTAAGGTTCTTTAACATCAAGGATTCTACACCGTCACTGCAACATCCAAGAGAAATGCCGCCTTTTACTCTGTGGCCTGACCCAAAGAGAGTAAGTTCTTTCCCCTGAAACACTGGATTTATATAACCTTGCAGTCGCAGCAAGGCATAGTACAGCTCTGGTTACAACAACAAGGGTTTAGGAACTGGGAGAACTTTGCAATGGCAAAGGCAGAAAAAGAAAACAAAACAAAATCCACATGAGGTTTTAATTTTCTGCGACCACGTGAGAACGGCTCTCTAGATCTGAGCTATAAATACTGAGCTGCCATCAGCACAAGATGGAAAACACACACACACACACACACACACACACGCGCACACACACACACACACACATTTAAAATACATACATGGCCCCCTGGGTGTATGGGGGCCCTAGAATGTAAGGAAGGAAAATGTTCCTAAGAATGCCCATGCGGGGATTGTGGGCTCAGTCTCCTTAGTCAGACTTTTCGCTAGACTCTCCTTAATAGCTGCCTTGTATTAAGGCCTAGTCAAACATACTTGACATGATTTGGAAAGAATTGATTCCCCATTCTTCATCAGGTTGGAATGCTGCGCTGTCCCTCACTGCCCCTAGGTCAGATTTAATTTTATCAGTTGACGTAAGGAAAACCATTTCATGTAGAGTCCTCTACTCTCTCAAAGTTCTTCTCCAGAAAGTTGTTCCAGACCAGGGGAGGGGAACCTGAAGCCTCAAGGCCACATGTGGGCCTCTAGGTCCTTGGGTGCAGCCTTTTGACCGAGTCCAAGTTGTACAGAAAAAAATCCTTTTATTAAGTTATTAAGGACCACACTTGAGGACCTAGAGGGCCACATGTAGCTTTGAGCCCACAGGTTCCTCACCCCTGTTCCAGACTAACCCCACCCAATTCCAAATACTTTGTTACTATGTCCCTCTCAATTCACTTTTTGCTAGGATAATTTTCAGAAAGGCAGTTTGGAGTAGTGACAGATGAGTGAATTACACATCGGCATCAGATGAGTTCACAAGTCAAGAGCAAAAAAGTTTTTCTTTTCACTTGTATACATATTTCTTTTTATGTGTTCTTAACGTTTTCAATGTGTTTCTGACTGCCTCACTCTATTATGGGTGCCCCAAAGGCAGGAACTGGAAGATAAATGGAAGCAAAAACTCGGGGACCCTGTTTTGTCCTCCTGAGCATCTTCCTTTCCACAAGAATGAATGAATGAGTGGTAAAAACATTTATTAAGTGCTTCGTACATGCAAAGCACTTTTTTATTCTGTGCACAATTACTGTACCAAGAGAACTGAGCACTGTGCATGAGAACTTGAGGATGATAAAACTCTCATTGATCCAGGTAAAACGGAGGGCGAGGGGGAAGGGAAGTTTGGGCTGAGTTTCAGGTGTCTTGAATTTACACCAAAAGGTTTCTGGTGCACACACAGGTTGCCATGACACATCCAGTCCTCAAGCAGTACCTGGCACCACCACCTTCATCCCCCGTATGCAGAAGCCAGCTTTCCTCCTAATTGGACAGTACACAGTATTAAAGGAGAAGATAAGTTTTATTGAAATAACAAGAAAAAATAGAAATCTTTAAAAACAAATAAGAAAAACAAAATTGAAATAGAACCTCCCAATGAGTAACCTCCTCTTAAAGATCTTGGATAAGCTCTTGACAGAGTCTTTTTCTCCATTTTGGACTCTTTCTCTCCTTCTCCTTCTCCCTTCTCCTCCTTCTCCTTCCTTCCACTTTTTCTCCTTCCTTCCTTTCTTCCTTCTTTTTTTCCTTCCTTCCTACCTTCCTTCCTTCCCTCCCTTTCCTCCTCCTCCTCCTCCTCCTTCTTCTCCTCCTCCTCTTCCCTTCTTCTTCTTCTTCTTCTTCTTCTTCTTCTTCTTCTTCTTCTTCTTCTTCTTCTTCTTCTTCTTCTTCTTCTTCTTCTTCTTCTTCTTCTTCTTCTTCTTCTTCTTCTTCTCCTTCTCTCTCCTCCCCACTTCTCCCACCTCCTGCAGTTTCTTCTTGCTCCCACCAGACTGCCTCTTCAATCTACAGTATTTCTCAAGACTTTGCATCTGCAGTTCACCCCCACTCATCAAATATGGCTCTCACTTAGCCATATAATCAACTTATATTCAGCTAAGCCTAAAAAGACCCTCTGTCAATTTTTTTTTCCTGTTCTATTGTTGAAGAAATCTTATTTTCCAAGGCAAAAGGACCTCAAAAGTCCTCCATATTACAGTTCTCTCTGAAATGCTCCAGTGTTGTAGGAATTCAGGAACTTCCTCTTACTGAGGCCATTCATCTCCTTTTACCCAGCACTCAGAGACTGCTGACTACCCACCAGTTTGCCCAGGAGCAACATTTTGCCAGTTTCAGGAGATACTCTAATGTGAATTCTGAATTCAGATACGGTGATCTTTATCCATCTAACACCTGAGAGAGGTATCCTTCCCCCAAGCAAATGATCCACACTGTTTCTGGAACCCACAATTGCTTCTCAGTCTGTTTTCTTAAACATTTGGTTAGGCAAGTTTGTCAGCATTCTGCTGGTAGGCAGATCTCAGCCCTGCTCAAGATAGGGATGGTCCTTCTAGCAATTTTCAGGAATTCACACCTTTAGGCCAATGTCACATTTTCAAATCAACTCTAAGGGGGATTTTGAGGGACAGTATAAGTAGTATTTTCTTCAGTGGTCTTTTGGACCTCCTTTTCCATTTGGCTAATTCTGCCTTTCAAAGCATTCTTCTCCTCATTGGCTTTTTGGAGCTCTTTTGCCATTTGAGTTAGTCTGTTTTTTAAGGTGTTGTTTTCTTCAGTGTATTTTTCAGTATTTTGGGGGGTCTCCTTTAACAAGTCATTGACTTGTTTTTCATGGTTTTCTCGCATCCTTCTCATTTCTCTTCCCAATTTTTCCTCTACTTCTCTAACTTGCTTTTCCAAATCCTTTTTGAGTTCTTCTATGGCCTGGGGCCAGTTCATGTTTTTCTTGGAGGCTTTTGTTGTAGGCTCTATGACTTTGTTGTCTTCTTTAGGCTGTATGTTTTGGTCTTCTTTGTCACCAAAGAAAGAATCCAAAGTCTGAGACTGAATCTGGGCGCGTTTTCGCTGCCTGGCCATATTCCCAACCAACTAACTTGACCCTTGAGCTTTTCAGTGGGGTATGACTGCTTGTAGACTAACGAGTTCTATGTTCCACGTTTGGGGGGGAGGTGCCAGCTCTGTCAGACCCGCACTGCTCCTTCCCCAAGAACACCCAACCCGAACTGGGCTTAGATCATCTGCAGGCTGTGCACCCCTGCTCTGATCCGCCCCTTAATTCCTCCCACCAGGTGGGCCTGGAGCCGGAAGTAACAATAGCTGTAGCTGCCCCACCTCCGCTGCCCCCGGGGCTGGAAGCTGAACTGCGAACTCCTTCCACTCCTGCAGCTTTTCCCACTAACCTTCTCCGCAGTCTTTGGTGTTTGTGGGTTGAGGGGTCTGGTAACTGCTGCAGCTCACTAAATCAGGGCGCTAGGGCCCCCTCCGCCCAGCTTCTGTTCTGGATGGTCCACACCGCTCAGGCTGGGCTCTGCTCCACTCCGTTCCCAGCTCCCAGCTCCCAGCTCCGAGCTCCGTGTGGAATAGACCTCACCCAGAGACCATCCAGGCTGTCCTGGGCTGGAGCCCTGCTTCCCTCTGCTGTTCTGTGGGTTCTGCCATTCTAGAATTGGTTCAGAGCCATTTTTTATAGGTTTTTGGAGGGACTCGGCAGGGAGCTCACTCTGGTCCCTGCTTACCAGCCGCCATCTTGGCCGAGGGACAGTATAAGTATAGCCAGCAAATGTAAGTTGTTTTAACGTTCACAAGTCAGTTTACATAGGTTCTCTCATTTGATCCTCATAACAACCCTGTGATAAAGAAGCTATTAATATCATTTCTATTTTATAGATGAGAAAACTGAGGCTAAAAAGAAGGGAATAAGCATTTATATAGCTCCTACTGTTTGCCAGGCACTGTGTTCCTTTTTTTTTTTTAAACAAATATTATCTCATTTGATCCTTACAACACCCCTGCAAGGAAGTTACAGTTATGATCCCCATTTTGCAGTTGAAGAAACTGAGACAAATAAAGGTTAAGTGACTTGCCCAAGGATACAAACCTACTAAGTTTCTAAGGCAGGATTCAAACTCATCTTGCTGACCCCGAGTCTAGCACTCTTTCCGTTTACGACCAGTATATTTTCTAGTATACTGGAAAGATCACTGGAGCAGAGGTGAGAGTACCTGGGTTCTAACCTCGACTCTGCTGTTTACTACCTGTATGAGCCTGGGCAAACCACTTTACTTCTCTGAATCTCAATTTCTTCTTCTATAAAATGAGGGAATAGAGTGGGACTAGATGACCCCTAAGGAGTAGCTAAATGGGGACGTGGATAGAGTGTCAGGCCTGGAGTTAGGAAGACTCATCTTCCTGAGTTCAAATCTGGTCTCAGACATTTATTAGCTGTATGATCCTGGGCAAGTCAATACTGTTTGCCTCAGTTTTCTCATCTGTAAAATGAGCTAGAGGAAACGGCAAACCACTCCGGTATCTTCTGCCAAGAAAACCTCGAATGAGGCTTTGAAGAGTCAGGAATGAATAGCAGCCACTAAAAGGCTCCTTCCAAATCTAAATCCTAGAAATCTCTCTAGCAATTTACATATACCTTTTTTTTTTTTTTTGGACCAGACTGGTGATTTCATTGATGTAGAAGGCTTCTGGTGAGGAATTTTCTGTATTATTGCAAGTCTGCACTTTCTCTACAATTTACAGCCTAAGTCCAAGGCCAGGTCACCTCTTTCAAAAGAGAGATATATCCGCAGCATTTGTTGTGTAAGTTATAGGGGTCAGGAAAGGAATAAAGAAATCATCAGATTGTCCTTTACCAAATATAGAGAAAAATTTATTCACACCAGGGCAAATAGGCAGGAGAGGCGATGTTGAAAGAACACTGGCTGTGAAATTGGAGAACCTGGGTTCAAATCTTGGGTCTGCTCTGTTTTATATGACCTTGGATATTTCATCTCCCTTCACTGGGACTGAGTTTCCTCTAATAAAATTCTTTTGGATAGATGTTTCCTAAGTTTTCTTCCAGCTCTACAACTATGACCCTAGGAGACCTACTCAAATGCAGATGAGATCTTTCCATGTCTCTGTTAGAGGTTTTCCTGTTTTCTTATTAAAGTAGAGTTGCTTAAGAAGAAAATATTTGCCTGTTTTTGTAAACTTTAAATGTTCAAATGGATTTTTTTGGTGAACTTTGGGAAAATTTTACCAGAAGTTTGATGTTCTGTCTTTTATTTTGGGAGAAGTTAGTGGGGAAGATTGGGGTTGATTTTACACATTTTTGAAATATATAAATAGGCATTTTTGAAATAGGCCATAATGCAAAAGTTTGCACAGATGTTCCTCCACCAAGTCCTAGTTGAATGCCTCATCATGGCTTGGAGATGACCTTGGGATCTCAGAGGTTATGCAAATGAAGCACTGTTTCATGGGATGACCATTCTGGGAAAGCTTTAAATATGGTCCCAGAACTATACTGATCTGCCTTCTGTGGACCAACCCTACAAAGTATGGAGAGGCTCATCAGCAGGCCAGCCACCTGGAGATGAAATATCTGGCCACTGCCCCCCATAACATAATACATATATATATATATACATATATATATGTGTATATATGTGTGTGTGTGTATATGTACATATACATATATACATATATATATGTGTATATATGTGTGTGTGTGTATATGTACATATATATATACATATATATCATATGATGTCCTTTTGTCCTGTGAAACCTCCTTCTGTAGCAGTGGCAAAGTAGCAGAAGAGCAGACAGATGGTGCTAAGAGCCATATAATTTTAAGGCCATCTATAAACTTTAGCTTCTTTGTTGCTAGTCTAAATGTGAAATGCTTGCCTATTGACCAAAAAGTGAACGTACCACTAAGTATGAATCTGAGCATGTTGCTTTTGCTTCCATATATGGTAAACTTCAATAGCTTCCTGTCATATCTAAGATCAAATATGAAGTCCTCTGTTTAGTTTTTAAAGTTCATTACAATCTGGTCCCAACTTACTCTTCCATCCTTATCATACATTACTCCCTTTCCTACATGTGATGATCCAACCAAATCTTCACACGTGGCACTCCATCCTCTGACTCTTGCTCCTTTGAACTGGCTACCTGCTATACCTAGAATGCACTACTACCTCACCAGAGCCTCTTAAAATTCCTATTTCCTTCAAAACTCTGCTCAGCGGACACCTTCTGTGATGTCTGGGGTTTAACCACAGTTCCAAGAACCAGCTTTAAAAACGTATTTTGATAACCGTGAATACTGAATGTAATTATTTTCTTTGTAATCCTATGCACTTTATTTTATGCATTTAAAAACATGATTAGGAATATAAAGGCTTCAGCAGATTGCCAAAGGGGTCTGTAACATAAAAAAGGTTAAGAACTCTTGGCCTACATGAAGCCTTTCCTGATCTTTGGGCTTCAAACACTCTTCCCACAAATTTTATTTTGTGTTATTTTCATATGCTTATTTGTACCCGTGTTCTTTCCCCTGAAAAAAATTCGTATGGGAGGAACTACCTTATTTTTGCCTTTGTTTCTTGAGTTCCTAGCATGCTGCCTGGCACATAGTGACCACTTAACAACTGCTTGTCCATTGAGTGAGTGATCCTTTCAGTTTGGACATTCTAGCTAAGAATGAAACCAGAAGGAAGCAGTAAGTGGCAGGTAAGTAGAAGGACAACTCAGCTTCTGCTTGGAGGAGTTAAGAAAAGAGTGGCCACTCTTCAGTTTATCATGCGTGCATCCAAAGGCAAAAAGAAACATTTCTCAGGACATCTGGTCAACCCATAATGTAGAACTCATGGCAAGTATTTGCATAAAGACCACCATGAAGGTAATGGCTGCATATGTACCAACATCTGCTGTAAAGGATGAAGAGATAGAGAAATTCTACAAAGAACTCAAGAAGACACTCCAAATTTAATCAGTAAATACTTTGATGCTCAGTTATTTTAGTCCAAAAATGGGAATAAGTACAGATGGCAAGTAATATATTGGAAAATGTAGATAAGGAATAAGAAATTAGAAAGGCCAAAGACTCTGTGCACCAAAGATGTACACAGAAACCTCATGGCTATATATCACTTGTACTTTATTTAAGGAAAGAATGCACACACAGTGGGCATGGAAAATGTCAAATATCATTCCCTAATATGCTTCACACACACAAAAAGAAATTTATTATATTTTAACAAACAAACAACTCCTTACTTATGCCTGAATCATTCTCGAATCATGTCTGTGTACCACTATATTATTAGAGATAAGATAAACATTGGTACAAAGCTAGAATAAAGAATAAAATGTGAGAAAAAGATATGGCATACAATTAAAACAATTCCATCCTGGCCTACTTAAAGAAATTCTATTTGATGAAAAAATAAGACAGATAAAAATGACAGAAAAAATGACTAAAGTTATTTCATATAGAAGTTGAACTAAAGAAAATCAGTTGCCATAAGAAAGAGATAAAAAGAGGCTAGAAAGTCCCTTAGTCAGAAAATACTTGACTTGCTTGACAAATGAAGAGATATAATAGCCAAAAGCAATACCAGTTTATAATATAAACTAATTTGTAAAATCTAATGGAAGAGGATGATGGAAGATAGATTATGAACAGCATTGCCTCATAATACAGAACGAAGCAACAGAAGGGTAAAGTTGATTAAAAGGAGGTTTGATGAGATACTTTAAAATCAAAATCATTCCAAAGGCATTTAACGATAGAAATGTAAGGACAACAAACAGAAGAAAGATGGAATATATCTATAGAGATTTTTATAACCAACATTTTTTCAGCATCTAGGACAGCAGAGTTCCTATACTTAGGCTCTAATACCTAATTGAAGCCATCAGCTGAGAGTTCCTTCTCCCCTTCTCCTCATTTCACATCCTTCTGACATCACCCTCCCCCATCTCCTCCTTCATTCCAACCTCTAATGAAAGGTGGCCCTTCTTTCCTTGCCAAGGTCAATCCCTTTAAATATACTCCTTCACCCCAAGCCTCCCATCTTCTCCAGAAGATTGTCCTTCCCATCATCTTAATTTTCTCTAATCTTCAATATTTCTCTATTTACTGGCTCTTTCTCTGCTGCCTACAAACACAACCATGTCTCACCCAGCCTCAAAAAACCCTCACTTGATCTACAGTCCCCACAGTTATCCCTTCCCTTCTTTACTAAATTCCTTGGGAAAGGTCATTCATAATTTGGAACTCAAATTTTTAAAAAATAAATGTTAGGAATTGTTTTTACATGTAATTGGAAAAAATAAAATACTATTAAAAAAGAAGTCAACTATATTTAATGCTTTCACTTCTTCTCTACTCTCTTGCTTCTAAAACCATTGGAACTTGGCTTCAGACATCTTTATTTACCTAAAACTGCTCTCTCCAAATGTTGCCAATGACCTTTTAAGCACCAGTTCTAATAGTCTCTCCTCAGGTCTTATTGCTCTTCATCTCTCTGCAGCATTTGGCCTTGTCGATCATCTTTTCCTGCTGGATACTCTCTCCCCTCTACGCTTTTATGACACTACTTTCTCCTGGTTGCCCTCTTACCTGTGTGATTTTTCTTTCTGTGTGTCCTTTGCTGAACCTTTATCCTTACCAGATCCTCCAACTATGGGCATTCCCCAGTGGTTCAGTCTTGGGTCGCCATCTCTTTTCTCTCTATACTATCTTTCCTGGTGTTCTCATTAGAGCCCATGAGTTCATTTGCCATCTTTATTCAGATGAATTCTAGATCTATAAGTCTAGCTCTGTCATTCTTCCAAGCTCCCCAATGTCAGCAAGTAGGTTATCCTATGTAATAAAATTATATGGGGCACCTAGGTGGCACAGTGGATAGGGTGTCAGGCCTGGAGTTAGGAAGAGTCATCTTCCTGAGTTCAAATCTGACCTCAGACATTTACTAGCTGTATGACCTTGGAAAAGTCACTTAACCCTGTTTGACTCAGTTTCCCCATCTGTAAAATGAACTGGAGAAGGAAATTATAAATCATTCCAGTATCATGGCCATGGAAACCCCAAATGGGGTTTCTTGTCACCAACAATAACAACAAAACAACATATATACACATATGTGTATACATACATACATATACATGTATACATATATATATATGAGTTATAATTCATTTCAATGCTTCCATGTAGATCTATTTCCACCACACATACCTATGGAGAATAGGCATTTCCTCTGGTCTTTAATGTAATGTAATGACACAAACATTGATCCATATTTATTGTTGCTCAGTTGTTTCCATTGTGTCTGACTCTTCATGACCCCATTTGGGCCACATAGCTAGTGTCTGAGACCAGATTTGAACTTAGGTCTTCCTGACTTCTGGCTCGGTGCTCTAGCCATTGTGCCATCTAGGTGCCCCAACATTGGTCTATACATACTCACAGCTTAAAAGACATCAGAAAACACACACACACACACACACACACACACACACACACACTTGCTGATGGCTCAGTGGAAGTAGTTATCAACTTATACTATAAAGAAAGGGACATTCTGGGTGGTCCTCTTCTTTTGTTAACTCAGGACAGAGGACTCAAGATCCCAAAAGATATCTGGAATTTCTAAAGAAGACTTATTCTCTAGCTCCCTATAAGGTGAGAGAGAATATGGAGAATGAGAAAATGGACACAAGGAAAACTCTAGACATTTAGTCATGACAGAAGAATTAAAAATAACATGCCTGATCTGACCAGGCAAGAGAGTTGTGCCCACTCTGCCTTCCAAGAAAATCATAATCTTCTCCAATAATGTAGCACCTGGACAGGATTGCACCTTGGTTTCCCAAGTCAAGCCCTTTCTTGGTTTTGTCCTTTTCTACAGTGCTGCTGTTAACCCCTAGCCCTGCATAACTGACAGTGGACAAAAGACAGGTCTGTATAAATTCCTTACGGTAGTGCCATTTATACTAATCCTATTTATTTTTTGACATAACTTATTTTTTTGTTGCAAGTTCTCTCTTAATTCTTGCCTATTTGTTCAGTTGGTTTTAGCCCTGTACCAAAAAGGCTTAGATCAGTCAGTCAATAAGCATTTATTAAGTGCCTGAGTATTGGGGAGACAAAAAAAAAGGCAAAAAGACAGATCCTGCCCTTGAGGAGCTCACAATCTAGTGTGGGAGACAAGAAAACAGATAGGTACAAACAAGTTATATACAGGATACATAGGAAATACTTAGCAGAGAGAAGGCACTAGAAATAAGAGGGGTTGGAGAAAGGCTTCCTGTAGAAGATAAGAAGTTAACTAAGATAAGTTAATTCCCATGTATGGATTTAGTGGCTTAAAATAAAGAAGAAAAACTTTTTTTTTCCATGAGCAGATTGTATCCTTACCTAACCCCAGATGGCTTTCATGAAAATATAACAAGAGAATTCTAGCTATTTTTTCCAGGCTTCTAATACTCTGACATAACTTAATTTGCACTTCTAACCCCTTGGGATGGCATGTCAGGAGAACAGAAGAGGATGGTATAAGATTTAAGTAATGTACAGACTTTAAAGATGGTGCCTGGGAGAGACAATGGTAGGAGCTAAGGCAGGTCTAACAGTCTGCTTTAGTCAGTATCAGCTTGGTGACAATCAGGTATTGCCCAATGGGCCCTAACCTCAGGGGGATTTCAACACTGTCCCATTCCAGTATTGAAGTTGAAAGGGCAGACAAATGCATAAGCAGATCCCAGAGTGGATTTTTTGTGACCCCGAAGAAGTACTCCTGTATTCATATTTGTCCATGTAAACACAAACAGGAGAATCATCAATTTTCTATTGCACTATGATGAACTAATTGCCCTATCCAACTTCCATTTCCAGGGAAGGAGAGATCGATAAGACACTGAATTTGTTGATAAGCTCTCTCTACCTCTTGTATGCTATGGGTGACATATGGACAAATGGGAGGCAGACTGCAGCCTAAAAGGGATCTCTGTCTTGGGAGGAGATAGATCCAGGGGACAAATGGTATGTGAAATGTGTTATAAGTGATTCATAATTCTCCTTTTACTATGGGTTTACTCATCTAAAGTGTGTTCAAAATATGTCCTTGAGTGAAAATAGATAAATGAAGAAACACAAAAGGAAGGCAAAGGAAGGAATGTGGCTGCATAGGTGGGGGCTGAACTGGAGATAGAGTGACACATATCCCTAGATAAGAATCTTGGATGTAAAAGTAAGGATTGAGTACTGGTTGATTGACAACTACATGCCCCAGGGGCCTACCTGTTTATGTATCCAAATTGCTAACTTAGATACATTTTTCCCATAAGTATGCACATGGATCTTAAGGGAACTGGGCAATAGACTGAAGATAGCTCAACATAACCTATTCCCATTTTTATGACATAAAGTATATGTTCTGGTAATGGTGGACCAGCATCATCTTTAAGCATGATCATGTCTCTCTTTACTGCAGAACCCAGTTCAAAGCTAGATGCAAATGAAGCAGTGATGATGATGGTGATCATTAGAGAAGATGTTTAGAGCTGGAAGGGGGGTTAGAGATCAAACTTTCTCATTTGACAGATGAAGAAACTGAGGCGGAAAGAGGTTAAATGACTCCCCAAGAGTCACACAGCTAGTGTCAGAAACTGGATTTGAACTCTGGACTTCCTAATTACAATCCAATGCCCAACCCATCTCACCATAGCTTCAAGCATCAAGGCCAGCTCAGATTATTCCCTACAGAGACTATTTCCAAGATGACAAAAAGCTCTTTAGTCAACAAAACAGAGCTGAGAAAAAACAGTAATCTGGGGTAGAACCAGTTGGTTACCTTACTGGATCCAAAGTAAATTAAGCAAAAGAATATATGAGTTCCCTGACCTCTCGAAGTCTTAACAGAGGATTCCCATAGTAATCCCCTTTTTCATTTGTCTCTCCCTGGATGCATTTATCCTTGATATATACCCAGAGATCTGAGATTTTGTTTAAGTTGGAATTCCCTTTGCCAACAAAGACTGCAACCTCTTTGTGAACGTGGTCAATAAGTCTTAGAAAGCCTTTGTAAGCAGGGGCTGCCAGGTGGCATAGTGGGTAGAGCAAGGGTCCTGGAATTGGGAAGATATGAGTTCAAATCTGACCTCAGACATTTACTAAGAGCGTAACCCTGAGCAAGTCACTTAACGCTGATTGCCTCTAAAAGAAAAAGAAAGTCTCCAGAAGCTCAAAGAGTTTAAGTGACTTGCCCACAGCTAAATGGCTTAGCAAGGGTCAGAAGCAAGATTTGAACCCTAGTTTTACTGAATTGAGGTCTGTCACTGTAGCCACTATACAAGGGCTGGAGGTAGTTCAGTAGATAGAGTGGTGGACCTGGAGTCAGGAAGATACCTCTGGTTCAAATGTGGCTTTAGATACTCATTAGCTGGACAAGTCATTTCGCCTCTGTTTGCTTCAATTTCCTCATCTGTAAAATGGGCATGATAATAACACCTAAATTCCAGGATTGTGGTGAGAATAAATGCAATAATATTTATAAAGCATTTTGCCAAACTTAAAACACTATATTTGCATGTCAAATACTCTGCTCATCTTTAGTTTCTTTGTGAGAATGACAAATTCCTCCATTTTTCTGAACAGCTATCTTTTTTTCATTGATGATTAAGCTCAAACTTGCAAGATATTATATTTTTATTTTAATTTTCTTTTATTATTTCTTTTTTTATTTCCTTTGCCCTTCACAATGCCAAATTGTAATTGTCCTATTGATTCTTCATAAATAAGAAGTGTTGCATGATTAAGATCTATTTTTCTTCATTGATGAATGTCTCTCTCAGCTGCTGATATTTTTTTCATTTGACACTGATGTTCTAATGTTTGATAAATATACTACTTCATGAATTAAACTTGGAGTATTTCTCTGTTGGTATCTCATAGAATTTTTAAATCTGAATTTTGCCAACTATTTACAAAATTTCTGGGCAATATTTAAAAATTAATTCTTGAAGCATTTTTAATGCCATTGTATCTTTCTAGAAAATCTGTAATCTTTAGATTATCTCTATACTCTGTCTTCATGGTCAGTCATTTTAACTTGTATAGAACTCATGTGTTTGTCCATTTAAAAAAAATCTACTCCATCAAATTTTATTCCATTTTCGATTTTTAGGTCCCAATTGTTCCACTGTTTCTAGAGAGCACCTATTTTGAAAAGATTGCTATTGCATGTTTAGGTTGTCAGCTCTCATTTTTCTTTTTTCTTCCTTAAGAGTTCTGATTATCTGCTTTGCTTCCATCCTTATTTTTTTCCTTTAATGGATTTATTTCTCTTCCAAACAATTTCAGAGTTTTTTTCCATTACAATTTCTGGAAATCCCATAGAATTTGTGGCTTTGCTTTCTTTTTCACCAGGGATTTTTGAGTCTGTAGTATGTATTATATGTACTTTTCTAGTTTGCTTGTTTTTTCCTTCTTTATCATCTCACTGCTGATTTATGTGATGTGACCTTTCCTAATCTTTCTTTATGTTTGCTGTTATTATTTGTTTACTCCATTTCATGTATTACTTTGTGCTTTGAAATGACAGGAGAGCACTGGGCTTAGATATGAACTTTCAGTTATCAATTTTTGGAAATTTTTATTTCTCCTCTTTTAATTGGTGCTTTCTTCAATTTATTTGGTGCTTTTAAAATTGTTTGGGGGTGTTTAGTGGAAGTTAATTTATTCCTAAACTCTCTCAGCTACCTACCTAGATAACAATGGATAAGACATGTACTTCTGCATTCCTTATCATTCATAGCTACCTGCTTTATTTTTTTTTTCCCAGACCACTGGGGCTGGTTGAATTCAGTGATCTCTCTCTATTTTAAGGGGTCCCTGCTGAGGACAACTCAGCATAAGTGCCCAGTGAGAAGCATGGGAAGTGGGAGTGCTGAACTGGCACATTTAGGCATAGTAAGATAGTAACTCAGCCTTCTGTTATATTTTCTGAAGGAATTTCCTAGTGGGAAGTTTTTTTCCTTCCTCCTCTTATTCTCATTATAGTTCTTATTCCTTCATCTCATACATTTCTCACTTTTCTGAGGTAGTACAAGTGGGATCTAGGCTAATATACAATTTCTTACTCAACTATTTCACACAAAACTCCAGGCCCACCTTTTTTTAATGAAGATATTGAGACCCAGGGAGGGAGAGTGATTTTCCCAAGGCACAGAGGAAGTAAGTGTTAGAGCTGGAACTCAAACATATTTCTTGACGTCAAGTCCAGTGCCCTTTCCAGGAACCCTGAGCTTTCCTCCAAGACTATTGGCTATTGATCAATTCTTCTAGCAACAGCTGCACGAACAGATGATAATCACTTCCGACTGAAATAGTGATATTAACTGCCTCTGTCAATATAGCCATCCTTCAAGTGAATGGACAGTGACTGATAGTGTATAATTAATAGCACAGTACCGCCTTAAAAGAAATTTTTGTAATCAGGCCCTCTCCTAATGACGATGACAATAATATTTCTGGAGTGATGTGGTCCCTCTTGTCCCTTTGATAATACAAAATGAACATAATTAGTTGTGCTACTTTGGTTAATTACAAATACTATTGGTGTCATTGGAGAAATATTAATGTTTTCCTTCCATTCACTTCACTCCCTCCTGTCTCTGCCCTTCTCTAGGAAACCTAGGTTAGGGTAAGAATCGATGCAAGAGGAGTAAACCTTAAGCTCAAATAATGCCTCAATTTGGTATATTGATTTTGGTTTGTCAAATTTAAATAACAGAGGAAGGCTTGACTTTCGCATTAAGTCTGGGTTTCTGGCTCAGAAAGGCTGATAAGGGCAGTGTGTTTAAAACTCAATAGAGATGACCTATCCTTGGGACAAAAGGAGTAATAATCAAGTGTCTACCACAAGAAACAGTCAGATTTGGCAGGAACAACCCCAGGTAATGACGTAAATACTGAATCTGAATATGAAGCCAGAGTTCCCAAAGGGACAGAGAATTGGGCATGAACAGACTCCCCTGGGACTACTCTCTTTGCTTTATGGAACCAACAACAATCATTTTCTGAGGAAATCCCAAAGGCCAACTGGTCTGTCTAGTCCCTATCTCCAGAAAAGATTATAAGTAAGCCTTCAAACCAGTCTGGACCCCAAACACTACGCTAGGTCTAGTCTCAAACAAAGTTTTAAGGTTAGAGGTACAAAGGTGATAAAGGGCAGGGCAAATGTCCTATCTGATTTAGCCATGGCATGATTGCCTTTATGGGAAAATCAGATAATGGCTAGAACGCATTCAAGATAGAACACAAAGTTTTATACATTAAAAAGGAGGAGAGATGAAAAAATGAACTATATGTCTCAAGAGATAGCCACCAGTCATTATTTGACTAAAACAACTGTCCAAAGCCCATTTGTCATGATATTCCTTCAGTATGTTATATACTTATTAAAGTACCAGAGGAAATCAGAAGAAGGAAGAATGGACATGGGAAAGGATACAGACTCCCATTGGGGTCACTAATAAAAAACAAAAAACAAAACAAAACAAAAAAACCTGATTTATAGAAGCCAAGTGGGGCAGCTAGGTGGTGCCATAGGGCTTGGAATGCTGGGCCTGGAATCTGAAAGACCTGAATTCAAATCAGACCTCAGACACTTACTAGCCCTGTTACCCTGCACAAGTCATTTAATTCTGTTTGCCTCAGTTTCCTCATCTACAAAATAGAGACAATAGGAGCACCTACTTCCCAGGGTTGTTGTGAGAATTAAATGAAACAATAATTTTTAAAGCGTTTAGCACATAATGAACATTATATAAATGTTAGCTATTATTGGTGGTATTATTATTATAACTATTATTATTATATGGACAGATGGACCGTTTTGTTCCAAGGGAGTCAATATTACACAAGATTAAACTGTCCAGATAATTCAGGGTTTTGAAAACAGATTTTAAAGGCCAAAATTACCCCCCAAATTGTATCTGTGTAAACACACTGACTTCCTCCTTCTTCTTCTATTACTCTTAATTAGCCACAGCAAATGTTTCATCTAAAAGGGGTTATGGTGGGCCCGGTCTAGCTCTGACCAGTCAACTGATTCAGGCTTCAGGTTAGAACACAATGATCATAGATTAGAGATAGAAGGGAATATAAAGGTCCACTATTTTTTACAGATGAAGAAACTGAGGAAAAGAAGTCAGAGGGCTTTCCTAAGGTCACACAGCTAGTAAGTAGCAAGCCAGGATTTGAATTTAGGTCCACTGACTCCAGATTGACATTCTTTGCACTGTACTGATAAGATACATGTCATGTGAATTGTAAAATGCAACAAAAACAACTTTACTGATAAATTTCAAATGACGCAATTCCTGTTTAAATTAAAACATTACTTTCCATCCCTACATTCACCAAACAATGTAGTAATACTAGATCAGAAAGGCAAAACAATGGGAATTATGTTAAAATTTCTAGTACTATTGCCAAAGGCTCCCCCACTCCCTTAAAAGACCAGCCTGGCCTACATAAAGCAGGTGACACTGCTACCATAGTGGCTTTCTCCTTATCTCCCTAAGGAAGCACTAATTTAAGTGAGACAAAGAAAGGGAACAACATTACATGAGCCACTCTAAAATAAAACAGAAATTTTTTGTATTATCCATCCTTTAATATTGTCTACGATGTTGCTGGGCAGCTAGGTAGCATAGTAGATAGAGAGACTGGCTGGGAGTCAAGAATACCCATCTTCATGAGTTCAAATCCAGCCTCAGACACATACAAGCTGTATAACCCTGGACAAGCCCTCATTCCTCAGCTGTAAAATGAACTGGAGAAGGAAAGGGAAAACCACTTTCAGTGTCTTTGCCAAGAAAACCCCAATGGGGTCACAAAGAATTGGACAGGACTGAACGTCAACAACAACAAATTTTTCCTAGATAAAATAAAATTTTTAAAACACTGCAAAACTACTTAGCTGAATGAGCATGAATGAATATAAAACAGTACTATCATTGCAACGAAGAGACACAGAGAGAAAATCCACATTTATGCTGACCAAAAGCGGACATCACCTTGCCAACAAAGGTCCTTAGAGGGAAAGGTATGGTTTTCCCAGGAACAATGTATGAGATTTGGACTATAAGGAAAGCTGAGCACCATAGAATCAATACTTTCAAATTATGGTGCTGGAGAAGAGTTTTGAGAGTTCCTTGGACAGTAAGGAGGTCAAATAAGTCAATATTTAAAGAAATTAAAAAGGCTATTCATTGAAAATTCAAATACTAAAACTGAAGTTTAAATACCTTGGACACAATGAGAAGACAGAACTCATTGGAAAAGACCCCAACAGGGACAGCTAGGCGGTGCAGTGAGTAGAACACTGGCCCTGGAGTCAGGAGTACCTGAGTTCAAATCTGGTCTCAGACACTTAACACATACTAGCTGTGTGACCTTGGGCAAGTCACTTAACCCTAATTGCCTTGTCCTCCCCCCTTCAGCAAAAAAAAAAAAAAAGACCCCAATGTTGGGAAAGACTGAAAGAAAGAGGAGAAGAGGATAATAGAGGAAGATAATAAGATGGATAGACAATGTCATGAAAACAATGAACATGAACTTGGACGAACTTCAAAAGATAGTAGCGGATAGAAGGACCTAGCATGCTATGATGGAGTCACAAAGAGTTGGACACAACTGAACAACAAGTTAGGTATGACATAATATAGAACAAAGATGGTAGCCTAGCTCTCTTAGCTTCATTTAGCTCTTTAGTTCCTGACCTTAGGTTGATTTGCATGACAATCAGGGAGCACTATAAGATGGTGGGGGGTGTCACACCTCAGCCCTCTCACACTAGCTTCCCCCTATCTTCCATGATGTTCTTGTGACTATTGAAGATACAGACAGGCAATGAAGTATTTGACTGTAATTAAAAGGAATTTTCTAATCCAAAGTCAAATAGTTGGCTGAGGTCAGGGGCTTTAAGTGCCAACCAGAAGAAAAGCAATCAAAATGATTGACTTAAATTTAGACTGGAGCTTCTAATAACCTTTGCTTGCTACCAGGTTAGTTATGGTACATAACTCTAGGTTGTGTTCTCTACAACCTTTAACCCTTTCTTTCCAGGAGGAGACTTAAAAGCTACAACACCACAGCAAATAGAAGAAGTCAGCAGTCAGTAATAAAGAGGCTGACCAACTATAGCTATAGTAGATAGTAACAGAAAGCAGCCCACTGACCATAAAACAAATAAGGTCATTGATCAGAGATTTGAGATAATGTAACATCCATTGTAGAACAAAACTATTTTATCACCGGAGGATGGTGGAGGCTTATCCTTCCATGCACATATCTAGTCACTCGTGTATATGAAATTCATACGTGTGGCCCAGCCAAATATATCTCTTACATAGGTGGCCTCCTAACTGATAGAAACCCATGGGAAAGTATATTCCATTTAAGTGTGAAAATTTTTTTTTGGCACTTGATTTGTTATGCTATTTGATAAAATGCCTTTTGCTTTGAACTAGTGTGCTCTCTGTCCTTGTAAAAGGAAGCACCTTGTTGGGGGCCTTCAAGTTTTAAAAGGATTCTGACCCACTGAGTACCTCAGACCTGGATTGACTTTCTGAAGATGCATGTTGGGAGGTGGGGGGGGAGACAGGGAGAGGGAAAGGAGCAACCAGGTGTCACTCACACTTCTACCACAGCATTTTAAAATTATCACAGTTAAAAAAAAATCCAGCTGGGAGAGACGGGGAAGCACATCTTGCCATAAACATGTTCCTTGACTAAAACATCTCTGGAGAAGTTGGCCATTAGCTAGTCTTTTAAAAGCTGAAAAGTCATCCTAGGACATGGTTGTAGTAAAAAGTTGAATAGAAACAAATGTGCACTTCAAAGACACAGATATAAATGTCAATATGAAGGATCTCTTAGAAGACACTGAATAGGCCTGGAAAGCCTATAACTGCTCCCTTGGCAAGAAAGCGGTTTAATACTGTTCTCATTCTCTGATAGATCCCTGAGGTGTGACACCCCCGCCCCAGCTCACTGATTGTCATGCAGATCAACCTAAGGTCAGGAACTAAAGAGCTAAATGAAGCTAAGAGAGCTAGGCTACCATCCCATCCTTGGAGCAAATCAGGGAGAAGAGAAAATTCAAGCCAAACTCTCTATCCTGGGCCCCACCCCTGGAATTGGATATTTATGAGTGTCTAGACCTTTTAATTCATTGAGTCTCATGAAAGTCTCCTCTGTACTTAACTCTGGCTCTTCTTAGTGATTAGTGGGTCTCTTCTGCCCTCAAGCCAATCTTCCAAATCCCAGACAGATAGAGTAATGATAGCCCAGGTTAAACAACTGTAGTACTCAAGGTGTCTAACTCACTCCTCCTTCCTTCTACCACCCTCAAGTCAGCAAGGTCTACATGGCTATGGATTTGTTCAGTAGTTTTCACTGTTGGCCTCTGTTCTAGAACTGGGGTAGGAGCAATGGAAACTCTTATGAGTGATCTTTTGACAGAAAATGTACCTAACTGACTTGAGATCCAGAATTCAATGTCTGCAGAACTCAGAAGGATAAGAAATTATTATATTTGAGAATGATTCAGGGCTTTATTGCTTCTAAAGTGCTTTATGTAGACAGATAGAGAGATAAAGATAGAGATATAAGTTCACTGGGGCAGCTAGGTGGTACAGTGGATAGAGCACCAGGCCTGGAGTAAGGAAGATTCAACTTCTTCAGTTCAAATCTAGCTTCAGACACTTACTAGCTGTGTGACCCTGGACAAATCACTTAACCCTGTTTGCCTCAGTTTTCTCATCTGTAAAATGAGCCAGAGAAGGAAATGGCAAACCACTCCAGTATCTCTGCCAGGAAAACGTCAAAAGGGGCTACAAAGAATCAGGCACGACTGAACAAAAATAATTTCATTTGATCTTTGGAATAATCTCCCTCTTTTTACATATAGAAACATGAAGGCTTACAGAAATTAACTAACAGAGAGTTAGAAATGAGGATACCAAGTCCCACAAATACTATTTGAGTCCCATACAGGAGAACTGGGACTCAAATCCTGGTCTCCAATCACTAAATCTGGCTCTGTTCACTGGTATACAATTTCTCCTGGTTATAAAGCACAAGTTGAGACTAACTTTAACCTTTGAGGAAATGCAAATCATTCTTTATGGCTAAATGTGAATAGAAGAGTTTCCAGCCTCGGGAGCCCTTTCATCATCCAAATGTCAGCAATCAATCAATCGGTAAACCAATAAGCATTGATTAAGCTCTGACCCAGTCTTCTTACACCTTACCCCTCTCCATGTACTCTACCATTCAGTGACTCCAACCTCCTTGGTGTTCCTCAAACAAGATACTCCATTTCCAGAAACTGCATTTTCATCAGCTGTACCTCCAGGCCTTGGATGTTGTCTGTCCTTGTCTCTGCCTCCTGGCTTCTCTGACCTCCTTCAAGTTTCAGATAAAATCCTACCTTCTGTAAGAAGGCTCTCCTGACCTTCCTTAATTGCTAGTGCTTTCTCTTTGAAATTGGGTCATTTAGGTGGCATAGTGAATAGAGTGCCAGGCAGACTCCTCTTCCTGAGTTCAAATCTGGCCTCAGACACATATAAGCTGTGTAACCCTGGGCAAGTCGCTTAACCCTGTTTGCCTCAGTTTCCCCATCTGTAAAATGAGTTGGAAAAGGAAATGGCAAACCGTCACTCCAGTATCTTTGCCAAGAAAACCCCAAATGGGATCACTAAAAGTTAGACATGACTGAACAGCAATACCAAATTTCTTTGAAATTATCTCCATATTTATCCTATTTTACATAGTTACTGATATATTGTCTCTCTCCATTAGATTGTGAGCTCTTTGAGGATAGGGACTGTTATTGCCTCCCTTTGTATCTGCAGCACCTGGCATATCATCTAGCATATACATCTGGCATATAGCAAATGCTTCACAAATGCTATTGACTCAAATACTAAGTGCCAAGCCGCATGCAAAGTGCTGAGGATATCAGTAAAAAGAATGAAACAATTCTTACTCTTCAAGAGTTTAAATTCAATTGAGGAAACAAGTCCGTACGTTAAATAGAAAGTAATGAGAGAGGATGGCCACTAGGAAGGGGCGCCAGGAAAGGCTTCGTGGAGAAGGTGGTGCTTGAGCTGATCTTCGAAGGAAGAGGGCAATTCTATGAGTCACAGATTTGAAGGCAATACATTACAGACATAGGGCAATCTGTAGACAGTCAGTGGGAAGGCGTGATGATGAGAGATAGCATGTTATGTGTGAGAAATGGAGGAAGATGATGAGAGATAGCGTGTTATGTGTGAGAAATGGAGGAAGGTGATGAGAGATAGCATGTTATGTGTGAGAAATGGAGGAAGGTCATTTCGATGGACTTCAGAGTGCAGAAAGAGGAATAATATATAATGAGGTTGGAAAGGTAGGTGGTGATGGTTTCAAAAAGCTAAACAGAGGGTTTGTGTTTTATTCTAGAAATAACAGGGAGCCATTGAAGAAGGACATATTTAGATTTGCACTTAAGGAAAATCACTCTGACAACTGTGTGGAAGATGGACAGGAACAGGGAGAGATTTTAGGCAGGGAGCCCAATTAGGAAGATATTGTAACAATCTAGGTGAGAGATGAGGAGGGCCTAAAGCAAGGTGGTGGCCATATGGGTGGAGAGAAAGGGTCAGATGAAAGAGCTGTTGTAGAGGAAGAAAAGGCAAGAATTGGCAATTGATTGGGTATTTGGATATGTTTAAGAGATAATGAGCAATTGAAGATAATGCCAAGGTTGTGAATTCAGGAGCTTAGAAGAATGGTAATGTCTTCAAAAGTAATAAGGAAATTTGGAAGAGGGGAGAGTTTGGAGGTGGGCAGATAATGAGTTTTAATTTGGACATATTGAGTTTGAGATATTTATGGGAAATCCAGTTTGAAATGTCCAGTGGTTCTCTAGATAATATGTTCCAAAGAGAAGAAACAGTAAGGACCTTTTCCATCTGGGATACACCTCTCAGAAACTACAAAGATTGGTCAGGACCCCATTGACCATCCTGTGAAACCACACCAACAAAAAATCCAGGTTGCATTCCTTCTCTCAAGCCTCTTACTTTTGATATTAGCCGAAAATTCATGATCCTGGAGCAGGACCATGATGGAGGCCCAGTTCTTCTTAACAATTAGTGCCCTCCTACCCCAAGGTTTTTTTTTAATTAATTATTTTTTTTTTTGCAGGTGGGAAGGCAGGGCAATTGGGGTTAAGTGATTTGCCCAAGGTCACAC
This sequence comes from Trichosurus vulpecula, assembly GCF_011100635.1. Taxonomy (NCBI): domain Eukaryota; kingdom Metazoa; phylum Chordata; class Mammalia; order Diprotodontia; family Phalangeridae; genus Trichosurus; species Trichosurus vulpecula. Next base: position 248,781,390 of record NC_050579.1, read on the forward strand.
AGCTAGTACATGTGTCAAGTATCTGAGGCCAGATTTGAACTCAGGTCCTCCTGACTCCATGGCCAGTGCTCTACTTACTGTGCTACCTAGCAGATCCTTTGTTTTTGTTTTGACAGGAAGTGATAGAAGGATTCATTTTAAAATATTACCAGTTGACTCCTTCTGTTAATATAAAAGAAAGGGCACTTGTTTAGGTGCCAGAGGACCAGGATTAAAATCCCACTTTTGGCAAGTCACCTAATCTCCTTGGGTCTCAGTTTCCTAGTCTGAGCAATAAAGTGGGTGGTACTAGATGGCTTCCAAGTTCCTTCTAGTTCTAGCTCTATGATCCTTTGATAAAGTTCCTAGCCCATATTCCTTCATATCCTCAACTTCCAAATGCCTACCTATGCTCATATTTTTGGCATGGCCTGGTCATTTATCACTCAGATTCCAGGTTACTTAGTGATGAAGGCATCTATTCTGTCTCATGTAACACTCACTTTCTTGGGGATTAGTGGTGGAAGATTAGGGAGCATGATCAATTCTCATTGGAAGAAGGATCCTACCCTGCCATCCTCCAGAGTTATCTTCTCTTTTCCTACTTGCCCATGACAACAAACAATGTATTCTTGTATTCCTCTATTAGCTCCCTTTTTCTAGGTCATAACCCTTCTATAAAATGTTCTGTGCATTCTTTGTCTATATAGGGTATCACTCTTTGCCTAGCCATTGCAACTCTAGGTGAAAAAAAGCTTTGCCTCAGGATTACCCATCTTACCAGACTTTGATGTTCTATCAGTGAGTCAAATTCATCCCTTGGGAACCAGAGAGCCATCAGTCAGTCAATAAGTATTTATTAAGCACCTACTGTGTGCGAGATGTTGTTCTAGGGACTGGGAATACAAAGAAAGGAAAAAGAAAGTTCTGTTCTCAAAGAGCTCACATTCTAATGGAGGAAGACAATAGGCAAATAACTCGGTACATACGAGCTATATACAGAATAAGTAGGAAATAATCAATAGAGGGAAGTCACTAGGATCAAGAGGGATGGGAAAAGGCATCCTGGAGAAGGTGGGATTTTAGTCAGGTCTTGAAGAAAGCCAGAAGATGGAGATGAGAAAGGAGAGGATTCCATTCATAGGACACTGCCTTATTGGAACCAAGGGATGGAGCCTTTGGTTTGGAGAACAGCAAGGTCACTGTGTCACTTGAGGGAGGGTGAGGTATAAGAAGATTGGAAAGCAGAGAAGGGTAGATTATGAAAGGTTTTGAATACCAAACAGAAAAATTTATATTTGATCCTGAAGCTCATAGGAAGATACTGGAGTTTAATGATTAGGGAGGGATGACATAGTAGTGCCTGTTCTTTAAGAAAATTACTTTAGCAGTTGAATCGAGGATGGACTGGAGCGGGGTGAGACTTGAGTCAAGCAGAATCGTCTTCAGGCTATTGCAATAGGCCAGGTGTGAGGAGGTGAGGGCCTGCACAAGAGTGGTAGCACTATCAGAGAAGAGAAGGAAGTGTATTTTGGAGATGCCATAAGATGAAATCAGACCTTGGCAACTGATTTCATATGGAGAGTGAAAGAGAATGAGGAGTCAAGGTTGACACCTAGGTTTTAAGACTAGGACACTAAAAAAAACAGTGATACTCTCAATAGGAATAAGGAAGTTTGGAAAGAGGTGGAGGGTATTTGGGAGGAAAGATAATGAAATCAGTTTTGGAAATGTTGACTTTAAAATGTCTACTGGTTATTCAGATCAAGATGTCTGATAGGCAGTAGAGAGGCAGCATGGGATAACTCTTTAAATAAATGAATAGCTTTTAGGCATTACCCCCATTAATGAATGAGTTAGTGTGCACAAAAACACTCATCCCTTCCCCACCCCAGTCCCTTTCTCCCATTGCATACCCACATATACATGGGCACATTACCACAAACACCCAAATGGCAATGTCCTCCAGGATTTGAGTTAATTGTATAGTTTCCACTTCTTAAGTTTTCTCATTCTGAAAAAAAATCACTTTGTCTAATATTTAATACAATCTTAGTCCAAAACACTTCAGGACATAAGTCCACTTATTGGAATTTCCTTCCTCATTGACATGAGAAGAATCTAGTAAATTTTCCAGTCAACTAATCCAAAGGATACTAACAACCAACTCCCTCAGTCCCCCTCCCACCAAAAATTTTGTTGTAAAATGCCAAACCAGAAAGAAACTCTCTTAGATGAAAGCTGAAAATAATCTCTTCTGTGGTCTCTTGTTTGTCGAAACTGACTATTGACATCGGAGAGCCATGTATTGTGTAATCCTGACCCAATGCATTTTTGCCCCTCTTCCACACTGAGCAAAAACATGTTTCTTTCACATTATGTCCCAAGGTAAGTCCCCTTCTTCAGGTAAACCAGTCTTCAGAAAGAAATCTCCCCCCCAAAAGGCACCAAACTAAGGATGGGGTTGGGAGGAAGTCAAGGAATATGTTAAAATCTTTACAGATTTAAGGATGTCACTCTTCTCAGATGTAATGCAGGGAAAACTACAAGGATTCTTCCATCTATCCCCCTGCAGAACAATTCTTGCATTAATCAGAGTATGTTGGATGAGTGTACAAGGCAGAGGGAAGGGTTAACTAAGCCCAGACCTCAGCAATCTGTGTTCAATTTTGATAAAAATCTTTCTCTCCACCCCACCACTCAGATACTTCTCTTTATGTTACAGGCTCACATCTTGTTTGGGGCACTGCACACTCCCCGGGGTACCCAGCACCCACACTGCTGTGGGACAGATGTGGCAGAGACATCCAGCCCACTCCCCGCCTTCTGGGGATCTAACTTGTGCCAGAGTCTATGCCAACTCCCCCTTGTCTTCCCCCTCCTCCTCCTTCTCCAGTTTTTCTTCCCCCTCCTCTTCCTTTTCATCCTCCTCACAAATTACCTGTCCCCCAGATCGATTCCTTCTTTATATAAATTACAGTGCAAACTCCCCTAAATGTCAAACCCAAACAATGAAGTTATGCAGTAGCTAACTGGGGATGCTGAGGCTTATAAACTCAAGAAGCTTATTCCCAAATGCCTTTCCCCTCCCCAGTCCCTGGCATTCTTCCTCCTGAGTAGCTCAAGCCACAGGACCAGACTAAAGAAAGCTTCCACTACCACCAAGAGGGGGAACAGATAATGCTCGCTCTGCCCCATCTGCAGTCAAGACAGCTTGTGCACGGCTGGAAGCTAAGTCTGGAAAGAGTTAAAACCCAACCAACCCAAGGAGCCAGTTGGGGACCCTGAACTGGGGAAAAGCCACAGGAAAGTTGCCAGTATTTAGGGGTTGGGAGAGTTCATTTTGGGTTGACGCTCCTGTGACAATCAGGGAATCAGATTTCAAATCCACAAATCTTTCTCTCCCCCTCTCCTCTTAAAGTTTTCCAAAGACATTTCCTTTATACAAATGTGCCAACACGTACACACACACACACACACACGCACACAGCAACAGCAGCAGAACCCCAAATTTCCACAGCTCCTATGTACACTTACAAGAAACAAAACAGCTTGCTCATAGCAAAGCAATGTTTTCCAACCCCTCTTAAGATTGTAAAGAAAGTTTTTAAAAAGCAAGAGACATATCCCCTAAATGTTGCTCCTTATTTTTATCCCCCATCCTCCCCACAGCATGAAACAGAGACCAGAGGGACTGAGGCTGTTGCACTTACACCGTGTATCCCATAGCTTCGTCCTGGCTCCCCGATTTCTGTAGTTCTATAATCCACACAGAGTGCCTCTTGTCCTCCTCCTCCTCTTTCCTCTCTGTACTGTACAGTACTCAGATTGAAACCACTGCTGTTTTCACTTTCAGACCAACCTCTCTCTCTCCTCTCTCTTCTCCCTCCCTCCCAGCCTCTGACGTCAGGCTGCCTTGGAGAGATATTTATGGCAAGGATAGTCTAAAGTTTCCCTAGGTAGAGTTCTGATCGCAGTTTCAAGGGATTTGTAATTTTCACACTTTCACACAGAAAGCTCCACAAAGAAGGGGAAAGAAGGAGGGAGGAAACAGGAGGGCAGACAATGAGGGCAACTGTTTAAAACTTTGGCAAAGGGAACTCCCAACCCTGTCTCTCTTTTGAAAACACTTTAGGGTCAAAGACGTAAAAAACTGCAACCTAAAATACAGTCCTCCTTAGGATATCTATGCAATGCAGAAAAGTGCCTGCTACAAGTCCCACTCAGGACACCCAAGTGCTATTGGCTCTGGGAAACACCCTTCTCTCTACAAATATTTCCCAGCAAGGTGCGAAGGAAAGACGAGAGGCAAAAGAGAATAGCCAATTAGAAGTTCTGATCCAATCCAAATGCTCTCCTGCTTTTTACTGGGGAGTGTTTGCCTGAAACAAACACCAAAACAAAGAACTAAACATTTAAGTCCATTTTTATTAAGCTGCTCTAAACTCAACACCTCCGATTTTTTTTTTCCTAGAGAAATCTTGCTTAGATGTATCTAATCAGCAATCTGCCTTTAGCATCTGTGGACTCCATTTGTTTGGTATTTATTTGTAATTGTTTAAGTTTCTTTGTAAGTGTTTAAAACTTGTTTTAAATTTGATTTCATCCCATCTGTTCCAGCCTCGTCTCCTCCCAAGGCTGAGGACTGGGTAGAATTTTCTGTTTCCCTGTGTACCTCAGACAGAACATGCTTATTACAAATTTATGACCAAGACACAACCAAGATACAAAGTTTTCTGAGATTTGGGGAGTGAGACCTTCAACACCTTGAAAAGATATCACGGAAGATGGCGGCTGGAAAGCAGGGACTTGCATGAGCTCCCCACCACGTCCCTCCAAAAACCTATAAAAAATGGCTCTGAACAAATTCTAGAACTGCAGAACCCACAAAATAGCAGAGGGAAGCAGAGATCCAGCCCAGGACAGCCTGGATGGTCGCTGGATGAGGTCTATCACACACAGAGTGGAGGGGAGCGGAGCTCAGCGTGGGAGGCAGCAGGACCAGCCAGACCAGGAGCTGGGCAGAAGAGGCCCTAGCACCCTGAATCAGTGAGCTGTGGCAGTCACCAGACTTCTCAACCCACAAACACCAAAGACAACAGAGAAGGTTAGTGGGAAAAGCTTTGGGGGACAGAGTTCCCGGTTCGGCCACCACCCCAGGGGCAGTGGGGGAGGTGCAGCTACAGAACTACAGCTGCAGTTACTTCCAGCCCCAGGCCCACGTGGTGGGAGGAATTAAGTGGCAGATCAGAGCAAGAGTGAAGAGCCTGCTGAAGATTTGCATCAGGTCTGGGTTGGTGGTTCTTGAGGAAGGAAGAGTGCTGGGGTGGTGGGGCTGGCTATATAGAAACAGCTCTGAAATCAACAGTGCATCCCCCCAAGCTTGGAATAAAGTACTCTTTGCTCTACAAGCAGTCATACCCGCTGAAAAACTCAAGGGTCAAGTAAGTTGGCTGGGAACATGGCCAGGCAGCAAAAACACACCCAGATTCAGTCTCAGACTTTGGAATCTTTCTTTGGTGACAAAGAAGATCAAAACATACTGCCTGAAGAAGTCAACAAAATGCAAGAGCCTACACCAAAAGCCTCCAAGAAAAATATGAACTGGTCTCAGGCCATGGAAGAGCTCAAAAAGGAGTTGGAAAAGCAAGTTAAAGAAGTAGAGGAAAAATTGGGATGAGAAATGAGAATGATGCAAGAAAACCATGAAAAACAAGTCAATGATTTGCTAAAGGAGACCCAAAAGAATACTGAAAAAAATATTGAAGAAAACAACACTTTAAAAAATAGACTAACTCAAATGGCAAAAGAGCTCCAAAAAGCCAATGAGGAGAAGAATGCCTTGAAAGGCAGAATTGGCCAAATGGAAAAGGAGGTCCAAAAGACCACTGAAGAAGATACTACCTTAAAAATGAGATTGGAGCAAGTGGAAGCTAGTGACTTTATGAGAAATCAAGATATTATAAAACAGAACCAAAGGAATGAAAAAGTGGAAGACAATGTGAAATATCTCATTGGAAAAACCGCTAACCTAGAAAATAGATCCAGGAGAGATAATTTAAAAATTATTGGGCTACCTGAAAGCCATGATCAAAAAAAGAGCCTAGATATCATCTTTCAAGAAATTATCAAGGAGAATTGCCCTGATATTCTACAGCCAGAGGGTAAAATAGAAATTGAAGGAATCCACAGATCGCCTCCTCAAATAGATCCCAAAAAGAAAACTCCTAGGAACATTGTTGCCAAACTCCAGAGCTCCCAGGTCAAGGAGAAAATACTGCAAGCAGCCAGAAAGAAACAATTTGAATATTGTGGAAAAACAATCAGGATAACACAGGATCTGGCAGCTTCCACATTAAGGGACTGAAGGGCTTGGAATACAATATTCCAGAGGTCAATGGAGCTAGGATTAAAACCAAGAATCACCTACCCAGCAAAACTGAGTATCATGCTCCAAGGCAAAATATGGATTTTCAATAAAATAGAGGACTTCCAAGCTTTCTCAGTGAAAAGACCAGAGCTGAATAGAAAATTTGACTTTCAAACATAACAATCCAGAGAAGCATGAAAAGGTAAACAAGAAAGAGAAATCATAAGGGACTTAGTAAAGTTGAACTGTTTTGTTTACATTCCTACATAGAAAGATGATGTATATGATTCATGAGACCTCAGTATTAGGGTAGCTGAAGGGAATATGCATATATACATGTGTATACATATATATACATATGTGTGGGTCTATGTATGTATATGTATACACACACAAAGGGCACAGGGTGAGTTGAATATGAAGGGATGATACCTAAAAAAATTAAATCAATTTAAGGGATAAGAGAGGAATATATTGAGAGAGGGAGAAAGGGAGAGATAGAATGGGGTAAATTATCACACATAAAAGTGGCAAGAAAAAGTGGCTCTGTAGGAAGGGAAGAGGGGGCAGGTGAGGGAGAATGAGTAAATCTTGCTCTTGTTGGATTTGACCTGAGGAGGGAATACCATACACACTCAATTGCGTATCTTACCCCACAGGAAAGAAGGAGGAAGAAGATAAAAAAGGGGGGATGATAGAAGGGAGGGCAGACAGGGGGTGGAGGTAATCAAAAACAAACACTTTCGAAAGGGGACAGGGTCAAGGGAGAAAATTCAATAAAGGGGGATAGGTTAGGAAGGAGCAAAACATAGTTAATCTTTCACAACATGAGTATTGTGGAAGGGTTTTACATAATGATACACATGTGACCTATGTTGAATTGCTTGCCTTCTTAGGGAGGGTGGGTGGGGAGGGAAGAGGAGAGAGAATTTGGAAGTGGGGTGACAGATGGAAGGGCTGACTGGGGAACAGGGCAACCAGAATATATGCCATCATGCTGTGGGGGGAGGGTAGAAATGGGGAGAAAATTTGTAATTCAAACTTTTGTGAAAATCAATGCTGAAAACTAAATATATTAAATAAATTTTAAAAAAAAGAAAAAAAGAAAAAGAAAAGATATCACGAAGATGATTTAATTAACTGTGCATCTCATCCAAATCAGAGATTCTCAGGGTAGAAAAGGGAGACCCTGGAGATACAGTCACAGGGAATGAAACTGACTACATCAAGTCAATAAGTTTTTATCGAGTTCCTACTATTTGCCAGCCCTATGCTCATTGCTGGGGCGGGGAGATAGCATTTTATTTATTTATTGTTTTAGTTTTCCAAAAAACATTACATATATTTATTTCATTTGATCCTCATAGCAACCCTGGGAAGTAGGTGTCATTTTTATTCCCACTTTACAGATGAGGAAATTGAGGCTGAGAATCACACAACTGATAAGTGTCTTAGGCAGTATTCAAACTCATATCTTCCCGACTTCAAGTGTATCACTCTGTGTACTTCGTTTGGTATTTGGTTCTTCAGTGTTCTGTATATGATACTGTAATCTTAACCTGGAAATTAGTATTACCCTATATGTCTGGAGTCTGAAGTAAATAAGGCAGAGAATTCATAGAAATCAATGGACTAAATGGAAATCAATCACAAACTGGCTTTCCTCTACCTTCTAATCCTTCTTTTCTCCTCTTTACGTGGGGTTTCTGTGATATTCGGTTCCTAAGAGCAATACAGGATGTGTTCCTGGAGGGGTAGTAATAGGGTAGGTAAGAAACTTTGAAAGAAAGGAAATATATTGGGAAAATGAGAAAAGGAAGAGATGGAAATGGACAACAAAGGAAAGTCTAAATTGGGGAGAGGGAATACTTTGTTGCTACTTAAGACTGTTTTGGTCTGACTCCACCTTGATTTGGCAGCTCAGAAAAGGCTCTTGAAATGTGTGGCTAACTGTTCATAGGCAGGTCATGAAGCTTATGAACCCCATAGACTAAATGATTAGTCAGAACCTCTTCTCACCTATTTCCCTTTCTCCAACTCTGTCCCTAAGAAGTCCCAGATGGATGAGACTTTATCTCATGTTGTCAGAAATCTCTCGGACAGTAAATTCTGCTCCTCAAACCATTATTCAAATGCCTCCATGTCTCAAAGTCTGTAGTGCTTTAAAACTAATTAATTGTCCAATGCACTCTAAAGACAAGATTGAATTTGCATGATTCCCAAAGAAGATTCATTCTTCTATGAAACAATATTTGTCTGGGGAAAATTTAGGCTCTATAAAGATTTCTTCTCACTCACTATATATATCTAGGTAATTCCCAGAGAGCTCAAAGCCATATAGAAACGTGATTTCATTCAGATTATAGCATTGGTGTGAAGGCAACCCATGATGTTTCCCTGTTCTTCATTCACAGAGTCACAAATGCACCTAGGGATGAGAAGAACTATTCAGATACATGAAATGTGCCTTAACCTGAAAAAATCAATAATTTTCTGAGCTCAGGGCCCTATAATTAAATAATAAGAAATCTACAAGAATAATGATGATAATACCCAAAAGGTAGGTGTGATTTGTTCTTTAGAAAACCTAATACAGCACCTTTCACAGAGGAATTTACCCAATATTTTTGGTAATGGTATTTTTGGTGATGATTCCTGTTTATAAATAAGGAAACTGTATACATTCTTGTTTGCACATAAAGAAACTGCAGGAATTCAGGACAAAAATTGTCAACTTTAATCCACCCCTTTCAGTCTCTCTAAATTAAACTCCTGAGTAATCTTCATTGTCCTAATTTCAGGAGTGTGATGGGAATTGAAAGAAATTTACTCACCCAAGCCCAGACTTCATATATAAGATGGGCCTGGGGAAACTGGAGAAGGGGACAAAAAGAAATTCAACTGGCAGGCTTGACTTAAGGAACTCATACTGTGTCTGAATATGACTGTGGATCTGACTCATAAAAGAGCTGAAATAGCCATGAGGATGTCACCTAGAGTAGGGCTTCTTAAACTGTGGGTCAAAACCCCATATGGGGTCATGACCCACAGTTTAAGATTCTAGAGCAGGCGTCAAATATGCTGCAGGCTGGCAACACTCCCACTGTAGCCTGAACAAGATTAAAATATAATTGGGAAATATTTAACAAAATTAACAAAAACACAATAGAACATAGATAATGTTAATATGTGATTTTTTGAAGTCAATATGAGACCCCCACAGAGATACTTAGGTAAATAGTCCTCCATTTTTATTTGAATTTGTCGCACTGGTCTAGAGGACACTCACAAAAAGTGACCAGCCTCTCTTCTGTAAAGAAGCCACATGTTTGTCTTTCATTTTCAAGGGGACCAGTGACATATTAAAGTCCAATGGCAAGACAAAAGTCAAGATGACTGGTGATGGCCCAGGATGCAGTGGGTCACCCTGGCATCTTTGATGTCTGACCAAGTTCTAAGAACTCCAAAGCATCTGCTTCAGTCGCCTTCATGACCATTGGAACAAATTGTTGTCATCTGCCCATTCACCAGGAGAAATCGTCATATGTTTGAAGCAGATTTCTCCCACCTTGTTGATGAGTTTGAGGTCTGTTGGTTACCCTCAACCTGGTTTAGCCCCTCTGCCCAGACAGTTTACTGAGGTGTGGCCACTGCACATGCTACCAACTTCTTGGAGCCACAGGTGAGAGATGGGTGAAAGGCAGGCACCAACGGTGGATGAGCAGCCCTGAAAAGGGCTCAGCAAGCCCTCATGCCAAAGATGCTAGTCCTCCTTGAACCACTAGCTACACCCCTGTAAAGATGCCACATAAAGGCAGTAATTCAGCAGGGGAGCAGCAGACAGCAGTATGGAAGAAAAAGCAGTCCAGCAGATGACGTCAGCAGCTCTGTAGGGAAGGAGTACTAGGTTCTTGCTATGATATAACCTTAAAAGAATGAGTCGTCCAGGTTATGTTTATCTTCCCTTTCTTCCTGTGAGAGGGTGTATCCTTGTTTGTATGGAGGGGGTGTGTAGTTTCCTTGATAAAATGCTTTTATTTTCAGTGAATATTTCCTAAGGTTTGTTTGGGTAGGTGGTTTGGGCAGCTAGGTGGATAGAGCCCTGTCTGGAGTTAGGAAGACCTGAGTTCAAAACCTACTTCAGGTAGCTATTATTGGCTGTTGGTAAAGAAGCAATCAGAGCCTTGGCTTTAGGGTGATGTTGATCTAAAGTGTGTTTTGAACTGGTTATAGCTTTAAGGGTCCCACATTTGAGGGGGTGACCCAGATGACATAAAGGACAAGACCCATTCAGTTAGTAAGGAGGCTCTGACTAGTCCCTCTCAGTTCATATGGTGCCTATTACCTGGAAGCAATTTTCAAGAATAAGTCAACTTGAAATATAAAGAAAGTTAATATCTACCTCAGTTTCATCCAGGGGTCAGGGGTAAAAGGAGAGACCTGTAGAGATACCAAGTGGTATATTAAAATAATAATAATTAACATAGTGCTTACTATGTTCCAGGCACTGTGCTAAGCGCTTTACAATCGTTACCTCGTTTAATCCTCACAACAACCCTAGGAATTAAGTGCTGTTATTATCACCTCCATTTTACAGATCAGGCAACTGAGTGAAACAGAGGCCGAGTGACTTGCCAGGGGTATACAGCCAGTAAGTAACTGGGACCAGAATTGAACTTAGGTCTTCCTGACTCCTGGGCCAGTGTTCTGTCCACTCTACTACATAGCTGCCCCTGATATGACATAAAGTTTCTTGCTCAATGGTCACGTCAGTTCTTCTCCCCTTCTTCCCTCTTTTCTGCCTTCTCATCTATTCATCTCTACCCAGAGCCCACTTTGAGATATAAAATGTCTATACTGGGGTTACAAACCTCCTGGCATCCATCTCTCCCAGCACAGACATAACCACACTAAATGAGAAACTGTATAGTTGCAGAATAGGCCCCCTGTACATTTTGTCAAGAAGTAGTCTCAGGGTATTTGCAGTGGGTTTGAGGTTCTGCCGTGTATTAATTCTCCTACGTCAAAATTTTGAGTATTCAACCACAAGACACACAATTCCAGGACATCACAGCTTTGCCCTCCACCTCCTCCCTAACCCAGACCATGAATGTGTCTAATCTGGTATGTATCTCCCCTGCAGAGGCCAGGAAGGCATGCACGAATGTACCTGGTCAGGCCAGGCCACAAGTGGAATGGAATATCATATAGGAGTCAGGAGTGGGGGTGGAGAGGAGATAAAATTGAAAATTCTTTTCTTATCTATCCCCACCCCACTCTACCACCCCGAGACAATCTGTCTGTTCCTAAAGCCGAAGGTTCAAAGTTTAGGAGAAGAGTGTATGTTAGTAGCCACAGCTGTTCATGTTATTTCTGGAGTCAGATCCTCTACAGCAGCAAACATCAGGGTAATGGTTACATGCAAACCCCCATTATATTTCCATTTTCAATGGCTCTCAGCCTTTTGAAAAATAATTCTTGGGGCCAAGTATTCTAGTCTCAGCTCAAAGCAAACTTTTTTAAAAAATAAATTTGAGGAAAAAAATTTTGTAGCTGAGCAAGAATTCATGGGCACATATTCAAAGATCTCAAACACAGGGAGTGGATGGAGAGCTGACATCAGAGCCAGAAAAACTTGGGTTCTAATTCTAACTCTGACACAGCCTGACTATGTGATTGCCTAGAGTCACATAGTGCCCTGGAAAACTTTCCAAAACTGCCTTTATTCTCTAGGAACTATAAGATTGGGACTGTTACAGGAATGGCTTACTGTACAGAAAAGTTTCCCACTTGCAATAATAGAGGGTGTTTCCATGTAATAGGAATTCCCTAAGCCAGTGAAATCACAGTGCCTAGACCAAGTCCCATTCAAAGATCTACATATTCTAAACCACCATGCCCAACCACTTAATAATTAGGCAGGGTCATTGAATCCCACTTCAGAGATTGTCTCTCCTATTAAATACTCCACAGAGATGGATACCATCTCATCACTTGGATTGGGAACTCCTGAAAAGCAGACTTATCTCCCTTACTAGAGTAAGGGTAGATAGAGATGGATTTAGTGAATAAATCAAATCACCCCATCTCATTGTAAACCTTAACTAGGTGATGGGTGTGTTTCAATCAATCTATGAAAGTCCTTAGACCAAGTAGGGAAGGGGGGCCCTTGATCAACCAGCCTTGCACTGGGAAGTATGTTCTGATTGCTGAGGAAATCTGGTCATTGCTAGGAATCTACAATTTTAAGCTAGTTTGGATCCAAGAGAAGAAATGACAGCTTTCTAGCAAAATCTCTAAAGAGTAACAACTTGGGGAGGGAGGCCTTGGCCTGAGAATTCTCTCCTTTTCCTCTCACCCTGGCTGGAAGAAGACCTTGCAAGCTCTGAAAAGTCCAGAGGATTTTGGATGTCTTCCCTTCACATCAGCCTGCTAGCATCATGTCCTAAGAGAAAAGTGGCTGTCTATTGGTGGTGGTGTTTGCATTGGGAAGTGAGAAGAGACTGGTTGTGGTTTCAGAAGGCAGACTCAGGAAGCTATGTGATGCCCAAAGGGAGCTTCTTGAATACCTCACAGAGAGAAACAAGGGACTTCATCCAATCAGGAGTTGAGAGTTAGTCTTTCACTACATATATGTTAAGACTGAACCCTGGATATGTATGTATGTATGTATATTATGTATATGTGTACACACACATATATGTGTTTGTATGTGTATATATATATATATATATATATATGTATACAAACACATATATTTGTGGGATAGTGTGTCATGGACTTTGGTGGGAATGTTTTGTGCCATACTGTTCATGCTATAAATACCTCTTTTCTAAAAGCGAATTGAGTCTGACTGAGTAAATGATATCAGCCAGTAATCATGGCAGGAAACAAAATGATGTGGGATTTTGAACTATTGGTATTACCCCCAACCCCTCAGGGCTACCCCTAAGAATCCTGGGGGATGTAGTAGCCACTACTCTCTGGGAACCCAGCCTGCCACTTCAAGTGGTAGTTGGGATAATTGCCTAAGATCATGTGCTACACTAAATTATAAGCCCACTGAGAACAGGGATTATGTATTCTTTTTTAAAAATTAATTCATTTATTTTTAGTTTACAACATTCAGTTCCGCAAGCTTTTGAGTTTTAAATTTTCTCCCCTTCCCTTCCCTGCCCCTCCCCAAGAGGGCATGCAATCTGATATGGGCTCTACATATACATTCATATTAAACATATTTTCACATTAGTAATGTTGTAAAGAAGAATTATAACCAATGGAATGAACCATGAGAAAGAAGAAACAAAACAAAAAAGAGAGAGGGCAAATAGTATGCTTCCATCTGTATTCAGACTCCAAAGTTCTTTCTCTGGATATGGATGGCATTTTCCATCATGAGTCTTTTGGAGTTGTCTTAGAACTTTGCATCGCTGAGAAGAGCCAAATCTATCAAAGTTAGCCATTGTATAATGTGGCTGTAACCATGTACAATGTTGTCCTGGTTGTGTTCAGTTCACTCATCATCAATTCATATAAGTCTTTCCAGGTTTTTCTGAAGTCTGCCTGCTCATCATTTCTTGTAAAGCACAATAGTTTTCTGACTATATATTCTTTGCCTTCGTACTTCCTACATAGTACCTTTCCCATAGGAAGCTATTTATTAGATAGTTTTTGAATGAATGGATGAATGAATGAATATGAATGATACTCTTGGGTTCCCTTCCCCACTTCCCACCACCATAGTAAGCACTGAATTTAACCCCATAAAAGAATCTGAATTTTAGTGCTTCCTTTGTGTTTTCACCTCTAGCCTGAGTGCTGGACCATTGGGGTAGCAAATACAGTGTCTTTTGGAAGAGAAAAGAATTTATTTTTGTAACCCGGGGCTCAAGGTTGGCATATTTGCATAAGATTCCTTTCACTGATGAAGATGATGGTATGTGCCTGCATAAGAGGTGAAGCTGGCAGGAGAGTTTAGGAGGGCACAGACCTTTTTTTATTCCTTTCTGTTTAAAGAGGAGGCACAGGTGGTTCTAGACCCTCTTTGGGGGAGGGAGAGAAACAAAAACAGAGAGGAGATGGAGACAAAAAGACAGAGAGACAGAGACATTGGAAAATGGCAGCCACAAAGAAAGGCTTATTATCTCAACATGTCCCTGATTTCCAGTTTGTCTTCCAGTAGGCTTCGGGGAATTTCCCCTTGGGTAAGATCAGGGACTTTCTCTCACATCTTTGAGATATTTTTGAGCTGAGATATATCGTTCTCGGTGGGAGACTCATTCTCTCTTTGTATGGTATGGTGTTTTCTAATTTGTATAATGTCTCCAATTTCTCTTTGCTCTTTGATTGGATAAATGGGTTTACTTTCTATTTACTATCTGTGGATCTTTTGTGTGACTAGCATTTGGTGGGAAGGGGCCAAGACTTCAAATATAAGCAGGGGATTTTCCTTCATCTTTAAGGGTTAGTGACCTGGAAAGCATCTAGAAGCAAAGAATGAAATAATTTCTGTTAGACTAACGATATTGGGGGGGGGGGGCACATGCAGATAGATACTAGTGCCTCCTCGCTGAGGACAGCACAGTGGCTAGCCTGGTGGAACCTGTTTTCTGTCACCCCTCTCTACAGGAATTACTCCATTTTGGAGAGGGGTGGTCCAGATTCCAGAGATAGCTATTCATACCTCCCCTCAAGTTGTATTTACATGAACTCATGTGGACATATACATAACCTAAATGGACAACATAGAAACATGCTATACCCCACCCCATTCTCATTTTGTGTTTCAAAAGAAAGTAAAGGAGGGGAATTCAACTAAGTGATGAAGTGATGGCAGCCTGAAACCACAACTATGCAGCAATCAAACAAAAATATTGGGTGTTTATGAAACCCCATGGGTATGGAAATGTCTGTATTTACCAGATGATGCCGTGAATGTGCAAACCTGCCATCTGTGTTTTGTCTAGGAGTTTGCAGCAAACTTTTTTTTTTAGTATGGAGAGTAGCTTCCCATTTGGATCAAGCAACTATGTATTAATTAGGAATACATTTGTAATATTATCATTTTTACCCTTTAAAAGGATAAAATTATTTTGAGGGAATATGGGTTTGTGTGTCTACGGAAGGGGGTTTCTAGGGTAGAAACTTCCTCTGCTAATGGAGATGAGTAATTCTTTTATAATTTTAAAGAGGTACCAGAAAAATTACACCTGTCCACAAGCATTTATTAAGTGCTATACACCAGGCATGTTACTAAGCTGTGGGGATACAAAGGAAAGCAAAAATAGCGCCTGCCCTCAAGAGCTTACATTCTAATGGGGGCAGACAACATATAAATAATTATGTCCATATATGTGCAGCAGCTGGGTGTTGCAGTGGGTAGAATGCTGGACCTGGAATCAGGAAGACCTGAGTTCAGATCCAACCTTAGATACTTACCGGGGCAAGTCACTTAACTTCTGTGCACCTCAGTTTTCTAAACTGTAAAATGGGGGTAATAATAACACCTGCCTCCCAGGGTTGTTGTGAGGATCAAATGAGACATTTGTAAAGTGCTTTGCAAACCTGAAAGTGCTACATAAATGCTTCTGATTATTATTAATTTGTTTGTGATCACACAGTGAGTGTTATATCAGAGAATAAACCTGAACCCAGATTTTCCAGTCTCTGCGGTCAGCTCTTTATCTACCGGGCCATTTGTTGTTGTTCGGTTCATTCTGACCCTTTGTGACCCCCATTTTTGGGTTTTCTTGGCAAATGATACTGGAGTAGTTTGCCATTTCCTTCTCCATCTCATTTTATGGAAGAAGAAATTGAGGCAGAGTTAAGTGAGTTATCCAGGGTCATACAACTAGTAAGTATCTGGGGCCAGATTTGAACTGATGAACGTGAGTCTTCCCGACTCCAGGCTTGGCATTCTAGCCACTGCACCATCGAGCTGCCCACTATGCCATGCTGCCATTTAAAAATATTTCACTTTTTAAAAATCATGCAAACATTTCAAAAGGTCCCTGAAGCCATATTGTCTTAAAGAAGTTTGTAAGGTTTCTTGCTCATTTGCATTTATTGGTACATATATATTATATATATGCAATACTTATCTTAGTAAATCTTAAAACCATAAATTACTCCTCAAATAGAGAAAACTGGGGCCCTGTGTCATGCCTACTACCTTATTTCAGTTAATAATGGACAGTTAAGGAGGTCTGTCACTAGGGTTAAAATTCAGAACTTAATGGGAAAGCCAAGGAGTGAAGGGGCCTAGACTTACAATGGGGGAAAGGTTGACTAGTCAAATAGTCAAATTAAGGACTAAATTGACCAAAAGAACTGGCTTTACTTCAGGGAAACCATGAGAACAAAGAGACAGGGCAAGATTAAAAAAAAAAAAGGTATGGAACTTCTAAAGGGAACAAACAGAGTTTGGAGACCTACAGAAAAGAAAACACCAAGATTTGGAAGCTTGAGCAGTGTCAGTGCCAGAGATTTGCTAGAACCAGCTGGAACCAGAGAGCCATTTCTAACGTTTCAGAGTGAGAGTTTGCACCTCGGAAAATATACCATGAATTTTGGCTTGATTTAATGTCTTGTTAATTGTCTAGACATTGCGTTTGAAGAGTCAGCAAGACATCCAGGTGGATCCTTGCTTTTTATATTGACATCCTCATCACCTAGCACAGTATCTGGCACACATTAAAAGCTTAATAAGTGCTTTTTCATTCATTCGTGGAAGGAAGAAGAGGATGTCTGAGATGCGACAAAGGTTGGCAAAGCAAAAGGAGGCAGTGGCTGTTAAAAGATGGAGGTAGATGATGATTGATGGAATAGGATTCCAATGGAAATAGGAGTTGATAGATCCTAGGGCATACATAATGGAGCTGGATGAGAGTTACTTCATTCTGTGAGACAGGAGGGAAGGAGAAAAGGATTGGAGAAGGCATGAAGAAGTATGTGATATGGAAGATAGGGGGCTGAGGGATATGGCTCTCTTCTCAGTAAAGTAGGAAGTGAGGACAGGCACTGGTTTATTTTTCTGGGGGTGGGGCATTTTTTTTTGCTTTTCTTAGTATCGCTAATGCTTAACAAAGTGCCAGGCACATGGTTAACACTTAAATGTTTAATGACTTGACCTGAGTAAATTCAAGAACGTGACGTAGAGAAGACCCCTTCCTTGACTATATGAACTAGCTTAATAATTCCAGATTTTGCACCTCAGGGTCAAATCAGGCATAAAAATTGAACTTAAGGTGTTCAGTATCTATACGTAAAGCATTGACAATGAATTCTACATAAATAACCATATTGACTTTAACATGACTTTTGTTGGGTCTTTTGAAAATTGGGTTGGCTACCTATTAAGTATCTATACGATTACAACAGAAGGAAAACAAGCAGATTTCCCAAGGAATTTCCCAAGACCAGATTTGGTGACCCCAAGTCTGCACTCTGAATCTCAGAGATAAGAAGTCCAAAGGATCCTACCTTAGCGCTTCAGGCATTTCCATGAAAATCTCCTCACCACTACCATGGAGGTCAGTATGAAAAATCTCTTCCAGCATGTCCATTCTGGGTGGTGAGATTTTTTCCCTTGGCTTAAGCCAAGTTAAGAGCGCAGATACCACAAACACACAAATAATTAGAGAGTAATTTGGAACAAATGTGGACTGGAGTCCTATGCACAGCTCAGTGGAGACTTGCCTTAATGTGCAACTAGCAAAGGCCCTTTTATCTCTCATTGGGGAAAAGAAATTCATTCCTTCATTAAACACACCCAGAACTCTGAAGAAATACACAATTTGCTTTTCAGAGTTTCCCTTGCCTTGTTTAGAACAGCAGCATCCTATAGGCTGGTTTTACTATCCTCAAGCTAAAATCCCAACCATGAACAAAGCTCCTATGCCACCCAAGAACCTCTGGATACACACATGACACTGAGTTTGTAAAATAAACAAATACATCTCTGATAAGGGAATCCTTCTCCCTGCAGATGGCATGACACCTACGAATAACCTGAATGGAACCTTCATTGTTTCGGCTTTCCTAGGGTGACAGCAATCTATAGGTCCTCAGGTGACATAATGAACAATGATAGAGTGTATACTCTACTAAGCATTTTGGTATTTTAAAGATGTGCCTAGCCAACTACTTGCAGCTACTGTAGAGGTGGAAGGCCAATAACACCAGCACACAAGAGGGCTGCTAGCACAGGTTCTTTGATCTGCTTTTCTAAGGAAAGCAACTTGAAGGGGTTTAAAATCTCACTTTAACTAAACATACATGTATCATTCACTTAGTTTAGGGGAAAAAGTCAGCACCCTGAACTTCAGAGAAAACACAAATAGAAATTACAAGCAGAAATTATATAAACAGAGCAAATAACACAAGTCAGCAGGCAGGGCTTCTGACTGTCTGTCCATAGCAATACATACATAGTTACCAGAGAGAGAAGGACCAACAACATCTGGGTTTTCAAAGCCAGGGAGCTCCTTAATGGCTATCCAGAGACTCATCTGGACAGATCACAGGAACACTCTTCCAATGAGTGAGCCCTAAAGCAAAATGCTAACCTCCAAATACATATATGCTTCTTTAGGGACAGGGGCATCACAATCATGTGATTCAAACTTGTGTGACTTAGGCTTTCTTGTGACTTAAGCAGGTCATCAAAAACTCTTGATTCAATCAAAGACTCTTGATTCAAACAGAGGCAAGACTCACAAAGGCACTTAGTGCTGAGCACTCCAAAAGAAAAAAAAAACAGCAAAAAGTCCCACTTTACTTGCCATTACAACATATGCCCCCAATTCTTCCTGCTTTCTGCAGAGCATAGCATGGGTATTATCACCCATGCATAGAGAACAATCATTAACAGAAGACTATGTGAGCAAATCCTTTGGCCAAACCATTGTGTTTGAGAGGCAAAGGCGTAAAAAATTATGAGCTTTCTCAACAATGGATATAGCCACTGAATAAAAGGTTGTCTACTATTATTCACAGGCTCAAGAGGAAGGGTGATAGTCCTTCTGGCTATAGCTAAAGCATAAATATAACTGTGGCACTTTATGGAGCATCATTTTAAATGTGAACAACAGGAAGATATATCACAACAAACCCCTGATGCCCACTGAGAACTGAGGGGTAACATAAGGAAGCCAGTCTGAATCAAAACTGTCAAAATGCTACAACTTATACTCATGTCTGGGGCAATGGGGCTTCCTCTCTTGGTTCAATTCAGTTCCAGTGGATTCCAGCATATTACTCAGAGATGTCAGAGAAAGGCCTGGCATAATTAAAGATACCGGGTTCAAAAGCAACCATCACCAGAGTCCAAGAGAGATTTGGTTGTCAAGCAAAGATATAATTAAACTCTATTGTAGACAAGATGCTGAGAATATGCCAGAGGTCATCTCAGATAAATCTCCCCAACATATGGTCATTTCGGTGATGTATACAGTATTGTGAAAAGGAAAATGATGACATGAAGCCCTTACACATTTTTTAAAAGTTAAGTTGTTTTGAGTTAAGACAGCTAGGTGGCTCACTGGAAAGAGTTCTAGGCATGGAGTCAGGAACATCTGAGCTCAAATCTGGCCTCAGACATTTAATAGTTGCATGACCCTGGGCAAGTCACTTAACCTCTGTTTGCTTCAGTTTCCTTATCTGTAAAATGGCGACCCTCACAAGGTTGTCCTCACAATAACCCTGTGAGGTAGATACTATTTTTGTTATATATCATATTTATAATAGTATAATATTATGGAATATATTATTTTGAAATGAAATAATATGTATTTAAAAAGTATTTCTCATCACAATGCCTGGCACATAGTAGGCACTTAATAAATGCTTAGTCCCTATGTTGTTGTCATTCAGTTGTGTCCAATTCTTCATGACCTGATTTGGGGTTTTCTTGGCATAGATCCTGGAGCAGTTTGCCATTTCCTTCTCCAATTCATTTTACAGATGAGGAAACTGAGGTAAACAGAAGTAAGTGACTTGCCCTGGGTCACACAGCTAGTGTCTGAAGCTGGATTTGAACTCATGAAGATGAGTCCTCCTGACTCTAGGCCTGGCATTCTATCTGCTAGCTCTTGTTATGTTTTCCGATGCCATAGATAATTCTTTTTTAAGTTTACAGATTCAGTGTATTTGTACAGTATCAGTGTAATTGTTGTTTTCTTTTTTTCTTTTCTTTTTTAATTTATTTTTAGTTTTCAACATTCATTTCCACAAGATTTTGAGTTACAAATTTTCACTCCATCTCTATCCTCCCTCTCACCCCAAGATGGCATGCATTATGATTGCCCCTTTCCCCAGTCTGCCTTCCATTCTATCACCCGACTCCCCCTCCATCCCCTTTCCCCTTACTTTCTTGTAGGGCAAGATAGATTTCTATACCCCATTGCCTGTATATCTTATTTCCCAGGTGCATGTAAAATCAATTTTTTTTAACATTTGTTTTTAGAACTTTGAGTTCCAAATTCTCTCCCTTCCTCCCTCCCCACCCATCCCCCTTGAGGTGAGCAATTTAATGTAGGTTATACATGTATTATTAGGCAAAACACTTCCATAATAGTCATGCTGTATAAGACTAACTATATTTCCCTCCATCCTATCCTGTCCCCCTTTATTCAATTTTCTCCTTTGACCCTGTCCCTTTTCAAAAGTGTTTGCTTATAACTACCCCCTCCCCCCAATCTGTCCTCCTTTCTATCATTCCTCCCCTCTTATCCCCTTCTCCCCTACTTTCCTGTAGGGTAAGATACCCAACTGAGTGTGTATGTTATTCCCTCCTTAAGCCAAATCTAATGAGAGCAAGATTCACTCCTTCCCTTTCACCTATGTACTTGTTATTTTCTTACAATCTTTTTTTTAATCCGAGACTTCATAAAGAATCTTATGATTCTAGTTCCCCAGTTTTTTAGTGCAAGATCATTTTGTCAGTTTCTACACACTAGGCACTGTGCTAAGCATTGGGGATACACAGAAAAGGCAAAAACACAATCCCTGCCCTCAAGAAGTTCACATCCTAACAGAAAAGACAACATGTAAAAACTTATACATATGAGATACGCATGGTATAAAAAGAGGGTAATCTCAGAAAGAAGGTCAGGAGTTTGACTGTTTTGTTTATTTACATAAACACTTATTGTCCATGTTCCTCTTCTCTGCCTTAGCCGCTACTATGTAAGATTAATTCTATTACTTTCATTTTATTGATATTTTTGGTCATCTCCCCAAGTCTTTTGCTCCAGCAATAATTATCTACCAAGTGCCTCTAGAATGATTGACACTGACCCAGACACTTCTATTAAAAAGAAACTTTTCATTAGGCTAGTTTATCAACGTAGAGAAATCATCGACAATGATTTCTGACTGTCTTTTTTGCCACACAAGTCTAGGGGTGGAAGGAGGAAGAAGAGACATTATAGCTGATCCAAAAGCAAGGAGGAAAACCAGAATTTTGAAAACAGGATCATAGAAATTAAGAGAACTTTGAGAAGGAAGGAGTAGACAACATTGTCAAATGAAGCAGATGTCTGTGGGTCATGACTCAAGAAAAGGGTTGGATGAAGAGGTTAGGAGGTCCCTTGTGATCTTCCAGAGAATGGTATTATAAGTAGAGGTAGAAGAAGTATATTTTCCTGTCCAATCAGTCAATTCACAGATGAGGAAGCAGAGGCTTAAAGTGTTTAAGTGAGGGACCCAAGGTCACACAGATGGAATTTTGAGGGCAGAAGTCAGGTAGAAATACATAGGGGCAGCTGGTGGCACAGTAGATAGAGTACTGGGCCTGGAGTCAGGAAGACCTGAATTGAAATCTGGCCTAAGACCCTTACTAGCTGTGTGATCCTGGGCAAATCACTTAACCTCTGTCTGCCTCAGTTTCCTTATCTGTAAAATGGAGATTATAATAGTAGCCACAGTTGTTTTGAGGATCAAATGAGTTAGTATTTGTAAAGTGCTTAGCACACTGCCCAGTGTGCAGCAAGTGCCATGTGAATGTTGGCTATCATTGAGGAGA
This sequence comes from Trichosurus vulpecula, assembly GCF_011100635.1. Lineage (NCBI taxonomy): Eukaryota > Metazoa > Chordata > Mammalia > Diprotodontia > Phalangeridae > Trichosurus > Trichosurus vulpecula. The sequence goes on from NC_050579.1 coordinate 248,803,763, forward strand.
GAGTGTGCTGAGAAAGTGCAGAGAGGAAGGGTATTAACAGTGAAGGGAAGAAGAGAGCATTAGCTATTTCCTACACACAGCACACGGCAGCCAAGTGGCAGAGTGGATAAAAGGCTGGGTCTGAAGTCAAGAAGACTCATCTTCCTGAATTCAAATCTGGCCTCACATACTTACTAGCTGTGTGACCCTGGTCAAGTCACTTAACCCTGTTTGCCTCAGTTCCTCATCTATAAATTGAGCTGAAAAAGGAAAAGGAAAACCACTCTAGTGTTTTTGCCAAGAAAACCCCAAGTGAGGTCACAAAGATCTGGACGTGACTGAACAGGAAAATACGTAGGACTCCATCTCTTACATATAAGCCTTTCTCTTGCATGGGTTATTTCCTATATCCAGAATATTCTCCTTCCTCACCTCTGTCTCTTGGAATCCCTGCTTTCCTTCATGCCTTAGCTTATGCCCACACCTTCAAGAGGTCTTTCTCTGATTTCTCCAGTTGGTAGCACCTCACCAAGTCAATGCATATTTATTTTACATATACATATACATACACATACACATATACATACATATATACATACACATGCATATACATACATACACACACACACATATATATATCCTGTATCTGTCTATGAACATGTTATACCTCCTCTCCTTGAGGACAAAGACTATCTAGCATCTTACATAGTATCTAGCCCATAGCAGGTTCTTAATAAATGCTTATTGATTGATCGATTGACTGACTGATTGAGGAAGGAAGTCTGAAGGGGTAGCAGGGTTGAATGTTGTTCAGCTGGGTGTGGGGGGCATGGAGGCAAATTGGATAAGGGAAATCTACAGATATTTATAGGCAGAAGGGAAAGAGCCAGTAAAGAGGGAGAGAGAAGTAAGATAGAGATAAAGTAAGAGGGGATAGGACTAAGAATATAGCTATATTAAAGTTGAGGAGATCAGATTCTTAGTGAATTAGGTGGCAAAAGATGTCTTGAACTGGGGGTTCAAGGAAAGCACATATGGTTTGAAACAGCCCACGTGGGGAACATTACTGGTAGTAAATCAGAGATGCACCAAAAATTTGCCCAACAACAAGAAGGATCCAATTGAGATTAATAGCTTAAATTTGTTGTGGACCCATCTAGAAGACTAGAAAGGGGAACTAAAAAGAACAGTGAATTATTTATGATCTGTTTTCTGCCATATGCCTCAGGCCCTTCAAACCTGTAAAAAAAAAGGGGAGGGGAATAATGACTTGAAAACCTACCTCCCAGGAAATAATGGCTGATCTACCCCCACCATTGAACAGATAATGTCATGGGAAGCAGCAGTCTCCTTCCCTCTTTTTCTAGAATCCTCATACACGTTGCTTCTGTGAACAGCCAGCATCTGGAATCTTCAGCTGGTGGGGTCTGGCTGGCCAGTGTTGGAGAGGGACTTTGTGCTATAACACGAATGGCTTCTCCTCATGTGAATTGTTTATTTCTTTTAATCTTGCCCATAACTTTTCTTTTCTACTAGATCCTGCATTTAAGGCCAAAGTTATAGTGCCAACAAGCACACAATATATCCATGGGGAAATCATTATTTGTCTGTGTGTGTGTGTGTGTGTGTTTGAAGCACTTGTTTGAACCTTTTTTAAATGATTTCCCTGGAAATTGGTCTGGCTTAAATGTGCTTATCCCCCTTGCCTTTGTTAGCTCATGTTTGCATTCACTGTGCATTAGTAACAGATGAGCAGAGCCGTGTATTTAGGTCTTTGATGCCCTGTAGTTGCTTCCACATTTTGAGTGTAGATAAAATCAATAAGAATTGCGGAAGGATGCGATGGATGGCTAGAAGCCCAGAGAGAAGAACAAAGCTGTCTTTGAGTGAGGACTGGTCTCAAGACCTAAAAGTGAGTTTGGAGATCTACCTTAATGCACATAGAATTTGCCATGACAGAGAGAAATTAAATAATCCAAAGATAAGAAATGTCAAAGTAAAGGCATAACTAGGAGGTGGTGAATAGAACAATTTGCTCATGACTTAGTCTGGAAGGAGTAAATAGAAGAATGACTGAGGGGCTCTGCTTCCCAAATCTGCCACTTACTTGCAATGGGACCTTTCTCAATTCACTCTACTTCAATGGCATTCAGTTTCATCATCTTGAAAATGAAGGAAATTGGATTAAATGATCATCAAAGTCCCCTCCTCTAAAATTCTATGATTCTGGTTTCAAGGAAAAAGAAATAACTAGAATTTTCAGTGTGTTTCCTAAACACATTAATCAAACAGAGGAATGGAGAGGTTTTATCACAGTCCAAGAGCCTGGACATTGCAAAGAAAGGAAAAGAAAATGGTGTGAAATAGAGAAGAAGTCCTTCTGGGCGTAGGGGTAGAAAGCCTTGCTGATGAATTTGGTTAGTGGCTGTGGGCCCCTCCCAACTTCTGTTATAGTCAAGGCCCTTCAGACCAGAACTAAGAATAGAACTGGAAGTGGCAAAGTTGGCAGCAACCATGATGGACTAAAGATAGGTGAACGCAAGTCACCGGCTGGTTTTAGCATGTGCAAAAAAAAGTATTGCTACTCTGAAACAGACAAAAATATCGATAGCTCAGCAGATTGCCTCTGACCCTTTCCCCTCACCTCTACAAGTGAATCTTTATTAATAGTTCTGTCCTTATCATACTCCAAAATAATAACAATGAGAATGATGATAGCAGCTAGCATTTATATATTTTATATTTATATTTTAGATATAACGTATATATAATATATAATAAATATATAATTTTATTTATATATTATGTATGTTATATTTATAATATATAAATGATATTTATATATTATATGTAAATTCTATTTTTATATAATTTTAAAGTTTTTAAAGTGACATAAATATTATTTCATTTGATCCTCACAACAACCCTGAGAGTTAAGTGCTATTATTTCCACTTTATAGATGAGGGAACTGAGGCAGGCAGAAATTAAATGACCTCGCCAGGGTCATGTAGCTGGGAAGTATCTTGAAGGAGGAATTGAACTTGGCTCTTCTTGACTCGAGGTTCTATTTGCTTCACCACCTAGAGATGTAATAATAATGATGATGATCAAAATTAAACAAATTCTGAAAAATAAGTTAGCTCTATGACCTTCAGAATTTCCTGGTATCTCCAATTGTTCTTTTTACAGACAAGTTTGAAACTAACTCAAGTTTGATACAGCTAGATGGTACAGTGGATAGAGCTATAGTCAGGAAGACTTGAATTCAAATGTGCTCTCAAACATTTAGCTATGTGACCCTGGGCAAGTCACTTAATCTGCATTTGCCTCTGTTTCCTCAATTATCAAAAGGGAATAATAATAATAATAATACTTACCTCACAGGGTTGTTGTAAGGTTTAAATGAGATAATTGCCAAGTGCTTAGTACAGTGCCTAGCACATAGTAGGTGTTTAAGAAATGCTTATTTTCTTCCTTCTCTTTTTTTGGGAAGGCTTTTTGTTTTTTCCTTCCTTCCTTCCTTCTTTCCTTCCTTCCTTCTCTTCCTTCCTTCCTTCCTTCCATCCTTTCCTCCTTCCCCCTTCCTTCCTTCCTTCCTTCCTTCATTCCTTTTCTTTCCTTTTTTTGAAGATTTTTGGGTTTTTTTCTTCCTTACTCTCTCCTTCACATCCTTCCTTCCCTCTCTCCCTAATCATTATTCCTGATGGACCACTACAAGATCTGACTATTCCCCATCTGTGCCTCCCCCATACTGCTAAAATATTCAGTCACTATCTGTCTTTCCTTCTCTTTGATGTTTAGACACAGTAGCTCATCTCTTTAGTACCTCTTCTCCTGATGACTCTGTGACTCCTTAAGTAAGAGCTTAGACTCACTAATCCAAGCTGCATCACTTTGATCTTTCCTAGAGATAGAAAGCTCATCTGTTTTATAGAAAAATTCAGACTGTTTCTCAGCCCGCTCCCCCCAGGCATCTCAGGTGTCTGTGGTAAGAGGTTTATCTCTTTTCTATTGGTCTTGATAGTACAAAAACAAGTGGTCAAATCAAAGCTGTGATGCTCCAATCAGCCTGAACTCTAGACTTGCTTAAAAGAAGTTTGCACTTGAGATGAACTAAAATGCAAAAGAAATTTTTAAAAATGCTATCAATACTCATACAGATCTTAATCTGTTTAGTTTTTTTGTGGGGTTTTTTTTTTTTGTTGTTTTATTTTTTAGATCAAGCACAGTAGAGAACTTTGAAGGAATGGTAAAAATATGCAACAGATGACAATGCAGGGAACTCGTAAAAGTTATTCTCAGCTAAATGTGTTTTTTTTAAGATCTGAGGGAGGGGGGTTTGGGGGATAAAGACTATAGAGTATATTGTTGCTTTTTAAGCCTACCTACTTACCTTTTTTGCATGTCTTTCCTACTTATGGGAAAGAGACAGATGAGAGATGCAATGTAAACATTTCACCAGACTCTGATGTTGTTTGTAATGAACTTTTTCCCCCTTTGCCATGACATCAGGACACTACCAAATGGTTTTAAGATACAGCAATAAATACTAGGCTTAGCTATGGAACTGGGGACCACTGGAATGCTCCCAGAAAGAGATTGCTGGAAATAAGATCTGTCTCAGCTTGGATGATGTTCTCCTTGGAGCCAAGAGGATGCAGGATTTGAGATAACATCTTAAAGTTATTTTCAACCCTAGTATCCTATGGGGGAGAAGAGAACTAGTCTTAACATCCCTGAATATAAAGGGGAAAAAATTCTTAGTATGGAAATGTCCATCTACCTCCATTCGTCTTCTATTTAATGAAGGATTAAAAAGGCACTTCTGAATTCTATTACAGTTAAAGATGTATTCAAATTGGGGAGATATTCTTTTAATCTAGCATGATTGGGAGTGAGTTCAGCTTCTCTGTGTGAAAAACAAACTCTATTGTCTGCTTGTTTATAATTAGTAACATTATCCACTGCATCTAGCACTGGCTGTAACGGATAAAAAGAACAGAGCTTCAGTTCTTTGTTTAAGGTCCAATTTAATGCATAATTTATATTCTGGCTTAAGTTGCATCATTTTATTACACCAGTGTGTCCTCTCCTTGTTGTAGTAGGAGATAGTTCAGTTTATTGATGTGACATATTTGGATGTTACTAGAAAATTTCTGTACCCAACTGATCCCTTTGTGAAGCTCAAATGGGAGAGATCTTCTCAAAACCAGTCTAAAATCCTAATGCCTTTTCACCATTTTTGTAATTGTTCCCACATTTCTTCTTATGCCTAATTTTAGCCCTTTCCCAGTTCACTTTGGTTCAGCAAAAGCATGTCAGTCACCTACTGTGTTCAGGGCACTATATTGCCAGATGGGGAAGATACAGAGACATAGTCCCTAACCTGGTCCCTCTAACTGTCTCTCCAAGACAGAGAGAAAAATGGGAGTGACAGACAAACACCCATAATGCAAAAAAGAACATAGCAAGAACATGAGAGGAATAAACCAAGTGCTACACTAGCTCCAAGGAAGGATCATTTCCAGTTCAGATTATCAAGGAAGGTTTTATAGGCTCATAGATGTCTGGAGGGGAATTTGAGAGGTCATGAAGGCCAACACTCATTTTACAGATGAGCAATCTGAGACCTAAAGAAGTTTAATGATTTGTTCTGGTTTTCACAGATAGCAAGAGTTTGAGATAGGAAATTAATCCAAGTCTTCCTGATTTCAAGTCCAACGCTCTATTCGCTATACCACATTCCTTCATAGCAGAGGCATGGGTCTTAAAGGATGGATAGGATTTCAATACATAGAGATGGGATAGTGCAATTTATAAACTAAAAAGTTCAAACTAAAGTGCAGAAATGGGAAATCCCTGGATAGTTACGAGGGACTGAAAATTGTCCAATTGGCTAAAGTTTAGTGTATGTGATAGGAAGTTGTATGAAATAAAGCTAGAAAGACAGAGTGATATAAGATTTTCTACATATGCAAAAATATAAAGGATTTTAAAAGCTATAGTTCCTAAGGAATAAGGAACCATAGAATAGAGGAAGGACATGATCAGATCTATGCATATGGTAGTGATATGAAAGATACCACTGGGGGAGTTGAGACTGGAGAGAGACGAATCAGGAAATCATGCCCCAAGGGGCAAGAGCCATGCTTCTCCTAATATGTTGGGAATCTTGACCTCAAGAACTCTATCTCCTGTTTTCTTAGTCAACCTAAGTAATAGTCAACCTGGTAATACAATCCATCAACAGTAAGGCATGTGCTTTGAGTTATTTTGGATTATCACTAATCCATTTGCAACCTTTCATCTGGTTCCCCTTGTGACCAACTCTCTTCATATGTAAAATGGCTAGCCAGAGTTAAAGAAATAATCTGTAGCCATGGAGCAGAGTGATATCAACCAGTCTGTGTTAGAATCAGATCATCACCTTGGGCTTATTTGAATAGTATTCAAACTAACTGAGTCAACCAACCATATATTATTGTGAAATTGCTGAATGACAGATTTTTAGTACAGTTTTGTTTTTGTTGTGTTTTGGACTGAATGCCTTGACATTTTATATAAACATAGCATTCTGCCCTACTCAACCCTCCATGGAAGTCAGCTGCGTGAAAAGGATTCTAGGTGCAGAATAAGAGAGTGATCGCCTTGTTAGCACTCTACAACAGGAATTGGAATTTTTTTGTATTCTACTGTAGATTAATATTTCTTTTTCAGGCTCATCATTGGTCTATGATTATTTATGTAGTTTTAAGAGATGGACACGGGGGCATCTAGTGGCACGGTGGCCAGTCCAGGAGTCAGGAAGACTCATCTTCATGAGTTCAAATCTGGCTTCAGACACTTATTAGCTGTGTGACCCTGGGTAAGTCACTTAACCCTGTTGCTTCAGTTTTCTCTTTGAGAAGGAAATGGCAAACCACTGTGGTATCTTTGTTGAGAAAAACCCCAAATGGGGTCATATAGAGTCAGACTTGACTGAAAACAACTGAACAGCAACAACAAAACCCGATGGTCATGGGCACTCAGCAATTTCTGGATGACTATCTCCTGGACTTCCAGACTTGATCTGTTGGATTTACTTTCTAACATAGTCAGTCTATTGAATTAAGATCTTTCTTGGTGGCCTCATCAGCTCCCATGAGTTTCATTATCTACTCTGTACATATGATTACCAGATCTAAATATCCAGCCACAGTCTCTCTCCTATGTTCCAGAACCACTTGTTGAGTTGTTTTTCAGTCATATCTGACTCTTTGTGACCCTATTTGGGGTTTCTTGGCAAAGATACTGGAGTGGTTTGCGATTTTCTTCTCCAGCTCATTTTACAGATGAGAAACTGAGACAAACACTGTTAAATGACCTGCCGAGAATCAAAAACCTAGTAAGTGTCTGAGGCCATATTTGAACTCACAAAGATGAGTCTTCGTGACTTCAGGCCCCAGCACTCTCTCTGCCATGCCACCTAGCTGCTCCTAGAACCACATTACCTGTCTGTTTGATATTTCAAACTGACTGTCTCATAAATATGCCAAAATCAACCAGTCCAAAATAGAATTCATTATTTTTTTTTCCTAAAACTCAACCTCTTATTGAATTTTTGTAGAGGGCATTACTATCTTTCTATTCTCTGCTCTGTCCTCAACTTCTCTTTCTCCCACTCCACATGTCCAATCAACCACCAAATCCTGCCATTTCTACCACTGCTATACCTCTTGAATCTGCCACTTTCTCATTTCTCAAAGAAACTACTTTAGTTCAGGCCCTCATCACTTCTCAGCTAGGTTAAGGTAAGAGTTTCCGTATTGGTCTCTCCCCAGTCTCATTCATCCTCCATGCATCTCCTGAAATAATTTTCCTTAAGTTCAGATCTAACCCTGACACCTCACTACTCAGTAATCCCTAGTGGATCCTTATTACCTCAAGAATAAAATATGAACTCTCTTGTTTGACTTTTAGGCTCTCTAGAACCTGACCTTATCTTTCCAGCCTTATTACACATTTATCCTCTTCCTGCCCTCTGTGTTCCAGCCAAACTGGCCATTTTTAAGTTTCTCAAATACAGCCTTTCATCTCCTTCGTCTGTTCCATTGTACTGGATATTTCCCACATATGGAAGATACTGTCATAGAATATCTTAATTCTTTCAAGTCTGCCTCAAAATTCTAGGCCCTTCAGATATTACTGTGTAAAACAAGAGAACAAAAGTATACCTAGTATATACTCCCTCACTTCACTGGAGACAAAAAATGCATCAAACTGGGCAATACTCACTTTTTAAAATCATTAATATCACATTTATGGTAATTTAATTTTCCTTTAAAATAGTTTTTTTTAGTCATAAATTGATAGACTAAGAAAAAAGTGATCTGGGCTTTCACTGAGTTATCAATTGCTATTATATATCAATATTCAGTTTGTTCTGAGTTCAAATCCTGCCTCAGGCACTTACTAGTTGTGTGACCCTGTGCAAGTTACATATCTTCGTTTGCCTCAGTTTCCTCATCTGTAAAATGAGCTAGAGAAGGAAATGGCAAACCACTCCATTATCTTTGCCAAGAAAACACCAAATGGGGCCATGAAGCATCAGATATGACTGAAAGGACTGAACAATAACTACATTCAATTTTCATCTGTTTGGTTATTTCATTTTTAATAATATATTGATATATTTTGTCTGGACATAACAGGCACTTCCTTTTTCACTTTATGTGTTTTGTATATACTTAAATGTTTCTTCATGGAAGTTCCTTAAGGGAAGGGACTGTTTTTATGGTTTTTGCTTTTCTTTATACTCCTACCACTTAGTACACAGTATGTGGTGCATAACAAATACCTAATAAATGCTTGTTAAATGAATATTTCCCAACAAATCTCCAAATAATGGCCTCCTACACAAACATACATATATAGACCTTCAAAGAACATTTGCTAAAGTGAGTTAGTTCAGAGATCATTAACAGAAAGGAAGAATGTGCGTTTTAACTTTGACAATCTGGTATTAACCTTGACCATTTCGTCTGGCTGACTTTTGTTGCTTCTCCACATTGCCTGTATTTACATCATCGTAGTCATTGTATATATTGTTCTTTTGGCTTTGCTTTCTTCACCCTGCATTACCTTTGTGTGAGTCTTCCCAGAATTCTCCAATGTTTTCATATTAGTCATTCCTCACGTTGCAGTACAACTCCATTATATTCCTAGCCCATAATTGTTCATTTTCCAATTGTTGGATACATATTTTGTTTCTAGTTTTTTTATTATAACAAAAAATGTGCTTTGAATGTTTTTATAGCTATTGGTATTGCTGTCAGTAGCCTCTTTGTTGTCTCAGTAATGGGAGATCTGCCTCAAAGCTTAAGAAGGATTTAGAAACTTCAATTGTTTTCCATAATGGTTGAAGCAATTCACAACTTTATTCACCAAGAATGGATTAGAATGCCTGCCTTACACCAGCTCTTATAAAAATGTTTTCCCATCTTTCCTATCTTTGATAGCGTGACATGTTTTAAATGATTAGTCAGAATTGTTTTAGTATACTTTACTGGTGATTTAATAGGTTGTTATTTTTTTTTTTTTGGAGGAAGGCAGGGCAATTGCAGTTAAGTGACTTGCCCTAGGTCACACAGCTAGCAAGTGTGTCAAAGATCTGAGGTCAGATTTGAACTCGGGTCCTCCTGACTCCAGGGCTGGTGCTCTATTCACTACACCACCTAGCTGCCCCATAATAGGTTGTTATTGATAGCTTATATTTCTTTTATTGAAAATTTTTTTTTCTCATTCATCAACTGAGAAATACCTTTAATCTTACAAATCTGCTTCAGTTGCCTCTAAAATTTGGATTTTAGTCTTTTTCCAGGAGCAATTAGTATAAATTTTTCCACTCAAAACCTAGGTCCTTAAATTTTCAGTGTGTTTGTTTACACTTTGGAAATTGGCAAACACTACAAATCAGGTCTTGATTTTATGTTTGGTTGACTATCTAGACTTAAGAAAGTGGTAGAGATAGTGCTAATAGTTCAGATTAAATTTAACCATGCCTCCTAAGTACATTTTTTTTTCTTGGAAAGTCATTTGCTAACATATTGCTGATAATATTCCAAAGAAATCAAAGAAAGAGGGTAAGGACATGTATACAAGATGTTCATAGCAGCTTTCTTCGTAGCGGTAAAGATCTAGAAATTTAAGGGGTGCTCATTCATTAACTGGAGAATGACTGAAGAAATTATGGTCCATGAATATAATGGAATGTTGTTATAGTGTGAGAATTGATGAATGAGATGATTTCAGACTAACCTTGGAACACACGAGAAATGATTCAGAGTGAAGTGATCATAACCAGGAAAACAAATTCACACAATAACAGAGAAGTGGTGTACTCTCAATGAAGAATAAGACATGTATTATCAGTTACAGCCAATGTATTTATGTTGTTTGATTATGCATATTTGTTGAAAATGAGTCCATTTCTCTCTTTTTTCAGTTGGGAAGGTCAATATGGGAAGGTTGGGATAGGGAGGAAAGGAAAGGAAAGGAAAGAAAAAGAGAGGAGGGGTGAAGAGAGGACAGGAGAGAAGAGGAGGTCACTGAAGCATTTTTAAATGTGTAGAAGAGAACAGAAGAAGGCCAGAAAGAATCATAAACAAGTAAGACCACTTGGAAGGTTATACATTTTGAGTCCCTAATTGATAGAGACTGCTTGGAAAATTGGAAAGCAGTCTAGCAGAAAATAAGTTTGGGGTTTCATCTATACTGATTGTTACAGAAGGACCTTTCCTGGCAGAAACACACATGAGTGATGCTAAATCTGCACACTGTGGACTAAGAATGACTCTCCTGCTGCAATTTAGATGTCCATGGGAGTCAAGTTTTCCCAACTCAAATAGCAATCTAGTTTCAGAAAGAAGATCCAAAGATAGTTCACCATAGAGTCCAGAGTCACCTCAGTAGTATATCAAATGGGGGCTGGGTCTCCTGGAAGGCACAGAGAACCTTCTCCTGGAGAGAGACTGCAAACTGTATATATTGTTATAGGCAGCAAAGATAAGCCCAATCTATTATTTTTTTGGGGAGGGGGAGCTCTTGATTCCCCCTGATACTAAGCTGGGTGTGACAGGACTGACAGGTCAATGACAACCACAAGATTTGCTGATTAATAGAAGGCCTTAAAGGACCCATTTTTGAGAACTTGCGGTATGTAGAGTAATGAAACCCTGGACTCAGATGTTTAGAATTGTCATTCAGTTTTCTCAGTTGCGTCCAACTTTTCATTGGGCAAAACCCATTTGGGGCTTTCTTGGCAAAGATACTGGAGTGGTTTGCTATTTCCTTCTCTAGCACATTTTACAGATGAGGCAAACAGAGTTAAGTGACTTGCCCAGGGTCACACAGTTAGCAAGTGTCTGAGGCTAGATTTGAACTCAGAAAGATACCGGCCAGGCCCTTTATCCACTGTACCACCTAGCAGCTTAGAATGAATGAATTAAACTCTCGTTATTCTATGGCCCTGGCCCAACAGCAGCAGTGGTACTGACTAAGTATGGGGGAAAAAAAACCTGAACAATCATTTAGTGAAGAGGGGAATTGCCATCCCAAATCCTATCACTGATGGACACTTATTTATCCAGACTGGGAACAAGAAGGGTGGTCCCACAAGAAGAAGTAGTCTTGACCAGAAAGATCCAGAAAGCTGCAGGAATGTGAGGCTGGCTTGACTTTAGGTCAGGATCCGTAGAGACTGTCTACTACAGTACTGAAATGAATATTAACCTGTGAGGAACTCATGTATTACGTGAAATCATTTAAGTGTGTAGATGGTGAGTCAAGAAATCCCTCACTTAAATCCAATTCACTTGCAAGTCATGGCATCATCTTCCTGATGTCATGGTCCTCTTCAAGAAGTTTTAAAAGAAAGTTACATGTTGAATTTATTATATGCTTAAAAAAGTAAAGCAAGGGGCAGCTAGGTGGCGCAGTGAGTAAAGCACTGGCCCTGGAGTCAGGAGGACCTGAGTTCAAATCCAACCTCAGACATTTGACGCACTTACTAGCTGTGTGACCTTGAGCAAGTCACTTAACCCCAATTGCCCTGTCTTCCCCCCTGCAATATATACATATAAATACACACACATATATAAATGTAAAGACAATAGATATCAATAAAATTAGTTGTAAAAAAAAAGTAAACCAAGCTTTATATAATAAAAACTTGCAATTTCATATGCAATCTTCTTTATCTGTTCTACTATGTATATGGAAACACTCATTTTATTTGATGCTTGAGTTCAAAATTAAAAATAAATTAGTGTAAGTTCCTTATTGGCAAGGACTACTGGCTTTTGTATTTGTGTCTCTGGCACTTAGCATGGTGCTTGGGACATAGTAAATGGGTCATTGGTTTTTCATGCTTCATTTTGTCTGCCTCAGAAACAATCCCTCTTATCTATTTATTCTGTACCATCATGGAATTGTCTGAGGATCTTGGTGAATTTCTTAGGGACAGGACAGCCAGATTGGGAAATCATCAAAACTGAAACCTCTTTACTCAATCAAAACTTTCACGAATTCAGTGAAAGCAGAATAGAGGTCAGTAGTGTCCTGGACGATGTCTGAAGCTGCCATCCAGCCAAGATCAAACTTGAAGAAATTATCACATTATTTAGTTCAACACACCAAGAAGTTACAAAATAGTAGTCATATCACGTGAATTTATTTAGTATGTTTCCTAAAAGGCCCCATAGACTTCAGGAAGAGTTTACATATGGTATATTCTGGCTCGTAAAATTTGTTTGATACCTTTCTTCTACAGCCAATAGACTGATCTTTACAATCTGTCCATTACATTTTGAAAAACATAACCATGATTTTCAAGACAGGAAACATAAAATTGAGGCAGCTAGGTAAATAGGATGCCGGGCCTAGAGTCAGGAAGACCTGAGTTCAAATTTGACCTCAGACACTTACTACCTGTGTGACCCTGGGCAAGTCACTTCACCCTGTTTGCCTCAGTTTCCTCATCTGTAAAATGAGCTGGAGAAGGAAATGACAAATCACACCAGTATCTTTGCCAAGAAAACCCCAAATGGGGTCACGAAGAATCAGACATGACTAAAATGACTGAACAGCAAAAAAACAAAGAAATATGAAGTTGGATTTTTTCCTGCTTTCCTCAATTAGTTTTATAAAAATTCTGCAATTAGGCAGTAAGCTTTTTTATATAGTAAACTCTTGGTTAGCCTACATTCTATTAAGCACAACTCCATTAATCCAAACTTTTTCAAATAAAGACTACAACAATTTTTGTTCATAATGATGACCATAAAGTCCTGTAAGACCCCACAATGTCTTCTGAATTATCATGAATTAAAATGAATTTGCATTCCCAGGGCACCAAATAAGGGCAAAGGGAAGGAGCTCAGACACATTCTGGGTGGTGAGGAAATAAAGAAGAGTTAGAAACTGGTCTCAAATAATTCACACAACTCCCTGTTCATTAGACCACGGTGTGTGTGTGTGTGTGTGTGTGTGTGTGTGTGTGTGTGTGTGTGGTTTCTTCTTGTACTATGTTTGATTTAATTAATATTTCTTCATTTCCTTAAAGGAACCCTTCAAAAAAAAAGGCAGATGTGTGCATCCTCTTTTAAATTACTGCTCTTTTTTCTGATTTGGATTATCTGATGACAAATTAGAGGCACTTGAAAAGTTTTTGAAACTTAAAACTCTTCAGACGTTGCAGTGAGGTAAACGGCACCCTCTCTACTTAGCTTCCATTCCATTGTGTTTTCTGTCTACTGCCCACAAAGTATCAAACTCTTAGGTTATTTCCAGGCCAAGGAATGGATGACAAGACCACACTTTGCTCTCTACTCTTCAGTTAATGTAGTTAATCTCCTTCTATCCCACTCCCATGAAGAAAGTGGTTGAAGTGACAAATACATGATATGACAAGGCTAGGGGGAGCTAGGTAGTTCAGGGGATTGAGCACCAGGCCTGGAGTCAGGAAGACCTAAGTTTAAATCTGACCTAGTTGTGTGACCTTGGGTAAGTCACTTAACCTTGTTTGCCTAAGTTTCCCCATCTAAATGAGTTGGAGAAGAAAATGGTAAACCACTCCAGTATCTTTACCAAGAAAACCCCAAATGGAGTCATGAAAACTTGGACATGACCAGAAAAAAATAATTTCATTCGATCTTTAAACTAGCCCTGCTAACTCAGTAGTATGAAGATTATTGGCCTCATTTTACATAGAGGAAAACTGAGCCTTATAACTGAAAACTTCTAAAAATGAACAAACAAAAAAGTCGGACTTCCAATACTGTCACTACCTTGTCCCCTTGTATAAGATTGCAGGAGAGGTTAGACACTGGATGTATGTCTACATAATTGTCATGGGAAGTCTGATCCAAGCTAATGATATTTTAACCCCAGTCTCCTTTCTTCTCTTTCACTTCTGAAATTCCTGAGGCCCAAATTCCTGTTGCACTCTCTCTGTCCTCCCACTAAGAATCTGAGATTAAGAAATTCTGTGTAAAGATTTTTGTGCCTTACAGTAGGAAGCCTCTCGCATAGGAGGATCTCATTGCTTTGCTAAGAGTAAAGCCTATGGCCCAGCCAAGTCAGCTCAGAAAGAACGCTTTTGAAGAATATGTTTTTTCTCTATGCTTCTACACAGGATGCAGTTTCCAGCTGAACTGTAGCTGTCTAGCTGTCTCTTGGGCAGACTCCCTGAAACAGTTTGCCAATTCACACAGGGAAGGGGGCAAAGCTCTGCCAACAGATGATTCTAACAGTTTTCACAACTTCTAATTTAGTGGTCTTCTTATAAACAGCCCCCTTGACAGAACACCACTGATTTCCATGGTTTGCTGAAGTGTTTCATCCAGGGTGGGCCTTCTCCTAAGGCTCATGAAGGCCTACCTAGTGCCATGGGAACTAGCTATTTAAAGAAGTCCTTTTGGTTATCATTATTACAAGCCTTAGTCCAGCCAGGTTTTAGCCTTTTGAACACTGTTCTTACAGGTTCACGTAACTCATTTATGTTTCTTCTTGGTAATGTGAGCTTCTATTCATTTTTTGCATATGTCCATTCTGAGAGACATCTTCAAAGTATCATTTCTAGGTACACCTTGGCCCAGGGAGGCCCTCTGCAGGTTGATAGGGTAGGGTGGGTTTGGGTTGGGCCTGGATGCATTATCAACCGTGATAGGGAATCCTTTTCCTCGGCCTGCACCTACAGCTAGTCGAAGACTCTTCTTTTCTGGCCTCTCTCTCCCTCTCATTCTGGGACTCCAGCTTCAGTCTGTGAATTGCTAACGGAAGGACATCCATCAAACCTCATTTTTCTCCTTTTTTGCATATCTCTCTCTTTGCCTATCTTTGTTTTTCTGTCTTTCTTTTGCTATGTTCTTGTCTGTGCCTGTTTTTCTATCTCTGTTTCTATTTGTCTCATTGTCTCTGTCTCTCTCTGTTTGTCTGTCTGCCTGTCTATTTGTGTCTCTGTCCCTGTGTCTTTCTGTCTTTGTCTCTCTTCTGTCTGTTTCTGTCTCTGTCTCCCTCCCTTCTCTCTCTCTCTCTCTCTCTCTCTCTCTCTCTCTGTCTCTCTCTCTCTCTCCATCTAACTTGAAATCCATTTTTAAGTAAAGCAATATTTTTACGTATTGTCAGAAATGACTCCAACACCATGACTCTCTAAGGTTCAGTTTTGATGAGGTGATCTTGAAAGCTATTGAACAGTTTACAAAAGGAAGGCACTAATATGCTACAAGGTATGACATTTAGTTCCTCTGGATACTCATTTGGTCATCAGAAAAGATACAAAAAAGGAAGCAGTAACTCCCATGGCCTTCAGAAATCCAAGCAGTCTGAGAGGCTTAGACTCCTCCTGGCTGGGAATTTTTATGCTCTTAAATGACTAGGAAGCTGCCTTTGGGAAGCTGAGGACAATCAGATTCCAGAAACAGTTTTGTCCTTGTCATTGTCACAGTCTTCATCTTCAAAATAAAATCTAATCCCTAAAGACTAGGGAAGATGGGACATGGGCCTGAAGAGGTTAAAGAAAAATGATGATGATAGGTTTCTAGGGGTGCTCGAGATCCCAAAATGCCAATATGCCGGGTCCTGCTGAAAGAATTCGACTCAAGCCTTCTCAGCCAAGAGAAAAGACAAAGTTTAATAGGGATTCACCATAATGGGTTTGTGATGCCTGTTTTCACAAGCGGGCCAGATTCAGTCATGGAGGCAAGATGAAACTTATATACACAAAGATTGTGGAAGGGATTGAGGGGTGGTCTGGGGTGACTAGAGGAGGGGTTTAGGGAGGGTCTTGAGGAGGAGTCTAAGGAGGACCTTGATGGGACCCAGATGAGGTCAGATGCCAGGGACTAGGACTCCAAGAACCAAGAGAATGGGATTAAGGGTGGGAAGTAGCTAGACAATAAAGGGCTAGGCTAGGTAGAAATTTGGGCCTAACGATAATGTAAGGCTTATGGCCTTAGGGGAAGGCCAGCTCTTGTTGGAGGAGAGTTCAAGGGAATTCCCAGAGACTGTACTCCAGGTTCAAGGGGGTTCCCAGGTCTCATCGTGATGGGGATGGGAAAGAGGAGAGGAAAGTAAAATGCATCAGGGAAGACCAGGACAATTAGGGTCCAGGAAGAGCTTTGTCTTCTTTTAGGTAAAGCCTTCTATTATTTTGGGGTCCACATCCTGCTGTGGCATCCTTGTGGTACTGCTTTCCAATTGGCTGGCTATTGTGGTCCTGTCTGAGATCAGATGGATGTGGTTGTGGTTGAGTGCATTGACACACCTCTTGTTTCTGTGAGAAATGTGAGGAATGGGTCTGGAGGCAGTGGTTAACTGTTAGAGGTGGTGGCTGTGATTCCATCACATGGACATGCCTGCTGTTCTAGTGGGGCAACAAAGAAGCTAAAATATTGAGTTGGGGAGTAAGGGAGCAGTGGCTAGGTGGCTAGGTAGGGGCAGGGGGCCTGCTGTTCAGTGAAATCTATGATTGAGTCTAGGAGCCTGTGGTGTGGTTAAAGCCAGATTGTATCGGTAAATCAGGACATGTCTGCTGTTTAGTGAGGCCCATAAGGAAGTCAGAATATTGGGGCTGGGGGGCAGCTTTATTAGGATTCCATCAAAAGGGTGTGCACAGTTTTATAGCCCTTTGGGCATAGTTCCAAATTGTTCTCCAGAATGGTTGGATCAACATAACTTTTTTTTTTAATTTTTACAAAGATGATCTGGGTTCAAGTGTCCCCTCTGACATGTACTGGCTGTGTAAGCCCCACAAAGGCCATTTAACCTCTCAATTCAAGCAACAATTATAAATTTAAGCAAAGTCACCTATCTCCATGGTCAGAGAATGGGAAAACAAACTAATTTATGAGGTCCCAGGGTGAAGGTCATTAATGACTGAAGAGCTTAAGAAAATTTCATAGAAGAAGCAACATTTTATTTGAGAATCTTATTCCAACAACTCAGATATTTTTTTCACATCAGCTGCTATCTTAACACATATTTTCCATCCTATACTAGTAGGAGGGCTTTTTTTTCATTGTTGTTTAATTCTATTGTAGTGTTATTGCTTGTTCCAAAATTCACTTTAAAAACCATAAAAGCCCACCCTGTATTCATGTGTTAATGGAGACCATTCATACTTAACCATGAGTCAGAGGGCAAAGATTTGAAACAATTATAATTAACTAAGGAAAAAAGAGTTTGTCTGAGGTTCCAGTGGTGGCTGGAGCTGTCCCTGCCAGCAAACTCGAGTGGGCGAGGTGGGGAGGGGAGGGAAGGGGGCAGCAAGTGGCACAGTGGATAGAGGGACAGGTCTGGAATCTGGTCTCAGACTCTTACTACTTGTGTGACCCTGGGCAAGTCACTTAATCTTATTTGTCTCAGTTTCTTCATCTGTAAAATGAGCTGGAGAAGGTAATGGCAAACCACTTCTTTGCCAAAAAAAAAAAAAAAAACCAACAAACCCAAATGGGGTCGTGAAGAATTGGACAGATTTGAACAACAGCAAAGGTCCATACTGTGAATGGAATTTAAGCCCACGAGAACTTTGATATATTGTATTAATATGTGAAGATGACAGCAATCACTCTCTGGGTGTTTAAAAAAAGAAACAAACAATGCATAATAAACAATCTTTTCCACAATGTACATACATGGAGGTCTTTGGTCTGTACATAGTCCATGTAAGCTCCAAGGATCCTTATCCCAACTCCTACTCTCACAGATGAGTTTTGGTTCATGGAGCAAGGCTACCTCTTCCCCTCTGGGTCCTAAAGGGCAGGACCTGAGGGGTGATTCTCTAATGACATTTGTTCAAGCCCCCCACACCAGTTTGGTTCCTACCCCCTAAGCTCATTCATGGAGGATAGATTTAATCACCAGCCTTAAGTAGCTTTTACAGAGAGACACTTATTAAGGAATGAGAGTTGGAACAAAACATCCCTCCCAAAACCAGGTGACACACTCTCCCACAAGAGAGCTTAAACTTAGAGGCCACTTCTCACCTCCATGAACTGCTTTGGAACCTCTCTTATTTCTCCATGATGCCCCAGGAATCTCATCATTGGGAAACCTCATCATCCCCAAAATGGAGTCTGTCTTGGTCCTCATACCTCATCACTACCCTCTGCCTCTCTGATTAGAAGGTGGAGCCCCAAATTCCAAAACCTCCACTTAAGGACAGCACGACCACCTCCTCATTTCCCACCTGGCTATGCTATTTTTGGACTTCTCTGACTTTTCCAAAATGCTCCCACAATATGGATCCTGCACTTCACGCTCAACCCCTTATTTTTAGCTTTCTTTTGTATGTTTTTGTTGTTGTTCAGTTATTTCAATCACGTCTGACTCTTTGTGACCCATTTTGTAGTCTTCTTGGCAAAGATACTGGAGTGGTTTGCCATGTCTTTCTCCAGCTCATCTTACAGATGAGAAACTGAGGCAAACAGGGTTAAATGACTTGCCCAGGGTCACACAGGTACTAAATGTCTGAGGCCAGATTTAAACTTATGAAGATGAGTCTTCCTGATTCCAAGTCCAGTGCTTCTACCACCCTTTCGTATGTTGTCTTCCCTCACTAGATTGTAAGCTACTTGAAAGCAATAACTGTCTTTCTTTTTCATATTTGTATTCTCAATGCTTAGCACAGAGCCTGGCACATAGCAGATACTTAAATGTTTTTTGACTGACTTGGAGAGCACATGTGGCAAAGGGGTAGTCTACAGCTCCTTGTTTGCTGACAGTCCTTTCCTCTTATTCAGAGTTCTCACGAAGTTTCCCTCAAGAGTAGTGGTCAGGGTCCATCTGTCCTGGGCTCCTGATACAGACTCCATAGTCTACCAAGATGCTAGTAGTATAGAAAGTGAGGAGTTCATCATCTTCCTTCAAAGTTCTCAGTATCTTCCCCTAGCCAAAGGAAAAAGCAAGGCCTTCCCTTCCCAGCCCCAGACAGTTCCTCCCTAGAACGTGTTAGAAAGCCACACTTATTCCAGTTTCTGGAATGAATGCCTTCTCAACTTGCTTGATAATTTATAGACAATCCCTGAAGCACAGCCAAGTTTCTTTGGCCCATCTGAATAGGATTCCTGAACAAAGTCATTCCAGTTAGAATGACTTTTCAAATTTACTGTTAGGCCTCTGATTGAATTGATTGATTGCACATCTTATCACTTACTTTAAATGGGGTGAGGTTGAATAAATCAATCAACTCCACCCTTACATGTGGATCCAGCTGCTGTTTGGGGAGCTTGCCATTATTTATAATTTTGACTTTTTAATAAGAGTACTGGGAGGAGGGCTGGTTTGAACCCAGAGAATGCTTGTGGGGGGCTGGTTAACTTAGTTGATTAGAGTTTGGTGCTAATGAAATCATGGACTCGATTCAAATCCCCCAATGGGATAGTTAGTTTTCCTCTGTACTGTTTGTAGAGGTACTCCTTACTCTTGTCAGCCATTTCACAAATACCTGCTATTGATGAGAAAAAATAGAAGAATTATTGTGATTATTGGGACAGAAGAAAAAAAACAACACCTCAAACAAATAGCACATCCTACTGATGGCAAGTTAGGAACATTGTCTGAGGTGATACGGACAGGGATTGGACCTTCATTTTAATTGGTGAAGGGAGTTCCCAGTAAGGAGATTCGTTTACCAACTTCTCTGTAACTTATAATAATAGAGAGCTGCTTATAGTTCTGAAAAGTCATGGGACTTACCCAGAATCACAAAGCCAGTATGTGTCAGAAGTGGGATTTGAACCTAGATCTTGTTGGCTCCAAGACCCACTCTTCTATCCACCAAAATATGTTGCCTCTTTTGAGTATGAAGAACAATGTTATTAATGTGAGTGGGGGGAAATCACTCTTTCCCCTCTTGATGACTCTGCTCTGCCTCTCATGTAGCCCAGGGCTTTGATCTCCACCACTGAGGAGAGAGAGCAGCTAAGTGGCACAGTGGACAGAGTGGTGGGCCAGATGTCCAAATCTAACTAGCTATGTGATGCTGGGCAAGTCGCTTAACCCCGTTTGCCACAGTTTCCTCATCTATAAAATGAGCTAGAGAAGGAAATGGCAAATCACTCTAGTATCTTTGCCAAGGAAACCCTAAAAGGGGTCGTGAAGAGTCAGATATGACTGAACAACAAAGGAGAGAGAGAGAGAAACAGAGACAGACAGAGACAGGCAGAGACAGAGACAGAGAGAATTTATTAAGAGCTCCCAGCATGCCAAAAACTGTGCTAAATGCTGGGGATACAAATAAAAGCAAAAGACAAATCAATACCTTCCCTCAGTGAGCTTACATTCTAGTTGAAGGAAAGAGCACATAAAGGGCAGATGAAAGTTGGTGATGGTGGTGGGGAGCAGGGAAGCTACCCATTGGAGAGGTTGTCCAGTGTGTCATGGGCTGTCTTTGTTGTTCTTCTTTTGTTCTTGAAGAGGACTAATGACATCAGAAGGGTGATGTTTTGACTTGCAAGTGAATTGCATTTAAGCAAGGCAGGGCTGTGAAAAGTTTTCAGCCTCACTTTTTCCTCTAATGTCATTTAGAGTCCAGTGGACAGACATAGGCTGGGATGATTGGTGACGGCCTCAGATACAGTGGGAGACCTTGGCTTTTTTAAGCTAAGGTGTTGCCTCAATGATGGGTTGGTCTGGGTTTGAAGGGAGCATGAATGGTTCCTCAAATGGAGTTTTGTAAAGGATCTCCCCAACTGGAGGAAGAGGCCACAGGGACAGAAGTATTGTCAGCATGAAGAGAAGGCCACTCACTGCATCAGAGGTGGAGATATGATCTGATACTTGGGGAGGACTAGGTTTGACCGTGGCCTTGGCAAACCTACAATCTAGTTATATAGACCTAACATTTTGTCTAGTCTATATTGAAAGGATGAAGCTGGGAAATAGAGTTCCTCACTCAACTTTACGGGAAAGAGGCTAGAAGTATCGGTTGGCTTGTTTGCTTGACTTTTATGGCCTCACTAGAAGTAAATTGAAGGAAGTGACTTAGTCCAAAAAGGTTTCTGTTTTGTTTAAAAAAGTTAGTTCTTGTGGGTTTCTTTTTTTAAGCCTACATAGGTCATTTTATTTGAAGTGAATGTTCTCCTGGTTTTCCAAAAGGAATGGTATTATTTTCAGAAGCCATTAATATGTTATGCAATTCTCTGCAAGCACGGGTGTGCCCCAGACTATGGAAGAATGAAATGAGGGCCCTTGGCCCATTCATAAACAATCTCCGTACATGGAAACATGGAAGAAGGAACACATGTGTGCCGGGCAAGAGTGTTATGGAAAAGGAAGAAAGACATGGACATAGCTATGTTGCTAGAGGGAGGAGTATATTGATGAAAACTGGCAAATGGAGAGAGGTTGGAAGATTAGAGAAATGGATCATGAGGTCCTTGGAAAGCCAGATGTGGAGTAGAGGGAAAGACACAGTCTTCTGAAGTGAGGTTGAACATCTGGACCCATTATGGGGAGGATGACTAGCTGGACAAAGAGAGAAAATATGGAGAAAGTTTGAGAATGATTTTTCTCCTACCGAAAAGAATTAGGAAGATTTCTAGAATGGCAACCAGCATAAATTCCTGAAAAAACTCCATGAGGCTAAGTCAAAGAGAGGTGATTGATCTGCAATCCAGCAATCAGACCAGTGAGGAGAGGTATGTGTTTTTTATCCATTTAAAATCATTTATTCATTCATCCACCATTTATTATCCATTTCTTTTCACTAGCTATCCTCCATGACTAGAATTCTCTCTCTCCTCACCTCTGCCTCTTGGATTCCCTGGCTTTCCTTAAGATTCAGCTCAAATTCCACATTCAGCAGGAGGCCTCTCCCTGTGCTCTCTCTTTAGCTATCCTCTCTTCCTTTCCACCCGCACCCCCAGTGCCCTAGTGTCTTCCCTCTGAGAAGGATTTTATTTTTAGTATTTCGTTTTTAGTTTTAGTTTTGTTTGATTTGATTTTCAGTATAAATCCAGCTCTTTACCTTTTTTGGTGACCCCATACAAGCCAAGACACTTCCATCCATTTTCTCCTCATCTCTCACCACCTCTTCATCTCCCCTCGAGTCGGTGCTGAGAAGTAGGGGTGATGCTTATCATCAGGGTTAGTGCTGGAGGTTGGGAGTGCTTAAGATGGTGATCAGGGAAGAATCAGAGGTTCTTAACCTGGGGTCTGTGAACTTGTGTTTTTTTTCTAATATTTTGATATTAATTTTTATATTAATTTTTCTAATTAATTCTAGCTAATATTTTGATAACTATTGTAGTTCTTGAGTTGTTTCAGTCATGTCTGACTCTCCGTTACCCCATTTGGGTTTTTCTTGGCAAAGATACTAGAATAGGTTGCCATTTCCTTCTCCAAATCATTTTTTAATATGTATGTTTTTAAAATTTTATTTTATTTTTAATTTATGGAATAAAACAAGTGTTTCCATAACATAGTGCAATTTTAAAAAGGATGATTGCACATGAAACTGCAAATCTACTATGCACAACTCACTATTACTTTCAAATATACAACAAAATTATCATTGCCAAATCATTTCACAGACCAGGAACAGAAGCAAACAGGGTTAAGTGACTTGCCCAGGGTCGCACAACTAGTAAGTAAATGTCTGAGACCATTTTTGAACTCAGGTCTTCCTGACTCCCTGGCCAGTGTTCTATCCACTGTGCTACCTGGCTGCCCATTTGATAACTACATTTCAATATCATTGGTTTCATTCATGTTCCTATTTGTTTTATTTTAAGCATTTAAAAATATTATTCTGGGAAGGGGTCCATAGTCTTCACCAGACTGCTAAAGGGGTCCATGACACAAAAAGAACTTTCTGGGGTAGACCCAACAGGAGAAAAGGTGGGGGGGTAGCTCAAAAGTTTCATCCATCTTTCACCCCTCACTTTGTTCTCCTTCCTCCTCTTGAAGCACTAATCAAGATTTATATTGGTGTACTTCTCTGGGAAGCTGAGGTTCACATAGAGTACAGTAATTTGATGAAGAATGAATCTTTTAAAATCTACATTTGGCTCATTATTATCTTTCTGATCTGATAAAATAAGATTCTGAGGCAAAATCTCCTGCTGGATCAGGTGCTGGGTGGCAGGCCACATGCAACTAAGTCTTTTTAATCTTTTGGTTCCTCCCCACACCTGTTCCCTCCAAACAGTCTGAGGACTATGGTATTTAATGTCATCTTTTTAACATCACAAAGCAACAACGGTGCTATTGGTAGTTGCTCAGCAGATATTATTCAATAAATACCTAATAGTTACTTCTCAGTATAATGCTGGAATGTTTTCTCCTGTTCATCAGTATTGGAACTCTCTGATTCCAGTTAACTTGGTGCTTTTATACAGGATTCCAAGGGAATGTTAAAATTCCTCAGCATTTGGAACAGACTTCTTGTCTGTTAACCATTCAGTAAATAAATATTTATTAAGCACCTACTATGTGCCAAGCATGGTCTGCTGTCATTTCCCTTCACCAAAAGGCTTTCTTTTTTTAAAAAAATCACTTTCTCTTTCCTTCCTTTGTTCCTTTCTCTCTTTCTTTCTCACTTTCTCTCTCTCTTCCCCTTCCTTCTTTTCTTCCTTCCTTCCCTTCTCACCTTCTCTCTTCTTTTCTCTTTCATTCTCTCCCTTTCTTCCTTTCTCTTTCTCTTTCTTTCCTTCCCTTCCTTCCATCCCTCCTATCTTTCCTTCCTTCCTTTCTTTCCTTCTCACTTTCTCTCTCCTTTTCCTTTCTTTCCTTCCCTTCTTTTAAAGTTTTGTGTTTTTGTAACATCGTATTTGCAAATTACTGTCACTCCGTGAGAGCTCTCTTATAACAAAATAAAACGATTAAATAAAACTGACAATGCAGTGACCTCACATAAAAATGCATGAAACATTTCATATCTGTAGTACTTCCCCACCTCTATATTTTTTTAAAAAATATTTTTATTAATTAACATGAATCTATTTTATCTCCCCCCAAAACCTCTGCTCCATATCACTTGATAAGAAAAAAAAAGAAAAACAAATTCCTGCTAATAAAGATGTATAGTCAAGCAAATCATCCCCCCATTGACTGTATACAAACACATCTGTCTCATTCTACACCTTCAATCCATCACCTCTCTTTTAGGAGGTGGACAGAATATTTCATCATCAGTGCCCTGGGATCATGGATTGTATTGATCACAACTCTCAGAGCTTTCAAAGTTGTTTGTCTTGACAGTATTGCTGTCACTGGGCAAATTGTTCTCCTGGTTCTGCTTATTTAATTTTTCATCAGTTTATAAAGTCTTTTAAATTGTTCATTTTTGTAATATTGATGTTCTAGTACAAATTGTCCTTCTGGTTCCACTCACCTCACTCTGCATCAGTTCACCTAAGTCCTTCCATGTCCCTGTTTCTTACTATCTTACAGTCTAATAATTTTCTGTTCTATTCACATACCATAGCTTATTTAGCCATTCCTCAATGGATGGGCATCTGTTTAGTTTTTAGTTTGTGGAAGAGCTGCTGTAAACATTTTTGTGTATAAATGACCTTTTTCCTTATTTCATTGATCTCTTTCAGGCATAGGACTAGCAATGGCATCATTGGGTCAAAGGAATTTCAAAGACTCTTCACACTTAGTCTAAGGTTTATGATTGATTACTTATTAAAAATGGAGTGAGACTGAATAAATCATCCAACCGCACCTTTACATCTTATTCTTTAGGAACTATTGTCAGTCCTTTTATATATTTTTCTTCATTTGGTTATGACCTCTTTTTTATCCATTGCATCTTCAGAATTTTCCATGGGGTGAAATAATAGCTATCTTATATGCAATACCATTTGTTACCATGAGTGCTTATATGAGAGCTGGGGGTTTGATTACTTACATTTGTGGGACAACAAGCACAAGCTATATTTTGAGATTTTCTAGAGCAGAGTCTGGGTTGGGGCTGAACGAGCCAAAATGGATATGACCTTTCCAGGGAGCCCCAAAAGATCAGATGTAGGGCATGTGAGCCTAGAACTTGTGGGGCACTGAACCACAGGTCACACAAATCTTTTGTCTTTTTCATTTCTTCATCCTGAACCACATTTTCTAGCATGGTTTTCCTTTTCTCCCTTGTTCTCATTTCCACAGTGAAATCATCTAGTAGTATGTGGTTTTTTTGATATTTTATATTTTTTCTGATTATATATAAAAACAATTTTTAATATTCATTTTTTAAAAAATTTTGAGACCCAAATTCTCTTCCTTTCTTCCTTCCCCTCCCCCTCATTGAAAAGGCAAACAATTTGATACACATTTTACATATCATGGTATATTTTGACCTAGCTTGGAAGACCTGTTGAAATTCTTCAGAGAATTTCTCTACTTCTTCATCCTCTGAAATGCATCTTGGTGCACAAATAACAATTATTTTCATGGTAGTTTATTTACAATTCTCCAGAGCAATGCCATGCAAGGTCACCAACTAACCCACAAAAGGATCTTCCTTATTACTTTGATGATAAACAAATGTTAAAATTCAACCAGTTCCTCTATTTGCCTTTCCAAGGACAACCAACCCATGAAGTATCTAGAAGGCAGCTAATGATGCAGTGGGTAGAGTTCCATAATTAACAAACTCTCTTTCATCTCAAACCTTTTCCTTTCTCTCTCCCTCCATCTCCTGACTTCCTTCTGACGACACTGCATTCCTGGCTGCCTTTTCCACTTTCAGTTCCACCCCCAACTCACTGGATATGGTGAGGATACTGGAATACTCCTTGCTCCCCTTTGCTACTTCTTGCCTCTCTCTCTATCCTCAGTAATCTCTCTTCCTTTGAGCTTCATTCAATCCAAATTCATCATCTTGTCAAGATTCTAGTAGCTGTTATCTACTGGACCTCAGGATATCCTTTTTCCTTCCTCAATGAGTTTAGTGCTTGGCTCACAGTTCTTCTCTGCTCCCCAGCTCCTACCCTCATACCAAGGGATTTCACTATATATCTTATATACATACATATATATGTATATATATATTTATATACATATACATATACATATACATATATATATATAAGATATATATCTTCAAACATTCTAACTGCCCATTTCCTCAATCTACTCAATTCCCAAGACCTACTCATCTACTCCACCTCAGCTACAGAGATAGGAAGGAAGGAAACAAGCATTTATTTAGCACTTACTGTGTGCCAGGTGCTGTGCTAAGCACATTACAAGTATTATCTCATTTAATCTTTACAACCCTATGAAGAAGGTGCTATTATTATTCCCATTTCACTGTTGAGGAAACCAAAGCAGATGAAGTTAAGTGACTTGCCCAGGGTCACACAGCTAGTAAGTATCTGAGGCAGAATTTGAACTTATGTCCTGAATCCAGGTCCAATGCTCCATCCATTGTACTACACACCTGCTTCATCTTATTGTCATTACTCACCAGTATTCCATGTCCATGTTCATGAAGGTATCATGAGAAATTCCTCTACCTGATCATGATTTTTTATAATTCCATCTTTCTCTTTGCATTAAAGTCTCTGACTCTGTCTTTGTCTTCTTCTCTGCTCCAGTCCCTTCACCCTCTCATTTCAACTCAGGTTATCAACCCCACAATGACTATTCTCTTCTCCTCTTTGTGAATTAGCCAACTCTATGCTATCCTCTATACTGAAGTCCCTTGTTGTATTGCCATGCATGCCGACCAGACCCCAATCTTGGATAATGCTTCACACGACCAATGAGATGGAGGATGAGACTCTCTGAACTCTCTCCCAAGCTCCATAATCTCACCACCTGCTGGATAATTTAGTTATTGTCTCACTAGCATTTTAAACCCAATTTGTCTAAAGTTGAACTTATTTCGTCATGCTTGCCCTTAAACCTGCTCTTCCTTTTGACTTAATTATTGGTCATCGGAAACGCCATTTCTCTCACTTTACTAAATTAGCAACCTTGGTTTTATCTTCGATTTTTCCCCCCTCCATCTCACATACCCATTTACTTACCAACTGATTTTTGAGTTTATGTTGCTTATTCATTTGTTCATCTAACAAACCTTCATTTAGCCCTTTCTGTAACTGGAAAACTCTGCAAAGCTCTGGGAAAATACTGAGCTATAATAAGATGGTTTTTGCCTGATCCTTATGATCCCTCAAACCTCTCCAAGATAAAAATTTTGCATAAGAGATAAAGTAATGCTAGCTGTTTCTTCAGTCTAGGACATGCTAACTAGGACTCAGTGGTATCAAACCACTACTACCCATTCTGTACATAGAAAGTGACAAGGGTGTTCTGCCTAGGACTGCAGCATGGCAGCACACTGTGCTGCAATAATACTCATCTAGAGAACTGAGGAACAGAGGGAATTATGGCAGGGACTCAGCAAGTACGTGGGCTATTCTGCCAGGCCTGAAGGAAAAACAACTGGTTTCCAATTGAGTCCAGCTCTGCTCCCTCCACTTTAGAAGTCACTTGAGGCTGAGACTGAGGCTGATGAAGTTTCCTCAGTATGGAAAGAGACTAAACAGCTTTGAGGTCCAGACCCTGGGGAAATTACCATCAAAGGGGAAAGAGTAAGAAAGTGAGTGATAAGGGAATATAAAGGAAAAAAGGCAGAAACTACCAAAGATCTCAGGAGGAAGAAAACACAGTTAAAGACCTTGATCATAAAAAGATACACCATCAGAGAAGATATTCATAACATGAGATTATGGCTTCCAGATCATCTGAATGAGGCCAAATAACTCCAAATAAATATTGCAAGATAAAGGAAAACTAATCAATACTTGATGAAACACAGGACCCTATTGATTGCCAAGAGAAC
Organism: Trichosurus vulpecula; assembly: GCF_011100635.1. NCBI lineage: Eukaryota > Metazoa > Chordata > Mammalia > Diprotodontia > Phalangeridae > Trichosurus > Trichosurus vulpecula. The sequence goes on from NC_050579.1 coordinate 248,832,073, forward strand.
ATGAAACCACAGTAGAATATTCCTGAATGATTCAAGAGAGAAAGTAGAATTTATGGTCTGCATAGCAGAAATAATCAACAGAATAGAAAAAACTCGAATGAATCATGGCAAATCTCACCAAATAAACAAAACAGAGAATAGCTAATTGTAGAAGGACAACTTAGAATAAAAAAGAAGCAAAAAACAATTACAATAGGAGAAAACATGATCTCCAGGTACGAAAAACATACTGATCTCAAAGACGGGATGCATAGAGACAAGTAAAGGATTATAGGTCTCTAAGAAGACTACCACCACTACATTCTACAACAAAAACATTCTTTTTACATTTTATCCTCCTGTATGTACTCTATGATCTTGTGGTACTGACCTTATTCCTGCTGCTTACACATGAATTCCATCTCCTGATTTCGTGCCTTTTCACTGGCTATTCCCCCATGTTTATAATGATATCTTTCTTCACCTCCACCTCCTGATTTCCTTCAAGACTAGGCTCAAATCCCACCTTCCATAGACGGCCTTTCTTGATCCAGCTCCCTCACCTCCAACCCCCATACACCACTGCTAGTATCTTCACTCTGAGATTACCTTGCATTGATACTGTGTATATTTTATAAGTATAATATTTTGTGTGTTGTCTTCCCAATTAGAATGTTAGTTCATTGAGATCAGGGATCATGTATTTTAAAAATATCTTTGTATGTCTAATGTTTAACATGATACCGTGCACATAATAAATATTTAAATGTTTATTGACAGATTGACTGCTTTAGGGATACCTGCTCCTTTATTTCCTTCAGAGGCCCCATGTTAATTGTATCTCCCTCTAAAAACTATAATTTGAGAGTGACTAGTGGATTACCTGGGGTCTATTCAGGGAACGGTATTTATGCTTTACCCTGTGAGAATATTCTTTAGAGTTCTTAGGGGAACACTGATCCATATAACAAAGAATTACCTAAGTTTTCCCCTGTCTCAGTTCAATTGTTTTTCTTATTAATGAAAATCTTGCAGAGCATCACCAAGTCTAGTCTTTGTTCAGAGAAGTATGTGTAATGTAATATAAACTGAGATACTATGAAATTTTAACCTTTTTATTATTACAATGATCATGATATTAAATAAATCAGTTGGGAATGATTCCTCCCTAGAAACAACAGTGAAGAAGGCACTTTATAAACCTTAAAACACTGTGTGAAATATTACTATTATCACTTCCCTGAAAGCCCTTACTATGGCTGCCAAGTTCGGAGGCATCACTTTCAATCTCTTATACCTTGCTCTCTTGAAAAATTTCTTCTATCTTTTACAAAAGGATGAGGCATTCTGAATCCAACAACAACAACCAAAACCAAAAATGTGTTTGCTATATGAGTCATTTTAGCCAGTTTCTGAGAGGATAGGCTAACACACCTAAATCATGGGAGTTTCATCCAAAACAAGCGATCAAGGACAAAAGAATCTGGGGAACAAAAATTTCTGTGAGAAGGAACACAGTGACACTAAATCACTTGTGAAAAAGAAGCATGTCACAGGTGGCACAGTCTGGAGGAAATAGGGCAGTGGGCAATCAAGAGTAGAAAATCAAAGGTAGAAATAAATGGAATTGAAAATCTTTTCCTTCTCTGTCTTGTACCTAAGTGATAGAATGGATAGAGCACTGGAAGTAGAGTCAGAAATACCTGAGTTAAAAATCTGTCTTCAGACACTTGTTAACTGTGTGATCCTGGACAAATCATTTAACCTCTCTGTCATTAAGTTTCCTCAACTGTAAAATGGGGATAATAATAGCACCTACCTCTCAGAGGTGTGAGGATGAAATGAGATTATACTTGGAAAGGTGCTTAGCATAGTAGCTGGTACATAGTAGGCACTTAATAAATGTTTGTTCCCTCTTTTCCCACACACTGCTCCACTTCATTTGACTTTTCTACCAGCCAGGTGAACTCAGAATGAGTTTAATAGAACCATAAATTCGTGCTTGATTGATTTGCTGAATCACACGATTCCAATAGCCTTTGTAAATGGCTCTTCTGGGGCAGGGCTCAAGTGTGTGCTAGTGAGATGACATAAATCAAATAATTGATGAGCTATGGAAAATCAGAACAAAAATTAAAGTTGAGAGGGACCAAGAAGTAATATAATTCACACACACTCCCTCCCTCATCCCTATAGGAATCGCTCCTAAAACATCCCCGACAAGTATTTTCCTAGCTTCTACTTTTAGCAATGAATTTTCTAACTAATAAGGCAGTCCATTTTATTGTTGAGCAACTCAACTATTGGAATTTTTCTTTATATTAGGCATAATTATTCTCCTTGTAACTTACTCACCACCACCACCACCATCATCACAGTTAATATTTTTATAGTGCTTTCTAGTGCTTTATCAGGTTGACAAAGCGCTTTACATATATTATCTCATTTGAACATGACACACATTTTTATGCAATTGGGAAATAGCAGAAAAATATCAACATGAAAATCAGGGTGGAACAAGAATCAACATGATATTGTATGTGCTGAAATTGCAATTTAAGAAATGGTAACAACTAAAACTTGCCAACATTATTGAGTGAAGGCTGAATGTAAGGACCATCAAGTGCCAAAAAAATTTTTTTTCAATGGTTTGGAAACTGTTTGCTGCCTCATGAAAAAAAAATCAAAGATATAGCAGCTTGATAGTAGCTGGAAATCTAGCACTTCTAAGATCTACTAATCAAAAAGAACCTTTATGCTGTATGATTTTACATAGACTCAACCTGCCAAAGGAAAACCAGAAAGTCTTCCCAGAGTACCATATAACAGGTCAAAGGATGGTATGTAGGAGCATGGTGGTGGGTTTAATTCAGCCTTGCAAATAGTTACCCTCTATTTTCTGCTGGGAATAATTTATGCTGGGAGAGTAGAAAAGAATGCAGACTTTCACTTTGTTCAATTGTCTTTGTACCTCCACAGGAGAAGGGCAGACTGATAAATGTTCTGTATTTGTTTATAAAGGCTGGCAGAGCTAAGTAAATTTTCCATTTGGAGATAATATAACAGGGTGAAGCCTGACAGCATTAAAGAGAAGAAGTACACCCACACTAAAGAAATGAGCATACAGCACTAAGGAGGTTTTTCAAACCTTAACAAATACTAGCCATTAAGATGATTCCACGTTTCCTGGACATGTGTGAAGGACCTTTATTGTGCATAGCAGTTCCCAGGAGTGGGGGAGACATGGTAAGCTTGGCATAAGGGCCTTGGCTCAGCATCTATCCCAGCTGATCCATGGAAAGGAAATGTATTAGAGCTTCCTGCCAATGCCTCCATAACCAAATGGACACACATGGTTGCCAACAACAAGTTCTATGAAATGAGATATAAAATATAGATAATATTATTATTAACAATAATATATAATATACATTTTTTTTAAATTATATAAACACCAAAGTGGCCTAAAATGTCTACATGTATCTATTAGGAAACCTATTTATTTATAGGTGATGTCAAGGAAAAGCAATCTTTAGTCTAAAAATGCTTCGAGGAAATATCATGAACTAGGACACTGTGACAATCTTTGACAATTTGTAAGGCTACTAACCATAATATTCTGCTTCCCTAATGAGGAGTAGTAAAAATCTTAAATAAGGAAAATCAAGGCTTAAAGTTCAAACAGGGTGAATTAACTCAGGTAGAAAGAGGTTGACTTGTGGTAATCTTCTTAAAATGCAGGTCTAATCGCATCTCTGTCTCTGTCTCTTTCTCTCTCTCTCTCTCTCTCCCCCATCAAATTGGTTGTCTCATCAAAAAGATAAGTGGACAGGCCAAGGTGGTTTTGATGGCAGAAGAAATTATATTAATGATAATACTAATTATTATTATTTTTTATGGAAGAAATTATGAGAACGATAGTAACTAGAGAGAAAATAGGAAGACTTAACTGACTGACTGTGGACCAAATTCTGTTCTGGCCATCATATCTTTGTTAAATCCTGGTACTAAGAATAATAAAACATAAAGAAAAATAATCTACTCTAAATCTAAATAATTTGCTACTGTGAATTGTAATGTAGGCCATTCAAAATGGGTCATCTGTAAGTGGTATTTTTTTATATTATGAAAACATCTAAACTTTGATTCATTAAAATTTCCCTTGGTATATTGTATAAAATGTCAATGATCTAAAAATGAATAGATTTAGAAAATTTGAACTGTGTTGACCATTTCATCACATGCTTCATTTAGCCAAAAACTAATTTGATCAAAATGCTGGAGAATTGATTTCAAATAGCTTATTACTAGACTTTTGGAATTTGGGATGTTTAAATAATGAATTTGAATCTAGAGTCATAGGTTTTCTTTTTTATTAATAATTTTTTTTTACTTTACAACACTCAGTTCCACAAGTTTTTGAGTTCCAAATTTTCTCCCCTTCTCTCTCCCCCCTGCCCCCCAAGATGGCATGTAATCTGATAGAGGTTCTACATATACCTTCACATTAAACTTATTTTCCCAATAATCAAGTTGTAAAGAAGAATTATAACCAATGAAATGAACCATAGGAAAGATGTAACAAAACCAAGAAGAAAAGAAAAGAAAAAAAGAGAGAGAGCAAATAGTTTGCTTCAATCTGCATTCAGATTCCATAATTCTTTCTCTGGATGTGGATAGCCTTTTCCATCATGAGTCTTTTGGAGCTGTCTTAGAACCTTGCATTGTTGAGAAGAGCCAAGTCTATCAAAGTTAGTCATCACAGAAGCAATGTGTCTGTGGTTGTGTACAATGTTCTCCTGGTTCTGCTCCCTTCACTTATCATCAGATCATATAAGATAGAGTCATTGGTTTTCCAACAACCTTCACAACCTAGTCCCAACTTATCTTTCAAGCCTCATTGGACATTACTTTCCCTCCACATGGTGTGATTGGCTGAACCACCCTTCTTCCTCTTGTTCACATATGACACTCCACCTCCCTCATCCATGCCGTTGTTTTGGCTCCACTCCTCACAACCCTCCCCCCATATATGATGTCTCAAACTAATTCCTTCCTTACCTCCACCTCATAGAATCCCTCTCTTCCTTTAAGATATAGCTTAAGCATAACCTTCTCTATGAAGCCCTTCCTGATCCCAACTATGGGTTCACTCTCTCCCAAGCTACTTTATACGTAACTACTTTGTATAAATTCTCTTTATATTTATAATAGGCATATATAAATGTGTATATATACACTTCTATATGTATTTATCATCCCCCTTTTAGATCATAAACCTCTTGAGAGTGGAGAGTGTTTTATTCTTTTTATTTGAATTCTCAGCAAATATCAGAAAGCTTAGTATATATTAGACACTCACTCCATCCGTCCGTCCATCCATCCGTCCGTCCATTCATCCTCTCTATAATCTATCAAACTGTCTCTTTTGTGGCTAAACTCCTTGAGAAGGCTATACTATAGGTGCAGTAGTGATTCCAGTTCCATGCCTCTTACTCTCTTCTTTGTTCTCTTTATATGGCTTCCAAACTCATCAGCAAACTAAAACTGCTGTCTCCAAAATTACCAATGATCTCCTAATTGCCAAATCCAGTAGCCTTTTCTCAGTCCTCTTTCTTCTTGAACTATCTGCAGCCTTTGACACTGTTGTTCACCCTCTTCTCCTTAATTTTGTCGGCTCTCTATAATTTTGGGACACTATTCTTTCCTGATTCTCTTCCTCCCAATCTGACTGCTCCTTTTTAGTCTCTTTTGTTGAATCTTCATCAAGGTCATGCTCACAAATGTGAGGTGTCCCATAGGGCTCTTTTGTGGTCACTCTTCTCTTCTTCTTCTATATGGTTTCACTTGGTGATATCATCAGCTCCCATGGATTCAATGATCTCTCTGCTGATAATTCTCAAAGCTACTTATCTAACCCTAACCTCTCTGCTGATCTCTAGTTTCACATCTGTAACTGCCTCTTCTCTGGCATTGCATTGCCACCACGATGGTGTAGGCTCTGATCAACTTATGCCTCAACTATTACAGTAGTTTTTTGGTTACATTCCCTGCCTCAAGTTTCTCCTCAATCTAGAGCATCATCCTCTTCTTCCTCCTCCTCTTTTTCCTCCTCTTCCTTCTCTCTCTCTCTGTCTCTCTAACGCACACACACACACACACATGCACACACACACACCACTGAATTAATCAACTCCAGTGGCTCTCTGTGACCCCCAGCATCAAAAAGTAAAATCTACTCCTAGGTTTTCAAAGACCTTCATAACCTAGCCTTCCCTACCTTTCTAATCTTCTTATGCCTGACCCACCCTTCCCTCCAGCCTTCATGTATTCTTCAATCTAGTGATACTGACTTCCTTGCTGTTCTTCCTACAAGATATTCCATCTCCAGACTCCAGGCATTTTCATCAGCTGTCTCCCACACCTGGAATGCTCTCCCTCCTTATCTCTGTCTCTTGGCTTCCCTGGCTTCCTTCAAACCCCAGCTAAAATCCCACTTCCTATAGGAAGCTTTTCTCAATTAGTCTTAATTCTACTACCCTCCCTCTGTTAATTTTTTTCTTATTTATCCTGTATATAGTTTGTGCAGAATTATTAATCTGTTGTTTCTCCAGCAAGGTAGGGATAGGAACTGTCTTTGGCCTTCCTTTGTATCCCCAGCATTTAGATGATTCAGAAATGTTTATGGACTGACTAGATACCTTTTCATTGACTGATTGATTTTAGAATTGGAAAGGACCTGAAGTATCATCTGCTATGATCCTCTATCTTCAGGTACATAAGTTATAATCATTCTCATTTTACTGATTCACCAACAAACAACCATTATTTATTAAATATTTATTAAATGTAAAGTAATGAAATCATCCCTGCCTTTAAAGATGGGGACTCTGAGGTTAACATGAACCTTCTGGTTAACCTTGCCCAAGGTTGTATAATTATTTAGGGATAGATTCAGGGACAAGAACCCAGTTCTCCTCTATCCTAGCACAGTGCTTCTTTAAACATACCCTACTTCCCCTCTAATACCAACAGACCCCTTGTTTTGGATGTGAAGACCTCACCAAAAGAGGCAACTCTTCTTTCTTGTAACACATTCTGTAATCTCTCATGCCTATTTGAATTCTACACATTAGTCAAAGCTCAATTTAAGGCTATCTTCCATAAAGTATTTCTTGGTCATTCCCTGGAGTCTAATTACATGACTAATCAGAAAAATTATTTCCTTTCTTAACTACAGGCACCCTCGACTTTGCAAGGCCCTTTCTCCTCCCTATAATTCATTTTTCCTAATTCTTTTGTTGTTGCCTGTATACACAATCTGATGGTTAGTTTTGCTTTTGAGAAAAGAGGGCATACAATTTTCACCATAGAATTAATCATAACTTGGATTAAGAACTGGAAACTTTATTTTAGGATAGCATACTTCTCCCTTTTTTATGTCTTGTTTTCTTTAATATTGCTTTTCCCTTCATGGCAACCTGCCATTTTATGAAATGCTGCTGCTCAAAATATTCCAGCAGCCTTCTCTGTAAGATTTTACAAACTGGCTCATATTCTAAACTAGTGATACCCTTGATTGTCATAACTTCTTGCTTGGCAAGAAGACGAAGTCTTTGCTGGATACAGTTTCTATACTCTTTTGGTCTCCTGGTTATAGTAATTTATTTGTATTGGTTAAATTTCTTTAGGAAATTATTATAATTGGTATTGATGCCCACTGTTATATCCATTTACAATTATTTTTTGCACAAAAGCTTGTTCAAATCGATTATGTTGGTGTTATTTTAACTGTGTGCCATATATTTTTCTAATTTTTATTCTTCTGGTTTAATAGCATTTTTTATTTCTCTTCTAAGAAATCGGTAGTAGTGTGTACACTTACAGATTACTTAGGAATGACTCCCACATCAGTAACAAGTTATTCCCTGTTTGCTCAGATATGATGAATTTCATTTTTGTTATATATTTGTTCACTGTGTCCAGCACCTCTTTATTCTTTTTAAGTATTCATAATATACAGACATTAGGCTTTCATATAGTTTCTAGTGTCTAGGTAATTCGTCCCTCTCCTTCCTTACCCTGAAATCACATTTCTGACATATTTTTTGGTGTTCTCCCCTTTGCCTACCTTTGCATTAAAATTACTGAATATCAAAGTATAAACTGATTAATTTGGAGGATTTTATCAAGATCGTTATAGAATTTCTCAAACCTTTCATGCTCAATCCTGTTAGTACATAGTTGGAATTTTATTATTGGTGGTCTTCTTCCTAAATACTTATGAGGACAGCAATAGAGCAATCATTGTCCCCTGAAATAATGTTTCTTATTGCCTTTGCATATATTGCAAAGCATTTGAACTACAAGCTATCCATCGAATTAGCTATGACATCTTTTTTTAACTTCTGCTTGGATTTGTTGGGAGAAGGTCAAGATTGGCATGATTTATTTTCTAAAGTGGTATGTCTACTCATTTGTCACTGTACAAGCAACTCATGTTTAGGGTAGCAAAACTAAGTTAATATATACAGATGATCTAAAAACTGGTTTTTTCTTAATATCCTCTACCCTTTTGTTTATAATATTCTGCCACTTTCAAATGAGTGAGATGCACAGTACCAAGGACCATTTTGATTTTCTTTATTTCATGGGTTTCCTCTGCCAAAACAAAAAACCAAACAAAGACTAGTTAGACTACTGGCGATGAGGCTCTTTGTACTTAGAGAGACTGGTACTTAGAAACTAGATACAGGGCCAACATGGTGGCTGGAAAGCAGGGACTTGCTTAAACTCTCCCCCAGGTCCCTCCAAACACCTATAAAAATGAATCTGAACAAATTCTAGCATTGCAGAACCCACAAAATAGCAGAGGGAAGCAGGGCTCCAGCCCAGGACATCCTGGATGGTCCCTGGGAAGGGTCTATTGCATGGAGCTGGGAGTGGAATGGAGCAGAGCCCAGCGTGGGCCATGCCAGGACCAACCAGACTGGGAGCCAGGCAGAACAGGCCGTAGGGTCCTGAATCATTGAGCTTTGGTTGTTATCAGACTTCTCAACCCACAAACACCAAAGACAACAGAGTAGGTTAGTGGGAAAAGCTGCAGGGACAGAGTGAAATGAATTTGAGGTTTGGCCACTGCCCTGTGGGCGGCAGAGGTAGTGCAGCTCTGAGGCTGTTTCCAGAGCTACAGCTGCAGTTGCTTCCAGCCTGAGGCCCACCTGGTGGGAGGAATTAAGCAGTGGATTAGAACGGGAGTGCAAAGCCTGCTTTGTCCTGCTTGGATCTTGGGGGAGAAGGAGTGCTGCTGTGGCAGAGCTGGCTGTGTAGAAGTAGCTCTGAAAACAGCAGTGCAGCCCCTCAAGCTTGGGACAAAGTGCTCTCTACTCTACAAGCAGTCATGCCCCGACAAAAAGCTCAAGGGTCAAGTAGGTGACTGGGAACATGAACAGGCAGTGAAAACAGACTCAGATTCAGACTCAGACGTTGGAATCTTTTTTTGGTGATAAAGAAGACCAAAACATACAGCCACAAGAAGTCAACAAAGTCAAAGAACCTACATCAAAAGCCTCCAAGAAAAATATGAATTGATCTCAGGCCATGGAAGAGCTCAAAAAGGATTTGGAAAAGCAAGTTAGAGAAGTAGAGGAAAAATTGGGAAGAGAAATGGGAGTGATTCAAGAAAACCATGAAAGACAAGTCAATGACTTGCTAAAGGAGACCCTAAAAATACTGAAGAAAATAACACCTTTAAAAATAGACTAACTCAAATGGTAAAAGGGCTCCAAAAAGCCAATGAGGAGAAGAATGCCTTGAAAGGCAGAATTAGCCAAATGGAAAAGGAGATCCAAAAGACCACTGAAGAAAATACTACCTTAAAAATTAGAATGGAGCAAGTGGAAGCTAGTGACTTTATGAGAAATCAAGATATTATAAAATAGAACCAAAGGAATGAAAAAATGGAAGACAATGTGAAATATCTCATTGGAAAAACCACTGACCTGGAAAATAGATCCAGGAGAGATCATTTAAAAATTATTGGACTACCTGAAAGCCATGATTTAAAAAAGAGCCTAGATACCATCTTTCAAGAAATTATCAAGGAGAACTGCCTTGATATTCTAGAGCCAGAGGGTAAAATAGAAATCGAAAGAATCCACTGATTGCCTCCTGAAAAATATCCCAAGAAGAATACTCCTAAGACTATTGTTGCCAAATTCCAGTGTTCCCAGATCAAGGAGAAAATATTGCAAGCATCCAGAAAGAAACAATTTGAGTATTGTGGAAACACAATCAGGATAATACAAGATCTAGCAGCTTCTACATTAAGGGATGGAAGGGGTTGGAATATGATATTCCAGAGGTCAATGGAGCAAGGATTAAAACCAAGAATCACCTACCCAGCAAAACTGAGTATAATGCTCCAAGGCAAAATATGGATTTTCAATAAAATAGAGGACTTCCAAGCTTTCTCAGTGAAAAGACCAGAGCTGAATAGAAAATTTGACTTTCAAACACAAGAATCAAGGGAAGCATGAAAAGGTAAACAAGAAAGAGAAATCATAAAGGACTTAATAAAGTTGAACTGTTTTTTTTACGTTCCTACATGGAAAGATGATGTGTGTAATTCATGAGACCTCAGTATTAGAGTAGCTGAAGGGAATATACATACATACATACATATTTTATATATATATATATATATATATATATATATATATATATATATATATATATATATGTGTGTGTGTGTGTGTGTGTGTGTGTGTGTGTGTAGAGAGAGAGAGAGAGAGAGCACAGGGTGAGTTGAATATGAAGGGATGATATAAAAAGTCAAATTAAGGGATGAGAGAGAAATATATTAAGAGTGGGAGAAAGGGAGAGATAGAATGGGGCAAATTATCTCACATAAAAGTGGCAAGAAAAAGCAGCTCACTGGAAGGGAAGAGGGGGCAGGAGAGGCGGAATGAGTGAATCTTGCTCTCATCAGATTTGACTTGAGGAGGGAATACCATACACACTCAATTGGGTGTCTTACCCCACAGGAAAGAAGGAGGAAGGGGATAAAAAAAGGGGGGACTGTAGAAGGGAGGGCAGATGGCGGAAGAGGTAATCAAAAGCAAACATTTTGAAAAGGGTCAGGGTCAAGGGAGAAAATTGAATAAAGGGCGACAGGATAGTAGGGAGCAAAATATAGTTAGTCTTTCACAATATGAGTATCATGGAAGGGTTTTGCATAATGTTACACGTATTACCTATGTTGAATTGCTTGCCTTATTAGGGAGGGTGAGTGAGGAGGGAAGAGGGGAGAGAATTTGGAACTCAAAAGTTTTGAAAGCAGATGTTAAGATATACAGGCAATGGGGCATAGAAATCTATCTTGCCCTACAAGAAAGTAAAGGAAAAGGGGATGCGGGGGGGGAGTGGGGTGACAGAAGGGAGGGCTGACTTGGGAATGGGGCTATCAGAATATATGACATCTTGGAGTGGGGGGAGGGTAGAAATGGAGAGAAAATTTATAACTCAAAATCTTGTGGAAATCAATGCTGAAAACTAAAAATATTAAATAAATAATAAAATATTTAAAAAAATGAAACTTGTTATAAGCAGTCAGGGCTATCCTCAAAGACTCAACATAGTAGAACCAGCCAGAATTTGTGCTCTATTGGTATAGGTTTTAAAAACCCGGGGTCAAATTCACTCCACAATTAGGAAACATTGTACAAGTTTGTAGAGGAACTGTGTAATTTGACATCCAAAAAAAGCCACTGTGATGTTAAGCTGTGTTAATAGAATTATGGACATGGACAAAGACAGGTAATAGTACCATTGTACTTGGAACAGCACTATGCTCAGTTCTGGGTACCATATTTTAAGAGACACGTTGACAAACTGAAGCATATCCAGACAGGAAGAAATAAAATGATTATGGAATCTGAAGCCATGCCATACAACAAATAAATGAGAGGTAATGATTGCCCTGTTATTAGATGATCACTTAGATGGAATGTCTTGGGAAGGATCCCTGTATCGGTGAGAAGTTTAGACTGGATGACTGCTAAGAGCCCTTCCATACCTAAGATTACTTCAGTCTGTCATTTTATGTTTAGAGCAGGAGGTTTTTTGCTTGTTTGTTTGTTTTCAGCGTGCTTCAGTCTATTGAAATAATATCAGTTCTTTCTCTGGAGGCAGACAGTATGCTTCATCTTTAGTCCTTTAGAATTGTCTTGGATCCACATATTGTTGAGAATAGCTAAGTCAGTCACAGTTATTCATCGTACAATATTGCTGTTGCTGTGTTCAGCTTTCTCCTGGTTCTGTTCACTTCACTTTGAATCTTCTATTCTCTTTGCATCCATAAGGTTTTTAAGAACAGGAAATGAATTCCCTTTTTCTGTAACTCTGCATAGTTAAGTCCAGTAGCAAAAACTCAGTGGAAGAATTAATAAATAGTACAGACTGAACCTAATCATTTGAGCTCTCACTTTTCCATTCTTCAAAGGAGGTATTTAAGGTTCAAAGTCAAGGTTAGTGTGAAGTGCATAGCACTCATCTGCCTTGCTGCAAGATTCTGTTCTTTCTGCTATCTATGGCATAAAAGGCTGGTGCTTGAAGGAAAAGAACTCACAGTCAGCTTTGAAGAAAAACTATAACCAGGTTCAGTTGTTGCAACTTGGCTATCAACAGTTGCTCAGGAACTAAGTTTCTATGTCTATGTATAAGGCAAATTCATGTTGTGAGTACCACAAGAGAGACATTTATGAGGGACATTGACCAACCTACGCATATCCAAATAAGAAAATAATGAGAGAACCCGAAACCACACAGTGCAGGGAATGAAAAAGAGAAATTTGGCAAAAAGACTTGGAGGAACATGATAGCTGTTAACAAATATGTAAAGACCTGTCATAAAGGTCTTCCTTCCAAGATAGAAGCTTGGAGTGTTAAAACTGGAAAAGATGATCTAGTGACTATTTCAACACCCTCATTTACAACTGAGCAAACTGAAAACTAGTGAAGAGAAGGAGCTTCCTCAAGTTCTTATAGTAACATAGTGACAGAATGGGTTATTCAGCCTCCAAGCTTATGTTTGATATGTCTCTTAAAACATGGTGTCCAGAATTGAGCATAGTGCTGTTCCAAGTACAATGGTACTCTTACCTGTTCATTTTACTTGACCTAGTGGAACAGGATTCAAGAGAAGAATGGAATTGTAAACTCTGTTTTTAAGGATGATTCACTGCACCCTTATGAAAATTAATCTTTTTTTTTGGAGGGGGGAAGGCTGGGCAATTGGCGTTAAGGGATTTGCCTAAGGTCACACAGCTAGTAAGTGTGTCAAGTGTCCAAGACTGGATTTGACCTCAGGTCCTCCTGAGTCCAGGGCTGGTGCTCTATTCACTGAACCACCTAGCTGCCCCCCAAATCAATCAAGATTGTGGTTTCAAATAGAAGAGGATTCTAGAAGAGTATCCAGCCCAAATGTTCACATGGCTATTTGTGCCCGACCTGTGGTAGGGGATTCCGAGCTTGTATTGGCCTGATCAACCATAGAATTGAATCCACGTTGAATCTTGACTCAAGCATAGTGATGTCATTTTGGTCCTCTTCAAGAATGAAGGACAACAACTAACCAATCAACCAACTAATCAACAATAAATATAAAATGCTTCTCTGCTCAGAAACTTCCTCTAGTTAACTGCCCAAATATAGCTAGGTAGGACTCATGTGGCTAAGAGAGGAAAGTAATTTTCAATCCTAGTGGTGTGAGGTAGTTACTTAGAAAGAAGACAGTATAGTGGAAAGAACACAAAACTCCATCAGGTGGCCTGGATTTGAGGTCCAGCTCTAACAATTCTTAACTAACAAGTCACTTAATCTCTCTAAGATTCATTTTTCCTCTCTAAAATAGTGATAAAAACACTTCCACTCTGTACCTCAAAGGGTATGTTATTATCTAGAGATTCTTTTCACTTTTTCCATAGCTTAACTTACTGGGCTTTGGTGAAACATTCAAGATGAGGATCATATACATAAATATACAAACTGTCATATTTTCCATCCAAAATGTGCTAAAAACTTGAGTCTCTACCAGAGGCTCCTTTATGCCATGGCACTCTCCTTTGGTTCATGTGCTTTACTCTGCAGTCCAACAGAGGCTAAGCTGTAATTCCATATGATTTTCCACTATTTTCCATTCATGGAAGACTATGGTTGTACTGTCTGGGGAGGTGTCCCAGGAGGGATGAAGGAGGAGAAGCAGACGAAAAGGGGGAAAGAACCTCTGATTCTCATGCAGAGAAACTATGCCCTAACATGAAGGAAAATCTATAAACTATTGAGAAAATCTGCCTGGCTGATCAGAAAAAGGAGATAATATAAGTTTGTTATTATAAAAAATATTATACTGAAACAATTATATTAATATAATAAGTACTAGCAAATTTTATGAATTATAATCTATTGTGTGAGGAAAGATGGTTATGTTAATGAAATTATGTTTTAAATTAGTTGAGCATATTCTCAAAAGAATATTCTTTGGTGAAATTATACATTGCACATTTCTTGTGCTCTTGCTTTGCAAATTAACATCATGCTGCTATTATTTACCATTTAATGAAAACCAGGAATGCCCTATGTACTCAACACTTAGTTTAAAACAAACAAGTGAAATAAGTAGTTTCTTATCCAAAGTAGGAGGGGTTTGATACTCAAAAGATTGATGAATTTAGGCTCTAAGAGATGGGAAAGTCTTGAGGTAATGATTTTCCATAGAAAATCCTCTGTGCCTTTGCCACCAATCACAGAGTGCAATCACAGGATTTTAGAGGTGGAAGAAATTTACCAATCATCTACAGGTCAGTAGTGGGATATACACAGTGGCAGCTGAGCTTGGCCCTTGCTTGAGCAAGAACAAAGAATTGATTACCTTAGCTGGGTATATGGATGGAGGTGAAGCAACTGAGGCTCCTTTGCCCTTGGTACTGTCATGATAGTTGAGACATGCTTCCTCTCTCTAGGAGGAACCAAATCACCTACTGCTCTCTCCTGACCCTCCCTCACAGTCCCATGGCCCTTCTTCCAGGGGTACCTTCCTAAAGGTCAGACTGTCTTCATTGTGCCACTGGTCTAAGGACCTGCATTACATGGACCATCATGGAATATATTCATATATACACATGCACTCAAAAATATATACATACACATATATTTATATACATATATTAATGTGTAAGCTACAAATCAGTGTGTATATATTACTGCATATTATATTATACCTTATATACTATATATTGTATATGCATATACATGTGTATATGTTATCTATATATGTGTGTATATATGAATATATGTATATACATACATGTGTGTATATACATAACATATATACACACACATATACATACACACACACACACAAACATTTTCTACCCCTCAATAAACTCTGAGTACAGGGACTACCAAGTACAAAAATCCTACAAAGAATAAACTCTCAATAAATGTTAGGTGATGTTCATGACAAGAGTTAATATGTTTCCTGTCAGACAATCCACACACCTCTTCCCCTGCTTTAATCAACTCAGTGGACTTGACCTCAGAGCTAGGGTCTGTAGAGATCTTTACATACCATTCTAATTAGAACTTTGGAGCCAATTTTAGCTTCTCTGTACTCAATACTCCCAATGTACCACAACTACCAAATTCCTGCCTTCTGCTTCTCTAATCTCCGTAATTCAGAGCTGCCTTCTGCCTCTGGAAAAAAAAAATCCCTTTCTCCTAAAATCTCTTCTAGTACTCTTATCTGTATCCATTTCAGCCCTGACTTCCCCATTTTTTATCTACCTTTCTACTGTGCCCTCTGAAACTACAGATTTACAGAATCTGAAAATTGGAAGGCATCTCAAGATCATCTAGTCCAGGAGTTTTTAATCTGGGGGTCTGTGAACTTAAAAAAATATGTCAGTAATTGTATTTTAACATAATTGCTTTACTTTGTAACCCTGTGGATTTTATTTTATGTATTTAAAATCATTATTCTGAAAAGGGGTCTATAGGTTTCACCAGATTGCCCAAACAGTTCATGACAAAAAAGATTATGAACTCCATTTCTAGTCCGATTCTTACATGAAAGTAATCCCAACAAGTGGTATAACACCCTGTTCCCATCCCAGCCCCATTATTAATAAATAACTCTTCCTTATTATTTAAAAAAAAACCTCCTCATCCTATGTCTTTTGCTCTCACATTCCTCCTATCTTCTGGCATTCACTGAAATCTAGCTTTTGCCTAGAGATATATTTCTGGTACAAACTGTATCAGAGATTGACTTATCCTTCTCTCACACCTCTGATCTAAAGGGACAGGAGGAGGAGATGGCATATTCCTCGTTCCCTACTACCGACTTTGGATACTCCTTCTGCCACTGTCACTCAGCAAATAGCTCTCCTCCTTTAATGCTCATTCCATCCCATCCAGATTCTTGTTACTGTCATCTATAGACCGCCAGGTAGCTTTCCCTTCTCTCTAGTGAGATCAATTCTTGGCTCATAGTCTTCTCCACCCTGACTCTTGTCCCCTTTTGAAGCCCCATGACTTCTGACTTCAGTGTATGTACACAGAAGTGGCCCTACAGACACTCATCACCAACCTCAGTTCAATTGAATGCGCCACAGGTGCTAGAATTCCTACTTATGGTTTGGGGCATGGATACCTAGCCCTAGCCCCTCCACTAAGAAACCTACAAAGTATTGCCACATATGGAGGCTGTATTGCCCTAGGTAATCAAGACATCACTGCAGCCTTGAATGATTGCCAAGCATGGGGTAGGGGTGGAGGGCATTGTTGAAACCAAGGCTCCTTTCCTAAGACCTTGTCCTGTTTATTCAGTTCTTGGAAATAGGGGGAGCAGCGAAGTAGATATAGTATGGCTTCAGCCCTAGTCCTCAGGACCTGAGTATGGGGCCTTCCTTATCCCAAAACCCGTTGCTGCTAGTGAAGGCCCTATCTGGCTCTTCTTGCTTCTTCATCAAAACCATTGAGTTAAACACCACCATCTCAGCTCTCTGTAATCATCTAATGCTCAAATTTCAAGTCTCTCGCTGCCAAGACTTCATCGTGCTGGAATAGGGTTATAGACAGTAGC
Source organism: Trichosurus vulpecula (assembly GCF_011100635.1). Taxonomy (NCBI): domain Eukaryota; kingdom Metazoa; phylum Chordata; class Mammalia; order Diprotodontia; family Phalangeridae; genus Trichosurus; species Trichosurus vulpecula. Next base: position 248,849,195 of record NC_050579.1, read on the forward strand.
TCCTCAGAGGAGTTAGTTTCATACTTGGCAGGTAGGTGGAGTGTTGGACTTGGAGCTAGGAAGAAATGAGTTCAAATCCTGCCTCACACCTACCTGTGTATGACCATAGGCAAGTCATTTAGCCTTTCTTGACCTCAGTGTTTACATCTATAAAATGGGAAAAATAACATCTAATTCATAGGTTGTTTTGAAAACCAAATGATATAAATTTTATGAAGTGCTTTACACACATTAATGTACTCTGTTATTATTAAAAGTATTGAATTATTTAATAATTTATATATAATGTAGTATAGTATAATGTAATATAATATAATGTGACATGAAACGACACGATGCAACACAACGTGATATGATATTATATTATGAAAGCAGAATTCACGATTTCAAAGAAAATCATACATATGCCTGAATGGTTCAGAACCACAGGATATAAGGAATTCTCTAAGTAGAAGGCAGAAGAATTAAAGCATTTATTCGAGCATCAAAGCAGCAGACCCACGAACCAATGTCCCCAATTTGATATCCTGGCCAAAAGCTTCCAGGCCCAATGAGTCCACCTCACAAGAGTAACCAGGAGGTTACAGAAAAACATGATGACATTAAACCAAATCATATTCGTGCTTCCCTTCTCCGATAAGATTACCCACTGGCCTCAAGCCCTTGCTCAGCACTCTCCAGTCCCCAAGCAAGTCAGCCCTGCTACCAGCAGCGCCTGCTGCTTCAGCTCTTTTGGCTTCAGCCTCAGCGGCTGTCGCGGTTGCTGTCACTGCCGCTGGCTCTGACCCGTCTCAGTCTCCAAGCTGTGTTCTCTTCTTCTATACAGTTTCAGACATCATCAAGCATCGTCTGAGCAACCAGAACTTAAGCTCTTATGATTGGCTCTGGTCTTAGCGCATCCCCTTAGGACTCTGGGAGCTTCACGCCCACATCGGCTTAGCACCTAGTAATTAGGGGTTTGGGGCAAACTTAGGAGCAAAGATCCAATCAGACCTTCTTAGCTGGCCCCACCTGGGGTCCCACCTTAAGCCTATTCAAATGGGAGGGAAAGAGCTTCTCACGATCTGATGGCCTTAACAGACATAACATAACATAACATAACACAACATAACATAACATAACATAACATAACACAACACAACATAACACAACATAACATAACATAACATAACATAACACAACATAACATAACATAACACAACACAACATAACATAACATAACATAATATTATATAAGACAATATAATAAATATAACAACATAACATAATACAATACAAAATAACACAACACAACATATATTAAATTTTATTTTATATTGTTTCTTATTGTATCGTATCATATTATATTATATCATCTTATGTCATCTCATATCATCTCATATTATATTATATTACATTTCTTATATTATATTACATCATATTATATAATTATATATTAATATATGTGAATATATTAATTAAATTATATATAGCATGTATAATATATTAAATGAATGAATATAAATATATATTAATCATACATAATTATATTAGAATAGAATAAAATATAATATATTATTTTATTGAATTATTCTTATAAAATATTATTAAAATACTCTGTTATTATTATCATTATTTTACATTCAGATTATGTCCTGGATGTGCATCAATCTGTCATCTTAGCATGAAGCCAAAGAAGTAGCACCAAGTATGAGTTCAATCAGGACCCAGATTGAAGTCACAGAATCTTGGTATCCTTCATAAGACATTACATCTCTGGTTCCTTTTCTAGGTTTTGGGTACTCTTTTCTCACACCCCATTACAAATTAAACTAGAAGAAGGACCAAATATGTTCTTTCTCCCTCATGGTCACTTAGAGACAATTCACCAACTTTTCCTTCTTTGAGGTTCACTTCATTTTTGGTTCAGTACTTAACAATATTCAAGGCACTATTTCTCATAAAAAGACAAAAAATGAACAAGTTTCCTGCACTCAAGGGATAGCCTATTGAAGGCCATAATCTATGTACAAAAAAATGAAATACAAGCCTTGGGAGTGTGAGGACACTGGCAATTGAAAGGACAAGGAAAAGTTGATGAGTCAAGTTTCTAAGGAAGTCATTGGTGTGTGTGAAGAAGAGTTCATTTTAGGCATGAAAAACAGTAAGTGGAAAGACACTGACAGGAAAGATAGGTGGGAGTCAGATTGTGGAGGGCTTTAATAGCCAGACTAAGGAGCGGATATTTTATCCTAGAGTCTACAATGTGGGAAATCCATCCTTTTGTCCAGATCTGCAATTTCATGCAGATAGACAACTGTTCTGAAACTCACAGTCTTTTATAGTTTCTTGAGGCACTGAGACAATACGTGAACACAAGAATTTACTTTTGTTCTTTCTGACTTTATGTTCTATTCAGTAAGTCATGTTGCTTGTTACAAAAAAAAAAAAATTGGTGAACCAGAGAATATAAAGACTACTGAATCATATATGTGTACTTGCGCAACTCTACTTGGAAATCTTTGTAAAGGTCCCTATGATTCCAGGATCTCAAACTCAACATGTCCAAAGCAAATAATTATCTCTCCCCACCCTCCCAATCTTCTCACTTCCCAAACTTGTATCTGCTGAGAGCATGGCCAGCCTTTTTGTATGCACAGGTTTAGACCTCAGAAGCCTCAACCTTTCCCACTCCTTTACCTCCCATGCCTATATTTTTCAGCTGCCACATGTTGTCAGTTCTGTCTTGTATCTGTCTTCTCTCCACCTGCAAAGGCACTGCTCTAGTTCTGGCCTTCATCACCTTTCAGTGGGATTATTGCAACAGCTTTCTTATTGGTCTCCCTGCTTCCACCCTCTCTTCTCTTCTCCAATCTTTCCATCACCCAAATGCCTAATTATTATGCCTCTTCATGGTTCCTTATTGCCTTTTCTAGTCTAAAATACCAGTTCCTCAGTCTAACATTTAAAGCACTATCTAAGCTAATTCCCACCTGCCTTGCTAGACATGTCATATAACAGCAATTTACACATTCTGTGTTACTGTCAAGCTAGTCTACTAAGTGTTCCCTGAATTCAATATGCAAGGGTGCCTTTGCCCTACCTGGAATCAACTTCCTTGTCACTTTTGCCTCTTGGAATCCCAAGCATCCTTAACAGCTCAGTTCAGGTGACAACTCCTCTCCAAAGTCTCTTTTGCGGCCCTACTTTTTAGTGACCTCTTGCTGAAACTGCATTTTATTTCTTTATATGTGTGTGATGCATGGTTGCATTCCAGGTGAATATAAACTCCTTGAGATTAATCTTTGTCATTGTAGCCTTGGTATTTAGCACAGGGCCTCACACTTTGTAATCATTTAATAAATGTTTGTTGAAGTGAATTGAATTTCATTTAAGATCTTATCTCCTTGCTAAGAAAACTAAAGCTCAGAGAGGTGGTGACTCCCACTCTTCTCTTTATGGTGTTCTGTGATCATTACAAACACTACAAAGTGAGATGATCAATAAAAAATGTTCCTTGTTGCTTTTGACCATAAATAAAATAAATTCTTTTATTTGCCTCTCCAAGGAGAGCTTGTGAGCCCTCCTTTCCTTCCTCTCAAACTTTTCATGTCTTCTGTCTATTTTTTTCTAAGGAGGCCAATATGGGTGTCATTTGGTCCTTCTATTATTATAGCCACTCCAAGAGTATATCCTTTGTTCTTTAGATAAAGGCCACACATTTAGAAAACCAACAGTTCAATTAAAGTCTGCATACAGCCTATAAACATCTTCTCCCCCTGGACCACTCCCACCCCTAATCATAGTGAAAGTAGAAAGAGGCTTCTGTAATGGTAATCAGGGTGGTGCTTTTTGCTGTTCTTCTCTTAAATGTCTTTAATGATTCTTGCCTTTCAAATGTAATGACAAGCAAAATGGGACTTTTCACTGTTCTTTGTTTGAATGGGGCTGTTAAAATGGGATCTTGTTTTGGAGTGTTTCTGAGCACTGGGATGCTGGGCATGGGGAACTTTCACTCACTCAGCCTGGGTGAGGTCAGAGCCCTCAGGACTCCAAACACGATATAATTGAGGGGAACTTGGTGTCTGACTTTTGGGGCTCACTCATGTAAGGAGTGAGACTCTGGGCAAGTTGTTGTACCTGCCCCCTGGCTTTGCTAACTCAGACCCATCGGTTCTTTGGTAACTATGTATTGTGATTTGATCAGACAAGGTCTGTCTGTTGATGTTTGTAATTTCTGTTTGTATTTGCCTTGAAGTTCCGGGGGGCTGATCTTTTTCCCCTGAGCTAAGTGAATGATATATGTACGTTTGATTAAACTGAAATTATTAACCCCTTAAAGTTACTTTCCTTAGAAAAGCAGATCAAAGAACCTGTGTTAGCAGGCCTTCTGTGTGATGGTTGTTGTTGGTCTTACACAGCCACAGTAGTTGCTGGCAGATTGTTGCTACAGCTTCAGAGGACAAAGTGTGATTCAACTATTAGTAGGGTTGCCTTGGTTAAGAAATTCATCAGCTAGCAGATAATCCTCTCCTCAAAACCCTTTTGCACTTACTTGTCCCTGAGAATATCACTATTTAATTTAATAAGCATCTATTAAGCACTTAGCGTGTGTGTGCATGTGTGCGTGTGCGTGTGTGTGTGTGTGTGTGTGTGTGTGTGTGAGAAGAGCTTTATTTTGCTTGTGTTTTGTAAACTGGATCTACCTATCTCACACAGTCTGGAAAGACAATGATCACTCGTGGGCTCCATCCCACTACTGATCTGCACAGAACTTTTAATCTGTTCCATTTTTATAGTGTGGGCTACTTAGCTCTTCAGTAGGCAGCCTGGTGGCCATCTGTTTCAGGATGCTCACCTTATTGGTGCCCAACTTAGTAAGGAAATTTCGTCAGCTTTAGCCCTAATGCCACTTGGAACTCCCAGGCTCAAGTGATCCATCAGCCTCAGTCACCCTAGTAGCAGTGAAAGAAGATGTGGCATGGGCCAACCTCATCTGGCTGATTTTGAATCTTTACATGTGGAAGTTCAGTTTTTATGAAAATACATAAGGGGAAAGTTTCTTTGAAACTTTCGTTGTTACTGTTATTTGATAATGAATAAACATGTTCTGATTAATGGCTGTACTTTTTGAAATAATCTTTCTACTAAGTCAGTGAGAACACATCTCCTTGATGATATATGCTAATAATAGATAAGCTGTAAGTGATAAGCAGAGGGGTTTTTCTTAATTATATAAATTGGAGAAGAGAAAAAAGTTTGTTCAAAGAAATCCACTTTATATGTATATTTTATAGTATTAAGTTTACCAACCCACAAAATTTAAAATGGTCTCTCCCACAACTAGTGTTAGTCAAATGATACATTGTATGGTAGTTAGCATCAGTAGCTGGAATTGAAGAGCATATTTTCAATTTTTATACAAATTCTAATTTGCCTATAAGCATAATTTCTTTCAGGCTCTGTTCTATGGGTACAGACTAATTTGCCTAGCTCTACAAGTGTTACTTATTATGTGACATTTTACCACTGAAGAGACCGAGTATTATTTCACACATTTACAAATCTTCTCACCTTCCGCTTATCTGCAAAGTAAATAAGCCATAGTTGGTGTCATTGAATATAGAGCCTGCTGTGGGATAATAAACTTGATTTAGAGTGTTCATTTTAAAAAATCTAATTAATCACAATCAGACTCATCTCTCGGAAATGATTTAGTAAGTAAAACTTGCCTGCAGGCCATGGGATAAATATTGATGCTGGCTGTGTAGATGAAATCTTTAACAAAGACATGCTTTCTAGATGTCTATAATGTCTAGATGTCTATAAAGAGTGCAGCAACATTGAAAATAAAAATGTAGGGGTAGGGGGTGAGAGAGCAGGAGGTCAGAACTTGATCTTGATTTCTGGTGAGTGGGCGTATCCAGCATTTTAGCCACAAACAGTACAGTTCCAGCTTCCTTGTTTCCATATAATTCTCCCTCCATGTCATGGGTCATGACACCCTGGAGACTCCAGTACCTAGCAAAGGTGCAACTTTCCGTCCACCACCCCTTTTTTATCTTTTAATTTTTAGTTATTCTGAACTTGACAAACAACATTTTCATCTACAAAGAAAGGATTGTATCTAAAACTACCAGCTTTTAAAAAAAAGTGATTATTTCCTCAAAGCAGTCTTTTCAGTGATCCCCTCTGAATTTGGTTTTGATCTCTTCTATGCATTTTCTGTCTTCCTTTTTTGGGGGAATCACTATCACTATTCTTTCCTGCTCCAATTATTTAGGCTCCCCCCAAAACACTCATCCCTTATAGTCAATAAGTACGGTCAAGTAAACCTAATCCACACATTGGTTATATTTGAAAATGTTTCATTCTGTACTTTGAGTTTAACAACTATCCATGAAGAGAAGGGAGGCATGCTTCATCCTTGTTTGCCTGGAATTATGACTGGTCATTGCATTGGCCAGAGTTCTTATGTCTTATAGAGTTGTTTTTTTTTTTTCTTTTTGCTGTAGTTATTATATGAAATGTTTTCCTGGTTCTTATTTCACTCTCTATTACTTCATACAACTCTTCCTACATTTCTATGAAATCATCCCTTTTATAATTTCTTATATTTCATTACATTTCTATACCATAATTTGTTCAGTCATTTCTTAAATGATGGACACATTCCATAGTTTCAGTTATTTGCTACAACTAAAAAGTTGCTATAAACATTATTATACATATTAATAATTTTATTATACTGGCATGGCCCATTCAAAAGCAATCATTATCTCTCCATTTTTAGGACAGTCTTTATTTTTATAAAGAGTTTTATAGCTGTCTTAATATAATTCCTGTGTGTTGCCTAGTAGGGAGACTTCCAAATATTTTATGTTGTAGCATAAATTCTGTGATTATTTGAATGGAATTTCTTTATCTTGTCCTATTGGGTTTTGTTGGTAATATATAGAAATGTATGTGATTTATAAATTTCCCCCTACGTACTATATTGTCAGCATCCCACAAATTTTGGAATGTTTTCTCATTGTTGTCATCCTCTTTAATAAAATTATTGTTTCTATAATTTGTTCATTGATTCTCTAATTCTTGAGTATTAGATTTTTTTAGTTCCCAATTAGTTTTCAATCTATTTTCCACAGCCTTCTATTAAATATGCTTTTATTGCATTATGATCTGAAAAGGTTGCATTTAATATTTCTGCTTTTGAACATTTGGTTGTGATGTTTTTATGCTACAATACAGGATCAATTTTTGTGAAGGTGCCACATACAGCTGAAAAAAAAATGGTATACTCCTTTCTGTTCCCATTCAGTTTTGTCCAGAGGTCTGTAATTCTAACTTCTCTAAGATTCTGTTCATTTCCTTAACTTCTTAGCCATAAAAGGTTAGATTTCTGTAGTTGTGAAAAGAGAAAGTTAAGGTCCACCACTAGTAGGGTTTTACTGTCAATTTCCTCCTATAATCCATTTAACTTTTCCTTTAAGAATTTGAATGCTATGCCATTTGTGCATAGATGTTTAATATTGATGTTACTCCGTTGTTTATGGTGCCTTTTAGCAAGATGTAGTTTCCTGCTTATCCCTTTTAATTAGGTCTATTTTTGCTTTTGCTTTGTCTGAGATGATGATTGCTACCCCTGACTTTAAAAAACAAAAACACGTCACTTGAGACATAATAGATTCTGCTGTAGCTCCTTTCAATTCTCTGTATGTCTCCAGTTCAAATGTGTTTCTTGTAAACAGCATATTGTTAGATTGTGGTTTCTAATCCATTCTGCTATCCACTTCCATTTGATGGGTGAGTTCATCCCATTCACATTCACAGTTATGATTACTAATTGGGGCATTCCCATCCATCCTATTTTCTCCTATTTATCCTTCTCTCTTTTTATCCTGTTCCTCCTCTAAAGTTTGTTTTGCTTCTGAACACTGCCTTCTTTTTTCTGCTTTCCCTTTTGTCACCCTGCTCGTTCTCTTATCCTCTTCCCCTCCTACTTCCCTGTTGGGTAAGATAGATTTTTATTACCAATTGAGGTTCATGTATTGCTTGCCCCTCCATTTTCCCCTCCACTGTAAAAGCTCTTCCTAGAGATAGTTTGTGAGATAATTTCCCCCTTTCTTCCTCTCCCTTCCCCCAACTCCCAAGACATTTCTATTTCTCAAGTATCCACTTTTTCTTAAACATCATCACAAGATAATTGACTCACTCCCACACCCTATTTCTGTGTAGAATCCTTCTACTTGCACTAATAATGATAAAATTCTTAGAACTGATAAGTATCATCTTCTCATCTAGGAAGGTAGATAGCTTAACCTTATTGAGTCCCTTAGGACTTTTCTTTCACATTTACCTTTTTATGCTTTTTTTTGTATCTTGTATTTGAAAGTCATATTTTCTATTCAGCTCTGGTCTTTTCATCAGGAATGCTTGAAAGTCCTCTATTTTACTAAATATCCATTCCCCACCTCCCTTAAAGTTGCATACTCAGTTTTGCTGGGTGGGTTATTCTTGGTTGTAATCCCAGCTCTTTTGTTTCTGGAATATCATATTCCAAGCCTTTCTCTCCTTTAACATGGCAGTTGCTAAATTTTGTGTGATTCTGATGGTGGCTTCATGATATTTAAATATCTTTCTGACTGCTTGAAGTATTTTCTCTTTGACCTGGGAGCTCTGGAATTTGACTATACTATTTCTGAGAGTTTTCATTTGGGGATCTCCTTCAGATGGTCCTTGGTGGGTTCTTTCAATTTCAATTTTTCCCTCTGGTTCTTGGATATTGGGGCAGTTTTACTTAATAATTTCTTGAAATAGGATGTCTAGGCTCTTTCTATGATTGTGGCTTTGTTTTCACAATCCGGCTAGCAGCTTTTGTGGGGGTGTAAGATCCACCCACAGCCAGCACCCGGAAAGCTGCCAATAGCACAGGTTCTTTTCATCTGCTTAACTAAGGAAAACAAGGTGAAGGGGTTGACAAGTTTATTTTAATCCAGCATACAGACAGCATTCACTTAGTTCAGGGGAAAAATCCAGCACCCTGAACTTCAGAATATAATACAAACAAATTACAAATATCCACAGACAGACCCAATACAATTCGTAGTTACCAACATCTAGGTTCAAGCCCGGGAGCTCAGAACAAGGGCTGGCCCAGAGTCACATGCCACCACTGCTGCGGCAAAGAGCTCCAAAGAACAAACCGCCAACCCCTGGTTTTTATATCTTTTTCAACATCAGGGGTGAGTCACACAGGCAACTCACCCACTGACCTGACCTAGAATCATCACAAAGAGGCAGACTTAAACCCATGTGGTCTAAAAGCCTCTACTCTCCCAGACATGTAAACTAGGCCCTACCTGGAGTTAGCCCCACCTTGGGCCCCACCTTAGTTGCCAATTTACACCCACTAAGGTTTTACACCTAATAGGGGTTTGGGCCTGGGGCTTAGCACTTAGTAAGACTCAATGAAATGCACTGAATTAATCAAAGCAAACAAAAGCCAAACTCTTCAACCCTGCAGTGGCCACACCCTGGTAAATTGTCTCAGCAGAATGGGCTAAACTAGGCTGAGAGTAATCTAGAGACCTCAAATCTGTCAGTGAGTTAAAGGGGTGTTTACCCCAAACATATGAAGATTTCTCCCAGTGGAATGGGCAGATGGGAACAATTTGTTCCAATGGCCTTGAAGGCAGCTGTGCTGTGGAACACTTACAGCTTGGTCAAACATTGAAGACACCAAAGCCGTCTACTGCATCCTGGGCCATCACCAGTCATCTTGACTTTGTCTTGCCATCAGACTTCAATGACTCTAGAAGAAAAAGTGAGGTTGATGACTTTGAGTGACTCTGCCTCACTTAAATCTAATTCATTTGCAAGTTAAGACATCACCTTGTGATCATTGGTCCTCTTTGAAAATGAAGGATAAACAATAACAATATCTTTTTCATAATTTTTCCCTTCCTTTCGTTTCTTTACCTAATTTTTCCTCTATCATTCTTAATTGAGTTTGAAAAGTATTTTTAAAGCTTTTCTAGGAGTTCTTGTTGGGTTTATGTCCAATTTACATTTTTCTTTAAGGCTTTGCTTATAACTAGTTAGACTTCATTGTTTTCTTCTGAGTTTGCATCTTGATCTTCCCTATCACCATAGTAGCTTTCTATGGTTGGGTTCTTTTTTTTTTTTTTGCTCAGTTTTTCACCTTATTTCTTGATTTTGAACTTTATGTTAAAGTTGCCCACCCTCCCCTTGTGGTCCAAAGTTTCAGGCTTTTTTGCACTGTTTTCAGAACTAATTCTAGGGGTTTAGGAGTTTTTGGAGCTTTCAAGGTGGTGTAACCTGGGGAGAGGTGTGATCACTGCTCACTCAGGCTGCACTCTTGTCCTTACTCAGGAAGGACTCCTGGTCTCTTGGGATTTCACTTGATGCTGCTCCTGTAGGACCAGAAATAAAACTAATCCTCAGGGTCTCTGATCCTTTGGGTCCAGAAGTGAAATTTTCCCTCAGGGTTTCTACTCCCACTTGACTGAAAGTGCACTTCTTTGACCCAAAAGTGGGTATAAGCAATGAAGTCGCCAAAAGGTGTCTGCATCCAGCGATATCACAGGGGCCCTCTACAATCTCTTTCTGACTAGTTGTCATGGTACTTCATTGCCTCTGGCTTGAGGTTGCTGAAGCTGAAGCTGCTTTTGTATTTACCACCTAGTCCACCACTGGTGTTTCATCTATGTGGGCTCTAGGCCAGCCTTCTCCTGGTGTCAACGATCTATCTTTCTGACCTCTTAAGTCATCTTGGGCTGGAAGAATGTTTTACTCTGACCTTTTGTTGGCTTTGCCACTCCAGAATTTGATTTGAGGCATTATTTTAAAGTTGTTTGGAGGGAAATGTTAGAAGAACTCAGCTGAGTGCTTTCTCTATTCTGACATCTTGGTTCCAATCCCAGAAGCCTCTGTCTTCTAATTTTTGAAAACAGTTTAGATAGTATTGGAATGGAATGTTTGATATAATTCAGTTGCAAATTCATTTGTTCCTGAACTCTTAATGGGGAAAATTCAGTGACTGGGTTATTAAAATTGTCTATTTCTTGTTCCATTAATCTGGATATTTCATACTTTTGTAAATACACAGCCATTTTATTTATTTTCAATTTTATTAGCATAGTTGGGCAAACTAGTTTCTAATAATTTCATTTTTCATCTTCATTTGTTAAATTCTCCCTTTTGATAATATTATTGAAAACATTGATGTAACATTGATATATTGGTAATAAGGTTTATTTTTTCTAAAGTAACATTATGTAACAATTAATCAATTTTATGAATTTTTTTCATAAAATATTAGCTCTGTCTTCAAGGTGGGTTCTTTTTGGCTTTCATTTTGTTAATCTCTTATTTGATTTCTAAATATTTTTATTCTGTGTTAAGTTGCTATTTGTCTTTTTGACTTTTTCTGCTTCTCTCATTTTTTTTTGCTTATGTATCAAATTTGTCAGCCTGTCCTTTTGCTCTTTTGTTGACGAAAGTGCTTAAAAATGTAAAATTTCCCCTACAGACTTATTGTCTCATTTTTGCTACTTTCTTTGATTAAATTATTCAGTGTTTCTCTGGTATGTCCTTTAACTCACCAATTCTCTAAGGTTGTTATTAAGTCTCCATTTAAGTTTGAAAACTTTCTTCAAAAGCCTTTTATCAATTTTAATTTTTATTGCACTGTGGTCAGGCTTTTTTTTTTTTTGGTCATAAAATATGATTAAGTTTTGTAAAAGGGCTACAAGTAGCTTAGATATGTATATTCCTTGCTATTTCCATTTAGTATCTGCTGGACATTTATCATATCTAGTTTTTCCAAAGTTCTATTTAGGGTTTTAAGTTATTTCTCATTTTTTAAAATTTGTTACATTTGTTTAGGTTTGAAAGGGTCCCCAACTATTATGATTTTGCTGCTCACTTTAACCTGTAATTTTATTAACTTTTCATAAGGCAGTTAAGATGTTATGTAACTCATGCATGTACATTATTAATATTATTTCATTATCTATCATGCCTTTAAGCATAAGGTAGGTTTTATTTATCTTTCACTCGTAACTATTTTTACTGTTGTCTTGTTTGAGATTATAATCGTTGCTTCTGCTTTTTTTAGTTCATCTGAATCTTCATAAATTCTGCTTTTGTCCTCATTTTTAACTCCATGTGAACCTTTTTTTCTTCCAATTATATTTCTTTTAAACAACATGATTTTTGGCTCAGAAATATAGAACACTTTTATGTATTTGCATGTCATTCTTGCACAGGGGTCGTACTAATTTTTTTTTTCTGCACCATTCCAATTTTATAACATGTGCTGCCAACAAGCACTCATTTTCTCTTTCCTGTAGTCAAGATTCCACTAATTATCTGCCTCTAGCCCATACAGGTAGGAAAGTCCACGTCTCCCCAATGGATTCTGGAATGTACAGAGTCAAATATGAAGAAAATGAGTCATTGAATCATTGGGTTTAAAATTGCTAAGGACTTTAGAGATCATTTCATTCAACCCCCTTATATTATAGATGAAGATACTGAAGTACAAAGAGGTTAAATGACATGTACCGAAGGTTACACAGAGTACAAGTATAGATCAAGACTGAAATCTTCTGCCTTCAAATCTATTGTACTTTGCACCATACACATTGCCTTTCATTTGAGTCAATTACCTTACTAATATACTCATTGATTAGGAGCTAATCAAATATTCTAAGTATACTTTCAGTCAGTTCTTGCCTCCTGTGGCGGGCAGTGTTGAGTAGGGCCAGCATAGGTCAAAAAAGCCTTTGTGGCTTCTTTTTTCTTCTCTTCTTTCTGTGGTGTTTGTATTAGTATTCTATAGGCAATTAGGTAGTGTAGTGAATAGCAATGGCATGGATTCTGGAAAATCGGAGTTCAAATCCAGCCTCATAAACTTAACTAGGTATGGGACCCTGGGCAAATAATGTATTTCACCACAAAATGGTCACTACTGCACAATCGTTGCACCTTGGTGTTTTTTTATTTTTTTCAGTCCAAAAATTGGTTTATAACCTTTTGTCACATGATTGTTGCATGGTATAATTCTGTTTTTCACACTGCTTAAAAAGTAAACAGAGCAGCAATATATTCACCAGTGGCATATGGATTTGCATTTATATCTCATACATTGTAAGCCACAAGCTTAGAATTATCAGGGTAAGCTCCTTGTCAGCATATTTCCAAAAACTGACTTGCATGGTTTGTTTAGAGAGCTACAGTACTAACAGTATTGTCACTCAACCCAATGAAGAGCCATAGGCACAAGGGGAGTGGGTGGGCAGGCACAGCTGATGTGAGTAAGTCACATGACATAGTAAGACTTAAATCTTCCCATAACCCTAAGCTATACAGTTCATCTGCCAGCAATACAGTTTAGTAATAAATGATTTCTAAGTAATACCAGCACGATTTTTTTTAAAGTTTCACATAATGGTCCACTCCACTTTTTGTGAAAAAAAATGGCATAAAATTTGCAATGATTATGTGGTAAAATGTGGTAAATATCCTCATTTTCAACTGTGAAGTGGGGATAACAATATCACCTACCTCCAAGCTCTTCACACAAACCTGAACACACTATATAAATACTAGATTATCATTAATATTATCATCATTACTAGGTAGTAATAGTTGGGACATTTGGCCATATAGTTTTCTATCCTCCTTATACTATACTAAACTATTTCTATACTATAGTATGACTTTCTTACTACTTTGAGGCTTTGGGCTTTGTCAGTTACATTCCATTGAGGATTTTCATTTTCATTCTTCATTGTATAGTTCTTTCCAGCTACACTTATGGACTAATTGATAAAGAGAAAGTTATTGTTTGTCCTTATTAGCTTTTTCCCTAAAGAGCTAGGCAAATGACTTCTTTATTGTGAGTATCATGTAAGGGAGCAAAACTCTAAAGGATCATAGAACCAGTGCCAGAGTTAGAAGAGGCCTCAAAGATCATATAGATTAAGGGTTTGAAGCCATTTTTGCTTTCAGGGACACATGTGGCATTCTGGTGAAGCCTATGAACCCCTTCTCAGAAGAATGTTTTTAAATTCATAAAATAAAACATATAGGATTACAAAGGAAACTGATTATATTGAAATAAAATTATCAAAATATTTTTAAAAATAAGATCATGGAATGATATGATGATATACTTAGAGAATCCTAAAGAATCAAGTAAAAAACTACTTGAAATAATAAACAACTTTAGCAAAGTTGCAGGATATAAAATAAACCCACATAAATCATTAGCATTTTTATACATTGCTAACAAAGTCCAGTGATGAGAGGTAGAAAGAGAAATTCCATTTAAAACTACTGTAGGCATTATAGAATATTTGGAAGTCTACATGTCAAAAAAAACCCAGAAACTATATGAACACAATTACAAAACACTTTTCACACAAAGTCACATGTAAATAATTGGAAAAACATCAGTTGCTCATGGGTAGGCTGAGCTAAAATAATAAAAATGACAATTCTACCTAAATTAATTTACTTAGTGCCATATCAATCAAACTACCAAAAATTATTTTATAGACTTAAAAAAATAATAATCAAATTCATCTGGAAGAACAAAAAGTCCAGAATATCAAGGGAATTAATAAAAAGAAATGCAAGGGAAGGTAGCCTAGCCACGCCAGACCTTAAATTGTATTATAAAGTAGCAATCATCGAAACTACTTGGTACTGGCTAAGAAATAGAGTTGTAGATCAGTGGAATAGGTTAGGTACACAAGACACAGTAGTCAATGACTACAGTAATCTACTGCTTGATAAACCCAAAGACCCCAGCTTCTGGGATAACAACTTAATACTTTACAAAAACTGCTGGGAAAAACTGGAAAATAGTATGGCAGAAACTAGGCATAGACCAACATCTTACACTGTATACCAAAATAAAGTCAAAATGGGTACACGATTTAGACATGAAGGGTGAAACTATAAGCAAATTAGGAGATCAAGGAATAGTTTACCTGTCAGATCTATGGAGAATGGAAGAAGTTATGACCAAACAAGAGATAGAGAACATTATGAAATGCAAAATGGAAAATTTTGATACATCAAATTGAAAAGGTTTTGCAGAAACAAAGGCAATGCAACCAAGATTAGAAGGGAAGCAGAAAACTGGGAAATAATTTTTACAACCAGTGTTTCTGATAAAGGCTTCATTTCTAAAGTATATCGAGAACTGGATTGAATTTATAAGAATACAAGTCATTCCCCAATTAATGAATGGTCAAAAGATATGAACAGGCAGTTTTCAAATGAAGAAATTAAAGCTATCTATAGTCATATGAAAAAATAATCACTGTTATTAGAGAAATGCAAATCAAAACAACTCTGAGGTACCACATCATACCTATCAGGTTGGCTAACATGACAGAACAGGAAATTGATAAATGCTGGAGAAGACGTGAGAAAATTGGAAGACTAATGCATTGTTGGTGGAGTTGTGAATGGATCCAACCATTCTGGAGAGCAATTTGGAACTATGCCCAAAGGGCTATAAAACTGTGCATACCCTTTGACCCAGCAATACCACTTCTAGGTCTTGTCTCCCAAAGAGATTATACAAATGGGAAAAGAACCCACAAGTACAAAAAATATTTATAGCCGCTCTTTTTGTGGTGGTAAAGAATTGGAAATTGAGGGGATGCCAATTAGTTGTGGAATGGCTGAACAAGTTGTGGTATATGAATTTCATGGGATACTATTTTGTTATAAGAAATGATGAGCAGGCAGACCAGAAAAATCTGGAAAGATATATGAATTCATGCTGAGTGAAGTGAGCAGAACCAGGAGAACACTGTACACAGTAACAGCCACAGTATGCAATGACTAATTTTCATAGACATCTCTTCTTAGCAATGCAATTACCTACTACAACTCCAAAAGACTCAAGAGGAAAATGCTGTCTACATCCAGAAAAAGAATTGTAGAGTCTGAATGCAGATGGAAGCATTGGCTCTCTCTTTTTTTGTTGTTGTTTCTTCTTTCTCATGGTTTCTCCCATTGGTTCAAATTCTTTACAACATGACTAATGTGAAAATAGGTTTAATATGAATGTATATGTTAAGCCTATATCAAATTACATGCCATCTTGGGAAGGGTGGAGGGGAGAGATGGGGAGAAAATTTGGAACTAAAACTCTTATGTAAGTGAGCATTGAAAACTAAAAAGAAAGAAACCCCAATTTAAGAACCCCTAATTTAGTGTAACACCCTGAATTTACAATGGAGGAAATTGAGACCCCAAAATTAGATATAGTTTCTTCCAGTTCTAAATCCTATCCTCCTATGATTTGCCTAAGATCATATGGTTATTAAAAAGCAGAGCTTGGATTCAAGCCTATCCTCTCTCTTTTAGGCTAAAATAAATCTGCTAGCACCAGAATTCTCTTGGCAGCTGCTCAAACTCTATTGTTTCCATGCCACAGTTGAGACTTCCTGGGATGGGTACCTTCCAGGATCCATTGAAACAATGCTCCAGAATAAGAGGTTGGAATCAAAGAATCCTGTATTTCACTTGCATGTAAGACGGTCAGTAAGTCAGCAAGCATTAATTAAGAGCTTACTACTTCCAAGCACTGTGCTTAGTGGTAGGGATACAAAGAAAAGTAAAAACTACCCCTGACCTCAAGACATTATGCAAATAATTATGTACAAACAGGATATATGCAGGATAAATTGTGAATAATCTCAGAATGGAAGGCACTAGCATTAAGAGGGATCCGGAACGCTTCTTGCAAAATATGGGATTTTAACTGAGACTTGAAAGAAGCCAGGGAAGCCAGGAGGCAGAGATGAAGAGTGGAGCACTCCAGGCATGGGGGACAGCCAGTGAAAACACCCTGGGTGGGGAGGCTGAGTGTATTGTGTCCTGTGTGAGGAATAGCAAGGAAGTCAGTGTAGTTGAATTATGGACTACATGGAGAAGAATAAAGTGTGAGAAGACTGGAAAGGTGGGAAGGAACCAGGTAATCAGGGGCTTTTAAAGCCAAATAGAGGATTTGTTATTTAATCGTGGAACTAATAGGAAGCCACTGGAATTTATCGAGTAAACATGGTCAGATCTAAAGCGCACTTTAGGAAGATCAGTTTGACAGCTGAGTGGAGGGAGGTTTGGAGTGGGGAGAGAAGAGGCAGAAAGATCAATCGGAAGTCTTTTGCAATAGTCTGGGTGTGAAAAGATGAGCGACTGGACCTCTGTAAGAGGAGAGGCAGTGTTAAAGGAGAGAACTAGAAGAGACCTATGAGACCACTAGTCCAATTTTCACGTTTTACCGTGGGGGAAACTTAAGTGACTCGCTGGATTTATGCCTTGAGGTGAAGAATAGGGAGTCAGCACCCGTTCCTATGTGACAAGCAGCTGGATTTAGGAGTCCCCGGCCAGGGGCGGCGGAGCAAGCAGGTCCAAGTCTTAAAGTCAGGATTCAGGATCCTCTGAACACATCAGCGCTCTGGTCTCCTAGCAACCACTGAAACCCAAGACTCACCAAAGCCTTCCGCGCCTGCGCGCTGGCCGGAGCCCCTCAGTTCTCTCGGTCTCCCGTCCGCCACATTCAGCCAATTAGGGAGAGGAGGCGGGGAGAGGGGTGGGCGGGTGGGGGTAGGGGTGTTGGCTGACCGCCGCGGGGCATGCTGGGTAGTGTCCATAGTTCCTGTTGCTAAGGCTGCAGGCGTGGGGGAAAGAGGTTACGAGGTGTTGGGAGTGTTGTACCTGGGCGCTAAGGGGAAGATGGTTAAGCAAACGATCCAGATCTTCGCGAGGGTGAAGCCCACCGGCCGGAAACAACCTCAAGGGGTATGGGGCTGGGGAGAGGGTGAAGTGCCCCCCGCAGTGCCAGCCTTCCCGGGGTCACTGGAGGGGAAGAGGGGACCAGGGAGGGGTGTGAGGGAGCCCCGGGAACCCCTTTCAGTGCTGCACCCCACTGTCACGCTCATAAGGCATGAGTCTCCTACATATACTGTACGGGCTCAAAAGGGTAATCAGGACCGGAAGGGACTTTAGGGACAGTCTAGTGTCCCACCCCCTCATTGTATTATAATAATAATAGTGATAATAATAATGGTGCAGTAAAAAGAATGACTAATTTGCAACCAGAGAGTCTCCCGTTTCGATCCTGTGTGATCTGGACAGGACAGTTAATTTCCCCGAGTTTTCATTTTATAGGCTGTAAAATGCACTTACTGCAAATGTTCCCTGGGCAGGTAAGTCACTTTTGGGTCTAAAAGGCTCGGACTAGATGAATTCCAAATTCTCATTCTGCTCTAACAAAGTTCATGATCCCTATGACCTCAGGATTTTGCCCAAAGTGACTTTGGGCAAAAGTGACCCTGGACAAGTTAGTGACAAAGAACAAGACCCCAGCCAAGCTCTATGTTTACCCGAGGCTCACAAAGACAAAAACAGGAGTGGATGGGGAATGGAGGGGAGGTGCAAGAGCATGAGAGTCAGAGGCAAAATTCAAACCCAGTTCGTCTAGATTCTTAGCCCAGCAGTCTATCGCCTGTAGCCACATTGCCTATATGGACATACAAATGCATACATGCACATAATTGCATTTCTTTGATGCTTTAACGTTAGCAAAGTGCTTTACAAATACTTCATTCCACCTGCATTTTATAGATGAAGAAACTGAGGCAGAGTTAAGTTTCTTGGTCTGAGTCACACAGGGAAGTATCTGAGGGCAGATTAAAACTCTGGTCTTTCTAACTCGAAGTCTAGCACTTTATGGGCTGAACCATCTGACTTCTATTTGTATCCATATCCAGCTACATGTGTACTTACTTGTTGCCATAAAACGGATCTATACAGGCATCCCCTCCACAGCACCCCCCCCCCCACATTTTTACACACTTAGGCAAAATAGCTATTTAAATACATGTATACAGACAAATATGCTAATATGCAGTCATAAGTATGTCACCACTCAATCTTTAAGCATATATTAAGTGCCTACTATGTGCTTGTGCTAGACACTAGGAATACAAATACAAAAATTAAAAAATGAAAAATATACAAAAATGTAACCTTGTGAAGGTTACATTATGTCTGGGGAGACATGGACTTATGTAAGTATGTGCAAAAGATATGTACATCAGGTACAGAGTAGATGCACACACATACAAAGTGTTTTACACATGTGGGCACTCAGCAAATACTGCTGACTGAATAGAAAGGTTGCCGTGTATGTATATGTATCTATATACATATTCCTTAAGTTAAACAAACGTAGAGACCATGATTTCTATGCAGATAACGTAGCACTTACTTCAGTATTCAATTGAATTGAAGCCTGTTTCTTAATTCCCTAATATGCCTTAATTCCCTAATATCCCTTAATTCCCTAGTATGCCTTCCCTCACTAAACTATGTTGTGTGTATCTTGTATATGTACATGTCTCCTCCAATAGAATGTAAGCTGCTTGGGACTAGGAATTTTTCTATGTTTTCCAGTTATTCGAATTGTATAAATGGACAGAAACATTTACTTCAAATATAGAACTATTTTTTTTGTACTGAGAATAAATAGATGGATTCTAGAGTTATTATTCACTAATTTGTCGTTTTGTCGATGTCAGTAGCTTAGAAGACAGGTTCTCTTATGCCCAGTTAAGACATAAAACTAGGTCATTCCAGGAAAATTACAGAGTAGATAGAACCTGGGGGTAACCACATAAATCTGAAGCTGTAAGGGATCTGAGAGGCCATCTAATCCAGCCCCTTCATTTTTAAGGAAACTGAGAAGTGAAGGGACTTGCTCCTCAGTCACACAGAAAATGAACACCCCAGTTAGGATTTGAACTGACGCCTGTGACTCCTGCTGCACTCTGCCTTGCTACATTTTCCTTTGTCCCTTTTTTTTTTTTGTACACATACTTCCGGGTAGTTAAAAAAAATGAGTCAGGAGTGAAGCTAATTTCTGTTTTTTGAGCCAAAATTCGACCATAAATTCTACACAGGAAATTATTTGCTACTGGAGGGAGGAGTTTGGACCAGAAAAGGGAAATTTTAGTGGGAGGTGCTGTTTGTTACATTGGATTAGGTTATAAATAATAGCCATGGATTTAATATTAATATTGAAACCTCTGCCACATCTCTGTGCTGCTCACTATCTTCACCTGCTTCATTACTTTGGTGAGAGGATTTGCACTATTCAGAAATGTTATTGTTAACTCTAGTCATTTCCAAAGTGAGGGAGAGGGAATAGATGTTGAAGTAATTTTAAAATCTTATACTGAGCATTTAAAATTTTCCTCTATAAAGTTATATTCTAATATTTTTTTCCAAGGTGAGGAGGTGATCCTGGCTTCATGAAGGCTACGCTAGTAGACTTTAGCTCAGGCAGATTTTTCTAAGTCAGAAAGTCTTTGAGTATGGTCTCTGAAACAGACATCTGCTGTCTGTAAACCAATCTAGTTCAGTACAGAGAAGCTCATCATTAATATTGGCTAGCCACATGAAGATAGATGCCATTTGATCATGGCAACCCATACTCTTTTCACTAAGCATTTTATTAGCAAGCTCATATATATTAAATATTAGCATTTCATATATTTAACTTCAGATTCTTGCTGAAAGACTATTATGATTGGAAATTCCAACATTTTTGTATACTTAGATACTGTGGGTAATAGGAGAGTTCCCCCTCAGAGATCCCATATTTTATGATCGTTTTGCCAACAAAAAGGCAGCTCTTATAGTAGGGGTTCAGGGGTGGAAATCAGTTGGGGCTCTGGCATCTTTTTCTTTCCTGCCAGCCTTTTAATTTCCATCAGACTTGACTGGTAATTTTTTTTTTCATTCCTTGCAAAAGAGTAACAAAGTTTAAAACCTTCTTTGCTTTTAGTTTTAAGAATTTAACACTTCATTGTTTCTGTTTCATTCCTCTTAACATTTGGTAATTTCAATTTCCTCCCACTCCCTCCAACACTCTCACACTTGTCAGCCATCTGGTTGGGATTACTATATGTTCTCATCGGTGTTGTTGGTGGTGGCGATATGTGTACACACACTTATATATGTAATCTTTTACATGCACGTGTATATATACATATAAAATAAACCTATGCATATATAGAAACATGTATTATATGTATATATGTATGTATATGTTAAAATATGTACATATACACCGACATATCCTGGACTTGGGCTCAGGAAGATCTGAGTTGAAATTCAGCCTCAGACATTTACTAGCTGAATCATTTTAGGCAAGTCACTCTCTCTTAGTCTCAGTTTCCTCTGTAAAATGGGGATTATAATAGCACTTATCTCAAAGGGGTGGTTGTAAGTATCAAAAGAGATAATGCACTTTGCAAACCACACACATATAATATCATTGCAGATGTGTATAGAGATGGATAGATACACATATATATGTATATCTATATCAATATAGATATAGCCACATTTTGTTTTTATAGAAGTGTCGAACACAGCCCACAACAATCACAATTGGGCCTGAACCAAATTAAAATGTAATTTGGAAATATTTAACAAAATAAACAAAAGTGCAATTAAACACAGATAATATATTTAAAACTAAATCAATATGAGGCCTGCAGGGATATTTACGTATCAATTAATGGTCACCATTTCTATTTTGAGCGTGACACCATTGGTATAGTGGATTGAGCCCTGACCTTGGAATGAGTGAGATCTGAGTTGGATTCCTTCATCTCTTACTCACTAAAGGTGAGACCCTGGACAAGTCATTTTTACCTGTATTATCCTTAATTTCTTCATTGTAAAATGGAGGTAATTATAGCACTGACCTCAGGGTGTTATAAGGATCAAATGAGATGATATGGTGCTTTGCAAAGCTCTATATAAATGTGAGCTATTATTATTATTAAAACAAGAATGATTGAGTGAGGACTTCTCCCTTTCTCCTACAACATCATTTCTCTTGTGTCTCAGATGCTATGAGATCAGTAATACAAAAACAATCCATTGATTCAATGAACATTTACTAGGTGTACTTTTGTAGCGCCAATGCTATGCTCACAGTGGCTACAGCTACTGTGAATATGCTGGCGTAGTTCCTTATCGCAAAATATAACAGACAGTTTTCATTGAAGGTGAAACCAAAACATATATTCAAACACCAGAAAGCCAAATCCATCAGAGCAACAAAGAAATCTATATACGTTATCAGTGCAGGGGGCACTGCCATCCCCAAGCCTTCTCTCTGTTAGGGTCTTCCCACAAATGAACACCCTCAAGCAAAATCACCCATGCTAGCTGCTGCTCTGTGTCTCTCTCTCTCCCAGCTCTGACTTCTTGGTCTCACTTCCTCCTGCCCCTTCCTGCCCTACCAATTCAGCAAGCTCCTCCCACCACAGGCTCCATGTGACTCAGACAAGTCACATGGGCCTATTAATGGATGGGAAATCTTCAAATTGTATTAAGATTACAACTTTGTGCAGAGCACTGTGCTTAGTCAAGAAGGGTGAGGTGGGAGAGAACATTTAAATAAGACATGACCTTTATCTTTATGGAACTTAGAGTCTGGTAGGAGAATAAGACTCACAGATATTTATAATATACAATATTACATGATAGTTGCATTCAAGAGAAGCAAAAGATGGGTCATATGAGGTTTGAAAGGGAAGGTCATTAGCAACCAAAGGATCAAGGATGGCAAGTTGGGTTTCAGAGGAAAATTAGGAATTTAGTAGATGAAGAATGGGAAGGAAGATATGGCAAATCAGAGAAAAACTAAAGACCAAGGCTTATTTCAATTTAGAAATGGTCAGGTACTCTTTGGTAATTTAATAATGAAGTTACCCTATATGTAGTATTTTATATATTTCAGAAGTTTCACATCTATTATTTAATTTGGTCTTTAGGTTACAAGATGCTTTTAAAAAATACTTTGAATATATCAAAGACATAAAGGAAAATTACCATGCTCAAAATGCTTGTTTGTTTGTGATAGCCAAGGGTGAGAAATTTGACACCTAAATATAACTCAAATTCATATGGTGCTTTGTAATTATACACTGCTTCATATAAGTCATTTCATTTGATCCTCACTATAGCCCGGTGAGGAGGGTATATTATCATCTGCTCTTTAATTTAGACCAGTTAAATTTAAATTTTTTTTTTCATTAAAAGATATTTATTTTTAAAAATTTATTCCAAAAATGGCTTGGTCGAAGTGGTTTAGAAGAATTAGAATTGTGTCTTTTTCAATCAGTTGGTGAACTGTGGCTGCTTTAAGTCCTTTTGGCCTCTGTGCCATCCAGAATATGTTCTTAATTAGGCACCAATTCTCAGTCCAGTGTGTTTCATGTCTCATGGCTTTCTGACTTCTTTCATTCACCTGCCTCAGCCCCTGCACATTTTACATGAAGTACCCTATTAATTTTTTTAAATATCTCCTGAGAAAACATGGCCAGACAGCTTTGAACCTTGTGCCAGTTCTTTCTGCAAAGAATTTTTATCTTACAGAGGGACTTTTCTCCGGAAAGCTAAACAATTTTAATGAGAAATTGCAATAAAAATCTACTTTGAAAGATCTGCTGGGCTACCTGAGGATTTAGCTAGGCTTTACTTATGCATACTCTAGATGTGGTCTTCTTTGCCCTTAATACAGAATTCAAAATTTGAGTTACTAAAAGAAACTTAAGCCATTGCTTTTGGGAAGTTTTGCTTCTGGCTGGAAGAAGGGGAAACTGTTTTGCTAGGTAGCTTCTACTCTTGATTTCCTTGCTCAGTGGAGAGGATTATTGGGGTAAATAATTAAAAATACCAACCTAAAAAAATACCAACCTAATATCTTAACATAGAGTGTTGAGACTTGGAAGAGTCCTTAAAAATTATCTTGTCCACCCCCTTCATTTTTTAGAGAAGTGATTTGACAAATAACATATTATTATTTTGTGGTGGAGTGGAAATAAGAACCTTAAAGATGATTTTGGAGACACAAATTAAACCCAACTTCTGTGACCATAATTCTTCTTAACAAATACCTAAGGATGGATCTTAGAAACCATAGATTCTGTGAAATACAACATGGAAACTATTTTATCAGAACAAGGGATATTTTGAATTACTGACACAGAGTATTACCTAAGTGACATTTTAACTACAGGCTGGCATGAGTCTTCCAAAAAGAGACACAGTCAGATTTGTATTTTGCATTGTCCTGTGCAGGTTTTGACAGATCCCTAATTCTAATTCTCTGATTAGGGAGTGAGTGTTTGAGCAAATAATTTTTCAGTTTACCTGTAAAATGTGAAAAAATATTCTATATGTTTGAAAGGAGGTATTATAATGTTTAGTAATTGTCAGTAAATTTTTTTGAGTTCCTTAGAAGAAGTGTGTTTTATATATTAGATATTTTTCTCTACTTCATATCTGTGAAATAGAAACCACTATAGGTACAAAAATGGAAAGAACTTGCAACCATCTCCTTTTTTTTAACCACTTTTTTTTTAAACAAATCAGGATTTCTTTTGACTTGACTGTAGAATGTTCCAGAAATGCTTTGGTTGTTTGGACTGCAACCAAGAGAAGGACCTAGCTACCTGTAAATGCCTAAGACCTATTGAGAGCAGACTTAGGTTATTTGTAGCTCTACCCTTCTCGGGGATTTAGTTGAAAGCAGCAAGTCATACTGCTTGTAGAGATGGCTTCTAGGCAAAGCTGTAAAGTAGAAAGGATTTTACCTGGCATTTCCATGTTTCCATTAGTGGAGTAGGAGCAATGCTGAGCCAACCATTGTTTAAGGTCCTTCTTTCTAGACTTCTGTATATGTCCCTGCTAATCTTTGTTAAAACACTAAAATTGATGACTAGAGTGTTACCTGATAGAGCCTATGACGCCCATTCCCTGCCTATCCTCTGGGGGAAATATATTTTTTAAAAATTTGAAAATTGTTTTCAGATGACCAAGGAGTGTGTGTGTGTGTGTGTGTGTGTGTGTGTGTGTGTGTGTGTGTGCCTTGTGTGTTTTGTTGGTAGAGAGAGGAGAGCTCACAGTGTGAGTTACAGAATAATTCATTTAAGGCTAGGAAAGACCTTAGAGCTAATACTGGTTTGGGTTTTTTGGGGGGAGACAGATGAAGAAATAGAGGCTTAAAGAGGCTAAGTAACTTGCCCAAGGTCACAGAAGTTCATGGGATCATAGTCTAGAGCTGGAAAAGATCTTAAAAAGCATCCAATCCCTTCATTTTATAGTTGAGAGGTTAAGTGATTTGCCCAGAATCACACATAGTAAATGCCCAGGGACTTGAACCCATGTCCTCTGGCTCTAAGTACATTGTTGTTATTATTGTTGTTTTTTTACTTAACTCAGAAAATGAGTTCTCGAGGAGGTAAGGGTGGGATTGGTGATTGTTCTTCTGAAGAAGAGATGGTGTTATGACAAGGACATAGTTGATCACTCTCTTCTCCTGCATACTCCCTCTTCTTTGGATTTTCACAGTATTGCTCTCTCCTTGTTTTTCTTCCTACCTGTTTGACCTCAGTCTCCTTTATTGGATCTTCACCTGTGTTATGCCTACTGACCATGGGTGTCCCCCAGGGTTTCTTTTGGGCCCATTTCTCTTCCCCCTCTTACTATGTTGTTTGAAGATCTCATCAATTCCCATGGGTTTCATTATTATTTCTATGCACATGACTGCTACATCTATTTATTCAGCCCCATTCTCTGTCCTGAGCTCTAGTCTCACATCATTAACTTCATTTTGGACATGTTGAATTGGATTTCCCATATGCACTCCCATCTTATTTCTCTTGTTTCTTCCCCTGGGCTTCCCTTCAAGACCCAGCTGAGATCCTGCCTTCTGCGGGAGGCCCTTCTTGATCCTCCCTCCACCCTCCCACACTAGAGTCTTCCCTTGAATGTTCTTACCTTCCACCTGCTTGGTTTATATTGTAAGTACACAGTTGTTTGCATATTCTCTTCCCCAATGCAACAAGAACTTCTTGAGAGAAGAAACCATGTTTTTACTTCTCTCCTATCCCCGATACTTTGCACACTTAATACATGCTTATTGATTGACTTTGATTTAAGGAGTTTTTTACTTAAGATGTGGCCCTTCCTGGGTCATTTGCATTTTAATGGGGGATAGTTAAAAAAACCTTTTAATTTTGATTGGAATGAAATTATAATGATAGATTTTGCAAATGTCAGTACTGATATTTTGGGGCACAGGATCCAATTATATTTCTTCTCTGTTTCTCATCTATATTTCCTTTCAAATCTCCTCTTTATCTGCTAAAGTCGACTTGTCCACCTGCCCTGTCTGCCCTTTGTATTGTTCAGGGATTATGCCTCCAGGACTATGTATATTCACAATTGTTAAATACAGAGTTGTAATGTAGGTGATAGTCAAGAAGACCCGAGTTCAAATCCTGCCTCAGACACTTAGCTGTCTGACCTGGGCAAGTCGTTTAACTTGTCTGTCAGCCTTAGTTTCCTCAACTGTAAAATGGGTATAATAATGATCCCTTTTTGCCGGGTTATTGTGAATATTGTTGAAAGTTATGTAGACTCAGCCTCCCGTTGTTCCCAGCCCTGCTTATCAATAAGTCCGTATTCAGTGAGGTTCTGGTGGGGCCGGAGACACCGAGTCTGCACCTTGTTGTATCACCTGCTCCTATCTTCAGATTGTCATGTTCCCCTGCTTTGGAGAGGAGCTGAGAGGCAGTGGCCCACCCTCTCTTGCTGAGGTGAACCTGAACTGTCTTAAGCTTATCTATAAAAACTGTCCTTACCTTGAAGCCATTGCTGATCTTTAGTGATCAACCCTGCATTACTACTTTGAAGTACTTAGAGTAAAATCCCTTTAATTCTGCTTGTCCTGAGTTTTGCCATTAATCAGGTGAAGGCCCAAATGAGGAATTTTCCTTTGGACAGTGTCAAGATACCATTGTTAGCATTTTACAAATCTTACAGTGCTATGTAAATGCTGCTAGTCATCATCGTCACCATCATCATCATCACTTGTTTGAGATTACTCAGTGGAGTCCACATGTTTGTCTTGGGAAGGAAAGTGGTATTAATTATGCTTTTTTTTGGTTCTGGTCTTTGAGATCCCATTAAAAATGCATGCCGTAATGCTGTGGCTATATACTATAAGCTGTCCTTGTGTACATGTTTTCTTAAAATTGCATTCATGTTTGCAGATCTATTCTGTAGATGAAGATGAAAAATCAGTAGCTGCATTGGAAATTATCTTACCACGTGATCTAGCAGAAGGATTTGTGAATAATAAACGAGAAAGCTACAAATTTAAGTAGGTTCAGATTTTTCCTTCTCATGCTTTTTATTTGTTTTCTTCTAGTCTCATACTTTTTAATTGTTTAATTGCTTTCTTCTAGTCTATTATTTAATTCTGTTCTGTTCTAGTCTATGGTATGTTAATCTATGCTATATTTTGAACTTTGGCTATTCGCTGATTTTCTAAAGATGTTGATCTCATAAAAATTACCACATATAAGATGAGCATCCAAATTTTATACTTAGAATGCTGCTGTTACTCTTTGTGAAATTACTTTAATTCTTAACTGGCAGCTAATTCTTTGAAAGTCATGGGATGAAGAATATATTATCAAGTATATGAGAAAGAAAGTAGACTGAGAGATTAGGATTGCCTTTAGTTTTTTTGACCCGTACTGTTGCTGCTTGCATCTATCTGAATGAGTGGAGTTTCCTTTTCCTTCATGAGTTTATGAGCTTCTTTCTGGGGAGGTGTGATAGAGACATTGATTAGGTGTTCATTGGCTGGGGGTTAGGTTCTTTGCCTGGCTCAGAACATAATGTAAGGTCTTTGTAACTCATAGGCAGTAACAAGTATCATTTCCAACATTCAATTCAATAAATTTATTTTTGACAAGCATTTATTAAGGGCCTGCTTTGTGCTAGGCACTGGGCTTGGTGAAGTCAATTTAAAGGCAAAACAAATAGGAGTTTATGACTTTAAGATGTTTATTTTCTACTGGGGAAATATAGCCTTTAAACAGATAATTAAAATATGTCATAAATAAGTCATTTACAATCTTAAACTAGGATACCTTCTTAAAGTGCTTTGTCCGATAAATGTTGCTGCCTTTGATTTAATATTACGTCTTAATTCAAAGTAGTAGTTTGGATCCCTTGTGACTTCTTTATTGATAACATTTTACAACACATCCCTCTGGAATATGTGCTACTTATATTTTTGGAATTCTATTATCATATGACATCTAACACATTTTACATAATCACCTCTGGATGATTAGTCCATCCTCTTATGTTCCCTTTTTATTCCTTAGGGCATAGCAAACCTCCAGAATGGCCTTGGGGAGAAAGCTCTCCTATATTCCTCTTAGATTTCCTGCTTTAAGTGGAATTGTGCCCAATTCTAGCTTGGTCATTGATACCGAAAAACCATGGAGACTCAACATTCCTAAGCAACTCTGAAAGCTGCTTGGGAAACTGTTATAGTGTTCTAGTAGAATCACGTTAGTAGAAGCTTTCTAGGATATAAAAATCTGGTATGCCTAAGCTTTCTTCCTCATCATGTCCCCAACAAAGACTTTATGTTCCTGTGCAAATCATTGGTATAATGGAATTGCCCATTGGACTATTTTTCTGTACTTTCTCTCCCTGATAGAAACTTCCTAAGGATTTTCTTTTCTAGGTTTGCATTAGCCTGCTATGATTTGTGGACCAAGAATCAAGGTCATCCTCTTCAAAGGACTAGCTGTTGATTTAAAAAAGAATAAAACATTACTGAAAAATTGGTTGATGTTAGGATAACTAATTGCTGAAAGTGAATTAAATTTATCTTCTTAACCTAAATTTAATAACCACAAATTTTATAATTGCTTTCTTACAGGTCAAATATCAGGCATTCTGTTCTATTTATATCTTGTTTTTAGATTTTTTTCTTGTGTTATCTAGATTTGAATTTGATGTCAACTGTAGACACTGTTTCTCTTGAGAAGCAGACATACACAGAGTTGTTTTTTTTTCTCTGAATCTACTATGTTTGTTCAGAGAGACTTATTGTGCAAATCTTGTCAAAGCAATACTGTTTACCAAGTATTTGTATACAACAGCACAGTGTGGTTAAGACTACAGGGCCAACATTGTATTCTCTTAGGTAAGCTTGGAAGCTTGGTGATGTAAATGTGGGGTAATTGCAAAAGAAGAAAATAAGATTTATGAATTACACACTATTCTAGAGTGCTATTTCATCATCATTACTTTATAATTTGCAGATTTCAGAGAATTTTTGATCAGGAGTCAAAACAAGAGGCCATTTTTGACATAATTGCCAAACCTGTTGCTGAAAGGTAGGATTCCCAATAGTTGGGGCAGTGGGACGTTTATATTTCATCTTGTCTCTTCAATCCTCAGATTATTGTGGAAATGTGTGGAGGAATTATATTCAATTATATAAAGAAGGGAAATTACAAAATAAATATGAGGTTACCAAATAATGACCTTCAAATAGATGAAGTCTTGTTATCCAGAACAGTAATTCTCTAACTTCTTCATCTCAGGACCCGTTGTCACTCTTAAAAATTATTTAGGACCCCAAAGAGATTTTGATTTGGGGAATATATCTGTCTTTATTTACCACATTACAAGGTATAATATTTTAGTAGTATTCTGAAAATAATTTTGACCTCACAGATCCCCCGAAAGGTGGGGATTCCTATGGATCCCCATTCCACACTTAGAGAATTGCTGCTCTAGAATATGATGAGCAGCGTGTTTCTAGCTCAATAAAGGAAATGACCATTTTCTCTGATCTTGCACAGTGCTGGTCAAAACATATATAGCTTTGATCAACACTTTTAATACTTGGTAAAACATAGGGTATAAATATTGGATGAAACCCGAGATTCTTGACGTCTTCCATTCCCTGTAGTAGGTTGTACTGAGCTCCTTCAATGCCCTTGTTTCCTCTGACCCTCTAATCTCATGTTAAAAATTTTAAATTTAAAAAATACAAGTAATATTAAATATCACTATAATTAATCAAACTTGCTTGGCAACTATTTATATTTAAATGAATTAATTTAAGAACCCAACAAAATGTCATAATGATTCTGTTCCTTGTTCTGTCTCCATCGGTTTCCTTTGTTTACTCTCAGTTATTTTTCCTTTTATGTGGTCTCAGTTAGTCTGTAGTCTGTTCTAGTTCTGTTCCTTTTGCTTTGCATTATTTCATAAAGTTGCTTCCAGATTTCTTTATGTGCCTCATACTTGTCCATCATAATTACATTATAGTGTTCCATTACATCAGTGTACCACAATGTATTTAACCATTCCCCTATTGTTGGACATTTAGTTTGCCACCACTTTCCCAGATTTAGAACTTGCCCTATTCCAGCTGCAACCAGAGCATTTTTTCCCTTGCTTTTTCCCCAGAGTCTTTTCAGATTTGCATCATTTGTGGTGTACATCCACGAAGTTTTACAATAGCTCTTTAAAATTATTGAGGATGTTTACTGGATAGTAAAGTATGAACTAGAGCATCTCTGAAGTTGAACCATGACCTTAATATTGTCAGAAGTAAGGTATAAAACAGAATGCAACATTTCCTGGGGATTTTGGGTAGCAAATGACTATACCTATAAATGTATGTACTAGATTGTGGTCCTTGATGGAGCTGTTTCAATTGGCAGTTGAGTGTGGCAAAAGCCACCATTCTCAAAATGGGTTTAAAATGTTTAGGTAAATACAACAGGACATTTTGTTTAATGAACAAGTAAATTATAACTAATGGATCTAACTTTCTGCTTCATTTAAAAGTTCCATTACTTGAAGCAAAATTCACATGACAGCCCTTTAATGGTTTTCAGCTGTGATGCTTAGAGCATCTTTTCAGGTCAAGGAAAACTCTCCTTGTGGTTATTTATGATGGAATATAGCCTTCCCTAATTCTCCTAACTAAAAGTAATTTTTCCTTCCTCCCTATGTCTCAGAGAACTTTGCTTTACCTCTCCTTTATGTTTATATTTAGTCTGATTCTAGGACTTGAGGAACAAAAACAGTCTCACGCTTAATAAATATAACTATTTTCATCATCAAGAGCACTATAGTCAGCTTCTCAGTCACTTATGTTTACGACTTTGGTGTCATTCTCAGCTCTTCACTCTCTGACTGTCCTCCTCCCTTCTCCCCCTACTTTTGCCAAATCCTGTCGATTCTAACTTGATGTGACTAAATAGTTTATTGATAATTACAAACCATTGGTGGTACTATGTATAAAAAGAAAGCAAGGACACACATGCTAATGAGTTTCATTGGCCACCAATTTGTCAGCTGTTGTGGTCTTTGAGGCAAAACAGCACAGGAGAAAAAACAGCCCTGGTCTAGAATTTTGCAGGCTATGTCTGGGTGGCAACAAGTATTGGGGGTAGCAACACTGTTTTACACTCAGGAGGACAAAGGGAGCTAGAGTCATTTTCAGATGCACCAATCTAAGGTGAGTAGACCCCATGTGCTAATCTCTCTCTTCAGTTCTAAGTCCTTGTTACCAGCTGTCTGCTGGACATCACCTAGACATCCTATAGAAACACCAAACTCATTATGTTCAAAATGGAATTAATTGTATTTCCTTAAAAAAGATCTTTCTACAAACTTACTCATTTCAGTTGAAATCCTTCCCAGGATCTCAAGAATAGAGTTATTTTTCACTTTTCCCTTTCCCTCAGTCCCCATATCCAGACAGCAAACAGTTGCCAAGTTTTATTGATCCATGCCTGGATCTGCTTTATTTAGTCTTTCCTAATGTTCTCTCTCTCTCTCTCTTTCTCTTTTTCCACCTCCTCCCCTATTTCCCCCTTGCGCCCTCTCTGTCTTTTTCTCTCTTTGAAATATCTTTGCATTACTTTGCATGCACTTCAAATTTTCTTAGTTCCTACATGTTAGGTTAATATTGGACAAGGATTACTTTGTTTTTGTTTTTTATTTTGTATACCTACAACCCAGTACATAATAGGTGCTTAATAAATGTTTCTTAAATTGAATTGAATACACTAAGCTTGAGTATACTTGTCAAGGATGCATATGAGGATTGGTAGAATCCCTTTGGTTTCAGGGGTAGTATTCATAGATTCATTAGTCATTTTCCCTAATTTTTGTCTGTCTGCCCCCCCTCTTCCCTTAAGTCAATTCACAGTCCCACTAGGATTTTTTCACCTTTTGCCATCCGTACCAATTTGATGGATATGAGATAATAACTCAATTGTTTTAATTAGCATTTCTCACCTTATCAATTTTGAGCACTTTTTGGGATGGTTATTGCTCATTTCTGTTTCTTTTGTAAACTTTCCAGTTGTTTTTTAAAAGAGATCTATATGTTATTTGTGTCTACTACTGTTTTTGTTAGTAGTAGTAACAGCAATTATCATCATACCTGACCTTTATATACCTGAAACTGTGTGAAGCCCTGGGAATACAACTACAGAGAGAAAGAAAGACAGTCCCTGTCCTCCAGGGCTCCTCCTTCTAATGGAGAAGACATCACATAAAAGGAAACTGAAAAGAATGTGGGAGTGGAGATGGAGAGAAGGTAAGGTCATGAAGTGACACAACAGAGGAAGTCCAGAGTCAGCAGTGGAACATGGAGAGGAACGAAGATGTGGCTGGCTTGGACCCTTTCATTTATATGGGGCTTCTGAGAGGAATCAACTAATCAGAGGAAGGGACAACAGAGTGGTTTGTACTTCAGGTGTGAAAAAGTCAGGGGTGGAGTGAAATTCCAGTTTTGAGGATGCTACAGGGGCAGGATGAACTTCTAGAATAAGAGAGTAAAGGTGGAGAGTGAACTTCTACGGTGAAAGGGCTGCTTTGGTATGGTGGAGAAAGTCCAAAGAGTCAGGAGCGTGGAGCCCAGAAATGAATGGGGTTCAGGGAAGGCTTCCTGGAGGAAGTGACATTTGAGCTATGCCTGGTGAATGGAACAAGAAACAGCATAGTCTAGTTTGGTTAGACCGTAAGGGGTACAAAAATAAATAATGTGAGATGAGACCAGGTTGATAAAATTAGGAGCCAGATTAGAGAAATCTAAACACTAGGCTAAAGTTTGGACTCAGTTCGGTCAGAAATGTGATGCTTTTGAATAGAGTACTTGCATGATTAAAACTGCATTAGGAAGATTAATAAAGTAGTGGTGGATAGAATAGATTGGGGTAGAATAGAGAGAGGGAGACTGGTCAGAAAGCTAATGCATGCGTTAGTGTAGTCTAGAGGTAATGAGATCTGAAAACAGGGTGGTGGCAGTACACATTCCTTTAAACCAAAATTAATCTCTAGTTGGTAGGATTTCAGGCAGTATGACAAATTGGAGAAATTCAAGTACTGTAGGGAGATATTTTGGTGTAGGAGCTTTGCTTTTGCCTATTAAATCACATTCCACTGACTGTTGATCATCTGCTCTGTGTAAAACTAAAAACAGCACTTCTCTAAATGTAGGAAATAACAATTAGCCAAGTTATTCATTATTCTTGAGTTCACACCAGATTAAAAAATGGTAAATTTAAGTTGTTTAAATTGAATTTTATGCTTAAATCAGAGATGTTGACTGAACTCTCTAGTTCACCCTGGTATGAAATATAAAACCTGTAATATTGAAATATATTATGTAGCACAGTTTCATCTCTATGTGATCATTGATAGTCTGTAGGCAAGACAGAAACTGGTAAATTATAAAATTGATGTGT
This sequence comes from Trichosurus vulpecula, assembly GCF_011100635.1. NCBI lineage: Eukaryota > Metazoa > Chordata > Mammalia > Diprotodontia > Phalangeridae > Trichosurus > Trichosurus vulpecula. Next base: position 248,882,908 of record NC_050579.1, read on the forward strand.
AGACAGAAAATAGTGAATCTGCTAATAGTCAGATATAACTTCTGTAGTCAAGAAAGAAACTTAAAATGTAAAAATGATGTGTGGACAGAAAAATAATGAGTCTGCTATTTTTTACATGTTGTATGTATGTTTCATTTCTTGACTCAAGAAATTATTACCTCTGATAATTTGATAACCCTATTACTCCTAACATAGATAAGGTAATATAGCTAGTCCATCCACAGATGATTATGATTACACTGACTATAAGGCAGTAGAAGAAGCAGATGATGATAAAAAAAAGACATAAATGCAGTAGAAATCAAATCCCTAAGACTATAGTTGCTTGTCAAGAAATTCTGAATGGATGTGTATAGCAGAGGCCCTATATTGCCTTAATCTGAATGGTAGTAGAACCAAGTATGTTTTCACTTAAGAGTATTTGTAACTTGATGTAGCTTCATAATGTTGGCTGTTTAACCAATTGTGTTAGGTACACATTTTCCATTCACAATTAAAATATTCTTTCTTACCCTTCATCTGTTGTTTTACAAAGTCACACTTGTATAACTGTCAATTTGCTCCAAATAGAAAGGTACATTTTTTCCTGACAAAGTTTTGCTGCTTGCTACTTTAAAAATATGAACATATTTATTTTGCCAAGATGAAAAATAATCTATCTGTTTCATATAGAGAAAGTATTTTTTAAGAAACAAACTTATTTTTCAAGGAAGATAACTGGAAAACCCAAATTTAACTAACATTCTAAAGTGACTTCCTTAAAGTGAAATAACATGAAAACTTCATCACTTCTTAATTTTAGAAACTGTCAAAATAAAATCCATAGAAAAATTTGTTTGAAAGATCTTTTTGGTATCCATCTTGTTGTATTGCTAAAAATGAATGCCAGAGTAAAGCAGTGTCTGTACCTTGTTGGAAGATTGGTCACTTAGCCTTGTATTTCACAGCTTCTTGACTTTGTAGCATACTAGTGTTCTTGTAGAGACACACTGTTGAGGTCCTTCCCACCTGATCACCTACCTAGCTTTTATTTGTAGTCTTTACCCACACAAAATCACATCTGATCCTTAAACCAGTTGTCCTTCCTCCTTTCTTCACCCTGGTTACTACTATGGCTGTCCCCAACCCCAGTTCAAAATTGGGAAAGACCAGTAAGGAAAAACCAAGATGATGGCAGCTGGAAAGCAGGGACTAGTGTGAGCTCCCTGCCAAGTCCCTCCAAAAACCTATAAAAATGGCTCTGAACCAATTCTAGAACTGCAGAACCCACAAAATAGCAGAGGGAAGCAGGGCTCCAGCCCAGGACAGCCTGGATGCTTGCTGGGTGAGGTCTTTCACGCACGGGGCTGGGAGTGGAGCAGAGCCCAGCGTGGGCCACGTGGACCAACTAGACCAGGAGCTGGGCGGAGCGGGCCCTAGCGCCCTGAATCAGTGGGCTGTGGCAGTTGCCAGACTTCTCAACCCACAAACACCAAAGACAACAGAGAAGAACTGCAGAACCCACACAGTAGCAGAGGGAAGCAGGGCTCTGGCCCAGGACAACTTGGATGGTCTCTGGGTAAGGTCTATCCCACATGGAACTGGGAGCGGGGTGGAGTGGAGCAGAGCCCAGCGTGGGTGGCATGGACCAACCAGAACAGGAGCCAGGCAGAGTGTGCCCTAGCGCCCTGAATCAGTGAGCTGCAGCAGTTACCAGATTTCTCAACCCACAAACACCAAAGACAACAGAGAAGGCTAGTGGGAAAAGCTGCTGGGGACAAGGTAACAGAGTTTGTGGTTCAGCCACTGCCCCAGAGGCAGCGGAGGTGGGGCAGCTACAGAACTACAGCTGCAGTTGCTTTAGGCCCCAGGCCCACGTGGTGGGAGGAATTAAGTGGTGGATCAGAGCAGGTGGATCAGTGCAAAGCCTGCTGAAGATCTAAGTCCAGTCCGGGTTGGGGCTTCTTGAGGAAGGAGGAGTGCTGGTGTGCCAGAACTGACTGTAATAGCTCTGAAATCAACAGCGCATCTCCCCAAGCTTGGAACATAGTACTCTTTACTCTACAAGCAGTCACACCCTGATGAAAAACTCAAGGGTAAAGTAAGTTGTCTGGGAACATGGCCAGGCAGTGAAAACGTACCCAGATTCAGTCTCAGACTTTGGAATCTTTCTTTGGTGACAAAGAAGACCAAAACATACAGCCAGAAGAAGTCAACAAAGTCAATTCCTGCAACAAAAGCCTCCAAGAAAAACATGAACTGGTCTCAGGCCATGGAAGAGCTCAAAAAGGATTTGGAAAAGCAAGTTAGAGAAGTAGAGGAAAAATTGGGAAGAGAAATGGGAAGAATGCGAGAAAACCATGAAAAATAAGTCAGGACTGGCTAAAGGAGACCCCCCAAAATACTGAAAAATATACTGAAGAAAACAACACATTAAAAAATATACTAACTCAAATGGCAAAAGAGTTCCAAAAAGCCAATGAGGAGAAGAATGCCTTGAAAGGCAGAATTAGCCAAATGGAAAAGGAGGTCCAAAAGACCACTGAAGAAAATACTACCTTAAAAATAAGATTGGAGCAAGTGGAAGCTAGTGACTTTATGAGAAATCAAGATATTATAAAACAGAACCAAAGGAATGAAAACATGGAAGACAATGTGAAATATCTCCTTGGAAAAACCACTGACCTGGAAAATAGATCCAGGAGAGACAATTTAAAAATTATTGGACTACCTGAAAGCCATGATCAAAAAAAGAGCCTAGATATCATCTTTCAAGAAATTATCAAGGAGAACTTTATTCTAGAGCCACAGGGCAAAATAGAAATTGAAAGAATCCACCAATTGCCTCCTCAAATAGATCCCAAAAAGAAAACTCCTTGAAATACTGTCACCAAATTCCAGAGCTCCCAGATCAAGGAGAAAATACTGCAAGCAGCCAGAAAGAAACAATTTGAGTATTGTGCAAACATGATCAGAATAACCCAAGATCTAGCAGCTTCTACATTAAGAGATCGAAGGGCTTGGAATACGATATTCTGGAGGTCAATGGAGCTAGGATTAAAACCAAGAATCACCTACCCAGCAAAACTGAGTATCATGTTCTATATTAGGAAGGCAGAATTTATGATTTCAAAGAGAATCTCATATGTGCCTAAAAGGTCCGGAACCGCAGGATATAAGGAATTCTCTAGGCAGAAGGCAGGAGAACTAAAGCATGTATTTACACTCCACAGTAACAATCCCACAAACCAGCGTCCCCATTTTGATATTTTCATCAAAAGCTTCCAGGCCCAATAAGTCCGCCTCACAAGAGTAACTAGGAGGCCACAGAGAAGCGAGATGGTATAAGGCAAAATCGTATACATGCTTCCCCTCTACGGTAAGAAGATTACCCACTAGCCTCTAGTCAGCTCTGCTACCGGCAGTTCAGCTTCGGCTGTACGCGTCTCTGGCTCTAACCGGAAAAGGAAAGGAGGATCTTCAAGCTGTCCTCTCCCCTCTTATAGAGTTTTTGACATCATCAAGCGCCGCCTGAATGACCAGGGCCAATTGGTTCTTGACTTGGCCCCTCCCCCAGCGTAGACCGCGTTAACACACCTCCCCTCAGCCAGCGCCACGACTCATCACACAGGAAGCTCTGGTCCTGCCCCGGAAGAGCAAGCCCCAGCGTCCAGGGAAGCTCAACGAGGCAAGCTGAGTCATTCAAAGAAAACAAAGTCCATTCTGGCTACACTCCACCCCTCACAATGTTCTAGGATGCACAATCCAATCATAATTCAAATTAAATTATATATCCTAGAACATTGTGATCCAATTATGCAGGAAACTAAAACATATCATTCACAATAAAGCAAAACATATCATTCAGTGACATTCCCAAATATTGGTTTACGATTCAAATGTGATCCACCCCTAGATCCCAGCCAGATAATCTCTTCAATCAATCATCCCAAAATAATTATTAATAATTTAAATGTCCACCCCTAGATCTTTGTATCCATTACATAGGATCAATAATATCATAACAATAAAACAATATAGCAAGGATAACACAAAATAAGTACACAGAACACTATCATCATTCCCCCCCTCAAACAATTTGGGCTCAAAATCTTGGGGTAATGGGTGAAGGTCTCATTTTCCATAGCTTCTTCTTGCTGAAATTGGATGTAGAGGTGTCCCTGCCCCAAAGAGTCCCATTCCAGAGTTCAGTTCTTTAGCGAGCTGGCAGGAATTCCAAGAATGCTATGTACTTAGGCAGTCAGCGGAAACTGCAGGGTGCTTAAACCTGCAGGAGACAGAACTAGCGACAAGATTAACTAAAACAGAAAACAAAAAGAGTAGGCAAGTATGGGCTATTATCCTTTAAATAAAATCATCTCCAGTTTAGTTGAAATTTCAGTTATGCAGAGATCCAATATCAGAGCCAAACTCAGATGGGAAATGTTTCTTTTTAAATGGAACACAATGAGGAAACTAAGCCAAGAAGATCCCACCCTAGATGGAGACCAGGATTGTCCTCCCAGCCTTTCCCCAGATGTACAAGGGAAACCAGGAGGATCCCATCCTAGATAGACTAGGATTGTCCTCCCAGCCTTTCCCCAGATGTACAAGGGAAACGAGGAGGATCCCATCCTAGATAGACTAGGATTGTCCTCCCAGACTTTCCCCAGATGTACAAGCTTTTATCCATTAATCACACAAAGTCACCTTCCCTCTGAGTGGCTTGTGTCAATTACCAGCATTAGCCATACCTGTGGGGTCCGTGAATCTAATATTATAGCCCTATTCACGGTAAAATATATGCTTCAGGGGTACGAGTTGGTAATTATCTTCCCCTGAATAGACAACTGTTACAGTGTTGTTCTTCCCATGGGCTATGACTTCTGCAGCCTTTGGAATATCATCTGGCTTCCGTTTTACCCATACCTTAGCTCCCAACTTTATTCTATCAATGGAGCAAGCCCCTTTTGCCCCTCTAGTAGTTATTCTGGGAGGAGGGTCAGTTTTCACAAAGGGTATTTTTTCACAGGGGATAATAATCACTTGAACTATCCTATCATTCCTACCAAATTGTACAGGTTTTTCACCCAAATTCTGGAGTGTCACAACAATTTCTTTTTGATAATTCGAATCTATCACTCCAGCCAATACATGTACTCCTTGAGCTGCTAATCCTGGTTTAGGTAATACCCATCCAAAATGATTCTTGGGGATTCTCATACATACTCCAGTAGGGGTTTTTCTTATCTCTTTCCTATTCAACCTAAAATTCTCTATACAATGTAAATCATATCCTGCCGAACCAGGTGTTCCTGGACATGGTAGGGGGACATCTTCCCTCACAGTCCAAAATTCAATATTTTGGATCTCACGTGTTTGCTGTTCTCTAATCTGCAAATTTGGGGTCATCATTCCGGCTAGAGGTGTACTCCCCCCTAAGGGCCTATTGTTCAAATTACGTAAGGCAATAGACAAATTATCCTTCCAATGTAGATATGAATTATTAGAGCTTAATTTTCTCAGCTGTTCTTTCAACAATCCATTCATTCTTTCAATCAGCCCAGATGCTTGTGGGTAATATGGAATATGATATATCCATTCTATATTATTCAACACACAATATCTTTTCACTTCTTTGCCCTTGAAATGTGACCCATTGTCACTTTGAATCTGCATTGGGGTTCCATAGTATAAACTTACAATATCTAGGGTTTTACAGGTGTTTTTCTGAGTTCCATCCTTATAAGGACAAGCCACTAGGACACCTGAATAGGTGTCAACACACGTACATACATATTTACATCCTTTATCCTGGGGTAGTGGGCCAATATAATCTATCTGCCAAATTTGGGCTGGAACTTTTCCCCTTGCTATTTCTCCAGTTACTATCCTAGGACGAGTTCGTTCTTTTTCTAATTGGCATATACAACACCCCTCTGTTATTTGTTTTAACAACGCATGAGAGATACCTCGATCCTGTGCCCATCGGTGGGTGGCCTGGACCCCTAAATGGCCGGAGGTCTGCTGGACCCATCTTGCTAAGGCTAAGTCATCAGTTGGAGTTGGAGTAGGGACAATACATTCAGTGGCAATCTTTGCTAGTCGATCCGCGTGTGCATTGTATTCACGCTCTGGTGTGGTCAGGGTCGCGTGAGCATCAACATGAAAAACTGACAAATCCGTAACCAAAGACATGTCCCATATATTTTCCCATAACTCTTTACCCCAGACTTGTTTGCCATGAATCTCCCAATTCTGATTCATCCATATAGGCATCCAAGTAGCTAATCCATTAGCTACCGCCCATGAATCAGTAAATATATGACACTGTCCTCCCTTCTCCATTCTGATGGCCTGATGTACTGCCATCAGTTCAGCATATTGGCTACTTCCCCCTATCCCAGAACTTTCCAGAGTTCGCCTAGTACAGGGGTTATAGGCTACTGCTTTCCAATGTCTCTTCTGTCCTAAATATTTTGCTGTCCCATCAGTAAACCAAGCGTGTTTCTTCTGTTCTACACTTAGTCCATCATACCCATTATTCCATTTCACTAAGGATGGCACCATCTGTTGCTTAGATTCAATGGGTTTTTCATTTCTCTCAGTGCCAATGTTCGCCACTGATTCATGTAAAGCAGAAACTCCACTTTTGCCTGCTCTGGACCTATTCTGAATATACCATTTCCATTTGATTATGCTCGCCTCTTGTGCATGTCCAATTCTGTGAGAAGCTGGGGTACTCATTACCCAAGTCATAATTGGAATTCCAGGCCTTAATATCACTTCATGGCCCAGGGTTAGTTGCTCAGTTTCTACTAAAGCCCAATATGCAGCTAACAGCTGCTTCTCAAAAGGTGTATACTGCACTCCAGATGAGGGCAGTTTCCTTGACCAAAAGCCTAAAGGTACACTTCGGCTCTGTTGTTTTTGCCACAGACTCCAATTTGCATAGTCATCTTGTACAGTCACTTGTAACTCCACTGGCCCATTTTGCATAGGCCATAAGTCCAGAGCTAATTGTATAGCAGCCTTTGCTTCCTCAAAAGCTCTACTTTGTTCAAGGCCCCAGTCGAATTCATATTTCTTTCTGGTGACTTTATACAAGGGTTTTAAAATCTGTCCCAAATGTGGGATGTGGTGTCTCCAATAACCAAATAGCCCTATGAACTTTTGGGCCTCTTTCTTATTAGTAGGGGTGGGAAAATCCTGAATTTTTTGTCGAGCTTGTGGGAGAATTTCTCGCAGTCCTCTATTCCACTGTATCCCCAAGAATTTTACAGTTTGAGCTGGCCCCTGAACCTTTGCGGGGTTGATTTCCCATCCTTTGCTTTTCATATGGTCAGTTAATAATGCTAAACTCTCCTCCACTTCTTTTATATTCTTTCCCTGTATCATGATATCATCTATGTAATGTGTAAGCTGTACACCAGGTAGCTTTAATTCATCCAAATGCTCAGCTACAATCCTGTGGCAAATAGTTGGGCTATGAATATATCCTTGTGGCAGGCGTGTAAATGTATACTGTCGGCCTTGCCAAGTAAAAGCAAACTGGTTCCATTGCTTGGGGTCTATTGGGATCGTAAAGAAGGCATTGGCCAAATCAATAACTGCATACCAAGTCCCTTCATGTTTTTGTATTCTCTCTATTAAAGTAACCGTGTCTGGAACAGCAGCATACAAGGGAGGAGTCACTTTGTTCAGCTGTCTATAATCTACTGTCATCCTCCATGTCCCATCTGACTTTCTGACTGGCCAGACAGGATTGTTCCATTGAGTAGTTGTAGGGACTAACACTCCTGCCTCAACACATTCTCTTATAGTGTTGGCAATTTCATCTTGCCCACCTGGCACACGATATTGCCTCAAAGTAATTCCTTCAGAAGGTTCGGGCAAAGTGATTGGATCCATCTTGATTTTCCCCACTAAGACTGCATTAATGCCTATTTTCCTCACAGCAAATTGGTATTTCCCTTCAGGTAAATTTAAGGTCATACCCTTCAAAATGTCTATTCCAATGATGTATTCAGGAATAGCCACAATAACCACACTATATTCTTTCTTGGGCAACTGTCCAATTTTCATCATCAATTTAACTTGTCTGGCTGATATTTCAGTCCCTCCTAGTCCTGTGATGGTAATAGGAGTTCCATGGCTGAATTCGTCTGGATTCCCATAGATAAGGGTGGCCTCGGCCCCAGTATCTATTAATGCCCTAGTTACTGTACTTGACCCATTTTTCCAATATATGGTCAAGTTAATGTGAGGTCTGCAATCCATCTTACATATTTCCTTAATTTGGGCTGGGGCCTGGCCTGTTTCCTAGTATTCCCTAGCATGTGATTCACTTGGGTATGAAGGTTCAACATCTGTAGCATTTGCAGGAGCAGTTCTTATTTCCCTATCTCTCCTGTTATCGAGTCCTTTATCTCGGTACATCCTGTACAGTTCATTGGTTGGAATGCCATCTATCATTTCAAAACCCACCCCTGCTCTCAATAGAGCAGTGAACATTTCTTTTCTTGTCACTCCATTTTGGCGCCAAGTTTGCTGGCTGTTCACCCTTCTCTCTCGAGGAGATCTGTCCCTTCCCCAGTCTCCTAAGTCATGTAACTGTAAAATCTTATTTATCACCTCTGTAAGATGGCTCCCTACTTCCCCAAGTAACAGATTCAAAATTAGTTGTTTATAAGCAGGGGGAGCTGTCCTAATTATTAAATTCCTATGAGGGATTCCTATGGGATCATTGTAATATTTGTCTGCAGTTCCTGTCATAATAGCAGTCTTCATTACCTCCTCCTTTAGTCTCATGATACAATCTTTAAGTGAATACCAGGGTCTGTGCTCAGTGGGCCACATAGAATCATTAGTATATCTCTTATTGCATCCCGCAGCAGCTAATGCCAACAGAGTAGTCCTGCTAGCATCATCTCCTCGCTGATGATGTTCCCTAAAAGCTTGCTGAACTAGAGGATCGTGGCTGATACCTATGAATCTCATACAGTCCCTCTTATCTACTAATATTCCACCGGCCCCTTGATCACTGAGCCTTACCATCCAAGATATTAATGGTTCTCCTACTCTTTGGCTGAATCTACTCAAAATATCTGTGACCTCTTGTGGTGAGAAATCTTCCTGAAATTCCCTCGTAACTAAATTGCCACCTCTGGTTTCTGTCCTCCTCCTCTCTACGGGACGAACGCTTGTCTGAGTATTTAACCATCTCCCATTCTCTGTGCGAGGGATGTCCTGAACCCTAGTAGCGTTTTCTGTCTCAGCCCCTAACACTGTCTCATTTTCCCCCCACTCGCTTCCCCTGCCACCATGGCAAGGACAAAGCAGGCAGTCAGGCTTGGTCTGGGCTGAGTTGGGATGCACTCTTGGCTTATTTGGCCTCCTGTTGCTCCTAGCCACATTAATAGAAAAGTTCTCATCTGAGTCAGTGGGTTCTTGAGCAGCAATTTGTTCTCCTGCTATCTGAGATTCCCATTCTAGCTGTGGGGTAGGAGTGCCCCCATCTCTTTCACTTAATCTCAATCTTTCATATACTAGCCGGTAGGCTGATAACACTATCCAGCTTTGCCTAGATAGCGATGCCCCTGACTGAATCCCAACCTCTTGTAAACACCTTTCCAAATCCTTAGGATCTCCTCTCTGTAGCCTTGGTTCCCAGTTTTCACAGGGTCCGGCTTTTTTAGCCAATTCCTTTGCTAAGGAGGAATAAAAAGGATCCTCCCACCCTGGGATATTCATCTCTTCCTCTGAAGTTCTTCTGCTTCTGAACAGAGATCTTATATCTAGCGATCCCATCCACCTCGTCGCCAAATATATTAGGAAGGCAGAATTTATGATTTCAAAGAGAATCTCATATGTGCCTAAAAGGTCCGGAACCGCAGGATATAAGGAATTCTCTAGGCAGAAGGCAGGAGAACTAAAGCATGTATTTACACTCCACAGTAACAATCCCACAAACCAGCGTCCCCATTTTGATATTTTCATCAAAAGCTTCCAGGCCCAATAAGTCCGCCTCACAAGAGTAACTAGGAGGCCACAGAGAAGCGAGATGGTATAAGGCAAAATCGTATACACAAATACAAAACTCAAGAGAGACATAAAAAGGTAAGCAGGGGGAAAACCCCCCACAAACCTTATTAATCAACAAGGGCGGGGGGCAGAGCCAAGATGGTGGCTGGAAAGCAGGGACTAGCGTGAGCTCCCTGCGAAGTCCCTCCAAAAACCTATCAAAATGGCTCTGAACCAATTCTAGAACTGCAGAACCCACAAAATAGCAGAGGGAAGCAGGGCTACAGCCCAGGACAGCCTGGATGCTTGCTGAGTGAGGTCTTTCGCACATGGAGCTGGGAGCAGAGCAGAGCCTAGCATGAGTCGCACAGACCAACCAGACCAGGAGCCAGGTGGAGCGGGCCCTAGTGCCCTGAATCAGTTGAGCTGTGGCAGTTGCCAGACTTCTCAACCCACAAACAGCAAAGACAACAGAGAAGAACTGCAGAACCCACAAAATAACAGAGGGAAGCAGGGCTCTAGCCCAGGACAGCTTGGATGGTCTCTGGGTAAGATCTATCACGCACGGAACTGGGAGCGGAGTGGAACAGAGCCCAGAATGGGTGGCGCAGACCAACCAGACCAGGAGCTGGGCAGAGTGTGCCCTAGCACCCTGAATCAGTGAGCTGCAGCAGTTACCAGACTTCTCAACCCACAAACACCAAAGACAACAGAGAAGGTTAGTGGGAAAAGCTGCTGGGGACAGGGTGATAGAGTTTGGGGTTCAGCCATTGCCCCGGAGGCAGCGGAGGTGGAGCAGCTACAGAACTACAGCTGCAGTTGCTTTAGGCAACAGGCCCACGTGGTGGGAGGAATTAAGTGGCGGATCAGAGCAGGAGTGCAGAGCCTGCTGAAGATCTAAGTCCAGTCCGGGTTGGGGCTTCTTGGGGAAGGAGGAGTGCTGGTGTGCCAGAACTGGCTGTAATAGCTCTGAAATCAACAGCGCATCTCCCCAAGCTTGGAACATAGTACTCTTTACAAGCAGTCATACCCCGATGAAAAACTCAAGGGTCAAGTAAGTTGGCTGGGAACATGGCGAAAAAACACCCAGATTCAGTCTCAGACTTTGGAATCTTTCTTTGGTGACAAAGAAGACCAAAACATACAGCCAGAAGAAGTCAGCAAAGTCAAAGAGCCTACAATAAAAGCCTCCAAGAAAAACATGAACTGGTCTCAGGCCATGGAAGAGCTCAAAAAGGATTTGGAAAAGCAAGTTAGAGAAGTAGAGGAAAAATTGGGAAGAGAAATGGGAAGAATGCGAGAAAACCATGAAAAATAAGTCAGGACTGGCTAAAGGAGACCCCCCAAAATACTGAAAAATATACTGAAGAAAACAACACATTAAAAAATATACTAACTCAAATGGCAAAAGAGTTCCAAAAAGCCAATGAGGAGAAGAATGCCTTGAAAGGCAGAATTAGCCAAATGGAAAAGGAGGTCCAAAAGACCACTGAAGAAAATACTACTTTAAAAATTAGATTGGAGCAAGTGGAAGCTAGTGACTTTATGAGAAATCAGGATATTATAAAACAGAACCAAAGGAATGAAAACATGGAAGACAATGTGAAATATCTCCTTGGAAAAACCACTGACCTGGAAAATAGATCCAGGAGAGATAATTTAAAAATTATTGGACTACCTGAAAGCCATCATCAAAAAAAGAGCCTAGATACCATCTTTCAAGAAATTATCAAGGAGAACTGCCCTGATATTCTAGAGCCACAGGGCAAAATAGAAATTGAAAGAATCCATCGATCGCCTCCTCAAATAGATCCCAAAAAGAAATCTCCTAGGAATATTGTCGCCAAATTCCAGAGCTCCCAGATCAAGGAGAAAATACTGCAAGCAGCCAGAAAGAAACCATTTGAGTATTGTGGAAACCCAATCAGAATAACCCAAGATCTGGCAGCTTCTACATTAAGAGATCGAAGGGCTTGGAATGCAATATTCCGAAGGTCAATGGAGCTAGGATTAAAACCTAGAATCACCTACCCAGCAAAACTGAGTATCATGTTCCAAGGCAAAACATGGATTTTCAATAAAACAGAGGACTTTCAAGCTTTCTCAGTGAAAAGACCAGAACTGAATAGAAAATTTGACTTTCAAACACAAGAATCAAGAGAAGCATGAAAAGGTAATCAAGAAACGGAAATTGCAAGGGACTTACTAAATTTGAACTGTTTTGTTTACATTCCTACATGGAAAGATGATGTGTATGATTCATGAGACCTCAGTATTAGGGTAGCTGAAGGGAATATGCATATATATATGTATATGTTTATGTATACATATAAGTGAATGTGTATGTATTTATATATCTATGTGTATATGTATGTATGTTTATGTATGTGTATATATATATATATGTGTGTGTTTTTATATATATATATATATGTAAAAGAGAGAGTGCAGACACAGGGTGAGTTGAAGATGAAGGGAACATATGTAAAAGAAATAAAATGAAATTAAGGGATGAGAGAGCAACATACTGAGAGAGGGAGATAGGGAGAGATAGAATGGGGTGGATTATCTCGCATAAAGGTGGCAAGAGGAATCAGTTCTGTGGGAGGAGGGGAGAGGGCAGGTGATGGGGGAATGAGTGAACCTTGCTCTCATCAGATTTGGCCTGAGGGGGAATACCGTACATACTCAGTTGAGTATCTTACCCCACAGGAAAGAAGAGGGAGGAAGATAAAAAAAAATAAAAGGGGGGGGATGATGGAGGGGAGGGCAGATGGGGGTGGAGGTAATCAAAACTAACACTTTGGAAATGGGACAGGGTCAAGGGAGAAAATTCAATAAAGTGGGATGGGTTGAAAAGGAGCAAAATGTAGTTAGCCTTTCACAACATGAGTATTGTGGAAGGGTTATACATAATGATACATGTGTGGCCTAGGTTGAATTGCTCGACTTCTTAGGGAGGATAGGTGGGAAGGGATGAGGGGAGAGAATTTGGAACTCAAAGTTTTAAAATCAGATGTTCAAAAAAAAAGTTATTGCATGCAACTAAAAAATAAGATACACAGGCAATGGGGCATAGAAATTTATCTTGCCCTACAAGAAAGGAAGGGAAAAGGGGATGAGAGGGGAGGGGGGTGATAGAGGGGAGGGCTGACTGGGGAACAGGGCAACCAGAATATAAGCCATCTTGGAGTGGGGGTGAGGGTAGTAATGGGGAGAAAATTTGTAATTCAAACTGTTGTGAAAATCAATGCTGAAAACCAAATATGTTAAATAAATAAATTTAAATTTAATAAAAAAAAATTGACCATGTACTAGGACATAAAAACCTCACAATCCAGTGCAGAAAGGCAGAAGTAGTCAAAGCATACTTTTCAGATCATGATGCAATAAGAATTATTTGTAACAAAGAACCATGGAAAAATAAACTAAAAATTAATTGAAAACTAAATAATCTAATTCTAAAAAATGAGTGGGCCAAAGAACAAATCAGAGGAACAATTAATAACTTCATTCAAGAGAATGACAATAATGAGACAACATACCAAAACTTATACCAAGAATGCGGGTCTGGTTCAGTCTTAGGAAAACTATCAGCATAATTGACCACATGTATAACAAAAAACAACAAAGATCATATGATTATGTCGATAGATGTAGAAATAGCCTTTGACAAAATACAACACCCATTTCTATTTAAAACACTAGAAAGCATGGGACTATCTTAAAATGATAACTAGTGTCTATCTAAAACCAAGAGCAAGCATTATCTGTAATAGAGATGAATGAAGCCTTCCCAGTAAAGTCAGGGGTGAATCAGGGATGTCCATTATCACCACTATTATTCAATATTGTACTAGAAATATTAGGTATAGCATCAAGACAAGAAAATGAAATTGAAGGAATAAAAATAGGCAATGAGGAAACAAAAGTATCACTCTTTGCAGATAATATCATGGTATATGTAGAGAACCTTAGAGAGTCAACTAAAAAACTAGTTGAAACAATGAACAACTTTAGCAAAGTTGCAGGATATAAAATGTAACCACATAAATCATCAGCATTTCTATATACTTTCAAGAAAACCCAGCAGGAAGAGATAGAAAGAGAAATTCAATTTAAAATAACTGCAGACAATGTAAAATATTTGGGAGTCTACCTGCCAAGACAAACTCAGGGACTATATGAACACAATTATAAAACACTTTTCACACAAATAAAGGCATCTAAACAAGTGGAGAAATATTTTTATTGCTCATGGGTAGGCCAAGCCAACATAATAAAAATGACAATTCTATCTAAATTTACTCATTCAGTGCCATAGCAATCAAACAACAAAAGAATTATAGTACTAGAAAAAATAATAACAGAAAGGTCAAGAATATCAAGAGAATCAGTGAAAAAAATGCAAAGGGAGGTAGTTTAATAGTTCCAGATTTCAAGCCATATTACAAAGTGGTAATCATCAAAACAATCTGATACTGGCTAAAAATTTGAATGGTGGATGGGTGGAATAAGTTAGGAACACAGTAGTAGTGAATGAACATAGTAGTTTAGTTTTTGATAAACCCCCAAATCCAAATCTTGGTAGTGAAGACTCACCATTTGATAAAAATTATTGGGAAGGCTGGAAAGCAGTTTAGCAGAAACTAATCATAGAATAGTATCTCATACTGTATACAAATATACAAATAGATAAGTGATTTGTACATGAAGGGTGATATCATGAGTAATTTTGGGGAGCAATGAAAAATATATTCATCAGACCTGTGGATAAGGGAAGAGTTTTTGACCAAGCAAAAAATAAAGAGGATCACAGGAAGTAAAATGGATAATTTTGATTACATGAAATTAAGAGGCACAAACAAAACTAATGGAGCCAAAATTAGAAGAACAGAAAACTGGGAAAAATTTAAAAGAATGTTTCTCTGATGAATGCCTCATTTCTCATATATATAGAGAACTGAGCCAAATTTCTAAAACTATAACCCATTCTCCCATTGATAATTGGTCCAAAAACATGGAAGGCAGTTTTCAGAAGAAGAAATCAAAGCTATTAATAGCACAAAAAAGTACTCCAAATCACTACTGATTAAAGAAATGCAAATTAAAACAACTCTGAGATGCCACCTCATACCTATCAGTTTGGCTAACATGACAGAAAAGGAAAATAACAAATCCTAGAAGGAATGTGGAAAAATTGGGACATTAATACAATGTTGGTGGAGTTGTGAACTAGTCCAACTACTCTGGATAAGTTTGGGAACTACATCTAAATGACTATAAAACTGTGCAAATCGTTTAACCCAGGAAAACACTAAGTCTGTGTCCAAAAGAGATCAAAGGAAAGGGAAAAGGACCTATATGTACAAAAATATTTATACCATCACTCTTTGCAGGTGATATGATGGTATACTTAGCGAATCCTAGAGAATCAAGTAAAAAACTACTTGAAATAATAAACAACTTTAGCAAAGTTGCAGGATATAAAATAAACCCACATAAATCGTTAGTATTTCTATGTGTTACTAACAAAGCCCAGAAGCAAGAGATAGAGAAATTCCATTTAAAGTAACTGTAGACAGTATACAATATTTGGGAGTCTACCTGACAAGGCAAACCCAGGAACTATTTGAACAGAATTACAAAACACTTTTCACAGAAATAAAGTCAGATCTAAATAATTGGAAAAACATCAGTTGCTCTTGGGTAGGCTAGGCCAATATAATAAAATGACAATTCTGCCTAAATTAATTTACTTATTCAGTGCCATACCAATTAAACTACCAAAAATTATTGTAGAAAGCTAGAAAAAGTAATAACAAAATTCATCTGGAAGAACAAAAGGTCCAGAATATCAAGAGAATTAATGAAAAAAAATGCTAGGGAAAGCCATTTAGCCATTCCAGATCTTAAATTGTATATAAAGCATCAATCATTAAAATGACTTGGTATTGGCTAAGAAATAGAGGATCAGTGGAATAGGTTAGGTAACAAGACATAGTAGTCGATGACTGCAGTAATTTACTGTTTGATA
Organism: Trichosurus vulpecula; assembly: GCF_011100635.1. NCBI lineage: Eukaryota > Metazoa > Chordata > Mammalia > Diprotodontia > Phalangeridae > Trichosurus > Trichosurus vulpecula. The sequence goes on from NC_050579.1 coordinate 248,898,947, forward strand.
AACACAAAGACCCCAGCTTCTGGGATAAGAACTCACTATTTGACAAAAACTGCTGGGACAACTGGAAAATAGTGTGGCAGAAACTAGGCATAGACCAACATCTTACACCATATACCAAAATAAAGTAAAAATGGGTACACAATTTAGACATGAAGGGTGAAACTATAAGCAAATTAGGAGATCAAGGAATAGTTTACCTGTCAGATCTATGGAGAAGGGAAGAATTTATGACCAAACAAGAGATAAAGAACACTGTGAAATGCAAAATGGAAAATTTTGATTACATTAAATTGAAAAGGTTTTGCACAAGCAAAGCAAATGCAACCACAATTAGGAGGGAAGCAGAAAACTTGAAAACAATTTTTATAGCTAGTGTTTCTGATAAAGGCCTCATTTTTAAAATATATAGAGAACTGAGTTGAATCTATAAGAATACAAGTCATTCCTCAATTGATAAATTGTCAAAGGATATGAACTGGCAGTTTTCAGATGAAGAAATTAAAGCTATCCATAGTCATATGAAAAAATGCTCTAAATCACCATTGATTAGAGAAATGCAAATTAAAACTGGTTTTTACCATACCACACTATCAGATTGGCTAACATGACAAAACAGGAAAATGATAAATGTTGGAGATGTGGGAAAATTAGAACACTAATGCATTGTTGGTGGAGTTGTGAACTGATGCAACCATTCTGGAGAGCAATTTAGAACTATGCCTGAAGGGCTTTATAACTGTGCATACCCTGTGACCCAGCAATACCACTATTAGGTTTGTATCCCAAAGAGATCCTAACAATGGGAAAAGGACCCACATGCCCAAGAATATTTATGGCAGTTCTTTTTTTTTGTGGTGGCCAAGAATTGGAAATCAAGGGGATTCCCATCAATTGGGGAACGGTTGAATAAGTTGTAACATATGAATATCATGCAATGCTGTTGTCCCATAAGAAATGCTGAATCAGCAGACTTTAGAAAAACCTGGAAAGACTTGCATGAATTGATACTGAGTGAAGTGAGCAGAACCAGTAGAACACTGTATATGGTAGCAGCATTGTAACATTGTTTGATGACCAACTTTGTTAGACTTAGGTCTTCTGAGCAATTCAGTGATCTAAGACGATTCCAAAGGACTCATGATGGAAAATCCTATCCACATTCAGAGAAAGAACTATGGAGTCTGAATGCAGATCAGAGCATATTATTTTCTCTTTCTTTTTTTGTTTTTTTTTCTTTCTTATAGCTTTTCTCTTTTGTTCTGATTCTTCTTTCACAACATGACTAATTGTAAGTGTAAGCAAAGTGGATTTTTGTTAGTATTTTTTGGAGTTTGGTTTTCCAGGATCCATGGCCATAACAATCTCTTGTTCCTAGGTATTGGATATGAGTTCTATGGTTCAAAACATTTCTGCCATGACCCATGTAGATTCTAGGGGCCAGGTGTAGCCTGTTTAGATTGTAAAGGTCAGGATCCTGGATTGGTGGGGTATAAGTATAAAGCAGGTGGGCACTGGTCAGTGAGTGGGCAACCTTTAGGGTTGAAATGTATAAGCTAGGATACTGTGTGTGCCTTGATTGGCCCCCATCAAATCTTGGGAGGGAATCTGTTTTTTCCTTGACTGGCCCCTATTGAGGGTTGAGGGGATTTAGGAGAATGCACAATTGTGCTTGTCTCAATTGGCCCCATCAAGACATAGGGGGAGTTCCACCCCCCACCCCCCGCTTCTCACCAGCCCCTGTGAGAAGGGTGATGGGGGAATGCTGTAGTCATTGGTGCTCAGCAATCTTGTGAGAAGGTTAGATAGAATAAAGTCTACATTGTTTAATTGTTAACCCCTTTGAAGCTGTCTTTCCTTTATAAAAGCAGATCAAAGAACCTGTGCTAGCTGGCCATCCTGAGTGTGCTAGGGTGCTTGCTTCCACTAATGTGGATATATGCTAATATGAGCATACATGTTTAGCTTATGTCAGATTGCATGCTGTCTTGGGGAGGTAAGGATGGAGGGAAATTCAGAACTCAAAATCATATAAAAATGAATGTTGAAAACTAAAAATAAATTAACTAATTAATAAAAATATTTATAGCAGCTCTTTTTGTGATGGCAAAGAATTGGAAATTGAGGAAATGCCCATCACTTAAGGGAATGGCTGAACAAGATGTGGTATATGATTGTGGTGAAATACCTTTGTATTTGTGCTGTAAAAAATGATGAGGAGGATGGGTTCAGAAAATTCTTGAGGAGACTTATATGAGCTGGTCCAAAGTAAAGTGAGCAGAACCAGGAGAACACTGTACTTAGTAATAGCAATATTGTAATGATAATCAACTGTGGCAGACTTAAGTACTCTGATCAAGACAGTGATTGTAGACAATTCCAAAGGACCTGTGCTGAAAAGTGCGGTCTGCCTCCAGAGTGAGAACTGATGAGCTCTGAATACAGATTGAAGCATCCTTTTTAAACTTTCTTTATTTTTCTTGTTTTTTTTGTTTTCTTTTGTAACATTGCTAATATGGAATTATGTTTCTCATGACTTTGCATATAAAAGAGACAAGGAAGGGGGAGAGTCATGGAGGAGGGAGAGAACTTGAAACTCAATTTTTTTGTGTGTAGTTGGGAAGTAATCGATGAAATAAAATTTATTAAAAACAAACATTTTAAATTGATATTCACTGATGATATTGACTTGTAGTTCTTTGCATTATTCTTCTGTAATTTAGATATTAGTATATTTGTCAAATAAAAGCAATTTGATGAAATGTTTATTTTCCTCAATTTTTGAGAATAACATATGGAATAGACATTATTTTAAAAAAATTAATAGAATCCTATCACTTTATCTGGACTAGAGATTTTTTTCCTTTAGTATTTTTTATTTTTATTTTTGTTTGAATTTATTTTTTTTACTTTCTTTATTATATGTACTTTAGTAACTTTTAAAAACACTTCAATTTCTTTTTGTAAAAGAAAGATTAAGATCTTCTGTTAATTTCTGTATTTTATATTATCATAGATAATTCTTTATTTTAAATTCTCAGGTTTTCTGGCTTCATTATCTCATAGTGTAATGTCCCTGGCTATTTCTTTTTATTTTATGTATATTTACTGTAGACTTATCTGATATTGTGATTCCTGTATTTGTTTTTGTTTAGTTAAGCTGAAGTGTAATGGATTTCACTGCAGTTCCTTTTTAAAAATTCTATGGATATATGTTTAAATTATGTTTCTTAATGACATCATATTATCAGATTCTGTTTTCTAATCTATTTTGATGTTCTCTTCCATGTTATGGGTGAGTTCATCATGTTTATGTTCAGCGTTATGATTATCAAATTGTATTTCCCTCCATTCTCTCCTCTTCTACTTTTTACTTCTCTCTCTTTCCACCACCCTCTTTATGAGAAAGAAGACAATTAAGAGAGAAGAGGTTTGACTAATACTAGTGATCTGTAAATAAAATGGCTTGTTTCTTCTCTATTGAAGCTCTTCTTTTTCCTTTGCCCTGCCTTGATCCTGATTTTTAAATTCTTTTTTTCTTTTGTTTTAATCCCTCCTTCCTTTTCCTCTCTTTAACATTTGAGTTTGTTTCATTTAATGACTACTTCCTTACCTATCATTGCTTTCCTCTTATACTCTTCTTTTTCTCTATCTTGTACTTGCTCCTTATACTGTACTTTTCAATTTAAAGTATTTTATAATGACATCTATGTGTCAGTCTTTCTAAAACAAGTTCAGGTGGATGTGGATTGTTGGGATGCCTCTTCCTCACTTTCCTTTGTCCATGATGATATACTCATCTTAGGAACCACTATTATGTAATAGTGAATTTCTTCCCCAATATAATCTCCTATTCCTTCCATTTTTGTCTTCTCCCAAGACCTTGAAAACAGAGCAAAACTCCCTACAGCCACTTTATCTTTACCTTTCTTTATGAAAGATACTAGAATTCTGAGAAGACATTTTTTGTTTCTCATCCTCCATTAACATGCAACTAGTTCATCTCAACATATTTCCTTCTAATTAATCAAATGTGTGAGTGCCTTTTTTGTTTCTCTTGGAACTTTTGTTTTCATTTTAAAATATCTATTCTTTTCTGGCTTTTTCATCAAGAACACTCGGAAACCCTCTATTTAATTAAAGATCCTGTTTTTCCCCCTGTAGGATTATACTTATTTTTTGCTGGATAGGTTATCCTTGATTGTAAAACTTTTTCTTTTGCCTTTTGGAACATCATGTTTCAAGCTTTCCTCTTTTTTATAATGGCAGCTGCTAAGTTTTTGTGATCCTTACTTTGACTGCTTGGTACTTGAACTTTTTTTGCCTGCTTATAGTCTTTTTTCTTTGACCTGGAAGCTTTAGATTTTTGTCTATGACATTCTTGGGAGTTTCCATTTTGTGGTTTCTATCAGGAGGTAATGGGTGGATTCTTCCTATTTTTACCAAAAACTCAAGAGAGAATTACAGTTTGGGGCTGAGAGTGGAAACTTCTTAAAAACTGATGCAGCACCCCACCTGTTCTCAGCTAATTAAATGAAGTGAAATTGGTACATTTGTCTATGTTTCAAATTTCAGAAATGTCTCTGGGCTCCTGCTAAGTATTTAGCAAAGGCCTTTCAAGTGTCTTCCCCAGTGGCTTGAACCAGGGAATCACAACAAAGTCCCTGTGGCAAAATTGTGGTGGGTCTCTCATGCTCCAAATTAAAAAACAAACAAAACTCCAGACATTTCCTTGGCAGAGTTGTTAAACAAGCTTAAAATTCCAGAGATTTGTGTTACTTTGTATTCTCTCACTCTTGGGGACCCTCAGTGGCTAGTTATGCTCATATATTGAGGACTACAGGTTCAGCAACATAGGCATTTCCAAAAAGACATTTAAAATCAAAGAATTTCCACAAATATGACTTCTTAAGAGTTTGTAAGGCCCTTCTTTCAGGAGACCTCACTCAAGGCTATTGACTAATGATGACCTTTACAGATACAAAGACATGCAGTTCCAGCAAAGATTGAGCACTAGTTATTGTTGCTGTTGTTCTCCTCCTCCTTCCTCCTTCTCCTCTTTCTCCTCTTCATTTTCCTGCTCTTCCTCCTTCTCCTCTTCTCCTTCTCTTCCTCCTCTTCTTTCTTCTCTTCTTTTTAACACATGCCACTTTCTCTCTCTCTCTCTCTCTCTCTCTCTCTCTCTCTCTCTCTCTCTCTCTCTCTCTGTCTGTCTAAAAATTTCCCCTAGTTATATGTTAAAAGAAATTTTAACATTTTTTTAAAGTTTTGAGTTCCAAATTATATTCCTACCTCCCTCCATCCCTCCCACTTCTCCCCCCCTCCCAAAGACAGTAAGCAGTAAGCAGTCAGTTATAGGTTATACATTTGCAATCACATAAAACATTTCCACATTAGTTGAACACTAGTTTTTCTGAAGTTGGCTTTTTCTAATGAGAAGAAAATATATCTCTCCATTCCAAGAAATTCATTCTCTCTAAACTGTTTTGAAGGTAAACCAAATTCTGAAGAGATTCCCTGATAGAACCTGGAGTAGTTATAAATGACCAGATTTGATGGCTCAACAAGCTAGAGGATCCAAAACCTAGTTGACCACAATTATCTTCAAGATACAATTAGTTCTTTTTCTCATATAGTTCTTTCCATGCTTTGTGCTTATATTTTAAATAATTATGTTTTTTTCCTATGATTTATTCTCTGACACAGTCATTGTTCAGGATGTTATTATTTAATCCATGTAGGTTTGTGTTCCCTTATTAACTATTACATTTATTGAATATACATTATGCCTTTTTTTACATGGTAGTAAGGATTGTGATTTTGGGTTTTTACATTTATTTATAATTTCTCTGAGTCATATGTCATTGTCTATTTTTCTAAAGGTGGCACAGAGTTCTAAGACATAAGCATACTCTTCAGTGTTCCTGCTGAGAAGATGCCATACCTTTAAATTTTTAATTCTCCAACAGATTATTCAGTTCTCTGTTTTCCTTTTATGTAGATGTTTATATTAGATATGGCCTGCTCTGAGAGAAAAACATTAAAAATCTCTTATTATTAATATTGTTACTGTCTATGTATCTTTTTTCAAATTGGTTAATAGTTTTAGCAATGACAATAAGATAAAAAAGAAATGTTTAAAGTTTATTGACAGTGAATACATTAAATGAGTTCTATTTTCAGATGACTTCATTGTATTTCTAGAAAAGCCATGGAATTCAACCCTCCCCCCAATTAATGGAGGTAATAAATTGTTTTTGGTAAAGTACTAGAATACAAAGCAAACCCACAAACATTATGCATTCCTGTATAATATCACCAAACATCTAGAGGTGAAAGAAAGAGAAATATACTTTATGATAAAATTTATCCAATATTTGGATATCATCAAAACATGCAACATATCTTTACAAAGGCAGCTTTATATAGATTTTGATAGAAATTTGGGAAAGACTGAAGATATGGAAGGATTTTGCCTACTCATGATGAGGTTGAATAAATATAATTAAAATAACAATAATTCTTATATTAATAATTTAATCCACTATTGGTACAACTACCTATTTCATATGAATTAGATATGAACAAAAACAACATTCCAAATAAGAATTTCAAAATATAAATAAATATGTGAAAATGTGTTCCAGATTCCTGACAGTAAGAGAAATACCTATTAAAGCAACTCTTGAGATTTCATTTTACATCATAAAAATTGCCAATCATGGCAAACAATGTGAAGTCAGTGTTGGAAAGACAGGCACATTGGTGAAATTGTGGAATAGTTCAACTATTTTGGTTTTGAAGTATGCAGGAAAAGTAACTAAACTTTCAATACTTTTTGCTCATTAGTTGGTATATGAGCTGAGGAAATCAAAGACAGACAAAAGTCCTACATATACCAACAGCCATCACACCATTCTTTGTTGAGACTAAGAAGAGAAAATAAAATGAGCATTCATTGATTAGGGAATGGGTAAAATACCTATATTAATGTAATGTAATTTATTGCTAAAGTAAGAAACGATGAGTATGAAGGATTCAGAGAATCATAGCAAGATATTCATAAATGTAGAGAGAACTAAGCAAAAACATGACAACATTACATACCATGTCTACACCAATAGAAATGAAATGATCAGTAAAAATGAAATCAAACTGCTAATTAAGTGAAAAACCACTGAAGGTCCTAGAGAATGAATAATGAAACATATTTCCTATTAACAGCAGATATATAGGGGACTACTATTCAGATGTGGTCACTGTTCCAAATGTTTTTGTTTGTTTTCATCACAAAGAAGAATTAAGTTTTTTTGGAGGGGTTGAAATGACTGTTGTAAAGACAAAAGGCATTAATGAAACTTTTTGTTTGAAGAAAAGTAGATCAGTCACTAGACATTTATTAAGCACTTGCTATGTTCTAATCACTGTGCTTGACTCTAGGGATACAAAAAAAGTAACAATCCCTACCCACTGAGAATTTATAGAGTAAGAATAACATCTGTTGCATGCTTGTGTAACATTCCATGCAAACTTGAAGTTACACTTAAGTTATAATATTCTATTTTTCATGATAAAGATATATATATATATATATAAACAACAATATCAGCTATAATATATATGTGAGGGGATACATACATACATACAGTGAAAAGAATAAACGTTCTAGACTGGCAAACAGGAAGATCTGGGTTCTGTTCTCATCTCAACTATTTATCAGCTTGTGTGTCCATGTACAAATCACTTAACCTCTCTGAGCCTCACTTTCCCAATCTATAAAATGAAGAAATTAGGCTTGATAACCTATGAACTCTCTTCCAGCTCTAAATCTATGATCCTATACAAATATGAGATACAGTACCTTTGCATTATACACAGTAACTCCTTAGTAAATATTATATTGAATTGAACAAAAACTTTCTTCTGTGACCTTTGGAATATGAAAAGAAAAACTAACAACACTTGGTGTACATTTTGAGGGAATGCTATTCCCAAAATATATAACAAAGTTGTTTTTATTTTCAGTTTTAGTAGTTTCTTTTATTGGGTTTAATAGTTAATGTTTTATAGGTTCCACAGAAATGTTGGAGGCAGGGGAGAAGGATATTATTGAAAGGACAAGCAGATCCATTCTTTTAAAACATTTTGGAGAACATGTTGAAGTATTCTGCAGGCAGGAAATTATGACTCTGCTCCACCAAACAGTAAAAATTTTTAACCTTCAGATCCTTAGGAATCACTGCTTCTGTGTGGGAGAAACATCTTCCAAATGATTAATTTATCCCCATTTTTTGAAACAGACATCATCATGTATTGTTAATTAGTCCAGATCCTCTGTAGGAATTTTGTTTGCTTTGGCTATGGAAGTTCAATCTGGATTCTGCTAAATCAGCCAGTCTGTTAAAAAAAAATAACAAGAAGAAGTAAAGGGTCATTTCTCATTTTCATCATAACCATATAGGAATTATCCTAGGAAGCACAAGGTTCCCACTGACTTCAAGACAAGGAGCTAGGTTGCATTGAACAATATCCATGTTTCCTTCCAGAAGAAGTGTGCAATAAAATGTATCACAATATAAATATTTCCATTTGATGGCAGTCTTTCCTACAAATGACAGCCTTTCTTTTAATGAAGCATTTTGCTCATGAAAACATGTTTTTCCTATAAGAACTAAAGCATTTTTCTTTTTCATGAACAGAACCACATATTTAGAAGTTTATCTGTTACTTGACTTTATTAAACAATATAATTACATTGTCAGATGCAGAAATGCTAGAAATACACAAGATAATGCAACCTAAAGTGTTTACTTAGAAAATTATAGATAGAAATGGTAGAATCACAGGAACCTGGAGCAGAAAGTAACTTCAAGAGGTACACACCCCAGGTCTAAATACACCTGGTTCCTTCAATTGATCTCCATCCATATAGCGTGAACCTCAGGACCTTTATCGTCTTATTATCCCCTCCTCAGGATTCTTTCCAGGTTATTGAAGCCTAAGTTTCTGGGCCCAGTACTCAGCACAATATTGCAGAAGTGGTCTGACTATCATTGACTACAAAAAACTACCCTAGTCTTATACAGTACTATGCATATCTTAATACTACAAAAATCAGCAACTTTTTTTGTCATATCATAGTGTTAACTCACAGAACAACACCTCTCTCCAAGACTTGTTTCAGAAAAAAACTCTTATCAAGTAACAACTTTCCTATCTTGCATTTGCAAAGCTGATTTTGTGAAGACCTTTGTTAAGACTTTACAGTTATTTTTTATTAATGCCATCTTACTAGATTGATTCAAGCATCCTAGCTTTTCTTCCTACTTCTGTCATATAGGGTGTTGGCAATCTGTCTCCTAGCTTTGTGCCAGCTGCAAATTTGACAATCACCATCAAAGCCAACAGCCCAGTAGTCAGGGATAAAACCCTGAGGCAGTCTTCTGACTTTAGGCCATTAATGAGTTACTCTTCTATTCTGTCCATTCAACTAATTCCAAATTCACCCAACTATACTGACATCTAGTAGTTCATATTTCTCCATTTTTTTCACAAGAATGGTATGAAGGACTTTGTCAACTGTTTCAGTAATTTATGTAATGACAACACTCTGGTCTTACTCTTCCTTCTTGAGGTTGGCTACATGTCTCCCTCAGAGGTGTAGGGAAATGAACAGTCCAAGAAAACACACAGTAGCCCCTCTGTAAGCTAAAAACCACCACTACTGCCTACTTCACAAATAAAACTGTCTTCACTACTTCTTGTACTTAGAGAGTAGGTGGATGTAAAGATTAAACAAGACAGTGGACATAAAAGTGTTTTGTAACTTAAAGGAACTGTATAAATGTGAACTATTATTATTCTTATGAATTCAACAAGCCTTTATGAAATGGCTGCTGTATGCAGATTACTGTGGAGGATGCATGTGGAGGTGCTCAATAAATTATAAGCTGAAATAAAAAAGCAGCCTATGAAAAAAAGTCAATGGCTAGTGATCATGAAAGAGGCACATATCATTGCAGCACATGAGTTAATAGACCTATCAGGAATTCCAAGAATGGTAGGAGGGGAGCTTCTGGAATCATAAAGAGCAAAACCACTAAAATAACCTCCCCCCAAATATTGGGCTCTGCTTCACCCCTCAGCTATAACCCCATATATAGCCTTCCGTTAAGCCCATTTTAATGAGTTCAGAGATGAAAAGGGGAGATATACCAACTAAACACGCAGGTCACCATCACTGGGACAGAATAGAGAGTAGCTTCTTTTTGGGTGGTGGGAAAAGACTAATCTCTCAATGGTGGCATCCAATGGTGACTAGGAGGATTTGATCCTTCCACTTAGAAGTGAGCTCTCCTTCCTTGAATTTCTTAGAATATTTTGTATGGATTCCTCTCTTTGTACTTGCATTTGAATTTGATTTTGAGATAGTTGTTTACATGAATTTTTTTTTATTGTAAGCTCCTTGAAGTCATTTAAACAAATCTGTTATAGTGCTTAGTGCACCTTCCACAGTAGTTTACATACAGCAGGCACTTCACAAATGTTTGTTGAAACTTGTTGGAATAACAATAGTTCACATTTATACAGTTCCTTAAAATTACAAAACACTTTTATATCTATTGTCTCATTCAGTCTTTACATCCACTGAATAGACAGTTGTTGTTGTACAGTCATTTCAATTGCGTCCAAATCTTCATGACCTCCATTTGGGGTTTTCTTGTCAAAAATACAGGAGTGGATTGCCATTTCCTTCTCCAGCTCATTTTACAGATGAAGAAAAAAACAAGGTTAGGTGACTTGACCAGGGTCACGCAGCTAATAAGTGTGTGAGGTCGGATTTGAACTCAAGTCTTCCTGACCCTAGGCCCAGTACTCTATCCACTGAGCTACCTAGCTGCTCAAGACAGTACAAGCATAAGACAGTATGGTACAAGAGCTCTTATCTGTATTTTACAGATGAAAAAAATGAGACCAAGAGAGGTTAGGCTACTTATCCATAGTCATGTAAGTAAAAGTACTTGAACTTATGAATTCAAGTCATCAGACTTTGTCTAGTTCTTCCCCCCCTCCCCTTCATACCACATATTTACCAAATTTAGTCTTTTTATCTTTTGAAAATCTGAAGTCATTTCAGAGTAAGTATTCTTTTTTGTTTTTTACAACAGTGACCTAGTTTTCACAAATTTTCGGTCCTTCCCATATTTGTAGTTCTGATGTAATCATTTTGTTGTGAGTTTTTGGGGGGAGGGGATGAGGGAAAAGAGAATCTACATTTTTTCCACCCCTTCCTTGTGCATCATTTATTATTCTTTGTTCGTTGTCCTTAGCACTGAGCTGTCACATTTTCTAGCTTGTCAGCTGTATTTTGTGGTGCTACCTTTGAGTACAGCTGCACTGTGTTGATAGAGCTTATCAATAAAATGTGCTGCTGGGTGATTTAATTGTTAATTAAAATTCTAACATATCCATTGCCAAGCTTAATTGTTTAGATAACTAGTAAGATTCTACCTTCATGTTAGAATATTGAAAATCATAATAATGATAATTACTATGACAACAGCAACAATAATAATAACTAACATTTATGTGTTTTAAGATTTGCAAAGTGCTTTACAAATCTGATCTCATTTGATCCTTGCAACAGCTCTGGCAGGGAGATGCTATATTATCCTCACTTTTCAGATGAGGAAATGAAGGTAGATAGAGGTTAAATGACTTACCCAGGGCCACATAGCTAGTAAGTATTTAGGATTATTGAATTTAAATTCAGCTTTCTATCTACTGTGTCACGTAGCTGCCTATGATAGTTATTCTACATTTTCACCTTTACCTTTACTTTTCCTTCTATACAGCATTAGAACTTCCTAGAGCTACAGAATGTGGTGATATACTGGATTTAGGAATTCACAGTCTATGTTCACATAATGCATTTGTTTTTCCAGGAGTTCCAAAAAGGAAGGCATAATTTCAGGTTCAGGTGTTCTTGGTGGTTGTTATAAATGGCACACTTGAGTGAATGACTTTTTATAGTTTTGGTTTCTTGCAGTTAGACGGTGGTAAAGCTTCATTCTTGACAAACACATCACAGTGGTATTTTTTTTGAAGTGGGTGGTTGAGACAGAAGAATTTCAAGATCTATTTGCAGTGCACTGTTCTTTTAAGTGCTTAGAATTCAGTTTGATGCTGTTGCAGGTGAAAACTGCTAAATTAGAGAACTAGACAGAAACTATCAGTCTGAAATTTAAATTTGCGAAGAACATAAAGGATCATTCTTCTAGGCCTAGGGTATCAAATTTGTAAGATTTGTTTTGACAGATGTATTCTGTAGATTTTCAAGCTATTTACAAAGTAGGTTTGAGTTTTACCACTTCTTGGTAAAAATAGTTCCTTTGCAATCAAATGTTAACTCCCTGAGAATTACATATTTTGAGCACAGCATTTTGGAACATTTGTACACACAAAATGGAAAATTGTGTTTTGTGTGTATTTCATAAAGCATCATTTCTGGGAAAAAAAGATCTATGAAGTACCATCTTGAATTGAAAGTTCAGTTAAATTCAGCAGACATCTATTAAGTTTCTACTGTATACAAGGCACTCTTTTAGGCCTTGAGATTTTAAATAGGATATCATTCTGCTGAAATATTTACTGTTTTCTATACATTAGAAATCTCGAGGGATCTGTGAAGTTAAAACACAATATAAAAATAGCTTTTTGCCATAGCTCTGTCAGGGAGTTGAAAAGGCATCAATTGAGCTATTTCTTTGCCTTAATTAAAAAGTCTCCTTTATCTGTTATAGATGTTCGAAATGAATTTTTAAGTCCAGAGATGTTCCAAAGCCAAACCTCCTTACAAAAGGACAAAAACAAGAACACTGTTTATAGATGAAAACAAAAGATTTTAAAAGGGGTCTGAGCTTTGTAAAAGTATAAACTTCAGTACCTGAGAGTGGAATTCACTCTCTTACTGAATTTGTGGCTTATATTTGCTTTTGAAGTACATGTAGATCAGTGACTTTCAACATAGATAGAAAAAATATTCAAACTCATGGGAAGCAAGGGAAATAGAAATCAGGTCAGGCCAGGGCAGACCATGATATATTCTTGGTTTCAGAGAATCTTAAGAACTATCACTACCATCAACTTTTTTTAAAATCTTAGTCCTATATTCATTTAAATCTCACCTCCTAGAAACTTTTTTTTAAACTGGACAAGAAATAGTGGATATTTCCTGCCCTACCTTTTTAAAATAAGCAGTTCTCCCTACACCTATCATTCCACAACTTTTACCTATCTGATTTTTTGTATCTAATGTGAATATGGGTGAAATTCCAATGTAAAGAATACACAAGACACATATAGAGTGTTGCAGTAGATTGTTACAATGCTGGAAGTTTTTTAAATTCTCAGATTACAAGAATGGAAATGAAACGCAGCTGACACTGAGCCCTGCTAGGGAATTAGCAATTAGTTAAGCATTCATTTATTAAGTTCTTATGTGCTACTAGTCTTTACACTTATCTATACACTTTAGTCTTTATATATTATAGCCTTTACATTATCTAGACACTTATGTATGCTTATCATTGTACTTGTTATCACTCCTGCTAGAATGTAAGTTCTCCTTAAAGCCCTATACTAAGGGTTTGTTGTGAGTACAGAGAAAGGGTGATAGGTAAATGATATGGCAGAAGTAGGAAAGGCTAGGACTGGCACCTGATTGGATAAGTGGAGGGAAGGAAAGTGGAGAATTGAGGATAGTACCAAAGATATAAACCTGGGAAAGTAGAAAAATGGTGGTAGTTTCAACAGAAACAAGGAAATTTGGAGGAGGTACGGGTTTGGGAGTGGAAAGAATGACTTCTGTTTTGGACATATTAAGTTTGTGATGTCTCTGAAACATCCAGATTGAAATGTCCAGCAGGCAGTTGGTGATATGAGTTCAGATATTAAGTTCAGAAGACAGACTGGGTTGAATATATAGATCCATGAGTCTTTTGCATAGGGGGATGATGATTAAACCATGAGAAGTGGTCACCAAGAGAGATTACAGTCTTTTTTAAACTGGATCTTTTTATCTCACTAATACTGGAAGTACAATAGCCATTCATGGGCCTGACCCTGCTGCTGATCAACATAGAAGCTTTGACCCATTCCATTTCTGACATAGTTCAGTTCATTCCTCCTTAGACAGCCTGGTGGCCCTCTCTTGCTCAGGGCTTCCCATATTTGTACCAGACAGTACAGATAGCTTTACCCCTACTGCAGCTCGGGTTCTCTTTTGTGTCTCTCAGTAGCCAGTATAGTACAATCCTCTTCGAAGGCACTGGAATGTTATTTGGAATGGATAGTTATTTAATTGATGTTAAATTGGTCTCCCCCTAAGCTTTCTGAAGACAGATTTTCTACTCCACTACTTTTTTACTTTTTCATGAGACTGTACTCATCATTATCTTTTATCATCTTCCTCTATAATACTCTGCAAATGAGCTTGTGATTTAAACTGGTGTTACCCTTGCTATTTGGAATTCATTGTGGAATATGATGTGACTGTGGGTTCAATCCTAATTTCTGCCAGACTGCTTTCCAGTTTTCCAAGCAAGCTATTTTTGTAACTAGGGAATCTGTATTACCAGTAGCCAGTTCCCTTCTCCAGCCCCGTGTTTGTTGTGGTACCTCATTTTTCATTCCTTATTAGGTAACTTAGAAAATCACCTGATTTCAGTCATCTAGGTTACTACCATAGCCTTGCCCTAAGGATAACAGAGCAGTTTCCTATTAGCACCATGTCAACTCTTTTTCTTTTGACTGGAAATCACAATGTGTGACTTGTTCTATATCTGAACCACTAGCCTACCCTTGGAGCTGGGGATAGTGGTAGAGAGGGGAAGAAGAGGAGCATCCTTTATGCTCTTCCCAATGACATTTGTCCCCCTTCATGGCTACCATCCCTATGTTGCAATGTCACTCTTTGACAACAGAACCTTCCCTTTTTGCCCTGAACTTGGGTTTATAGAACACTATGGTATTCTGTAAGATTGGTTCTGGGTCTTAAGTAACTAATCAGTTCAATTGATCAACCAAATTTCTATTTTTTAACTCACACCTCTAGCAGAATTTGGTTATTATTTTGTCTAGTTTTATAAAGTTATCCTTGGTTGTTTCATTGGTATGGTACTAAAACTGTAAATTAATTAAAGTATTGCCATTTTTATTATATTGTCATGGCCCAACCATGAGCAATCTATATCTGGCCGATAATTTAAGTCTTCCTTTACTTCTGTAAGGGATGTTGTACAATTATATTCATATAATTTCCATGTGCGTCATGATAGATGGGTTTCCAGATATTTTATACATTTAGAGGTTATTTTGAATGGAATTCTTTTTTCTGTTTATTCCTGATGAGTTTTATTAGTAATATAAGGAAAGGTTTTTGATTTTGTGAGTCTACTTTATATTTTGGTATTTTCTGGAGGTTATTATTTCAATTAATTTTAATTGAATTTTTAAGGTTCTTTAAATGAATCATCTCTGCTTATACTTATTCCATCAATTTATTTTTCTTATCTTGTTACATTTAATATTTCTAGAATTACTTAAAATAGTAGTGCTCAGTTGATATCCTTCCTGGTACCCCTGATCTTATCAGAAAGGCCTCTAATGTTTTCCATTATAAATAATGCTAGCTCTTTATTTTAGAAAGGGTAATAGTTCCCGTATTAAGGAACTATCCATTTATTCCAATGTTTTAAAAATATTTTTAAAATAAATGAGTTGCATTGTATAAAAAAGTTTGAAGTAATAGATGTTTCTGCTTCTCTTGATATCATGTGATTTTGTTTTTACTATTAAAATGGCATATTATATTAGTGTACTTCCTAATAATGAATGAACCCTGAATGTCTGAAATAAACCCCACCTTTTCATTAGAGTATAATCTTATTAGCATCTTTTGGTACCTTTTATGCTAATATTTTATTCAGTCTTTTGCACTGATATCTCACTAGAGACACTACTCTCTACTCACTCTCTACTTTCTCTCTTCCTGTCATACCAGCACCACATTTATCTCATAGAAAGAATTTGGTTGGCATGATACTAAATCCATAAATGAATTAAAGTTTTAAAATTCATTCTACACTTTCTACTTTTGCAAGCAGTTTATGTAATATTAGAGTTATCTTCTATTTAACAAAATCCACTTATAAATCTATCTGTGCCTGAGCTTTTTGCCTTTCCTCTGTGAGATTATTTATGATTTGTTAAATTTCATTTTCTGAGATTGGGTTTAAATTCCTTATTTCATATTTTGTTAATCTAGGTAACATATATGTTCATATGTGTGTACATGTATATGCATATACATTATATATAATATTCATTCATTTAATTTGAATGATCAGTTTTCTTGACATAAAATTAGGCAATTTCTTAAAAATTTCTGTATTTCTTCTTCATCTCTTGTGAATTATTTTCTTCTCTTTTTTGATCAAATTAGCTAATAGTTTATTTTTTAAAAGGCCCTACTTTTTCTTTTTTTGTTTTCCATTTTTCTTATACCTACTTTGATTTTCAGAATTACATTTTTGTGTTTGAATTTTTATTACCTTTTAGTTTTTTTAAATTAGCATTCCTAATTCTTAGATCAATTTTTTTTCTTGTTGGAAAAGTGTTTAGAGTTATGAATTTTCTTGTGTGCACTGCTTTGACCTCATCTCAGAAGTTTTGGTATGTTGTCTCATTGTCATTTTCTTTGATGAAATTATCGTTTTTCCCCCTATAATTTGATCTTTCCCTTCACGTTTCTTAGCATTATAGTGTTTAGTCTTATAGCAGAAGCAGCATCTATTTTATGTAGACTTGAATTAGTTTTCCTTTTAGTCAATAGTGAGGATGTTTTGGTCATCTCTTTGACTTCTTTGCTCTTTGAGAAATAAAAGTTAGCCTATAAAAAGTTGAGATTAGACGTTTAGTGAAATTTCCACTGTTCTCCTTTCTTACCTATCATGACCATACCTATGATAAATGCAAAAGTGAAAGTGGAAGAAAGTTGTGGTTTAACTCAATTGAATATTTTTTTTTGTCTTAAGTAAAGTGGGCTTTACTGTATTTTTGTGGTCCATGAGTTTCTTATTACAGCCTAATCATAAGCCTGAATCACTGGACGAGCCAACTTAGGCCTGGCCTAGTATATTTTGCATTAATTGAAGGGGTTGATTGCAGTGACCTCATGGTTAAATTCATTGTTGAAATGGTTAAAGTGTATTGCAGAACAAAGGGAGGCATGGGTGGATAGCCAAACACAAAACCATGGTATCATGTAGGTATAGTGCTTTTAGGTATATGTGAGGGACCGTCTTGAGGGGATGAGGAAAGTGCTCTCATTAATTAACCCTATGAGGTTATCCTAATGGAGGCTTAAGGAGTTTGACAGGGAGAATAGAAATGAAGCAAAATTAAGCATTCCTTTACTCTTATTAATAGCTTTAGAAAAGTTGGAGCACCAATGCAAGAAAAATGAAAATAAATTTTCTTTGCTTACTAAGCAGTTAGAGCTCAAAGTGAATATACTTTTATTTTTAAGGGCTATATTTTGAAGACAGAGCTGTTGGTTTATGGATTTAGTGATGGCACAGATTGAAAGAGGAATGAATGCCATTGGAAGAAGTGATTAATAGGCTGCAGATGGAAAAGTTTTGCTGGATAATGTGTTAAATCCTGCTGAGATTAGGACTATTAAGGGAAGCCAGGCAGTCTGCTAAGCTCTGAGGATACAAAGGCAAAAACGGTCACTGTTCTCAAGGAGCTCACAGTATAATGGAGAAAACAACATGCAAATAACTACTTACAAATTATATACATACATATATGTACATATTTGTGATAAATTGAAGATAGTCTCAGAGAGAAGGCACTATCATAAAGGAACTAAAGAAAGCATCTTGTAGACAGGGAATACAGAAGATGGAGGTGAACTGGGAGAGAATTCTAGACATGGGAGACAGCTAGTGAAAATGCACAAAGATGGAAGATAGAGTGCCCTTTGTGATGAACAGCAAGGAGTCCAGTGCCATAGAATCATAGAATATTTGGAAGGGAGGAGTGAAGTATAAGGGGAATGGGAAAGTATGAAGAAACCTGGTTATAAAGGGCTTTAAAAGACAAGATCCTGGAAGTAACAGGCAACCTCTGGAGCTTATTGAGTGGAGAGGTGACATAATCACACTTGCACTTTAGGGAAATTAATTTGCTGAATGGAGGATGGACTGGAGTGAAAGTGGAGTCAGAAGGCTATTGCTGTAGTTCAGGTGTGAAGTGATGAAGGCCCCCACCCGAGTAGTGACAGTGTCAGAGGAGAGAAAGGGTCTATGTAAGAGATGTTAAGAAGGTATAATCAAAAGGACATGGCATCAGATGGGATATGAGGAGGGTGCAGAGCATAAGGAGTTGAGGATAACAACTAGGTTGAGAGCCTGAGTGAGTGAGGGGATGGTGACACAATTTCTGCTGTGCCTTTGACACAATAGGAAAGTCAGGAAGAGTGGAAGGCTTGTGGTGGATGGGAAGATAATGAGTTCAGCTTTGGACATATGGAATTGAAGATGTCTATGGGGTATCTAAGTTGAGATGGACAATAGGCAGTTGGAGATGTGAAACTGGAGGTCAGGAGAGAGGTTATAGCTGGATAAGTAGATCTGAGAATCATTAGCATAGAAATTATAATTAAATCCACCGGAATGAATAACATCACCATCAGATCACTCCTGTTAATCATTAGGAAAAAGGATGAGAATTGGGAACCAGAACTGGTGGGATGAGAGCTTCCAGCCTCTCCCCTGTGATACTACCTCTTAGGAAGGGATTTCTTCTAAGGGGAATCAAAAATTAATGAAGCAAAAATTTTAAAAGTAGGATTGGTAGAACACATCTCTACAAATGAGGATACAAAATTTGAAGGTAGGATGTTACAATGAGAAAGAGAATCTGAACACTATACTACAAGAAATCATAAAGAAAAATTGCCTAAAAGTATTGGAAGCAGATGGCTACATTATTTAAGCAAAGGCCAGGTAAGGTGAAAAATTATACTGATAGTAGAAAAATAGCAGGAGACTATTTTTCCTGTTTCAGAGCTGAATAAATGCAACAAAAAGATAAACAAGAAGTAAAACAGAAATGAGCATGTTATAGGAAAAGATTGATGATTGACCTATGGTGACATCTGAACGAACACATTGAAGAATAAAAATATTGCTCAGTATCTGCTGATACCTGCACAAATACTGCTCATGGGTTAGGACATAAAGTAGTTATAAACTAAAGTAAAAAGCCACAAATAAACATCTTTAACACATGACAATGCATAGAAAGGACGGTGAATAAAGGAAATAGGAGAAAAAGATTCAGACCTAAATGAAGAAAGGAAGAAGCATTTAGTAAGCACCTACTATGTGCCAGGCACTGTACTAAGTACTTTGCAGTTATTGTCTCATTTGATCCTCGCAACTATCCTTTGAGGTAGGTGCTATTTTTATCCCCATTTTATTGTTGAGGAAACTGAGGCAAACAAAGGAACTGGCCCAGGGTCACATAGCTAGTAGTGTTTAAGATAAGATTTGTACTTAATTATTCCCTACTCCAGGCCTGGCACTCTTTCTGCTGTGCCATCTGGCTGCCTCTAATGTTTAAATGGGCTAAGTAGACACAGCATTTATTGAGCACTTGTATGCCAGCTACTGTACTAAGAAGCCAGCAAGGTAGTCCTTGCCACCAAGGAGTTGGCATTCTAAAGGGGTAAGATAATAAAGAAAGGATGCTAAAAAGAGAGGGATCCTGGGTAATCTTGAGGATATCCATGTAGGCCTATACTGAGGAAATGACTGGAAAATGGCTGGAAAGCCTG
This sequence comes from Trichosurus vulpecula, assembly GCF_011100635.1. Classification (NCBI taxonomy): domain Eukaryota; kingdom Metazoa; phylum Chordata; class Mammalia; order Diprotodontia; family Phalangeridae; genus Trichosurus; species Trichosurus vulpecula. Next base: position 248,918,853 of record NC_050579.1, read on the forward strand.
GACTCTGATAACATAAAGCAAAAACTTACCTGTTAGTGTCAGAGTATGGGGGTTGAGATTAAAATTCCCGTGGGAAGGGGGTAAAGTAATAATATTATGAATAAACAAATGAGTTAAAGAATAATAAATATATGAAATAAAATATCATTGAGACAATATACCAACTTAATGTCACCTATCTATATTATACACACTACAATTTACGTGATGCAGATTTGTCTTCAGAAGAAAACAAACAAAAATGATTCACCTTTCACCACAGTGTAGCTTCACAAGTCTATGATTATTTGTTTCAACTAATTCCAGTAGTTCCCCTTTACCTCAAGGATTAAATAAAGCATCCTCTGTTTGTCATTTAAAGCTCTTCTTAACCTGGCCTCGTTCTATTTTTTCAGTCTTTTTGTACTTCAATCCATGCACTTTGCAATCTAACCACACAGGTGTCTTTTCTTTTCTTTGTGCATGGTACTCCATCTCTCCTGTCTTTGTGTTACACTGGCTAACCTTGTGTCTGTGATGCTCTGCCACTTGTACTAGAACTCTTTGCTCAAATGCCACCTTTTGCAGGAGGCTTAATAAATGATTAATAAATGCTTGTTGCCTGATTGAATACATGTTTGTTTTATCTTGCTTGAATTACTAGACTACGAACTCCTTGAAGATAGCTATTAAACATTCAACATACGTTAGCAGAGACTGCTTGACCAGAACTGTAATAAAGCCTGTGAAGGATATACAAATGGTCTTAAGGAACTTTCTGTCTAACTGGGAAGACAAAATTAGCACATGTGAAATTAAAACACATAGAGGATTTAAGTATAATTGAGAAAATTCTACCATTAAGAAAGCAGAATTAACACAGAGAATAATTAAGTACTAAACTGTGTAGAATTGGCCATAATTGCAATAGGAATTCAAGAAAGGAAAAATGAATATGTACTAGATTGGAATAATCAGAAAAGGCTCCATAGAGGATGGATGACTTAAACTGGGCCTATAAAAATGGTTAGGATTTAGAAAGAGAGAAGAAGGCAGAGGGATATAATGTGGGAGGAATGACATGATCAAAAATGTGAGTGGGCAGGGGAAAAGATTCATGTGTGTTCATTAAATACACATCCCAGCTTCCTCAAATACAGCTGGGAATATTGTGGATGCTCAGTAAGTATTGATGTAAGTTAATTGTGTAACCCCTCTGCAATAAGAGTTAAACACTGTTTATCTAGGTGTGTGGGGTTAGAGGAGTAATCTTAAACTCAACATGGTATCTCACATTCATCATATCCAAAACAGAACTCATTATTTTTCCCTCAAAACCCAGCCTTCTCTCAAACTTCCATGTTTCTGTCAAAGGTACCACCATCCTTCCAGTAGCCCAGGTTCCAAATCTTGGAGTCATTCCCAACTTTTCATTCTCACCTTTCCTATCCATTCAGTCGCCAGTTCTCCCTTCTCAAACATCTCTTAAATCCATCTCTTTCTCTCCATTCACACCACAACCACCCTACTCTAGGCAAATGTCACCTCTAACTTAGACTGTTTCAAACTGTATCCAAACTCTCCTCTTATGAATCTGCTCTCCACATAGCTACCAAAGAGATCTTAAAACACAAGTCTGACTCTGGCATTCCTTCCTCAAGAATCTTTGGTGCCTTCCTGTTACCTGTAGGATAAATTAGAACCCTCTTTGTTCAACATTTAAGGCCTTTCACAATCTGATTCCAGCCTGTATTTCCCGGATTATACAATATCGCCCTGATTGACTCTACACTGCAGCCAAAATGGCTTACTTGTTCCCTCTCTATTACATTCCATCTCTTGCCTTCATGTGGGTCAATGTCCCTCACTGCTGCCTCCTTGAACTCCGAAAAGGTCTAGTGCAAGTGCCACCATCCTCAATAGCCCTCAGTTCCCCCAATTTTTAATGCCTTCTACAAGCACTTTTTATTTATTTTGCATATATCCTTTATTTACTTATCTGTGAACTTGTTATATCTACCCAGTAGAATATCTAAACTTCTTGAGAAAAGGGACTATCTTCTTTCTTGGTTTGTATTTCTAATACCAAATACAGTGCCTAGAACTAGGCATTTGAGAAATGCCAGTTGATTAATCAGTTGCTGCTAATTCTGTCTTCTAGTGCCAAGAAAGCCTACACCCTTTTCTATTTGACAGACCTTCAAACACTCAAAGCCATCCAACCTCCCCATATTCAAACTGATGCCAATTCCTGTTGATTCTGCCTTCATAGCATCTCTTATATAGTGCCCTTCTCTCCTCTGACAATGTTACTGCTTTGGTGTAGGCCCTCATCACCTCACACCTCGACTATTGCAAGACACCTCTGATGGGTCACTGTAACTAGAATGGCCTTTGTTTTCTTTGAGTGACTCAATTTATCTCAGTGAGCTTTATTAGGTGCTAAGCCCCAGGCCCAAACCCCATTAGGTGTTAACGTAATCCATGTGGATGTGAACCTCCCAGCATCCTAAGGGAAGGGGCCAACTCAAGAACCAATCACCAGAGCCTGAGCTCTGGTGATTCAGATGATGTTTGATCTCTGTAGCCCTATAAGAAGGGAGGACAGAGCTGTTTGTGCAGGGCTCTGGAGACGGTGTTGATGAGGAGACTCTGGGCAGCTGTAGCTAAGGAGCCCTCCAGCTTGTAAACCCAGATGCTGAGACTCTGTTGAACTCTGATAACTATGTGTTGGGATTTGAATCAGACAAAGTCTGTCTGTTGATGTTTGTAATTTGTTTGCATTTTGTTTTGAGGTTCAGGGTGCTGGCTTTTCCCCCTGAACTAACTGAATGATATTGGAATGCTGCATTAAAGTAAGCTTGTCGGCCCCTTCACTTTGCTTTCCTTAATTAAGCAGATCAAAAGAACCTGTGCTGTTGGCAGCTTTCTGGGTGCTGGCTGTGGGTGAATCTTATACCCCCACAGAAGCTGCTAGCCAGATTGTTAAAACAGTCACCCTGTCTTAAGTCTCTTCCCACTCCAGTCCATTTTCCATTCGTCTATCAAATTAATCTTCCTAAAGTGCAGGTCTGACCATGTCACCGCTCTATTAAGTAAACTCCAAAGGCTCCCTTTCACCTCTAGGATCAGGTATAAAGTCCTGTGTTTGGCAGTTCAGACCCCCTTTATGACCTGACCCCATTCCTACATTTCTAGTCTTCTCATATCATTACTTACTGCCATGTACTCTGCAATCCAGTAACAATGGCTTCCTTAGTGTTCCTTGAACAAGACTTATTATTCTGACTTTGTGCATTTTCATTGGCTGTCCCCCTAGGCCTGGAACTCTCTCCCACCTCATTTCTGTCTCTTCCCTGGCCTCCTTCAAGTCCCAGCTAAAATCCTACTCTCTACAAGAAGCTTTTGCTGATCACCCTTAGTACTAGTGCTGTATTGATTATCTCCAATTTATCCTGTATATATCTTGTTTGTACATAGTTGTTTACATGTTTTCTCCCTGATTAGTCTATGAGTTCCTTGAGAGCAGGGACTGTTTTTCACTTTTTCTTTTTCATATCCCTAGGACTTTAGCATAGTACCTGAAACATAGTAGGTATTTAATAAATGCTAATTGACTTCTAGATGTTCTTGTTATAGAAATAAGACAAGAAAAAAATTGAGAGAATAAGCAAGTATTGGTAAAGAAGAAAGAAAATGTTCACTTTTTGTAGATGCTATGATGGTGTTGTGATTTCATGATGTGTTGTGGTGGAACTGTCTTAAAGAATTCAGAATCAGACCACCTCTAATCCAAGTATAGGCATTTATTGAGATTGATGTCTCTAAGTTCCAAGAGGAACCAGCAACTTCAGAGAAAGCAAGATAGATTTTTATAGGGTAAAGATGTAATTATATAACAGAAATTATGAATATGAAAAAGGCAGGAGGAGTTTGTTAAGGGATTAAGTAATAGGGGAGGGGTCCCAGCCACAGTGGAACTGTGCATGCATTTACCCACAATGCATACAGAAGAACCCATTGGGGGTATGTATGTATGTATGATAATGATATTAAAATAAAGCTTTCTATGTCATAAGTTCACCTAAAGGACTGCTTTTGCTTTTACCACATAGGTGCCTACTTAAGGAAAGTCCCTTCTACTGTTTTGGGGTCCACATCCTTCTTGGGTATCCTGGTGGTGCTGCTTTTTGATTGGCTGAGTATTGTGATCCTGTCTGAGACAAGATGGATGTGGTTGTGGTTGAGTGCATGGATACACCTGCTGTTTCTGTGGGAAATATGAAGAATGGGTCTGGGGGCAGTGGCTAGCTAGAGGCAGTGGCTGGAATCCCATCACATTGACACTCCTACTGTTTCTGTGAGAAATATGAGTTCATGGACACACCTGTTGTTCTAGTGAACAGTGAGGCATAGATGAAGAAGTTAGGATATTGAATGGAGGGGCGGGGCAGGGAGTGAGTGGCTAGGTAGGGGCAGTGGACCTGCTGTTCAGTGGGGCATATAAGAAAGTTAGAATATTGGGGCTGGGGGCAGCTTTATTAGGATTCCATCAATGGTATACTTAACCCTAGAGATTCAACTAAAAATTAATTGAAAGAATAACTTTAGGAAAGTTGCAGGAGATAAAATAAATCCACACAAATCATCAATATTTCTGTATAATACCAGCAAAACACAGCCTACCAAGATACGCACATGAATTGTATAAATATACCTGCAAACCACTGTTTATAGATATAAAGAACTAAGTAATTGGAGAAATATTGATTGCCCATAGGTAGAAGAAGTCAACACAGCACAAATAACAATGCTATTTAAATTAATTTATTTAATGTGATAGCAAACCACCAAAGGATTACTTTATAGAACTAGAAGAAGTAATAACAAAATTCACATGGAGGCAGAAGGCCAAGAATCTCAAGGGAAATAATACATATTGTTACGTGCATATTTGTCATGAGGATTTTGTTTTCCTTTTTTTCTTTACCCTCATTGGGGTAGAGATAAATTGGTATCTGTTAATTAAAAATTGATTTAAAAAATGATTATGACAAAACATAAAGAATCACAAAAACTGTAAAGAAAGAGGGAAGGACCTTGGTAGGCAGAGAGTGTTTCTGGATAACAATTATATGATATTTGTAACTCTTAATGTATTTTCCTTGTTCTGTGTTTCCTGGGGGAAGTGGAGCAGGGAGTATTAAAAAATTGTGTCTCTGGCCTCACATGGTCCAAGCATATATTGGACTAGTGGGCAGTCAAGTCAAGTCGACAATCATTTTTTAGGTGCATGCTTTGTGGTGGTCATTGGGCTAAGCCCTGGAAATACAAAGAAGGATAAAAACAGTCCTTACTGTCAATTTGCTCACAGTCTAATGGGGAAGACACCATACAAACAACTGTCTGTGGTCAAACAAGATACATACAGGATACATTGAATATAAACACAGAAGGAAGGCACCAGCATTAAGGGGGATAAGAAAAAGCTTCTTGCAGAAGATCAGATTTTATCTGAGACTTAAAGGAAGCCAGGGAAGTGAGAAGGTGAAGATGAAAATAGACACAATTCTGAGCATGGAGGGAGAGCCAGTAAAAATGCCTGGACGTGGGAGATGTGAGTGTCTTCTGTGAAGCCAGTGTTACTAGATTGAAGTATATGTGAGAATGAGTAAGGTAGGAGGAGAACCAAGAAAGAGTGGTGTCCTGAAAACCTAGAGAGAAGAGAGTATGGAAGAGCAGGTGATCAGTAGTGTCAAAGGCTGCAAAGAGGTCAAGGAGAATGAGAATAGAAAAAAAGCCATTGGACTGGCCATGAAGAGATCTTGATTCTGCTGCTTACTGCCTTGTGTGGTCTTAGGTTTGTCATGCCACATCTCTGGGCCTTAGTTTCCTCATCTGTAAAATGAGGTTGCTGGGCTAAATAATTTCTAAGAAGGGATCTTCCAACTCTAAGATCCAGTGCCTAAGGTTCATATTTTCTGATATCTTCCCCGCCCCCCACCACCAACCCACCCCTTGGAGCTTGTTCCTGTGATGAACTAGAAGCCTGACAGTCAGGTGTTTAGGGTTTAGAATATGCCCAGAAAAGGGCTATTACACTCCAACGATCGCTATCATGAATGTACAAGGTAGCACTGCTATTGAGCTCATTTGGAATTTTCAAGTAAAAATAAACACATCTGTGTACACACACTGACTATTTTTTCCACGCAAACAGATGCTTCCATGAATCAAGTGCATGACTGGTCTTCTTTGCCCTTGCTTCTTTTGTTTTGATAGTAGTAGTATCATAGTGATTGTGTCTTGTGACTGGTGTTTGTATCAGGTTTTTTTTTTAATCTCATATTGAAGCTCATGGTAAATATATCCCATTGTATTATTTCAACTTGTACACTCTGCTGTTTTTCTTTTTAGGAGTTGCTGCCTTAAGCTGGTTGAACATTCATAGGCAAATGTTTTTTGGAAGGGCCTGGGAAGTCATCTTGTTGCATGACTACAGTATATAATGGTGTATATAACCTAGTCTGATTTATTAGTCCTAATTTTTATTTATTACAGAGATTCCAAAATGCAGTGGAAGTTTAAGCTGGTTTAAGTTTATTTTTTTTTGAAAACTCTAGTCCTTTGCTCATCATTCAAATTAAACTGTACCCTGGCATGTTTGAGGTTTAGGAAAATTTGGCTCAAGTTGCTGAAGAGCTCTGGTGTAGGCCCTTCAGAGTTGTGTGAAATTCAGTGGTTTTGGCTCATGGGAATCTGTGTAAACTTGTAGGTCCCTTTGATTTTTGTTCCCTTTGGAATTGCTTTGGGTTTGGCTTTAACTATGGTGGAGGGTGGGGGTCACTAAATGAAACTCAGTGGGAACTCTGAGGTTTCTACCTCACAAACCATAACTCATCCCAGGACTCTGCCCAATTTTCACCAAACTCAGCCTAGTTTTTATATACTTAAAGGAAATATTCATTGAACTGGTCTAACATTTTTTGTGTATAACAATACCAGGTGAATTCATCTTAGTTTCAGAGAACTCTGATGTCCTTCCTCCAGACCTACCCCTATGCTTTTATTTATTTATTTTTTTTCAGAAATTTTCCTTATCTAGTCTTACCCTTTTTTTCTCAAAAGGACCTGGGCAATGTAAATGTCTGATATGAATTTGATCTCCGGTCTAGGATTTAACGTTTCTCTTCCCATGCTTTTTGGATGCCATTATTTATACTACTTCTCTCTTTCAGTTAGCTCCCTCACTGTCTTGGCTTCCTCTTAGGGGAAAACCCAGAGAAAATAAGAAGTAAGAATTCAGAGAAAATGATTAGCCTGCTCTGGAAATAACTCAAGTTCTCTAGCAACATTTGTTTATTACAAGATTCTAATTGTTAATCATAATTGAGTTACATATGTATATTGAAGCAGGTAGAATAGGTATTTGGGTGAATACTTGCCCTTCTGCCTATCATGGGATAGACAGAAACAGAATTATCACAAGGTTTTGACAGCAGGGTAGGATCTTTCTTTCTTTCTTTTTTTTTTAAACTAGCTGGCTCTCAGTAATTAGAGCTGATGCATGAATGAGTGGATGGCAGAGATAAAGAAGAATGGTGTTGTGTGGGCTCCATCATAGTGGTCAATATCTTTGGTTACCAGAGGCAGATAAAATATCAGTGACTAGAGTGGAAAACAATACCAATCATTAGTGAGCTCACCCTTGCATGAGAATCCACGTGGTTGGTAGAGTAAGTCATCCTTCCACTTTTCCCTTCCCCCTCCCTTTCCATCTGCAAGAATGGAGATTTAAATTCAAAATTCCATGTTTTCTTTTAAATTCTTCCTAACTATTTCACTAGTACTTTTAAGGCTCAATTATTCTAGATAAGACACGAGATCAGTCTTAATTGTTCTGTAGGTGTATGATTGTATTCATAGAGTGCAAACAGGGAAGCCTTTGGCTAATTGTTTAGAATTTAACTGGATGGGAAGTTCCTCTCCAACTTGGTGATTAGCTGTCACTTGGGGACAAATCAAGCTTTTATTTTATTTTGTTAATAATTCTATAACCTTCCTTAGATCAAACTTCAAACTGAATCTGGGCTTCCTCAAGATCAGAAGCTCCTCTAGACCTCTTAATTTTTTTTTGTCTCTTGAACCTCTTTGGTATTCTGGTGAAGCCTATGGACCCATTCTCAGAACAATATTTTAAAATACATAGTATTGCAATTACATTGAGATAAAAGCTCTGGGAAAAAAGGTCACAGACCCTAAGTTAAGAATGCATGCTCTCTAGACCATTAAGCCTATTAATAGTTGTACTACTGGTGTGGCTACCTCAAGTCCTTAGTCCTCTGGAAGGAGGGTGAAGTGAGGAGGTGGGAAGGGAGCAGGTAACTTAGGCAGAGTCTCTACTCCTCTACTGAGGGGAGGGGAAGAACTGACAGAAGAGAAAGTCCTGCCTCCTGCTGGACCCGTAGAAGGAGATAGTTGTAGTGTGGGAGGATTCCCTTCTGCCCCTTTGTCTTAAAGGAGCAGGGAAGAGAGGGTTGAGTACCAGCCAGCCAGCTTTGCTCTCCACAGTGACATCTAGTTACTACAGCTAGTTACATCGGTCTGGCTATTCTTCTTGGCAATATTTTGTCAGCAGAGAGATTCATTACACATATGTGAAGTTAAGAAAACCACATTAATTTAAAAAATTAAATTAGAGAAAAATGATTAAGCACTGTATTCAGGACGTTCTTCTAGTTGCTTAGGTAGATAAAAAGCTTAGATAAGACATGGGTCCTCTCCCTAATGGGACTGATCACTTTGGTAGAATATTACCCTCCAGGTCACATTGTAATGTCTAGCACACAGATGCTTAACACATGCTTGTTGATTGATTGATTTAATACTTTGATACTTAACCAGGTTTGTGATCTTGATATTTGTACCCCTTCCATTGTTACACATTTAAATCTGTCCTTTCTGTCTTGTCCCATGCTCTTTTGGTTCTTTTATAAATCCTTCTTAGAGGATCTACCCAGTAAATTGTAAGCCTTCATCTCAATGTCTTTTTTAATATTTCCTAAATACCAGTACAACCATTATCCCTCACTCTTGCTACATGACTAGATTTCCTATTTTTCCAATCATATGTGTCCTTATATTAACGTATTATATGCTCCCTTTTACATACAAATCATTTTTGTTGGTGTTTTTGCTTACTTACACAACTATCATTTATGTTCTTTGGGTTCCCTGTAATTTTGATTCTTCTGAGACTGTGGTGTCTCATGACTCACAACCACATAGCATCACCAGGAGAATATTGGACACAAATAACTAAAGGACAAAATCATACATGATAGGGAAATACAGATGGCTATGAGTTCCAAAGGAGTTTGAAAGGTGTGCTCAGTATATGATAAACTTTAAAGAGGGGATAAGGTTTGATTTGGAGTTTAAAGTCTGGATAGGAGTTCAAAAGGTAAAGAGGGAGAAATAATATTTTAGGCATAAGATAGAGAAAGGGGTGTGTTCTGGGAATGGCAAGTATTCCAACTGGGCTAATTAAAGGGTAATAATATGAGAACATTAGTATGGTGGGGTACACAAATCATGGAGGGACTTGAATGCCAGGCAAAAGAGTTGGAACTTTGCTCCATTCGTAGTAGAGAGCCATGCAAATGCATAAGGAAGGTTAGTTTATCAGTGATATGGAAGACGGAGTGTAGTAGGCGGTTAGAAGAAGTTGGAAGACCAATGAGGAGGCCTGTAATGTGGTCCTGGCAGTGAGAATAGAGAGGAGGAGGAGACAGTTGTAAGATACTTTTGCAGATATTGGAAAAATGAAATTAGTAACTGATTATGTAGGAGGTACAAGATAGGGAAGAATTGAAGATGAACACAAGATTTCAAGCATGTCATGTTAGTGGTGGCACCATTGACAGTAACATAGAAGTTATAAGGAGGAGCAGGTTTGGGTAAATGTAATAAGTTCAATTTTAAACATGTTAAATTTGAGGTAGCAGGTGGAGAGATTCTGGAAAGAATTAAAGATGTGGAGCTGGATCTCAAAGGAGTAGTCAGAAATGAAGATGTAAATATGTGAATCATTTACATACAGGTGATAGATGAAGCCCAGAAAGTGAATAAGGAAGGAAGGAAATAAGTACTTATTAAGTATCTACTGCATGCCAAGCACTATGCTAAACATTTTACAAGTATTATCTCATTTAATCCTCACAGCTCTGAGAAATAGGTGCTAGTCTTATCCGAATTTACAGTTAAAGAAACTGAGGCAGATAGAGGTTAAGTGAATGATTGCCAATTAATTAATAAGCATTTATTAAGTGCCTATTTTATGTCAGGCCCTGTACTAGGCTCTAGGTCAGGGGTGGGGAACCAGGGGCCCCTACTGTCGGTCCTTTTATTAAGTTTGGATTCAAAGGGCTGCACTTGAGGACCTAGAGATCTTGAGGCCACAGGTTCCCTAACCCTACTCTCAAGAAGCTTACATTCTATCAAGGAAGAAGCTATGTATATATGTAAGTGTATAAAGAATAAATACAAAGTAAGTACATGGTAGGTAAATACAAATTAGAGAGAATCAGAAAAGATCTGTAGGAACCTTTTAAAAATATTTTGATAACTATTTCAGTATAATTTGTTTCCTTGTGATCCAATGTATTTTATTTTGTACATTTAAAAACTTTATTCAGAGCCCATAGGTTTCACCCGACTACCAGGGGTTCATGACACAAAAAAGGTTAAGAACCCTTGGTATAGAAGGTGGTACTTAACTTATGACATGAAGATAAATTAAGGATTCTATGAGGCGTAAGTGAGGAGGGAGTGCATTGCAGGCATGGGGAAAAGATAGTGCAAAGATCTTGAGGCAGGAAATGTACAGCCATGTTTGAGGAATGGAGAGAAAGATCATTTGGCTGAATTGTACAGTGCAGGCAGGACAGTAACGCATAAGGAGAATGGAAAGGGGCAAGTCATAGAGGGCTTTAAAATCCTAACAGAGGTTTTTGCATTTAATCCTAGAAGCAAGAGGGAGCCACTGGAATTTAAGAAGAGGGGTGCCATGGTCAGATTGATGCTTAGGTTCAATTTGACAACTTTGTGGAAGTCAGTTTAGGGTAGGGAAATGTCCTTGAAGCATGGGGAACAGAAAGTCCAGGTTGAACCAAGGTAGCAATTGTATGTGAATTGAAAGATGGGAATGGAAATGTGTATTGAGAACTTACCAATGGCAAGATTTGGCAACAAACTGGATATATGGAGTGGAGGAGAGTAATAAGTTGAGGATAATACCAGAGTTATTTAGTTGGGAGACTGGAAAATGGTTGATGTTCTTGAGAAAAAAATAGGAAAGTCTGGTAGAGGGGACAGTTTAGAGAAAGAATTTCAGATGTCTCTGGGACATATAGATAAATGTGCTTCTGAAAAGATATTTGTGGGAAAGGGGTAGAGAGAACAAGCCTGACAGAGGCTTGGCAGAGTTAGAAGGTATGATGATGATCCAGCAAACAAGAACTTTGAAGAAGGATTTTTTAAGGTGGTGGTAGAGGAATGTTCTGAAAGTGGTAGTGGGATCAAGAATTGTGCCAATGAATATACCCTCCTTCTGGACCCATGAGGAGGAGAGAGGGATGTTCGGAGTGAGGAATCAGGGGAATGGCATGTAATTGAGAAGGTTGAAAGGAATATGGTGTCCTTTGGGGAAAATCATATTTCAGTTAAAGTAAGTATTGAGAAAAGGAGTAGTGGTGGAAAAGATTAAAGATTTTGACCTTTGCATTATCTCTTACATCTATCCCTTCCTCCTCTCTTTTCCCATTGCAATCCCTTCCCCTACCCTCCCCATTAAAATTTATTGAGAATAGAGCTGGGATTCCAAAGGACTAGAAGGAAGAAAAAACAGATTGGTACGAAACTGGGGAGTGATAGGGTTGATCTGAATTCGAATGAGAGTTTGAAAAGAGGTAGTAGTGGCATGAAGCCTACATCTTAGGCAGTGATACTGAGTGAACAAGATGAACAGTATGATGGGAATTAGATTGGAGTGGCATATCAGCAGTAGGGGAGTGGGGTTTCTTAGGAAGCAGAATTTTTTTTTCCAGTCCATCTTTTAATTTTTTTTTGAAAAATTCCTGACATTACAGAACTAAACTGAAATGTATTAATATTCCACTCTTACATTTCAATGACAAAAACAGAAAAAAAAATTCATGAGCCCCCCCCCCCAAAAAAAACAAAAAACAAAAACAAAACAAAGAAAAGACAAAAAAAACAGGGAGAAGCTTATAAAACTAAATATGGTCCTCAGCGTTAACGGCTGAACAGAGAAAGGAATTAAAACACTGTAATTAAAAAAATCACGAGTGGATGATAAAGTTGTGTAGAAACTGAAAATTTACAAACTATTTAAAACCTGGAATCGCTGACTGTTCAGAACTACACAGATGGATCATGGGTGGTGAACAGCAGAAGGGGGTTATGGGTGAGTCTGTATTGTTCTAGCTTCTCCCCATGCCACCCGTCTCCGAGGAAAGCCTGACATTGATTAGATACTGGGCCAGGCTAATGCTGGCAGCAGAAGCAGTGATGGTAACCTGCCTATCAGTAGATCCTTCCACTGGATTGGCAATTTTGATCTGAGCTCGGGAAGCAGAATTTAAACAGAAAAATCTGAAGACTTAATTAACTCAGTCCAAAGTCTTTAATGGAATGCTGATGCTTTGTAGTTAGGCTCCAGAAAATCTCACCCTCTCCCTTGATTCCTGTTTTGCAGTTCATGTTAATGGTGACCTGAGGCCAATAGAAAGCCGAATCAAGGCTTACAGAATATCACAACCCTCCTTAATTGTTCTTCTATCAGCCTTTTTTTTTTTTTTGCTAATTCAGAATGACAGGGAAAAAAATTGGCCATAATTGGCCATTCTAGTTTTGCCTCATTTTGATCTGATTTTCTGGGTATTAAAAATTCACCAAGTGTACTTGATGAATGTCTTGAAGGCATTGATTCAGATTTGTCTGTGATCTGTAGAGCAATTGAAAAATGATGTTGAATGAAAGAGGCCAAGTCCTCAAAAATGTCATATTGGTATAGGTTTGGAATCTAATGATCTTGAAGTGGAGAATGGGCAGTGCAAAGGAAAATAAGGGAAGATTAGTTTTCATATTCCTGGTGGTGCTTTGGGTGATGCTTTTGGATACAGTAGTTGCTTTTCATGAGGCAAACTCTCCCAGTCCAACAGAAATAGCTATTGCTTATACATGGCAAATATAGCACATGAACTGGCCTACCTTGAGGAGTCTCTGGCTTTGTTGTGTTGCATTTTTCTTTGTGTTTTCTTTGAGCCTAGAATCGGGTGGAGAACATGTGGCATCCAGGCCATATGTGGCCCTCTAGGCCCTCAAGTGTGGCCCTTTGGCTGAACAGATTTGTTCTGTGAAGTCTAGATCCAATCAAAGGGCTGCACCTGAGGACTTAGAGGGCCACTTGTGGCTTCAAGGCCACAGATTCCTCAACCCTGGACTAGATCAGTGCTGAGCCAACTTTCATTTCTAGTCATGTTGACAGCCTTTTGAGTTCAAGGTGTCAGGAGCTCTTGGGTCTGGGGAGGGGGGAAGGAGGAGGAAGGGGCTAGCACTAGGAGGAATTTCCTACCATGGAGATAAAGACCCCTGGTACCAGGAGGCAGAATTTATTAGGATTGCCTGAACCATCCTGCATTGCTGTTCCTGATGTCGTCAAAGTCAACGGATCAGCCTTGGGCAGTGACATTGTGCTTGCAGTACCTGACCCCAGCACAGTTGGGCAGTCGGCCCCAGAAGTAACATTCCCTGCAGTGCTCTTGCCAATCACAGACGGGCAGACGTGATGCAGGCCTGTAGCAAACCTTTCATCAGGAGAAAGAGTTAGGCCTGACATGGAGAGGAGAGGTAGAATCAAGCCCTCATAATGGTATACCTGTAGTCCTCAGGCCTTTGGAAACACTACACCATCCTTGAAAAAGGACCTAAGAGGGCCAGCTAGGTGGAGCAGTGAGTAGAGCACCAGCCCTGGAGTCAGGAGGACCTAAGTTCAAATCTGGCCTCAGACACTTGACATGCTTACTAGCTGTGTGACCTTGGGCAGGTCACTTAACCCTAATTGCCCTGCCTTCCCCCCTCAAAAAAAAAAAAAGAAAAAAAGAGAAAGGACCTAAGAGTAGGCCTTGGTAGTAGCAAGGAGGGGACTTACTTTCTGTCAATAAGGGGGAGGCAAAATAAATCAGCCCCTACATAAGAAGGGGAGCAGTCCCTCAGAGGTCTTTCATGGGACAAAGATTTTGTAAAACCTCCCATGGGGCTCCCAAGGAGGGGTAGGTCCTGGCTGGTAGGCCAAGGAGTGCTAAGTGGGAGGTAGGGGGTGGTATAGTTCAATTTTCCCTGATCCATGATGAGGATGACTATGAAGGAAGTGTCATCTTTGCTGTAGCCCTGATGTTCTTGGTGAACTCTTGCTTATTGAGGTCACTTTTTTACCTTGAGAGACCTTCTGTAAACTACAAAGATTTTGCATCACATACAACTTGGACTTGATCTTTTAGACTTGGGCCTTGTTCAGTGTCCTGAGTCTCTCCCAGATTCAGTCACTCCTTCAGGAGTGTTACAGTGTTTAGTTTTTGCCAGGATTGTTTTCATTTTTCTCTTGTTCTATTAGTGCTACTTGTATCAGACTTCTTGAATGCAACACCACCAATAGCCCTAAGGTCACATAAGGACCTTACTATGGAGGAGTAGACAGAATGTGGTATCCCTCTGAAGGCCCTTTTTTCCCTAAAAGGCTTTGAAACTCTGACTTTGTTTGCTCAGGGGATTAAAGAAGTAGGCCTTTAGTGATTGTCTTCACTTCCTCATTGTCTGAATACAAATCAGCCAGGAGCAGCTGCTGGAGAACTCTGTAATGTTTGGTGGATCATAATGGGCAATTCTTTGAAGGAGCTTTCTTCACATGAACCAGCTCCAGATGTTCTTAATACCTATCCCTTGTTGAGTATCCTTCTGCTATATGACTAAGCAAATCTCCTTTAGTCATCCATTGAATGACCTGTGAAATTCTCATTTTGTTGCAGTATCAAAACTGAATTACCAGAGGACTGTCCTGAGGCAGGCCCAGCCCAGTGCAGTGAGTGGGCCAAATCCTTCAGTGACTAAGCTATGCTTTCTGGTAATAAACAGCCTATCTACTTGCAGTTTTGCAGTATTTTAATGGTTGCGTGTTTCTTAAAGCCTTTTCAGAAATAGAATTCTAGGCAGTTCTGGTAGTGTTATTTCTTCAGAGTAGGCTTAAGCTTCATCAAGGAACTGTTTTTACACAAACTGAGCCCCATTAGGAATTATAGGTCTATGGAACAGAGTAGGGATTTTCCATCCCATCAGAGATACTGCAGAATTTGTGTAGACTGGGAGTTTATGTGACTCTATGCTATGGTTTCCCAAGTACTCTAGAGAGACTATAAAGGGAATTAATTCCTCTCTGGGCAGATAGGAGGCACAATGAGTCAGGAAGACCTGAATTCAAATCTAGTCCCAGATACTGGCTGTGTGTCCCGGGCAAGTCACTTAACTGTGTTTGCCTCAGTTTCCTCATCTGTAAAATGAGATGGAAAAGGAAATGGAAAACCACTCCAGTAACCCCTAATGGGGATACAAAGAGTCAGACATGACTGAAAAACTAAATAGCATCAAAATTCCTCTTTAAATGGGGCTACTTTGACAGAAGATTCTGAAGGGGAGGTTGATATGGTACACATTCCAATTATAGGATGCAAAATTTCCAAAATAATAAGTGTATATTCCAAGGCTGGAAAGAGATGGTTAACATACAGATAAATTAACACCATGGTGTTGTCCCTATTCACCCTTTTTCCCCTTGTATGTATGCTTTGGCTCTAATTTTCAACTGGAGTGAGGAGCAAGGAATAGATATGCTGCTCAGTCCCTGCCATGTCATAGTACCTAATCTCAGTCTTACTGAATCTCTGCACTCAAATACATTTATTCTTATGAAAAAACTGTAACCGACTAGAAGGATCTTTAGTAAAAGAGCTATCATGATAAAGAATAAACATAGAATAGTCTTTTTTGTTATTATCATTAAAGTTTTATAAGTAGCCGACCATAAATGAGTATGAATAATTTGAAAGGAAAATAAACTGAGAATGGACCTATGTGAGATGTGGAAAATATTTTAAAGGAAAGGAAATGATTCACCACCTCAAAGAAGTGGGATTTAGATGAATTATGCAGGTCAGTTTTTAATTTTAGTAGATACTTTCCATGTTGTACATATCCATGTGTTTTCTATGTATAGCATTCATTGAAAATATCTAATGTTAGTATTCAAGAATAAAGGGGAATTTTTGAATGATTGTGGCCTTTTTCTTAAGAATTAATTGCAAGAACATAATGACTTATAGTATGTGACTTTGTTTACACAATGGCAGCTTTGTATAGAAATTAAGAAGTGACTTAAAATATTAAAATTGGTTTGTTTTGACTGGTTTCCTTATTACTTTTTTGTATCCAAATATGTTTTTTAACTTCTTATGAGACCTAAATGAGAGTTCGAAAATAACATAATTTATCTTTTAAATCATAAATCAAAAGGCTGTACCAGTATTAAGTAAAAAATGTAAGCAAATTATGTAGGAAGAGATGATATTCAAGTAATTTGCCAAAAGCTAGGTAAAATAAAGGCATGAGAATATTTTAAAATATGTAATCATTTATTACAGAAACATCTTACTACATTTGCCACTTTGTATATATTTATGTTTCTTATAGCCTACCGTATAAATTGTACTATATCTTAAGGTAGCATTTAGAGAATAAAAAATGTGGAAAATTTATTACACGAGTCTTCATTTTTTAAAAAGTTGGTTCATTATCTGGTGACATCTCTCCAAAAAAATTCAAATTCACATATTTGGTGGATAATCTATATTAGTGATTCAATGGTAACTATAACTATGCATTTTTCCAAACAAATTTCACTTTGCAAGGTTGCTTTTCTTATTACTAAAACCTGATTAAATTTTTTGCAGCAGTAATGATTGTCAAAGCTTTATAGACAACTTTGAATGGGTATGGACTTAAAATTTGTGTTTCTTCTAATCATTTTCTGGGGGTTGGACTTGAATATGTTCTATGTTTCTTCAGATGGCAGAAGTGCTACCAATGGGTGAAATTTACAAGGAGATAAATTTCAGCTCAACATAATGGCAGAACTTTCTAAGAGAACTATATGAAAATGAAGTGGTTGACTTATAAAGTAATGAACTTTCTGTCCTGAAAGTGTTTATTCAAAGGATTAATGACCACCTATCAAGAATGTTGTAAAGGGAATTGTTTCTTAAATCTCTAAGGTCTAACCTAGGTGGTTTTTGATGAATTTAGCTTGTAGCTACTGTGAACCTTTGGCACTGAGACCAGCACATACTAAAATCCATTTTTTTTCCCTAAAAGCTAAAACCAATGAAATTATTTTTAATTATTTGAGAGGTGGTTGTGTTCTTCCTTTAAAAAAAATAGATCTCTGATTCTGTTAACGTAGAAATACTGCGAAGAAAACTCCCTCCCACAAATGCAGGTGGGGAACTTAGAGTCTCAGAGAATTGCCTTGGGTGGGTGGGCTGTGACTTGCCCAAGGTTATAGAGAAAGTATGTGTCAGAGGTGGGGCTTGACCCCAGGTCCTCCTGATTCCGAGGCTGACTCTATCCACAAGGCTATGTGTCCTCTCTGAATTCTTGTTTTGGTTTTTAAAATATAAGTATAAAATGAATGAAACTGTGTTAGCCAAACTTTGACTATTGGATGAACAACTTACAAAACTCACTATCCATTGTGAATCTTGAATTCAAACTGTAGCACAGAAAAATAAACAATTGTTAGATTTTTCTATTCTCCAGATCTTGTGTACTTTAAAAAATTTAAAGTTTCTTGCAGCTCATCTGTTTACTATTTACATATATAATTCAGATTGCCACTAAGCATGACTCAGATGTTCTCAAGTAATTAATTGTTGTGATGTTTCAGGTCTTAGAGATTTGTTAATTTATTTTTTTATTTGTTGAATTTTCAGTAACCACATTTTTAATTTTTTTTTTATTTTTAGTTTACAACACTCAGTTCCACAAGTTTTTGAGTTCCAAATTTTCTCACCCTCCTTCCCCTCCTCTCTTACACCCACAAGGCAGCATGTAATCCAATATGAGTTATACATATACCTTCACATTAACTTTATTTTCACAGTAGTCAAGTTGTAAAGAAGTATTATAACCAATAGAATGAACCATGAGAAAGAAGAAACAAAACCGGGGTGGGGGAGGGAGGGAGGGAGGAAGCAAATAACTTGCTTCAATCTGCATTTAGACTCTATAATTATTTCTCTGGATTTGGATAGCTTTTTCCATCATGAGTCGTTTGGTGCTGTCTTAGAACCTTGCATTGCTGAGAGAAGCCAAGTCTATCAAAGTTAGTCATCACAGATACCATGTGTCTGCAATCGAGTATAATGTTTTCCTGGTTCTGCTCCCCTCTCTCAGCATCAGATCACCTAGGTCTTTCCAGGTTATTGTGAAGTCCATCTGCTCCTCATTTCTGACAGCACAATAGTATTCCATTACATTCATATAACACAACTTGTTTAGCCATTCCCCAATTGATGCGCATCACTTTGATTGCCAATTCTTTGCCACCACAAAAAGAGCTGCTATAAGTATTTTTGTACATACGGGTCCTTTTCCCACTTCTTTGATCTGTTTGGGATACAGCCCTAGAAGTGGTATTGCTGGGTCAAAGGGTATGTATGTTTTTTAAAATTATTTATTTAATATTTTTAGCTTTCTGCACTGATTT
This sequence comes from Trichosurus vulpecula, assembly GCF_011100635.1. Lineage (NCBI taxonomy): Eukaryota > Metazoa > Chordata > Mammalia > Diprotodontia > Phalangeridae > Trichosurus > Trichosurus vulpecula. The sequence goes on from NC_050579.1 coordinate 248,937,727, forward strand.
TCACAAGATTTTGAGTTACAAATTTTCTCCCCATTTCTACCCTCCCCCCCCACTCCAAGATGGCATATATTCTGGTTGCCCCATTCCCCAGTCAGCCCTCCCTTCTATCACCCCACTCCCCCCCATCCCCTTTTCCCTTACTTTCTTGTAGGGCAAGATAGATTTCTATGCTCCATTGCCTGTATATCTTGTTTCCCATCTGCATGCAAAACCAACTTTTTTTTTGAACATTTGCTTTTAAAACTTTGAGTTCCAAATTCTGTCCCCTTTTCCCTCCCCACCCACCCTCCCTAAGAAGGCAAGCAATTCAGCATAGGCCACATGTGTATCATTATGCAAAACCCTTCCACAATACTCATGTTGTGAAAGACTATATTTTGCTCCCTCCTATCCTGTCTCCCTTTATTCAATTTTCTCCCTTGACCCTGTCCCTTTTAGAAAGTGTTTGCTTTTGATTACCTCCTCTCCCTATCTGCCCTCTCTTCTATCCCCCCTTTCATATCCCCTTCCCCCTACTTTCCCATGAGGTAAGATACCCAATTGAGTGTGTATGTTATTCCCTCCTCAAGTCAAATCTGATGAGAGCAAGATCCACTCATTCCCCCTCACCTGCCCCATCTTCCCTTCCAACAGAACTGCTTTTTCTTGCCACTTTTATGTGAGATAATTTACCCCATTCTATAACTTTTCATGCTTCTCTTGATTCTTGTGTTTGAAAGTCAAATTTTCTATTCATCTCTGGTTTTTCACTGAAAAAACTTGAAAGTCCTCAATTTTATTGGAAGTCCATATTTTGCCTTGGAGCATGATACTCAATTTTGCTGGGTAGGTGATTCTTGGTTTTAATCCTAACTCCTTTGACCTCTGGAATATCGTATTCCAAGCCCTTTGATCCCTTAATGTAGAAGCTGCTAGATCTTGTATTATCCTGATTGTGTTTCTACAGTACTCAAATTGTTTCTTTCTGGCTGCTTGCAGTATTTTCTCCTTGATCTAGGGTTGCTGGAATTTAGCGACAGTATTCCAATAATTCCAGCAGTCCAATAATTTTTAAATTATCTCTCCTCGATCTATTTTCCAGGTCAGTGGTTTTGCAATGAGATATTTCACATTGTCTTCTACTTTTTCATTCTTTTGGTTCTATTTTATAATATCTTGATTTCTTCTAAAGTCACTAGCTTCCACTTGCTCCAATCTAATTTTTAAGGTAGTATTTTCTTCAGTGGTCTTTTGGACCTCTGTTTCCATTTGGCTAATTCTGCCTTTCAAGGCATTCTTCTCCTTGTTGGCTTTTTGGAGCTCTTTTGCACTTGAGTTAGTCTATTTTTAAAGGTGTTATTTTCTTCAGTATTTTTTTGGGTCTCCTTTAGCTAGTCATTGACTTGTTTTTCATGGTTTTCTCACATCACTCTCATTTCTCTTCCCAATTTTTCCTCTTCTTCTCTTACTTGCTTTTCCAAATCCTTTTTGAGGTCTTCCATGGCCTGAGAAAAATTCATATTTTCCTTGGAGGCTTTTGATGTAGGCGCTTTGACTTTGTTGACTTCTTCTGGCTGTATGTTTTGGGCTTCTTTGTCACCAGAGAAAGATTCCAAAGTGTAAGTCTGAACCTGAGTCTGTTTTCGCTGCCTGTTCCTAGCCGACTACTTGACCCTTGAGCTTTTCGTCGTGGTATGACTGCTTTCCCAAGCTTGAAGGGCTGTGCTGCTATTTTCAGAGCTACTTCTACACAGCAATCTCTGCCACACCAGTGCTTCTTCTCCCCCAAGAACCGCCAACCAGGATTGAGGCCTAGATCCAAGCAGGGCAAAGCAGGCCTTGCACTCCTGCTCTAATCCACTGCTTAGTTCCTCCCATCAGGTGGGCCTGGGGCCGGAAGCAACTGCAGCTGGAACTCTGGAAGTAGCCTCAGAGCTGCACCACCTCCACCACCCCTGGGGCGGTGGCCGACCATGAACTCCTTTCACTCTGTCCCAGAAGTTTTTCCAACTAACCTTCTCTGTTGTCTTTGATATTTGTTGGTTGAGAAGTCTTGTAACTGCCACAGCTCAATGATTCAGGGTCCTATGGCCTGTTCCACCTGACTCCCAGTCTGGTTGGTCCTGGCACGGCCCACACTGGGCTCTGCTCTGCTCCCCGCTCTGGGTATGCACGTTTTTTATAGCCCTTTGGGCATAGTTCCAAATGACTCTCCAGAATGGCTGAATCAGTTCACAACTCTACCAGCATTGTAACAATGTTCCTATTTTCCCACATCTTCTCTAGCCTTTATCATTTTCCTGTTTTGTCATGCTAGCCAATCTGACAGGAGAGACGTGGTACCTAAGAGTTGTTTTGATTTGCATTTCTCTAATTGATAGTGATTTAGAGCATTTTTTCATATGACTATAGATATCTTTAATTTCTTCCCCTGAAAACTGCCAGTTCATATCCTTTGACCATTTATCAATTGGGGAATTACTTGTAATCTTATAAATTTGACTCAGTTCCCTGTATATTTTAGAGAAGAGGCCTTTATCAGAGACACTAGTTGTACAATTTCTTTCCTAGTTTTCTGCTTCCCTCCTAATCTGGGTTGTATTGGCTTTGTTTGTAGATAAACTTTTCAATTTAATGTAATCAAAATTATCCATTTTGCATTTTGTAATGCTGTCTATCTCTTGTTTGGGCATAAATTCTTCTCTTCTTCATTAATCTGACAGGTAAACTTTTCCTTGCTCTCCTAAATTGCTTATAGTGTAAGCCTTTATATCTAAATCATGAATCCATTTTGACTTCATTTTGGCATACAGTATAAGATATTGGTCTTTGCCCAGTTTCTGCCATAATATCTTCCAGTTTTCCCAGCAGTTTTTGTGAAATAGTGAGTTCTTATCCCAGAAGCTGCGTCTTGTGTACCTAATCTATTCCACTGATCCACCATTCTATTTCTTAGCCTGTATAAAGTAGTTTTGATGATTGCTGCTTTCTAATACATTTTGATATCTGGTATGGCTAGGCCACCTTCCCTAGCATTTCTTTTCATTAATTCCCTTGATATTCTGGATGTTTTATTCTTCCAGATGAATTTTGTTATTATTTTGTCTAGCTCTATAAAATAATTTTTTGGTTCTTTCATTGGTATGGCACCGAATAAGTAAATTAATTTAAGTAGAATTGTTATTTTTATCATATTAGCATGGGAGACCCACTAGCAACTCATGTTTTTCCAATTATTTAGACTGACTTTATTTTGTGAAAAAGTGTTTTGTAATTGTGTTCATATAGTTCCCAGGTTTGTCTTGGCAGGTAGACTCCCAGATATTTTATAGTATCTACGGTAACTTTAAATGGAATTTCTCTTTCTATCTCTGGCTGTTGGGCTTTGTTAGTAATACATAGAAATGCTGCAGATTTACATGGGTTTATTTTATATCCTGAAACTCTGCTAAAGTTGTTTATATAATTTCAAGTAGTTTTTTACTTGATTCTCTAAGTAAATCATCATATCGTCTGCAAAGAGTGATAACTTAATTTCTTCTTGACCTATTCTAATTCCTTCAATTTCTTTTTCTTCTCTTATTGCTGAGCTAACATTTATAGTATCAAATTGAATAATAGGGGTGATAATGGACATCCTTGTTTCACCTCCAATCTTATTGGAAATATATTTAACTTGTCCCCCTTACATATAATGCTTGCTGATGGTTTTAGGTAGATGCTACTTATCTTTTTAAGGAAGACTCCATTTATTCCTATGCTTTCTTGTGTTTTTAAAAGGAATGGACATGCCCCATTTTATCAAAAGCTTTTTCAGCATCTATTGAGATAATCATATGGTTTCTGCTAGTAGTTTTGTGGTTGATATGATGAATTATGCTGATGGTTTTCCTAATATTGAACCAACCTTTCATTCCTGGAATAAATTAAATGCCTATATGATACTGTGTTGCAAAATATATGAAACTCTCCAAATAGAAGGTACAAGTATACCATTTATTCAGACAGCAGAGAACCATATCCCGTAAGCCATCTGCCCAGTCCATCACAGCAGCAAAGAATTCGATACATAATATCACAGCATGGAGCCTCACCATCTCAAAACCTCTCCACACCCTTCTGGGACCTTCCCACAAAACACTTGAAGCTTACAGTATAGCTATCACAGGTCTACTGTCTTTCTTTCAGCTCTGTCATTAACAGCCATAATGGCTCTCTCAACATTTGCTGTGACACAGTTTCCTTTTCCTCTCATCAAGCTCCTCACACCACATGTGACTTAGGCTTCCTGTGATGTAAGCAGGTCACATGGCCTATTAATGGGTGGGAAAGATCTTCAAATCTAAATTGCTATCATATTCAGCCCCAAGTTCTTTCCTATCCATTACATAGGGCAATGGGAGTGTTGGGATAACTGCTGTCAGCAGAACTTTACAGAACAGTATAACAGGGGTAACACAATATCAGCATATAAAACAATGTCATCATTCCTCCACCAAACAAACGGGGCTTAAAATCTTGGGGTAAGTGGTGAATGTCTCATCTTCCATAGCTTCTTCCTGCTGAAATTGGACATAGAGCTGTCCCTGCCCCAAGAGGTAAAGAGTCCTATTCAAGGGGTCAGTTCTTTAGCAACCTGGCATCTGGAACTCCGGTCCAGGGATAACACATCACAATTGTGGACAGGTCCCAGGGTAACACATCACAGTCATGGACAGGTCCAGAGGTGACCTCCAAACACATCAGAGATTGACATCTGGCTTTAGTGATTTGGCATCCGCAAGTGGATGGTACTAAGCCTACAGAAAACAAATTTCACAAATTTAACAGACAAAAATTCAAAAAGAAACAAAGAGAATATCATAGCCTTACTCATGATAGAATACATGATTCAGGGATACAGTTTCATAATCATTTTCTCCTGGGTAAACCACTGTTACAGTATTATCTTTCCTATGTGCTATAATTTCTGCAGCTTTTGGAACATCACCTGGCTTTCGCTTTGCCCATACTTTAGCTCCCAATTTTATTCTTTCAGTTTGAACCAAACTCTTCCTTTCCTCTGATAGTTATTTTGGAAAGGGGGTCAGTTTTCAGAAGGGACATTGTTTCACAAGGAATAATAATCAATTGAACTATTCTATCATTTTTACAAAACTGTATAGGTTTTTCACCTAAATTCTGGAATGTTACAATAATTTCTCCTTGATAACTAGAATCTATCACTCCAGCCAATACATGTATTCTCCGAGCTGCTAATCCTGGTTTAGGTAATATCTGTCCAAAATTATTCTTAGGGATTCTCATACATATCCAAGTAGAGATTTTTCTTATCTCTTTTCTATCCAACCCAAAGTCCTCTGAACAATGTAAATCATATCCTGCCAAGCCAGGATATTCCTGGCTATGGTGGTGAGATGTCTTCCCTCACAGTTCAATACTCAATATTTTGGATCTTATGTGTTTGTTGTTTTCTAATTTGCAGATTTGGGGTCATCATTCTGGCCAGAGGTATACTTCCTCTGAATGGTCTATTATTCAAATTATGTAAAATAGTGAACAAATTATCCTTCCAATGTTGATATGAATTTTTCGAACTTAACTTTATTAACTGTTCTTTCAACAATCCATTCATTCTTTCTATCAACCCAGATGCTTGTGGATAATACGAAATGTGATATATCCACTCTATTTGTTCAATACACAATATCTCTTCATCTCATTGCCTTTGAAAATTGTCATTCTGAATCTGCATTGGAGTTCCATAACATGAACCTACAATATCTAGAGTTTTACAGGTGTTTTTCTTGGTTGCATTCTTATAAGGACAAGCTACTAGTATACCTGAATAGGTGTCAACACAAGTACATATAAATTTGCATCCTTCATCTTCGGGTAGTGGTCCAGTATGATCTATCTACCAAATGTGGGCTGGAACTTTTCCCCTTGCTATTTCTCTAGTTACTACCCAAGGAACAGTTTGTTCCTTTTCCAAATGACATATATTACATTCCTCTTTTACTTGCTTTAACAACGAATAAGAGATACTAATACCTCAATCTTGTGCCCACTGGTGTGTGGCCTTGACCCCTAAATGGCTGGTCGTTTGGTGGACTTATTTTGCTAGTACCAGATCATCAGTTGGTGTCAGAGTAGGGATGATATGTTGAGTAGCAGTCTTTGCTAGTTGATCAGCATCTACATTGTACTCATGTTCTGGCATAGTGAGGGCCATGTGAGCATCTACATGAAAATCTGACAAATTAGTAACCAAAGACATGCCCCATATATCTTCCCATATTTCTTTGCCCCAAACTTGTTTATCATGAATTTCCCAATTTTGATTTTTCCACATTGGTATCCATGTACCTAACCCACGAGCTACTGCCCACAAATCAGTGAATATACAACACTGTCCTTCTTTCTCTGTTTTAATAGCTTGATATACTGCCATAAGTTCAGCATATTGACTATTTCCACATATCATAGTACTTTCCAAAGTCTGCTTACTACATGGGTTATAGGCTACTGCTTTCTAATGTCTTTTATGGCCCATTTTGCTGGCCCATCAGTAAACCGGGCATATTTCTTAGAAATATCTTTTGTTGTTGTTACTGGATTGCAGAATAAAGGCTGGGTGGAAATGCAAAGTTTAGGAACACTAGAAAGGTAATAGAGAACCAAGTTGTGGGAAATTTTGCATATCAAAAGAGTTTATATTTGATCTTAAAAGTGATAGGGAGGGGCAGCTAGGTGGTGCAGTGAATAGAGCCGCAGCCCTCCAGTCAAGAGGACCTGAGTTCAAATGTGGCCTCAGACACTTGACACTTACTGGCTGTGTGAACCTTGGGCCACTCACTTAACCTCAATTGCCTTGCCTTCCCCTCTCCAAAAGAAAAAGAGTTAAAAAAACAAAAGGAAGAAAGTGATAGGGAGCCACTGGAGTTTATTGTGTTGGGAAAGTGATGTGTTCAGATTGTGCTTTAGGAAGATCACTTTGACAGCTGAGTGGAGGATGGATTGGAGTGGGAAGAGACTTGTGATAGATGATACCAAAAAGAAATTCAGAAAGAAACAAGCAGCGTAGCTTTGAAAAGAACATGTTAAATTTATTATATACTAAAAAAGGAAACTACATAATAGAGATTCATGGCTTCACATTTAATCCTGTTTTCTGTCCTACATTATGAAAAAAAATTGGTGTTAAATTAAGAATAAAAAATAAAATAGACTAATTGACTTCACAAATATAAGGTGGAGAGGGTATGGTTAGAGAATGAGCTGTCTGAAAAATATGGCTTTGTTTTAGTGGATTGCAAAAGTCATATAAATCAACACTACTAGGGCAGCCAAAAAGAGCTAATGTGAGCTTGCACTGCATTCAGAGATGCATGCTCCAAGAATATGCTGGGACTGCCACTTCAGCTCTACTCTACTTAGACCACACAGAGCATACAATGTGCACTGTTGGGCACTACAGCTTAGGAAGGACATAGACAAGCCAGAGAGCCTCCAGAGAAAGGCAGCTAGGAAAGCGAAAGTCCTCGAGTCCATGACTCCAATCCAGATTGATTGAAGGAGACCTGGAGAAGACTATAGGAGGACATGATACCTATCATCATGTATCAGAAAAACTGTCATTTGGAAGAGGGCTTAGACATGTTTTGTTTGGCTTCAGAGTGCAGAGCTGTCTCAATTTTGTATTTGTATCCCCCCTACCTAACACAGTGCCTAAAGAAGTTGGTGCTTAAGAAATGCTTGTTGATTACTTGATTGAAATATAAAATGGTAGGCAAAAGTTGTGATGGGGCAAATTTAGTCATGATGTCAGAAAACAGCAACAAATTTCATAGCAATTAGAGTTATCCCAAAGTGGAATGAGCTGCATTGGGAGGTTATGGTTTCTCCCTCATTAAAGGCTGTCAAGCAGGGGCTGAATAACCATTTCTCTGTTATTTTTAATAGAGAATCTCTTTCAGAAATGGGTGGAACTAAATATTGACTAAGGTCCCTTCCAACACTGAAATTCTATTTGTCTGTGATTTCATATTGAAGAGGGCAGCCAGGGATGCATGAGTGCCAGAAGATGGAAAGAATTTGACAGGAAAAAATACAAAGAATCAGCTGATGAAAGCTTATTTTCTAACTTTCTCTGTAAAAAATAAATCCCTATAAATCAGAATGCTACCACATTTCTAATCTTGCATGAACTTGCCTAGCTAAATTACACAAGATATGTATATGTCATAGGATAATGTAAAACTGTTTTCGTGCTATTGTTTTGTTTTTGGTTTTTTGCCTCTGATTGATGTTCATTTGGGAATAATTATGTAGTTGATGAACTTAAATATTACTCTCCAAGGCAGCAGAAGAAATATCTGGCAAAATGCTATAAATATGTACATATTATTTCATAAAGGGATAATTCAACATTCACTTCCAAATCTGGATACTGAATGGAAACTAATTTTCATAAATAGTATATCATCAGAAGACACTTTCCTCTTCTATTGAAGGTTCATATATTTGTTGTGTTCTTAAATTTAAATTGCTTATTCAGAGCATTAAGAAAGGATAGATCCATTAGGAACTTGCAAAATTATCAATAATGCTATTTAAGGACATTTTCCCGCATCAACTAGATGAACCTATGGATTGACCAGAAGCCCTGAAGTATGTGATAAGGTCACTTAGGATTATCTTAAACTAGAGATTCTGAATTAAATATTACCTTGATGTTTATGGCTCTCAAATGGTTGGTTTGAAGTAATAAGACCAATAAGTGAAGAGAATACTGAGAATTGTAGAGTTGGAAGGAATATCAGGAAGGTCTCTAGTAGATCCTTCTGTCTAAGTAGTCAAATTCTTAAATTGTTCAAGACAAGGCAGTTGCCGATTTTATTTTATGAAATATGTAGGGATTGAGATTCCATTTTTTTCTTAAAGGAAATTGTGGAATTTAATATTGCCAAGCTTAACTACCTTATGGAATAGCATCCCAAACTGGCCTTCCTAGTCACACTTGAAAGCTTAGAAATTATGTGAGAGGTCTTTGAAATCAGTTTCCTTCTTTTTGCTATTGTTATTTCCAGGCTTGGAATCATATAGAATCATAGATTAAGAGCTAGAAGGAATCCTAGAGGTCATGTAGTCCAACCTTCTCATTTTACAGATGAGTAAATTAATGCCTAGGGAGATGAAATAATTTGTACAAATTATGGTAAATGTCAGAGCTGGGACTTGAACTTGTGTCCTCTGATTCCTGATCCAGCATTCTTCTCACCGAAACTGCATTCAGTGTTGCTGTCAACCAGTTTTCATTTAAGAATTTTTTTAAAAAACATCACATAACAGTGTCTAGAGCCATTCTCTTCAGCAGTCAATAGTGTATTCTGTGCCCAAAGTGCTTAATTAAGGCTGTAATGATGATAGATATACAAATAATACTTTCATTTGTATATATTTCATTACATTAAAACGTATTTTAGAGGTTTATGAAAAGAGTATATTCTCTGAACTTCTTTGGCATCCTATTTCAGAAAAGAGCCATCAGTTTGGCTTGCATTGATTGTGGTTGGCCATATGCCCTACCCACATTTCCACAGCAGGATTTACAATTAGAATATACCACAATAGAATATAGAAATATGGAGCTGAACTGGACCTGAGATGATCTTGTCTAGCCTTTTACCTTTAAGCATATCTATGTCTAAACCATTTGGAACAAATGTTTGTGAATTTCATCTTAAATAGCTATAGGCATAGAAACTATAGAATTCATGTCAAAATGTACCATATATCGGTGAAAGCATCGTCACTAATTTAATATGTGATTTAGGAGGCTAGTTCATATTTTCTTATTTTATAGCTTGGTTTTGGTCAGAATGCCAATTCATTAAATTCTTTTGATCTTCTTTAGCCAATTTATCAGCAAGCCTTCTCCATCTTTTTTTTTAAAATGTGTCTAGGATTTTCCTGTTACTCTATCCATACTGCCACCACCCTTCCTCCTGATTCTCTTCTCCTAATACAGAACTTCATCACTTTATACATGGATTACTGCAGCAGCTCTCTTGCTTTTTTCCCTCTGATTCTAATTTTTCTTTCTTTCCAATCTACTCTTAATATCACTAGTGTATTAGTCTTCCTAAAGCTATCACTTTAATTATGGCACACACTTGGTTAAGAACTTTGGCTATTAATTTTTTCTCTAAACTCCACTACCTAGTTTTCAAGATCTTCATAATCTGCTCTTTATTATCTCTGTCACCTTATTTTCCATCATTCCCCTCCACTGACCTTACACCCTAGATGTTTTTCTCTACACTATTTTACTGCTATTAGTGTTATTCCTATTTCAAGTGCTTTCCTTACAACAGTCTTGTGGAGTAGGTAGTATAGCTATTGGGTCCGTTTTATGGATGAGAAAGTGGAGTCTCACTCTCACAAGTAGTAAGGCAGGGTTTGAACTCAGGTCTCCTCATTCCAGGTCAAGCCTGCTTCATACAATATTATGCTACCTGTCAACAACCACCACCACCACAATGGAAAGCATTTAGGTAACACCTCCTATGTTCCAGGCACTGTGCTAAGTGCTTTAGGAATATTATCTCATTTGATTCTGACAACAATCCTGAGAGGTAGTAATCATCCCATGTACATACCATTCCTTATATTATTTGCCTGGCCTATTTATTGTTTTATCATTGTCTTTTAGTTTTATATTTTCTTTTGCTTCGCCAATTGGATTGTAAGCTTCTTGAGTTTGTGGACAGTGTTCTCTAGTTCTTTTGTAATCCTTTCCCCCAACCCCAATGCATTTCATACTACCTATTAACTAGTACAGTGTTGGACACATAATAAAACAAAATAAATGAATAGATGAATAAAAAGCAATTTTTGACTGTATGTGGTCTGTCTCTACTACTTAGGATGAGGCAGACTTCCTGTTTGCCTCATCCCAGGACTGAAGAAGTCATATGGCAGTTATAAATTTCTGGCACTACTTGGATTTGTTTATTTTATGCACAAGCAAAGTACATCGCCATGACTTAATTGGTCATTGAGCAGGGAGAGATGTGATGTTAGATAGGCACAAGGGATATGCTTAGTGTTTGGTTGGCCTTGTGGAAGGAACTACAGTGTACTGGCAGTGGGTGTGCTTTGTACCAGGTATCTGGATTGCCTATGGTGTGCCAAATAGGAGAGATTAATGTTCATCCTATTTATGGCTTTTCCATCAATATTCTGTTTAGCTAAAGATGGCAAGAGATTTCCATGTGACTAGAAATCACTGTACCTTCCTTTAATTGCTCTACCTTCCCTTCTTTGAAGTTGACTATAAATATTCTTGAGTTAATCAAAGAAGTTCCAGGTACCCAAATACTTTGATATATATTGGATATATCATGAAATTATGAGTATATTTTCAACATTATTTGGGAAGATTGATGATGTTCCATAGAATTCTAGACTGATGCTTTTATTTAATGCCTTTGCCATTTGGATATGGAAGCTATGTTATTCATTATAGTGTTATTCATTTCAGTGTTCTGGCTGGCTATAATGGCACCATCTTTGCGTATGGTCAAACGGGCAGTGGCAAGACTTTCACTATTACCGGGGGAGCTGAGCGCTACAGTGACAGAGGCATCATTCCAAGGACCCTATCATACATTTTTGAGCAATTACAAAAGGTAAAGAACTGTGATTTCCATTTATCTTATGTATTTATAAGTAATTTTCTGAAGGAAGAAATTATATTATTGGTAAAAGTCTGTTATGGTAATTAGGGTGGGACTTTTTTGTTGTCTTCTCTTTTGCAATGCTAAGGCCACCAAGTACCTTCGAGTCTTGACTTTCGAATGTGATGGCAAGCAAAGTCGACTTTTTGTTGTCTTTTGTTTCTTGGATTGAATCAAATCTTAGATGAACTGCTTAAGAAACAAGTAAGGCCCAGGCCCCAGGTCCTACACCTTTTTGCTAAGTAGGCTCTGAGCCCTCAGGGCCCTGAACAGGGTATATAAGATCTGAGGTTGGTGTTTTGTTTTGGGGCTCTCACTCACTGGAAGAGTGTCCTGTGATTTGACCAGACAAGACTCTAGGTAGCTGTTGTTAAGAGCTCCCCAGCTTCGAAAATCCAGATGTTGGTGCCTCTCTCTCTGTTAACTATTGTGATTTGGTCAGACAGATAAGAGGCCTGTCTGTTGATCTCTGCATGTTATTTACTCTGTTTATATAATGTATGCTTGTAATTTTTGTTTGTATTTTCTCTGAAGCTCAAATGATATATGTATGCTTGATTAAAGTGAGATTGTAAACCTCTTAAAGTTGCTTTCCTTAGAAAAGCAGTTCAAAGAATATGTGCTAGCAGCCTTCCTGTGTGCTGGTGTTGTTAATCTCACACAGCCACAGCAGCTGCTAGTAACATTGTTGTTACAAAGTCCTATTATGTTCTACTTGAAAAAGGAAATATTTAATGTGACTAAAATTTTGTTTATGTTGTTAATTATCTCCCTTTTATACTGTACGTAGCTTGCTCAGTATATATTTGCTTGTATGTTGTCTCCTCCATTAGATTGTGAGCTCCTTGAGGGAAGCTTGTTTGCCTCCTTTTCTGTTCTCAGTGCTCAGCAAAATACCTAGCACAAGAAATGTTTACTGATTGATTCATTCATTTGCCATAGTTCTCTAGCCAAGGAATTCAGAACAAGAGCTATTCATTCAAAGACTACTGTTAGAATGAAATTCAAGGGTAGCTCTTTCTTCAAGGTCTAAAAAGCTCATGATATATCTACTGAAAAATCTACAGACTATCTGATCATTGCTATCTTTGAGACATCGAGGTATTTTCCCTTGCCGTAATAAAGGCAGATAAATCAGAAACCTTTTGGAAAGCTTAAGCTCATAGAATCATAGGTTTAGAGCTAGAAACATAATTCTTTTCATTCACAATTGATTAGAAGGTCAAAGAAATAAAATCACTAGTATAAATTCAATTTCATCAAAGCTCATAGTATCATTGATTATTGGTACACAGATTAGTCAAGTTATACATATATTTGCATTTATATGCATACACACTTGTGTATAGATAAACATAGCTCTATATCCAGCCCCAGTCTCTATCCTGATGTCCAGTTCTACATTGCCACTGCTTATTAGACATTTCCACTTGAATTTCCTATAAGCATTCCAGATATAATACATCCACAATAGAACTCTACTCTTCCTCTCAAATTCTCTCTTCTTCCTAACTTCTCTACTCTGTTGAAGGATTATCTTTCCGTTCCTTAGACTCACAACTTCAGAGTCATTTCAACTCTTTCTACCTAACTCCCCATAAACAGCTGCCAAGTTTTGTTGAACCTTTCCCCCACCTTTTCCATACATTCTCTTTTATCTACTCAAACAGTCACTCCTCTGATTCAAGCCCTGGTCACCTCTCTCCTGGGCTATGTGGCAGCCTCTTAACTGATGAACCACCAGGCTGTTCTGTCTCCAATCTCCTTTTCATCTATCTAACAAAAGGATATCCCTAAAGCATAAGTCTGTTAGCCCACTGCGCAAAAAACACTTGTGGTTTCTTATTAACTAAAGCTAATAAATACTGAGTTGGATTTGGCATCTAGGGTCCTTCATAATCTGTCTCTATGCCACCTTTCTGGGCTTTTTATGCATTACTCCTAACATTCTTTGATAGAATCCATCTACCTCACTTGCTATTCCCAATATATGATGTTCCATTTTCTGTCCTTGAGCCTTTGCACAGCTTAGCCCCCTTACGTGGAATGTACTCACTCCTTTTTTTTCCATCTCTTAGAATCCCTAGAATCTTTCATAGCTCAATTTAACTACCATCTCCTATAGGAGGTACATCCTGGAGCTAGCAGATGCCAATGCTTTCCCCTTCCAAGAAAAATTCTTTGAATTTATTTTGTATGTTTTTTTGTGTGTTTTCTTTTCTGTGTATTTGTCATTCCTCCAGTATACTATAACCTCTTTAAAGAGATTTTTTTCTTTGCATTCCCAGTGCTTAGCTTAGGGATTGGCACAAAATAGGCATTTTAAATGTTTTAAAAAGCATTAATTTTAAAAAAGTATTTATTCATGCTTTTTTGAATGAATAAAATACTTTTTAAATGAAAAAATAAAATAGTATTAGTATACCATTAAAAAGAAGAGTTCCATATAACAAAGTTGTTTGTATCCCATGGTAACATTGTCCTGTTGATTTGGTTACAAAAATTTCTCTAAAATGAACCTTCCAGTAAAAGCGCTTTTGTTGATCCCAACTCATATAATGGTTACTCTAATGGTTACTCTAAAATGAAAGCATCTATTTGTGTGCATTGTGATCTAAGTTTTTCACAGCTCCATTTTCCTGACACAATTTCATTTCAGATGAAATTACATTTCAGATCATCTCGTCCCTTCATACCTCAACTATCCCAACCAACCACCTTTCTGGAAAAATTCACTTTAACTAAAAAAATCACTTTCCAGAACAATAATACAAAAAGATTTATGAATTTGGAGGGGAAAATGGAAATATCTCACGTATCATGCTTTTTTCTTTTTACTATGTTATATTCCAAATGCCTTTTCTCATTCTGAAATTCACTTTAGACCTTCTGGTCATCAGTTCTGTTTTATCTCCAAGTCCTATACAATGGAAATGTAATTTCTAAAAATTTATTTGTTGTAGCCTATATTCAGAAGCTTGACCTTTGACCAGTATGGTTGCATAGAAGGCTATTGCCTGATAAACCCTGCCCAAGGTCAGAGAAACATTTAGGACCCTTCAAAATAATTACAGTCATCAGCTTTGCCTTGATTCACATAATTACAAAATCATAGAATCGAAGAATTGAGAAGAACTCTGGTAACACCATTCTCTCCCTTTTGTTCTGAACAGGGCAGAGTAAAGTAGTCCTGTATCTTAACTATTCTGCTTTTCTTAGTAAAGCCTAAAATTCTATTCACTTTGTGGTGACGGGGGTATGGGGGGCTGTCAGATAGGGGAGGGACTGCCATAGGATAGTGTTGAGTTATATTGACATAGAAGTCCACTAAAATGCCCCAGGTCTTTTTTTTTTTTGCACAAATTGTTATCCAGACATGCCTCCCTATTCTGTACTTAGGAAATTGATGTTTAGACCCAAGCATAGAATTTTACGTTAATCCACCTTAGTTTTCATTTTATTAGATTCATTCCCTCATTTTGGCTTATTAAAATCTTTTTGAACTCTTCATAGACTTGGAGTCAGCTGGCCCCCCTTCATATCGCTACTCAAATACCTACTAGCTGTATGACTATTGTGAAATTACTTAATATCTTAGATGATGTCTGTTCACCTATAAAATAGAGATAATACTTGCACTAATAGAAGAAGCCTAGTATAGTGTTTAGGGTTCAATTTCCAATCTAAACACTGACTTTGTGACCCTGGGGAAGTCACTTAACATTTCAGTGCCACAGATAACTCTTAGAACTATAAATTATAGGGAAATTTTTCATCTCTATTTGTAGCAGGAATTTTCTCAAGGAGGGTTCACCATACCAATGAAATCACAGGTCTGGACAAAAAAAACAAATTGTACTGCACAACCCTGTTGTAAGAAAAGGACTTTGCAAATTTTAAGATGCTTTATCATCATCATTAAAGTTATTATTCAAGTTGGGCAAATCACTAAGAGAACACACATCAAACCTGAAATTCATCCCTATGAGTGTGAGTGGTAAACATATTTTCAATGACTATGAAAGAAAAAAAATTGATTTAATTTGCTTTGGAAATTATTGTTCATTATTTTGCGTATTCTGAAGTTCAAACTTATTTGGAAGAAAGAGAAAATTCAGTCTACAGGAAACATGTGGGTTATATTACAGTCTGGCAATTCTAAATATTGAGAGAAAAGTAATAAGAAAAGGTAGCTCACCACATAGGAAATACTAATGCTTCTTCAGTGTGCATTCCAGCAAAAATCCAGAAAATGAAAAAAAGCTGGTGGAGTCATCATTTTCTTGAGACTTTACAATTGTTCTTTTAAAAAGTCATTAGAACAAAAAAAAAGAAGAGCTTTATTTGTTTACTTGAGACTAAAGTAAAGTAATACTAGAATATTCTTTTTTTTAACCTTTCTTTCCTCTTCTTCTCTTTCTTCATCATGAGGTTTAGGAAGAGGTCTCATCCTCAGGTTATGTCCTTTGAACCCTTCAGGGAAACATATGATTGGGAGGAGAATTTTAATTTTAAGAGAGAGAAAGATATAGATATAGATGATATAGATATACATCATTACATAGATGCACATATAGATATGATGTTTTCTCTTTTCCCTCTGTTAGATGAGACTAAAACCTAAAGAGAGTTTACTCAACTTTTACATTCTCTTGATATCTCTTGTTCTGTCAAGCTGTGAACTTTTTGCTAAATAAAGCTGCACCTGGTACTGAGTTTTACAAGTTATGTGACCCAAAGAAAGTCATTTGACCTGAGTTTCAGTTTCTTTATTTGTAAAATGAAGATAATAATATTTGTACTACTTACCTTGGGTTGTTGGGAGGAAAATACTTTGTAAACCTTAAAGGAAAATATACATTTGGATTATTATTTTAATTGTCACATTATTTTTACTACCTAATTAAGTGTTGAAGTGGGTCAAGCTGAAACTCATATTTTCATTAATTCAGAAGATCTTAAGGTCCCATCTGGTAGGTCACATAACCAATATTTAGTCAGGGTTGAACAGACACATTTACCAGGACAGGAGTCTATTTTTCAAGAACATTTTCTTGGTGGAGTTGTAGTCACTCATTTCTGGCTTACGTTAAGTATCATTATATGAACACTTCCTTAAACAAAAGTTACCACTGGAGCCTCATTATTGTATAATAGAAGCACAAAAACCTATAATTTCAGCATTGGAAAGGAGCTTGGCAGCTGCTAAGTCCAACTCACACCCCAAAAAGAATCTTCTCCAGTATATCTGACAGTTGAGTACCTAGCCTCCACTTGAAGATCTTAAATGAAAAAGAACCTGCTACCTCCAAAGTCAGCCCATTCAGCTTTGGAATAACTGTTGGTTATCAAGTTTTGCATGATATCAAGTTTCGATTTGCCTTTTTGTGATTTCCATCCATTCATCCTTATTCTGCCTTCTAGGACCAAACAGAACAAGTCAGAACAAGTCAAACACTTCTTCCACAGCCCTTCAACAACTATCTTGCTTCCCTTGTGTTTTCTCTTTTCCAGGCTAATTATGCTCAGTTCTTTGAATTTTTCTTCATTTGGCATAGACTTGAAGCTCTTCACCATCTTGGTTGTTCTCTTGAATGTCTTTCCTAAACTGTAGCACCCAAAACTGAATAACATAATCCAGCTGTAGTCTGACGATGAAAACCTTCTTCATTCTTCCTAACTGCTAGTGTCTCCTGTGATTCCATCTTATTTTATTTTGCATACATTCATTTGGGTATATAACTTTAGTAATAGAATATAAACTCTTTGAGATCAGGGACATATTCAGGTTAATCTTTAAGCCTAAATGCCTAATAGCATGCACATAGTTGATGCTTAATAATGCTTATTGATTATTAATTTACCAAGGCATAATAGAGTGGTTATATCTTCTTGTTGCTGGTGGTTATAATTATTTTAATGCAACTCAACATTGATTTAACTTTTTTTGACTTTTCAGTCACACTGTTGATTTCTGTTGATTATTCAGTCCCCTAAATCTCTCAGTTCTTTTTTGGACATACTTCTTTCTAAATACTCCCATCTTGTACTTATGAAGTCATTTTTTTAACCCAGTGTAAGACTATACATTTATCCTCATTAAGTTTGACCTTACCAGATTCAGCCCAATGTCTGAAGCTGCAAAGATATCTTTGCATCCTAATTCTGAGATAAAGAGTTAACCACTGTCCTCAGCTTTGTTGCATTCTTGTTTTCCTTGTGAAACTTGCCCTAATTGGTCACTGATTGTTTTAGTTTGATGAGTGGTAGATTATCTAGGTAGTTTCAATATTAGGCAGTATTTTAAATGGTACAATTTTAAATGTGGATAGTAGATAATTTCAAGTTGTTAGTTTTCTTTGCCTCAAATTGTTGTGTATTTACTGAACTACAGACGTGTTCTGTGCCCAATAAAATATAAGTTCCTTGAAGGCAGAGACTCTTTTTCTCTTTTTTCTTCATGTCTCTAGGACCTAACAAAGTTCTTTGCATGTGTCTATCACTCAATAAATTTGCTCAGTTAAATTAAATTTTCCCTCCCTTATCTCCTTTATTTACTAGTTGAGAAAACTAAGATTCAAACAGGTGAAGAGTTTTAACCAAAGTCATTCTGCTAATGAAACTAAAATTCAAGGTCTCCTAATTCCCAGGCCATTACTCTCTGCATTCTTTACATTCTGTACCCTATATAATCTCTAAGTCTTCCCTCCTCAAGTCTTGTGAATAGCCTACCAAGGCCATGGGCCACAAAGTTTAATCTATTAATATTAGAGAGGGACTAGTCATAATGTATTTCAAGATGTTCATCTTAAACAAATTTTCCAAGCAACTAGATATCTTCCATACATGCCCACATGACACAGAAATATTCTGTTTTTATGAAGAACAAGAAAATTGCAAGGATAAGGGGAGTAGATGTACCTTTTGTGTCCAATAACTGAAGTAAAAGTAAGTTACTAGTTAAGGGTCCTAAAGTGGAAGTAAATAGAGTTTCCTGTGTCTCGGTCCCAAAAATAAATGCTTATTTCTGTTTTCTGCAAGTTCTGGCAATAGGACAAATCACACTGAGGTTGTTGTTGCAATGCATTGTTGCATTGTTGCCAGTAGTTTTAATTTTTATTCATGATTTATTTATGTTTTCTATATAATATTTATTTGGTATATCAAATATATTTTATTATATAAATAGTTTATGTATTATTCATTATAAGTATTTATTCATCCTGTCATTTATTTGTTTGTTTGTTTGTTTATTTCTTATATCGCCCTATTGGCCAGGTCTTACAGAAAGGAAAATAACCATTTATTTCTGTGACAGAGGCATGGAGAACTTTATGTCTACCACTGCAGGATCCTCAACTAGTAACTTACTTTTGATCACTTCTGCCTCTTAGTTTTTATTTTTTTATATTCATTTTAAAAATGTTGTATTCCAAATTCTCTCCTTCCTTTTAGTCCCTCCCACCCCTATTGAAAAGGCAAGCAATATGATATCCATTACACATATGAAGTCATGCAAAACATTTCCATATTATCTGTGTTGCAAAAGAAAAAGCAAAAAAAAATAAAGTGAAAAAGAAATATGTTCAATATGCATTTGGTTCATCTGTTCTCTAACTGGAAGTGGATAGTGTATTTCATCATGAGTCCTTTGGGATGGATCATCATGGATCATTGAATGATCAGAGTAGCTCAGTCTGTCACAGTTGATCATCATTATAATGTTGTTACTGTGTACAGTGTTCTCCTGGTTCTGCTGACTTTGCATCAGCTCATATAGGTCTTCTCAGTTTTTTTTTTCTGAATCCATCCCCATAAGATTTCTTTTCTTTTTTTTTGGTGGGGGGGAGGTAAAAAGGACCACAGCTTTAATTGTAGGCCTCAGTGCAATTAAAAAAAATAAATACTATAATCAATTTCAGGACTTTACATTTGAACAGGGGCCAATAATTTCCATTTTAGAGTTTATTGCAACAGTAACAAAACCAATTATTCTTTGGAAAAATCTTTGGTGGCTGGGAAGAAAAACTCCACCGCCAGACACATTTTGTGGTTCTTTCTGTAGGGCCTTCATGATTCAGCTGATTACAGTCGAAACTTGTGATTCAATTCAACCATTCAGAGAAGACATTCCAGCTCACATGATCTCATCAACCAGGAGAATGTTGGTGGCGGTCACAGAGCAGGAGTGAAGCAGCTGCTTCGTGACACAATAGTTATCCCAGATGCCAGCTTTGGCCACAATAATTGGCTCACCTGTCTTTAAATCAACACCAATAAGTTGTCCTGATTCTTTCTGAATGTTCAGCTTGTATCTTAACTAGTGTTTCCTGAAGGTCAAAACCAGAATTCTGAGCAAGAACCTTGGGAATGATGAGCAATGCATCAGCAAAAGCTTGGACTCCAAGACAGGCCCTACCCTTGACACTGGGCTTATATTTAATGAGAGCTTCAGCTATGGCTACCTTGACTGTGCCAGCACCAGAAACCACACAGTCATCTTCAATAGCATTCTTGACAGCTCAAAGACCTTCTTACTGTATCCTCTATCTGTGTAATCGTGTCCTTATTTGGTCCTTTGATCTGCAACCTGATGGATCAAGGGCTGCCACATTTCTCAATAAAGGTGAACTTCTTTCCTCCCAGTGTGTATTCATAGACAAGCCCTGAATGTCCCAAACAGTTAGAATTTGTCATCTAGAGAATTCATAGCCATCCCACCAATGCAAGAGTCAACTCTTCATATTATTTCTTTTTGCTCTACAGAGGGCTAGTATATCTTCTTTTATAAGAGGATCTAAAGAAAATGGGTAAATTCTCTTTTTATTAATAACAATAAATCCTTTATCTAAATCATCATAAACTTTTCTTTTCAGTTCTGCTATTTTCTTTACTCTATCTTCAATGAATTTCCTTTCTGTTTTTACTAGTTTCTTTCTTCTGTGCTTTTGTAAAAACAATCCAGAATTTGTTTCTATTTTTCCTATTCTAATGATACATTGCAGGTGAGGATATAGGCATCTTCTACTCTTTTCTTCATATCAGGATATCAGGCACCATGGTCTGAAATCAGTCCTCTGATCAACTTTGTATAAGTATCTGAGTTATGCTTCATCTCCATGATTTCTACCATGAAAAGATCAACAGGTTCTCCTGGTTTTCTAATGGCCAGAACTGAGTCTACCACAGCCTCTGTCAGCACATCGGCCAGGTCAGCATTGACCTTAGTGCACAGGGATGTTTGGGCCACATAGATGAGGATTTCCCTATTTCCTTGATTATTTTGATTTGACCTAAGCCTTTAAGGACCTTTGTCTTGGTAGCTTTAAACCCTTCCGTTATGATTTGAGGGTACAGATCTTCAGAGATGTAGAGATCCGCCTGCTTCAGCAGCTCCCCAATGATGAGAACATTTGATGTGGTGCCATCACCAGTAATGTCATCCTGGGCTGTAGCTACTTTTGCTATCAAGGAGGTTGTTAGGTGTTGAATTTGCATTTTGTATAGCAGCATGTTGCCATCCTTGGTGAGCTTGATATCTCCTGTCCTGGGAAACAAGCATCTTCGTGGTGCCCTTGAGTCTCAGGTTGGTCCTCAGAACATCCTGCAGCCCCTTGGCTGCACTGATGTTCACAACCAGTGCTGCCTGGGCCTGGGCCACCTCGGCTTTGGGATTCAGTGCCTTCATGACTGAGATGGCTGGGGAGCGGCAGCAGCAGAGGAGGAGGAAAAGGCAGGTGCAAAAGAAGTCCCCATAAGATTTCTTGTAGCACAATAGTATTCTATCACAATTACATATCACATCTTATTCATACATTTTCCAATTGAAGGACATCCCCTCAATTTCCAATTCTTTGCCACCACATAAAAGAGCTCGTGCCAGTATTTTAGCATCAGCATTAACCAAAGACACTTTGCCTCTCTGTTATCGGTAACTAAAGGTCCTTGATTTTCTAGTGAAAGCCAAGCAAAATGGTGTAGTAGTTCTGATGGACTCAGCAGGCCATATTATGTTTGATCATACTATAAATTTAAGTGACTTAAATATTTTTTAATATTTAATTTATTTATTTTCAGTTTTCAACATTGACTTCCATAATTTTTAAAATTTTCTCCTCCTCCCTCCCCCCTCCTTCCCCAAGACAACATGCAGTCCTATATGGGCTCTACATATACATTCCTATTAAACATATTTTCACATTAGTCATGTTGCATAGAAGAACTGTAACAAATGGAAGAAGCCGTAAAAAACAAAACAAAACAAAAGAGAAAAGAGTCTGCTTCATTCCGCATTCTGACTCCATAGTTCTTTCTCTGGATGTGGATGGCATTTTCCATCATGAGTCTTTTGGAAAAGTTTTAGGTCCTTGATTTACTGAGGAGGGTTAAGTATATCAAAATCAGTCATCACATACTGTGGCTGTTACTGTGTACAGTGTTCTCCTGGTTGTGCACACTTCACTAAGCATCAGTTCATATAAGTCTTTCCAGGTTTTCCTGGAGTCCGCCAGCTCGTCATTTCTTATAACACAATAGTATTCCATTATATTCACATACCAGAACTTGTTCAGCCATTCCCTAATTGATGGGCATCCCCTCAATTTCCAGTTCTTAGCCATAACAAAAAGAGCTGCTATAAATATTTTTGTACATGTGGGTCCTTTTCCCTATTTTATGATCTCTTTGGGCTATAGCCCTAGAAGCAATATTGCTGGGTCAAAGGGTATGCACTTTTTAAAATATTTTTTAATAATTTATTTAATATTTTTAGTTTTCAGCATTGATTTTCACAAGAGTTTGAGTTACAAATTTTCTCCCCATTTCTACCCTCCCCCCCACTCCAAGATGGCGTATATTCAGGTTGCCCCGTTCCCCAGTCAGCCCTCCCTTCTGTCACCCCACTTCCCCCCCCACCCCATTCCCTTTTCCCTTACTTTCTTGTAGGGCAAGATAGATTTCTATGCCCCATTGCCTGTGTATCTTATATCCTAGTTGCACGCAAAAACTTTTTTTTTAACATCTGATTTTAAAACTTTGAGTTCCAAATTCTCTCCCCTCTTCCCTCCCCACCCACCCTCCCTAAGAAGGCAAGCAATTCCACATAGGCCACATGTGTATCATTATGTAAAACCCTTCCACAATACTAATGTTGTGAAAGACTAACTATATTTTGCTCCTTCATATCCTATCCCCCTTTATTAAGTTTTCTTCCTTGACCCTGTCCCTTTTCAAAAGTGTTTGCTTTTGATTACCTCCTCCCCCTATCTGCTCTCCCTTCTATCGTCCCCCCTTTCTTAATCTCCTTCCTCCTTCTTACCTGTGCGGTAAGATACCCAATTGAGTGTGTATGTTATTCCCTCCTCAGGTCAAATCTGATGAGAGCAAGATTCACTCATTCCTCCTTACCTGCCCCCTCTTCCTTCCTACAGAACTGCTTTTTCTTGCCATTTTTATGCGAGATATTTTACCCCATTCTATCTCTCCCTTTCTCCGTCTCTCAATATATTCCTCTCTCATGCCTTAATTTCATTTTATCTTTTTAGATATCACCCCTGTGCCCTCTGTCAACATATATATATATATATGTGTGTGTATATATATATATATATATATATATATATGTATATATGTACATTCCCTTCAACTACCCTAATACTGAGGTCTCATGAACTATACACATCATCTTTCCATGTAGGAATGTAAACAAAACAGTTCAAATTTAGAAAGTCCCTTATGATTTCTCTTTCTTGTTTACCTTTTCATGCTTCTCTTGATTCTTGTGTTTGAAAGTCAAATTTTCTATTCAGCTCTGGTCTTTTCACTGAGAAAGCTTGAAAGTCCTCTATTTTATTGAAAATCCATATTTTGCCTTGGAGCATGATACTCAGTTTTGCTGGTAGGTGATTCTTGGTTTTAGTCCTAGCTCCATTGACCTCTGGAATATCATATTCTAAGCCCTTTGATCTCTCAATGTAGAAGGTGCTAGATCTTGGGTTATTTTGCTTGTGTTTTCACAATACTCAAATTGTTTCTTTCTGGCTGTCTGCAGTATTTTCTCCTTTATCTGGGAGCTCTGGAATTTGGCAACAATATTCCTAGGAGTTTTCTTTTTGGGATCTTTTTCAGGAAGCAATAGGTGGATTCTTTCCATTTCTATTTTGCCCTGTGGCTCTAGAATATCAGGGCAGTTCTCCTTGATAATTTCTTGAAAGATGATATCTAGGCTCTTTTTTGATCATGGCTTTCAAGTAGTCCAATAATTTTTAAATTATCTCTCCTAGATCTATTTTCCAGGTCAGTAGTTTTTCCGATGAGATATTTGACATTGTCTTCCATTTTTTCATTCCTTTGGTTCTATTTTAGAATATCTTGATTTCTCATAAATTCACTAGCTTCCACTTGCTCCAATCTAATTTTTAAGGTAGCATTTTCTTCAGTGGTCTTTTGGACCTTCTTTTCCATTTGGCTAATTCTGCCTTTCAAGGCATTCTTCTCCTCATTGGCTTTTTGGAGCTCTTTTGCCATTTGAGTTAGTCTATTTGTTAAGGTGTTATTTTCTTCAGCATTTTTGGGTCTCCTTTAGCCAGTCATTGACTGGTTTTTCATGGTTTTCTCGCATCCTTCTCATTTCTCTTCCCAATTTTTCCTCTAATTCTCTAACTTCCTTTTCCAAATCCTTCTTGAGCTCTTCCATGGCCTGAGACCAGTTCATGTTTTTCTTGGAGGCTTTTGATGTAGGCTCTTTGACTTTGTTGACTTCTTCTGGTTGTATATTTTGGTCTTCTTTGTCACCAAAGAAAGAATCCAAAGTCTGAGTCTGAATTTGAGTCTGTTTTTGCTGCCTGGCTATGTTCCCAGCCAACTTACTTGACCCTTGAGTTTTTTGTTGGGGTATGACTGCTTGTAGTATATAGAGTACTTTGTCCCAAGCTTGAGGGGGCTGCACTGCTGTTCTCAGAGCTACACAGCAAGCTCTGCCACACCAATGCTACTCCTCCCCCAAGAACCACCAACCCTGATGGGACTCAGATCTAAGCTGGCTCTGCACTCCTGCTCTGATCCTCCACTTAATTCCTCCCACCAGGTGGGCCTGTGGCCAGAAGCAACTGCAGCTGTAGTTCTGTAGCTGCACCTCCTCCACTGCTCCTGGGGTGGTGGCTGAACCCAGAACTCCTTTCGCTCTGTCCCCTGCAGCTTTTGCCACTAACCTTCTCCACCATCTTTGGTGTTTGTGGGTTGAGAAGTCTGGTAACTGCCAGAGCTCATTCATTCAGGGCACCAGGTCTTGCCCCATCCAGCTCCTGGTCTGTTTGGTCGGGGCGCAGCCCACAGTGGGCTCTGCTCCTCTCCCTCCCAACTCTGTGCGATAGACCCCACCCAGTGACCATCCAGGCTGTCCTGGGCTGGAGCCCTGCCTCCTTCCACCATTCCCTGGGTTCTGCAGTTCTAGAATTTGTTCAGAGTTATCTTCCATTGGTGTTTGGAGGGTACTGGGGGAGAGCCTTAGGCAAGTCCCTGCTTTCCAGCTACCATCATGGCTCCACCCCCTGGTATGCACATTTTTATAGCTGTTTGGGCATAGTTCAAATTACTCTCCAGAATGGTTGGATTACCTCACAGCTCCACCAACAACGAATTAGTATCCCAACTTTCCTGCATCATCTCCATCATTTATCATTTTCCTGTTTTGTCATGTTAGCCAAGCTGATAGCTGTGATGTGATACCTCAGAGTTGTTTTGATTTGCATTTTTCTAATCAATAGTGATTTAGAGCATTTTTTTCATATGACTATAGATAGCTTTAATTTCTTCCTCTGAAAACTGCCTGTTCATATCCTTTGAACATTTATCAATTGGTGAATAACTTGTATTCTTTTAAATTTGACTCAGTTCTCTATATATTTTAGAAATGAAGCCTTTGTCAGAGACACTAGTTGAAAAATTCTTTCCTAGTTTTCTGCTTTCCTCCTAATCTTGGTTGCATTGGCTTTGTTTGTGCAGAAACTTTTCGATTTAATGTAACCAAAATTATCCATTTTGCATTTCATAATGTTCTCTATCTCTTGTTCACTCATAAATTCCTCCATTCTCCATAAATCTGACAGACAAACTATTGTTTGCTCCCCTAATTTTTTTATAGTATCAACCTTTATACCTAGATCATGTACCCATTTGGACTTATTCTGGTATATGGTGTCAGGTATTGGTCTATGCCCACTTTCTGCCATATTATTTTCCAGTTTTCCCAGCAGTTTTTTGTCAAACACTGAGTTCTTATCCCAGAAGCTGGGTTCTTTGGGTTTATCAAATGGTAGGTTGTTATAGTCATCAAGTACTGTGTCTTGTGTACCTAATCTATTCCACTGATTGACTCCTCTATTTCTTTGCCAGTACCAAGTGGTTTTGATAATAGCTGTTTCATAATACAATTTAATATCTGGTATGGCTAGGCCACCTTCTCTAACATTTCTTTTCATTAATTCCCTTGACATTCTGGACCTTTGGTTTTTCCAGATGAATTTTGATATCGTTTTTTTGAGCTCTACAAAATTTTTTTGGTGGTTTGATTTGTATGGCACTGAATTAATTTAGGTAGAATTGTCATTTTTATCATATTAGCTCAGCCACTGATGTTTTTCCAGTTATTTAGATCTGACTTTATTTGTGTGAAAAGTATTTTGTAATTGTGTTCATATAGTCCCTGGGTTTGTTTTGGCAGGTAGATTCCCAAATATTTTATAATGTCTACAATAACTTTAAATGGAATTTCTCTTTCTCTCTTTTGCTGTTGGGCTTGGTTAGTAATATATTGAAATGCAGATGATTTATGTAGATTTATTTTATATCCTGCAACTTTGCTGAAGTTGTTTATTATTTCAAGTAGTTTTTTACCTGGTTCTTTAGGATTCTCTAAGTATATCATCATATCATCTGCAAAGAGTGATAACTTAGTTTCTTCCTTGCCAATTCTAATTCCTTCAATTTCTTTTTATTCTCTTATTGCTAAAGCTAACATTTTTAGTACCATATTGAATAACAGTGGTGATAATGTACATCCTTGTTTCACCCCAGATCTTATTGGAAATGCATCTAGCTTATGTCCATTACATATAATTCTTGATTATAGTTTTAGGTAGATACTACTTATCATTTTAAGGAAGGCTCCATTTATTCCTCTACTATCCAGTGTTTTCAATAGGAAAGAGTGTTGTATTTTGTCAGAAGCTTTTTCTTCATCTGTTGAGATAATCATATGGTTTTGTTGTTGATATGATCAATTAGGCTGATAGTTTTCCTAATATTGAACCAGCCTTGCATTCCTGGTATAAATCCTACCTGATCAAAGCATATTATTCTCCTGATAAGTTGTTGTAATCCTTTTGCTATTATTTTATTTAAATTTTTTCATCTATATTCATTAGAGAAATTGGTCTATAATTTTCTTTCTCTATTTTGGCTCTTCCTGGTGTAAGTATCAGTACCATACTTGTATCATAAAAAGAATTTAGTAGGACTCCTTCTTCACCAATTTTCCCAAATGGTCTGTATAATATAGGGATTAATTGTTCTTTACATGTTTGATAGAATTTAATTGTAAATACATCTGACCCTGGAGATTTCTTCCTAAGCGGTTCATTGATTGCTTTTTTAATTTTTTTTTTCTGAAATGTGGTTATTTAAGTATTTTACTTCCTCTTCTGTTAATCTGGGCAATTTGTATTTTTGTAAATTTTCGTCCATTTCACTAAGATTGTCATATTTATGGGCAAAGTGAGTGAGTTAAGTATTGGATCCTATGCCCTGAAGCCTGCTTTTATAATAAGCCATTGTAGGGCATCAAAAAATCCTAGATATCTGTAAGTAAAACATGCATTTTAGAAAAGATGGAAGCCATTCTGCTACTAGAATTTTTGAACAAGAGTAATGATTTGTGATTTTTTCATCTTTCACAATGTGTAAGTTTATTTCTTTATAGTAAGTTTTTTAGTCTGGAAAGTGAAAAAATGGTGTGTTATGCAATTCAACTAAGTTGTCTCTTCCTAAGTGTATATTGCCTTTTTATGTATGTATGGAACCAATAAAGAATAGACTAAAGTTGCTTGTAATCATGGGTGTTGGCCATTAAAAAAATCTTTATACATATGGTAACTGGCAACTTGAAAGTGTCACGAATTTAAAATGTAAACCATGCAGAGAGAGAGAGAGAGAGAGAGAGAGAGAGAGAGAGAGAGAGAGAAGGAGGAGGAGGAGGAGGAGAACAAGGCAGTGAGGAAGCTGTACTGATAAATTTGTCAATCTTCTTGAAGACGAATTGCTATTTATAGCCCTTTACATTTTTTTCCTTTTCCAATAAGGACAGCAGAAAAATGTATACAACCCACATTTCATATTTGGAAATCTACAATGAATGTGGTTATGATCTGTTGGATCCAAGACATGAAGCCTCCAGTTTGGAAGATTTGCCGTGAGTAGCCAAACAACAAAGAATCAGAAAAAAATTACTTTCATATGTTCAGTTGTATTATTTTCTTTGAAACTTTATAAGTTCCTAGTTGCAAATCTAATTAACTAATACTAGTTAGCAGGGGGTTTTCAGTGATGATAAATGGACAGTAGTCATGAGAGGCTGAAATACTCAAAACTGATTTCTTGGGAAAAGCTCTTCTGGATTCCATTCAAGAGAGAAGAGCAAGATATGTTTTCTGTTCAATACTGACATGACAGTGTTGGGTTTTTTTTAAAGATGTTTCTACAAGAAACTTCTAGTTTTGACCTTTTTCTTCCATAAATTATCCTTTAAGAATCTATAAGAAATGTGAAAGAACAGAGCCTTTATCAAAGGTCTTTTCTAGAGTTAAAAAATCAGATAGTGGAATTTTCACTAATTATCTGCTTGAAGAATTTCATTTTTGGAATATATTCCACTAATTATTATACAACTTACATGCTGAAAGAATAAATAAAAGCTTCAGATCTGCTTGAAGAATCTCAGTTTTGGAAAAATTTACATATACACATATACATATACACATAGACCCTTCAGTCACCTAATGTAGCATACATATACTATTTGTTTTAGTTTGTGTATGAATCAGTTATATGTTCATTGTTAACAGTTCAAATTATTTTAATGTAGTATTTTAATATCAAAAATAGCTTAGAAGAACTTGATCTATTTTGTAGTAGCTTTCCTTACAGAGTATTCCAAAACAATCTAAAATAGAAATGTATATGTACGTACATATACACATGCACATATACATACACACATATATAGCATATATGTTATATATGTATGTATATCTGGTAATCCTCTGTCAGTTACCACTTTCATTTTCTCATTCAGTGAGGAGGAATCAGAAAGGAAACTGTATCATTCACACTATCTTCATAAATATTCTTTAAATAAGAAAAGTAGTATGATATAGGTGAAAAAATTACTGTATTTAGAGACAGAATATTCTATTTTATTCTTATATTTACATGTACCATGTGGCCCTGATAAAGTTATTTACATATTAATATTTGTATTACCTGTCTCCCAGGGTTGTTGTAAGCATCAAATTGGATAATACATCATTTTTTTTTACTATAAAGTGCTTTATTTGTATGTATTATCTATTGTAATGATTATGTTTTCTTTTTAGGAGTAATGGGAAATAGGATTGGCAAAGTCATCCCATTTGATGGGAAGATTGAATGTCAGGCTGTAATATTTGGACTTGATCCAATGTGAAATAGGAAGTCATTGTAGGCTATTAAACAAAGGTGTGACATAATGACAGCAATATTGAAAGAAATTTAATCTCTGCTTAAGATAGACTGTAGTGAAGAGAAACTGAAGGCAGGACAACTGGATAGGCAGCTATTTCAGTAATCGAAATACAGGGCAATTGGTACTATCAGGTTGCCCTCATAGGAAAAAAAAAGAGGTGGGGAATTCATCTAATAGATTCTACGGTGGAAAAATTAATAGGACTTGCTGGTTGTTTGAGTAGTAAAGGAATGAAGAGCCAAAGATGAACCAGATTTGGAGGAACAGAATCATTGCACAATTGTCAGAAAAGAAAATATTTGCGAATTTGTTGAGGGTGGCAATTTGGTTTTAGATATGTTACCTTCAAAGTGATGGTGGCCCATAAGTGGAAGTGTGGGACCAGAGTTTGGATCTAGACTGGGGTCAGTCAACAAACATTTATTACATATATGTGTGTGTATCTATATATCTACATATATAGATACATACACATACATACACACATATATGCACATATGTGTATATACATGTACATATATATATATGTATCTATATTTGAGTGTCATTAGTTAAGGGGTGAGGAAACCATGAGAGTGGCTAAGTTTTTTGAGTGTAGAAAAGGAAAATATTTTAAGGACTCAATTTTGTAGTTGTCGGTAGTTAGGGAGTGGGATAAATGAAGAAAGTCAACAGCAGAGACAAAGATGAAACAGTAGGAGAAAAACCAGGAGAATCTTTTGCCATAAGAATCAAAGCGGTCGAGGATTTCAAGAAAGAGCATGTCAGACATGCTTTTAAAGCTGTGATTCTTCACCTGGGGTCCAGATTTCAGATGATCTATAATTTAAAAGGGAAAAATTATCTTTATTTTCATTAAGTTCTAAATGAAATTTGACATTTCATTTTGATTATTTAAAAACATAATTCTTGATAAGGGGTTCATAGGCTTCATCAGACTGCTAGAGCATCCTATCACATACACACAAAAGTTAAGAAGCTGTACTCTAGAGGAAATTTAAGCTGAAATACCTTTCAAATCAGATTTTATAATTTTATGATTCTGTCTAATTGATTTTTATCAAATATAGCTGTATCAAATACTATTTATCAAATAAGGATGAGAAGTGATCATTGGCTTACACTATGGGGTATATTCATTCATCCATCAATCATTTATTAGGCACCTGTTGAATTCTAGGTGGTTAGTGTGAAATAGTGGAATGAGAACTGCTCTCAGCACCAGGAAAACCTGGATTCAAGTCCTTCCTCTGGTGCATAACCTCTCAGTTCACCTAGGTAATTCTCTAAGATTCTAAATTGCAGAAATGGTGTTAGTTTGCATTGGTGGAGAGAATTTCCTCAACTGGAATTCCCTATACTAATGAAATCACATGTCCAGTCCAAAGGGAAAAATAAATGAAAAGTACTGTGCCATAGATATGAAGCCAAAAACTAATTACTCCCTTCTTTCAAGGAATTTACATTCTTTGGGGGAATTGGGAGGAGGGAGAAATAGTATTAACACAGATAAATGAGTAGGGAATACATACAAAGTAATTTCTTTTTTTTAAAGAAGAGTGGGCATTAACAGCTGGGAGGATGAGACAGGCCTTGAAAGAAGTTAGGGATTTTACAAAGTGCAGCTTGGGAGGACAGGAGGAGGTGAAAAAGGACACTCTCCTAGTCATGTATGTATGCCAAACATGGAATGTTGTGTGAAGAGAACACTAGAGAGAGAATAAGGAGTCCTGGATTCTCCTTCTGGTTCTGCCATTCACTGGCTATCTTGCTTTGAGCAGGTCTCTTGAGTTCTCTTGGATCTGATCTCTTTTGGATCAGGTGATTCTTTAGGAACCTTCAAGATCTCGAGTCAGTGTTTCTGTGATTAATGACTTTGAAGAGATCAGATGTTACTTTGGGCCCTGCAAATCTTCTACTTCAAGAAATTATATAAAGATGAGGGAGTTTGTTAGATACATTCTGGATGGATTTATGGTAATATTAGAAAGGGCACTAAGTTGGGAGTCACATGACTCTGAATGACAGTGACAAGTCATTCCACTCCTTTGGTTCTCAGGTTTTTCATCTTTAAAATGAAAAAAATTGGACTTGATGATTCCTAAGTTTTCTCGTAACTCTAGCTATCATAGTCTATGGTTCAGCGTTTCTTCAATTCTAATGATAGTAGTAAATATCCACGTTTTTAAAATTGATTTTTTTTTAACTTTTCAGGTAAGGCACCTAGATTTCAGAGTAGATGTCCAAATCTACCTTTCTGGCTTCAAACTCTCTGCTGACCTGCAATCTCACATCTCCATCTGCCTTTCAGACATCTCAAGCATCTCAGGCTTGGTGTCTAGTAGACACCTTAAATGTAATGCAAAATGGAACTCATCTTTCCCCTAAATCCTACTGCACTTCCTCCTACTTTCCCTCTTACTGTAGAGGGCAACATCATCCTCCCCATCCCTCAGGCTTTCAACCTAGGAGTCTTCTGGGGCTTCTCACTATCTTTCACCCCCGACCCCCATATCCAAGATGTTGCCAAGGATTATTGATTTCACCTTTGTAACATCTCTTGAATATACCCCCTGCTCTCCTCCAGCATTACATCCATTATGGTGAAGGCCCTCATCACCTCATGCCTGGACCACTGTATAGCCTGCTGGTGCATCTGCCTGCCTCAAGTTTCTTCCCACTCTAATCCATCTTTTATTCAGCTACTGAAGTGATTTTTCCTGAAGTGTAGGTCTAATCACATTATTCCCCTACTCAGTAAATTCCAGTGGCTCCCTATTGCCTCCAGGATCAAATACAAAATCCTGAGTTTGGCATTCAGAGGCTTTCATAGCCTAGGCTCCTCCTAGTCTTCTTATACTTTGCTTTCCAGTCTTCTTATGCTTAACTCCCCAGCACATACTCTTCAATACAGATTGTAAGGGCAAGCAAAGTGGAACTTCTCTTTTTTTGTTTTTGGATCATTTATTTATTTATTTATTTAATATTTTTAGTTTTCAGCATTGATTTTCACAAGAGTTTGAGTTACAAATTTTCTCCCCATTTCTACCCTTCCCCCCACTCCAAGATGGCATATATTCTGGTTGCCCCATTCCCCAGTCAACCCTCCCTTCTGTCACCCCATTCCCCCCCATCTCCTTTTCCCTTACTTTCTTGTAGGGCAAGATAGATTTCTAAGCCTCATTGCCTGTATATCTTATTTCCTAGTTGCATGCAAAAACTTTTTTTTTTAACATCTGCTTTTAAAACTTTGAGTTCCAAATTCTCTCCCCTCTTCCCTCCCCACTCACCCTCCCTAAGAAGGCAAGCAATTCCACATAGGCCACATGTGTATCATTATGTAAAACCCTTCCACAATACTCATGTTATGAAAGACTAACTATATTTTGCTCCTTTCTATCCTCTCGCCCTTTATTCAATTTTCTCCCTTTTTGAAAATGTTTGCTTTTGATTACCTCCTCCCCCTATCTGCTCTCCCTTCTATCGTCCCCCCTTTTTTTACCTCCTTCCTCCTTCTTTCCTGTGGGGTTTTTTCTTTTGGAGTGCTTCTCAGCACTAAGGCATTCAAGTACCTTTGATTGAATCTTGCCTTTGTATGAAGGAAGGGTATATGTATATATACATATACACCCAGAGGATAGTCATTGAACTCAGAATCAAAAATTGAGAACTCTCGGAACTGTGGCAGGAGAGGTTTTGCATTGGGGGCTCACTAATTGGAAGAGTGTTGGTGTGGAGACTCTGGGGAGCTGTTAAGGAGCCCCTTGCCTTTAAAACCCAGATGTTGGTGCTTCTCTCTCTGGTAACTATGTATGTATAGTTTTGGTCAGACAAATAGAAGCTGTCAGTTGATTTGTGTTATTTTGCTCTATTTGTATAATTTCTGCTTATAATTTCTGTTTGTGTTTTCTCTGAAGTTCAGGGTGCTGACTTTCTCCCCTGAACTAAGTGAATGATATATGTATATTTAGTTGAAGTGAGATTGTAGACCCCTTAAATTTACTTTCCTTAGAAAAGCAGATCAAAGAACCCATGCCAGTAGCCCTCCTGTGTACTGGTGTTATTGGCTTTACATAGCCACAGTAGTGACAAGTAGCATTGTTGTTACATGGATGTTTCAGGAATAATGCATTCTGTGTCTCAGCTCCATCCACTTTCTCTGGCTGTCCACCGTACCAAGAACTCTCTCCATGCTCTGGTTCATTTGCTAACCTCCCTGATTTCCTTTAGGTATCATCTGAAATCCCATATTTACTGAAAGTCTTCCCCAACCCCACCTAATTGTAATTCCTTTCCTTTTTTAGTTATTTCCTATTTATCCTGTCTATAACTTGCTTTGTATATAGATTTGTCTTCATGTTGTCTCCCCATTAGACTGTAAGTTCCTTGAGGGCAGGGTCCATCTTTTACTTTACCCCCAGCACTTAGTAAGGTGCCTGGCACATAGAAGGTGCTTAATAAACATTTCATAATATAGATAATGACATTATATTCTTATGCCAAAATTTGTTTAACCTTTCTTCAATAAGGAGAGCCCTTTAGTTTTCAAATTTTGGCTACTACAAGAACATCTGCTATAAAATTTTTGCATATTCAGATCCTTTTCTTTTTTATTTTTTTAGGGAAATAGATGATGTAGTGATATAGGAAGGTTATAAAGAATATTCTTGGCTTGATAACTTTCTGGGCATAGTTACAAATTGCTTTCCATGGCTAGACCAGTTCATAACTTTTGCCAATAGTGTACTAACATACCTTTTTCCCCACAGCCCATCCACATATGTGATTTTTCTCTTTTGTTATCCCTTAGGTGCTATATAAATGCTATTATTATTGTTCTTGTCATCATCATTGTTGTCATTTTAGTTTCTTATATACCTTGGATGTGAGATCTTTATTACTTGTTGCCAGTCTGATGGGTATAAAGTAGAACATCAAAGTTGCTTTAATTTGCATTTCTCTAATTATTAGTGATTTGGAACATTCTTTTATATGATTGTGGATAGCTTGGATTTATTCATTTGCAAACTTCCTGTCCATATTCTTTGATATTGATTTGATATGGATATCTATTTGCCTATATCAGAAAAACTTACTGTAAAGATTTTCTTTAATTTACCTGTTTCCATTCTAATTTATACATTGGATTTATTGTTTTAAAATTTTAAATTTCATGTAATCAGAATTGTCCATTTTATTTTGTATGATCCTATTCCCTCTTAAGAGCTCTTCCCCTATTCATAAATCAGGAAGATAATTTCCTCCTTGCTGTTCTAATTTGCTTATGAAGCAACTTTTTATATTTAGGTCACATTCACGTAGAGCTTATCTTGATATTTGATGTTGGGCTAAACCTAACTTACGCCAGACAGCAATCCAGTTTTTCCATTAGTTTTCATCAAATAGTCCTTCCTCTAATTACTAGGAACTTTGGATTTATCAAACTTCCTACTACTCTGTTTCCTTCTGTATGTTGGGCACCTAATGTGTTCCAGTGATCAACCTCTTCTTTTTAGACTAGTACCAAATTGTTTTAATGATTATTGCTTTGTAGTGAAATTTGAAATCTGGTACTGATAGACCCCCCCTTTCCATTTGTTTTTCATTATTACACTTGAGATTCTTGACCTTTTGCCCTTCCATATGAATTTCACTATATTTTTTCTAGCTCTATAAAATATTCTTTTGAGAATTTGATCAGTATAGCACTGAACAAGTAAATTAATGCAGGTTGTATTGTCATTTAAAAAAATACTGGCTTGTTCTACCTATCAGCAATTAATGTGCCTCCAATTATTTAGGTTTGCCTTTATTTCTTCAAAGAGTATTTTGTAGTCAAATTTATATAGTCTCTGGGTGAATTTTGGAAGATACACTCCCAAGTAGTTTACATCTTCAGTAGTGATTTTGAATGGAATTTCTCTTTTTGGCTCTTTTTATTTTTGTTGGTTCTATGTAGGAATGCTGGATATTTGTGTGGATTTATCTTGTATCCTGCAGCTTTGCTGAAGTTATTATTTCAAATAATGTTCATTGATTCTCTAGGTTTCTGTAAGTATGTCATTACATCACCTGCAAAAAAGGGTAATTTTTTCTTTCTCTATTTATTTCTTTAATTTTTTTCTTGTCTTATTCTGCTAGTTAATAGTTCTAGTACTGTATTAAATAATAGTGGTAATAAGAGGTATCCCGGCTTTATATCAGATCTTATTGGTAAGGCTTTTAATTTTTCTGTATTTCACATAATGTTTGACCTTGGATTTGCATAATTACTATTGACTATATTAAGGAAATTTCCTTTTATTCTTATGATTTCTAGAGTTTCTAATAGAAATGAATGTTGAATTTTGTTGAAAGGTTTTTTTATCATTTATTGATATATCATAAAGTTTGTAATTATTTAGATTATTAATAAATCTTCCTTATGTTGAATCAAAACCACATTCCTGGTATAAACCCAACTTCCTTATAATGTGTAGTATATATTGTCTAATAATGTAATACATATATGTATTATGTATATATATATAATGCAGTATAGTATAATCTTTCTAATATATTGTTTTAGCCTACTTGCTAACATTTTATTTCAGTTTTTGAATAAATGTTTCACTAGGGATATTGATCTATTGTTTTCTTTCTCTGCTTTGTTTCTCCTTGTTTGAGATATCAAGAACATATTTGTATCATAAAAAGACACTAAAAGATCTACCAAACATTTAAACATTAAATTAATTTAAATACTACAGAAACTGTTTTTAAAAATAAAGGTATCCTATCAAATTCCTTCTATGACTCAAATTTGGTCTTCTATCTAAACCAGGGACAGTCAAAACAAAGAAATAAAATTGTAGACCAACTACTGTAATGAATATTGATGCGAAAGTTTAAATAAAATATTAGCAAGGAGACTAAAAGGAAAGCTAAACCAAACCAAATGGGTAGAGCCAAGAGTTTTCACTGGAGAGAAGTTTATGCCCAGTGGAAGGAGCTAAAAAGGAGTAGTAACACCTATGAGGGTGGTAAAAGGGAGTCACGCCACTCTCCTCCATACAGATATACTGTACAGTAATTTTTTTTTAATAGAGCAAGTTTTTTTAAAATTTATTTTAAGTTTTCAGCATTCATTTCCACAAGATCTTGAGTTACACATTTCCTCCCCATCTCTACCCTCCCCCCACCCCAAGATGGCATGTATTCTGATGGCCCCTTTCCCCAGTCTGCCCTCTTTTCTATCATCCCACTCCCTGCCCCCGCTTTATCCCCTTTTCCCTTAGCTTTCTTGTAGGGCAAGATAGATTTCTATACCCCATTGCCTGTATATCTTATTTCCCAATTGCATGTGAAAACAATTTTTTAACATTTGTTTTTAGAACTTTGAGTTCCAAATTCTTTCCCTTCTTCCCTCCCCACCCATCCTCCTTAAGAAGGCAAGTAATTCAATATAGGTTATACATGTATCATTATGCAAAACACTTCCACAATACTCATGTTATGAAAGACTAACTATATTTTGCTCCTTCCTATCCTGTCCCCCTTTATTCAGTTTTCTCCCTTGACCTTTTCAAAAGTGTTCGCTTTTGACTACCTCCTCACCCAATCTGCCCTCCCTTCTATCATCCCTCCCTTTTATCCCCTTCACCCCTACTTTCCTGTAGGTAAGATACCCAATTGAGTGTGTATGTTATTCCCTCCTTAAGCCAAATTCAATGAGAGCAAGATTCACTCATTCCCTTTCACCTGCGCCCTCTTCCCTTCCATTACAACAGCTTTTTCTTGACAATTTTATGTGAGATGATTTACCCCATTCTATCACTCCCTTTCTCCTTCTCCCAATATATCCTATCTCACCTCTTAATTTTATGTTTTTAGATATCATCCCTTCATATTCAACT
This sequence comes from Trichosurus vulpecula, assembly GCF_011100635.1. Lineage (NCBI taxonomy): Eukaryota > Metazoa > Chordata > Mammalia > Diprotodontia > Phalangeridae > Trichosurus > Trichosurus vulpecula. Next base: position 248,975,121 of record NC_050579.1, read on the forward strand.
CACCCTGTGCCCTCTGTCTATATATACACACACACACACACATATATATATATATATAATTATATATGTACACACATATGTATATGTATATGTACATTCCTTTCAACTACTGTAATACCAACAAAGGTCTCATGAGTTACAAATATCATCTTTGCATGTAGGAATGTAAACAAAACAGTTCAACTTTAGCAAGTCCGTTATGATTTCTCTTTCCTGTTTACCTTTTCATGCTTCGTTTGATTCTTGTATTTGCAAGTCAGATTTTCTATTCAGCTCTCATTATTTCATGAAGAATGCTTGAAAGTCTTGTGTTTCATTGAAAGGTCATATTTGCACTGAAGTATTATACTCAGTTTTGCTGGATAGGTGATTCTTGGTTTTAATCCTAGCTCCTTTGACCTCCAGAATATCATATTTCTTGAAAGATGATGTCTAGGCTCTTTTTTGATCATGGATTTCAGGTAGTCCAATGATTTTTAAATTATCTCTCATGGATCTATTCTCTAGGTCAGTGATTTTTCCAATGAGATAGTACACATTGCCTTCCATTTTTTCATTCTTTTGGTTCTGTTTTATAATTTTGTGATTTCTTATAAAGTCACTAGCTTCCACTTGCTCCATTCTAATTTTTAAGGCAGTATTTTCTTCAGTGATCTTTTGGACCTTCTTTTCCATTTGGCTAATTTTGCCTTTTAAGGTGTTCTCCTCATTGGCTTTTTGGAGCTCTTTTGCCATTTGAGTTAGTCTATTTTTAAGGTGTTATTTTCTTCACTATTTTTGGGGTCTCCTTTAGCAAGCTGTTGACTTGTTTTTCATGATTTTCTTGCATCACTCTCACTGCTCTTCCAATTTTTTTCTCTACTTCTCTGACTTAATTTTCCAAATCCTTTTTGAGCTATTCCATGACCTCAGACCAATTCATATTTTTCTTGGAGGCTTTTGATGTAGGCTCTTTGACTTTGTTGGCTTCTTCTGGCTGTATATTTTGATCTCCTTTGTCATCAAAGAAAGATTCTGTAGTTTGAATCCTTTTATGCTGCCTGCTCATTTCCCCAGTCAATTACTTGACTTTTGAGCTCTTTGTCAAGATATGATTCCTTCCAGAGTGGAGAGTGCTTTGTCCCAAGCTTCAGGGGTTTGGTACTGATGTTTTCAGAGCTACTTCTATTCTGAGGTGGTATGATACTCCTCTCCTGGCCTGTGGTCTGGTCTGTGAATGCAGGCACTCCTTTCTGCCATGTAACTACCAGGACTCCCTCTCCACATCCACCACAAGCTCTGCCACCCCAGTGCTCCTCCTCCCCCAAGGACTGCCAACCAGGACTGCAACCCAGATCCAAGCAGGGCAAAGCAGGAGAATGCTGCCTCAGCACCAGCAAAGAGATCCTTGTACTCCTGCTCTGATCAGCTGCCTGATTTCCCCCACTGTGGGCATGGAGCTTTGGAAGCAGCCACCTCATCTGCTGCCACCTCTGTTGCCCCAGGGCTGGGGCCTGACCATACACTTCTCTCGCCGAAGTCCAGCAGTTTTCCCAGTGACTTGCTAAGTTGTCTTTGGCATTTGATGTACTGTGATTTTTAGTTAAATTTTGTCAACAAAAGCTAAAAACAGTGTCATCCCTTCAGTTAGTGAATATTTAAACATGTCTGTTTTTTATGTGGTGAAGAGTGAGCTAAGGTATTTCTTGTAGTGGTCTGGTATTATTTTGGACTTAAGTCTACTAGAGTTACAACTAATACTGTTGCTGCCACCATGTCCTCTCATCCCCAAGCAAATGACATGAGCTAGAAAATGCTAGATGATGAAACATCTAGAGCAGGGGTGGGGAACCTGTGGCCTCGAGGCCACATGTGGCTCTCTAGATCCTCAAGTGTGGCTCTTTGACTGAATCCAAATTTCATCGAATAAATTCCCTTAATAAAATAATTTTTTCTGTAAAGTTTGGACTCAGTCGGAAGGCTGCACCCAAGGACCTAGGAGGCCACATGTGGACCTGAGGCCACAGGTTCTCCACCCCTGATCTAGAGTATACTTTGCTTCTCCTTCCCTTCCTCCATTCTTTCTTCCTTTCCTTCCTCTTTCCCTTCTTTCTTCCTTTCCTTCCTTCTTTCCTTCTTCCTTTCCTTCTTCCTTTCCTTCCTTCTTTCCTTCCTTCTTTCCTTCCTTCTTTCCTTCCTTCTTTCCTTCCTTCTTTCTTTCCTTCCTTCCTTCCTTCCTTCCTTCCTTCCTTCCTTCCTTCCTTCCTTCCTTCCTTCCTTCCTTCCTCCTCTGTATAGATACAGATATAGATCTATGAGGGCACACATTTGCAAACACATATAATGTAAATTACAAAATATATATGTATATATACACATGTATATATATGCATACCTATGTCTAAGCTCTTTATGAATATCTTAAAGCTCTATATAAATATTAGCCCCTATTTATGTATATAATACATACACATACATGCAATGTTTATAATAAATCCATTCTGTATTCAGCAATTTAAGTTGAAAATAGAATTTTATTTTTAACAGCTCTCTCTGTCACATGCTATATAAAGAGGATGCAATTTGAATCTAAGTATGTCTCATGAGGTAATAAGAGTATAACTAATCTTGGCCCTGAAGAAAATAGTCACCTTACTACATCATATACTTAGTACTTACTTTCTTTTTAAGGTAGCGTACAAACCTTTTTACATTCCAAGATTCATCCTAACAGCATCCTTAGGGATGTGATTAAACTCTATATTGCTGCATTACTATATTGATTTTTTTGTACTTTGCTTTTAACTAAAACATGTTACAAAATGTGAAAGTTACCTGTTCCCCTGTTGAATGTCTAAATTCAGTTTTTGTGTTTCCAAGTAAAAGCTAATGAACTCTTTGTAGCACCCCAAGAGATCTTGTATGACTGGGGGCCTGTTTCACTAGAACTCTAACTTCTGCAGTTGCTACCTTTACACTTCACCTTCCCAACCCTGACAAATTCTACAATGAAGGAAGGAAGGAAATTTGGAGCAGTATTACATTTCTCTTAAAATTGGAAATTTGTTGGAAATGTCATGCAGCTGTGTAGCCCCTGGGCTGTTAACTCACATTTACATCTGTTGTGACCTCTCCTGTCTTATTTAAATGTAGTTGTAGAAAGAAGGGAAGAAGCATCAACAGTATTTTTAGTGAGCCATCCTCTAGTCCCTTACTTGGAATCCAAGTGTTTCTGGGTCTTCAAGACTTATTGCTTCCAGTGACTTAAAAGTGACTCATGACATCTAATACTGGACACTTCTTCCTGTTCATCCTTTCCTGATACTTTGTATAAAAGCAAGCATGCAATTTTCTCCTGTCTTATTCAGTCGGCAAGGATTCTTTAAGAGCTTGCTATTTGCCAGGCATTGTGCTAAGCCCTGGAGATACAAAGAAATGCAAAAAAAAATTATTCTTGTCCTCAACGAGCTCACGTTTGAATGGGTAAGACACTATGCAAAAACTGTGCATACAAGAAATATACAGTGCAAAGGGCAGGTAATCTCAGAGGGGTTGAGAGGTGGGGAGAGCTCCTGAAGAAGGTGGGATTTGATCTGAATCTTGAAAGAATCCAAGGAAGCCAGGAGACAGAGGTGAGGAAAGAAGGCATTTCAGGCATGGAACAAGGAATTGCTACTGAAAAAGTACAGGGTTAAGGGATGGCAAGTTCTTTAAAAGTAGGGGTAAGAAGGACAGTGTCACTGAATCTTTGATACTGAAGAATAAGTACATTCTATAGGGTATATATTGGATTTCATTGATTATATCTCATTATTTATTTAATTATTTTAATTTAATTTAATATTTATTATATTTAATTTGTTTAACATATATTAATTGTACTTATATATAATTTCATTAATTCATTAACTAGCTAGTGATAACCATTGTTATGTGCTATTATGTATGTAGCCCATGCAAGATCTAAGAATTGTCATCCCAATATTCCCATTCTCCCAGGTGAGTTCCAGAGCTCGGCTAGCACCATTTACCCCTTAGGGTTATAAGAGTAGCCCTCAGGAGTGATCTCCAATGCCATAGGCTTAAGCCCCTACTGGTGTTCTTCCTTCCAGTGCTGTTGAGAATCAGTTTAGTCAGCTAGCTTTAAGTAGCTTTTAGAAAGGGGCATTTACTAAGGTGGTACATTAAGAACAATTTGTACAGAATTTCTCCCACAAAGTCTGTGAAGCACACTCCCTCAAGTACAGGTAGATTCTAGGGGAAAATGGGCTCAAACTTCAAAAGTGTGGCAAAGAGATAACACAGCTCTTGGTTGCCAGAATTACTTTTCCACCATTCATGGAGTGCTCAAGAAATTCCTCTTAGGAATGGTGTAGTCCCTTTGCTGGACTCTTTGTAGGGTCATGATCCTACTCTCTTCTTGGCTCTAGATGGTGCAGACACTGTTAGTAGTTAATCCAAGGACTCTTTTAGGATACTGATGGGAAGATGGAAAGTCTAAAATTCTTGGCTCCCTCGAAAGATGTAAAGTTCTACACTAGTCAAAGCAGGAAAGGGGAAAGAAACTTGGTCAAAGATAGAGCTACACCTGAGGTCCGTTCTTTCACTCCAAGTAGTTCCTTCTCAGAAATGTGCTAGAAAGATGCATGCTCCAATTTCTGGAAAAGCCCATCTCAACTACCTTGATAGTTAATAGATGATTCCCAGAAGCATGACCAGTCTATTGGAGCAAACTTTCTGTCATAATTTCACTTCTTCAGATGACTTTCAAAGACATCTTCACTTCTAAATGTTGCTTTTTTGGTAAAATAAGTTTTATTGATAACTTTTGCTTTTTACATCATCATAGTTTCCTCAGTATCCTCTTTCTCTTCCCCCAAGAAAGCAATCCTATATAGCAAGTAAGATTTTTAAAGACAAAAGGGGGAAATCAACATAATTGATTAATATATTGAAAAAGCCCAAAAATATGTGCAATAGGCAATACTTTTAGACCTTCCACTCTGCAAAGGGGTGGAATGGAAGTGTCTGATATCTTTTTTTGAGCTATACTTGTTCTTTATACTTTTGCAAAGTTCACTTTTGATTTGTATGTGTGTTCTTTCCATGTACACTGTTGTAGTCATCATGTACATTGTTTTCTTGACTGTTTCTTTGATTCTGCATCACTTCATACATTTTTAGTCTGATCATCAGTTCATAAAACTTTAGTCTAATGTAAGGTTTCATATTGCTTTGACACCACACAATCTTTTTTTCAGAGAAAATGTGCTGAATTTCTCTTTTTGATTTTCTTTTTACTTTTTCATAGTGTATCTCTGTGTAGTAGTTTTGCTAGTTCAACAGAATGTAATATAATCTTCCAAATCTGTCTTCTATGAAGATCTTAAGCTATATGTTATATCTTTACATTCCTCTCTGTATTATCACATCCATCATTCTTCAGAGCATATTAATATTCCTTTGCGTTTATGTACCACAGTTTGTTAGCCATTCCCAAATCGATGGGCTTCTACTTTGTTTGTAGTTCTTTTCTATCACAAGAAATGTTGCAATAAATATTTTAGTGGGGACTTTCTTCTTATCTATGGACTTCTTGTAGTATAAGCCCATTAATGGAATCTCTGGGTCAAAGGTGATAAACTTTTGAGTCACTTTATTTGCATAATTCCAAATTGAAAGGTCTTCTGATTAAGATACCTATTTACCTAATTAAGATATCAGAGCTAAAATGGAATAGAGTAGCTTCAACCCCATCTTTACTTCTATTCTTTTGGTATTCAAATGAGACATCTTTTGAAAACTGGCAGTAATTTGAAAAAAAAACAGGTACATAACCCTAAAATTTCAATATGTAGAGATCGCATATTACTTATTAAAGTCAAATAGAGTTAATGAGGAGTTATGATGTTATTTGGTCATTTTATTCATGGTCATGAGGATACAAAGACTCTTAGAAATTCTCAGAAAAAATAAGTTTAAAAAGCCCATCAAAACTGTTTGACACAGTTGTTAGCATTTTTCATGTACCTGCTATGTACAAGAGAAGCAGCATGGTGTAGCAGGTAAAGAGCTGACCTTGGAAATTCCTATTCAAGTCCTGCCTCCGACACTTCTAGGCAACTGTCAAGGACCATTAATTGTGGTGAAGGTACTGATTGTCATTAGTGGAAACAGTTTTATTATCTGAGAATTTTATGTAACAGTGAAATCATGGGTCTCATGCCTCTCCCCTGTTCTATCACATACAAAGTCCTGAGTAGATTTCATGGAGTGATGTGAATTCTAATTTCCAAATAGTTTTCCATCTGTTTAGGAAATTGTATCACAGAGATAAAACAACTGAAGAACGAATTTGTAGGGCAGAACTTATATTGATATATGCTTTGTAAATAAACATTCAAAAGAGCAAGCAATAGTCTAAGTAGCAACTAAGGGAGGAAATTTTGGTGAGCCCAGGTTACCTCTCTCTCCTGTCCCCATTCTGTCTGGTTGTCCTCACTGCCCAAGACATTATCAGTGTGTTGAAAAACATTTATTAAGTGCTTTCTATGTAGTAGCCACTGTACTATGTGCCAAAGCTACAAAGAAAGAAAGAAAAACCCACCAAAACAGTCCCTGCTCCCAAGGAGCTTAATTCTCATTATGGAGACAACTTGTAAATAAGTAGGTACATATAAGATATATACAGAGTATAAGGCAGTCTGAAAGGAGAAAGCACTTCTAAGTGGTGAATGAGATGGAGGGTGCTAGAAAAGCTTCCTGCAGGAAGTAGTATTTGAGTGAGTCTTGAAGGAAGTCAGGGAAACTAAGAGACAGAGGTTGGAGGGAACAGCATTTGAGACATAGAGGTGAGTTGGTGCAAAAGCACAAAGATAGGAGGTGGAATATTGTTTTCAAATAATTCTGAGGTTACCCTAATAAGCCAGTGGGCAATGCCAAGAAGCTGGCAAATGCCTGGACTGATACCTTGACTAAGCCAGGAGTCAGAAATACCACTAGAGCAAGAGAGCTGTTGAGCCTGAAAGACATGAGGAAAAAGAACCTTGAGAAAACTGGTGGAAACACTTAGAAGCCAGTGAAAAACCTGGAGGGATAACCTGGAAACCAAGTGATCAGAGGAGCTAGACTGGGAAGAGCAGTACAGAAAGCTAGAAAAGGAATCAGTGCCTGCTATCAGTCACATGTCGTTATCATCACAATTCAAATATGCTACTATTTCACTGGCACATTCCCCCACTCTTCCATATCTTTATATAACATGTTATAGAATGTGTTTAGGAAGTTATTTTTATCCTTAAAAGTTTGTCATAGATGTTTACTTTCTATTAATATCTGAATTTTGACTAGGTCAGACCTAAGAGACCCCTTTGCCTAAAGAGTAGATGCTTTGTAGTGTGATACTTTGCAATCTTCTCATCATTCATTCTTTGCATTATTTAGTAGTGCAGTGGATTGTGTTGAAAGAAACATCTCTTTATTGCTGGGAAATTGGCTGTATTCCAGGATCTCATTGTTGGTAATCTTTTAAGGATGGCTTGTAGGTGATGACGCTTGAGATGGCAGATATTGAATAAATGTCGGATTCTTATCTTGTTCCTCATAGGTTTTGTTATTATAATTGTTTGATACATTTTTAGTCTAATGTATGATTTCATATTGCTTTGACACTGTGTAATCTTTGTGACCCAGAAAGCATGCTGAATTTCTCTATTTGATTTTCTTTTCATTTTTTCATATCAGTGTATCTCTGTGTAGATGCTAGTCCAACTATGTCACCTAAGAAGATCTTAATCTATATGATCCATTTTGAAACAATACTTTGTTTTGAAGCTAATCAAGTTTGTAGCACTTTGCTCCCTCTCCATAGTGGTCCACAACCAACTGACCAAGAAGTATTTATTAAGCATATATAGTGTGGTCTCTACTAAATTGCAAATTCTTTGAAGATAGGAATCATGACATAAACCTCCTATCTGTCCCAACATCTAATACAGTTCTAGGCACACAGTAGGTCTTAATAAAGGTTTTTTGTATTTCATTCCTAGGCACTGTGGAATATGTAGAAATAATATAGGATATGCCTTCAAGATATAGCTAAAGAGATAAAATTAATATAATGCAACTAGAGTGAATAAAAATGGAAATTGAATTAAGTGCTATATAGTATGGTACAGAATAGATTTTTTGGTAACACTGGGGGTACTAGGAGCATAGTGGTGTCATTTATTATAATAGAAAAATTAAGAGAAAATAATAATTCAAGAAAAAGGTGATAAAACCCAGTTATTCATGTTTGAATGATAGAGGTTGGCAAGGCATACACAGAGATGTTATATAGACAAATGAAGAAAATATTACAGAATCACAGACTTTGACATTTTGAAGGGACTTGAGTGGCCATCTAGTCCAGTCCATGTGATTTGATATGATGACTAATAGTATCTGTTTGAAAGTCATATGCTTTCTCTGACAACTAAAAAATTTCATGGGAAGAGAATGGGCTAGAGAGATTTGTTTGTACACTACAGGAAGTTGATCTCATTGAAAATAATTGTGGTAACTTGAAAATGTATCTTAAGTATAGTTTTGAAAAAGAAAACTGACAAACAGGAAAGAGTGCTGGAGTTGAAGTCAAATGACCTCATTGCTAACTGTTCGACCATGAGGATGTCACTGAAATTCTTTAGGGATCTCATTTTCTTCTTCTGTAAAGTAAAGAGGTTGGGCAGATTATCTCTGAAGTTCCTTCTAGTTCTAAATCTCAATGGTCCTAAGTGAAGATGAATTTACATGGATGTGCAATTCCCAAAGATATCACTAAGTGGTCTTTACAAAAAAATCAGTAGGAAAAGAATTTATCTGCTAGTTACAAGAATTATGTACTTTTGGTCCACAGTGTGGCCCTGACTTTACAAACCTATCCAAAATTCTTGAGTGTATGTATCCAGAGTGTATCCATGATTAGCATATAATGGCTCCCAGCTGTCCATTCTGAGGTCTTTTGGTAGGTAATATTTTTTGTAGCTCATTGGATTGAAATAGCTTCCTAAAGTCATGAAAGATTATTTGAACACCTTTCTTAGGTCTCTTCTTATGTCCTTGAGCATTGCTGCATAAATTAAGTTAAACAACTGAATTTATTAAATATCCCAATTTCACTTTGCCCTTAGTCACCAGTAGGTTGTGTAATGTATAATGTTATTAACTTTGAAATGGTAGAGTAGCTTCAGGATTTTACTAAGTTCCTTCAGATATCCAAAGCCAGCAGAGCTAAGGTTACTGATACCTAATATAACAGTAAAAGAGAATTATAGTAATAATTAGAAGATTTAGTTAAGAATTCTAAAAGGTACAGCTACTTACCAATTCAACATCAAGGTTTCATAAAACAGAATTTGAGAAACACTGGCCTAAAGTGAGTGCTTTTTTATTTTTTATGTTTTGGTAACTTTTGTAAATAGTAAAACAACAACAACAACCTGGTTTTTTTAAAATAATATTTAGGTTAAGAAGTTACACAAGAACAGTTCTCTACTAGGTTGTCTTCCTTCCTCCCTCCTGTTCTTATAGGAATTAATCACAATGGCCCTACATCAGGCCAGCGAATAGTTGTGATCTGTAATGTGAACAGCAAGGGTGATATGAAGTACCATAATCATTGTACTGACCAGTGACAAATTTCCTCAAAGCAAGGAAGATTTGGCTTCTAAGGGACTCTTCTATCATGGATAGTTCTGCTTAAACACAGAGGACCTTCAGTTAACAGAGAGCAACTTGGCTATTGCCCATTCATACGTCTTCCAGTCAGTTAAAAAGGAGCCTACAAATTCCAACTACTTAGCCAAATGGAAAAAAGTCTCTGTTTACAGAGAAAACACAAAGCTCGCCTCTTCTCTGTCATTATGCCGACCAAGAATACTTAGCAGAACTTTTCCACTTGGGTATCCAAGTTAAGACTATCAGTGTCTCTGTCTTTTTACTTGAAATTTAAACATTTTAGAAATGTTCTGTAGGGAAAGCTACTGCATGCCTTTTCAGAAAGGCCCAAATAAATAGTTTGGGGGGTTTCCATCTTGGGAATGAGGTATTTGTTCAAGGAATTCTAATAAATGCCCTATTTAAGTGCACTGTTTCTTCCTTAGCAGGCAGAACATATGGAATGCTGAGGATACAAGAAATAGCTATTGATTGTGGGTTGGGGAAAGAGATTGTAACAAAGTGGACACCCTGATGTACAAACTTGGACTTATTTTCCTTATTTCTTTCAACTATGAAAAATAATTCTAACAGCAATGTAGCTAAAGAACTCTACCACCAGTCACTTTGTTTACTTCATATAATGGAAAAAAGTACTAAATCTGGACTCAGGAGACCTGATTTGGGAATCCTGCTCTGCCGCTTCCTGGACAAAGTCATGTCACCTTGTGAGGCTCGGTTTATATGGATTTGGATATAGATATAGATATAGATATAGATATAGATAGATAGATAGATGGATATAAATGAGAGTTTTAGATGAGATGATTTATAGGGTCCTATTCACCACTAACTAAAAATCCATGGGGCAGAGTGGTGAAAGAGAGGAGAGGTCAGAGAAAATAGGAAGAAACATATTGGAATGAAGATGGACTAGATAGCACACCTCTGTACCCCTAAGTGTCGTGTATCGAAATCATAGCCAGATTCAGATTGCACTTGGCCTTTGGTGACTTGCTACCAATAAATTCAGTCTCTATTTTGATTGAAGTAGAAAAGTCAAATGAAAGTGAATAGAATACAGATATATTGTCTTTAATTGTCTCCAAGAAAACATGATGCTAAGTGAAAGTGACTCCCATAGGAATTATGATAAATAGCAAAGGATCCCTGATATTACAGTAATGTTACTGCAAAATGAAATTATTAGAAATAATCTTACATGGGGCATGCCTGTAGCATATAGTTGAAGAATAGTCACTCTGGAAAAAATACTTACACTGGAGGGGAAAAAATACTCTGTATGATTTAGAAGAATTTAGTAGCTTAGTTACCCTTGGCCACCTTTAACTAGATAACTTTTATTAAGCATTTTTCTCATAGCATATGCTATGTGACCCATTTATAGCTGTCCCAGAATAGAAGACTCACAGAATGACTAACCTGTTTCCCATGTTCTATATTCATTCTTACTCCATTCTGAAAATGTTTCATTTTTGTGCATCTTTATATACGCAGTGCATGGCATATGGTGAATAGATACTTACTAAATGCTTTTTGATTGGTTCATTCATTGATTGATGGATTTGAATTTAAGGGAAGAAAGATGAGGGAGACATTTATTGTATGTAACTACCATTACTTTCTTTAACACATTAGTCATAAATATCTGAAAATTGTTTAGAGTTACCTTTAATCTGAAATTGAGAATTTGTTGCTGTGCTGAATTTTAAAAGATGGAGAAAGACAGAAGTTGCTCTTCTCTTTCCTTCCTTAAATGTACAATCTAAGCACATATTTTCAACTTTGATTTTATTTCCAAAATTACTTCACTTCTTTTACCTTAAAAGAGTCACTAACTTTTTCATCGTGCTGGGATTTAGAAAGAATTCTAAGTCCCAGGAGTCAGCAATAGAGCCAACCTTTAACTCCCAAATACTTAAAAAGAATTTGCCTCTTGTGAGGATGGAGGGAGATCTTGAGGAAAAAAAAAGTCCCTGTGATAGTAAATTTTTCAACTATGTCATCATTCAGAACACCATGATTTTGAGAACTTTTTCGCACTCAACTTTTAGTTATCCTTATTAGGAGCCTTATTGAAAATATGTAAATAAATTCCAATTGTTTTTCATTTAAAGAAATCATTTTTCCATTCTTAAATGGTATTGTTTGAAGGAGATGGAAAAAAGAAAAGAGCTTGGCAAGGTACTGTATTAGTAGTGACATATTAGCTACAGATGTGCTGGTTATTTCTCTGTTTTCTTACCATTATTAATTTCAAAAACTGTCCACAAGTTATACTTGAAAATCCAGGTAACATTTTTTCCAATAATATGGTTAAATTTTTTGAAGTTATTACTAAATTCTATACTTTTCTCATAAATAGATGATTGGCACATGCTGATTTGTCAATTGTATTTTTTTTAAAAGCAATGCCTGATAGTAACCTTTCATTAATTCTATATTATTCTTAGTGTTTTAAGCAGGTAGTCTTTTTGAAGATACTAGCGTAGGGGCAGCTAGGTGGAGCAGTGAGTAGAGCACCAGCCCTGAGGTCAGGAGGACCCCTGAGTTCAAATCTGGCCTCAGACACTTGACACACGTACTAGCTGTGTGAACTTGGGCAAGTCACTTAACCCCAATTGCCCTGCCTTCCCCTTCTCAAAAAAATATACTAGTGAATTGGTAGAAAACATTGCCTTTTCCAGGAATTTCTTAAGAAATCTAACAGTTTTTTACAGAAAGATGTAGGAACTATTTATGATACTTTCCTCACTTGGAACCTTTAAATATTTGAAGCAGAGAGTGAAGATCTTAGATACAATGTACAGGAAGTGGCAAAAAGTCTTTAGAGGAAAAGTGGCATGAGTGTAAGTTTGAACTTTGGAAGTGGAATTAAGGATAAAATAGAAGAGAACCATGCTAGAATCAGAGAGTGTGATGAAGAAATCTTAGCTAAAGAGAAAGATAGCCATGCTCTAGACTAGATCAACCAACAATAAGTTTTGTGGGTGTGTGTGTACATGCATACATATACACACACATATATAATATGTACATATGTATTTATAGCTATAATATGTACACAAATATAGAAATATAGATGACTAGATAGCTACCTACATATAGATACCTAGATATTATTTATATCTAGATAGATTATATATCTATATATTATTTATATCTATATACTTATCTATTTAGATAGATATCTAGATGTATCTATCTATCCATCCATGCATCCATCCATCTATATATCATCTATCTAACTTATCGTTGGTTGTTCCACCTAGCAAATATGTTGCCATATGCTTGTGCTTTTCCTTCATGACCCCTAAATCTGCTCCTTCCATCTTCATCCCTGTAGTCATAGATCTAGTCTAGGGTCTGGGTATCTTTCTCTTCAGTTAAGATTTTCTCATGGGACTCTGATTCTAACATGGCTCTCTTCTACTTTATCCTTAATTCTACTTCCAAAATTCAAACTTGCACTCGTATCACTTTTCTTCTAAAATACTTTTTGCAACTTCCTGAATATCATGCCTAAGATCATGTATGTAAATGTGTATATATACATATATAGTATGTATATATGTGTGTGTATGTACATACACACACACATATATGTGTGTGTGTATATATGTACATATATATATGTATATATACATATATATATATTTTTTTTTACTTGAGAGTTTGGTAATATGTAGGAATTGTCACTGTAGAGGAATTGAGACCTGGAGATGAAAGTTAGAACTAAGCTGAATACCTTCATCTTCATTCTCTTCAATTGGTGTTAGGATATACAATTTGAACTGTCATGTAGATGTAATGCTATGTAGAACTGGGCAAAGTGTGAGAGACAAAAGAAAGGCAAGTAGGTAATATTATTTGTGAAAGATGGTTGGCATGCAACATTCAACAATTATTTGCTAAGTGCCTACAGGTGCTACAGGGCACCAAACTAGGCAATGAGTTACAAGGCTAAATAAGACAAAGTTCTTTCCCTCAAGTATTTAACAATGTGGTATATGGGAAAATTTCTGTGGACAAATAACTATAACAAACAATAAATATTTTAGTTTTTTTCAGTGAAAAAGTTAGCAAATGAGCTTTTATTAAGCATTTACTATGTGTCAGGCACAATGGTAAATACTGTGGATAGAAAGGGAAAAAACAGTTCATTTTCTCAAGGAGCTTACAATCTAATAAGATAGACAACATGCAATTAAATATGTACAATCAAGCCATCTACAGGATAAATGGGAGATGATCAACAAGAGAGAAGGCACTGTCATTAAGAGGTATTGGAAAAGGATTCTTTTAGAAAATGTAAATTTAGGTTGGATTTTAAGGAATCCTAAAAAGGCAAGGGACAGGGATGAGGAGGGAGAGAATTCCAGGCATGGAGATACCCACTGAAAGTGTGGAGATTCAAGAGATGGAATGCTTGCTCAAAGAATAGCAAGGTTGCCAATGTTACTGGATCAGAGTACATGGGAGTGAGTAAGATATAAGAAGACTGGAAAGGTAGGAGGTGGTGAAGTTATGAAGGATTTCTAATGCCAAAGGATTTTATATTTCATCTTGGAGGTAATAGGGAGTGAATGGAGTTTACTGAATGGGTTCAGGGGAGGTGTGATGGTGAGATTAGTATTTTAAGATCAATTTGACAGATGAGTGGAGGACTTGAATCAGGGAGACCAACCAGAAGGATATCGCAATAGGCCAAGTTTGCAGTGATGAGGGTCTGGAGCATATATGAGCGATATTATGAAAGTGAAATCAGCAGGCCTTGGCAAAATGTTGGACATGGCGGGGGGGAGGTGTGAGAGAGTGAAGATCAAGAATGATACCTAGGTTGTAAACCTGGATGACTGAGAAGATAGTGGTACCCCTGACAGTAAAAGGGAAGCTAGGAAGACGGGAGGATGGGAGGATTTTGGGGGAAAGGTAATGTTATGTTATGGATATGTTGTCTGAGATACCTATGAGATATTTGGTTTGAGATGTCAAATAGGAAGTTGGTGATATGAGAGTGGACATCAGGAAAGCAATTGGGGCTAGATAAACAAGAAAAATAATTGATTAAGCACCTAATATGTAACAGTCATGATGCTGAGTGCTTTGCAAATATCTCATTTGATCCTTAGAACAACCCTATGGAGTAGGTACTATTGTTATCTTTATTTTAGAGTTGAGGAAACTGAGTTAGACAAAGATGGAGTGACTTATGCAAGGCCTAGTAGGTAGTAGTAGTAGCAGCAGCAACAACAGCTAGCATTTGAACTCAGGTCTTTCTAACTCCAGGCCCACTGCCCCATCCACCTAGCTGCCTTATAGACCTGATGTCATCCTCGTAGAGATTATGATTGAACTCATGAGAATTTATAAGATTGCCTAGTGAAATACATAATATGGAAGGAGGAGAGAAGCGATATTAGGACAGTGCATTGGGAGACACACTGTTAGTGGGCATGACATGGATGAATATTCAATGAAGGAAACCGAAGGAAAATGGTCAAATATGTAGGAAGAGAAAGAAAAGAGAGTAGTGTCATGAAAACCTAGAGGGAAGAAAGCATCCAGGAAAAGAAAGTGATCAACTCTGTCAAATGCTACAGAGAGATCAAGAGGGCTGAGAATCAAGAAAACACATTAGATTTGTCTTCAAGGGATGTCATATTGGTATCTTTGAAAGAGCATTTTCAGTCAAATGGTGAGGTCTGAAGCAGGTTGCAGAGTGTTTGGAAGAGAGGGAGAGGAGAGCAAGTAGAATAACCAAGAAGCATGGGAGAGACATCGGATAATAGCTTAACAGCAATAAGTAGATCAAGAGAATGTTTCTTAAAACAAACAAACAAATGTGGAGAAAACATAGGCATAATTGAAGGCATCATGAAAGGAGCCAGGAAATAGGAAGAGATTGAATGTTAGAGAAAGAATGGGGGTGGTGATGATGAGCTGGAGAAAATGAAAGGGGGTGAAATCAAGGGTGCATGCAGAGGGATTGGCCATAACAAAGAGAAGGTCTACCTTTTCATCCAAGACAGGACTGAAAAATTAGATTATGGTGGAAGATATCTGAGTGATGTATGACGAAGGGTGAGAAGCAGGTAGAAAGAGGGAGTTCAGAGGTGAAATGCTCCACTGAGAGAGGGATGGATGCTATGGAGAGTAGGATAGTGAATCAATTAGGGGAAATTGGGATTGCCTTGCTGCAGTGAAGGCTCATTTGAGATTAGATAACATAAACTTATATTGGACCCATTCTGCCTAGTTTCTTGATTTTCTTAGCTCCATTCAGTGGCATGTGAATGGGAAGATGAATATATTTATGAAACTGAGACACAGAAGTGATAATAGCTGGTGACACATGTTGGTTGGTTTTGGTAGTTTTCTTAAAGAAGGTAAGATATGGAGGAGATGGCATTGGAGATCTGAGAACAGTATTAATGATGGTAGAGTCTTATATATCCCTTGACGAGGAATCAGTGATTAAAGCAATGCTAATGGATAAATTGTTCTCTTCAGTCAACTAATTAAAAGCATTTGTCAAAACTTAATATGTGCCAGGCACCCTACTATGCAAAGAAAGGCAAAAAAATAATCTGTATCCTCATGGTTCTTCCATTCTAATGGAAACAACATGTAAATAACTGCATACATGCAAGATTTATACAGAGAAGATGGAAATTCTCCAAGGAAAAGACATTTCCAACTAGGGGGATCTGGGAAAATGCCTCCTATGTGCTAAGACCTGAAGCCAGGGAAACTAAAAGGCATCTGTAAGAAGGGAGAGCATTGAAAGCATGAGGGACAGTCAGTGCAAGGGGACAGACCTGGGAGATGGAGTATTGGTTTGGAGGAACAGTAAATGACTAGCGTAGCTGGACTATAGAGTGTGAGGAGGGGAATAAAGTAAGAAGATTGAAAAAGTAGAAAGGAGACCAGTTAGAAAGAGTTTTAGATCCCAGAGAGAAGACTTTATATTTTGTCCTGGAGGTAACACCTTGGAAGCTATGAGCCTCTTCTTAAAAACTACTAAATCCTTGACTTGGAGCTTGTGTTTTGATATTGCCCATCAGTAGTTGCTTAATTGTATAACTCTACCAGTATATGCATTTTTAAGGTAACAATGATAAATACAACAAATTGTAAACATAGAAGATCTTTTGCTTGATGATAAGGTTTTCATTCACAAATCTATTCGATTATGTAGCAAAGGGAACCCTTTAAGGATGTGCAGTTTGGTAAAATCACCATCTTTGTATTACTAAGCCTTGACTGAGTACATGCCACCTTAATGTTGCAGAATGCTTGACAGCTGCAGTTTGGCACCAGGTTCTTTTAGTGAACTGCAGTTATGTGTCTCACTGACTCCTTATTTGTTCCCTAGGAAGGTGACAATATTGGAGGACCCTGATCAGAACATTCACCTGAAAAATCTATCTCTTCAGCAGGCAACCACTGAGGAAGAAGCTTTGAATCTTCTCTTCTTAGGAGATACCAACAGAATGATTGCAGAGGTAGGGATATCATAGTAATTTGAAGCAGTAGTTGGGGGAATACTTAGAAATAGTCTTGTTTAACATCCTCATTTTTCAAATGAGAGTATTAAGGTCAGAGAGGTTGTGTCTTTCCTAAGGTTTCTGTGCAGTAAATATTAAAGCCAAGATATGAGGCTAAGAACCTAGTCTTTGAGTGCTATCATCTTTCCACATGACCATATTGCTTCTGTATTGCTGTAACGCTGAGAGTTTATTTGCTCAAATGCTATATTAAGGTATCCCAGAATTTTACTTTGGAATCTTATTCTGTAGGACAAGGACAGAGTGAGGGTATGAAGATTGTTTTCTGTGCTTTCCATTGAAGTCACCACCACTACTACCAAAGCTGAAAGTCGAGTTTTATCGGCACCAATACAAAAATCATACTGGGTAATGTTTTACCAAAAGTTGGGAATGATTATTATGTTAGACTGCCCTAATTGGCTCTCAACCAGAATTTATTAAGAAGCATATTTATATATTCTGAACTTGTTTATCTTATGTTATAAAGACTTAAGAAACCATGAGTTTATTTCTTAATTTTGGTTTTGGGAAACTTCTATTGTTTTAATTTTCAAAATATTTGGATCTCACTTTTCCACCTGTCCATTTTCACTGCTTTGTCTTGACAATTTGGTTGTCAGTGATGTTATTATTATCAGTTGAACATAATCAAGACTTTAATTCGAGCACCTGACTTAAAGAGGTTTCCTGCCCTTTAAATCTGCTCCCTCCATATGTTGCTTAAAAAGAAGCAGCTTGTGGGGTACCAAAAACAGCTCTTATCAGGACTTGGAACATGGAAAAGAAGAAGGGAAAAGTTCCCAAATGCTCTGAAAAACCAAAAGGGTGGTGCTGCCCCCATTGCACAGTCAATTCCCTTCATTCTTTTCCCACCTGTTACCATGCGGAGTTATGAAGTCAGTCATAAAACTTTAGAACTATAAAAATGGGCCCTCCTGTTGCTTTAACTCAGACAAGAGACTGTGAGCCAAGCCTCATCACAAACCACGGCCTGCTAGTGATTATGTTAACACAAGATGACACATAGTGACCAATGGGGCTCTGCAGAAGGAACCTAATTTTAGAGAGGCAAAGGCAAGTCAAACCTGTTTTGAACTAGTGATCAAAAAACACACAATAAAGAATGGGATGATTTCAAGTAGCAATGTACTTTAGGACCCATTGTCTTGGCATATAATTATACTGCCCAGACTCAATGCCAGTATGTTAGATAACTTCAGGGAGCTGAAGTGACTGTATATTCACCCTGGGAGTGACCATACTCTATACTGGTCCTTCTTCCATCCCAGCCCTCACAACCATCATTCAGGAAAGTAACTCCTGTAGAAAAGGCACTAGGCATCCCCAACAGCCAACTAACTGCCATCCTAAGGCAAGCACAGCCAGCCTTACTGAAGCGGCAGGGGACACTGAAAAAGAGACAAGTGGCATCATGGGCCAGGCAAGTCATAGCCACCTTGGCTACCACCTTGGCCACCATCAGACCCTCATGGAGGTAGCCCAGCATCCTAAACCAAAAAGTCTCGGGAATGGCAACGCTTCCAGCACAGCGTCCTCATCCGGCATCCTGGGAAACAACACCCTGTGGAACCTAGCCACTGCTTCTCCCAGTGCTGCAGCCACAGCCACCAAAGACCCAGGAAAGAATGTTCTTATGACTGAAGTCCTTGGCACTGTCCAGTGCCATCCTTCCTTTTTTCCTCCTCTTCTCCCTCTCTTCCTTCCTCTCTCCGTTCCTTCCTTTCTTCCTTTCTCCCTGTAACAACAATGCTACTTGCCATTACTGTGGCTGTGTAAGGCCAATAACACCAGCACGCAGGAGGGCTGCTAGCACAGGTTCTTTGATCTTCTTTTCTAAGGAAAGCAACTTTAAGGGGTTAACACTTTAATCAAACATACATATGTCATTCACTTAGTTCAGGGGAAAAGGTCAGCACCTTGAACTTCAGGGCAAATACAAACAGAAATTACAAACAGAGAAAATATAAACAGACCAAATCACAATCCATGGTTACCAGAGAAGCACCAACATCTGGGTTTTCAAAGCCAGGCATGGGGCGGGGGGCTACTTAAATGGCTTACCCAGAGTGTTGAAACCAACACTCTTTCAAGGAGTGTGCCCCCAAAGGCAAAACACTAACCTCTGAGTTTATATATCCCTCTCAGGGTCAAGGGGGTATCACAACAATGTGACTCAAACCCATGTGAACTAGGCTTTCCCTTGATGTAAGCAGGTCTTCAAAGACTCCTTAGCGCTGAGAAGCACTTCCAAAACAAAGAGAGCAAAAAGTTCACTTTGCTTGCCATTACATTTGAAAGGCAAGACCCATCAAAGGGACTTGATTATCTTAGCATTATCTTAGCATTCTAAAAGAGAAAACAGAAAAGTCCCATCCTGATTACCATTACCCTCCCTGTTTTCCTTCCTTCCTTCTCCTGATGATATGCAGCATGTTAGAGAAGCCCCAAACCAATGTCACTGGCACTTTACTTCTATGAAAGCAGATCTCTAGTTCCCAGTTTCCTGTTCTGGAATAACATCTTAGATCAGTCAGATATTGGAGAGACTTAGGCCACCTCCTCAAGGATTAAGTTTCTGTATCTTGAATTCTTTTTGGAGAATTCCATTGTTTTATTATACAATCACATTCAGATGGATCTGGGATACATCTCACTGATGTGATCTCATTCCCTCTGCCAACAAGGTAGATTGCATCCTATCCATGCTGCCCACAGTTCTTGGCTCTGACTGTTCATCACATTGCCACATGCTGTTCTCATGATGTGCTGGAAGCTTTCTTCACTTTCTGTTAATGCTCTGAGGATACCAGTGCAGCACATGACCTGGGCTGACCATCAGTTATATTTTTGGACCCATCTTCATTTTTTTAACTTTTCTTTTTGTTTTAGAAAAATTAATTTAATTTTAGTTTTCAACATTCACTTCCATAAGATTTGGAGTTTCAGAATTTATCCACCTTACTCCCCTCTCCCCTCCCCAAGATGGCATGCAATCTGATATAGGCTCTACATATACATTGATATTAAACATATTTTCACATTAGTTATGTTGTAATAAAGAATTAGAACCAATGGGAGGAACCATGAGAAAGAAGAAATAAAACAACACCCTCCCCCGCAAAAAAAGAGCAAATAGTATGCTTTGATCTACATTGAAATTCGATAGTTCTTTCTCTGGATGTGGATAGCATTTCCCATCATGAGTCTTTTGAAATTGTCTTAGATCCTTGCATTGCTGAGAAGAGCTAAGCCTATTAAAGTTAAGCATTGCACAATGTTGCTATTACTGTGTACAATGTCCTTCTGATTCTGCTCACTTCACTCAGCATCAGTTCATGTAAGTCTTTCCAGGTTTTTATGAAGTCTGCCTGTTTATCATTTCTTATATAGCACAATAGTATTCCATTACATTCATATACGACAATTTGTTCAGCCATTCCCCAGTTGATGAACATCTCCTCCATTTCCAATTCTTGGACACCACGAAAAGAGCTGCTATAAATTTTTTGTGCATGTGGGTCCTTTCCCCATTTTTATAATATCTTTGGGATACAGACCTAGAAGTGGTATTGCAGGGTCAAAGGGTATGCACATTTTTATAGCCCTTTGGGCATAGTTCCAAATTGCTCTCCAGAATGGTTGGATCAGTTTACAACCCCACCAACAATGTATTAGTGTTCCAATTTTTCCACATCTTCTCCAACATTTATCATTTTCCTATTTTGTCATGTTAGCCAATCTGATAGGTGTGATGTGGTACTTCAGAGTTGTTTTGATTTGCATTTATCTAATCAATAGAGATTTAGAGCACTTTTTTTGTATGACTGTACATAGCTTTAATTTCTTCATCTGAAAACTGCCTGTTCATATCCTTTGACCATTTATCAATTGGGGAATATCTTGTATTCTTATAAATTTGACTCAGTTCTGTATATATTTTAGAAATGAGGCATTTATCAGAGACACTGGCTGTAAAAAATTGTTTCCCAGTTTTCTGCTTCCCTTCTAATCTCCTTTGCATTCACTTTGTCCAAAAACTTTTCAATTTAATGTAATCAAAATTATCCATTTTGCATTTCATAATGTTCTCTCTCTCTCTCTCTCTCTCTCTCTCTCTCTCTCTCTCTCTCTCTCTCTCTCTCTCCCTCTCTCTCTCTCTTGCTCTTAAATTCTTCCCTTCTCCATAAATATGACAAGTAAACTATTCCTTGCTCTCCTAGTTTACTCATAGTTTCAGCCTTTATATCTAAATCATGTACCCATTTTGACTTTATCTTGGTAAGATGTTGGTCTATGCCTAGTTCCTGCCATGCTGTTTTCTAGTTTTCCCAGCAGTTTTTGTTAAATAGTGAGTTCTTATCCCAGAAGCTGGAGTCTTTTGGTTTACCAAACAGTAGATTACTATAGTCATTGACTATTATGTCTTGGGCACCTGACGTATTCCACTGATCCACCACTCTATTTCTTAGTACCAAGTAGTTTTGATGATTGCTGCTTTATAATACAATTTAAGATCTGGTACACAAGGCCACCTTCCCTTGCATTTCTTTTCATTAATTACCTTGATATTCTGGACCATTTATTCTTCCAGATGAAATTTGTTATTACTTCTTTTAGCTCTGTAAAATAATGTTTTGGTAGTTTGATTTGTATGGCAATTAATAAGCAAATTAATTTAGGTAGCCCATCTTCATTTTTATTCACACAGTTCATAGTCAACTTCCTTTACTCCATTTCTTCTTCAGAAGTCATTTCTAATGTGGTAGAACCAACTCATACCCACCATGCAATTCTCTGTCTTCTAAATGATTCATATGTTTAATTTTTTGGAGATAAGGTTGCCATGGCTTGACGACAGACCACAACAGTGGTAGAGTATCAAATACTCTGATTGACAATGTCTGTTTTCTACTTTTAAATTACTTGATTTCAACCTTTTATGATATAAAGGGACACAAGAACCCAAATTTATATGGTGGTACACATTTACAGCCTTAGGTATTGAAATTCAGTTGCCACCTGAACTATCCAAAGATGTTTTCCATCAGTGACTAATAGTCCTCTAGTATAAGACTCAGGAGGCTGAAGACGAGTACCAAGGCTGTGGTTAATATGTTCTAGTTTTTCTAACTTTTTTCTTACATGGGACCTAATTTCTTCAATGCTGACCTAACATCTCCCAAGTCTTAGGCTTTGTAGCTTGCTCTATGTATGCGGATAATGCTCAGAATTGATACTTCATGTTAAATTTGGCAAGTATGGTCAAGTTTCTGGATTCTTAAAAAGCTTGTATATTGAGAACTGCAGTCATCTCTTCTGCATGCTATAAAAGATATTTTAAAACATAACTGAAAAGCAATTCTCATTCCTTTGGAATATTTTATCATTAAGATCCTTAGTAAGACAAAAAACTATGCTTTGGATGACAACCTAGTTGTCAAAATGCAATTTGTGTAAGTGTAGAACGAGCTTACTGGGATAAAAAGAACATACTAATCAGTTTTTCTAACTAGGTTACCAACTTCCCATTTATACAGAGACAAATTCAGAAGCTGCTATGGTAACCAGAAAACATCTGCAAAACAAAGTCTGAATGCATGGTATACAAAGGGAAGTTCTTTTTATTTTTGTGTCTTTAGTCATTTTCAGGAAAAGTTATTAAGGGCAGATTTATCCTTTTTCTACTTAATTCAAATTCTGAAATAATTTCTACAGTTCTATTTATGTCTCGCATTAAACTTAATGCCTTCTTTCCATAAATGGCGTATAACACTATCTGAATCCTCACTGCTACTAGGCATTCCTTCTCCTCCGCTTTTAATAATTCCCCACAGTGTTCCCCACCATGGCTGTTTCAAATGTTTTTCTTATTCTTCAAGGCCTCATTTGTACCCCCTTATACTCTGTTATAGCATTTGACCTAGTGTTCCATTTCACAGAGATTGAAGCCATCTGAAAGGAGCTTTCTTGATTCTCATCCTCAGCTTTTAGGCATCATCACCAGTTCTAGCCTTCTTCCCTCCTTTCTCAGAGGCATGAGTTCCTTTACTCCTTGCTAATGGTAATTCTTCTCTTTCTGCATCCTCATTCTTTTCTTCTCCTGCCTCTAGGACCTCAAACCAGCCACCCAGAACTAGAGCCACCCAGGAACCATCTATTCTAGTTTTCATTTTACAAGGAGGAAACAGAGGAAAGAAACTTGAGGACTGTAACTAAATGCCTCCTGTTTTCTCTACCAAGAAAAATAACTTTTGCATTGGAAATGAGAGAACAAAAATGACTAACAGGGAATTGATGCCAAAAATAAGTAATGGGATAGAAAATAAAGCACCTAGGTTCCCTTGATCAATTCAAGGATCAGATGAATGGTAGATATCCTCAAGTCCTGAAAGAAGCGGCAGATGTGATTACAGAGCCATGGTCAGTAATATGGAAAAGATCATGGAAAACAGGAAAGATAATGCAAGAATGGAGCAGGGCAAATGTTGACCCAATTTAACAAAAAAAGAGGAGGGAAATGTGAGGCCAGTAAAGCCCTTTATTTAGGGCAATATACTTGACTACAGTTGCTTGGAAAATTCTATGATAAATCATTAAAAAGTGTTGGCATTTGTTGGCAAACATCTGGAAAGGGAAAGGATCATTACAAATGGCCAGTATGACTTCATAAAAAAAATCATCCTAAACTAACCTCATTTCCATTTTAGACAGGATTACTAAACTCATGTATGAGTGAGATGCTGTGGATAAATTTTGCCTAGACTTTAGGAAAGCAACTGATATAGCATTTTATACTTTTTTTGTGGAGAAAACCAGAGTGATATTGACAATATGAGATTACAATTGAATGGATTCCAAACTGGCATGGTGGCTGAACTCAAAGAGTAGCTGTTAATGGTTCAATGGCAGTGTGCCACAAGGTCTCCAGTGAATACTTCAGGCATCTCTACTTGGCGTTATTTAATATTTTATCAATGACTTAAACAAAAGTACAGATTACATGCTCATCAAATATGTAGATGACTAGAAGCGGCCAGGAATACCAAACACACTGAATGAGAGGCAGAATCCCAGATGATCTTGACAGGCTAAAGTATTGGGATGAATCTTAGAAGATGAAATGAATTAGAGAGAATTGTTAAGGCATAGAGAAAGCCAATTTCTCAAGTACAGGATCAGGGAGGCATGGTTAGATAACAATGGTTCTTTAAAAAGTCTTGTATTTTAGCAAGATTAATATGAATCAGGAGTGTGATTTGGCAGCACAAAAAGCTAATGCTGTCTTGGGCTTTGCGGAGAGGCAGAGCTTGCAAAAAATAGGGTAATATGGTCATACTATATTTTGCCTTCATCAAATCTTGTTCAGAATTTTGTGTTCAATTTTGGGCACCACATTCTAAGAAGAACATTGATAAACCAGAGAATATTCAGAGAAAGGCAATTAGGATAGTTAAGGGCCTTGAGTCCAGATCAGTTGGAAGAACAGGACATGAGGATGGGACATGGAGTTAAATGATAGCTGTTTTCAAGTATTTGTTGTTGTTGTTGTTGCTTGTACTTCATTCTCAAAGAGGACCAATGACATCAGGAGGGCAATGTCTTGACTTGCAAGTGAGTTGGATTTAGGTGAGACAGAGCTGCGCATAGTCTTCAGTCTCATTCTCTCCTCCAGAGTCATCAGAGTCCAGTGGCAAGACATAGATCAAGATGACTGGTGATGGCTCTGGATGTAGTGGTAGATCTTGACCTTTTTAAGCCAAGATCTTTTCCAGGTCTCAGTTTGTCTCAGGAAATGCCCATTCAGTTATTAAAGGCTAGGTAAGAAGTGAGGCAAAGAATGGCTTCTTTGACCTAGTTTAAAAAAATCAGTGGGGTGGGGTAGGGGTGGGGAAGACCCTCAGGGTTTCTGTCCAAAGCAGGAAAAATTGCAATTACGTTCACTCTGAGCCTTCAGGGCCCAAACAGTGACCACCAAGTGGGCTTGGCCTGAGACTTATTGTTGGCCAATCAATGAGAGCCAGAGTGAATTGGGTTTAAGGCATAGTCTTTAAGAAAGAAATCTAGCCAGTAAAACTCAAGATATATTTCTAGGTTTCAGTGATCAAAATTGATATTCCTTAGGCAGAGTACCAACAGGTAAGGGTATGATACCTTATGTGGACAGAAGGAGAGGAAGGAGGAAAGGAGAGGAGAGGAAGGAAGGAGCTGAGTTGCCCAATTGGAACTGGCCAGTTCGGTCCCCATTGGGATGGCTCATGCTACTTAAGTTTATTGTTTGTCCTTTGCTCTCTAAGAGGGCCATGATATCAAGAAGCCAATGCCATGACTTGCAAGTGAATTGGATTTAAGTGAGGGAGGTTTGTGCAAAGTAACCAGCCTCACTTTCTCCAGACCCCTGTGGTCCAGTGGCAAGATACAGATTAGGACAGCTGGATATGGTCTCCTCAAGTATTTGAAGTTCTATATGGAGGAGTTCAGCTTGTTCTTCTTGGTTGCAATAAGCAGAAGCAGCAACAGCAGTTGATCAAAGTTGCAAAGAGGGAAATTTAGTCTTGATATTAGGGAAAACTTCCTAACAGTCAGAGTTATCCAAAAATGGAATGCCTTACAAGGTGATGGTTCTCCCTCCTTGGCGGTCTTCAAGTAGAGGCTCTATGACCACTTGTTAGACATGTTATAGTGAGAATTCCTTTCAAGTATACATTGGACTAAAAGGTTGCTGAGATCTCTTCCACCTCTCAGATTCTGATTCTGACTAAAAATACACAGAGAGGTAGCGTGACATAGTGGGAGAGCTCTGCACTTGGAATCCAGAGAAAACTGTGTTTGAATCCCACTGCTGATATTTGCTAGCCAGTGTGGTCCTTGACAATTGACATCCTGTCAGTTTTCTCATTTGTAAAAGCAGGATCCTAACACTTGGGGTGTCTACCTTACAAAGCTCTTGTGAAGCATAAATGAGATGATGGACCCAAAGCATTCTGTAAACTTTTAAGCTTAATATAAATATCAGTTATTGTGATATTCTAGAATTTCTGGAAGGGATTTCATCTATCCAACAATTTTCATATGTTTTATAAATATTTTTACAAAATTTTTCATAGTAATTGTCATCTGTCCTATATACCTTACCTTTCTTTTCCTTTAAATAAAAGTCCCATTAGTTTCAACTAAAGGACTGACTATGTGTGTAGAGGGTCAGCTCTGAGAAAATCCATTCTGGGATAAGATACAGGCCAGAGGCCTGTTCTTGCCCTTGGGCTGATAACTCCACACATGAGCTCTCCATCCCTCCCTCAGCATGCACATGCTGCTCAGGATGAAGGCTCTTCAAGCCTCCTGGGTACACTCAAAAACCCCCATGGCACATACGTGCTAAATACCACCTGTGGGCTATTAACACAATATTGTTTACGGCGAAAGGGGAACATAAGCACGAGGAAGTCATGCATTATGCAAATGCCTCACATGTGGATTTGTTGATTCTGCTTGCCTGAAAGGTATATAATCCCTGTCCCTCAGTTAAATAAACGGAGCTGTTCTTTACTCTTCTGCCTGGCCCATGTTCCATGTTTTTCTTTTCACTCTTCTCAGCATTCGGCCATCTCCAGCCATTTTGGCACCATAGCTGCTGGTGGCATATGTCTTTGTTGTTTTGATAGGACTAAAGACTGTACCTGTGATTTCACTGGTTTAGAGAACTCCTTAGTGAGGAAACTCTCTCTATCAATGCAGATCAGCATAGAGAAATCAAGATGTTTGCATAGGGTCACACTGCCAGGGTGTGTCAGAAGCAGGGCTCGAACCTAGTTTCTTCTGGCTCCAAGCCTGCCCTTTTACTCATTATTTCACATTGGCTCTCTAAAGAATAAATAATTATTTATTCCTTCTGCAGGAAGCAATGTCATTTTGAATTTTCCCAAAATGCAAGTTAGAAGCAAACTTTTTGAAATGAGCTATGTAACTCTTGTCAGAAGTGAGGGCCAGAGAGGTCTGAGGATGATGGGGAGGGGAGAAGCATGTAAGAGGAGATAGGGTGCAGCTCGTGACAGAATTAGCTGAACAGCTGTTTATCAGACATTCTGCACAATAACATATAAAGTGCAGAAGGGAAATAGTAGCCTTATTGTGTGACTGTGTTTGTTGACAAGTACTCTTTCATTTCTAATGCTCTAAGCCATAATCTCCTTGTGTGGTATGAGTAAGAAACAAGGACATTATGGTTGTAATTAGCTTTGAAAAATCATGTTCCACTTAACCATTTAAAGTCTCACTGGCTAACACAGTGCCAAACTTTCTACTGGAATTTGGAATGTGAGACATGTTAGTTATATTGACTTCCTAAGGTCAAGTCTGCTCCCTGAGGGTAGAGACTTCATTTTATCCAAACTTTCTGCCTGTCCCAGTGCCTACCACAGTGCTCTCTGCATGCACAGCAAGAGCTTAACTTAATAAATGAAATCTAAAAAGTTCATTCTGAGGCTTCTGCATAAGGGAAGTCCAAAATATAAATAAAGGTGCCAGTCTTGCCTTACTCCCATTATAATAAGA
Organism: Trichosurus vulpecula; assembly: GCF_011100635.1. Classification (NCBI taxonomy): domain Eukaryota; kingdom Metazoa; phylum Chordata; class Mammalia; order Diprotodontia; family Phalangeridae; genus Trichosurus; species Trichosurus vulpecula. The sequence continues at coordinate 249,002,945 of NC_050579.1, forward strand.
ACAATGATTTCCTTTGCTCTGGGTTCCATTTTAGATGAAAGTATGAGGCCAACATCCTTCAGGAACATGCCAATTTCTTTACATCACCTGCTTTGTGTGATCAACAGTAAGTCAACATAATGTATTTGGTTTTTACTGTGGAGGTTTTAGACATAATAGGGATTCAGAGAAGATCAAGACATGACCCTGCCCTCTTTCATTATTATAGTCACAAATGCATGTAAATACTGAAGATGGGACCTAGATGTGGGCTGAGATGTTGCTCAAGAAAGCTTTTTTGATAGAGAACAATCCAGTCCTGGAAACACTAAGTGACATGTAGGTGGAAGACCAGAATTACATAGTTCATTCAGCACCTACCTTGCATTAGTTTCTCTTGGTATGCTATTCTTTTAATAGCAGGCCTCATTGGAGCACATTGTATTTTCAGTCTTTTCTGCCCAAACCTATGGCTAATAACTAAAAAACTGAAAAATACATGGTAATAAAGGTACAGGAATATAGCCTTATTTATGTTCTTTAATGGCTTTAAACTAAACTAAAATTTTGGGCACCCTGTACATCTTCATACCCTTTATGCTTCTGTCATTCTTACTATTATTTCTTTGTAGAGTAAATGGTGGATGAACCTCCCCCACTCTATTCATGAGACATTTCTTGATCCTTCATCTGGTTAGTACCTGTCCCTCCTGAATTTATTTTGTCTTACCTTGTATATACTTTGTATTTTTATGTGTATATTGTTGCTTCCTAATCCTGACCCTACCTCAATAGAATGCAATAGCCTTGAGAGTAGGGCTCATTGCATTTTGTCTTTGCATCCACAGTGCCTAGAAGAATGCCTTGTACACAGTAGGCCCTTAATAGCAATATTAACTGTCATCATAAACAGACAAAAAATCCACACTCTAAATCCGAAAAATTATTTTGACTATTTTTTGCAGGGGGATAGTTTTTTGATTATTTGTTTAGGGTCACGATATTGATTCTTTGTTAAAAATGAAGTGAAATGAGGATAACCATCTTTCATATCTGCTCTTTCAAATGGCAGATAGAGAGTTTGCCTCAGAATCCTTCCCATCTCTGACTCAGACTGCCTCAGTGACCATGGGAAAGTGCTTTAGGCCATGCTCTAAGACTCTAAGCTGCAGAGAAGGCATTGATTTTTATTGGTAAGGGGAATTTCCTCATCTAGTGAAATTATAAATCTACTCCTTATTCTTATCAATCAAACTACCAGAAGGTCATTTTATAGAGCTTTGGTTGTTGTTCAGTCGTTTCAGTTGTGTCTGACTTTTCATGACCTCATTTGGGGTTTTCTTGGCAAAAAAATACTGGACTGCTTTGCCATTTCCTTTTCTAGCTCATTTTAACTGATGAAGAAATTTAGGCAAACAATATTTAGTGACTTGCCCAGGGTCACATAACTAGTAAGTGTCAGGCTGAATTTGAAGTCAGGTCTTCCTGATTCCAAGACCAGAGCTCTACCCGGTAGTCCATCCACCACAGCACTTGGTCTGTTTTATAGAGCTAGAAAAAAATAATAAAATTCATCTAGAGAATCAAAAGTTAAAGAATCTCAAGGGGAATAATAAAAAAAATGGGAAGGAAAGGGACTTAGAAATATTTTATCTCGAATTATTCTACAAAGTTGTAACCATCCAAACAATTTGGTATGATTGAAAAATAGAAAAGTTAGTCAGTGGGACAGATTAGGAATAAAGATCCAGAAGCAAATGAACATAGTAGGTTTTATAAACCCCAACTACTGGGGGAAAAGCTTACTATTTGAAAAAAAAAAACTGCTGGGAAAACTGGAAAGCAATCTGGGAGAAGTTAGGCTTAGACTAACATTTCCTACCATATGCCACAAAAAGATCCAAGTGGATATAACATCTAGATATAAAAAGTCACAATATAAACAATTAGAGGAACAGGGAACGAGATACCTTTTACAACTATGCATAAGAGGAGAGCTCTTGACCAGACAAAGTCTAGGATCATAGAGGTAAAATGGACAACTTTGATAACATAAATTTGAAAGATTTTTTTTTTTGCACAAAAAAATCAATGCAGCTAAAATTAGAAGGGAAAAGATTAACTTGGAAAAAATCCTTGTGACAAATTTCTCTCTCAAGGTTAGATGTCCAAGATGTAGAGGAAACTAATTCAACTAAATAAAATCCATCCTTTGATAGACAGTCAAAAGATCTCAAAGGAAGAAATCCAAGCTTTCAACAACCACATGGAAAGAGTGTCTAATCACCAAAGCCAAGAAAAATATCAACTAAAATGATTCTAAAGTTCATCCTCTTACCCATCAGATTGGCAAAGATAACAAAGATTTACTATTGGTAGATCTGTTTAATGGTCAAACAGTTTTGGAAAACAATTTAGAACTATATCCCAAAAGTCATTAAATAGTTCATCTCTAACAATATCACTATTAGGCCTACACCCACCAAGAAATCAAGAAGAGGAAAATTAACCATATGAACACAAATATTCATTGTGTTGTGGCAAAAAAAAAAAACTGAAAGGATACCCCAAATAGGCAATTGCTAATTAACTTATAACATATGAGTGCCATGGAATGTTACTATGCTATAAAAATTATGAAAAGGGCAGATTTCAGAGCAACCTGGGAAGAGTTATATGAACCAATGCAGAGAACAATTTACATAGTGACTACAACATTGTAAAGGAAAGTGCTGTTGAAAGAATTAAGAACTCTGATCAATTCAGTGACCAACTATAACTCCAGAGACCCAATTATGAAGCATGCTTCCTACCTCATGACAGAAAAGTGATAGACTAGAGTTATAGAATGAGAAATATGTTTTCAGATATGGTCAATGCATAGATTTGTTTTTCTTGATAATGCTAACTTGTTAAAAAGAAAACTTATTGGGCAGGGTTATTGGAGTTGGAAGGAAGAGGTGGTAGTAATAGTGAAATAGAAAAAAAGAAAAACGCTCATAAAGCATTCAAAGAAAATTCCCACAAAAGATTAGTAGGAAGTTCACAGGGTAGAACAGAAAGAGAGCTGGCTATGGAACCAATATGCCTGAGATTAAAAATAATAATATTAACCCTTAGGTAATGAGTTTCACAGTTGCATTCAGTTTCAACAGCTAGGTGGTGCAGTGGATAGAACATTTGGGCCTATAGTAGTAAAGACCTGAGTTCAAATTGAGCCCAGACACTTGATAGCTCTGTGACCCTGGGCAAACAAAAAATAAAACAAAAAACTCTTTATTTTCCTCAGTTTCCTCATCTGTAAAATAGGGAGTATAATAGCACCTACCTCCCACGGTTGTTGTGAGGATCAAATGAGGTAATATTTGTAAAGTGCCTTGCAGAGTTAAAGCTTTATATTAAGTGTTAGCTATTCTTATATACATTCCTCTTAATGTTTAGGGTCTGCAAAGTTGAAAACAACAAAAATTTTTGAATTAAGAAAATTTAAATACAGTTTAAATTTTTTTCCAGGAGGAAAAAATGGCATCCTCCTCTCTTTCAAATATCTTGAATTAATACTTCAGCATCTTCAAAGTTATGTCATGCTCAGTGCAGACCTCCTCATCTAGGAAAGAAAGATATGAAAAGAGAATTACCAGCTTGGAAAAAGAGGTACAAAACTTTACTGAAGAAAATAATGACTTGAAAATTAGAATTATTCAAATGGAAAACTTTTGACTCTATTACACAACAAGAAATAATTAAACAAAGTAAAAAAAATTGAAAAATAGAAGAAAATGTGAAGTATCTCATAGAGAGAACACCTAAGCTAGAAAATATATGAAGGAGCAATAATTTAAGCATAGTTATACTACTTTAAAGCCATGAGCAAAAGAAAAAAACAGAGCATAAACATCATATTTCAAGAAAAATCAAACAAAACTATCCAGATATCTTAGAACTAAAGAGCAAGGAAGAAATCGAAAGAATTTGCCACAAAGAATTCTTGGAAGATGGTAGAGTATGTCAGAAAATTCCTAGCTCTCCAGATTTCCTCCCAAAACAAGACAAAATAGCACCTCAGGGTCAACATAGAGTGGCAAAAAATAAACAAGAGTTGGGGCAGATCAGTGGTCCTCCTGGGACAACCAGAGAAGATCCAAAGAAAGATCCTAGGATGAAGGTTTGACCAGAGTTAAGGGCAAACACTTCCAAGCTAGCTTTGTTTAAACAGCAAGCGGCAAACCCTGGGGGCACTTGGATTGGGAACTAGCCTCAACTTCAGTCACAGGAATTTTCCTGTGACTCCCTGACAGTGTAGAGAGTCTGGTATCTGAATGGGGGAAGATTGAGGGAACCTCTGCTGATAAGGGATGCCAGGCCCAGCTGTGCTGCTGAGATGTGGTCCTGGGTGAGAAGAAACTAGCACATGACCCATGAGTGTAGAAGTAGTGGGGCAGGGCTGCTGCTGGCTGCAGGCACTTACAGAAGAGCTGAGGTCTTGGTCTTGGTTCCAGACCAGAGGGGAAAACTGAAGGTCACAGCCACTGGAGGGTTCTCAGGGAGCAAGAGTATTTCCAGCATAGTGTGCTGCGGGCCCCTAGCTGTGGCTTGGAGGGGAAAAGAAGTGCAGAAGTTGCACCTAGGACAAAGCTCAAAAAATACCAGTAAGAAGGACCAGAGGCCAGAGGCACCATCCCCCACACCCCAGACTTAGAGGTGATTATAATAATAAGCTGCTAAACATTTTTTTAAATGAGCAGGCAAAGGAGAAAGAATCCAACCACAGACAGTTATTATGGGTACAGAGAAGACCAGGCTTGGTCTTCAGAGGAGAATACTAAAAAAAATCCTCTCCTACCCCGAAGAATGATGTCAAACAATCACCTGCCCAAAAAGAATTTATTGAAAAAAAAGACTTCAAAAATCAAGTAAGAGAGATTGAGGAATTTTTTTAAAGTAAGAACAATCCAAGAAAAACAAGAAAATTATGAAAAGAAAATCAACCAGAATCTTAAGGAAGAAAATGACTCCTTAGTTAGAATTGGGCAAGGGGAAGCCAGTGAAGTTATAAGAGATCAAGAAATAATAAAACAAAATAAAAGAATGAAAAAATAGATGAGGATATGAAACATCTTATAAGACAAATAACTGATCTGGAGAAGAGATCAGGAAAAGAAAATATAAAAATAACTGGAGTACCTGAAAATTACAATCAAAAAAAAATCTCAAGACAATAATATGAGAAATAATTAAAGAAAATTGTCCTGAAGTGCTGGAACACAAAGGGAAAGTAAAAATCACAAAAAGTCCAGCAGTCATCACCTGAAAGAGGTCCCTAGAGGAAAACCTACAGGAATATCATAGCCAAATTCTGAAACCTCTAGGTTAAGGAGAAAATATTATGAGCAACAAGAAAAAACAATTCAAATATGGTGGAGCCACAATTAGAATTACACCAAAGCAGTGGCTACACTGAAAGATCACTGGTCTTCGAACACTATACATCAAAAAGCAAAAGATCTGGAGTTATGTCTGAAAGTATCTTACCTAGAAAAGTTAAATATAATCATGAATGAAAAAAAATAGACATTCAGTGAATCAACAGACTTTTGATATTTTACTGCAAAAAAGACCAGAACTAAATAGAAAATTTGACATACAAAATCCAAGAGAAATATAAGGTAAATATTATTAAAGACTAATGACAAGGGACTCAGTAAGGAGAGACCGGTTTACTTTTAATATATGGAAATGGAAACCATAGGTCTAAGGTTGTCATTAGTAATTGGATAATTTGAAAGAAAGAGTGGGGTAGAACTGAGTATGATGTGATTATAAAAAGCAGAAAGATGTAGGCAAAGGCAAAAAAAGAGTAATTATCTTATACAAGTGAGGTGTGAGAGGAAGAACTGATACAGAGGAATTAGCTGGGGGAGGAGGGTGGGTAGTTCTGGAACCCTATTTTTATTAGGAATGAATTAAGGAGGGAGCAATACGTATATACATATATATATATATATATATATGTATGTGTGTATATATATATATATATATATATATCTAGAAGAGTATACAAGTCTTCTAAATTCAGAAAGATATAGGAGGGCAAGGGGATAGGGAGGAAGGAGAGTATAAGGGAGGAATATAAAATGTGATAGGGAGGAGTGCAGAAGAGTGTAGATTAATGGGAATGGGATAAAGAGGGAACAACATATAAATTTAGAAGAGTATAACATCTTCCAAATTCAGAAAGAAATAAGATAAGGGGATAGGGTGGAGAGAGAGAGAGAGAGGATAAGGGAGGGATTCTTGGAGGGGGGTAGGTTAAAAAATAGGAGGGCAAGGTATAGGTAAAAGTTAAGTAGAGGAGCAAGGAGGGATAGGAACAGGGTGAGAAGGATAGTGAGGAAAATAGGAAGGATGAAAACATACAAGTAATTATAGTTTAGAATGTGAATATGATGAATTTACTCTTAAAAGGGAAACTGAGAGCAGATTAAAAATTTGAATTCAAAAACATGTTGCTTTTAGGAAATGCTATAAAAATGAGAGATACAAATACAAAATATAGGTCAGAAGTAGAATTTATTGTGTAAAAAAAGCAGAGATAATAATCATGATCTCAGATGAAATCAAAGCTAAAATCAGATTTAATCAAAAGAGAAAATAGGGAAGCCACACTATGTGTCAGCCATATTAATCAATAGTTTTAGACCTGTTTCAACAATCTGGCTAGCAGCTTCTGTGGGGGTGTAAGATCCACCCACAGCCAGCACCCAGAAAGCTGCCAACACCACAGGTTCTTTTAATCTGCTTAACTAAGGAAAGCAAGGTGAAGGGGTTGACAAGCTTACTTTAATTCAGCATACAAATATCATTCACTTACTTCAAGGGAAAAAGCCAGCACCCTGAACTTCAGAGCAAATTACAAACAAAGCACAAACATCAACAGACAGACCCAATACGGATTCATAGTTACCAACATCTAGGTTCAGCCCAGGAGCTCAGAACAAGGGTTGGCCCAGAGTCACACGTGCCACCACTGCTGCGGGAATGAGCTCCAAAGAAAGGACAGCCAACCCCTGGTTTTATATCTTTTTCAGGGTCAGGGGTGAGTCACACATATGACTCACCCATGTGACCTAGAATCATCACAAAGAGACCACTTAAACCCATGTGGTCTAAAAGCCTTTGCTGTCCCAGATATGTAAACTAGGCCCTCCCTGGAGTTACCCCACCTTGGGACCCACCTTAGTTGCCAATCCACACCCAGTAAGGTGTTACACCTAATAGGGGTTTGGGCCTGGGGCTTAGCACCTAGTAAGGCACAATGAAATATACTGAGTTACTCAAAGGGAACAAAAGCCAAACTATTCAAGGGCACTTGGTTGAACTAAGTGCTAAGGAGCCGATTTTGCTTACCAACACAAGACCATATAAAATAACTAGACAGAATAAAAAAATATGAGAGTATACCTTCCAAAACAGACACAGGAGCTATACGAATATATACACAGATCTAAAAAATTGAAGTAATATTTATTGTGCATGGGTAGGTAAAACTAATATTAAAAAAATGACAATTTTACTTAACTAATCTATTTATGTAATATAATCCCAATTCAATTACTAAGAATTATCTTACTGAGTCAGAAAAAATAATAACAGTGTCCATTTGGAAGAGCAGAGGGTCAGGAATTTCTAAACTAGGTTAAAAATTAATTGGAAACTGAATAACCCAATCCTAGGGAATAGGATGGTCAAAGAAAAAGTCATAGAAACATAATTAATGACTTCATTAAAGATAATTATAACAATGAAACAACATATCAAAGCTTGTGAGATTCAGGCAAGCAGTACTTAGAGGAAATTTTATATCTCTAAACCCTCCAGCAACAAAAGAGAAAGAACAGATCAATGGACTGGGAATACAGCTAAAAAAAACCTAGAATACCAACAAATTCCCCCCCCCCCATTAAACATTGTTATAAAAATCCTGAAAATCAAAGAAAGGAGTAACACAATTTAAAGTTAAAGAAAAACCATTAATTAATAAATAAAACTAGGAGATGTTTTTTTAAACAAAATAGGTAAATTATTAGGTAATATGATTTTTAAAGAAAGAAAGAAGAAAACTAAATGACTAGTGGAAAAATTAAAAAGGGAATTCACAAGCAATGAAAAAAGAAATAAATGCAGTATTAGAAGCTAATTTACACAACTATATGCTAATAAAAATTACATAAATGAAATAAATATTTACAAAAATATAAATTGCCCAAGTTAACAGAAGAGGAAATAGAATACTTAAATAATCTAATCTTAGAAAAGGAAATTGAACAAGCCATAAATAAACTCCCAAAGAAAAAAAACCTAGAATCAGATGCATTTATAAGTGAATTCTAAAGATCCTTTTAAGAATAATTTCAATGCTATATAAACTTTTTGAAGATGGGATCCTACTAAATCCTTTCATGATATGATTTATTGATACCTAGACCAGAGGGAACCAAACAAAGGAAGAAAACTATAGACCATCCATTAGACAAATGAATAGTGATGCAAAAAAATTTTAAATAAAACATTAGAAAAAAATTGCAGCAATATATTACAAAGATCATACCCTATGAGAAGTCAAGATTTATACTAGGAATATAAGGCTGGTTCAATATAAGGGGAACTACAAGCCTAACTGACCGTATCAATAACAAAACCAACAAAAATCATATGGTTTTTCAATAGATGAAGAAAAACCTTTTACAAAATGCAATGCCTATTGCTATAAAAAAAACCCACTAGAAAACATAGGAATAAATAGAGCTTTCGTTAAAATGGTAATTTAACTTCTCTTAGTCTTAGTTCCACATCTATAAAACAAGGAGGTTAAACTACATGACCTTTATGGTTCCTTCCAGCTCTAAATATATGATTCTGTGTCCAAAACAGAATTCATTTTCTTTACCCTAAACCCTACCCACTTCTCTATTTCTGTTGAAGGTATGTGCCACCAGCCTTCCAGTAACCCAGGTCATCCACAACTCTTGACTCTCCTTCTTACCTAATCTAGCTAAGTCTTGTGGACTCTACCCTCCTCCATCTCTCACATCCATTCCTTTCATTTACATGGTCACCTGGGTAAGGTTCTTATCAACTAATTCCAAGATTGTTGTAATATGCTCCTATTTGATTTCCCTGGTTCCAGTCTTTGTCCTTTCCAATTCATTCACTTGACTAAACAACCAACAAAACGGTGTTTCTAAAGCTTTGGTCTGACCAAGTTACTTTGCTGCTCAAAAGGTACAGGCCTCTGTCTCACATTTAGAATACTTCACAGTCTGACTCCAGCTTAATTTTCCAGACTTAATACACATTATCCCTCTCTATACGTCACCTTGTAAGCAAATTGGCTTACTTGCTATTCCTTATAAACAATATTCCATTTACTGTCTTTCTGACTTTGCCTGTAATGCATGACCTCCTTCCTTACCTCCACTCCCTAGAATTCTAGCTTACTTCAAAACTCAGTTCAAGTAATCTTGTCTATATGAAGCCTTCACAGATACCCACAAATTGCTAGTATCCCCCAGATTACATTGATTTATCTTAGTATTTACTTATATGTATACGTGTTATTTCCCCCAATAAAATGGAAGCTCCTTGAGGGCAGGAACTGAGTTGTTTTTTTTTTTCTTTTTTGTATATCCTCAGAACCCAGCATATTGCTTGGCACATAGGTGGCCTTTAATAGGTGGTGCTTTTTGGCTAATTGCCTTTCCAAATGCATCAAAAGTTCTTTGAGGGCATGGACTATGTTTCATATTTCCTTTGTATCCCTGACACCTAGCACTAGTCTTGAACAGAAAGTAGGCACTCACTAAATGGCTGATATGAAATGACCAGAGATTTGGTCGTTACTTTGATTTTGCCAAAGGCCTCATTCAGTAGTTCTGTATGTACATTCGTATAACATGTGTGTTTAAATTCACATTAATCTGCCTAAGTGGTACCATATGTTCTCATGCGTTTAAAAATATGTCTTTGTTACAATTCCGTCTTTAAAAAGACAATCAGGAGTATGCACATAAGGAAAAAAGAATTATCTCCTACGTATATAGGGCAGACACATAGCACATTATCAGACTAAAATGCAAGTAGGTATCTATAAACAAACGGTATTTTCTAAAGTGCCTAAAATGTTATTTTAAAGAGAATAGCAATGTCCACTCCATGCAGGAAATAGTTCTAAAAAGTCAGAAAACTATGGACATGGACCTATAAAACATAATAGTCCAGTATTTTAATTGCAGACCCTAGTTAACCTCAAGAATTATAATGTAGTTTGATATAAAAATCTGATCTTTGCATTCCAGGGAAATGAAAGCTCAATTCCAGTATTTGTTAAAGGTCCACCTTTTAATATATCAGTCTAGAAGCTGAAGACAGCTGTTGGGTTTATTTTTGACATTATTACATTTATATCAACTGTTGATTTGGCTTTCATTATAGTACTGTGGAATTTATTGTAGTGGGAATATAACATTGAGACAAACCCCATATTTATGTTCTGCAAATAACTTGACAGTCACTTCTAAGGCACCTCAACTCAGGTTCTAAATTTGAACTTGCGGTTTTGTATGCACGGTTATTTGCCGGCCCACGTTTGCATGCAGAATCACATGCTGCCATGATTTGGGCATTGTTTGTTGTGGCTACAAGTAATGGGTCAAATTTTCAGCCTATTTAACTTCATGTTCTGTCTCTTTATCGCCAAAATTTTGCTAATCGTCTGGTTTTGTCTCCACTGTACGTCAGTCATTTCCATTCAAAGCATATGGAAGCTGGAAAGATATCCTGAAGTTTCTGTTAGATTTACATTCAGATTTATAAATGTCCACAATTTTTTTGGCAAGGTGTCATCTTACAGATATAGATCCAAACCTAATTTCCCATTTATACCATAAAATTCAGATGCATGTTGTCTTACAGAAATAAAAAATTATGCTGCTGATCTAATGCTGATGCATTATGTACTTTGAGTTGTCTTCCTAGTAATGAAATAGGTTAGTGTATTATTGAAATGGTTGACCAGTAATAAAAATGATAATAATATCTAGCATTTACATACTGTCTATTATATACCAGACACTGTGCTGAGCATTTTATAAATGTTACTTCTCTTGAGTATTAGAATATATGTAGTCTGGCCATGTAGAATGGTAGAATTGTTTGTAGCCAGAGCTCTAGATTTGGACTTAAGGCCTGGGTTTAGATTCCAGCTCAGATGCTTAGTAGTTATAGAATTCTGCTAGGTCATTTAGAGTCTCTATGCTGATTCTCTGAGTTCCATCATCCATTAAGTGGAGATGGTAATAGCACCCATCTCACAGGGCTGATGCGAAGGGAAAATGAAAAAGACTGCAGTACTTTGTAATCCTTAAAGTGTTATATAGAGGGAAGATATTATCATTATTACTATTATTGCTGTTATTAATTCATATCAGCATCCAATCCATGACTTCTACCTTCTGATCTGACTTATCACATTCGGTATTCCATTCGGTATATCAAAGGTGCTGGAGGAGACTTAAGCTTGAGGCTTTCAGGAAAATTTGTTTTTACCTTCTCAATTGCTTAAAAAATGTTGTTGATTTAAAAAATATTTTCTCTTCTAATGGACTTTTCTTTGGATCTCTCCTTTGATAGACTCCTATGAACCAGGCTTCCACACGTTCCCACTGCATTTTCACCATTCATATCTCAAGCAAGGAACCAGGCTCTGCAACTGTCCGTCATGCCAAACTCCATTTGGTTGACCTGGCTGGTTCAGAGCGGGTTGCAAAGACTGGAGTTGGAGGCCAGCTTCTTACAGAAGCCAAATATATCAACCTTTCCCTACACTACTTAGAACAGGTAAAACCAACAGCGTGAGCACATAGTTCTTGCTTTACCTTGAAATTGCTTGTTAAACAAAAATATTGTTAATAAACTCTCCCCATCTTTTTTTTTCTCGAGGAAATGCACATAGTACTAATTCCTTTTACGTTAGACTTTATTAGAAGAGCTCTGGAATTATAAAATAGAGCTGACTAAATGGCAGCTTTCTGAACTGCTGGTGGTTTCTTGGATTTGGAGTGGTTGGATACAGTTCCTTTCAGCATTCTTGCTCTTCTGTACTCCTCTGCAAACCATCTGCCGCACACCACATCCTCTTTACTTATTCATTCATCTAACACATGTTTATTTAGTGTTCACTTTATTCAAGGTGCAGCGCTAGGTGCTGTAAGAAATTCAAAGGAGAATTATCCTCACACAATCCTCACCTTAATGGAGTGTGTAGGCTAGTAGGGGAGGTAAGGCATGTTTGTAAATAACCACACACACACACACACACACATTATATATGAATAACTATAATACAAGGCATAATGCAAAAGCATAAGAGAAATATAGATGCTATGGTATTTCAGAGAGCTAATAATAGTAGCTCGTACGTTTATGATACTTTAGCAATAATAACAATAATATCTAACATTTATCTAGTGATATACTATGTGCCAGGCACTGTGCTAACTGCTTTACAATTATAGTTTCATTTGATCCTTACAACAACCCTGGGAGGGAGGTGCTATTATTATCTCCATTTTACAGATGAGGAAACTGAGGCAGAGAGAGATTAAGTGACTTAATTCAAGACCATACAGCTAGTGTCTGAGGCCAGATTTAAACTTAGGTCTAGCAATTAGATCTACTGGGCCACCTATCTACCCCATATTTGCATTTTTCTCATAACAACCCTTTGAGGCAGGCAACATAAAGATTATTTCCTTAACTATTTTATAGTTAAGAACAATGAAGCTCATAGAACAGAAATGATTTGCCCAGTTTTATGACTCTTGAGTCAAAAAATATTAACTCTCTTTTGCATTGGGCCTTAGAGGATGGAGTTAGAGTGGAGGTGTTTTTCTAAGCCTATCATATTCATGTTTTCAGTAGTTGCTAGTCTGCCTGGCCATTCAAAGAACTATCAAGCACAGGGAAGACAAATAAAGCTCAAAGCCTTTGGCAGTCAAGGTCGCATCTCTCCCAGTGACCAGCTTCATTACTGTGGCTCACCCCCAACTCTCACAGATGCAAAGCTCAGAATGACACATCTCCTAGAGTTGGTAAAAATGTGTTGTACCACTATCAAAATAAATTATCTGATAGGAAGTAAGGAGCTATTGATGGGTTCTGAACAAAGAAATAGCATGATAAGCTTAAGTCTTGGGAACATAAATTTAACAGCATTGTGTAGGATAATGATTTAAGTGAGTGATGTTAAACTTGAGGTACTGGGGTGGTTTCAAGGCTGTAATTGGAATTGCTTTTTGGGATCTGAAAGTGATATGGAACTATTGATAAAGATTTGGAATTCATCTACATAGATATTATCATTGAAATCACAGGAACAGACGAAATCAATGTGACAAAATAGGGAAAAATCAGAACCATAGGAAATGCCAGCATTGATGATGTGGGAAGAAGAAGAATGAATAGTAGAAGAAAAAAGAAAAATAGCAGTGAATCAAATAGGCCAGAGAACCAAAAAGAATATAATGATAATGAAAATAAGAAGAACTTGCACTTATATCATTCTTTAAAGTTTGTGAAACATTTTACAAATATTATCCCATTGGTTCTCACCACAAGGCTTGGAATTAAGCATTATTATTATTTCCAATTTTACAGATGAGGAAACTGAAACAGAGGTTAAATGACCTGTCCAAAGTGTCACAGACAATAAGTGTCTAAGATGGATTTGAACTCAGGTCTGCTTGACCAGAAATCCATATCTAAATCCACATCTAGTGCCCTATCCACTGTACCACCTAGCTGCCTTGTGCCTATTATGATATAGAAGCTGAAAGAGAAAAGAGTTTCAAGAAGAAGGATTGGTCAGTAGTGTTAAATGTGACAGAGAGGTCAAGAGGGATGAGAACTGAGAAGAGGCCATTGGACTCAGCAATCAGGAGGTCATTGGTGCTCTTTATGAAATGCAGTTTCAGTGGAGTGGTGGGGATAGAATCCAAATTGTAAAGAGTTAAAGGATGAATTAATGATGGAATAGAGACAGAGATCACACACGACTCTTTCAAAAAGTTTGACAATGAAGGAGAGTAGGGACAGTAGCAAAATCAGGGGAAGAATTTTGGGGGATAGAGAAGACATGAGTGTGTTTGTTGGGAAAGGAGGAAGAAACTTAGGACACAACAGAAGGGACTGTTGATGGAGAGGACCTTTTCCTATCTAACCAAAGCCACCATACTGCACTTTCATTTCTTAATTTGACTCACAAGAAAAGGATGCACTCATCTCATCCAAGTTTTTGTTAGTCATTTCAGTTGTGTCCCATTCCTCACGACTCCATTTGGGGTTTTCTTAGCAAAGACACTGAAGTGGTTTTCCATTTCCTTCTCCAGCTCATTTTACAGATTAGGAAACTGAAGCAAACAGAGTCAAGTGACTTTCCCAGGGTCACACAGCTAGTAAGTCTCTAAGGCCAGATTTGAACTCATTTCTTCCTGACTCCAGGCCACTGTGCTACCTAGCTGCTCATCCAAGTAGATGTTCCCAAATAAGTTAAAAGTTTGATATTCAAAGAGCTTGATTACTTTCTGAGCCTGAAGGAGATGAAAAAAACACGAGGGAAGATTTGAAAGGGGAACTACAGAGTCTGTTAGCAAAATACAAGGGCTTAGATGTCATCAGGGTAAAGGATGTAAGGAAACTAAACCCTTTCACTGCCTCATAAATCCTTTTGAGGTTAAGGTAGTGAATGGGAGCTGTCCTAGTGCCAAATTTTTTGAAAAGGAGAAATGAGCTGACAAAGTAGAGTGAGTGAATGTCAAGAAAAGCCTGATCCAAACATAGGCATGCAGCTTAGTCTTAATGAAGTCCTGGAGTCAGATACCAGAAACAAAGTACTCAAGTGGTCCAGACTGGCATAGGACTAATAATAATTTAAATTTTTAGATGACATGTAGTATTCCTGAGCTACTTCTGGCTCAGCTTTGACATCAAAACATTATAGTCTCGACATTCACTAGAGCTTCTTTGGAACGTGTATGAAGGATGGTGTGGTGGAAGGAGCTCTTAACGTGTATTAAGGAGAGAGATGGGTTGAATCCTGCTTCTGGCAATTAACTAGCTGTGTGACTATAGACAATTCCCTTAACTTCTCTGAGCTGTAAAGTGAAGATCGTAATGCACAGAGTACCTGAGAATCAAATGAGATAATATTTTGCATTTTGCAAAACTTCAAATATTACATAGATATCAATTATCATTATTGATAATTTCCAGTGGTGCCTCTTGCCCTTATAATATACCCGATAATCATTTGTTCATGCAAAATTATGGTTATTGGTTAAGAAACACTCCTTGAGACAGACTTCCAACCAACCACAGTTGCCCAAGAGAAACTATTTCTTTTCCCAGTCAAAGATAAAGGAAGCTTTTTTGTTCTTGGTTTTCTATTTCTGTCCTTTTTAATGGGATATCCACAAACTAATATCAAACTTTCCCACCCCTCTTCCTCTTCTCACTGCTTTCCACATACTCACATATACACTCACTCATACACATGTACTCATACCTCATTATCCACGGACGCTAATGGCATTAGCTTCAAACAATACAGACCTCAGCTGTAGTGTTTGCCAACTATTCTGAAAATCTGTTTCCAAACCTTTGGGGTTCATTTCTTTACTAATTTTTTTTACCAGCTTCCGTTAGAAAACAGAGCCCTCTATCAACAAGATTTCTTAGCCTCTCCACTTGAACACTAAGAAGGACATATGCTCACATAACTATTCACATGTGCTGTCATGAGTCATATGTCAATTAACTCTCAATTATTTGCACATAGGTTGTCCCTTTTTTAGATTATCCACCACCAGGACTCTGATTCCATTAGTGCATATAATCAATTAATAAGCATTTGGTATACATTTGCAATATGCCAAGCAATGTGCTAAGCTGGGGATACAGTGAGAATGACTAAGTTTTAAATAAAGCAGAACTATGTTTTATTTATTTTTATATCTCCCTCCATTCCCTAGCAAAATGCTGTATACATTGTTGGTGCTTAAGGATTATTTATCAAATTTTTGTTTTTGTTGATGATTGCCTATGCAAATATATAAGCACTAATAAGAAAGACTGAAAAAGGCAAGAAGTAATGGAAGAGAGAGTGAGATTTACAATAAGAAAGATCAAAAAGCTATGAAGAAAATAGAGTGTAATGGCAAGCAAAGTGGGACTTTTTTCTTTTGTTTTGGAGTGCTTCTCAGCCTGAAGGCAATCAAATGCCTTTGAGTCTTGCCTTTGTTTCAATCAAGAGTCTTTGCTTTCATCAAGAGTCTTTGATGACCTGCTTAAGTCACAAGAAAGCCCCAGGCCTACACTTTTTACTTACCAAGTGCTAAGCTCCAGGCCTACACTCTTTACTTACCAAGTGCTAAGCCCAGGACTACACCCTATCACTGATGGGGTGTGGAGCCCTCAGGGCCCTAAAGAGTATATGTGTACTCTGAAATTAGTATTTTGTTTTGGTAGCTTACCCATGGGAAGAGTGCTCCTGTGACTTGGCCAGATGAGACTCTGGCTAGCTGTTGGAGCCTTCCTGGCTTTGAAAAACCTAGATGTTGGTGCTTCTCTCTCTGATAACTATGTATGTAATGTCTTGGTCAGACAGCTAGAAGCCTGTCTATTGACACGTGTTTTTATTTGCTCTGTTTATATAATTTCTGCTTGTAATTTCTATTTATATTCTCTCTGAAGTTCAGGGTGCTGGCTAAGTCAATGATAAATTTGTGTTTAATTAAAGTAAGATTGTTAACCTCTTAAAGTTACTTTCCTTAGAAAAGCAGATCAAAGAATCGGTGCTAGCAGTCCTTTCTCTGTGTGCTGGTGTTGTTGGTCTTACAACCCCACAGTAGCTGCAAGTAACATTGTTGTTAGACAGATGTGTAAAAGATAATTGTTAATTAGCCATGGGAAAGAGTAGGCATGGGTATTAGAGAGCAAATACATAGAAGAGAAGATGAGGAATTGGTGGGGATAGTGCGAGAAAGTGAAAGAGACAGCAAATTGATAAAAAAAAAAGTAGATAATTAATTATGGAATTCAGTAATCATGAACTACAGGGACTCTTACAATGTATGTCACTTTAGCTAATACTATGTTTTATGACTTGTAAATCTGGGAATCTCTTATAGTAGGCTCTTGCAGGCCTCACTGATCCTCATATTAATTATAGCTTCAGTTTCTGGTTCATTTGAAATGGATGTAATGAGGAATACACTGTTAAGGCATTTCTATTCTTGTATTGGTTCTATACAGAATTGTGATTATCCTATTAGTTATATGTATGAGACCTCACACCTTCATAAAGGAGTATAGTTCTTTTGAAAGCTGAATGCACCCTGTTGTGTTTGTAAGAAAATGGCATTCTGTTTGCCAGAATTTTGTTGGTTTTGGAGTTGTCCTTGTGAATGCATTGCTTTTTCCAAGTTTCCTCAAAAACACTTTTAAGCCACAATAGCAGGGTATGCTTTGGCCCCAGGAACTGAAAGTCAATGAGAGAAAAAGAAATGAAGAAATCCATACTCATTCTAACTGTGAACCTCATAGAGTGCCCCTGGTGTGACCTGTGACTCTATCAGCACAAACATCAAGTGAGAAACCACTGCAAAAATGAAAGTTTTTGCTCCCTAGATCTATAGAAATCAGAAGCTAGGGTAGATTTCAACCATTTATTACACATGTGGGACTCTTTTTTTAAGAGAGTAAGAATTTAAGTTTCTACTTGGCTTTCATTAGAAGTGTAATGTGTGGGAGAAAAATTAATGTTGTTGATGCCAATTGTAACCACTCCTAATCTTTGTCCATTTTCGGAGGATAACTTTCCATACTCTTGTGAGCTTTCAAATAAAAAAAATCATTAAATAATAAAGTTAGTGATTTCAAGCAGTTTAGAGAAAATTTAAGTATGGTATGAAGTTAGATTCTGTCTCGACATTAAACTGAGGTAAACTAAATTCAGAAAGCATTTATTAATTCCCTGCTGTGTACAGTGCACTGGGCATAGAAAGAAGGGTATGATATAATTGCTGTTCTCAAGAAGCTTATACTTTAGTAAGTTCAGGATGTTTTCTAAAACATTCAGCTTCGTTTTTATAAATGTAAGCACTGAATAGGGGTGAAATTTGGAAAGATTTCCTTGTTTTATTATGGCTACCTCCCACCAATTCCTAAACCCTACTATCTAAAAAGGTAGTCTGTTTTCTCTTCAACTTAGGAAGGCCTGAGTCTCTGCTAGAAATGAAACCAGACTTCCTCCCGCCCATAAAGGGTATATAATTTTTGATTTCAGTGGGGAGTTGGGGGAAGAGTTTACAGTTTTGTGTGGTATCCTCCTGGACCATCTTTGACTTACTTAAGCTCTAAGGTCAGACCCAGAACTAACTACTTTGGACAGAAGATTGTTTAGGTCTGAACTAGATTTATAAATCCACACATTGAATCTTGAACCAAATCAATCTTTTGAGATGAAGGAAGGAAAATTCAAAAATCTGAGCTTTTTCTCTCCACATTTTTCTCGATAAAAATCTACTATTTACCTGCTAATTTGTAGGAATATATTTAAAGTATAGGGGCACAAATATATACAGACTTGGCTACTTGCTGCCTATGTGACATTAGGCAAGCCATTTAACCTCCTCATCTGTAAAATGAGGAGTTTGAACTAAATGATTTCTAAGGTCCCTTCTAACTTTAAATCCTGTATTCCTAATAGGTGTTGTGCCAACTTTTATTGTCCTTGGAAATTATAACATATTATTATTATATATTGCCTTATGTGAAGAAGAAATGATTGTCCAAATTTGAAGCCAATAAGAGTGTCAGTTTCTCACAGCTGATTTTAACTAATTTTCCAGTTGAGACAGAAAAGACTCTGTATTACAGCATTATCCTGTATCCATGGGATTAAAAATGCCCTGAGGTACTCAAGTACTCAAAGAAACTAGTGTAATGCTTTATCTATAGGAGACATTCAGTCATTGTTTGTTGAGTGAATGAATGAATGAATGAATGAATGACTATTAAAGTTCATAGCTCCCGATTTCCCTTTGCTTCATGCCACCATTATTCCCTCTACAACCCTTCTTCTTTAAGGGAGTTGAAATCAAATCGACATTGACATTGCTTCTGAAAAAGGTGTGTTAATGAATGGTCTTGTTGTTCCATTCACTGTCCCTGTGACTTTCCAGGCCAAAACACTATACTAAGACAGAAAGGAAGGCCAACATAATCCATGCCCTCAGAGGAGTTATATTCTAATAGGAAGTAATGGGATCCTTCTTTCACTACATGTTTTAATTCCTGTGATGATAATAATGCATCTTATATGCCCTTCGGAGACAGTTAGGTGGCCCAGTGGATAAAGTGCTGAATCTGGAGTCAAGAATACCTGAGTTCTAATCTAGCTGTAGATACTTCCTAGCTGTGTAACCTCAGGCAAGTCACTTAATATACGTTTGCCTCAGTTTTCTCAACTGCAAAATGGGAATAAAAATAGCACCTACCTCCCAGGGTTGTTGTGATTATCAAATGAGATCTTATCTGTAAATGTTTAGCACAGTGCCTAGCAAACAGCGGGTACCATATAAATGCTATTATTATTATTATTATTATAAAACAACTCATGTATGAGCATACATACTTCAACAGACTGTGATTTCATCCTCACGAATAGTCTTTTTACCAACACAGATTGTAATCCATAGCAGATTATTTCATGTGTTGCTGTGAGCCAACCCTCTGGTAATGAGCTCTAGACTGGTCCTAGGATGATAGACTTACAAATCCATCCCAGGCCAGTACTAAATGTTTTCACAGTTTAGTTAGGCCTGATAGAGCTTGGGACTTACTGGCATAATCCTTAAGAACCCAGAGTCAACTCTATGTCACATGAAGCATCTGATTTGGTCTATAGGGGAGGATATACATGTCTATACTTTCTTTTCCCCAAGTGATAAGCTAGATTCTCTGTGCTATGTTTACATTGTTTCACGGAATAAACTGATGCTTTATTGTATATGTGTATGTATACATACATACATATACATATATAGTTATCTTAATGAACAGCAGGTATAAGAAATTATCCTAAATGGTTGCTTTTGTTACTACAGTGAATGCATTAATTTTTTTGTATATTCTATGAGATTGCAGGTCAGCTTGCTTCAATAATTTGTTTATTATGGCTAATGTAATGCCAATGCTGTTATACTTCATCACAGGTTATAATTGCCCTTGCAGAGAAACACCGATCCCATATTCCCTACAGGAACTCCATGATGACCAATGTACTGAGGGACAGCTTGGGAGGAAACTGCATGACAACCATGATTGCTACGCTGTCGTTAGAAAAAAGGAATATCGATGTATGTTGCCTCTTTCTATCAGCAATCTTGGGCTTGGTTTACATTTGGCAAGGAGAGTGGGTCTGAGGAGTTATAGTTGTATTTCTGCTTTTTCTATGGGGTTGGGACCTGCCTACTCTCTAAATGTCCTAAGAAATCAGCCTCTCTTGATTACTTATATACATCCTAGTCTAGTAGTCATCCTACTAGAAAATTTTAATCATTTATTATGTATTCATTTTGAGAAATATCCTTTTTACTCAGCTTCCCAAATTTCTAGGACATAGCAACTAGATTAGTTCATATGTTCAGTGGACTGAGAGAATTGCTGATAGGTCCTTTCCGCCTTCAGCCCTGGTTTTTCAGACTGCAGGTACTTTAAAGCCACTGCTACAGAGTGGTCTGGCCCACGTAGATTACTTCTCCATCTAAGATTTCCTGGTAGTGTCCAAGAGGTTATTTACATATCGTGTGCCTCAAGCACCAGCTACTGTTCAGTCTGGTCTGCATGAGGTGATGAAGGCAATCTCCAGCAAAACTAGGAGGCTTCTGACTGAGGGGAGGGCCTAGAATGCATTCCAGTAATTCACACTTGCATAGCATTTACTTGAAGGTTTACCTGTCCTCATAGCAGTCTTGTGAGGTAGAATGTGTAAGTACTGTTAATCCTATTTTAGGGCTCCTACACTTCAGAGCCAACACTTGATTCTTATCCCTCCTGACTCTCAGTTCTCAAGCACAGTTTCTTCCAAATCCTGGTGGCAGCTTGCAAATATAATCTAAGATAAAGTAGAGAGATGTGCTGCTTTTGTGAGATTTTCCCCAATGCATTTGGAAATTTTGCAGTTGATTATAACTTGTATGAAGTTGATTGAAAAGATCAGTAGGAAGATAGTGGCTCTTTAATCACTTTTCCTAATGCAGCAGATCAGGAGGGATTTCAATTTTAATAACCACTTAGAGCAATAGAATCTCCTCCATTCAGTGTGCAATGATTATTCTATTAATCCAAAAATAAAAACAGTCATTATGAAGCATAATCTAGAACAGTTGTCTCCATGGAGGGTGTAGGTGCATCCAGAGGGGCATGGCCTGACCCCAAAGGGTGTGTTATCAACCAATCCAAGGGTGAAAATTTAAGTGACAACCACCCTCAGCAAAGCTGAGCTAAGCATGGCAATTGTCTTTAACACAATCATACTCATCCTTTTCCTGCTAAAACAGAGGTCAGCAAACTACCTCCTTAGGGCCAAATCCTGCCCTTTGCCTGTTTTTGTAGGGCCAACGACCTAAGAATGGTTTTTTACATCTAAAAATGCAAAAAGCTTATTTTAAAAATGTAAAAACCGTTGTCAGTTGGGAGCTATACGAAAGCAAACAAGCAAACTAGATTTGAGCAGCAGGCTGGATTTGTCCATATGTAGTACGCTGACCCCTACCTTAAACTCTCCCACTCTTCTCTCATCTCCCAGTCTTCCCTTTCTGAACTTGTCCTTTACATTTTGGGTAACATGGATTGATGTCACACAGGATACACAGGCAAGGATGAATTGCAATAGATCACAGATCTAATTATATCCTCTTCCTCCCCTCCCCAAACTGAACCATTCTCCAGATTTCTGTGTTATTGTCAAAGCTTCACTATGTTTCCAGTCACTTAATTTCATACCCTCTGAGTTCTCTTTGAGTCTGCCTTATCACTCACTGGATGTATCAGATGGGTTACCAAATCTCTTCATTTCTACTTCCCCATCTCTTGCACCTGAGAGGAAGCCATGGCATAGTGGAGACATGCTCTCAGAGCCCAGAGAATCCAGGTTTAGGTCTTCTCTCATGCTTGTACACATAGTGGTTATGAGACCCCATTGTTCTAGGCAACCCTCTAAGACTCTAAGTTACAAATTCTCTTATCATCTCTAAGACTACAAGCTACACATTTTCTTATAGTATCTAAGACTATAAGAGAAAGTGCCCATCTGCATCCGTAGAAGTAGTTTCTTCATCTGAGAGTTCCATATATCCTGAAATTACAAGGCCAGTTCCTCTCACATCAGTCCCCTCCAACTCACTTAGTCACCATGAAGGCCTTCATCACCTAATTGGTATCCCTGCCTTGAATCTCTCTTCTCTCCAGCTTCACCTCCACATTGCTAACAAATTGATTTTTCTAGTGTTAGGTCTCATCATGTTACTTCCTTACTCAATAAATTCCAATGGTACCCTATTGACTTGAGGACAAACTTATCTCATCCTTTTTAGTTCTGTGTCAGTTTCATGGTGTACCTAATTTTAGACCAGAAGCACATGTGTATAATTTATAAATGAGTAAAAAACATTACATTTTGGGGGTTTGTGCTCCAAAAAATTTTTTCTTGATGGTATTAGTGATCAAAAATATTTGGAGACTGCTGCTCCAGATCAAGGACCTTGTGAAAATGAATATATTAGCTTTGTCTCCAGATGGTCCATTCAGTCATATTTTGGGTATCTTTTTTAAGCTATTTGCAAAAATAAAGTTTGAATAAGAGAGAAAATCCTCATCAATGATGACATTTTAAAGAGATATGTTATTTCTCTAGGAATCTATATCAACTTGCAGATTTGCCCAGCGAGTGGCCCTCATAAAGAATGAAGCTGTTCTCAATGAAGAGATTGACCCTAGACTGGTAAGAAGCTTTTAGTTGACTTTTTTTAGGGAAAAAGAGCTAGACAGATTGCTGCTGCTTTTCATGATGAGTCATTCCTCTTAGCTATTTTTATTTGCAGGTCTTAGGATTTTTTAGAAACGTCATCTGCTTTAACCTTCTGGGGGTAATTATAATTAACTTCTTTTTATGAAAGCTCATAAAGTCATGGGAAATCCTAATGGTCATTAGGAAAGAGAACCATACTTTACATAGCCCCTCTGTTATTTATCTCAGCATTTTTTTAGGGGCTAAAGACTTGCTTTAAGAATGGTTTTTAGGAATTGTTGATTGGTGGCTTCTTGTGATATAATAACAAATGTTGACTTTTTTTAATATTATTTTTTATTATTATTATTATTTTTAATTTAAATTTATTTATTTAACATATTTGGTTTTCAGCATTGATTTTCACAACAGTTTGAATTACAAATTTTCTCCCCATTTCTACCCTCCCCCCCACTCCAAGATGGCATATATTCTGGTTGCCCTGTTCCCCAGTCAGCCCTCCCCTCTATCACTCCCCTCCCCTCTCATCCCCTTTTCCCTTCCTTTCTTGTAGGGCAAGATACATTTCTACGCCCCATTGCCTGTGTATCTTATTTTTTAGTTGCATGCAAAAACTTTTTTTTTGAACATCTGATTTTAAAACTTTGAGTTCCAAATTGTCTCCCCTCTTCCCTTCCCACCCACCCTCCCTAAGAAGTCGAGCAATTCAACCTAGGCCACACATGTATCATTATGTATAACCCTTCCACAATACTCATGTTGTTAAAGGCTAACTACATTTTGCTCCTTCCCAACCCATCCCGCTTTATTGAATTTTCTCCCTTGACCCTGTCCCCTTTCCAAAGTGTTTGTTTTGATTACCTCCACCCCCATCTGCCCTCCCCTCCATCATCCCCCCCCCCTTTTATTTTTTTTTCTATCTTCCTCCCTCTTCTTTCCTGTGGGGTAAGATACCCAACTGAGTATGTATGGTATTCCCCCTCAGGCCAAATCTGATGAGAGCAAGGTTCACTCATTCCCCCCTCACCTGCCCTCTCCCCTCCTCCCACAGAACTGCTTCCTCTTGCCACCTTTATGCGAGATAATCCACCCCATTCTATCTCTCCCTATCTCCCTCTCTCAGTATGTTGCTCTCTCATCCCTTAATTTCATTTTATTTCTTTTAGATATCTTCCCTTCATCTTCAACTCACCCTGTGTCTGCTCTCTCTCTTTTACATATATATATATATATACGTATATATAAACACATATATATACACATACATACATATACACATAGATATATACATACATACACATTCACTTATATATATACATAAACATATATATATATATATGCATATTCCCTTCAACTACCCTAATACTGAGGTCTCATGAATCATACACATCATCTTTCCATGTAGGAATGTAAACAAAACAGTTCAACTTTAGTAAGTCCCTTGTAATTTCCGTTTCTTGATTAGCTTTTCATGCTTCTCTTGATTCTTGTGTTTGAAAGTCAAATTTTCTATTCAGTTCTGGTCTTTTCACTGAGAAAGCTTGAAAGTCCCCTATTTTATTGAAAATCCATATTTTGCCTTGGAACATGATACTCAGTTTTGCTGGGTAGGTGATTCTAGGTTTTAATCCTAGCTCCATTGACCTCCGGAATATCGCATTCCATGCCCTTCGATCTCTTAATGTGGAAGCTGTCAGATCTTGGGTTATTCTGATTGGGTTTCCACAATACTCAAATTGTTTCTTTCTGGCTGCTTGCAGTATTTTCTCCTTGATCTGGGAGCTCTGGAATTTGGCGACAATATTCCTAGGAGATTTCTTTTTGGGATCTATTTGAGGAGGCGATTGATGGATTCTTTCAATTTCTATTTTGCCCTGTGGCTCTAGAATATCAGGGCAGTTCTCCTTGATAATTTCTTGAAAGATGGCATCTAGGCTCTTTTTTTGATCATGGCTTTCAGGTAGTCCAATAATTTTTAAATTATCTCTCCTGGATCTATTTTCCAGGTCAGTGGTTTTTCCAAGGAGATATTTCACATTGTCTTCCATTTTTTCATTCCTTTGGTTCTGTTTTATAATATCCTGATTTCTCATAAAGTCACTAGCTTCCACTTGCTCCAATCTAATTTTTAAAGTAGTATTTTCTTCAGTGGTCTTTTGGACCTCCTTTTCCATTTGGCTAATTCTGCCTTTCAAGGCATTCTTCTCCTCATTGGCTTTTTGGAGCTCTTTTGCCATTTGAGTTAGTCTGTTTTTTAAGGTGGTGTTTTCTTCAGTGTATTTTTCAGTATTTTTTTGGGTCTCCTTTAGCAAGTCATTGACTTGTTTTTCATGGTTTTCTCGCATCCTTCTCATTTCTCTTCCCAATTTTTCCTCTACTTCTCTAACTTGCTTTTCCAAATCCTTTTTGAGTTCTTCTATGGCCTGGGGCCAGTTCATGTTTTTCTTGGAGGCTTTTGTTGTAGGCTCTATGAGTTTGTTGACTTCTTTAGGCTGTATGTTTTGGTCTTGTTTGTCACCAAAGAAAGAATCCAAAGTCTGAGACTGAATCTGGGCTCGTTTTCGCTGCCTGGCCATATTCCCAACCAACTAACTTGACCCTTGAGTTTTTCAGTGGGGTATGACTGCTTGTAGACTAACGAGTTCTATGTTCCACGTTTGGGGGGGAGGTGCCAGCTCTGTCAGACCCGCACTACTCCTTCCCCAAGAACCCCCAGCCTGGGCTGGGCTTAGATCTTCAGCAGGCTTTTCCACTCCTGCTCTGATCCGCCACTTAATTCGTCCCACCAGGTGGGCCTGGGGCCAGAAGCAGCAGCAACTGTAGCTGCCCCACCTCCACTGCCCCCGGGGCTGGAAGCCGAACTGAGAACTCCTTCCACTCCCGCAGCTTTTCCCACTAACCTTCTCCGCAGTCTTTGGTGTTTGTGGGTCGAGGGGTCTGGTAACTGCCGCAGCTCACATATTCAGGGCGCTAGGGGCCCCATCCGCCCGACTCCAAGTTTGGTTGTTCCACGCCGCTCAGGCTGGGCTCTGCTCCACTCCGTTCCCAGCTCCCAGCTCCCAGCTCCGTGTGGAATACACCTCACCCAGAGACCATCCAGGCTGTCCTGGGCTGGAGCCCTGCTTCCCTCTGCTGTTCTGTGGGTTCTGCCATTCTAGAATTGGTTCAGAGCCATTTTTTTATAGGTTTTTGGAGGGACTCTGTACGGAGCTCACTCTAGTCCCTGCTTACCAGCTGCCATCTTGGCTCCGCCCCCCTCCTGGAGACCAAATCTTGACTTTTAAAAACATTTTCCTCTGATAAAAAGAATTACTTGTGCTGATATGGAAGTTATAGTCTGTCCTTAAAGGCTGTTTGAGCAGGACATATGTTCTGACTAGGTCTAGTAAAGCAGTATGACCTGGCTACATAACTCACCTAATTTTCTCTTTTATGCCTTTGGAGAGTGTTCAATAAAACATCACTGAATGTTTAACATTTATTATTGTATCAGAGATTCATTTTTTTTTAACTTGCACCAAATGACCAAACTTTACATGGCAATGCTTTTCTTCTGCAAGCCATCTTCTCCAGTATTACCTTGCTCCTTCATTTTCTTTGGAATGAGGTGGATCCTTAAATCATGCATACACCACAAGCAGTGTGAGATCTCTCAAATCAGGATTTCTGCAGATTACAGCCTAAAAATCCAAACAAAACCAATCTAGTGATAAGTCTTTCTGGATTTAAGCTGGTTATCAAATGTCAAACATGTAGTTTATACTTAAAACCTTAACGACATTGCAGCATCTTCAAGAGATTGTTGCTCCCTAGCTTTTATTGTGATTAGTAACATAACCATAGCATGATAGATCATTGCAGCAGGACTTTTAACGGAGGATAAACTGAAATACTTGCCCTAGGTCAGTCAATTTTCCTGTTTTCCTAATTATCTTTTTATTACTAGCATTTTCTCCTCTCCTAAAAATTTTCATTCAAAGGGTGAAGGAAAATGCTCATGTGATCTTAGAATATTTTGATAGAACTATAGTTTCAAAATCAAAGACAGTGACCATATGTCCTGGTCATACCGTACCTGGAGGATCGTGCTTGTTTTAAGAAGTTTTTTTTTTTCAAGAAGAGAGTGACTAGGGCACTGGAGACCACCATATATACAGATTGATAAAAGGACTTGTTAGGGTTTACCTGGAGAAGAGAAGGCTTCGAGGGACATTATACTTATTGTTAGGTACCTGAATCAAAGTGAGGGGAGAAACTCAACTGAAACCTCCCCACTAAAATCCTGCCAATGTCTTATACTGAAATGGGAGTTTTCCTCTGTTATTGAAGGCGGTGTGAGCAGGATGTATACTCTGAATGGGACTGCTGAACTGAAAAGGCTTCATTGGCTCATTGATGACTATATTACTATTAATGGAGGATCAGCCTCTATCTAAGTTAGAGAGCTTTATCACTGGGTTGGCCACAGGGCAAAAAATTTTAGGTAATAACAAATTTTAAAAACCATGTGCTAAGGACATTTTTTCGGTGGAGAGAGGACTTAAACAATTAAATCATAAATACTTCAGGTATTCAAGTATTCAGGTTCTATGATAAAACAAGTAAACAAAGCCAAGTAAATATTATTATAGTTATTATTATGAATGCTGATGTTACTAGTATTTATAGGTGGCATTTATTTAGTATTTGATGGTTTATATGGGCTTTTAGCACTACAAGTCTGTGACACACATACTACAAGTATTCTCATCACTTTTCAAGTGAGGAAAGGCTCAGAGTGGTTAATTGGATTATAGTCTATCTATCTATTAAGTGATAGGCCAGGAACTGGAAATAAAATCTTCAATCACCCAAAGTACCCCCAAACATTTATTTTATATGCATGAGAGGATTATTATTGATTTTTAAAAAACAGCCTATACTAGATTTCATGCCATCTCGGAGAGGGGGGAGGGGAGAGAGGGGGAAAAGTTAGAACTCAAAATCTTATAAAATGAATATGAAAGCTAAAAATAAATGAATTTAAAAATACCCAATATAGTAAAACCAACAGTAAGGTCAATCTTATATTATATCTGAGATCACTGAGAACCTGCCTTCACTCTCCCACACCTGGAACCTAAGGAGATACTGGGTAATGAATGGACAGAGAGCAGACCTGGAGTCAGACACTAGTCACAGTAAGTTACATTTGTAGGAATGCATCATAACTACCCAGGACCTAAATCAGGTATAGCTGCAGCGCCATACAGGAAAGGGGGGTGTTAACATCTCAACAGTTGTGAACGTTTGGTTTTGATTTCTGTATTTTATTTTGCTGACAGACATAATATTGCCAATGGGTTTGACTCCCATCCTCTTAATAGAGATTAAAATATATAATGTTAATGCTAATTTTATAGAACAACAAATATAATTAATGAGCCAAATAATTTCTTCTGTATCTACTAACTAGCATTTTTCACTGTTCGTGGCTTCTAGGTAGTGTATTTTTAAAGGCAACAAGAATAAAAAGCCCATTGCATTTTCAAAATCATTTTAGCTTTAGTATTGAGAAAATTTCAAGATAGTCTTTACTTAAAGTAGTACCCTTTGTTACCAAGTTCAAAGCCTGAGACTCTGAGAAGGTTTGAATTTTTCACTCACTCTCTTGCTTTGCCATCTGTAGATTATTATACACTTGAAAAAGGAAATCCAGGAATTGAAGGATGAACTGGCCATTGTCACTGGGGAACAGAGAACAGAAGAGCTCACACAAGGGGAACTCGATAAGTAAGCTGTAGACTTTTTTCTTTCTTTCTGTTAAGTGAGAAAGTTAATGTTAACGTCTTTGTTGGCCTTAATGTTATGAATTCACCTCAAAGCACTACTGTCTCTGGGGACAGTCTGAAAGTGCATTTAGGCGCCAGTTCAGAATGCCAGCTTTCCATGAAAAGTTGGACGAGGCTGGCAGTGTTTTTGCCTCCTCAGCTTTGAGGAAGTAAAGAACAGATGACCTAGAGGATGAGAATATCCTTCTGATGCCAGCTGAAGAAAGAGGACTGTATAATAGTCATGCCATTTAGAAAGAGACACACCAAACTCTTTTAAGCTGTGCAACTGAGATCTGAAAGGAATTAGAGAAATGTCCTTTGTATTAAACAGCATCTTGCTGTAGCTGGAACACTAATTTATCCCATTCCAAGGAAAGCTTTTCCTTTTAATAAATAGACCTACATGTTATAATTCAGATGCTTTAAACCATAATGAAAGCATGTATTCAAGGCTTGACACCAGGGCTCTGCCTTTCAGATTCCTTAGACTTGTAGCCTTACAGCAGACTAGTCACACTAGGGAGCTCTCTTGCTCTCACTGATCCCAAGCAATAGTAGTAGGCATTCTTGTTGTTGCTTTTGTTATAACTAAACATTTGTTGAGTGCCAATAATGTGCTAGTTGTAGATGGTAATGAGGTTCTCTTTTTCCCTCTAAGAAATAGAAATCTAATGACCCAGGATTTCTCAAAATGTGTGCTGCAATCTTATTTGGCCTTCCCTTTAACAAAGTGCAATGTTGGATAAATATGACCAAGAAAGAAGTTCCTTCTTTTTTTTAACGATTACTTGAAAGCCCCTGGAAATGACTAGAAAAGCCCCCAGCAGTCTCTAAGCAGAGCTCCCATCACTTTCAAAGTTCTAGGTCCCTTGGTGATTTCCAACTTTTTGGAGTTGCAGCAAGCAATTGTTTACTTTTTTTGTTATGGCTACTTCACCCTCTTCACCTTCCCCTGCCAAGTAAAAGTTCTGAATGCCTTATATTTAATTAATGTCGTTAACATTGCGGTATGTCAATATATGAAAAAAGATATCAAGAAACTAGAGATGAGAATCACCATCCTCTAAACCACTCATTCAGCATTTAATAAATGCTGACTGTCTGCCATGCACTGTGCCAAGCACTGAGAATATAAACTCCATGAGGGATAATACTGAGTCTTATTTAAATTTTGTATTTCATCTAGTGCCTACCACTGTGTCCTGCACACAAAATAGTCTCTTAATATATATTTGCTGAGCAAATGCTGAATGTTGCTAAATGAGCCTATGACAGTATAGAACAGGGGAAGGAATGCTGAGTGTAAAGCTTGAATCCTGATCTGTCACTTATTACCTGTGTGATCCTTGACTAGTAATATGACCCTGTGGGTTTCAATTTCCTCATCTGTAAAATGAGGGGGATTGGATTTCATGATCTCCAAGGTTCCTTCTGGTTCTACATTTGTGATCCTACAAATAAAGTGATAATCTGTTTTTGTTGGAATTCGCTTCAGAGAGCATACAGATAAGTGACTCTTACTTGTTGACTTATGGTCAACATGGTATTGCAAAACATTTTTTCGATATAGGTGCCTGCCTTTTGCCTAAAAGCAGAGAACTCAGACAAGACCTTGGAGATTTTTTTGACTAAAATCCAGCCCTGCATGGAGAGATCTCATCTAAGAGGGCTCAATTTCTAAAACAGAAACATTATTCCTCACCTTGCATTTTCTACTTTAACTGCAAGAGACTTATAGCCAGTTTTATAATAGACACTCAACCCTTTAAACATTTCTTCATCTATTTAAATTTTTTATTGTTATGTGTAAGGAACTATAATTTCTGTAAAAAAAATAGTTTGGCAATAAAAAATTTGTTTTTATCACAAATTTAAGTTCCAGCCATGAATTCCATACATAGCACTTGGCTTACGGGCAGGAATGAGTACTCTTAGTGCTAACCTGTTTTCCAGCCCTACTTAGTAAATGGTCAGAGTATGTGATGGATCCCATTTACATTTTGGGATTTCAAGGCTAATCTAAATTCTAAAAGTAAGCTTAGAGCTAAAGGACTTTCAATTGCCCAAAGCTGGGGAAGTGTGTGCTGACAGAGACTCTCGGGATATCTGGACAAGGCCAGAAGAGACCCAAAGACTTGGATCACAAGGGACATGTCACTGCTATCCTCGTGGAAATTAATAATATCAAACCCCTTTTCTATGAAACCTTTCATCAAAGCTACAAAGAAGTAGAAACATAAGCTTTACCTTTTTTTTTCTTTCTCCTGTACATACACGCTAGGAGAATTAACTAGGAAAATGCCCCCAGAAGTGAAGATTGGCAAAAAAAAATGCCCCTTGTTATGGTGGTCATTATTTTTTGAAGGGAGGAAGGCAGGGCAATTGGAGTTAAGTGACTTGCCCAAAGTCACACAGCTAGTAAGTGTGTCAAGTGTCTGAGGCCGGATTTGAACTCAGGTCCTCCTGACTCCAGGGCCAGTGCCCTACTCACTGAATGGTGGTCATTATTGTTAGTACTACTAACTGGTAATCATCATTGAAGAGTGGACTATGGGGGAGTGAGGTATAAGTAGGTCATGGTGGTGAATAAGGTCTTCCAAGAAACTGGAAATGTCCTTATATTATTTATTAAGCAAACATTAAGGATCAGTTCCCTTTGATGTTGAACTAGGCCATAAACACACAGATGCAGGTAGGAGTAGGGGTGAGAAGATGCATTTTTATAGATTGCAGGATGGATAGCAGTTACCGCTTTTGTACCACAGCAAAAACTATAAGAAATACTTGTTAATATAATATAATTTCTGTCCAGAAAGGCAGAATATAACTAGTGTTATTAACCACTCCATTCATATCCTGGGGGGATGGGAGGGAATAAAGAAGTGTGTTTAGTTGGATCCTTTTGCTGAGTACCCAAGATTAGAAAATAATTTGCTAATGAGTGCAGTATGAAATATTTTGGATCAACCCACATAGCCAAAGTACTAGTACTACCAATAACCACCACCACTACAACAATAATAATAGCAGTATGGATTCTCTCTGGAGGAAGTTTGGGAAACATGGATATTAATTGCACAGGATATGGGTGGATTGTGATTAGCAGCAATGAAAGGAGAACTCATATCTATGATCTCACAAATCCACTGAAATACTGACATGATAGTAGCTCTCACTGATAGAGGGCCTGAAGGTTTACAAAGCACTTTAACCATATTGTGATATTTAACAAAATAAAGAAATCCTCAAAGATTGAATAAGTCGATTGAGGCCATTCAAAAGCCTAACAGGAATTATTTAGGAAGAGGCACTTTCTGGCTCTAAATGAACTGGATTTGTTGTTAGGAAAGTACTGAGTTAAACAGATGTGCCTGCACTGAAGTCATTCTTGCTATTACAATCTTAACATTTTAACAAGAATCAACCAAATAATTCACTGGGTTTGACAAAATGGCTCCAATCTAAACTTTTCAATATAATATTCATAACCCTCCATATCTGGCTTACTATGTCCATCTAACTTTATCTGCTTCTTATCAGTTGAAATCTCTTCTTCAGTTGGGCTAATTCCTGACTTTTCCTTTTCCCACCACTCAGGTCTCCTCCCCACCTTCCTCATCCCCCAAGACATACACACAGCCTGGCACAGTTACCTTGCACAAAGGACAAGCTAGAAGGCCAGCTGTTTCTTTTAAGACTTTGTTCAAAGAGAAGAAAGAAACTAAAAACAAAATAACTTGATGCTGCTGCCTGAAATACTACTCACTCAAAGCATTTAGTTCATCTCCTTTTGGAACTGGAATGTTGGGTTCAGAAAAGAATAGCCAAAATGACTTGTTCACACTCCCTAAGACTCTATTACCCATTGAATGACAGCTCTCCAGTATTATTACCCTTTCAGGAGCATCTTGTTGGAATATCTCGATGTAATGCCATTAGTGCTCAGGAAACACCTCTGAGGAGGTCCACTGAAATATGGAATTTCCATCACTTAGTGCAACCAAGGAGGATGCTCAGGAAGCTTTGAGAGCCTCTGGGCAGTTTTTAGGTCAAGGAGACTGGCTTTAGATGAACAGGTATTAGTGTCAGGTATTAGGCCATAGAGTGGCCACTTGTGAGAACTGGCCTCAGACCAGGATAGGAGAAAAAGATGTCAGAGATGAGGCCAAGGCTTTTTGAGTCAGCTAGGACTAGTGGTTAGATGAACTCCTGTGGGATAGTTGAAAATGATAACTCTTTCAGGGTGAGGGAAGATGAAAGTTTTGAACATGTGATATTAGCACAACTAAGTAAAACAAATTAGTTGCTTATCGTAATAATGGGATTGGAATGTGGGTGAAATACTGAAGTCTGGAGATACAATTCAAAGAGTCATTTCCTGGGGTGATAGTTGTAAGCACTTGAGAATGAGTTCTCCAAGAACCTCTAATAGAATTACAGGCCAGTGAAATCTCTGGCTTGATTGACCACCACACCTGATTTTCTAATGAACAGCTAATTCTGACTGAATCCTGCTTCTTTACTGCCACACATCATGCACCACACCCAGCCCCATGCATCTATTTGCATACTTAAACAAAATCCTTTAAGTGGAGGATTTTTCAAAGAATTTTTTTCTTCTTGATCAGAATTTATAGTTATAGAATAAGCAGACTAAACAGAAATCTATATGAAGGTGAATTACACTTCTGGTGATTCTTCCCTTCTCTACTCACTCAATAATATATAGAATAGTAATATTTAAGAGGGCTTGTACATTAAAAATGTATAAAAGTCACAGAAGGGGGTGTGTCTAGGGATAAAATTCTCAAACTTTACAAGCATAGACTTGAAAATCTGATTTTCCTTATTCAAAGTACAGTTATTGAAATCCATGCCATGAGAGAGCTTGGGAGCATAGTTAATAAAGTTCTGGTCTTAAAGTCAGAGTGATTAAGTTCAAATTCTATCTCAGGAAGTTAATTACTATGTAATTCTGAGGCAAGTCACCTAATCTTTCTCAGTCTGTTTCTTTAGCTATAAAATAGGGATAGTATAATAGTACCTATATCACAGCGTTAATGAGAGAATATAATGTAAAGCACTTTTCAAACTTAAAAGCACCACAGAAATGTTTTTATTATTGTTGTTGTTGTAATCTCCAAACACATGATGCCTTAACTTGGTATTAGTTTGTTGCAGAAAGGAAATTGGTAGCAGAACCTTGTGGAGGGACAGCTGGCCTCAGAGCTGGGAAGACCTGGATTGAGTTCTTTCTCTGACATATACTGGCCATGTGACCCTGGGCAAGTCACTTAGCAACTCAGTGTTCTGGGAAACTTTCTAGGACTAGAAGTTGTAGAGGAGGTACTGACTTGCGTTGGTAAGATGGGGTTTTCTAAATCAGAAATTCACTGTAGAAATGAAATCATCAATCCAGTTTCCATCCCCCTATGAGGGTAGTTACCACATTGTCCATCCTAAGTGGTTGAGACTTTATCATCACTGCAGTTGGAATCAGGGGCTCTTCAGTAGCTTAGCCCCTAAGCCAATGTATTATTGTTATTATCTATGTATTATTATTATCTTTTATTCTTGGGTATTACATATGAATCCCATAGGCTTCAGTCATGTGCTAGAAATTAAAGTTAGAGTTTAACCTGCACAATACTTTAAGTGATACTTCTTTCAAATGGTAAGATACATTTGAATTTGTTGTTTTTTTCTTTTGTTGTCCAAAGTTCTATGAATTTTCAAAACCCTAAATAAGCCAAGAATATGTGTATTTTGAAGTCAATAGCAATGCATACATAACATTATACATATTTCAGGGATTCATTATTTCATTTATTCCTCTGATTGTACAGATTGCAACACTTTTACAGCCTCTATCAGCACAGACTTGAAAATATGATTTCCCTCATTCAAAATATAGTAATTGAAACCCATTCCTTGAGAGAGCTTGAGGATGTTAGTTGATACAGACTGGACTTAAAAGACAGCATGACCTAAGTTCTGAGCTTCTCTGCCTCCTCCATAATTCATCAGCCTATAGTCAGCCTGGTGATGAACTTCTCTGAAAGTGGCTAGGCTGTTTATTGGGCAGCAAACATATAGTTCACACTTGAAAACTGTAGCTTTTTTTTGCATTTTCTCCATTGGCAAGGCCTTCTAGAACCCAGGGTCATTGCCACAACTGACAAGACATCAGGGTAGGCCATTTTTTTGTTGTTTTGATTTTTTCATATTCTGAGTGACTTTTTAGGAGCCTTATTAATGCCTTTTGCTTTTATGCATCATTTCTTAAAGTACTACCTTCTGTCTGAACCATCATTCTAACAAAGAAAAGGAGCTAAGCAAAACCCAACAACAGAACCACTCTATC
This sequence comes from Trichosurus vulpecula, assembly GCF_011100635.1. Lineage (NCBI taxonomy): Eukaryota > Metazoa > Chordata > Mammalia > Diprotodontia > Phalangeridae > Trichosurus > Trichosurus vulpecula. Next base: position 249,038,247 of record NC_050579.1, read on the forward strand.
TGACAGCTGATGCAATATTCTGCACCTGTTGTCTTCCACCTCTACTAGGAGGAAGAAGGTGTGTTTCATCATTTGTTCTCTAAGGCTAAGGTTGGTCACTACAATTAATTGGGGTTTGACCACTGCATAATGTTTGCTGTTTATATCATTCTAGTCAGTGTCTATATTGTCTGTTTACTTCTGTATCAGTTCATACAAGTCTTCTCATGTTTATGTGAACACTTCATATTTCTCCTTTCTTTATTTTTTGATGGTCCGTGTCCTGTGATTTTCTTTTCTTTTTTATAAGCACAGACTTTTAAAAAATTGTTTTTCCCAATTACCTGTAAAGATAATTTTTGATATTTATTTAAAAAAATTGAGTTCCAAATTTTCTCCTGCCCTCCCTGAAATGTTAATCAATTTGATATAGATTATATATGTGCAATCATATAAAACATATTTCCATATTAGTCATGTTCTGAAAGAAGAAATGGACCGAAAGGAAAAAAGACATAAAAAAGTGAAAATAGTATGTTTCAATGTGCATTCAGTCTCCATCAGTTCTTTCTCTGGCTGTGGGTGGCATTTTCCATCGTGAGTTGTTTGGAATTGTCTTGGATCATTGTATTGAAGCACATACTTTTTAAAATAGTATTTTATTTTTGTAATTACATGTAAAAACAATTTTTAACATTAATTTTTATAAAATATTGAGTTCCAAATTTTCTTTCTTTCTCCCTTCCCTTCCCCCATCCCTAAGACAGTAAGCAATTTGATGTAGGTTATATATGTGCAATCATGTAAAACATTTCCTATTAGCCATGTTGTGAAAGAAGAAACAATTAGCAAAAAAATTGCAGTTTACAAAAGGAAAAAAAAACATGAAAAAATAAAGACAGTGAAAATAATAAGCTTCAATCTGCATTCAGACTCCATTCTTTCTCTGGATGTGGATAGCATTTTTGGTCCTGAGTCTTTTGGAATTGTCTCGGATTATTGTTTTGCTGAGAAGAGCTAGGTTGAAAATAGTTGATCATCACAAAATGTTCCTGTGACTGTGTATCATGTTCTCTTGGTTTTGCTCACTTCACTTTGCATCAGTTCATGTAAGTCTTTCCAAGTTTTTTTCTGAAATCTAAGCACAAACTTTTAAAAATATATTTGAAATTTTTTTTGAATTCCAAATTTTTCTTCTTCCCTTCCAACTATCCCTCACCCAGTGAGAAAGCCAGTAGTATTATATCAGTTATCCATGTGAAATCATGCCAAATATATTTCCATATTAGCCATATTACAAAAGTAAGAAAAATAAAGTAAGAAAACTGCACTTCAATTTGTCTCAGAGTTCATCAGTTCTTTCTTTGGAAGTGGCTAACATTTTTTCATTGAGTTCTTTGGTCCTGTTTTAGATCATTGTATTGATCAAAGTAGCTAAGTCTTTCATAGTTGACCATTATTACAATATTGTTGTTACTGTGGAATATGATCTCCTGGTTCTGTTCACTTTTTACCAGTTTATCTAGTCTTCTCATGTTTTTTTTTTCTGAAAGCATGCTCCTCATCATTGTAACAACAATGTTACTTGCAGCTACTATGGCTTTGTAAGGCCAATAACACCAGCACACAGGAGAGCTTCTAGCACAGGATCTTTGATCTGCTTTTCTAAGGAAAGTAACTGTAAGGGGTTTACAATGTCACTTTAATTAAACATACATATATCATTCACTTAGTCCAGGGGGAAAAGTCAGCACCCTGAGCTTCAGAGAAAACAGAAACAGAAATTACAAGCAGAAATTAGCTAAACAGAGCAAATAACACAAATCAGCAGACAGAGCTTCTGTCTGTCCATAGCAATACATACATACATAGTTACCAGAGAGAGAAGCACCAACATCTGGGTTTTCAAAGCCAGGGGCTCCTTAAAGGTTACCTAGAGACTCTACACAAACACCGTTCCAATAAGTGAGCCCCCAAGCAAAATGCTAACCTCAGAGTATATATACACTTCTTCAGGGTGAATTCACCTCCAATGAAGAAGAAATTAAAACAATAATTCAGAATTATTTTGCCCAATTATATGCCCACAAATTTGACAATGTTAGAGAAATGGATGAATATTTACAAAAATATAAACTGCCCAGATTAACAGAAGAGGAAGTAAAATACTTAACCCCATTTCAGAAAAAGAAATTGAACAAGCCATCAATGAACTCCCTAGGAAAAAATCTCCAGGGCCAGATCGATTTACATGTGAATTTTATCAAACATTCAAAGAACAACTAGTTCCAATACTTTATAGACTATTTGGGAAAATAGGTGAAGAATGAGTCCTACCAAATTCTTTTTATGACACAAATATGGTACTAATTCCTAAACCAGGAAGGGCCAACACAGAGAAAGAAAATTATAGACCAATTTCCCAAATGAATATTGATGCAAAAAATGTAAATAAAATATTAGCAAAAAGATTACAGCAACTTATCACAAGAATACTACACTATGACCAGGTAAGGTTTATTCTAGGAATGCAAGGCTGGTTCCATATTAGGAAAACTATCAGCATAATTGATCATATCAACAACAAAACTGGCAAAAACCATATGATTATCTCAATAGATGGAGAAAAAGCTTCGGATAAAATAAAATGCCCATTCCTATTAAAAACATGAGAACACATAGGAATAAGTGGAATCTTCCTTAAAATTATAAGAAGTATCTACTGATGACCATCATCAAGTAAAATATGTAATGGGGATAAGCTAGATGCATTCCTAATAAGATCGGGGTGAAACAAGGATGTCCATTATCACGGCTGTTATTCAATCTGGTATTAGAAATGTTAGCTTTAGCAATAAGAGAAGAAAAAGAAACTGAAGGAATTAGAATAGGCAAAGAAGAAACTAAGTTATCACTCTTTGCAGATGATATGATGATATACTTAAAGAGTCTTAGAGAATCAAGTAAAACACTACTTGAAATAATAAATAACTTTAACAAAGTTGCAGGGTATAAAATAAACACACATAAATTCTCAGTGTTCCTGTATAATACTAACAAAGCCCAACAGCAAGAGATAGCAAGAGAAATTCCATTTAAAGTGACTGTAAACACTATAAAATATTTGGGAGTCTACATGCCAGGACAAACCCAGGACCAATATGAACATAATTACAAAACATTTTTCACAACAATAAAATCAGATCTAAATAAATGAAAAAACTTGAGTTTCTCATGGTTAGGCTGAGCTAATATAATAAAATGACAATTCTACTTAAATTAATTTACTTATTCAGTGCTGTACCAATCAAACTACCAAAAATTATTTTAAAGAACTAGATAAATAATAACAAAATTCATCTGGAAGATCAAAAGATCCAGAACATCAAGGGAATTGATGAAAAGAAATGCCAGAGAAGGAGGCCTAGCTATACCAGATACTAATCTGTATTATAAAGCAGCAATCTTAAAAACTACTTGGTACTGGCTAAGAAATAGAGTGGTGGATTAGTGGAATAGGTTAGGTACACAAGATGCAGTACTTAATGAATATAGTGATCTACTCTACTCTTTGATAAACCCAAGGAGTCCACCTTCTGGGATAAGAACTGGGCATAGACCAACATCTTACTCCATATACCAAAATAAAGTCAAAATGGGCTCGTGATTTAGATATAAAGGCTGATACTATAAGCAGTTTGAGAGAGAAGGGAATAGTTTACCTGTCAGACTTATGGAGAAGGGAAGAATTCATGACTAAACAAGAGACAGAGAGCAAAATGAATAATTTTGATTACACTACTCTTTGATAAACCCAAAGAGTCCAGCTTCTGGTTTAAGAATTCACTATTTCACAAAAACTGTCATGACAAAATAGGAGAATTGTAGATGCTGGAGAGAATGTGGGAAAATAGGAAAGCTGTTACATTGTTAATAGAGTTGTGAACTGATCCAGCCACTCTGGAGAGCAATTTGGAACTATGCCTAAAGGGTTATTAAAATGTGCATACCCTTTGACCCGGCGATACCACTTCTAGGGCTGTATTCCAAAAAGATCACACAAGTGGGAAAAGGACCCATGTGTACAAAAATATTTATAGTGCCTCTTTTTGTGGTAGCAAAGAATTGGAAATCAAGGGGATGCCCATCAATTGGGGAATGACTAAACAAGTTGTGGTATATGAATGTAATGGAATACTATTGTACTATAAGAAATGGGGAACACACAGACTTCATAATAACCTGGAAAGACCTACATGGTCTGCTGCTGAGTGAGGGGAGCAGAACCAGGAGAACATTATACACGATTACAGATACATGGTATCTGTGATGACCAACTTTGACAGACTTGGCTGTTCTCAGCAATACAAGGTTCAAAGACAGCTCCAAAAGACTCATGATGGAAAAAGCTATCCACATCCAGAGAAAGAATTATGGAGTCTGAATGTAGATTGAGGCAAACTATTTGCTCGCTCTCTCTTTTTTCCTTCTTTTTTGGTTTTGCTTTTTCTTTCTCATGATTCATTCCATTGGTTATAATTCTTCTTTACAACTTGACTATTGTATAAATAAGTTTAATAGAAAGGTATATGTAGAACCTATATCAGATTACATGCTGTCTTGGGGGGGAGGTGGGAGAAGAGAGAGTGGAGAAAATTTGGAACTCAAAACTTGTGGAACTGAGTGTTGTAAACCAAAAATAAAAAAATAAATAAAAGAAAATTTATCAATTGGGTAATGGCTTTTTATTTTTATTAATTTGACTCAGTTCTATTCTCTATAGTTTTATATATACATATATGTATACATATATATGTATATATATATATATTTGAGAAATGAGGCCTTTATAAGAGAAACATCTGTAAAAAATTTTCGATTGATCATTGTCTATGGTACCTTTTAGCGTAATGTAATTTCCCTGATTATCTCTTTTAATTAGGTGTTTTTTGCTTTAGCTTTTTCTAAGATCATAATTGCTACCCCTGCCTTTTTAACTTCAATTGAAACATAATAAATTCTGCTCCATCTCCTTATTTTACCTCTTTGTGTCTATTTCATGTCTCTTATAAACAACATATTGTTGGATTCTGGTTTCTATCTGCTTCCATTTTTACTGGTGAGCTCCTCCTGTTAACATTCACAATTATGATTACTAACTGTGTATTTCTTTCCATCTTGTTTTCCTCTTTTTATCCTTCCCTTTCTTTTTATACTGTCCTATCCTTAAAAGTCTGTTTTGCTTCTGACCACAGCCACCCTTAACCTACCCTCCCTTTTATCATCCCTTCCTTTCCCCTCTTATTTTCTTGTTGGGTAAAGTAGACTGCTGTACCAAATTGAGTGTGTGTGTGTTTTGTGTGTGTGTGTGTGCGCATATTTGTGCATATTCTTCCCTCTTTGAACAGTTCCAATGAGAGTGAGGTTCAAGCATTGCTTGCTGTACCCTCCCCATTTTCCCTTTCATTGTTAAAGCTCCTCCTTGTATGCCTCTTTTATGTGAGATAATTTTCCCCATTCTTCTTTTCCACTTTCTCCCAAAACATCACTCTTTCTCATCCTTTCATTTTTTGAGATCATTCCAACACAATTGACTCACATCCATTCCCTCTGTCTATGTAGATTTCTTCTAACTGCCCTAATGATGATACAGTTCTTGGGAGTTGTGTGTATCAGCTTCCCATAGAATGCAAATACTTTATCTTTGTTAAGTCACTTATGATTTCTCTTTCATGTTTACATTTCTATGCTTCTCTTGAGCCTTATGTTTGAATGTCAGATTTTCTATTTAGCTCTGGTGTTTTCATCAGAAATACTTGAAAGTCCTTTCTGTTTCACTGAAGAAATATACTCAGTTTTGTTGGGCTGATTTTCCTAGTTTGTACTTCTAGCTCCTTTGCCTTCCAGAAGATCTTCCAGGTGCTCTGTTCCTTTAATGTGGGAGCTGCTAAATCTTGTGTGATCCTGACAGTGGCTCCATGGTATTTGAATTGTTTCTTTTGGACTGTTTGCAATATTTTCTCCTTGATTTGGGAACTCTGGAATTTAACTGTAATATTCCTGGTGGTTTTCATTTTGGATACCCTTTCAGGAGGTTATCTGAATTCTTTCAATTTCTGTTTTACCCTCTGGATCTAAGAGATTGGATGTTTTCCTTTATAATTTCTTAAACTATGATGTCTAGGCTCTTTTTTGATCAAATTCAGGTAGTCTAATATTTCTTAAATTATCTGTCCTCAATCTATTTTCTAGGTCAATTGTTTTCCAATGAGAAATTTCACCAAAGATTTGTATTCATTTTTAAGTTCCAAATTGTCTCCTTTTCCTTTTCCCTCCCCATTCCATTGAGAAAAGAAGAACAAAACAAAACAAAATCCATCAAACAAACCCTAAAACCCATTACAAATATGTACAGTTATGAAAAACAGATTCCCACATTATCCATATTCTACCAAAAGAAAAGGAAAAGAAAGAAAAAGAAAGGACAAAAGAAAGAAATGTATTTCAATCTGTACTCTGAAATTATAAATTCTTTATCAGGATGGCCTATTTCATCATGAGTATTTTAGAATTATGGTAGATCATTTAATCAGAATTACTAAGTCTTTCAAAATTGATTATCTTTATAATATTGCTGTTATTTTATAGAATGTTTTCATTCTGCTTACTTCACTTAGCATCAGTTCATACAGGTCTTCCTAGTTGGTTTTTTTTTTCTGAAACCCTCCCCTTCATAATTTCTTTTAGCACAATATTCCATCAAATTCATTTACAACCATTTCCCAATTGATGAGCATCCCCTTAGTTTCCAATTCTTTGCAGCCACAAGAATAAAAACATACCTGCTGTAAATAATTTTTATATGCTTGAGTCCTTTTCCTCTTTCTTTGATGATCTCTTTGGAGTACAGATTTGGTGGGTCCAAAGGTATATACAGTTTAATATCTTTTGGGGCATAGTTACAAAATGCTTTCCAGAATGGTTGGACTCATTCACAGATCACCAATAATAATGCATCAGTGTACTTGTTTTCCCATAGTCCTTTCAGCATTTGACATTTTCCATGTTTCTCAACTTAGCTATTCTAATGGGTGTGATATAGTACCATAGAGCTGTTTTTATTTACATTTCTCTATTAATTTTTAAAAATTCCCCGGGTCGATGGCTTAGAATTTCTTCCTCTGAAAACTGGCTGTTAAAATCCTCTGACCATTTATTAATTAAGGAATACTTGTTATTCTTATAAATTTGAATCAATTCTCTATGTATTTTAGAAATGAGACCTTTATCAGAGAAACTTACTGCAAAAATTTTTCCTAGTTTCTTGCTTTTCTTCTCATTTTAGCTGCATTGATTTTATTTATGCAAAAGCTTTTTAATTTTAATTTTATATAATCAAAATTATCCATTTTACCTCTTATGAGACTCTCTATCTCTTGTTTTGTCAGGTACTCTTCCCTTTCTGTAGATCCAATAGGCATCTCTCATCTGCTCCACTAATTTGCTGAGAATACTACCTTATATCTCTAAATGATACACCTGTTTTGAAGTTATCTTGGTAAATGTCATGAGATGATGGTTTGTGCCTAATTTTTACCAGACTACTTTCCAATTTCCCCAACATTTTTTTTTGTCAAATAGTGAGTTATTGCCCCAATGGCTAGGATTTTTAGGCTTATCAGACACTAGATGACTGTACCCATTTGGTTCTGTATAATGTGTACCTACTCTATTCTAGTGATCAATCTATGTCCTACCCAGTATCAAGTTGTTTTGATGTATACAGGTTTGTGCCATAGTTTGAGATCTGGTACTGCTCATTTCCCTTCCTTCCCATTTTTTCATAGATTCTGTTGACAATTCTTGACTTTTTATTCCTTCCAGATAAATTGTGGGAGTTTTTTTAGCTCTATGAAGTAAATCCTTGGTAGGTTGATTAGTATAACATTGAATAAGTAAATTAATTTAGGTAGTATTGTCATTTTTATCATATTTGCTTGTTATACGCACAAGCAATTAGTTTTTTCATAATTATATCTGTCTTTATTTTTTGAATATTATTTTGTATTGTGTTCGTATAATTCCTGTACATGTCTGTTATTTCTTTCTCTCTGGTCAATTTTGTTGGTAATATAAAGAAATACTAATGATTTGTGTGGGTTTAAATATGTATATACATGTGTGTACATATATATATATTGTGTATATATATATATGTATATGTATCTATGTACATATGTATATATCCTAATAGTTTGCTGAAGTTGTTCATTGTTTCATTTAGTTTTTTATTTGACTCTCTAGGGTTCTCTAGGTAAACCATTCTATTATCTACAGAAAGTGTTAATTTTGTTTTTTCTTTGCCTGTGCTTATTCGTTTAATTTTCTTCTTCTTGTCTTATTGCTATAGCTAGCATTTTTAGTGTAATATTGAATAGTAATGGTAATAATAGACATCCTTGCTTCACCCTTTATCTTTCTGGGAAAGCTTCTAGTTTATGCCCATTAGAGATTTCTTTTGGCTTTAGACAGGTATTACTTGTTATTTTAAGGAAAGCTTCATTATTCCTATGCTTTCTAGGGTTTTTATCAGGGATGGGCATTTTATTTTCTCTAAAGATTTTTTTCCTGCCTCCATTAGTTTAATCATATGATTTTTAATGGTTTTGTTATTAATGTGGTCAATTATGCTTATCCTTATATTGAGTCTGCCTTGAATCCTGGAATAAATATAGCCTGGTGAGAGGCTATGATCTTGCCTAGATTAATAAAACAGGAAATAGAAAATTTAAATATATTGCTGTAATTTCATTTAAAAATTTTGCATCAATATTCATTAGGGAAATTTCTCTATATTTTTCTTTCTGTTTTGACTTCCTGGTTTAGGTATCAAGACCATATTTGCATTATAGAAGGAATTTGGTAATGCTCCTTTACTATTTTTTCAAGCACTTTATATAGTATTGGAATTAATTGCTGTTTAAATGTTTGGTAGAATTAGTTTGTAAATCCATCTGATTCTGAGGTCCTCTCTCCCCATTAGGCACTGCATTTGTGGCTTGTCCAATTTTGTTTCTAAGACTGGATTATTTAAGTATACTATTTCCTGTTTTGTTATTTTGGGCAATTTATATTTTCATAAATATTCATGCATTTTATTTAGATTTTCAGTTTTATTGTCATAGAGTTGAGGAAAATATCTCCTAATACTTGCCTTTATTTCATCTTCATTGATTATGATTTTTTTCATTTTTAATACTGGTAATTTTATTTCCTGCTTTATTTTTTTTTAAAAAATCAAATTATCTAATAGTTTATCTATTTATTATTGTAGTTTATTCCCTCTAAAACCATCTCCTAGTTTTATTTGTTTGTTCAATGAGTTCTTCAGTTTGATTAATCTTTTCATGGAATATTAGGATTTCTATTTTGATTTTTAACTGGGGGAATTTTAATTTATCATGTCTCTAATCATTTTTTAGTTGCATACACAATTAATCTCTCTTTTATTGATAAAAGAGTTTGGAGATATAAATTTTCCGTAAGTAAATCACGTACCCATTTTGACTTTATCTTGGTATGCAGTGTAAGATGTTGGTCTATGCCTAGTTTCTGTCATACTGTTTTCCAGTTTTCCCAGAATTTTTTGTTAAATAGTGAGTTCTTAATCCAGAAGCTGGAGTCTTTGGATTTATCAAACAGTAGATTACTATAGTCATTGACTAGTATGTTTTGTGTATCTAACCTATTCTGCTGATCTACCACTCTATTTCTTAGTCAGTACCAAGTAGTTTTGATGATTACTTCTTTATAATACGATTTAAGCTAGGCTACCTTTCCTTGAATTTCTTTTCATTAATTCCCTTACTATTCTGGACTTTTTTTTCTTGCGGATGAATTTTGTTATTATTTTTTCTAGCTCTACGAAATAATTTTTGGTAGTTTGATTGGTATGGCACAGAATAAGTAAATTACTTTAGGTAGAATTGTCATTTTTATTATATTAGCTTGGCCTACCCACGAGCAACTGATGTTTTCCCGATTATTGAGATCTGACTTTATTTGTGGGAAAATTGCTTTGTAATTGTGTTCATATAGTTCCTGGGTTTGTTTTGGTGGGCAAACTCCCAAATACTTTATAATATCTACAATAATTCTAAACAGAATTTCACATTCTGTCTCTTGCTGTTGGGCTGTTAGTGATATATAGAAATGCTTATGACTTATGTGAGTTTATTTTATATCCTGCAACTTTGATAAATTTGTTTATTATTTCAAGTAGTTTTTTACTTGATTCTCTAGGATTCTCTAAGTATACCATCATATCATCTGCAAAGAGTGATAGCTTTGTTTCTTCTTTGCCTATTCTAATTCCTTCAATTTCTTTTTCTTCTCTTATTGCTAAAGCTAATATTTGTGGTACAGTATTGAATAACAGTGATGATAATAGACATCCTTGTTGCACCCCTGATCTTACTGGAAATGCTTCTAGCTTATCCTCACTACGTATAATGCTTGCTGATGGTTTTACATAGATGCTACCTATCATTTTAAGGAAGATTTCTTTATTCCTATGTTTTCTAGTGTTTTTAATAGGAATGGGGTTGTATTTTGTCAAAAGCATTTTTCTGCATCTATTGAGATAATCATGATTTTTGTTAGTTTTGCTTTTGGAATGGTAAATTATGTGGATAGTTTTCCTAATATTAAACCAGCCTTGCATTCCTGATATAAATCCTACCTGGTCAGAGTGTATTATTCATGCCATAAGTTGCCTTAATCACTTTGCTAATATTTTATTTAAAATTTTTGCATCTATATTCATTAGGGAAATTGTTCTATAATTTTCTTTCCCTGTTTTGGCTTTTCCCAGTTCAGGTATCATCAGCACCATATTTGTTTCATAAAAAGCATTGGGCAGGACTCCTTCTTCACCTATTTTCCCAAATAGTTTATATAGTATTGGAATTAATTGTTCTTTAAATGTTTGATAGAATTCACTTGTAAATCCATCTGACCATGGAGATTTTTTCTAAGGAGTTCATTGATGGCTTCTTCAATTTTGTTCTCTGAAATGGGGTTATTTAAGTATTTTATTTCTTCTTCCATTAATGTGGGCAATTTGTAGCTTTATAAATGTTCATCAATTTCACTAAGATTGTTAAATCTATTGGCATACAAGTGGGCAAAATGATTCCTACTTATTGTTTTAATTTCCTCTTTATTGGTGATGAATTTGCTCTTTTCATTTTTGATGCTGGTGATTTGGTTTTCTTCTTTCTAATCAAATTATTCAAAGATTTATCTATTTCATTGGTTTTTTTCATAAACCGGCTCTTAGTTTTATTTATTAGTTCAATAGTTTTCTTAATTTTAATTTTATTAATTTCTCTTGTGGTTTTTAGAATTTCTAATTTGGTATTTAATTGGAGATATTTAATTTGTTATTTTTCTAGTTTTTTTTAGTTGCATGCCAAATTCATTGATCTCTTTATTTTATTCATGTATGCATTTATAGATATAAAATTTCCCCTTAAGAACCTCTTTCACTGTATCGTGCATAAGTTTTTGTATGTTGTCTCATTATTGTCATTCTCTTGGATGAAGTTATTGATTGTTTCTATGATTTGCTGTTTGACCCACTCATTCTTTAGGATTAAATTATTTAGTTTCCAATTTTTAGTCTATTTTTCCATGGCCCCTTATTACATGTAATTTTTATTGCGTCATGATCTGAAAAGGATGCATTTAATATTTTTGCCTTTCTGAGGTTTTTATACCCTAATACATGGTCATTTTTGTGTATGTGCCATGTATCGCTGAGAAAAAGGTATATTCCTTTCTATCCCCATTCAATTTTCTCCAGAGGTCTACCATATCTAACTTTTCTAAAATTCTATTCATCTCCTTAACTACTTCCTTGTTTGCTTTATGGTTAGATTTATCTAGTTCTGAGAAGGGGAGGTTGAGATACCCTACTAATATAGTTTTGTTGTCTGTTTCTTCCTGTAACTCCCTTAACTTCTCCTCTAAGAATCTGGATGCCATACCACTTGATGTATATATGTTTAGTAATGATATTACTTCGTGACTGTGGTACCTTTTAGCAGGATGTCATTTCCTTCCTTATCTCTTTTAATTAGATCTATTATTGCTTTTGCTTTTTCTGAGATCAGGATTGCTAGCCCTGATTTTTTTTTTTTTTTTGCTTCAGCTGACACATAATCATTTCTGCTCCAGCCTTTTACCTTTACTTTGTGTATATTCCTCTCCTTCAAAGGTGCCTCTAGTAAACAACATATGGTAGGATTATGGTTTTTAATCCACTCTGCTATCCACTTCTGTTTTATGGGAGAATTCATCTGATTCAGATTGACAGTTATGATTACTATCTGTGTCTTTCTCTTCATCCTATTTCCCTTTTCTCCCTTTCCTTCCTCACTAGAGTTTTGCTTTTAACCACTACCTTCCTCAATATGCTCTCACTTCTATCAGCCCCCCTTTTCTTCCCTTTTTTTCTTACTTCTTCTTCTCTCCTATCCACCCACTCCCTTTTCTGTTTCCTTTCCTCTCCTACTTCTTATAGGGTAAGTTAGATTATTATACCTAAATGATTATGTTATTCCCCCTTTGAGCCAAATCTGATGAAAGTAAGGTTCAAATGATGCTTCATATCCTTCCCTTCTTTCCTTTTACTGTAATAAATTTTTCAGCTTTTTCATGTGATATAATTTACCATCTTCTGCCTTCTCCTTTCCTCTTCTCCCAGTACAATCCCTTTTCACTACTTAATTAGATTTTTTATCATCACATCAACATTGACTTAAACCCATACCTGCTGTCTATGTAATACCCCTTCTAAATGTCATAAAAAGATATAGTTCTCAAGAGTTAAAAGTATCATCTCCCCTTGTAGTGATGTAAAGAGTTTCTCTTTATTGAATAACATGCTTTTTATTCCCTCTCCTATTTACCTTTTTATACCTTTCTTGAGTCTTGTATTTAAAGATCAAATTTTCTGTTAAGCTCTGGTCTTTTCATGGGGAAGTTTTGGAAATCCCCTGTTTCTTTGATTGTCCATCTCCTTCCCTAAAAGATTATGCTCAGTTTTGCTGGGTAGTTGATCCTAGTTTGCAATCCAAGCTCCTTTGCCTTTCAAATATCATATTCCAGCTGTACCATCTTTTCACGTAGAAGCTGTAAGGTTCTGCATAATCCTGACTGTGGTTCCATGATATTTAATTTTTTTTCTTTCTGGCTGCTTGCATGATCACTTTGGAATTTGGCTACAATGTTTCTTGGTATTTTCAATTTGGTATTTCTTTCAGGAGGTGATCAGTGAATTCTTTCAATGACTATTTTAATCTTTGATTCTAGGACCTCAGGACAGTTTTCCTTCATGATTTCTTGAAAGATGCTGCCCAGGCTCTTTTTTTCATCATAGCTTTCAGGTAGAATAATAAGTTTTTAATTGTCTTTCTTTTCCAGGTCAGTTGTTTTTCCAATGCATTATTTTATGTCTTCTTCCTTTTTATCATTCTTTTGATTTGTTTGACTGATTCTTGATGTCTCATAGAATCATTAGCTTCCACTTGTCCAGTTCTAATTTTAACAAATATTTTTCTTCAATTAGATTTTATACCTCCTTTTCCACTTGGCCCATTTTATTTTTTTAAAAAAGTCTACTCTTCAGTGAATTTTTGTGTCTCATTTTCCATTTGTCCAATTGTCTTTTTAAGGACTTGTTTTCTACAGTCAATTTTTGTCCTTCCTTTTACAAGCTATTGACTCTCTCTTGCATATCTCTCATTTCTTTTTCCTATTTTTTCTATATCTCTTATTTGACTTTTAAAATCATTCTTCAGCTCTTTGAAGAAGGCATTTTAAGATTGAGACCAGTTCATATTCCCCTTTGAGGTTTTGGATATGAATATATTGACAACGTTGTCCTCTTTTGAATTTGTGCCTGATCTTCCCTGCTCCATAATAAGAATCTGTGGTCATTGTCTGTTTCTGCTTTTTTTCTCATGGTGTTTGTCTATTTTCGGGCTTTTAAAGCTGAGCTCTCCTGCTGTAGTACTGGGGAAACTTACCCAAGCTTCTTGTCCTGGGAGCCCGAGGCCTGGTCACTGGCTTTGTGTGCTGGGGCCTCAGGTGCTGGCAGCTGGAAGATGTAGGGATCTGGCAGCTTACCTGGTGCTGAGCTGGGGTCAGCAACACTGAAGCTCTCAGGGTGGGGGTGGAGAGTCTGTTCCCTGAAGGATGCCTGCTCACCTAGGCTTCTTTAAGCACTGGAAGGTTTTGCTACTGCAGGATGCTTGCCAGCCAGGAGCTCTGCCTCCTGGAGTTGTGCTGAAGCACTGGGAGATGTGGCTGCTGTAGGATGCCTGCCTGCCCACCTGGAGTTGTGCTTCCTGGAATTGTGCTGAAGTACTGGGATGTTTGGCTGCTGGAGGATGCCTTCCCACATGGTGGTTTCCTGAGCTGGTGTCTACTGGTTCCCCTGCCTTTTTCAAGGCACTTGGGGGACCCTGCTGTTGGTGGTTGCCTGCTCTACCTCCCTGGGTCTCAGGATCTCCCCCTGGTTTGCTGAGGTGGGGCTTGCCACTGGCTTCCTGGGATGCCTCCCATCCTGTACTGCTCCCTCTCCACCAGACCTTTCCCATTAATCCCTCAAGCTTCTCCAGCTACAATACTGCTGCACCCCTTCTTTCTGTTGGCTCAGCTATTCCAGGGTTTTTCCTGCGGTGATATTTTTTGGGCTCTCAAAGGTCAATAAGGGAGAATGAGAGCAACTTACTTCTTACTCCACCATCTTGGCTCCCAAAAGACTGAGGTACTACTTCTATGCGAATCCTGATTCCCTAGATTTTAGTGCTCACTCTCTCCTCACAGTTCTTTTATTTTTACTTTGTGTGTGTATGTCCTCCATGCAGAATGTAAGCTCCTTGAAGGGAGAGATTGTTTCATTTTTGTTTTTATATCCCTGGCCCCAGTGCTCAGCATGTAACAGGTTTCTAACAAGTGTTTGTTGGATTGGATTAGATGGGCTGGAATTGAGATTTAAAAGTAATTTTATAGGAGTAGTCTTGCCTTACAAGTGATCAGTTTTATTTAAAGCAAGCAATGATTTATCTTAAGCAGAGTCAGTAATCTTAATTTTATTCACTTTGCTACAGAGACTGATCCAAAATGGTAAATTGTTAGTTTTTATTTGCAAGACTGTGAGCAGACATAAAAAATTCATTCCACTACCAAAAATGTTTCAAGATAAAGCATTACTTACTCTGGATTCTTTGGCATGTTGGCTGTTCTGAGGAAATTATTGTCATTTATGCTGCCTCATGGAATTTTCTTCTTTGCTGGGGGCAGGAGAAACAGATGTCAGGGGGTTAATTAACTAAGAGATCATTGCCTCCAGAACAGAGAGAGCAATTTCTGCAAATTGAGAATATGGTTGCATATATTAGAATGCTCAGCTACTGTATGAAAAATCTCTGGGTCTTTTGAATACTTCTTGCTGTGGAGGGCATTCCAATGGAATAAACCTGCCCCTGATGTGATTACCACTGGCACTAGGGAATCCACCTGCCTCCATGTGTATGTTCTATCAGGGATCTTTCACAGAGATCTATGTTTTCTTTTTATAAGAGAAAGGTAATAGATGATATTTGAAATCCAACACTTCTGCCCAGCAAAGTTATCAGTTTTAGTAGTTAATATTGCTCAAAAGTTTTACACATTTAAGGGTAAAAATTGCATTTCACTTTATGCAAGACAGAAAAATATTCTTCTATGTTAACTGTACTTTTACACTGCATTTCACAACTGAATTAAAAACAAATGTTCAGTCTCTCTTGGCACATAGTGAATTATTGCACAACACAAGTAGTTGGTCTTGAGATTTAAATTACATCTGCTGCTGGAATTTTAACTTTAAATTATTTTTGCATAGTTAGTATTTATATTTTCTCTATGTTTAATATAAATGTAAAATAATATTTTGTGCTGTTGATCAGCCATATAAGCATGTCTCTGTTTATTGTTTATATATAATTCCTAAGTGATATAAAGAAAAAAATTCTAAGTGGTTCAGAATGGAGTTCATAAAATGCTTTCAAATGGAAACTGCTTGTTTTGGATTTCATTGTCTACTTCCTTAACTCCAGTGCATCCCCAAATAATTCCTTAAAGTCTGAAGAATTGCAGAAGGTCTTGTGCATAAGTAAAAATGCACATAGGGAATGCATAAATAGGGAATGATACTCCTGTAAACTTCTGAGATTTTGTTTTTAATCATTTTTAAATAGAATCCACATGTCTTTATATATACATTTTATATATATATATATATATATATATATATATATATATATATATATATATATATATATATAAGAACATATATAATAGGTGTATATTCACATAGATACCAATAGATTTTGCTTTTTAAGCTTCATGATAGAAATAGAAGAAGAAAGTTGTTTGCTTAAATGATGTTACTTTAATTTTTTTCATCCAAAAGAAAGATTTTACAATTGCCTTATAAATTTTATGCCCACAATCAAGGTTTCAAATTCCAGTTCCCTAGTTTATATGCTTCCAGATTTTCTTCCAAATGAAATTGTCTAGATCCATATAGAAGTACTGTCTAGAAGTATTCTTGAATTTGTATTAGTGATTTCATGCTTCTTTCAGGTACAGAGTTATTTTTATTTTGAACTATATTTTTTCAAGTGATGAGAAGATCATCAAAATCTTTTTTTTTTATTTTCTTAATTTATCATTTCAATATCTGTAGATTAGAAGCATTAAAAATAATCACACTACAAAAGTATAAGTGCTAGCTTGCTGATGCCCTGTCATCTGTACAGATACTTCAGATGACATTTTTATTTTCAAAAATTAGTAAAATGAATGGAGTTCCCTCTCTGGTCACTGTTCTAAAGACTCTTAAAATTCTACTTGGAATATGAATGGCGTCTGTAGCTTCTAGACTCACGTGGACTTGGTCCAAAAATAGGAGCTTCCCCAAAAGTCTTCAACTCATTATGCTCCAACCCAGAGTTTGGTAAATCTCATTTTATGTAAACTTTAAAAAGTTTAAAAGTCAGAAAAGTAAAAAGAAAGGCACAGGTAGTTAGGAGCTCTCAATCCATATGGGTGAGCACAGAATGCTTTTGTTGAGGGAGTCATTATGTCTTTTGGGTCAGGAGGAGAGATACACCCTCCCTCTTCTATTACTGTGTTATCAGTCTCTCTGGAAAAAAGATAGAAAAGAAAACATGAAAAGAAGCCCAGATACCTTGATAAAGCCTCCTTTTATAGATCAGGACAAAAAGTTTGGCTTTCCCAGCAAGAGAGTACCCTCCCAAGTTTCCAAGCTAACAGATTCCCTTTGGGGGTGGCTCTAGACACTGAAACCTATCCCCTATGACATGCCAAGACATATCTGTAAACCAACCATTGTGAGGCAATACCAGTCGCTAAACCCTGAATAGACCTCTCCACGACCTAAAACTCCTTAATCTATTTTCCAGGTCACTTATTTTTCTGATGAGATAATTCCATTTTCTTCTCTTGACTTTGTTTTATTGTTTCTCGATGTCTCATGGAATCATTAGCTTCCACTTGCTCAGTATAGGCCTTCACCCTGGTATCAGAGATTTCTCCTGCCAATCTCTTAATTTTTCTTAGGCTGGAAAAATGTCTCACCTTGACCTTTGGTGGCTCTGTTGCTCCAAAATTTGATTTAAGACATTATTTTAAAGTTGTTTAGAGGGGAATATTGGGAGAGTTCAGCTAGGTTGCTGCCCCTAATCTGCAAATCCACTAAACTCATTTTCTCCAGCTTTCCTTTTTGTGAATTATAAATGCAATTTGCCTGAAAACCAAGTGGGGTATAAAATGGCCTAATAAATGTCAAGACTGCAACTACTGCTTCCTATGTAGCACTGAATCAGGCAATTAACCTTTCTTTAAGTGTCCATTCTGTAAAAAGGAGGATCCACATACTCCCAATAGGTCTTATGGACTGCTTTGAGATCTTGACTTAAAGAGCTCATACATGCACCATTATCCTTTTACTCTTCTCTAATTGACTTTTATATTCTGCACAGTGGCTGAACCAAATCTTTTTTTCTCTCAAGTCTCCCATGCCACCTCTTCCTTCCAGCATTTAGATAGCAGATGCAGTCTGTTACAGATATAGTCTATATTTAATAATAATAGAATGTGTGTGTGTGTGTGTGTGTGTGTGTGTGCACGCGTGCACGTGTGCATGTGATTGTGTAATGCTTTAGGGGCTACAGAGTTCTTTACAAATAATATTTCATTTTATCTTCATACCAATCCTGGGAGGTAGGTGCTATTATTCATATTGTACAGAAGAAGTAACTTAAATAGACAGAGGTTAAATGACTTATACAGAATCACTGATGTCATAAATATCTGAGGCCAACTTTGAACTCAGATCTCCTTGACTCCAGGCTCAATTCTCTATCCACTACACCACCTATCTATGTCATTATATCTATCTCTGGTTAACTCCTAGCCTATATTATTAAAGTAAAATCCAATTTACTAGAAACATCTGGATAACAAAATAGCAGATTATACTGTAGCTCCTGTGGATAGTCATCAGGAGGAAAGGTTGGGGTATGAGCTGATCTTTTTTTGGTACTTTGCTCACTCTGCATCCTTAGCTCCAAGATGCCAATACAGCCAATGATTCTCCCTGACCTCTGCCTTGTCTACTATAGCTCATTCTTCTCTTTGCTTTTCAAAGCTGTCCTCCAACCTCTCAACCCAGAACTAAAAATGTCTTCTTCCTCTTCTGAGATCGCTTCTTTATTTTATACAAATTACTTAAGGTGGGACCCAGTCTCTTACTCAGTGACTTTAATTGACTCAAGGAGGTATACAGGCCTGGCTTATATTCAATTCTGATTATTTGACTAAAAAAAAGTTCTCACCTAGTCAAGGCATAGGAGCCACAATGTTGTAGTTTCATCTCCCACACTTACATTCCTAAGTTGTAGTCTACTAGTAGTGTGATGCTCTTTGTCTTATCTTAACCCCAAATTTAGTTTCATTATATAGTAAGGACATCCATTGGCTAGTACCTTATCCATAGTTTACTAGGGAAAACAGGATTTTTCCCCCTTTTTCAGACATCACTTTCCTCATTTGTACTTCTATTATGCCTTTCTGTTAAGTGTGTTCTACACATTGATCATAATATAGTAGGTACTTTATCATGTGCTTTTAATCTATAATCTTCGTTTGGTATTCTCAGTAGAATATAAACTCTTTGAGTTTAGGACCTCTTTTTTCTTATCTATATCCCTTGCTCAATTATAGATACATACACACACACACACATATATGTACATATACACACATATATATGTATATGTACATATGTGTTATATATATTATATATATGTTTGTGTGTTTATGTGTGTGTACATATATACAGTATATTCTCCAATATATCAGTGTCATGGTGATCTGAGAGATGGGGCTCTTCTCTCCAACAATGCAGAATATAATCCATCTATGCCTGCCCATCCTGTCCATGAATCTGCCAGGAGTACACTCAACATACTGAGGGCCTTCTTCTTATCCCCTTGACATTTCATGGAGACCAGTGGAGCACATAGACTATCCATTGGTTTACCCTTTCCCCACCCCCACCCCCAATTCTCTCTTTGTGACTAGTATTCTCTGTTTCCCCAAACATATTTCTCTCTGATGTCAGCCTTTATATCATTGTGTGTCATTCCTCGTTTGTACTGTGTTACAACCTGTTCACACTCGTCATGTGCTTTTCTCTTACCCTTTGGGTCATCTTCAACTTGAGTTCTTCAGAGACAATGTTCCATGACACATAGTCATATG
Organism: Trichosurus vulpecula; assembly: GCF_011100635.1. Lineage (NCBI taxonomy): Eukaryota > Metazoa > Chordata > Mammalia > Diprotodontia > Phalangeridae > Trichosurus > Trichosurus vulpecula. The sequence goes on from NC_050579.1 coordinate 249,058,128, forward strand.
ATATCATATAACTATTTGATATCACAAAAGAATGATGCTGTTAAAATTGTATATATGCCTTTGTTTCAGAGAAAAGTTTAAAATCATTCAGAGAATTGTGAATTTTTCCAAAAGCAATCCAGTCTGCTATCTTCCTCATATTGTTTGGGGCAACTCTCTTCACCATTTGTTCATTCATTCAAATGACTTGCTTTTCTTAATTATCTATTATGTGCCAGCTACTGTATCAAGCACTAGGGATGTGGAGACAAAAAGGATTCCTCTGCTTTCAAGAATCTTACAGTGAATGAATATATATATATATATATATATAAAATACATGCACACGTATATAACATATATAATATATTTATATATACACATACATATATAGTCGCATATATGTGCATGCACATATATACATATGTATTTGTATGTGTATATTTACTGTATTGCAACCTGTTCATACCTACCATGTCCTTTTAGAATCAACAAAACATAAGTACTATGAGATCTTATGTTTTTTTATGGATTATTCTTAGAAAAACTTATAAAAATACATACATATATATGCATGCTATATATAAAATAGTTTTAGTTGGGGGGGATCCTGATAACTTGTGTAGGAGGTAGCCCTTGAGTTAAATATTAAGAAGCTAGAACTTTTTTTTTAATCCATCAAGAGCAGTGACACTATCACATTTGGACTCTAACATCATAGTTCTTGATATGCTCCATGAGGGAGTGGAAATGGTCCTGAAATAAAGATGGGGAAAAATTGAACTATACTAAGTATACCCAGAAGAAATCTATGCTGAAAATTAAAACAATTTTGAAACAATTGAAACAATTGTTTTCAATATATGAGAAAGTCAAGATGTTACCAAAGATGTGGAAAATACCTTCAATCTTCTTGTTACCCAAAAGATCCATATTCTTATTTTCCAATCTTTATAAAGTTTTTCTAAGAGTAATTTATATATGTTTTGAGAGTATCCTTGATGAAGGTTTGAGAAAGCAAGAACGGTGGGGGAGGGTTCCACAGATGACTATGTCTTTATAATCACTCAATTGACTGCAAGGTATAAAGAACACAAGATCCTATAGTTCTTATGTTTTGTTGATTCTAAAAAGTATTTGCTTCTATAAAGTAAAATTCTTCCTTAAAGTAAGTTCTCCAACAAGATATTTCCTATGCACATTTCAAAATCTTACAAGATTGCTTGAGAGATGTAATTAAAAAGTAACTATTCAATGATCTCCCTCCCCTTATTATTAATATCAAATAAGTTGAATATTCAACAAAAGTGTTTGCCACTGACGTGGAGAATGTCCAGCACAGTGTCTAATTGTCAGACAGATTCCCTGTAGATAGTGAGGTTCTCCAGATGCTCCTGTTTGTTGTGTATAAGCATAGGCTGATTGCATCAGGCCCCAGAACGTTGTTGACACACTCAAATGAAATACATTATCACTCCAAAAAGTTTACCTTAGTTATCCATGCTATAAAATTCAAATGGACAAAGGACATAGTTGTCTATGCCCAATTTCATGTGTCCCCCCCTTTTATTCTATTTTAGGGAAGAAAATGGACCAGTGATAACATCAAAAAAAGTACTGGAAATCAACCACTATAAATTCAATCCCTAAACGTTGTCTATGGGCTACTTAAAATGAAGGAATAAAAATGAAAGGAATCCATGTAATAAGAGAAATAGCCAGATGTTAGCAGTATTCTAGAGTTCTACATGTGTTGATTATAAGAATCTAAGGATTACATAGCTGACTGGGCTTATGTTACAGCTGTTTGCCATGTTACTGTTATGTGATTTAAATGGAACTCATGACATGAAGAGACTCAATAATGGACTTAGCTGAGACCTCTAATAAGGGGGAAGGAAAAGTTTGTTTCAGTTCAGTGAGTGGTTTCCTTCATGGTATTTCCAGAGGTTGGCCTTTGAACTAAGACGTAAGGATTGAGCCTTTAAGGGAATGTTTACCCATTGCCTTTGGCTGCTTTTTGGTATGCCGCTAACCATTGCTTACTTTATTTGCAGACAGTTTTGCTGAAAAACCACAGCTGATAAGTTTGAAAAATACATTCTAATAGTTAAATTCCCTGTGGTTCAAGTTCCATGTGATTCTTGTAGTTTAAGTAATCGGGAGGCCACTATCCTATGAAGCATACACAGAGAAGCATAGAAACAGCTCCTAATTATTCATATTAGCCACTCCCTTGGGCCAAATGGGCAATTTTCCCAAAGCCCTTTCATTCTTCCTCATTATTAGCCAATGAGCAATACAAAAATTGTTTGGGGCTGTTTTGCTCTAGTATCACTTCACAGAAAGAAAAAAAACAGTTTTCATTTGGCTTCCGTTGAATATGTCATACAGTTAGGAAAGTAAGAACTGGTAAAAAACCCATCAGATCCACCAATGCCTTATTTTTATAAACACAGGAAATAACTGTGTTCTGTTGTGTTTCCCATTGGATCCTTGCTTGCCCTAGCCATCTAGTCCATGGCTTCCCTACAGCCCTTAAGGATTGTCTAAGTCTTTTTCTATTGCGGGACAGGCACTTATTCTATGATAGGGCTCATAGATACAGAGTTGAAAAGGACCTGAGTGGTCATCTGGTCTAACCTGTTCATTTTATAAATGAGGAAAGTGAAGCCAAAAGACATTAAGTGACTTGACTGAAATCTCACAGGTAGTAAGCATGGAATTGATAGAATTGGAAGCCAGGTCTTCTGACTCCAGAGCTCTTTCAACAGTACTTTGCATTGTTTAAAAAAATCCTATTTCCTCATAGTGTTAGGAAGGCAAAAGTTTTATTAAATTTCTTTTTAAAGAATTTGAGTTTTTAATACTTTTTAAAAAAAGAAATGTTCTTTATGTGCTATCCTTTTTTAAAAAATGGTTAATTTTCCAAGAACAGTTGAACCCCAAGCATGAATACTTAAAACTCAAAGACTTAGAATGCTAAAGCTGAAGGAGACCTTAGAGATCACTAGGCACAGTTCTTCATTCAACAGATGAGGAAACATAAATCCATAAAGGGGAAGTGACTTGAAAAGCTAACTTTTTATTGCAAGCTATATTTTTACACAGGGAAACTGAAATTTATAAATTCTAGGCTAAAAGTTTCATCTTGCTGATTTCTCAGGAATTTTACCACTGAAAGAAGTGGGGTTTTTTTTGTTTGTTTTGATGAACAGAAAATCAGCTTTGATATCACAAAGACCTGGGTTTAAGTTCTAATTCTAACACATCTCTGCAGTATGACCTTGGACAAGTCACTTAACCTTTAAGTGCCTGAGGCAATTCTCTTAAGACTAATCATTTTAGAGAAGTTACAATGAAGGTACCTACCTGCATTGTTACAGGGAATTTCTCATACCAATGAAGTCACAGGTTCAATTCTCATCATTCATTGCATTCAACCCTATTAGCTTCAACATTAATGAAGTGAACATGCAGCATATTACTGGGATAATATTTGGATGCTGGGGATAATTTTGCACTACTTTTTACCCTATTAGAGGTGGTTATCAGAATATCCAGCCCAGCCTAACCTTCTTAACAGGTTCAAATATATACTTCTTTGGCTGATCCTGTAACTGAAATGACTGCAAGATCTCATGAATTCAACTACCTGTCAGGAATGTTTACAAATTTGGATAATTATCATCTATTTCTGCTTGTAAAAAATTATGAAAGTACTCTGTTTTTTTTTTCTTTAAAAGAAAACAATTGGCCATCATTTTCTAAAAGATTTCCTAAGGAATGAAGTTAATTTGAGTAACTATTACATTCTTAATAATGACTCCTTTTATCTTCTTTAAATCTCTCTTACTATAGGAAATAAGTTGAGCCAAAAAATTAACTCTCTCTTTAAATACCTTAGTAGTAAATATTGGAAAGCCCTTACATATGTTGCTAATATTTCTCAAAAGACTGATTCAAACCACCATAAAAGCTATTGGCACAATTAATTACTCATCTCCCCCCACCCCATAACTGATTTATTTCTTAAATGTTCTAGATTGACTGTCTCTGTAGTCCTAAATGCATATACTCTAATCACATTTGCCTGCCTGCCCCACTAATTACTAATGGCTGTCTTTATCATTGTAGGTTAAATATCCCATAGATCATTAATAGTTAATGCTCCTCTCTCTCATTTTTCAAGAAATCAAATTTCTGAAATCATTCATGAGACTTAATTCATGACAGATGAGTTTTTCCTACTCCAATACAAAGTCTTTTTTAGTCCAGATATTCATTTTGAAGATATTAAAACCAAAACTAAAAGCATGGTATACAGCTTGTGTTAATTATCCCTAAGTATTTTATGGGAGTATTTGAGTTCTTAATATATAGTTATCTAAAGTAACTTAAAAGATCCATCAGTTTCAGAGCACTTCCTAGGATTTAATTATTATTTTTAGTCTAGGAAAGTTTGCATTCAGAGTCCTGATAGACCAAGTGAATGATTATTTAAAGCACCTAAATGAAAAAGATGAGGCATAAGTGGGAATATCTTTTATTGGACTTGCAATTTAGCATCACACATGAGTCTTTTGGCCTGCAAAGATCTTTCATCACAAATTCAACTACTCAGTTATAAGTTAGAAAGTCTGAGTGTAAAAACATGAACATACTGTTTCCTTCTGCTAGTTGCTTAATGTTTTCCCAATGTTTGTGCCCTTTGCCCTGTGGGGTTTTGCAGGCTGCATGGAATTCTTCCCCAAGAAAGAATGACCCCTCTCATCGCTCCTAGGAATGTTTCTCTCTTATTTTTCCCAATAACCTTTTCACTGAAAAACTTTTTATATGTACTGTATGTAACTCATGAAGATTTTTAAGGCTTCCGGAAGCAAATGTTTGTTCTAATTACAGTTTTATATGACAGGTGAACTCATTTAGAGGAAACCCAGGGTGGAAAGATTTACACTTAATGGAAGTAAAACATTATGGAACCCATAAGTTTAATAAGACCCTGTCTCCGATGAACACTAAAGCATTCTTCAGGGTAAAGAATTTACAAAGGATGATAAACAAATACATTACTAACCACTAGCAACCTTAATTAAGGCTGTCAAATTTCAATTAAAAAAACATTTAGAAGAAAGAACCAAATTAAACCTCCTTTAAAAGCTACAGCTAGGGTTTCAAATGGAGAAACTGACTTTAGGATTAAGATAGAACTACAGTAGAGACTAAGAATAAATGACTGGACAACACATGTAGTAGCATAGCTGCCTCTTAAATCTACTCTCTATTTCGTTTATGACATTATTTTTGTCTGCAAAATGAAGAGTTTGGACTTAATGACCTAGAAAGTCCCTTCTAGCTCTAAAAACTGATGAATCTATTATAATTTTCATAATTATTAATATATTATTTGAAATTTTCTTATAAATCTTTAAGTATTTGAAAGGCTGTCATGTGGAAGAGGGATTTGACTAGTTTTGTTAGACCCAGGAAGGCAGGATTAGGAGTAAGGAGTAGAAGTGACAAAGAAACAAATTTAGGTTTGATGTCAACAAAAACTTCCTAATGAGGAAAGCTTTCCAAAAGTAGAATGGGCTGCCTTGGGTGGTGGTAGGTTCCCTTTCCTTGGAGGTCTTCAAGTAAAAGCTGGATGACTGCCTGTTGGGCATGTCAGATATGGGCTGAGGTCCACCACTTCCTGACCTGTCCAAGCCATATCCCTGGGCCTTTAGCTCTGTGAATAGGAATCAAATCAATGGTACCATTCCTAAGAAGAACATATCAATCGACTGACAAATGACTCAGATTATTCTTAATAGCCATCAAAAGTGCTCCCTGGACATTAATTCCCATATGTGTTATCTTCCTCCATCAAATAAAAGCTTCTTGAGAGCAGCTACTGTCTTGCTTGCCTGTATTTGTGTCTCCAGCACTTATCAGTGTCTAGCACATTGTAAGCACTTAACAAATGATTTTTCAATCATTTACTCACTGATGACCTGGTTTAGGGTTCTAAAGGCAGAGGGAACTTCTTGAGCAGAGGAATGACATAATCATTTTCACTCACGATCAATTTGACAGCCATGGGGAACAGGGACTGCAGAAGGTAGGGGTCTGATGTAGGGAGACCAGCTGGGAGACTCTTGAGGTGTTTGAGGGCCTGGGCCATGGCTGTCATGTTTTGAGCAAAGAGAAGGGGACAACTGGGAGCAATGTTGAGGAGGTGGAATTGACAAGACTCTGGAACTGATTAGATAAGAGGGGAGAAGGGGTAAAGGAAAATGAAAAGTCAGAGACATGCTTTGATGACAAGCCTGTGATCTTTTTCCCAAACTGCTCATCTTTTTCCTATTTCTGTCTAGATGGTCTCTAATGAAAATGTCACTTCTATTTCTTCCTCCACTGATCTTCATCCAGATGTTCTGTACTTTACTCCCACTCCCTGATTCCTGGATTTTTTCCCCATTATGTGTTCTTAATAATCTCCTCCTGCCCCATTTTCTCTCCTGACTTTTTAAAACCTATTCTGTATCTTTTAAACTATACTATACCTTTCAAGTTCATGAGTCCCATCTCACTCAGTGATATTTATAATGTCAAATTTCTTTCTTGTATTAGGATCTCAGTTAACCCTGCTTGTTCCCCATAATTTGTATATTTGTATATGGACATGGGAAGCCATTGTTTTTACTGTTAGTTCTTTCCTTGGATTTTATCTCCTATAAATTTTTAGGCACCTTTATTGTAGTTCTTATAACTACCCTCTTTCAGAATGCACATGGACAGGCTTTCTCCCCCTCTTTTCCTTTTTAATTTAAAGTCCTTTTAAGTAGATATACAATATGTACAAGTCTCTAAACAAATGCTTTCTTATCTACCCTTATTAAGTGTACTCCTTTCTTACCCAGGGATTGGGAATTCCTTTTTTTATGCTATGGTCAAAATCCTATTCTGAGACACAATCTTCTTAACCAGCTGTCCACTTCCCTAATTGGCTTTCTCTTCTGAAACCCTTCTCTTTGATCTGAAGCAGTGATGAAAACACACTCTGTTCTCTTAAGGTCCCTGATTTCTTACTTAAGATTTCATAGTCTGTAGCAATGAGGGCATGATGGTATTGCCAAAAGTAACAAGTGAAGAGTAGTAATTTCTCTTATCTTTCATACCTCCTTGTTCTCTGTTATCCTGAAAGCCACCCTGTCCAGGATCTGCCCCACCATGGTCTGTTTCTAATAAATTACTTTCTCATCATGAATTTACATTTGCGAAAGTTATTCACATTTACATAAACATACATAATTTCTGTCTAAAACTAAAAAGCAGTTCACAAAATATTCATGTAATTAGGAGGAATTATTCATCAAAATAGATTGGATGATTTTATTTTTTAACCACATTTTTTCAGTCAGTTTTTAAAAATTGTATACTTGTTGACTAAAATGACTATTTCTGGGCCACTAGGCATGTGCCTAAATATATTCATTAGTACTGGGATATGTGCTATGTACTCTAAGAAAACCAAAAAGGTGGGAACCTAGATTTTTAAATTTCTCATTTATCTCTTCGTAATAGAGCTTCTTCATGATATAAAAGGCTCCACCATAAAAATTATTTATCTATTTTTAATTTTCTATATTTCAGTGAACACAGTTTCATTTTTAAAACATTGAATTAAGAGATTATGCAGGAAAGATGAGCCTAACTGCATTTAAAAAAATAAGGCAGTTTTGCATAAGAAAAATAGTCGATATGTACAACTTGTCTAGATTTTTATATGAATTTTTCAGATTATCTATAAATCTCTAAATCATTGAGTGATTGTACATATCTGTTATGAGCTCCTTGTGTGTCTGTGCCTTCTTGGAGGTAAAGGAAATATGCATAACTAAGATTAATATTAAAGGAAACTATGCATATGAATTTCCTGTGTATCACTGAAAAGATAAACCTTCCAGTCTTTTTCTGTTTTCAGGAGTTCATTTCAAGTGGAGTACTTGATTTTGAACTTTTCATTCCTTTTTGCATGAGGAACCATTAATGCCTGTTACTTATCAGCAGAGTCCAGAAAAGTAGGAGAGGAAGGAGTGTAATACATACATACATACACACATACATACATGTATATATCTATGTATACATATACACACACATGTACACACATGTGTGTGCATGTATGTATGATACTAATAGACCAAAGAATTGTTGAAACCTCCTAAATAACCACTTTAAAGCAAATTGGGAACAAAGTTTTCATCAAAACCTAAAAATAACAATGACAAAGCAAACAGGCAACTAATCACCCTGAGAAATGTTTATATAGCTTCCTTGGGTCATAGCTTGAGTCGTTGTAATTTTAGACTTCTATTTTTCCCCATTGTGGAGAGTGTAAAGTATAGGAATAGGAATAGGGACTGGACCTTTGTTATCTTTTGTATAGGGATCTTCAGATAGAAGAGGTTAAGTGATTTGTCCATGTCACATAGTCAGTATGTCCTAAAGACAGGATTTGGAATCCAGCTGATCTTGGCTTCAAGGTGTTTAGCATTCTGTCTGCTGTGTATTGTCCCAGTATTTGTTTAAAAAAAATAACACACCATAAAGTAAATCCAAATATGTAAGTAGGGACAAAATAAGGACTCCTAGAACTACTTACAGACTTATTTTTTTTAATGGCTAACAGGAAACTGATTTTGTTATCTTGTTTAATTGTGTTGCTTAAGTACCTTACTTGTTGAAAAGTCAGTCAAGGGGAAAAATCTGCTATGGAAATACCAAGTTTATTGACTAAATATCATGATAAATATGCTGATAATGTTATAAAAAGGAAGAACTTTACTCTTTTTGTGTAACAATAAGACAAGTAATAGAAATGAAAGAAATAAGCATAAGGCAAAAAAATGAAATCATCACTTTCCTTAGATCAGATGATGATTTACTTAGAAAACTCTAAAAATTCACTAATTGAAATAATAAACAAAATCAACAAAGTTATAAAATACAAAACAAACCCCAGGAAATCGTCAGGATTCCTGTATATTACCAACAAAACCCAACAGGAATAGCTAGACAGAGCTATTTCCATTCAAAACAACTATAGAAAACATAAAATATCTTAACGTCTACCAAAACCCACCCAGAAGCTATATGAATCCAACTATAAAACACTCTTTGCAGGAATATAGTAGTTGGGGAAATATTAATTATTTATGGATAAGTTGTGCCAGTGTAGTAAAATAACAATGCTATACAGCCAAACTCAAAGAAATATTTTTATAGAGCTAGAAAAATATCATAATGAAAGAAATATGGAGGAACAAAATGTCAAAAATCGTAAGGGTAATGGGGGGAAAAGTGGCAAGGAAGGGTGTCTACCAATTAGTACGAGATCTCAAACCAGTACTACAAAGTAGTATTACAAAGCAATGATCATTCAAACAATTTGGCACTGTTTAAAAAAATAGACATTGTTGGGACAAATTAGGCACAAAACCTCTAAAAGCCAACACTGTAGCGTAGAATTCCATGAACCCAAAGACTCCAGTCACTTGAGTAAGGATTCACTGTTGGGAAAACTGAAAAGCAGTTTGGCAGAAATTAGATTTAGACCTACACTTCACATTAGGTCCCTATTATTTCTGTTGTCCTACAAACACAACAAATTCCAAAGCTTTTTTGATCTTTGGAAAGACTCTTATCAATGGAATGACAAACCATGAATACAGAGGACTGAAGAGGAAGCTCACCTCCTGCCAGAAAGATGATAAGCCTAGTGTGGAATGAGGCATAAAGTTTTAGACATAGCTGTTTTATTTTGCTACACTATTGTCTTTGTTATGACTTTTTAAAAAGTTGTTCATTTCAGGGTGGAGCAATAAGAGAGAAAGATAATGTGTTTTTTTTAAAAAATAAAATGAATTTTTTGAAAAATCTTGCCCTTTGGTCAAGGGGGTTATAAATGATAGAAATGCCATTTAACACTGCTCCCTTTTTTCAAGGAGGGGTGTTAGGTTTCATTTAGTTTTCACCTTGCTTAACCTGTCAGAATAATGATCATCACAGCAGCAGCTGCTATGGCTCATACTTATGGTTCTTTATGAATTTATAAGTATTTTCCTCATAGCAACCCTGTGAGGCAGATAATCTTAAGTATTACTATTCCCATTTTACAAATGAGAAAACTAAGGCTCAGAGGGGTAAAGTGAATTGCCCAAAGTCACACATTTTTATGACTACAGGTCTAAAGCTTTTCACTATACGCTGTTACCACAAAAAGGTAAATGTTTTGGCCAACAGCTGCACCTCAATCACTCACTCTGAAAATGAACATAACTATCACTGTATAACTAATTTATATGTGTATATTTTCATATACAGGGAAACACTTTTGTTCCTTAAATCACTTTGAGACATTTTAGATTTAGAAGAAGCCTAAAAATGACCTAATCTCCAACCTTCAACTAAATAGTTAACCCCCATTTACGAAGTAGAAATTAAGGCCCAGAGAAATTAATAACTTTTTCCAAGAAGATCACCCAGCTAGCCCACAATTACTAGTGTTTGGTCTTCTCATCTAATTTTCTAATCCCCACTGCTATAACTTGATGACCTTGTTGACATTATGACTATCATCCTTCATCCCTTAGTATTTAATTCTCATACTCTTGGAGTTAGAAAGTCCTAGGTCTTCCTTGCCAGGTCTTCCCTTCTTCCCACTAAAGCACTGTGGTATTCAGAGCTCTGCCTATACTGCTGAACACTGAGTATATTTGACTCTGAGCTTGGTTCATCTATTACCCTTAAATCTCCAGATTAACAGGATGTTCCCAAAAACATTTGTCCCTCTTCTTATCAAATGGACTCCATTCTTTCTTAAGAGTCCACACTGTGGTCAAGGAATTCAAAACATATTCATCAACACTTTTTGAACAGAGACGTTCATTTCAGGAATTAATTTAGATCAGTCTGTTTCTTTAGCTTGTCAGGGGATGGGTTGAGGATGTAAGAGCCTGGATCTCTTATCACTACTGGAAATTCCTTTGTATCTGCTCTGGAACACAACACTGTCATCGATGTCCGGATGATCAAGAAGTAGGAAATGCTGTGGTAGGATGGAAAGATCACTAGACTGTTTCAGGCAGGATTTTGGGGCCCTTTCTTTCACTAACTAGCTGTGTGACCAGGAACATCAATTAATTAACCTTTTAGAATCCCAGGTTTTCATCTGTAAGACCAAGAAAATGGATTATTTCTGAGATCCTTACAGCCCCATAGGCTGTACAATTTCTGAGCCTATGAGGTCCCACTAAGCTATTTATGACATTTACTTGGTGGCACAGTGGATAGATCATCGAGTCATGAAGATCTGAATTCAAATTTGGTCTCAGTTATATACTAGCTATGTGACCCTAGACAGGCCACTTAACCTTTGTTTTCTTATCTATAAGATGGCAATCATAACAGCACCTACTTCACACGGTTGTTGTGAAAATCAAATGAGATAATATTTATAAAAAGCACTTATTATGTATGTAGCACATAGTAGGTACTATATAAATGCTTCTTCCTTCCTTTCCTCCCTTCCTGAATAGCTCTATCCCTAAAATGTGGTGCCCAACCTGCAAACAGAAAGAAAAAGGAGAGAGCCTCCCATCTGCTAATCAAGTGCAAGAACTTTTTTAAGAAAAAACAACTCTTCCTTAGGATGAGATCTTCCTCTTTCTGGTGTATACAATTTCAAATCCTCTTGCATCAAGGAAAGCTTCTTTCACCCTGTCTTCCAGAATACAACCTTTTCCTGACCTTTTAGCCTCACTGATGGACAGTGACCTTGTTATTCCATCAGATGTTGATGACCTTAATGTCGCACTGATAGTCTTTCACCATTCTTCCCACTAACAGAATGAGTATGCCTTCCTGTACTTCTTATTTCTATGGTGGGATCATCAGCCAGCCTTCTCCCCACTCTGATCCCTGGTTTCCCTCTTCATTCTGTGAACACTACTTATGCAACTTGCCAGTGAAGTTTCCAATCCCTCAAATAGGGCTGAGTGGTTTTCTGGGTCCCAGCCACCCATGGTCAGTGTACTTACTCTTCCAAGTTATTTGTGTATACATCTAAGATGAAATCCAGCACCAGTTCCTTAAGGGATTCATTGTTTAAACTTCTTTGTCCAAAGACATTTATTATCCCTATGTTTCCTTTCCTATCAGAAACTCTAATCAACACCATGGTAACTTAGTTGTTTTTTTTAAATTTCAATAACCTTTGGTTTAGAACCTTGTCAAAGGTTTTTGGAGGTCTGAATAAGTGATCATTCTCTTCCACCACCACCCACCTTCTCTGATTCTCCCTTTTTTATTTATTTGCTTCTCAAAGAACAGAGGTTATAGAGGCATGATTTTCATTTATAGAAACTATGTTGCCCAAACTCTAAAAAAAAAAAAAACTATAACTATGACTAACAAGGTTCCTAAACAAATTTTGTAAGCTAGCTCTGCCCTTTCTACCCACTTTTAGAGCTAAATTCCTAATGGCTAATACTGGCAGTGTAAACCATACACAGAGGCTCTTTTCTTTTTGCCTGTGGCTAAGTGAAGGAGAAAGTGATCTGGAAAGAGAGTACAGACATAAGGAAATATGAATTGGACCAATAGTGATGCTATATAACTAGACCTAAAATGTTGCAATTTTATAGAATTTTTTAACTGGTCTGTGATTTCAATACCCACAACTTTCAATCTGAGGGAGATAGTACTATGACAAATTCAGTAATGCCATGGAAATTTCCTACACGTACCGAAAAGAATTGGATGATACATACGAATCAATGTTTTCCTCTAGAGTTTAAATGTAGTTTTTTTTTTCCTTTTTTTCCCTCTTCATCTTCAAAAAGAGTAAACAAGCATGGTTTTTGTCCTCATTTGTCCTTTGGGGAGTCATCTTAAAAAAGTTCTGTAGTGCTTGAAGGGTTAGAAGGAGCTGGAAGGCTTCCTTTGTGGTTTCTGTGACAAAGACCTGAACCCAGGAGCCTTGAAGGGAGGGGAATTTGGGCCTACAGCTCACTCCAACTGTTGGAAAGCATTTAGTGTTTTCAAATTTTTTGATAACTAGACCAGCTCCATATTTGATAAGGAAAAACAAAAATCTAATGTAAGAAGGAAAGAATGTATTATCTGTGTGTCCAATGAGGCTGTGGGTCTCATGAGCAGAGAAGAGAACTGGCAGCTGGGAGGCCTTGTCTTTCCCATGGTCATTTAACTGGAGAACAAAATTCCAAGAGGAGACTAGTAACCCAGAGCCTTGCCTCTTTCTCCCAGAAATTGTCAAGCTCTTAAGTTACATCTTATTTATCCTTTTCATACCAATTGGTAGAAAAAGAGGAAAGGATTATGTTGAGAACGTCTGTTATATCTGAGGTTAAACAGTTTGTCCATAGACACTTGGCTAATCAGCAGGCTCATATCTAGTAATGTTTTCTTATGAAATGGGATTCTATTTCACCCTTCCTTCAGGAAATGCTTCTCTGTACAAGTGGTGATTGTAACATATGGAAGGAGTTACTGCCTTAAGAAGTAGCAAAAAGGATGACTTGGTTAGTTGCTACTTCCAGCTTAATGTTGATCGGTGAGAGAGTTAAGTCAGAATAGCTGGCAGCAGAATCTAGTGAGTGTGTGACCTTGAGAACTCATGGTGGAGGAACAACCCTAGATAGTTGCCACCACGGTCCTTTCCGGCTCTACAGTATATAGCTTATCATCCCCAAAGACCCATCTTCCTAGACAGGCAGTGGATTCCCTTCCCAGAGTACCTAAGTACAGTAGGCCCTTTTCAGCCCAATGGGGGTCCTACTTCCTGGCCTACTGGATCCACACACGATATTCACCCACTCAGTAATTCCAAGACCACACAAAGTGAACGGTACCTCTCCTGTTCCCATGTCACCAAGCTGCATTAGCCTCTGAGATGGAGCTCTCCCCTCGGGGTGTCCTTGAAAGGTCTATGCCTGAGTTCCTCACTGAGGAAATCTAAATATCAATTCCGCCAATCTAAGACTAGGATACCTTTGTTAGAAGGACTTGTTCAGCCATGTCTTGCAGTGTAAGTTTCATGGTATGAGGGGATTTGAAAGTCTTTTCCAAGAAAGTTTCTAGAGGCCAGATAGATGGCACTTTCAAAACCATTCTTAATAAACTCTAGTCAACAAATTTTGAGTTTTCAAATTAAAAATTTAAAGGACTAATTAATTAATAAGATCTGAAATTCTGAGCTTAAGGAGTATGTTACAAAAGCATAGATTTAGACTTGGGTGATATTCTTGAAATCATCTAATCCAACTCTCTTGTCTTCAAAGGGAGGAAATTGAAGTTTGAGAAGGCTGTGACTCACCTGAGGTAGTGACAGAAAATAGATAGTGGAGCTGGAATTTGAACCCAGGTCCTCTAAGGGCCATTTAAGGTCAGTAGTCTCTGCCCTATGACCTACTGTCTAAAGGGCCACACTTGAGGACCTAGAGGATCACATGTGGCCTTGAGGCCACAGGTTCCCCACCCCTGATCTAGATTTTACTAGACCATAAGCACTCAGACAAACAAAGGAGTGTAATACCTGAAGAATATGTAAGGGTTAAGTCAGGGATTCCCACCAGAAGTAAATGTAGGAACTCTCTGTGACCTAAGAACAGAGGCAAGATAACTGAGTGAGAAAATGTGGCAGAGCTACAAATGAAAAGCAAATTGTTAGGCAGACACAGCCCCTAGAAAGATCAGCACTTTTAGCCCCTTTAAAACTTAATATCGAACAGTCCTAGTTACCCTTGTAGGGTCATCGATAATAATTTTAGATCTGAGCATCCAAGCCCAATCCCTCCATTTTATAGGAAACATTTTAGAGAAGGGTTAAATGACTTTCCCAAGGTCTCATCTAACCCTCGTGATGAATATTTTTCATGGAATCCCACCTCTGGTTTTACATTTGAAGTTACTTTACAGCAAAATTTGCTAGGAAATTTCCATTCAATAAAGCAAAGGGCTTTATAATGTGATGTTTATGTGAATTAGAAATTAGAAGCCAATCTTTTCATTATGATCAATAGATTTTACCTGTGTAGGTGAATGCTTTCTCTCATCTGTGAGCAAGGGTTAATTAACTATGCAGGCCTCAAGAAGGGGGAAATTTCCAGTTTGTAAATTTTTTTTTATTTGACAAAGTATTATTTAGTTTTGCTACCAGAATTTCTAAATTCCTAGTATATGGGCTTTACTCAGAAATTTTCCCTTTTCAGACTGGAGGAACAAATTACATCCTTTTTGGAAGATCAAGATCCAGAGAGTAGACTACAGGTGGGGTCTGACATGCGTAAAATCCACTATTGCTTCCATCATTTAAAGGTAAGTATGAAAGGTCATTATTAGAAAACTCATTTTTGTTATATTCAAACTTCAGCTTGTCTGAACTCTATTCAGTGGACCTAGCTCAAAGATGGAACGGAAAAGGACTTCTTAAAATGCTTGAACTAGATTCAAAATGTCTAAAGTTCTGTCAGCTAAGCAGGGCTGCTCTCAAGAGCATATCAGGAGTTCTCTCAAAGGTTATATCTTTTTATCCAAAAAATGTCCCTCCACTTACTCAAATATCATTCTTGTGCTGGACATCTCCACTTTCCATAAAGTGTACTTCCTTGTGTCTTCCAGACTGTATCAGGAGAACTGGGTCTTATATTTCTCGTTGGTTTTGATCCTGCCACACCTGTAGCCCCCTGTTCTAGCTGGTTTTCCTTTATATAAGATATTATCCTTATGGGGAAGCAAACTGTTTAGCCTAAATTTCTTCTTTGTCTGTATGTTTTATAAGCAAATAGAACACACGATCTCTGATCTTAATGTTTAATGCATAAAAGTCATGTTATTCATGTTTGTTCCATTGAATTCATTGGCCCCTTCAAATCAATATACTGTTCCTGTGAAGGAAGAAAATTAACAAAGAAAGAAAAATGGGATAGAGAGAAGGCATGCTGAGTTTTTATTTTTTCATCTTACAGAAACTGTTGAATGAAAGAAAGATTCCTGAAAGAAGTGAATCCTCTCATGAAATCAAAGTCCAAGATGGAGAAGTGCCATTAAGGGAAGAAGAATTTAAAAAACTGAGAGATATCCTGAAGCAGCGAGACAATGAAATCAGTATCCTTTCTGAAGTCCCAGGAAGGCCTCACCTCCTTTGGAGGAACAGAGAGTAGGAGAGTGTCTGGGTCTTCAAAGACTCTCTGCTCACATGCTGCCCATGCCTGGAAGTTGGACCCTCCCTGCTTCTCTTTCACATGCCTCCCTTAGTTTGTGGCTAAAAACATTCTTCTAGCAAACAAAGTATGTGAAGAGTGGGAAAGTGTGATGCTATAGAAGAACAGTTTATTACCTTACGAAGAATAGAATTTCATGGGAGTGTTACTTTTAGGCTATTGCAGTGCTCCTGTGGAGACTCCTATATGGTCCTCCTTTAGCTGAACACAAAGCACGGGCTCTTTGCACCTCACTGTAATGCTTCAATTAAAGTTGACATTGGTATTTTTAGAAAAAAATTCAACCATCTCTCTGTTTTAGTGCCTAGCTATACCAGCCCACTGTAGAAAGGAAGGGCAGTTTTCTTTAGCTGGCTGACAGAATTACAGGCTGACCACAGTATTGCCATGGCCCTGAGTTTGTGGCTGGCACGTGGGTGAAACTCAAAAGACGGCTGAAAAATGACCAATGGTATGTAGCTTAGGAAGAGCAGAAATTCTTTCAGATGCAGCTTTTATTTAAAAAACAGATGAACTGCTTTGGGTTCCAGTTACAAATATTGGCAAGTGTAGGAATTTGAAGCTAGTAAGTATGAATCTTCAAGGCAGAAGTCTAATTTTCTCTGGTGGCACCACGTACCCAGGGTGCTAGAAATGGTAAGAAAGCCCTTGGACATTTGTGCTCTAAGAAAAGTAGCTACTTTTAAAAAGGCACTTTTGTGTTAATTGGAGTATGGAACACCTCCAATGCTATTCCTTAATTTAGCTTTTTTGCTTAATATAAAAGACACCTCATTGTCTTTACATTTACTGTGGAAAAATACCCCAAATCTTTAATTTCTCTGTTAATTATGCATAAACAAAGTTATGAGTCTCTCTTGCTCTGTGATCTTGTATGATATTTATGTTGAGAATCACCCAAATCCTTCTAACTTCAACTCTTTTGCCAAATATGTAAAAACAATCTATATAAAGAAACCCAAAGATTAAGAAGAAGTAAAGAACAAATCAAGTAGAAGTAAAGCCTACTATCTAATTAACTTCAGTTTCCATTTTTAGCCAAGAATTAGCAGAGTCCATATTTTAGACTGGTATGCATTTCAGCCATTTTGGATTCCAAGACCTGAGACAGCTGGTGCCTTTCTCAATTGAAAATCACCACTATATCTCTTCTTGTCTACAAGTACTATTGTCACTTCTCTATCTCTCTCTCTTTATCTCCGTCTCTATCTGTCTTTTTCCTTCTCTGTCTTTGTCTCTTTCTGTATCTCTCCCTCTTTCCCTGTCCTTTTCTGTCTGTCTGTCTCTCCTTTATTTCTCCTATTTATTACATGAGACTGCCCAAGGATGGTTCTGTTATGGAACACACAGTGGTTGGCAAATAGTAGATGCTTAATAAATGTTTATTTACTGACTGACTGACCCCATTCCTGGCCCCAGTCTGAGCTCTGCTTCTTCTCCTAGTATATATGATCTTAGCCTGCGATCTTCTCCAGCTTTCTAATCATTCATTTGTATTTGTTACTATTATTATATGTTGTAGGAGTGGAATAAGGCAGGGCAAAGACAGGCCACTGCAAGCCTGTGAAAAAACCATGGAGGATGGTACTTTCCTATTTTAGACTTTCATTTACCAAGTGCCATTGTGCATAGAGTATCCCCAGAGCAAATAGCCCTGCCCAATGGAGTTCACATTCTAAAACATAGTGACGTATATTTAAAGGCTAGATAGTGAGTAAGTAAACATAAGTTTCAGATAATTGATTATTAGGGTTTATTTCAATTAAATTAAGAATTATTTCAATATTTTTAATTGTATAGGTCACATTTAATGTATTGAAAGTTAATGTGTCCTCAAAGTTTCTTCATACTCAGACAGAATGAAATTGGGAAAGATATTATTTCCAATTAATTAATACAGGATGACTTCTTAGAAGAACTGCTTGAAGGTAAAGATTTTTACTGTCTTTAGGTTGGGGAGGACAAAAGGGGTGGGGGAGCAGATGGTGTTGTATGTATATAATGCTACTTTGGAAAACCATTGGAGGTGGAAATAAGAGGATCAAATGAAGGAGCCACTGAGTGGATTGGAAGGCAGTGTGACGTAATGGAAAGAAGACCTGGGTCTTATGCCTACTTATTATCTTGGTGGCATTATGCAAAACATTCAGCTACTCTGGGTTTCTTTTTCCTCAGTTGTAAAAGGAGCATGGGAGACTAAGCGACAATTCTGAGTTTAAATCTATGATCCTATGGAAGGATCCTGTGGGATCAGTTAGGAAACAGAAATCAAGGAAATGGGGATATTAGGAATAATGTGATAAAAGTCTCTGGAGCCAATGATAAGGACCTTGTACTTGAACTTTAGAGGAGACTCCAACTTTGAGTAATGATGTGCTTAGTGCATAGAGTAGTAAGAAAGTGAGGAAGAATATGGCTGGTGGTAGTGCTAAGAGGAGGCTAGAAAGAGATGTGGTCTTAGGAAGAGGTGAAAATGATCTGAGGGGTGAGATTGCTAGAGTTCAGAGGGAGTCCTTCACAGACAGCAGGGCTGGAGAAGACAGAGTGGGTTTCAAGATGAAGAGAAAAAATGACAAGATTTGGTTACTGAAATGTGTTGAGTATGGAACAGTAATGTACCAAAGATGACAGTGAGCCTTTTTATGTAGAAAGTGGGTGATTCGGTGCAATTTTTGTACCATGTGATAAAAACTGAACGGGTTTCTCTTTTTCTGGGTTTTTTTTTCAAATTGTATTGAGATAACCATTTAAAAATGTCTTCTAAGTATAGTGTTAGGCAGGACTAGATAATAAAACAATCTAATGCTTATATAGCCCCTTAAGAATTGCAAAATATTTTACACATCATTTAATTTGAACCTCACGACAACCTTGTGAAGTAGGTCCTGTTATTATCACATAAGGTAAGTGAGGCAGATAGAGGGTAAGTGACTTGTCCAAAGTCACAGAGCTAGTAAGTGACAGGTGAGATTTGAACTAAGGTCTTCCTGACTCTTAAGTTCAGCATCCTATCAACTGTATGACCAGATGTATACTTATAGATTTGTATTGGCACATGCATTTGGTAGGCATTTGTGTCTGCAGGGGTTCAACAAATTGTCACACACACACCTACACACACACACACACACACACATCCCTCCTTTCTGTTACAAATTCATAGTCCCTTTCCTCAGGCAATGTACTTAATAAATATTTGAGTATGTATAAGAAAGTATGGTGTAGAATCAAAATGTATTCATGTAACTTTTAAAAAAGAGCTTAGTCTGGTGTTAGTATGAACAATGGATTGAAAAAGGAGGAGGAGGCAGAAAAAGGCCTGTAAGAAGACTGTGGCAGTGGCTATCAAGTTGGGTGGTAATGAGGCACTAAATAAGGATAATGGCAATAGAGACAGAGAGCAGAGGGATGGATGTGAGATATGCCGTGGAGATGGAATGATAAAATCTGGTAATGAAGTGAGAGAGAAGCATCAAAGATGATCAAACAGACATGGCTATGTGAGGATGGGTGAATGGTGATGCCATGGACAGAACTAGTGAAGAGCTGGGTTAGCAGGTATAAAGGGAAAGGAACTGAACTCAATTTTGTTGAATCTGAGTCCCTGACAATTCAGTGTCTTGGTTGAGATGTCCTATAGGCAGTTGGGGAGGTGCATGTGAGGCTTGAAGACAGGTTGGGACTAGACTGTAGATTTATGAGCCATTTTCCTAGCAACAGTAGTGGAAATCTGTAGAAGCAAACAAGATTGCCAAGGAAGAAAGTAGGGAGGGAAAGAGAAGGGCCAAATACAGTATCCTGGGGAATTCCTACATTAAGAGGTCAGGAAGAGAATGAGAAGCCAGCGTATTAGTGAAAAGATGGTTAGAGAGGTAGAAAAAGAACCAAGAACATGGTGTGTATAAACTGAGAGAGGAGAGAGTATCTAGTAGCAGGTAGTTCCCCCCAGCATTAGAAGCTTCAGAGAGGACCACAGGGGTAAGAAATTAAAAAAAAAATAAACTTAGTGATTATGAAATCTTTGGTGACCTTAGAGAAACAGTTTCTATAGAGTGGTGTTGGCAGAAGCCCAATTATAAATGTGGAGTGAGGAAGTGAAGAAAACTTTAAAAAATAGAGAAACTATATAGAACAATAACTGGATGAGCTATAAGAGTGAAGAAAATGATTTTTTCTAGGATTAGGGAAATCTGAGCGTATTTGGAGGCAAATAGGAAGGACCTCATGGCAAGGGCAATATTAAAGCTGCATTAGAAAGGAAAGATGGAGCAATGACTTGGGGCCAGTAGGAGTGAATTATTAAATCAAGTGTGCTGGCATTGGGAATCTTCTTTTGGGGGAGTCTAGAGGGAAGGACAGAAAAGTTGATGATACTGGAATGCTTGAAGAATGGAGGTAGGGAGCAAAGGGCGTTCATTTCAGGTGACTGCAGTCTCAGTGAAAGTTGGGCCATTGATTCTAACTGTAAGGGTGGAGCACGGTGGGTGTCTGGTTAAGACTAAAAGGTTTGGGATAGTTACTATGGTAAATGAGACAAGGAGTTGAAAAGCACAAAGTAGGACATGTTGATTGTCCGTCAACAGGGTAGGCTCAGCAGGGATTTTCTACCATAAGATTCAAGAATTTCATCAGTCATGATCAGCAACTGTAGGACAGACCCAGAGAAATGAAATGATTAGGATTACCCAAGGTTGGGAACACTGGATTAGAATTCCCAGATTAGGAATGCTAGATCACTGGGGCAGGGATTCTATGGTCATATTTGTTTGTTCAAGTTTTTTTCCTTTTATTTTCTTTATCCTTTTCTACAAAGGGTACTCCCTTTGTAGAAATTTGCTCCATTAGTGGGCAGCTAGGAGGCACAGAGAGATCATGGGGCCTGGAGTTAGGAAGATCCAAGTTCAAATCCAGCCTCTGTGACTCTGGACAAGTCACGTAACCCTCTTTGGCTCAGTTTCCTTGTCTGTAAAATGAGCTGGAGAAGGAAATAACAAATTACTCCAGTATCTTTGCCAAGAAAACCCCAAATGGGGTCTCGAAAAGTCGGACATAACTGAAATGACTAAACAACAACAACAATGAAGGCTGGCAATTTATAGTCTTAAAACTACAATAACATGTATTCTTAGAGAGTGGCTGTGATACTGAGACCTTAAGTGACTTGCCTGTAACTATATGGCCATTGCGTCTAAAAAGGCAGAACTTGAACTAAAGTCTTCCTAACTACAGGCTTATTATACTGTTTCTTGCTATGTCTCAGGGCAGCAGTTAATGAGACATTCATATTATGAACTCTGGGGTCAAAACCAAAGATGAAGACAAGCAAAGCCAGAGTAGATGAGGCATGCCAAGAGGACAGAGATGAGGCATGGGACGATAAAAAAATGAGTAAGTTTAATGTTCATGAGAAAGTGGGGGAGGGAAGCTAGGAGTCTGTAGTCACTGAATAGAATTTGAAATGTCCTGATCTTTGAAACTGTGCCACTCCCAAATGTGATGGAGTCCTAGCCATGACTGTGACATTTCTGCTTGAAGTGTAAATAAAGAGGATGATTTCTAGAGTGGGGGTTAAGGACTTTTTGTGTGTTTATCTTGTCAGTGTGAATATTAAAGTAAGATGACAGGGATGGGATAAAGAGGAAGATTGTGCTGCAAATACTGATGTCATGATAGTAATTGGTAATATGACCTGGAAGTTAATAGAAGACTATAGCAGACATGGGGAGAAGTTAGTACGAATACTGACTGCATGGTCTTCAGAATGATAAAGGTGACTTAGGAATGATAATGAATAGTCTGGAAGCTGAAATAAAGAGCAAGAAACAGTCAGGCTCTGATTGGCTCAGAGTGAACATAAATGGCAGTTGTTTACATTTTGGACAGAAACCTTGAGGGTCTTCCCCTCCCAAACAGGTTTTTTTTGACTTGATAAAGAGGCCATTCTCTGTCTCATTTCTTACCTAGCCTTAATCACTGAATGGGTGTTGCCTCAGTCAAACTGAGACCTGGGAAAAACCTTAATGTAGAAATGCATTCATCTCCAGTTGTCTTTATCTGCCACTGGACCCAGATATCTCTGGAGGAGAGAGTGAGGCTGGTGACTTTGCACAACCCTGCCTCACTTAATCCAGTTCACTCACATGTCATGGCCTCACCCCCCTTGATGTCATGGTCCTCCTCAAGAATGAAGGACAAACAACAACAACCACCCTTGGGAGATGGAGCAAAAAAACAAATGGCTACTGGTTGTCTGGGTTACAAGCTATATGGAGAGATCATGGGAAAGTCAGGTTTCTATTAAAGTGAATAAGTAGAGGGAATGTTCTGTGAAAATGTTCAAGATATAGTTTATTAAAAACAGAATCAGCATTTCAAAAGACACTATAAAATGAACTAGATAACTGATGAACCATATCAGAGTGGGACCAAGGAGGAGGGATAAATAGGATAGGGGTAAGGCTTTAAAGAGACTGTTCCTCATGTCTAATGTGGTCATCTGGTCAGAGCAGATGACTGGAATTGGGAAGCCAATGCCACAGGATTCTTGTGACATGCACAACTTATGAACTGAAACAAGAAAGGATTTGCAGCACTAATCCATCCCAGAGTCTAAGGTAGATTTTAGAGTGCTACTATTTTGGTATAGATTTCTAAGAAATTTCTCCATCAGAGGTGCTGCTTCTTGTGATTCAGCAAACATTGTTTTGATGGGATATCTCTTAACATACTTGAAGAAGTAAAAAGAGAAACAACAGGGAGACTGCTGTGAGACTATCTATTAGAAGGCCAGAGAATAAGATCATCATTTATTTTGGGGTACAGTTTCTGTGGTGGACGGGCATGACAGAAACCAGAGTAGTGAGTTATAAGGAAAAATTGTTAGAAAATGTGATACACTGGCATATACAGAATGTTTCTAGAAGTTAGAGGAAAATACAGGTCACTAGCAGAAGAATAAAGACAGGTTTGTCATTACTTGTCCTTAGAAATAGTGCCGTTAAGGCTGCTTAGAGAACTGGCAGATTTGATTATGAAGACAGTGCTTGTGATCTCCGAAAGATCATTAATAATGAGTGAGGTAGGACAGGAAAAGGGCAAATAGAATGATTTTCAAAAAAGGGAAGAGAATAGAGTCTATAAACTATAGACTAGCAAGCTTGATTTTGTTTCTTAACAAAACTCTAGAAAGAAGGACGAACAATAAGAACAAACAACGACAACAAAAATATGTTATTGAAAGAATGAATTATTAAAGGAATGATTAATGTACATCTAGAAAAGGAAGCTGTAATCATAATGGTATGGAATGGCCTCACACAGAGCATATTATGGCAGATGAACTTCATTTCCTTTTTTTTAAAAAAAAAAGGTTGTTCATCTGGTAGATTCAGGTAACTTAGTATTATTATGTAAATCTTAGTATTATTATGTAAATCATTTTGGCCCCACAGGACCCCCTGAAAGGGTCTCAGGCACCCCCAGGGTCCACAGACCACACTTTGAGAAACCTTGCACTAGAGAATAGAACAGTTAGGTTAATGTTAACCCTAGAAGGTTTAAATTTGGATGTCGTGGAGCACACCATGGCAAGGATAATCGCAGTATAGAATTTTTAAAATAATAGAAAAGATAAGGGGGTGAGTGGGAAATGGATGATTCTGAACTGTAGAAAGAGTTTCTGTAACGTACTTGAGGAGTAAACTAGTTGTATAGGCACTTTCCAGCATTGTCAGTTTGACCGGGGCAGAAGCCTCACTGAGCTAGGCCAGAGAAGTCCTTTTTATATGAAATGGAGTTCTTTGTCTGAGAACCAGCTCAGTAATTGGATTTTGTGCAATGAGTATCACCCCAATGGTTTACCTTTAGGGTGTTATACAACATACAAGGACAAATAAGGAACTCCAAGCCACTGATTTCAGGCACAGTTCACCCCCGGTGTAGTATCTGAAATGAAGAGAGAACTTTTATTTACTGTTTTTGTTACAGCAGAATTCTGTGTGGGCTCCAGTTAACAAAATCTTTTGAAGTCCTGAGGCTTCATACGCACATATGTGTATATGTATCATTTATATATATATATATTCATATATATGTATGTGTGTATATATACATGTATACACTTATTTCTACATATATCTACCCATATCGAATCATAATATAATGTAATACAATATAGTTTCTTCTTAAATATGTCCCTGCTACCACCAAGAGTGAAGAATGAGGAGAATAACCTGAGTTTTCCATCACATGGTCCTTTTCCTACTTCCTAATCATTTTTCTCTCTCCACTGGCTCCTTACCTTTTTCCTGACCCTTCAATAGAGGCATGTCCCAAGGAGCTATATCAATGTTCTAGTGAAAAACCCTCCTTCACAATGTGCACTTTAAAAATTGTCTATATTAACAAGTTACATTCTTTTCACTTCTTTTTTGGAATCAAGAGAGTAGAGATTTTTTAAAAATGCATTTTCCAGCCATATTGACTGCATACTAAATGAATAAATGCATATTTCATGTTTTTATAAAAGCTGTTTAATTGGAGCCATTAATATCCAGTCTTTGGAGTTTATACAATTTAAAACTGACTACCACAATATGAAAAGCTTCGGTTGTGTTTACTGATATTAGGGCACATTAACACAATGTGAATAGCTTCTTATGAATGTTTATAAGCCTTTCTACATCTTCAATAATTTGTAGTTTCTCTCTAGTCACTTTGCCAATGTGATAAATGGCAAATATCAATAAATGGTAGCAGTGGAAACTGAATCATAAAATATAATGCAAACTCCTTAAGTCAAGTTTCAGATATTCTGGTAAATATGCTTAAAAAGGAAAAGAAGAAAGTCCAGGATATGTTCAACCTACAGAATACCAGTAGGGGAGGGACGAGGCAATCACTGAGCTCCTCCCCATCATGTGGAGGCCCAGATGACTCTTCAAAGGCATCAGTATCAAGCACCTCAAAACTGACCCAGGATGGCAGCTCCGTGGACTATAGGTCTGGTTTTCATCGCAGGAAAGCAGGTCAGTTAAATGAGTTTCGGATATTTCTAATGTAGATTATAAACTTCAAAATAACTTTCTTCAGTTCAAAATTTGAGGAACACATGTAATAGCGAGGTCTGTGTTGGTGTTTTTTTCTGATAACTCCCATGTATTTTACATTCAGTTCCATTTATCCAAGTTACAAATTGAACTGAGGAATCCAGTGAGTTAAGTTTGTTGGCAAAGCCTAAACTAGATTAGGCTATAGCGACAAGATCTAAAAAGGTCACTTGTCAAAGCCCTGCTGTGTGGTACAGTGGTTAAGTGTAGCAGGCAATGAGAAATCGATGGCCAGCCACCCTGACCTGATGACTCCCCAGGAGATTCAGTGATGAAAGAAGCTTAAACAGTGAAAAAAACCACAGAAGTCAGGTAAAACAAGACTAAATGTTAAGAGAAGTAATTAAGACAAAAAAAAGGAAAAGAAAAAAGAAAGAGCAAACACTGGAGGGTGAGAATGGAAGAGTCTTCTAAAACTGTCCTTTTGTCTTTATTTCATGACTCCTTGTCTAAGACTAACTTGCTCTCCAGTTATGAACCAGTACTAGCACTTACATGCCCTAAATGTCTGAACCACTGGCTGATGTAAAACGACAGACTTGACCAAGGAAAATGAGATGGTGGACACCTGAGATAGCATGATGCCCTGGAAAGACCACTGAATCAGAACTCAAGGGTCTTGGGTTTGAACACCTGATAGGTTATAATTATATCTACCTGTTTAGTGTTGGGCAAATCACTTAGCCTCTCATCTGTAAAATTAAAGAGTTGGACTGGATGACTTCTAAAGTTCCCTCCAGTTCTAAATCTGTGATCCTGTGATACCTTCCTCAGAGGTGTGTCTTCTAAGCTGTTTAAGAATCTAGTCGCTTCCCTGATTCCACATTACAAATCACTACCATGACTCCATCTCAGGTAGATATTGTCGGCCACATGGTTTATTCTTTTATTTATTTTTACCGTATTTGACATTTAAAGCCCTTCAAAACAGGCTCCAGACTTAGTTCCTTTTACTCTCCTTAATACATTCTGCTTTCCAGACAAACTCTCCTGCTTGCTATTATTCTATCTCCTGCCTCTGTGGATAAGCTGTCCTCCTGCCTAGAATGCCTTTTGGGCTCATTTCTTCTTGTTAGAATCCTTTGCTTCCTTTAAGGCTTAAGACATGTGCCATGTCCTTGAAGTCTTTCTTATGTAATACTCTTTCCATTCTCAAATTATCTTGTATTTACTTATATGTATTTCTATATGTTATCTCTCTTTACCCTTTCCCTTTTCCTTCCCCCTCCCCCCAATATAAATTCCTCCTTGGCAGGAACAGTATTTTATTAATTTAAAATTTTTGTCTTTGTATCCCCCACCACAGTGCTTTGCACATAGTTGGTGATTAATAAATGTTTATTGTGTGATTAAATAAGAATCAATGGGCCTTTCCAATCAGCATATTGGATGGGGCCAATTCACCACTGTTCTTTTTCTATGCGTCTTGCCCCAAGAAATACTTAATAAATAGTATACACAAAAGCTATTTTTCCTTTCTTCTTGTTTTATTTTACTTTTTCATTACAAATGTAAAAAAGTGGTTTGTTTGGTGATTTAATTGCCAAATAACTTAAAAGATTCTCATTTCTGATTACCCAGGTCATGAGGTCTTTATCAAAGAGACAAAAAATTGATAAAGACAGGAGTCATTTCATTTTAAGTGTAATCCACAGAATATTATCCTACCACACTTCATTGTGATTCATATTGGCATAGTGAAGGATGTTGATGAAGCCAAAAGCCACTGCTGCCATTTTGATTTTCCACACAGGAAGGAGAATTAGAGTGAACTACTCCTTCAGTCCACCATCTCTAAATTTTTCACCATCAAATCCCATTACTGTGAATTTTCTTATTATTCAGCATGTCAGGTTAATCAGGTTAATTTTGGTTAATTAAATTATCTTGGTTAACAGAAATTACCAATTTGCTATGAATAGAAGAAAGTAAAATACACTTAAAACTAAAACTATACTGAGGATAATTGTCTTTTTTGGTTATTCAGAAGGACTTTCAGGATTTTGTATAGCAGTAGCTCAAAATCATTATAAAGAAAAGTTTTCATTGCCCTGGAGGTGTGCATATATGCTACTTGATCTAGAGAAGCTATTCTGAACAAAATAAGGAATAGGAGCAATTAGAAAAGATAAATGTATAGTTTTGATTACATGAAACTTAAAATCTTCTGCACAAACAAAATTAATGCTCCTAGGACAGAAAGGGAAGTGGCATCAGATATCTAATAAGGGTTTGGTATCCAAGATATATAAACAACTCACAGACATATTTAAGACCAAAAATTCCAAAATAGATAAGTGGCCAAAGGATTGGGGCGGGGGAAGGGGACATTTTTCAAAAGAAGAATTGCAATCTATTAACAGCCCTCTGAAAAGATACTCAAAATTACTATGAATAAGACTGCAATTCAGAACAACCCTCAAGTTTCATCTCACACCCTGAAAAACAGCAAAGCTGAGAAAATAGATGTAGTCAACACAAGGGGTCAAAGAAAGATAGGCACATTAGTGCATTGTTAGCGGAGCAATTATTTCAGTAGAACCACTTTGGAAAGCAATTTGGAATTATTTCAAAAGGTGACTAAAATGTTACCCTTTGACTCAAAAATTGTCCTAGGCGTATGACCCTAATATCCAAGGAAGTTATTGATAAAAAAGTCTACATCTATACCAAAATATTTGTAGCAGTATTTTCTATTATAGCAAAGAACTGGGAACAAAGTTGATGCCCGTCAGTTGGGGAATGGTAAAACAAATTGTGGTACATGAATGTAATGGAATATTATTGTTCTATAAAAAATGATGTATGTGATGAATATAAAGAAGCATGGAAAGTGTTACATGCCGAATGAAGTAAGCAGAGACAAGAAAATAACGTATACTGTGACTAAAACAAAGATGTCAATTCTATTTATTTTTTAAAGTAGAAAGAAGCAATGTAGTGTACTGTACAGAGCACTGGAGTTGGAACCGGGAAAACCTGGATATAATCATACTTTAGATACTGGCTAGCTTCGTGACCCTGGACTTAACTCTCTGTGCTTAATTTTTGCCATCTATAAAGTAGTGATGATAATAATGTCTGTAGTACTTACCTTGAGTATTGCTATATGTATCAAATGAGATCATGTCTATACAACATTTTAAGAACCTTAAAGTACTAAAGAAGTGCTAGTTACTATTATTCGAGATCTCTAGTTAACAGAAGACCAAGTAACAGAGTTTTCACAGAATCAAAGAATCTTAGAGATGGGATTGACATTTCTCCAACCCATAGCTGTACAGTAATTTCCTCAATGATAACCTGACAAGGTCATCCAACCTATGCTTGAAAATGGTGATGGGAAGAGGACTCAGTACCGTATAACCCTAAAGCACTATATAAATGCTAACTATTATTGTTATTATCACCTCCATAGGTATCCTGTTTCCCTTTGGGGCAGCTCTAATATTGGAAAATTTTTCCTTCTATTGAGCTGAAATCTGTCACTATGAAACTTCTTCCCATCATTCCTAGTTGCTCTTTCTGGGGAACAAGTAAAACAGATCTAATCCTACTTCAAATGCCTAAGACATCTGTCACATCTTCTCTTCTCCATGCCAAACAACTCTAGTTCTTTTGTCCTATCCTTGCCTGGTGTGGTTTCAAGCTTTCTTGCCATCCATGATGCCCTGTTCTATATGTGCTCCAACTTGTTAATGTACCCTGAAAATGTGGCATTTAGAAGTGCACAATGTACTTCCGATGTGACCAAAGTTCAGCAGGATGAGCATCTTTCTTATTCCATACAATATGCTTTATTAACATAAACTAAAATCATATTAATCACTGTTGACTCATACTGGTGGTTCTACTGGAAAGATATGACTTATGTTGACCTTAGAGTCTGCTGAAACTCCTCAGGTCTTTTGTCACATGGACTGTTTCTAGCAACATCTTGTTGCATACAGTGTCTTGATTTTTAGAATGGAAGTATGACTTTTTTGGAAACCTCATTTAGTCTGACGGACAGCCTAGCTACTGCATTAGTATTAATGTAATTTTAAAAGAACTATGGGAAAATCAGTGTGCTGGATAAATCCTGTGGAGCATTTATAGAAAGACACGGACAAGAATCATACTTGACAAAATGATGGAAGAAGTCCCCACACCAATGAAATCATGGATCCCTCAAATATTGAAGCAGGACTTTACATTTATCCCTAGTGAATTTTATACTAAGAAGCCCATATGTCCAGCAACTAGTCATTAGGAACTTTTGTGGGTCCCAATTCTGCCTTCCAATTTGTCATCCCTCTCTAACTTGTGTCATCTGCAAACTTGATAATACTATAATTTTATCCAATCATTAATTTAAAGCATTTGATAGAATAGAGTTAAGGAAAGGTCCTTGGGTGCTTTGCTAGTGATCATTTTCACAGTTGATATTTATCCATTAATCATCACTTTTTTGCATATAGTCCAAGGGTTCTTAATCCGGTGTCTGTTAACTTTTTAACAAATATATTTTGCTAACTTTTATTGTTGTGGTTTAGTCATTTCTGTTGTGTCCAACTCTTCATGACCCCATTTGGAGTTTTCTTGGTAAGGATACTAGAATGATTTTCCATTCCATTTCCTTTTCCAGCTCATTTTACAAATGAGAAAACTGAAGTAAACAGGGTGAGGTGGTTTGTACAGGATCACACAGCTAGTCGGTGTCTGAGGCTGGATTTGGACTCAGGAATATGAGTCTTCCAGACCTAGCACTCTAGCCACTTTGCCACCTAGCTGCCCCATTTTGATAACTGTGTTTCAATATAATTGTAGTAAATATAAAATATGATATAAGGTAAAAATAAAATAGAATTAATAATAAATATAATGCAATCCTATATATTTTATGCATTTAAATATGTTATTCCAAGAAGAGCAAAACAGATTTCACCAGACTGCCATAAGGCTATGTGGTAGAAAACTGATCAGGGGCTCCTTATCTAGATATTTAGTTATTTCCTTATCTACCTAAATGTACTCTCATCTAGCCCAGCAGTTCTCAAACTTTTTGGTTTCAGGACCCCTTTATGCTCTTAAAATTATTGAGGGATCCCCAAATAACTTTTTATGTCAGATGGATATAATCCATCAATATTTACTATATTAAAAATTAAAACATCTTAGTATTATAATGAAAATAGTCTTGACCTCAAAGTTAAGTAAGTTTTCAAAAGTAAATCACTAGAAGTCCCTATTTCAGAAAAAAAAAACTGCTGGGAAAAGGAGAAATCAATTTGGCAGGAATTAAGTTTAGGCTAATATTTTGTGATATATTATCACAATAAGTT
The DNA here is from genome assembly GCF_011100635.1 of Trichosurus vulpecula. NCBI lineage: Eukaryota > Metazoa > Chordata > Mammalia > Diprotodontia > Phalangeridae > Trichosurus > Trichosurus vulpecula. The sequence goes on from NC_050579.1 coordinate 249,088,827, forward strand.
CAAAATGGATACATCATAAGGATATTAGAGGTCACACCATTAAAAAATTAGAGAAGAACAAGATCAGGTACCTTTCACAGATGTGTTGACAGTGCTGGTTCTTAACCAAATAAAGGATAGAGGCTATTATAAACTAAATCTAAATTAGGCTTAGTCCAACCACTCAGGTCTTAGGTTTTAAAAAGCATTAGGGACTCTAATCATTAGGATTTAAAAGATGGTACTTTAGGATACACTTAAAATCTAAAAAGAAAAAAAAAAGAATAAAAGTTATTCGTATCTACTTCAACGATCACCAGGTCAGGAGGGCACACTGAGGACATTAAGAGCCCATGGCAACCAACATGTTTGGCATTTAGCAAGCTATAAAAAGTTTTGTATTACTGCCACCAGTCAACCTCTGACGTTTCCCACAGGCAGTGAAAGCTTAGTAATATTCTTCTGACAGTCTTTCCTCCTTCAGGCCAAGATGGAAAAAGAGACATCAGCTAAGGACTGGTTAGATGCAAGAATGTCCAATGGTGCAAAAGGATGACTAAGGATGACCCTAATGACTGCTAAGCTCCTACGGTTGAGGCAATCACAAAATATAAACTAGATATTTTGATTCTGTGAAATCGAAGAACTTTTGCACCAACAAAATCAGTGCAAGTAGAAAGGAAAGCTGTCAGTTGGGTAAAAGATCTTTGCCTCAGAAACCTCTAATGAGGGTTTGCTATCCCAGATACATAAGGGAACTAACAAATAATAACAAATATATATAAAGCCTTGCTCCAAATCACTAATAATAAAAGAGACAGATCAAAACAACTCCGAGGTTTCATCTCAGACCCAGCAAATTGGCAAAAATGGCAAAAGATAAGAGGCAATGTTGAAAGGGCTATGAAAAAAGGGACAGTAATGCAATCTTGGTAGAGCTAAGATGGGTTGAAATGTTCTACAAAATAATGGGAAATTAAGTTAAAAAACAAACAAATGACTAAGATGCCTGTATCCTTTGATCTAAATATCCCAAAGCTAGTCATATATACCTAGACAGAAAGTCCTATACACCAACATATTTATAGTAAAACTTTTTGTAATAGCAAAGAACTAGAAACAAAATATAGATTCCAATTAGAAATAACTAACCCAAATGCAGTACATGAATGTAATAGAATAATACTGTATTATAAGAGGTCATATAGAAAAGACACATTCCGGATGAAGATTAAGAACCAAATATGTCAATACGTCAATAAAAAGAAAAGAAAAAAAGAAATCAAAAGTCCAGGTTTTTTTTTTAAAGAATTAGTTCCATAAGATTGGTAGCTGAATGGAAATTTATGGGTCATCTTTTCATGGGATAATAGATTTGCAATGGGAAAAGGACTTCAGAGGTTATCAAGGCAAATTCTTTATTTTGCAAAAGAGGAAATTAAGACCCAGAGAAGAGGTTAATTTCCCAAAGTTATTCATGTAATCATCCAAGGTTATTCCACATCCAGTATTGTTGTAGGTGTTGTTTGTCCCTTAATGCCACAGCTGACTTCCCGACAGAGATTTTCAGGGTGGGAGGGGAGTGAAGTGAAGTGGAACAGATTTTATATAGAGGGATGAAGGATAGGGAAGAATTGAAGAAGACTTCAGAAGTTTTCATCTAGAAGACTAGAATAATTATGATAAAAATGAGTCAAAATGAGAGTAGATTTCAAAAGGAAATGTTTTGGAAGGAAAGAGAGAGGCAGTGAAGGACCATAAAAAGAATTTTTGTCGTTGTTGTTCAGTCATTTTCAGCCGTGTCCAACCCTTCATGACCGCATCTGGGTTTTTCTTGGCAAAGATACTGGGAATGGTTTCCCACTCCATTTGCTTCTCCAACTCATTTTACAGATGAGGAAACTGAGGTAAACAGGGTGAAGTGACTTGCTGAGGGTCACACAGCTTGTCAGTGTCTAAGGCTAGACTTCAGACCAAGCACTGTCTCCACTGTGCTACCTAGCTGCCCATAAAAAGAATATTGACCCAGGAATCATAGGAAATTGCTTCAGATTTCACTTCTGATGCTCATTACTTCGATGTGCCTTTCAATAACTCATTTAGCCTCCCTGGGCCTCAGATTCATCGTTTTTAAAATAAAGAGTTGGTCTATAAAGCCTCTGAGATCCCTTCTAATTATACATTATGAAATCATTTTATAGACGAGGAATTGAAGCCCAAAGAGGTTCAGTGCCTTGCCCAAGATCACACAATTATTCATTGAACAAGCCAGGATTCAAACTCATGTCCTTTGACTCCAAATCAAGATCTACTATGCTGTGACGATTTCAGTTTTTGTCACACTGTTTGAGATGATAGTGAAACATCTAAAGGAAGATGTGCTAAGAGAGAGTCAGAAATGAGACTGGTGTTGGAGAGAAGCTAGAATCAGAGATGTTACTAGAGAAATAATCCCCGTGGTGGTGCTAGTGGAAGCTATGAGAATCAATGGGTTAAGACTGGGAGGAAAGAGAGAGAATATTGAGGGGCGCTCGAAAGTCATAGGGGTAGAGAGGAAGGAAAGTCTCTGTAGAAAAAAAGTCAACAAGTTCATAAGATTGCCTTTATTTAGAAAGATCAAGTTTGGGATTTCTTTTGGGGTGATAATTCTGGTATGTAGTATTTGTTATTTCCTGTGATCAATAAACATTTATTGAGTATCTGCTCTGTATAAGATGCCAAGCTAGGTACTATAAATATAGAGTTATGAAACATGTACCTTGCCTCAGAGGTACCTACATTATAATCAGCGTGATCACAACACAAGGCAGGGTAACATATGTCAATTGGATTCATGGCCTTTGACAGTTATAGATGGGGTTCACTTGGTGGAGGGGGGAGGAGCAACTTGTCTCAGTAATAATTTATATAACTTTTCACCTCCACACACAATTTTCCCCCTAGGAATACCAGATTTTGGCTTATGTCTAAAGGCTTGTAGTTCACCTGCAAGCATTCAAGCTAAAAAGATACATAATATGGGACAGAGTTTAATTAGCCCATCCAATGCACACAGAATAGATTTTTAGCTGAACCTCTCAAAAAACAAGGAAACTCTCTTCCCTTTACCAAAAGACACCGAGGAAGCCAGTGCTCTAGGTACCTATATAAATATGAAGAACCTTCAGGTTCTTTCATATGTCCACTTTACATGTACCTTGGATCCCTCCTCTCCTGTCTCCTCTAACAGATTGTCCCTCCCATCATCCCGTCTCTCTAACCTTCAAACTCTCTTCACTGATTCTTTCCTTGAAGCCTACAAACGTGCCTAATTCTCCATCATTCTTAAAATGTCTTCCCAGGACCCTTACATACCCTCAAGCTGTCATCTTCTATCTCTCCTCCTTCTCACTGCTTTAATTCAGCCGTCATCACCTCTCCCCTGGACTACTGCAACTGCTTACTAATTGGTCTCTGTGCCTCAAGTGTCTCTCCTCTCCAATCCTTCCTCTGCACAGCTGCCAAAGTAATTTTCCTTAAACACAAATCTGACCATGTCGCTGCCCTACTCAATAAACTCCAATGGTTTCCCGCTGCCTCTAGGATAAAATATAAACTCCTCTGTTTGGCTTTCAAAGCTTTCACAACCAGCCCCATCTTTCTAGCCTCATTATACATTTACTCAGTTTTATGATGCAGCCAAACTAGTCTTCATTCTGTTCCTCACACTCTGTGCCTGTGTCCGGGACGCGCCCCCCCACCTCCACCTGGAATGCATTCCCTTCTCACCTCCATCTCTCAGAATACCTCTCTTCCTTCAAGGGGTTGCTGAGGCTTCTATACACGAAGACTTTTCTGACCCTTCAACTTCCAGTGCCTTCCCCTCTTGTCAACCTTGTATTTCATTTATACTTGTCACACACACGCACACACACACACACACACACACACACACACATGTTCTCTATATATTTATGTATGTACATGTTGTCTTTCCTGATAGTACGTGAGCTAGGCTTGATTTCATCTTTTGTATCTGTGTCCCCAGCATCAAGAACAATGTCTGGCACAGTAGGCATTAATAATCGTTTGTCGATTGGTTGATTGATGGCACAACTAAATTCCCAGAAAAAATTGTCTGTGCAAATTCTCTCTACTTCCTTTACTTTCACTCACTCCTTAGGCCTTTGCATGCTAGCTTTCAAACTCATCACTCGATTGAAACTGCTTTTTCCAAAGTTACCAGCAGTCTCTTTATTACCAGATCTGATAGTCTTGTCCAGCAGTGTTCTGGTAAATGCTTAACAGCCAGCTCCCCACCAGGGAGGAGGGATATATTCAGAACACAATTTTGAGTTTAATCTTCCTTATTAACATTTTTCTTCATTACATTCTTAAGCATAAACAATCAATAGAATGATGAATTAAGCCTTAGTTTGTAGCATTTGCCAATCTCTGAGGTACAAATGCTGACGCTGAAAATATAACAATTGGCTCTTGGCTCAGACCTCATCCTTGACTTCTCTGAAGCATTTGAAGTTGTTAACCACCCTCTCTTCCTGCATAGTTTCTGTTCTCTGGGTTTTCATGGCATTGTTCTATTCTCCCTATATGGCTTCTACCTCTCAGTCAGCTCTGATGACTCACTGTATCATGCTCACTAACCGCAGGTGTTCTCTGAGGCTCTGTCCTAAGACCTCTTCTCTTCTGTACTTACACTCTCCCACTCGCTGTTATCACCAGCTTTTCGCTCTCACTCACCCCCACAGAGGTCCTCAGTTGCCAAACCTTGCTATTTCTACTTCCAGCTTACCTTTCTTTCTCTTTTTATTAAATTTATCTTTTTCAATTAACCGAAATCTGCCGTCTCTTCCTACTTCCCTCCCCCTGTACCAGTTGGGAGAGTGCCACAGGGTACCTGGCATGGGGGCATGAGGATGATGCTGGAGGTTGAAACCAGGCAGAGCAGCTTCTGGCAAAAGAAGAGATGGCTGGGGTTTGAAAAAATGGGGGTGATCATGTGTTATGAGGACCAAAGCTGAAGCACTCTCATTGATGTTGAGTTTCCTGGTGAAGAGCCTGTGGAGGTGAAGAGGAAGGAGGAAGGGGCCATCACGACCATAATATTGGAGTCGAAATCAAGCAGGGCAGTTTGCGGCAAGTGAAGGGGTGTCTGGGATGGATCTAATTCACCCTTCATATAGCTGCCAGACTGATCTTCGTAAGATCTGATCATGTTACTCCCCTACTCAAAAGCTCCAGTGTCACACACTCTTCCCCATAACCTCAGACCTCTAGCATCACACATAAACTCCTGTTTGACGCTTAAAGTCCTTCACAACCTGCAGTGGCACAGTGGGTAGAGTGCTAGATCTGAGTCTGCAGGATCTGAATTCCAGTCTGGACTCAGATACTAGGTAGTCATGTGACCTTGGGCAAGTCACTTAGCTTCTGTTTGCCTTGCTCTCCTCAGCTGTAAAATGGAGATAATGATAGCGGCTACTTTGCAGGTTTGTTGTGAGGGTCAAATGAGATAACATTTGTAAGGTGCTTTGTAAACCCTAAAATGCTATGTAAATGCTAGCTATTATTCCTCTGAGACAACAAGGAAAGAATGAGAGGTTAGGCATAAGGACAGAGATGCTATTGATTCGATGTGTGTTTCTAAGTCCAGCAGAGATATCTAAAGCAAGATCTCACAAGGATGGTATCACATTCCTTACCTTAAAAGGAAAATAAATCTGCAAAGCTTTGGCAGACAGCCTCTAGCAAGACCAAGATCTTCCTACTGGCGCCTACTGATAAGTAGGTCAATATTGGTATATATGATCATTTGAGAGTCTTCTTCCTTAAATCGTAAGTTCTAGAAGTCATGAGCTGTGCTGCTTTGGTTCTCTTTAAATAGTGCCTCATCTGTGCTTTATGCAATTAGGCATCTCATAAGGACTTTATGATGACTTTGGTATTAAGGATATATGTGGTCTCTGAAGTGTTAGCCAGGACTATTGCTTGTGTAATGAAAATGGATTAGCTTGCTTCCTGCCTCCTGGCTCCATATTTCAAAGCTTAATACATAAATATAAGATATTTAGAAACTTGGGCCACCTGATTTTTCTAGCTTTCTAAAGAATTTGGCTTTGGAATAACTCAAATAGTATACTCCTTGGGAGGAATTTTTTTTCCTTCTTATTTTCTATAAGAGATAAAGATGGACAAATCAAGACATACATTCAGTTCTTTCATAAGCTACTTCTAAATCTCATTATTTTTAGCATTTCTGTGCTGGCACAATGGAGTGTTTTCCAAATCCCAGTGGACCAAAAATGCTATTTTCACTTTCTACCTTGGCAGCATAAAACAGTGAATAGCAGTGATTTTTCCTCTTTCTGCATGGCTGCTTTCCAAAGCTGCTGAATTGTATTCTACCATTGAAGCTGGTTTGGAAGCAAGGGGACCCTGAGGTAATGAATCCTTTACTCAACATCCTTAGTGCATAGCACTGTTTATAGATGGTGTTGGTGGTGATGAAGAACGAGGAAGTCTTCCTCACCAGAATTAGCACTCATTTTCTATCACCAGCGAATGGAGCTAACGGTAACAGAGACTGGCCATGGTCTTCAGTGCCACAAACTAGTAACCCATTTTAGGACATTTCCCTGTGGCAAAATGGAAAGAATCCTGTTCACTATTTTTGAAGAGAATTTATGAGATCTATGCCAATGCAGAAATAGCCCCTGATGACTCTGCCCAGGCCTTTGCTTTTCAATTTTTCCTTCTCCTTCTAGCCTTCCTCCTCCTTCTATATTTCTTTCTCCTTCTCTTCCTCCACACAACCATCTCTGCTTGACCTGCCTGCCCTCTCTCTCTTAGCCAACAGTGCTGGATAATTTCCCCCATCTTGGATCAAATTGTTACTATCAAGATTTAGACCACGGTTTTTGTTTGGAGAATGAATTAAGTTTATTTGAATAGAAAATCACTGGAAAAAAACTAATGGAAACTGTTTGTAAAGTCCAAGTACGAAAGAGGTAAAGTTTTTTTGGAGAATAGTATCCTATTTGAAAAAGGGGATTGTGGGTATGTTTTTACTGTCACTAGATATTTCTCTAGCAACAAAGTGAAGCAACAGTACATTCACATGTAGATTGATAAATGATAAATGCACTGATTTCTTTTCTTAAATTGAGTTCTTATAAAACTGGAAATAGAGTAGAGAGTGAAGTGGATCTCTTTGTAGAGAAAAATTAGCCCTGATGAAGAATTTGGGTACAAAAGAGTAGATTTCCAATATGCTGTTAAGATAGCACATGAATAATTTATATTAAAAAGCTGGCCAGAATGTAATCAATTATTAAAGATTTATTAAATACTTACTATGTGCCAAGAACTGTGCTAACTGCTAGGAATACAAAAAGAGGCAAAAGATAGACCCTGCCCCCAAGGAACTTACAGTCTGAAGGGGAAATAACATGCATTGTATATAGGATAAATAGAAAATGATAAACAGAGGAAAGGTAGAATTAAGAGGAATTGGGAAAGACTTCCTGTAAAAGATAGGATTTTAGTTGGACCTTGAGGGAAGGGAAGCCAGGAGGCTGAGATGAAGAGGGAAAATCTTCCAGGCATGGTGGGGGCAGCCAAAGAAAATGCCTGGATCTGAAAGATGAAGATTCTGGAGAGTTCAACAGGGCACAGTGGAAAGAAAGCCAGACTTAAAGTCAAAGGGCTGTGGTTCAAATCAAATTCTAGGGTCAGCCAGGAGGCCAACGTCACTGGATCAGAGAGTACATGGTGGGGAGTGTGGAGGAGAAGACCAGAAAGCCAAGATGGGGAGGCTAGGCTATGAAGAGCTTTCAATCTCAAACAGAGCATTTTATATTTTGTCCTGGAGGTGTACATGAATTTAATGAGCCCATTCTGGGAAGAGAGGAAGGATTATTGTTGCCTTTTACTTTTTTGTATTATTATTATTGTATTACTATAACTGTATTATTATTGTTGTTGTCTGTTATTTTTTATTTTAATTGGTATTATCAGTTTCTGTTAATGATCTCCTAAGGTAAAATTGCATACAGGAAGCAAGTCAATTTCACCATCATTTACTGTGAGACTGTCTACTGTATTTGCTAAGGTCATAAAAGAGCTTCTCTCCCTCTGTGTGTACCCCAACCTTTTGTTGAGTATGGCTTCTTTCAAATTTCTTGTGTTAAAAGAAAATGAAACAATCCACGGTCCTCCAGAGAGTTTGTATTCTGTACAACCTTTGCAAAGCATCCCCACAAGCCAGAAGAAGGAGCTTTTGTTGTTACTGTCGTTCTTTGGGTTAAACGTCTGCTTTGGTTTTAATGAAATAATAAGGCCTGTTCACCTCCACAGTTTGCAAAGAGTCATATTGTTCTTTTTAAAATAGCAACAGTGTTGGGTTGTTTTTTTTAATGTTCCCTGACTGCATGTTCCAAAGAGTCACCTGGAACCAGTCAGTATTCAAAGAGTCCTCGGTGACTCATTGTGTCCTTTAACTGTTTCAGATGCTAACAGAACTGGGTCAGCCACTCTCCCAGGTGATGTCATTGGAATTTTAAAAAGGAAATTGAGATTTCAAGCCTTCAGGTTTTTTGGCTCTTGCCTAACAGGTATTTCACCTGTTTGTAAGATAAATGTTACAGTGCCTTGAACCTAGTAGGCAATTAGTAATTGTTTCTTAAATTGAATAAATGATAATTAACATTTCTTGCTACCTTTCTTGACTTCCCATGAGCCAATAAATGCTATTGAAACAATTCCATGCTCATCTGTAGGAAGGAAGGAGCTTTAATTAATTGAGTTAATGCTTCTAATTTTTAATTTTCAAGATCTAAGATTTGAAGTCCATAGGCAGACCCCAAATTTTGAAAGGTTATGTCACAAAAATATATAGATTGATTGATGGAAATTCAGAACACATTTTCCCTTAGAAACTATTATGATGGGCTTTGGTGTCCCTAGACAAGCCTGCAGAAGTCTAAGGGGTATAATATGATTGAATGAATGAAAAAGCATTGATACAGTGCTTACTCTGTTCCAGGAACTGTACTAAGCACTGGGGGTGTTAGTACAAAAGCAAAGACAGTCCCTGTTCTCAAAGAGATTACATTGTAAAGGGAGAAACAACACACGTAGGGGAATAGTGGCAAAGAAGGGATGCTTTTTCCCCCATAATGATGAATGGGAATGTAAGAGGATCTGCTCCTAGGGTTGTGGCTGTGTGAGTGGAAAGAAGAAATATTATGGTAGTAGGAATGACCAGATTTGTCAATGAATTGGGTACGTGGAGTGAATGAGAATAGGGAGCTGAGGATGACTCTTAGGTTGTGACCCTGCATGACTGAGAATGGTGGCAATAATAAAGAAGTTAGAAAGAAGGAGGGTTTGGGGTGGCAAGAAAATGAATTCTATTTTGAATATGTTGAATTTGACATGCTTCTGGGATATCAAGCTAGAGATCCCCAAAAGGCAACTGGTGATGCATGACTGTAGCCTAGTAGAAAAGCTCTGGTGGGATCTATATAGTTCTGAGAATCATCTCCATAAAAATGGTATAGAACCTACAAGAGCTGATGAGATCACCAAATGAGATAGCATAGAGTGAAAAGAGAAGAAAGTCCAGGACAGATCCCCATTATCAGGGGGCATTTACTTGGATGAAGAACCACCCAAGGAGACTGAGAGGGACTACTCAGGCAGAAGAACCAGAAAAGAGGCACAAAAACCAGCAAGGATAGAGAATCCAGGAGGAGAAGGCAATCAAGAGTATCAAATGCTATAGAAAGAAAGATAAAGAAGGATGAAGACATTTTTAAAAAATTAGATTTCACAGCTAAGAGATAACATTGGCAATTAAGAAGTAACTTTGGAAAGGGCAATGTAAGTTGAATGATGAAGCCCAAAGTTAGATTGTACAGGGTTTATAGGAAGATAAAGAGAGGAGAGGAAGTGGAAGCATGAAATATAAAAAGCTTTCTCAAGGATTTTAGCCACAAAATGGGAGAACTCTAAATAAAGAACTCTAGATAGCAAGGTTGGTTGCATCAAGTGAGGTTTTGTTAAGGATTGGGGAGATTTGGGCATGTTTGTGTTGTGTTGGTCCTTTGTTCTCAAAGAGGACCATGACATCAGGGAAATGATGGCATGACTTGCAGTTGACTTTGATTTGAGTGAGGGAGGGCTGTGCAAGGTCACCAGTCTCACTTTGTCCTCCAGAGCCATCTGGGTCCAGTGGCCTGATAGTCACCAGAATGACTGGAGATGGCCTAGGATGCAACGGGCCCTTTCAGGCTAAGGCCTTTTCAGTTGCTCACTGTGAGTGAGGCCAAGGCCATTCAGTGAGTAGGCCTCTTTAAGAAGTTAATCCAGGGATGACCCCTTTAATCAAAAACTCAAAAAAAAAAAATCACACTGGGAAGGGAAGACCCTCAGGGTTCCTGGCCAAAAAGAAACAGTTACTATTTAGTATTTGTATTCACTCTGTGCTAGGAGGGCAGGGACCTATTCTCCAATCTATGAGCTCCAGAGTGAGGTAGGTTTAAGACTTGGTTTTTGAGAAAGAAATCTAGCCAGTAAACCCGAAGTTAGGGAGGTAGCCTTCAGTCATTGAAATGTACCCTCAGAGGAGAGGAGAGAAGAGGAGGGGAGCCAAGGGGAGGTGAGGAGAGGGGAAGAGGCAAGGAGAGGAGAGCAGGTGAGGAGAGAAGAGGCTACTCACAAGTTGTGTTTGTCCTACCTGTGGGCATGTTTGTAGGCACCCGGGAAAGAGCCAGAAGATTGGGAGAGATTGAAAATAAGAAAGAATAGAGATCATAGTGGGGCAGCTGCTTGAAAAACCAGGATAGGATCACATCTCAAGGTTCTGTAGAGGGATTGGCTTTGGAAAGAAGGGCTCAGGTTTTGTCTGAGACCAGAGTTGTCTGAATAATGTGAGATGAGGAGAGGAGAAGGGGGAACTCTCTTTGAATGATCTTCTCTGAGAGGGGCAGGGAAAAAAACAGGTGCCATGGGAGGCTTTTCATCATGGTTTTTTTAGGTTTAATCATTTCCTCCAACTCTGTTAAGACACACAGCTCCATTGTTCACGAGATGGGAACATGGCCTAGACATATCCCTAGATTCAGTAGGAAGTCTGTCTGGATTGGATTATGGGCTTGGTTATGTTCTCTGAGGCCTTTACAAAACCATCCAACTTGAAGACCCCTAGTTTGACTGAGCCTTATGCCACTCCTGAGAATGAATCACTGGGAGGGAGGAGAGCACCTTAGCCTCTGCCTAGATCTCTTACCACCCTCCACCTTCTCCTGGGTGGAGGAGAACCTCATGAGCTTTGGAAGGTCCAGAGGATTTTGAACTTCCCGCCTTCCAATTGGTATCCTAGTAGCATCCCCAGAACAACTGGCTGCAGTATGTGTATCAGGAGGCCAGAACAGCCTGGATGAAATGAGAGCAGAGGCAAGGCTCCATAAAGAGCCATAGGTAAGGGTGCTCTCTTAAGGACTTCCAGAAACCAGGAGCAGTGAGCTGCCCTTTGTCACATGTGCTCTAAGACTGAGTTCAGTTCTCCCTGGACTCTCTATGTACTTGTGAAGAATGAATGAATGACAAAGCATTTATTAAGTGCTTACTGTGTGTAAAGCACTGTGCTAAATGCTGAGAATAGAGATAGAAAAGTGAATAGTTCCTCTCTTCAAGGAGTCCCATTCCAAAGGGGTAGACAATACGAGTGGAAGTTTTCAGTTTCAGACTAAAAGGTCCCACATTCCTTAGGATGCAGCAGCAAAGCGATGCTAATGTCTCTTCTTTCATTTTTTTCCATTAATGAAACATCAGTTTCTAGTGTTGGGCCATCTGATAATGCCAAGGACTTTGGTAACAAGAGTTTTCTGAGTCCTCAACAGATATGTCTGTAGAACTTTTCTTTCCAATGCAGGGGAGTGGAGGGAGAATAAATAATTTTAATGGAAAAAATAAAGGGGGGGGATGATTTAGAACTAGAGGGGACGTTAGAAGTTATCTCTCATCCTACAGATGAGGAAACACAAGGCCAGACAGTTTAAGTGATTTGCCCAAGCTCACATGAGTAGTTAAGTATCAAAAATGAGACTTGAATTCAGCTCTTCTTACTCCAGATCACTCTGTCTTTCCAATGTATCATGCTACCTTCATCCCATTCCTTTTATAGATGGAAAAACTAAGGCTCAGAGAGGAAAAGCGCTTTGCCAAGATTTATAGATTTTAGAGTAAGTAGGATTTGAACCTGGATCCACTGGCTATATAACTCCAGGTCTTTTTCATTCATCCCAATAAAGGGGATCCCACCAAAGAGGATAAGAACCAGCACAAGTTTGTTTTGATTCTGATCTAATGTTAGCAGTAGTTTTTCACTGTTATCTTCTAGCTTCAGATGTTCATGCTCTTAAAATTATCTAATTCTCTTTTTAAAATCTCTTTCAACTGTAAAAATCTTCATTCTTATTACTAGATATTATAAGTTTGATAAAGTTTGGAGAAAGCCTTTATTCCTGAGCAAATATTATAAAACTTACAAAGAGAGTTCTGAGTATAGTATGAAATGCATTCCTCATAATTTAAATATTTCCATAACTTTTCAATTTTGTATGTATTTAATGAATGTTATATATAGAAAGTTTTTCATATACTTTAACAACTTCATGGTTTTCATAGCTTTCTCTTTCCAGTGGAGGTTTCAGAGCATCTATTACATCCATTATAACATAGCTCCTTTTCATCACAATTTAATGTAAACACCACTGTTAAAGCTTTGCTATGGTTTATTCACTTTAATCATCAGTGAATACAATGTTAGTTTTCCATCATTAATCAAATTTTGATGTCCAAATTAATATTATGCTATTTTCCATTTGTACATTTGTACATTTAACCATTCATTTAGCCTGAAAATGATTAGACCAAAGAATTGAAGAAATCGTCTACAGAAAGAAAACTTTCATTTGGATGAGTATTTTTGGAAAATTCACTTAAGTGGTTTCATAAGCGAGATCGACCAAATGGGTTTCATTAAAGTCATTTTTTGCTGTGCATATCACATGCAACTTTTTAATGTATTTCTTGTCAAGAAAGCACTGGTAGAGTGTTGCTGCAATTTTAATGACTTCATTTTCTTATATCCTGTGGTTATCTTCTATGTTGTTGGGATTTCAGAGGGAAAAAATTTTTTAGTCTACAAATTTGATGGTATAAATAATTGACATTTAAAGAAAGATGCACTGAAATTATTTTCTTATTCTGTTGTTTATATGAAAAAAAAAGATCTTATGGCTTTTTGCTTCTCTCCATTAAAATCCATTCCTCCTCATAACATAGTTGCTTGGATACATTGGTTTTGTTGATTAGTACACAAGAGTTATGAGGCCAGTGGGGTCATGGGTTTGACTTCCTTTCAGGCTGTTTAGCTTCGCATACAATGTGCTGAAAAAATTATATAGCCTAACAGTGCATTTCTGTCACATCAGCCCTCTTGCTTACTATTAATCACAGTATATATGGGCTCAATTAACCAATTCACTAAAGCATTTATTAAATCCCTACAATATACCAGGCACTGTACTAGATATGGGAGATTGTGGTTGTTCTGTTGTTTCACTTGTGTGTGACTTTTCATGAGAGGTCACTTGGGGTTTTCTTGGCAAAGATGCTGGAGTGGTTTGCCATTTCCTTCTCCAGCTCATTTTACAGATGAGGAAACTGAGGCAAACAGGGTTAAGCGACTTGCCCAGGGTCACGCAGCTAGTAAGTGTTTGAGGCCAGATTTGAACTCAGGGAGGTGAGTCTTCCTGACTTCAGGCCCAGCACATTATCCACTGTGCCACCTAATTGCCCCCAGTGTTAGAGACACAGATAAGTGTGTGAAACCAATCAGTCTCTGTCTTTAAGGATCTGATTTGTCATTCTAGAGCATATAGCAATGGTGTCAAACTTAAAAGAAACAGGTCCCTGCAGGCTGCATCTTCTTGACTTGGAAAATCACACTTTCACATCATCTTTGTTTTATTGTATTTTTACTTATTTTGTTGAACATTTCCCAATTACATTCTAATCTGGTTTGGGCTGCACTGGGAGTGTTGCCTTCACGTGACTATAAGTTTTACATATCTGTCATATAGTATGCTCACAGATAAGTAAATACAGTAATGAGTAAAAACATGTACAGTGATGTTGGGAAAAGACTAACAAACAACTGGGGGATGCAGAAAGGTTCCTTTAAGAAAATGGCACTTGAGATAAACCTTGAAGGAGCCAGGTGAGTCCAAAGGGGAGGATGATGAGGATTAGCATTCCAGGCATGGGGACCAGTGGTACAAAGACACTGAAATAGGTGATGGAATATCACGTATGGAGAAAAGCATCCAGCCCATCTTGGCTAGAATGTAGAGAGCATGAGAAGAAATATGTAATCAGCCTAGAAAGATCATCTGGAGCCAGACTATGAATGGTTTTAAATGCCAAATAGAGAAAGTTTGTATTTTAAACCATCTGTAAGGGGGTTCTACTAAAGCTTCCTGAGCTGAACAGTGCAACAATCGAACTTGTGTTTTAGAAATGTTATTTTAGCAGTTACATAGAGGATAGATTGGAAAGGGGAAAGATGAGGAGATGAATTAGGCTTGTTGTTGTTCAGGTGAGAGATGGCAAGGGCCCAAACTGGGGTGGTTTCAGTACAAATAGAGAAAAGGGACAGATAGGATAGATTTTGAGGTGGGGACTCCACAAGACTTGGCAACTACTTAGGGAAGGGAGATGAAGGAGAATGAGAAATTAATAACTGCTAAGTTGCATACTTAAGTGACTAAAAGAATTTTGGTGAAGGAAAGATAATGGGAGTGGAACACACACACACTCACACACACATATACTATATATATATATAAATATACACATATATTTATAATATTTGAAAATAATATGTAACTGTCAAAGGGTAAAAGCAAACAGTACTACAGATTGGGAAGCTTATATATTAGAACATTGTTCCCAGCCACAGAAGATACTTCTCTGAAGACAGTAAAGCTTTCCCTTTATGTCAGATTCTTTGTATTGCCTTCTTTTGCAGAACAGCTGCGGAGTCTAGTTCCAATCAACCAATTGGAGCTCCACCTAGAATAATTCTCCTGTTCCTCCCAAGTTTACACTTTTGAACCTTTCTCCCAGTAAGGCAGCAAGATGCTAGAGAAGTAGATTAAGGCTGTATCAACATGGACCAGTGAATGAAATATTTTAGTCAAAAATATTCATGTTTTTCTTGGTACCTCTCAGTGTAACATTTTTCCCCTGGAGAAAATTAATAGTTTTGTAAGTAAACCCAGGCCCTTGCTGAAAAAATTTGTGCTATACTGATCCCTACATATGACTGTGATGTTAATATGATGTAGAATAGGCCTACACAATCTGGGACATGCCAAAGGATTTTGGGCAGCCCGCAAAATAATGTACAAAAAATATAGGAATCTTCTACATATTTTGTGGGCCACTGGAAATCCTTTGGTGTGCAGCAAGTGGCCCTAGGGCCATAAGCAGCATGCAGGCCATAGGTTGTGCAGGCCTGGTGTAGAACCTGGGGAAGTCTTCCCAAGTTGGTATGAGCTGTCAGAGCTTATCATATTCCACTAGAATATTTCAGAAGCACAACAGTGTCATGCTTTCTAGCTCCCTTTTCTGTGTTGCCTTTCCTTATTATAATTCATCTCCTTGACGGCAAGAACTAAATCGTTTGCTTATAGTGGTATCACCAGCAATTAGAACAATGCCTGGCACATAGTAAAGACTTAATAAGTGTTCTATGTATCCATCCATCTATCTATCCATTCATCTCTCTCTCTCTCTCTCCCCCTCTCTCTCTCCCTCACCTCTGATACATGAGAATAGAACTTCCATGGAACAGGCCATAACAGGACCAAAAACAGTGTTTTTTTCTAGTCTAGTTCCTACGTGTGCAGATCATCTTCTAAAGTGACACTACTTGATTGCACACTATTTTCAGAGTTCTCCTCTCAACTGTTTGTAGAGCACATTTATTTATTTATTCAGAGATATTTAATACAATCTTTTTTTTAAAGTACCTTCTTAACGGTGTTAAAAAGAGTAATAGCAGGGGACCAACTTATGTATTCATTGAAGTTTGTCTATAGATCCCTTACCTTTTAAGTATTCTCCTTGTTTCAACAATCTGGCTAGCAGCTGTTGTGGGGGTGTAAGACCAACACAACCCCAACAACAAGCACGCTGCAAAAGCACAAGTTCTTTTGATCTGCTTAACTAAGGAAAGCTACGTGAAGGGGTTGACAAGCTTACTTTAATTCAGCATACAAATACCATTCACTTAGTTCAGGGGAAAAGACCAGCACACTGAACTTCAGAACAAATACAAACAAATTACAAACATCAACAGACAGACCTTGTCTGATTCAAATCCTAATACATAGTTACCAGAGTCTGACAAAGTCCCAGCATCCAGGTTACAAGCTGGAGGGCTCCTTAGCTACAGCTGCCCAGAGTCTCTGCATCAGCACCATCACGAGTGAGAGCCCTCAACCGATTACAAACAGACAGACCCAATACAATTCATAGTTACCAACATCTAAGTTCAGCCCGGGAGCTCAGAACAAGGGCTGGCCCAGAGTCATGCGTGCCACCACAGCTGTGGGTAAGAGCTCCAAAGAAGAGAAGGCCAACCCCTGGTTTTATATCTTTTTCAGCGTCAGGGGTGAGTCACACATGCGACTCACCCATGTGACCTAAAATCATCACAAAGAGGCGACTTAAACCCACGTCGTCTAAGAGCCTCTGATGTCCCAAACCTATCACTCAAACTCATTTGAAAACTAGGCCCTCCCCTGAGTTAGCCCCACCTCGGGCCTCACCTTAGTTACCAATCCACACCCACATAGGTTTTATACCTAATAGGGGTTTGGGCCTGGGGCTTAGCACCTAGTAAGGCTCAATGAGATACACTGAATTACTCAAAGGAAACAAACCAAACTCCTCAAGGGTACTTGTTGAACTAAGTGCTAAGGAACCCATTTTGCTTACCAACACACTCCTATAGCCTCTTGGAGCCTTAACCCTACAGGTATACAATGGCTACGTGGCCCTGGTAGTTGAGGACCACCCCACACCATGATGTTTCCCACTAAACTCTGTATTCCTAAGGCCATGTTCCAGCTTTGGGCCCCCTCTTCTACTATCCTGCTACCAAAACTTACATAGCATATGTCTCATTCTGTATCTTCTTCTCTCAGCTACCTGTCACGTTGGAAAAAATAATTTTAAATAGAATAATTTATATCATTTTAAGTGCTTAAGGAGGCAGCATGATGACAACAAAGAACATTGGATGTGCAATCTGTGAACTTTGGTTCAAATCTCCCCCCTGTTTCTTGCTTCCTTTTTAGCTTGGTCAGCCTCATTTTCCTCACATAGACAATTGAGGGTGTTGTATTAGATTATTTCTAAGGTCCCTTCCAACTCTAAATTTATGATCTTGACCATTACTCTAATTTAACATGCCATATTTTTAAAGGGCAGAGTTCCTTAACTCAAGCAATTGGTCAGGCGTAGGAGCTAATTTTGGGAAGCAAGGCCTCTTAGCATTGCTCATCAAATGCCGTATAGGTGTCCACCTATTCTCCCTGCTTGTAAAGTCAACGCTGCATCCTGGCTTCCTAGCTCTTAACTAAGAGGAGACTTGCTCTTTAAACTGTGATGTGTCCTAAAAATTAAAATACCCTAAGGGGTCTCTGCGGACTGTCTTATTTAAATTGAAATTATCTGTCTCCCCTAGCACCTAGCATAGTGCTCTGTACACAGTACTAAATAAATGTTTGTTGTGTTATATTTGTTGTTATAATTAGATCATGTGGAGTCTCTGGTAGCTGATGAGTGACTTTCACCCATTATTATGTGAGGCAGATTTGGAGATGACAGGTGCCAGGATCTAATGACATGTGCATTAGATTAGGAGTCAGGATATCAGCCCTGTAATGGCCACATTGTACTTTGAGTGAATCAGTCAATTGCTTTGTATTGCAGTGTCCTAATTAAAAAATAACTTACTTTTTATAGACCTTTAAAGTTTATAATAAGTTTTCTTCACAACAACTCTGGGATGTAGGTTGTGGTTGTTGTCATTCAGTAGTACAGCTTACCAGGTCCATCTATCTTCTGCTATCTCCCCCAAAGTGTATCCAAGATCATGTTTGCTGTATCCATGACACTATCCAACTCATCCTCTGCTGTCCCTTTCTCCTTCTGCCTTTAATTTTTCCCAACATCAGTGTCTTTTCCAATGAGTCCAAAGAGGCCAAAGTGTTTAAGCTTCAGCTTCAATATTTGACTTTCCAGTGAATAGCCTGAATTAATTTCTTTAAGTATTAACCAACTTGACCTCCCTGCTGTCCAAGGGACTCTCAAAGTCTTCTCCAGCACCACAATTTAAAAGCATCAATTCTGCAGCGCACAGCATTCCTTATAGTCCGACTCTCATAGCCATACGTAACTACTGGAAAAACCATAGCTTTGACTATATGGACCTTTGTCAGTGAGGGGCTATGTCTGCCTTTTGGTGTGCCTTCCCCAAGGAGCAAGCATCTTTTAATTTCATGTCTGTAGTCATTATTAGCAGTGATCTTTGAACCCAGGAATATAAAATCTGACACTTTCCATTTCTTCTCTCTATGTTTGCCAGGAAGTTATGGGACTGTTTGCCCTGATCTTATTTTTTTCTAATGTTAAGCCAGCTTTTACTCTCCCCTTCCACCCTCATCAAGAGGCATCTTAATTCGTTACTTTCTATCATCAGAGTCATGTCATCTGCATATCTGAGATTTTTGGTATTTCTCTTGGCAACATTTATGCCATCTTTTGACTCATCCAGCCTGGCTTTCCACATGATGTTTTCTGCATATAAGTTGTGAGATAGATAGGTTGTGTAAGTATTATTACCTTGAGATAATAGGACTTCGGTGGAGCAGGGCAATACAAACCAAAAAAAAAAATGCTTTTCCTAGTCTAGTCCCTACCTGAGTAGAGCACCTTCTATGGTGACTTGATTTTACACTGTTTCCAGAGCTTTTCTGTCAACTGTGTGCAGAGCACATTTATTGATTCAGGGGTATAAGTACCCCTAAACTTGTGCAATCATGTTTAAAGCCTACGTTTCTCCATAGTAGTGTTTAAAACAATGTCCATCCTGGGACAAGTTATGAAGTCTTTGAAATTTGTCTGTAGATATGAAAACTGAGTCTTTGTGAGGTTAAGTGACTTGCCCATGGTCCCATAGCCAGTAAGTAGCATAGCTTGGCTTTGTACCCAGGTCTCTTGACTCCCAGCCCATGGCTGTTTCCAATATACCACAAATGAGCCGCTGAAGGGAAAATAACAATCCTTCTCTCCTTTTCACATCCCTTCTGATAAGGATGTTGTGAATCCAGATGAGATGCATGGATGCCAAATAAGTGGAACCCTTATGACTAGACTGAAGGTAATGTTGTCATTATTATTATCTCCAAGAAGCTCAAAGCAAAGATTATAGCTAAGGCATGTACTTCTTTAAGGCCTTTGTAAGACACTGCTAATGGCAATAGGCTTGAACTACACTGACTTCTCTATTTGAGAAAAACACTGATTTTCATGCTGACATAGCTGTTTTTCTTGGAGCTGGAAAGTCCTTTCTGAGTAGGAATGGTGGATAGCATTGTAATTCTAATTTGGTACGGCAGCAGTACAATGGAGGGTGTTTATGTTGGATCTGGTCCTGCAGCTGACATTTTGGCATGCTAGCTCCTGTCACAGAGGCAGATTACATAAGAAGGCCCATTTGGAGTGAATAGTTGCGCATTTTTGGTTTAATATAACTTCTGCCCCACAAAGGAGTTCCACTAAGCTCTGTAGTCTCTGAATTCAATCCTGCCTACATGAATACTCAGAAAGATAAAAATGTAAACTTCACTTTTACACTTTATTCCAAGATTTGAGTGATTATTTTAGTCTAATGACATTTGTATTGAATATGGTATACAAGTTAGACTTTTAAAGTAATTGGTGCTTTTACAGGGCAAACCAAAGCATAATTCATGAATTTACTAATTTGCTGGGTGATCCAGAAAAATCTGAAGATGAGTTATGTACCCATAAACTCCTGTTTACCCAGGCTTTGACTCATTTTAAATGATTTATAACAAATTAGATAAATTGATACTCATTGCTGTTGGTTTAATGTGAACATAGTAATAATTTGTCCTTATAGCGCCTTCTGTTGATTTTAAGCATAGAGCATTTACGTTGTTTCTCTTTAAGCAGTCTTATAAAAGTAAGACGACATAATGGAAAGAACACTTAACCTTACATCTGAGAAGAGCTGAAATTGAGTTTGAAATAACATTTAATAGCGATGTAATTGTGGGCAAGTCATTTAACCCCATTCAGCTACAGTTTCCTCATTTATAAAATAGATGTAATAATACATATACACAGAACTGTCTGAAGATGTTTTATAAACCTTAAATATGAGTTATTATTATTATTATTGTAAGCCTTTGACTTGCATATAGAGGCTTCCAATGGACCTTGGCAAGTGTTTGGGGGCACTTCTGTACAATCACCCTTGGAATACTTTTTTCACTTAATTCCTCCATTTTTATGACCTGAAGTCTCAGCAACTGTAGTTCTCTGATGACTAGTGAGCATACTTTGTACTGTTCTTGTTAAGAGCCTATATCCACCTCTAACCAAAGGAAACACCCATAAACACCAGCATACCTCAAGCGAACAATATTTAGGGGTCACTCAAATGCTGTAGACGTGGCCTGAGGAATGGAGAAATCTTCTTGGTGGAAGACATAACTCTGCAAACTTCCCTCACTGAATTCGACATCCCCTGCATTTTATCGATTGTTGAAAAATAAAACATGATTTGAAAACAGACCCCACCAAGCCCTCTGGCTTTACGTTGGGGAAGAGTAGACATTAAACGTCGTGTAGGGTCCAAGTGACATCCAACAAAACAGTAGGTTGGAAGTAGAGAGCTGTATAACGCTCCATGGAACCAATTGATTTTTTAAAAATTATTTTATGCCTTTTGTCTTTAAGTCATAATCATTTCTTGAAAAATATCCATCCACTGTCTCCCATGTGAAATTTTTCCTTGTCACAAAGAAAAACAATTAAACAAAAAGACCTAATACAGTGATGTCACTGACAATGTACATCCAAAATGATGACCTCTTGGTCTCCTGCCTCCTTGCCAAGAAGGAAGAGGTATGTTTCATTATGTGTTCCCCAAGACTAACATTGGTTTTTCATTTACTGAAAGCTTGGCTTCCTTTTTGTATCTTTCATTTACGTTCTTGTAGATTTATATATATATATATATATATATATATATATATATATATATATATATATGTATTGTTCTTTGGTGTTTGCTTATTTTACTCAGCATCATCAGTTTATGTGATGTTCCTACTTTTGTCTGAATTTCTCATATTCATTATTACTGCACAATAATATTTCATTTTATTTATAGGACTGTATCATAGGGTTTTATTTTCAATCATTCTCTGATCTGTAGGCACCCATTTTGTTTCTAGCGCGCGCACACACACACACACACACACACACACACAAATGTGCTGCTATAAATATCTTGGTATATATTAGACCTGTAGTGGGATCTCTGGGTCAAAGCACAAGTTAAGTCAAAGGACAGCTAAGTAACTTTTTCTTTATCATTCCAAATTATTGTTCAGACGTCCGACTCTATTTGACCCCATTTGGGGTCAAAATAGATACTGGAGTGGTTTGCCATTTCATTTTCTATCTCATTTTACAGATAAGGAAACTGAAGCAAACAGGGTTAAGTGACTTGCCCAGGGGTCACACAGCTAGTAAGTGTTTGAGGACAGATTTGAACTCAGGAAGACAGGTCTTCCTGACTCCAGGGTAAGCACTGTGGCCCCCTAGCCACCCTCCAGATTATTAGAGGCATGCTAATTGACTGTTGAATACTTTACAACTCTAGCAACAGGGCATCAGTGTTCCTATATTCCTACAACCTAATATTAATTGTTGATATCTTTCATCATCTTTACCAATATGGTTGATGTAAGGTAAAATTTCAGAATTGTTTTGATTTTGCATTTTTTTCAAGTAGCAATTCATAACTTGAAATCCTTTCGAAAACTGTTCATATCCTTTGATTACTCATCTATCATCTTGGTGTTACATATTGCTAGAAATTCTCTATTATCTTGTGTAGCCCATTATAAGTGTTAATGATCATTATCCCCATTCCCATTCTCGTCCCCCCCTTCCTCTGCCCCAGAACAAAACTAACTGCATCCTCCCACTGTAGGAACTCCTCTAGAGGGTACAGCTGAGGAGCCATGAAGGTGTCTAATACTACCTTAAACTCCCATTCTGGTGTGTTCTCCCCTACTCATATTTATTGCTTTTGATTGGAACCTCATTATCATGTACCCAATTAACTTCTACAAAGAGAGATTTACTGAGACAATATAGCAAGAACATAATCACAAACATTGCTCCTGTTCAACAGCTAAGGGCACAATCTCCCCTATACCACTTCACCCCTGGAGAACATGGCCTCAGGCTTAAAGTAGTTTCCATATAGCTTTTGCCCCAGCAAGTTTGCTTCTGAATATGATGTAGACAGTGGATAAATCACTGTTGCACCCTCTTATACTCAGGGTCAACCAGGTCACCTCGGACTTCTTTTCTCACTGGACTTGGTTCTCCACAAAATCTGTCATGTATTCCAGCTCCCAGACCTCTCATATGGTCATAGCTTAGTTGAATACTCTTTCACCTAAGAACAAGAAAAAACAAACAGAGAGGCAAGGAACAGAGGCCTGTATTCATGGTTTCATGTGAGCCCAGATGGGGAGGTTAAAGCCCAAGGTCTCTGTGCCCATCCTAAGGTTTACAGCATGCCTTCCCTCAGTTGCAGCCAAGGAGGGAAAAGGAACAGATCTTCCAGGTAATGCCTGTTGTAAGTATTCTTAGTTTTATCTCAGCAATGAATAGAAAGGCTCCTTTTCCTCATGTGGTAAGCATACTGGATATAATAATACCTTTTTATGCTCCAGAGTCCATGTGGAGATTGCATCAGCAGATAATGCTGTGTATACTTGTAAGGACTGGGGTGATTGGCCAAGGTTCCCCATCCAAAATCCTCCCCAATTATGCGTACATATCAGACTTTTATTGATAATATCTGGTGCAAATAAATGTGTTCCCCACTTTCTGTTTATTTTACCCTCATTGATTTTATACATGCAAAAGCTTTTTAATTACATGCAAGATTATTTATCTTTTTATAACCTCTTATCTCTTTGCTCGGTTGAGAATTCACTCTTCCTCTTCCTCACACCCTTCCCACCCTCCACTGTAGTTGGGAAAGGTCATCATTCTTTTCTAATTTTTTTGAGCCTTTTGTTGTATATGGTATAAGATGCTGTCTAAACCTAATTTCTGTGAAGCCATTTTTCAATTTTCTGAAAAGTTCTTCATTTACATTCAGAGTTTACTAAACATTGAGCTATTATCTTCAATTGCTTCTATTTCTTTTTTTTTGGCAGGGTAGTTGGGGTTAAGTGACTTGCCCAAGGTCACACAGCTAGTACATGTGTCAAGTGTCTGAGGCCAGATTTGAACTCAGGTCCTCCTGACTCCAGGGCCAGTGCTCTACTCACTGTGCCACCTAGCTGCCCTGTTGTTTCTATTTCTTACTCGTCTGATATATCCTACTGATCTTTTTTTCTGTTTCTTAACCAATATCAAATCATTTTGACTACTGCTACATAGAGTTTAGGGTGTGGCGTTGTATGCCCACTTCATTGGTCCTTTTATTCATTTCCTTTAAGATTCCAGGCTTTTGTCCCTTCAGATGAATTCTATTTTTGCTTTAGCTAGTTCTATAAAATGCTCCCTTGATAATTTGATTGGCATAACATTAACTCTATGAATTAAGTAGTTAATATTTTCTTTTGATTATGTAAGGTTCATTCATTCCCCCTTACCTTCCTCCTCTTCCCACGCACTTTAAAAGCTTTTTCTTGACTCATCTATGTGAAATAATTTATCCCATTCTACTTTTCCCTTTCTCTTTCTCCCTCTCTCATCCCTTAATTTTATTTTTTGGATACCATCCCTTCGTATTCAACTTACACCTGTGCCCTCTGTATATACTCCTTCTGATGACCTTAATAATGAGAAAGGTCTTATGAGTTACAAATATCTTTCCATGTAGGAATGTAGACAGTTCAACTTTAATAAGTCCCTTGTGATTTCCCTTTCCTGTTTACCTTTTTATGCTTCTCATGAGTCTTGTATTTGAAAGTCAAATTTTTTATTCAGCTATAGTCTTTTCATCAAGAATGCTTGAAATTCCTCTATCTCATTGAATGTGTCCATTTTTCCCCTAAAGAAGTATACTTATTTTTGCTGGGTAGATGATTCTTGGTTGTAATCCTAGTTCCTTTGCCCCCCAAAATATCATACTCCAAAACCTCTGATACTTTAGTGTAGAAACTGCTAAATCTTGTGTTACTCTGACTCTGTCTCCACAATACTTGAATTGTTCCTTTCCAGCTATTTGTAATATTTTCTCCTTGATCTGGGAACTCTGAAATTTGACTATAACACTCCTGGCAGTTTTCCTTTTGAGATCTCTTTCAGGAGGGGATCCGTGGATTCTTTCAATTTCTATTTTACCTCCTGGTTCTAGAATATCAGGGTAGTTTTCCTTGACAATTTCTTGAAAAATGATAGGTAGTCCAGTACTTTTAAAATTCTCTCTCCTGGACCTATTTTCCAGGTCAATTGTTTTTCCGGTGAGATATTTCACATTGTCTTCTATTTTTTCCAGTCTTTTGGTTTTGTTTTATCATTTCTTGATTTCTTGTAGAGTCATTAGCTTCCATTTGCTCCATTCTAATTTTTAAGGATTTATTTTCTTCATTGAGCTTATGGACCTCCTTTTCCATTTGGCCACTTCTGCTTTTTAAGGCATTCTTCTCATTGGCTTTTTGGATCTCTTTTACCATTTTGCCTGGTCTATTTTTAAGGTGTTATTTTCTTCAGTATTTTTTTGTGTTTTCTTTACCAAGCTGTTGACTTTTCTCATGATTTTCTTGCATCACTCTCATTTCTCTTCCCAATTTTTCCTCTGCCTCTCTTACTTGATTTTCAAAATCCTTTTTGACTGCCTCCATGGCCTGAGACCAATTCACATTTTTCTTGGAGGCTTTGGATGTACAAGCTTTGAATTTATTGTTGTCTTCTGAATACATGTTTTGATCTTCCTTGTCACCACAGTAATTTTCTATAGTCAAGAGTTTTTTCTGCTGTTTGCTCATTTTCCCAGATTATTACTTGTCTTTTAACTCTTTGTTAAAGTAGGATTTTGCTTCTATGGTGGAGGGCACACTGTCCCAAGCTTCAGGGGTTTTATGCAGCTGTTTTCAGAGATACTTCTAGGGACCTATAAATTTTCAGTTCTTCCAAGGTGGTAAGACCTAAGGAGAGGTGTTTGCTACTCTCTTAGCCTGTGCTCTGCCATATGAGTGACAACAATCATTCTTTTCTGCCCTGGAACTGTGAGGAAGGTCCCCTGTCCACTGTGGACACAATCTCTGCTATACTAAAGCTCTTCCTTGCTCTGAAACTGTCACCCAGGACTGTGACCCAGATCTGAATATATTCAAAACAAGAGAGTGCTTCCTCAGTGTTAGCAAAAAGACCCCTGTAATCTCCTTCAGAACACTTGTTAGTTCCCCTTACCATCTGTGGGCTGCGAGCTCTGGAAGCAGCCACTGCTACTGCTAATTCAGTAACTCTGAAGGCCTGTTCCTGGTTTGCTGAGGCCAGACCTGTGCTTGTACAGCCTGCGCTGTACTGTGATCCACTCTCACCCAGGTGTGACAGAACTTTCCTGCTGACCTTTTAAGTTGTTTTTGGTGTCTGTGGGCTGACAGTTCAATAAACTGCTACTGCTGCAACTGATTTAATCGCCCAGAGGCCTGCCCCTACTTTACTGGGGCCAGGTCTGTGCTGGCATGGCCTGTGCTGGACTCTGCATCTCTCTCACCCTGGTGCAACAGAACTGTCCTGCTGACCTTCCAAGTTATCTTGGGCTGGAAATTTGTTTCCCTCTGTTCTGTTGTGGGTTCTGCTGCTTTAGAATTTGTTTAGAATCATTTTTAAAGGTAGTTGGAGGTGTTTGGAGGAGAGCTCAGGTGAGTCCCTGCCTTTATTCCTCCATGCTGGCTTTGCCTCTGCCCCTTTAATCCTTTAAAGAGTGTTTCGTAGTTGCATTTATAAAAGTCTTGTATGTCTCTTGGCAAGTTAACTCCCAAGTATGTTTTGCATTTTGTAGTTATTTTGAATAGAATTTCTTTCTTTTTATGTTAATTTATTTATTTTTTGTTTTTAACATTCATTTCCACAAGATTTTGAGTTCCAAATTTTCTCCCCATCTCTCCCCTCCCCCCCATCCCAAGATGGCCTGCATTCTGATTACCCCTTCCCCCAGGCTACCTTCCCTTCTATCACCCCCCCCAACCTCTTCCCCCTTGCTTCCTTGTAGGGCAACATAGATTTCTATACCCTATTGCCTTTATATATTATTTTCCAGTTGCATGTAAAAACAATTTTTGACATTTGTTTTTAAGACTTTAAGTTCCACATTCTCTCCCTTCTTCCCTCCCCAACCAACCTCATTGAGAAAGCAGGCAATTCAATATAAGTTATACATGTGTAGTTATGCAAAATAGTTCCATAATAGTCATGTTGTGAAAAACTAACTCTATTTCCCTCCATCCTATCCTGCCCCACATTTATTCTATTTTCTCCTTTGACTCTGTCCCTTTTCAAAAGTGCTGCTTCTGACTACCCCATCTCCCAATCTTCTCTCGCTTCTATTATCCGCCCTTATCCCCTCCCCGTCTTCTTTCCTGTAGGGCAAGATATCCAATTGAGCGTGTATGTTATTCCCTCCATAAGCCAAATCTGAAGAGAGTAAGGTTCATTCATTCCCTTTCACCTCCCACCTCTTCCCTTCCATTGTAACAGCTTTTTCTTGCCTCTTTTATGTGAGATAATTTACCCCATTCTATTTCCTCCTTTCTCCCTCTCCCAATATATTCCTCTCTCACCCCTTAAATTTATTTCTTAGGTATCATCCCTTCATATTCAACTTACCCTGTGCTCTCTCTCTCTCTCTCTCTCTCTCTCCATATATATAAATATAGATATAGATGTTTTTCCTTTCAACTATTGTAATACTGAGAAAGGTCTCATGAGTTACCAATATCATCTTTCCATGTAGGAATGTAAACTGTTCAACTTTAATAAATAAGTCCCTTATGATTTTTCTTTCCTGTTTACCTTTTCATGCTCCTCTTTGGTTCTTGTATTTGAAAGTCAAATTTTCTATTTAGCTCTGGTCTTTTCATCAAGAATACTTGAAAGTCCTCTATTTCATTGAATGCACATTTTTCCCCTGAAGGAGTATTCTCAGTTTTACTGGGTAGGTGATTCTTGCTTTTAATCCTGTCTCCTTTGACCTCCAGGATATCATATTCCCAGCCCTTCGATCCCTTACTGTAGAAACTGCTAGATCTTGTGTTATCCTGATTATATTTCCACAATAACTTGAATTGTTTCTTTCTGGCTGCTTGCAGTATTTTCTCCTTGACCTGGGAACTCTGGAATGTGGCTACAATGTTCCTAGGAGTTTTCCTTTTGGGATCTCTTTCAGGAGGTGATGGTTGGATTCTTTCAATTTCTATTTTATCCTCTGGCTCTAGAATATCAGGGCAGTTTTCCTGAATAATTTCATGAAAGATGATGTCTAGGCCCTTTTTTTGATCATGGCTTTCAGGTAGTCCAGTAATTTTTAAATTATCTCTCCTGGATCTGTTTTCCAGATCAGTTGTTTTTCCAATGAGATATTTCACATTGTCTTCTATTTTTTCATTCTTTTGGTTCTTTTATAATTTCTTGATTTTTCATAAAGTCATTAGCTTCCATTTGCTCCATTCAAATTTTTAAGGAATTATTTTCTTCAGTGAGCTTTTGGACCTCCTTTTCCATTTGGTCCATTCTGCTTTTTAAGGCATTCCTCTCCTCATTGGTTTTTCAGACCTCTTTTGCCATTTGGGTTAGTCTATTTTTAAGGTGTTGTTTTCTTCAGTATTTTTTTGATCTCCTTTAGCAAGCTGTTAACTTGTTTTTCATGATTTTTGTGCCTCTCATTTTTCTTCTCGATTTCTTCTCTACTTCTCTTACTTGATTCTCAAAATCCTTTTTGAGCTCTTCCATGGCCTGCAACCAATTCATATTTTTCTTGGAGGCTTTGGATGTTGGAGCTTTGACTTTATTGTATTCTTCTAGTTGTATGTTTTGATCTTTCTTGTCACCAAAGATTCTATAGTCTGAGTTATTTTTACACTGTTTACTCATTTTCCCAGCCAATTACTTGACTTTTGAGGTCTTTGTTAAGGTAGGACTCTGCCTCCAGAGTGGAGATTGCACTGTCCTAACTTTCTGAGGTCTTGTGCACCTGCTTTTAGAGATACTTCCAGGCACCTGTAAATTTTTAGTTCTGGTAAGATCCAAGGAGAGGTGTTTACCCTCTCCTGGCCAATGCTTTCATCTGTGAGTGACCTCAAGCACTCTTTCCTGCCTTGGAATAGTGAGGAGGATTCCCTCTCCACAGCCACCAGCTTGCTCTGCCACACTAGCACTTCTCCTCACCCCAGAACTGCCACCCAGAACTGCAACTTAGATCCAATCAGGGAAAAGCAAGAGAATACTCAGTGCCAGCAAAGAGATCCCTGCAATCCCCCTCTGATCAGCTGCTTGATTCCCCCACTGTCTGTGGGCCTGGGGCTCCAAAAGCAGCTGCTGCTGCTGTCAATGCTGCCTCCACCACCTCCACTGCCCCAAGGCTGGGGTCAGACCACGCTCTTCTCTCACCCAAGTCCAATAGAGTTTTTCCACTGATCTTCTACTTTGTCTTTGTTATTTGTGGGTTGAGAAGTCTGGAAACCACCACGGCTGCCCATCTGTGCTGGTGCACCCCATGCTCTCTATGCTCTCCTTCTAGCCCAGTGCAATAGACCTTACCTGTCCACCTTCCAGATTGTCTTGGGCTACAGATTTGTTTCACTCTGTCTTTTCATGGATTCTGTGGCTATAGAATTTGTTTAGAATCATTTTTTACAAATATTTGCTGGGGTTTGGGGGAGAGCTCAAGCAAGTCCATGCTTTTACTCTGCCACCTTGGCTCCACCCTTAGAATTTCATACTATTTTTGTTAGTACTACAAGTGCTGATGGGTTTTGTGGATTTATTTTGTATGCAGTTACTTTTTCTGAGGATACTAATCATCTCATTTAGTTTCTTCATTCATTGTCTGGGATTTTCTAAGTATAGCATCATATTATATACAAATGGGCCTAATTTTGTCTCTTCCTTACTGTTACCTTAAATTTTATCCTCGTCTTTCCTCTTATTATGGATAACATTTCTAGACCAGTATCAAGTAATAAGAGTAGGAAGAAGAAATATCCTTGCTTTACCTTTGTTTGTTGGAACACTAAAGTTTCTCCATTGCAAATAATGATAGTTCTCAGTTCTAACTGGATGTTTTGGATTATGTTTTTAAATTGCCTTTCTGTGCCTTTTCTTTTTAGGTTTTTAAAATAAGTGAATGCTATATTTTGTCAAAGGCTTTTTTCTGAATCTATTGAAATAATAATGTTGGTTTTATTAATTTTGATGTTTACATGATTAATTATACAAATTGCTTTCCTAACATTAATCTATCCTTACATCCCTGATATTATTCCAACTTGGTAACAATGAATTATTTCCTTAATATATTGCTATAGCCTTATTGAAAAGATTTTATTTTAAAATTTTATATCTATATTATTTAGTGAAATTCATTAATAATTTTCTTTCTCTGCTTTGTCTCTTCCTGATTCAGGCATCAGTACCATATTTGTTTTCAAAAAGAAGAGTTTAGTGAATGCTTCTGTAGTTATTTTTAAGTGGCAAGAAACAGCATAAAATGGCTTCAGGAAAATGTATATATGTGACTTACCTCTGAAACATACCTGTATGACTATGGACAAGTCATTTAATTTAGTATCGTAGATCCTAAGATCATGTATTTAGAGATGGACGGGACTATATAGGGCATCTCTAATCCAAACTGTAAACTTTACAGAGATGAAAACTAAGTCCAATGGTTAATTGACTTGCTTGAAATCACAGAGGTAGTGAATGGAGGAGTCTGAATTTGAACACAGGTCCTTTGATTTCCAATCCAATGTTCTCTCTACTGTAGGCTTTATAGTCTCTTAGACTCTTAAGTGCAGAGAAGGTACCAGTATGCACTGGGAAAAGGAGTTTCCTCACTGGGAGTTCCCTACATTAATGAAATCATAAGCCCTTTTCCTGACATCATCCCCCACACACACTCAAAAATAAATGGTGGCATAGATGTTAAATGTGCCTTAAATGTTTGATAAATTTTACTTGTAAATCTGTAATTTCCTGGAACTCCCCCTTACACACACTTATATATTTTGTTTGTTTACAACTTGCTCATTTCTTTTTTATGATATTGGTTTATTTAAAATACTTGTTTCTTGTTCTGTTTGGGTTTTTAAATATTTTTATAGATACTCAACTACTTCCTTTGAATTACCTGTTTTGTTGTCACGTAATTTTATATAATAGGTTTTGATTTTTTCTTTGTTGCCTCTCTATTTATTATAAACTCATCTTGTTTATTTTTTTTTAAATTTTGACAAACTGGTTTTCTTCTCCTTGATCATTAGGTAATAGCTTATTGAATTTGTTATTTTTTTAAATAATTCTTGGTCACATAGTTTTGTATTTTTTTTCTTATATCCAATTCTCTTTTTAATTCAAGATTTTTTGGTGGGATACTTCCTTTAGGATTGCTAATTTCTTTATTTTCTAATCTTTTAGACTGAATTCTCAGTTCAATGATCCTCTTTTTCTACTTTGTTAATATAAACTTTCAGAAATATTTTTTTTCCTTTGAGAATTTCTTTAACTATATCAGATAAGTAGAATAATGTTCTATTCCTGTCACCCCCCCCCCCATCCCAAAATCAAGGAGAGAAACTATTTCTAATCTGCCTCTTCTCTCAAAACTTGACCAACTATTTTTGGGACTCTTTGTCCAACCCTCTACCCTCTCCACCATAGAAGAGTGCCTCTCTATTATCCCATCACCAATCCCACTGATTTATTAATGAGAGAATGAGATTTTCCCCATCAGGTATGAATTCACTATTTCTTTCTGGTCTTCTCATTCTTTCCTGTTATGTGTATCTTTGCCTTAAATTTTAATAATTTCTCCTCTGAATTGAGCTTTTATCTCTCTTTATCAGTCACTCTTCTGATTTTTTTCCTTGGGGTCCTTGCTGTCCTTGTAGGAACCTGGGGATTCCTGGATAGCCCATGGAGGATATTACCCAAGATCATGTCTGTAAGATAGGGGGATTGGGAGGGAGGGAAGGGACTACGAGTGAGTAGGCAGACAGAAAGGAAAAGAAATTATATTACCGTCCTGAGGAAGACTACTAGGGCTAGTTGCAACTGCAGCTTCCTAGGGTATAGGTTTTGTTTTTTATAATTTTCAGGCTCTTGGAGAGTGTGTAGCCAATCAGTATCATTCCACTGCATTTCCAAATGGGGGAAGTTTGCAAGCCTTGTGGTCAGAGGAGGTGTTAAAGGTCAGGTTTGTTCCTGTGGGAAAATGCACTTCTTAGTTTTTAGTCTTGTTGGAATATCTGGTGCTGGCAGGAAATCTCTAAAATGATGCAGGACTCCTTCAGAATAGAATCAGTATCTCTATTCACACAACTCAAAGACTCTGTTCCTTTCATTTCATAGGTTTCATTTTCTAGGGAGCAGATATTTTTCCAGAACTCAGAATAGGCTAATTCACCTCTTCACACTATAAAAGTGTTTCTTACTGTTAATCCTTTTCCTTCTATAGTCCCAACCCTACTTTTTCCCCTCTCTGCCCCTGTTGCCTGTTTTTTTTTTAATTCCCTTAATACACAAGGATAGGGATATAACTCCCAATGGGTTAAGGTGACCAGTTAGAACACTATCACAGGAAGATAGCAAGAGACCACTGTAAGGTGGTGTAAGGTGTAAGGCCGTTCTCTCACTTTCTCAGTCTAACTCTCTAAACTCCACCCTCCTGTGGGAGACTGACTTTCCTTGATGCATGGGCTGGGCCCTGGGGAATGGTCAAGAAGGAAATGGGGGAAGGTTCCTTAGGACACTGTTGAGGGAAAGGCTTCTAAACCCTTTTGAACTGGGTTCCTCCTCCACCTTCCTCTCACTTATTTTGCTAGCCGCCTATTTCTTCCTATGAAGTATTAAATAATTGTAACTAGTGCTGAATTTCTGAATTGTCTTCCACAATTTTGTTCCTCTCAATCCTCTGTAATTCTCCCCTTTTGTTCCTTAGGAGCTTCAGGGTTGGTCTGATTCAGAAGCCTCAACTTATCCTGGGAGCTAAATCCTTCCACTCCTCACCTGCACCCACACCCACACCCACACCCACACCCACACACACACAGAGAGCCAAAGTATTAATAACAAAAGGCTGTGCCCCAAGAGATGCAAGACTGTTCTGAGTTATGGACTTTAGAGTAAAGGGTGGGTAGTAGAATGAACAACAATCAGTGATAGCCCCAGTGGCAAGGGACTGGTAAGGTAGTTGTCAGTTCTTTCTTTTCTTAAAATAAGAATTACCTTGTGGTTAGGATCTTTAATTTTCCCCTTCTAGTTGCATTTGACCTATTTGGAGACATTCTACTGATTTATTTGAAGAGGTGTAGGGAAAACTGTGTCCTGGGTTACCTCTCATTCTGCCTTCTTCTCAGGATTCCTCTACTGACCAATTTTTTTTTTAATGTGATCAATAGTAAAATGTAAAATCCTCCAATGCTGCAGTGGAACCTGTGATGCCATGGATGGGAGTACTCCCTCCACTGATGGAGATTGCAATCTATCCATGCATACCCAACTTACCTATTTCTTGTTCACCTTTACCCATAATCCCATCATGGGGTCCAACCAACATGTTATGGGCCTTTCTCTCATTCTCTTGACATTATATGGATATGCATGAAGCATATAAGCTGTGCATCAGTTATCCACTGCCTTCTTTTTTCCCATTATAAGTTTCTCTGATGGCATCCTTTATACCATTACTTCACTGTAATTCTTTGTTTTAATGTGTTACAGCCTGCTCACATCCACCATTCACCTCTCCATTTTCCTTTAGATGACATTCAACATCATTTCTTTAGTGATCGTAGTATCCTATGACTTGCAATCATATACAATACCACTAGAATAATACTGGTGTTAAAAAGATGGGCCTGTGTTTCATGGAGAATATCAGTCATTAAAAGAGTAGTGCTATTTTCCAGAGTCATTACAGCCTGCTTTCTTCCTCCTGTTCAATCCTGGACCCAATTCAATGTCCATTTGTAGTATCTGTCCAAAATATATGTCCTAATGAATGGATTCTAGGGCCATCCATCTACGTACCACATTCTGCAAGATAGACATTCTTCATCTATTTAGGTTCTTTTTTTCCAATGTGCCTAACACATCTGTAAACAGGAGGAACTAGAAGACATCTATTGAGAATCTGTCTTTGCTTTGGTTTGTGTGATGAACATCTTCTATGACTATGGAAAAGACTTTTGGGGGACATACATCCAGTGGCGTGTTCATATTAGCTCAAAACAACTGATTATAAATTTTAAGTGTGAGCTGTTAACACCTTACAAATCAGCAATGCTACAGATCAAGGCTTGGTGTATTGTTTTGCTGATTGTTTATATTTAAGAAAATGATGGAGGTGGTTTCTCCCATTCATTATAATTCTTCCATGCAACATGACTAATATGAAAATGTGTTTAATAGGAATTTATGTGTAGAGCCCATATCAGATTACATGCCATCTTGGGGAGGTAGGGGGAGAAAATTTAAAACTTATGGAAATGAATGTTGAAAACTGAAAATAACTACATTTTTTAAAAAAAGGAACCACAACAAAAAAGAAATGTTGTGTGGGGGGAGAAAAAAAAAAGAAATAACCTGAGGTGAAACTTGATTTAGTTGAGACTGATTCTAAGAGGTAACTGATTCTAAGAGGTGGAGGTAAAGAGGAAGAAAATTCTGGGCATTGGAGATAGCCAGTACAAAGGCAAAGAGGTAGGAGGGACAGTGTTGTGAACAGGCAAACCTAAGTAGGCTGGTTATGCTGGAACATAAAGTATATGAGAAATAGTAATGTGGAATCAGTCTAGGAAGAGAAGTTGAAGCCAGATTGTGAAGAGGTTTAAATTTATTTTATTCTTGAGGTAATAGGGGGCAGCTAAATGGCATGGTGGATGAAGCTTGGAATCAGGAAGACTCATTTTCATGAGTTCAAATCTGGCCTCAGACACTTACTAGCTTGGGCAAGTCACCTCAGCCTTCTTCATCTATAAAATGAGCTGGAAAAAGAAATGGCAGACCACTCCAGTAGCTTTGCCAAGAAAACCCCAAATGGGGTTGTGAAGAGTCAGACATGATGGAAAAAACAACTGAAAAGAGGTAAGAGGGAGCATTGAAATGTTTTGAGTCAGAGAGTAGCATGATTTGTACTTTAGGAATATCAACTTGGCAGCTCTGTGGAGGTTGGATTAGAGGAGGAAATTGGATGCCAGGAGATGAATTAGGAGGCAATTACAACAGCCCAGGTGAAAAGTAAGGAAGGATTGAACTAGGGTGTTGTCAGAAATGGAGAGAAAGTGATGGATATGAGAGATGTGGAGGAGGTAGAATTGATTGGATGTGGGAGGTGAGTGAAAGTAAAGAGGTGAGAATGATTTAGATTGCAAATCTGGCTAACCAGGGGGATTTGATTATACCTTCAACAGGAATGATAAAGTTAGGTGGAAGCCTGAGTTTAAAGGGAAAGTTAATGAGTTCTGTTTTGGACATGTATAGTTTGATAGGTGTTCTGGACCTCCAAGTGCATAAGAACAGAAGGCAACTGGTGATAAACTACTAGAACTTCAGGGAGACATGAGAGCTGGAGATATGTGTGTATGTATGTATATATGTATATATATGTGTGTATATGTATGTGTATGTACACATATATATATATATACCTATATAGCATCTGGATAGAGATAATAGTAGCAATAATAAATAGCATTTATATAATTCTTTTAGATTTGCAAAGTACTTTATATGTTGTTTCATTTGATACAACTATGTAAAGTAGATGAATCTGAGAATAGTTAAATGATTTGAGAGTAATTAAATGATTTCACAGCTAGTAAGTGTCTGAGACAGAATTCAGAATCAAGTCTTCCTGATTCCAAGCCCAGGTCTCTATCCAGTACATAATTAAAATCATGGGAGCTAATGAGATCACCAAAATCAAAATTATACAGAGAGAAAGAAGAAGCCTAGGACAAAACACTGTGGTTTGCCCACACATAGGAAGCAGTACATGAATGATTATAAAGGAAATTGAGGAGTGATCAAACAGGTAGGAGGAAAAACAGGAGAAAGCAGTGTCACAAAAATCTCGGGTACCACCTCCCTAGAATGCCCTTCTCCCTCTGTTCCATCTTTAAAAATCTTACTTATGCATCAAGGTAGAGAAAGCAAAAGAAAATGATGGAGAATATGTTAATAATGCAGATTAAAATTAAAAGTATGTTGTTCAGACATATTTTTGGAGAGCCAATTGTAAAATATTTATCACCACATCTCTGCATAGTTCTCCCTATGGTATGTCTTACTTGATATTAATAATCAAAGGGTAACAGAACAAAATCACCTCTGTTCTTCTACCTCCCAGGAAATCTTGTATGATTTTGACATATATGTATGTGAGATACTTTGTTAGAGAAGAGTCTTTAAAGTGATATTTTCCTCTACCAAATCAATTTTATAGTCAATAAACAATACCGTGGTAGTTTATATTTTCTATATGTTTCAGTCAATAATTTGTTTAAAATGTGGTCAACTGAACAAAATTGTTTGCAAAAAGCTGTTTCCATCTTAATACTTCAGAGACACTCTTGGTTCGCATGTAGATTAAATAACCTACATTACAATTTTCTAAATGGAGAAGTAGAGATCATTAACTACTGACAATCTTTCAGTTCTTTTTTTGGCAATGATAAAGTCTTATATTTTCCCTTTGCTTTTGGGATCTCCCAATCTTAAAAAACCTTAAGATTCAGTCCTTTGATAATTTCAAAATTATGTCATCTTCAGAATGGACCTCCTTAAATTGTGCTTGGTCTAGTACAGCTTTTTTTTCCTATATCTGTTTTCTTTGGTGCCTTTTATACTTCTTCATGCCATTCAATCAAAGAGTGTGAAGCTAGAATTGAAATATGTTGGTACCACTTTCATTGATAGGGAAAAGGGTTTCTTGTGGAAAATATTTGTACAGATCTTTTCCATTTTTTTCATATATTTGCTGTTCTCCTTTTAATTTTATCCTTAAATGCCCTGGGGATGACTTTGCATGATTGGGTCTCTGGCCAAGCTTTCTTTAAATTTATTTTTTTTCCTCCACTGATTCTTGCTGTTTTATGAGGTGATGGTGCTTATGATCTTCCACCATCCTCCTTCCCTATGTTACAAATGAGTTCATATTATAAGCTGGTGTTGTCCTTGGCTCTCACATCTCCCCATTTGGCTAGAATATCAAATGTTAGTTATCTTAGACAGTTTTAGACTCCTTTGAGCCTTTTATTTTCTTAATTGATTTAGGTCAATTTAACTTCTTAAGGAAACAGTTGTAATCCACTCTTAATATCTACTCATCAATTTGCCATTTTTGGCTTAAATGGATTATTTAAGTAGGACATGTTGGAGTTGTTTTAACTGCATGTCATATCATTTTTCTCATTTTTTAC
Source organism: Trichosurus vulpecula (assembly GCF_011100635.1). Lineage (NCBI taxonomy): Eukaryota > Metazoa > Chordata > Mammalia > Diprotodontia > Phalangeridae > Trichosurus > Trichosurus vulpecula. The sequence goes on from NC_050579.1 coordinate 249,125,879, forward strand.
TTGAAAAAAATAAGATTTTTAATACTCATTGGAAAATCCTTTAATTAGAAACCAAATACCAAAAACTAAATATTTCATCAGTACCTTGGATTCTGTCTTCTAATAATCTTATATCATGCTACATATACAACAGGAGCTTAATAAATATATAAAGGATAAATTTTATAACAGGACAATTTCTTATTTGTCTGAAATGGCTTTTGGTATCCTTGTCTCTCCTGTAAGAAGAGAAATATTATGTAATTAAAAGAAAATGGAACTAGTAAATCATAGACCTGGAGTTTCAATTCCAACTCTTTCATTGAGGTCCTTGCTATATGATATTAGGTGAGTTGCTTTTGTCTTTTTTTGGTCATTTTTAGCTTTATTGATATGCTTTATTTTTTACCCTATGTACATTTACAGATTACTCCCATTTTTTTGTGAAATCTCTGTTAACAAAGTAGAGCAGTTAAGTAAAACTAATAATACAGTGACCTCATCTGAAAGTACAGTATTTCACATTTGTAACACCCTGTTACTCACAGCCTTATTTTTTAAAAAAAAGATTAGCAGAAATCTATCATCTCTCCAATCCACCCTATCCCTACCCCATTGAAAAAGAAAAGAAAAGAAATTTTCACGTAATGTATGCATAGTCAAACAAGACAAACTGCCCCAATGGCTATACAAAAATATGTATATATGTATAAATATATATGTATATATGTGTGTATATATATGTGTATATATATATGTATATATATATATTTATATATACATATATGTGTCTTGTTCCACACCCTCAGTATATCACAGCTCTGTAATAGATGGCAGGGTTTAATCATTGGTCTTCTGGAATCCCAAATGGTCATTGTATTGATCCTAGTTCTTACAGCTTTCAAAGTGTATTGTTTTTATATTATTATTGTCATAGTAGAAACTGGTCTCATTTTTATGCTCAATTTATTATCAGTTTATAAAAGTCCTCAAAACTGTTCATTTTTATAATATTGTTGTATAAATATTGTTGTATAAATATAAATTTATGCTCTCTTCACTTAATTCCGCATCACTTAAGTCTGTCTTTTTGAAACTATCTCCTAATTTCTTTTTCTAAATAAATTTATTTTAAGTTTTCATCATTCATTTCCACAAGATTTTGAGTTCCAAATTTTCTCCCCATCTCTCCACTCCCACACCCCAAGACAACATGCATTCTGGTTACCCCTTCCCCCAATCTGCCCTCCAATCACCCCCTCCCTTATCCTTCTTCTTTTCTATTTTCATCCCCTTCCCTTCTATTTTCCTGTAGGGCAAGATAGATTTCTATACCCGACTGCCTATATATCTTATTTCCCAGTTGCATGTAAAAACATGTAAATTCCCTGCCTCCCTCCCCACTCAGCCTCATTGAGAAGGCAAACAATCTGATATAGGTTATACATGTGTAGTCATGCAAAACACCTCCATAATATTCATGTTGTGAAAGACTAACTATATTTGTCTCCATCCTATCCTGCCCCCATTTATTCTATTCTCTCCTTTAACCCTGTCCCTCCCCAGAAGTGTTTGCTTCAGACTACCTCTTTCTCCATTTGCCCTCTTTTCTGTCAATCCCCCCCTTTATCCCCTTCCCCCTACTTTTCTGTAGGGTAAGATAGATTTCCATGTGCAATTGAGTGTGTGTGTTATCCCTCCTTCAGCCAAATCTGATGGGAGAAAGGTTCACTCATTCTCTCTTACCTCTCCCCTCTTCCCTTTCACTTTAAAAGGTTTTTCTTGCCTCTTTGATGTGAGATAATTTACTCCATTCTACCTCTCCCTTTCTCCTTCTCCCATTACATCCCTCTCTCACTCCTTAATTTTATTTTTTAGATATCATCCCTTCATATTCAACTCACCTGGTACCCTCTGATTGTGTGTGTGTATGTGTGTGTGTGTGTGTGTGTGTGTGTGTGTGTGTGTACATATTCCTTCCAACTACTCTAATACTGAGAAAGGTCTCATGAGTTACAAATATCTTTCCATGTAGGAATGTAAAGAGTTCAACTTCAATAAGTCCTTTATGATTTCTCTTTCCTTTTTCCTCTTTCATTTGCATGCTTCTCTTGATTCTTGTATTTGAAAGTCAAATTTTCTATTTAGCTCTGGTCTTTCCATCAAGAATGTTTGAAGTACCTCTATTTCATTGAATGTTCAATTTTTCCCCTGAAGTATTATACTCACTTTTTCTGGGTAGATGATTTTTGGTTTTAATCCTAGTTCCTTTGACCTCCAGAATATCATATTCCAAGTCCTTTTATCCCTTACTGTAGAAGCTGCTAGATCTTGTATTATCCTAATTGTGTATCCACAATACTCGAATTGTTTCTTTCTGAGTGCTTGCAATATTTTCTCCTTGACCTGGGAACTCTGGAATGTGGCTACAACATTCCCAGGAGTTTTCCTTTTGGGATGTCTTTTAGGAGGTGATTGGTGTATTCTTTCCAATTCTATTTTACCCTCTGGTTCTAGAATATCAGGGTAGTTTTCCTAGATAATTTCTTGAAAGATGATGTCTCAGCTCTTTTTTTGATCATGGCAGGTAGTTCCCCATAATTTTTAAATTATCTCTCCTGGATATTTTTCCAGATCAATTGTTTTTCCATGAGATATTTCACATTATCTTTTATTTTTTCATTATTTTGGTTTTGTTTTATAATTTCTTGAGTTCTCATGGAGTCATTAGCTTACATTTGCTCCATTCTGATTTTTAAGGAATTATTTTCTTCAGGGAGCTTTTCGACCTCCTTTTCCATTTGGCCAATTCTGCTTTTTAAAGGCATTCTTCTCCTCATTGGCTTTTTAGAGCTCTTTTGTCATTTGGGTTAGTCTTTTTTTTAAGGTGTTATTTTCTTTAGCATTTTTGGGGTCTCCATTAGCAAGCTGTTGACTCGTTTTTCATTATTTTCTTGCATCACTCTCATTTCTCTACCCAATTTTTCCTCTGCTTCTCTTACTTGATTTTCAAAATAGTTTTTGAGCTCTTCCATGGCCTTCAACTAATTCATATTTTTCTTGGAGGTTTTGGGTGTAGGAACTTTGATTTTGTTGTCTTCTTCTGATTTTATGTTTTAATCTTTCTTGTCACCAAAGTAAAATTCTATAGCCTGACTTTTTACACTGCTCATTTTCCCAGCCAATTATTTGACTTTTAGTTCTTTGTTAAGGTAATTCCAGAGGGGAGAGTGCACTGTCCCAAGTTTCAGGGGTTTTGCACAGCTATTTTCAGAGATATTTCTAGTGACCTGTAAATTTTTAGTTCTTCCAAGTTTGTATGATCAAAGGAGGGGTGTTTACTTCTCTCATGGTCTCAGCATGAGCAAAGAAATCTCTGCAATCCCCCTGTCATCAGCTGCTCAATCCCTCCACCATCTGTGGCCTGAGAATTCTGGAAGCAGCCCCAGCACTGCCACCACAGGCACTACCCTGGGGCTGGGGCTCAGGCTGGGGCCAGACCACACTCTTCTCTCACCCAGATCTGACAGACCTTTCCTACTGACTTTCTAAGTTGTTTTTGGTGGTTTTGGGTTGAGAAGTCTGGAAACCTCCACAACTGCCAGTGATTCAGTCCCCTGAGGCCTGCTCTGGCCCTGTCTGTGCCAGCACTGCCCACTCTTGGCTGCGTTCCTTTCCCAGCTCAGTGCAATAGACCTTTCCTGTCGACTTTCCAGGTGGTCTTGGGCTGAAAATTTGTTTCTCTCTGTTTTTTGTGGGTTCTGCAGTCCTAGAATTTGTTTAGAGTCATTTTTTACAGGTATTTGGAAGGGTTTGGTGAGAGCTTAAGCAAGTCTCTCCTTTCACTCTGCCATCTTGGCTCTGTCTCCCTTCTACTAATTTCTTACAGTGCAGTAATACTCTGTCACATTCATATACCCCAGCCTGTTTAGCCATCCCTCAATTGTTGGACATTCTCTAGTTTCCAGTTTTTTACCACCATTACAAGAGAAGCTATATTTTTGTACATAAAAGACTACTTCTTTCCTTAATCTCCCTTCGGTATGGGCCTAGCAGTAGTATAGCTAGGTCAAAGGTCATGCACTGTTCAGTAACCTTTTGTGTATAATTCCAAATTTCTTTCCATGATGATTATATCTATTCACAGATAGACCAACAGTACATAAATGTGCCTATTTTCCATATCTGCTCCAACATAATTTCTTTTTTTGTCATCTTTGCCATTCTGTTGAGTATGAGGTAGAATATCTAAATTGTTTTAATTTATATTTTATAACTTACTTTTCACCACCCTAATTTCCTCATCTGTAAAATGGGAATGATAAGAATAGCTTCTTTGTATACATCACAAAGCTGACGTGAGAATAAGATGAGGTAATAACTGGGCATTCACCCAAAGTCATCACTGTTTTCTCAAAAGCACATTACAAGAGAGGATATTAGAGAGCACAGGTTTGTAAACTGAAACTGCTTTTTAAAAAATATTTGGATAGCTCTATTTTGATATAATTTCTTTCCTTTGTAATCTCTATAGATTTCTTTTTAAAAACATTTAAACATAGAAACATTATTCTGAGAAATAGTTTCTAGACATCACCAAACTGCCAAAGGGGTTGTGCATGATACAAAAGAGTTTAAGAATACCTATCATAGGAAAAGTTGGGGAGGAAGGTGGGAATTAGTCCTATAGGGACTAAGTTTAAATGGACCATCAGCAGAACAGCAATGTGGTGGAATTTTGCAACCATAAACCAGGGCTTGGTTACATTATATTAACATTACTCAAAAGTATAATTAGTCAGAGCATCATTATGCATAGTAGACCTCTACATAAAAAGATTTTATAAACTATAAAGTACCACCCAACTGTGAGATATTATTGCTACATAAGGATAAGGGGACAGAGTAGATGACATTTCAAGGTTATACTCATTTTTTTGTAAGAATATTTAGTATCTGAGGTTTTTTAAAATTTTGAAACCTATTATTTTAATGTTTAAAGTCACGAGTAAATATTTCACTCTGTCAGTAAGGATTCAGTGAGTGTACTGTATCTTCTTTTCATCAATGATTCAGAAAAGAGATTGTTTGAAGGAAAAAAAAGATTTCATTTCTTGATAATCCTTTGAGAGGGAGGAGTCGAAATGGAGAACTAACAGGAAGCAGTATAGAAAGCTCCTCCCTCACTCCCATCTGAACTGGTCAAAGGAGGGAAAAATATACACCTATACACACAAACACAGTTGAGTTCAGAAATATATATCACTCGAAATGGGAGGGAAAGAGGAGAAGGGAGAAAGGGGAAATAGAGAAAAGGCAAATTTAGGAAGAGATTTTTCGTACGCAAAACAAACTGTAAGATGTACAAAAATATTTATGGATCTTTATGAGGTGGCAAAGAATGGGAATCTGTGGGAGTACCCATCACTTGGGGAGTAGCTAAATAAGTTGCAGTATGTAAATATGATAGAATAATGTTCTGTAGGAAATGATGGTGGGGATGGTTTCAGAGAAACCTGAGAAGACATGTATGAACTAGTGTAGAGGGAAGCGAACAAAACTAAGAGAACAATTTATACAATGACAACAGTATGGTAAACACAAACAACTTTGACAGAATTAGGGACCCTTATCCACACAATGGCCAAACCTGATTCCAGAGACTAATGATGAAACATGGCACCCACCTAATGATAAAGAGCTGAAAAGCTCAGAATGAGATTTTATGCCCACACACACATACATATGTACTTATTAATTTTACATATTATATATATGCAAGTATTTATACATAGTATTATATTGTATATATACACATATGTGTATATATGCATGTGTGTATATATATTGCACACACACACACACACACACATATATATGACATGGACAATGCAGGAAATTTGTTTTGCTTGACTGAATATTTGTAACAGTGATTTTTTTTATTCTTTAGTTCTCAGTTGGAGTGGAGGGGAAAGAGAGAAGACAGATGTTTGCTGAATGAAAAATATATGTATAAATATATAATTTTGAAAATATTAAACAGAAAAATAGATCCTTTGTAGCTATTCTCAAGTAAATTCACATGTGTATTTTTGGTTTCTCTAAGAAAGACAGTACACTGTTATCTGGTATAGGGACCCTGATTTCATTTTCTTTAGTTTTTCCCCTGTAGTGCCAGGTATGATGAAAACACTTTATAGCTCTCTTTTGGAAGTGTTAAGTTTTGTGTTTAAATGTTGTTTTTAAGTAGTTGGCTCTGGAACAAATACACCACAGCCTATTACAGGGTTGTACATGTAATAGGTACTCAGTAAGCATTAATTAATTAATTAGGCCTGCTTCTGCTTCCCCGCTTTAGCTGAGGTATCTTTCTTCTCCTTCTTGGTTCACTTGATGCTCTTCTCTCTCTCTCTCTTACATCCCCAACCCTTTTCATGTGCCTGCCAGGACTCGACTCACCTCACCCTGGCCTCAGTCCCAAATGTCTACATGATGCTGTCTGAAAGAGAAGAAACCCAGACTGAGTCCTTTTTAGTTACCCCTCCATGTGTAGAATCAATGACTTCTTTAAAGAACATTTGAAATGGTTTGTGCAAATAATGTTTTAATTACTGATGTAGTCCGTTTATTTGTGTGGCTATACTGGAATGCAGTTATCTCATCTAACAAAAATGTTGTTGGTGACTAGTTGGTTCTTCATTGACCACCAACATGGGTTTGTTTCCACTTTTATTTCCTTTCTTTAAATAGATTTGGCTATTGTGAGGGGTCCTTGATGTTCCCATCCCCACTTTCCTTAAGAAATTTTCCTGATGGGAAACGTATGTTTGGAAGCATCTTAAAGATGCTCCTGGCAGCTACCCGGGCCTTCCTTGAAAACTCCTGTGGCTTCACTGTCTTTGATGTACTGCTGTTTTCTTATATTGTTTTGCCCATCAGAGCATAACCAAATGTCTGGAGATTTTTAACTTACATTGGGCTATTCTCATTGTTCGTGGTTTTTCTATCCAAGGGTCAAGAAATGAGAAAGATGAGATCTTAACAAGTATCTTCCTTCCCATACATGGTATCCTTTCTCATTGCCTAGAGAAAGGGTTCTCGACCTATTTGTGTCATGGACCACTTAATGCATAAAATAAAACACAAAGGATTACAAAGGAAAAATTATGTTAAAATGGAGATGTATTTTTTCCTAAGACAATAGAGCCCCTGAAATCTATCCTTTGACCCAATTTAGAACCCCTGGTTCTACCAATTGGTGCTTCTGAAGGTCTGAATTACAGAGGCATTGCTTTGCCTTCAGTCAAATTTCACACACAAATTTTCCATCCGTATGAGAGAGTTTTCTAAATTTCTTTTATAAAAATATTCTAAAAATTTTTTTGCCTTTCCTAGCATCCCAAACTGCCTCTTCTTGACTTGACCAAAAGATAATCTTTAACATGAATTGGGGTAAGTTGTATTGATTAATGATTTTATGTTGTATCTCAATCAATCAACAAGTATACATTCAGAACCTTCTCTGTGCCAGGTACTGTGCTAAGTACTGGAAATATAAATACAAAGAATGAAATAATCCCCACTGTCAAGGAGCTTACACTCTAATAGAGGAGTCAATAAATGTGTGTAGGAGTATATGCAGCATAGATATAAAAAGAATACCAAAAATACAAATTAGTTAAACTCTAGAAATTGAGCAGATCTGGAAAAGTTTCATGTAGAAGATGGAGCCTGAGCTACATCTTGAAGGAAGATGGGGATTCTGCAAGGTGAAGGTGAGAAGGAAGTACTTTTCAGGCATGGGAAATGGGCAATGGAAAGGAGTGGTGATAAGAGTGTTGTGTGTGAGGAAGAAAGAGAAAATAGGTTGCCTGAATCACAAAGTGTGGGAAGGAGAGTAATGTTCAGTGAGTCTACAAAGATGGGCTGGGGCCAAGTTGTAAAGGGCTTTAAAACCTAAACAGAGTAGTTTATATTTCATCCTAGAAGAAATGGGGAGCCACAGGAGTTTATTAAGTAAGAGAGTGATGTGATCAGGTCTGTGCTTAAGGAAAATCATTTTGGTGGCAGGGTGGAAGATGTATTAAACTGGGGGGAGACTTGAGGAAGGAAGACCAATTAGGAAGTTACTGATATAATCTAGGTGAGAGGTGGTGATGGCCTGTACTAAGATGGTTGCTGTGTATACAGAGAAGAGTCAGGTTTAAGAGATGTTGTGGAAGTGGAAACCAAGATCTGGCAACTGACTGGATGTGTGGGATGAGAGAGTGAGGAGTTAAGAATAGCACTAAGATTACAGATCTGAGAAACTGGAAGAATGATGAGGCCTTCAACAGAAATAGGGTTGGTTGGTTGGTTTTTTTAAGAAAAAAAATGGGTTTTAAAGAAAAGATAATGATTTCAGTTTTAAATACGTTGAATATGAGATGCCTATGGAACATCCAGTTTGAAATATCTAATAAGCAATGGGTAATACGTGACTGAAGCTCAGGAGAAAAACAGAATTGATACAGAGTTATGACATGAAGATTCTTAGACTCATAGGAGCCAATGAGGTTACCAAGAGAAGAGATTGTGTGTATGGAAAAAGAAAAGTAGATAATAGGGCCCAGGACAAAGACTTAGGGAATAGTTAATGAATATTCCTCATTCTTTCCATCTGAGGAATATTTTAATACGTAATTAAATATTGGAGAAAAAAAGAAGCATGCAATGGTGGTAGTCCTTGGAGAACATTTTTAAGGACGATGAAAAAATTTGAGAGGTGTAGCTAAAGAGTAAAGCACATTGACAACTCTCTCGTTTATTATTTTTCTGCGCCTGATTTTTCAGCACTTCTTTTCCTTGAGGTGAAGGAAGGACCATGTCTTAGTTGAATCTTTTTTCTCCTCAGTAACTAACACAGCTCCATGCTACACCTGATAAGTGTTTGTTGATTTGAAAATAGTCTCAAGATGTCTGCAAGGAGAAGATAAGATTAGTACCAAAGGTTCTGAAGCAAGGAAGAATTTAATTTCTTGGAAACCTCAGGTTTTTTTTTTCTTTTTTTTTTTTAAATGCAATTTATTTATTTAACATATTTGGTTTTCAGCATTGATTTTCACAACATTTTGAATTACAAATTTTCTCCCCTTTTCTACCCTTCCCCCCACTCCAAGATGGCTTATATTCTGGTTGCCCTGTTCCCCAGTCAGCCCTCCCCTCTATCACCCCCCCTCCCCTCTCATCCCCTTTTCCCTTCCTTTCTTGCAGGGCAAGATAAATTTCTATGCCCCATTGCCTGTGTATCTTATTTTTTAGTTGCATACAAAAACTTTTTTTGTTTTTGAACATCTGATTTTAAAACTTTGAGTTCCAAATTCTCTTCCCTCTTCCCTTCCCACCCACCCTCCCTAAGAAGTTGAGCAATTCAACCTAGGCCACACATGTATTATTATGTATAACCCTTCCACAATACTCATGTTGTGAAAGGCTAACTTCATTTTGCTCCTTCCCAACCCATCCCGCTTTATTGAATTTTCTCCCTTGACCCTGTCCCCTTTCCAAAGTGTTTGTTTTGATTACCTCCACCCCCATCTGCCCTCCCCTCCATCATCCCCCCCCTTTTATTTTTTTTTTATCTTCCTCCCTCTTCTTTCCTGTGGGGTAAGATACCCAACTGAGTATGTATGGTATTCCCCCTCAGGCCAAATCTGATGAGAGCAAGGTTCACTCATTCCCCACTCACCTGCCCTCTCCCTTCCTCCCATAGAACTGCTTCCTCTTGCCACCTTTATGCGAGATAATCCACCCCATTCTATCTCTCCCTATCTCCCTCTCTCAGTATGTTGCTCTCTCATCCCTTAATTTCATTTTATTTCTTTTAGATATCTTCCCTTCATCTTCAACTCACCCTGTGTCTGCTCTCTCTCTTTTACATATACATATATATATATAAACACATATATATATACACATACATACATATACACATAGATATATACATACATACACATTCACTTATATATATACATAAACATATATATATACATATACACACACACACACACACACACACATATATATATATATATATATATATATATGCATATTCCCTTCAACTACCCTAATACTGAGGTCTCATGAATCATACTCATCATCTTTCCATGTAGGAATGTAAACAAAACAGTTTAACTTTAGTAAGTCCCTTGCAATTTCCGTTTCTTGATTACCTTTTCATGCTTCTCTTGATTCTTGTGTTTGAAAGTCAAATTTTCTATTCAGTTCTGGTCTTTTCACTGAGAAAGCTTGAAAGTCCTCTATTTTATTGAAAATCCATATTTTGCCTTGGAACATGATACTCAGTTTTGCTGGGTAGGTGATTCTAGGTTTTAATCCTAGCTCCATTGACCTCCGGAATATCGCATTCCAAGCCCTTCGATCTCTTAATGTAGAAGCTGCCAGATCTTGGGTTATTCTGATTGGGTTTCCACAATACTCAAATTGTTTCTTTCTGGCTGCTTGCAGTATTTTCTCCTTGATCTGGGAGCTCTGGAATTTGGCAACAATATTCCTAGGAGATTTCTTTTTGGGATCTATTTGAGGAGGCGATCGATGGATTCTTTCGATTTCTATTTTGCCCTGTGGCTCTAGAATATCAGGGCAGTTCTCCTTGATAATTTCCTGAAAGATGGTATCTAGGCTCTTTTTTTGATCATGGCTTTCAGGTAGTCCAATAATTTTTAAATTATCTCTCCTGGATCTATTTTCTAGGTCAGTGGTTTTTCCAATGAGATATTTCACATTGTCTTCCATTTTTTCATTCCTCTGGTTCTGTTTTATAATATCCTGATTTCTCATAAAGTCACTAGCTTCCACTTGTTCCAATCTAATTTTTAAAGTAGTATTTTCTTCAGTGGTCTTTTGGACCTCCTTTTCCATTTGGCTAATTCTGCCTTTCAAGGCATTCTTCTCCTCATTGGCTTTTTGGAGCTCTTTTGCCATTTGAGTTAGTCTATTTTTTAAGGTGTTGTTTTCTTCAGTGTATTTTTCAGTATTTTTTTGGGTCTCCTTTAGCAAGTCATTGACTTGTTTTTCATGGTTTTCTCGCATCCTTCTCATTTCTCTTCCCAATTTTTCCTCTACTTCTCTAACTTGCTTTTCCAAATCCTTTTTGAGTTCTTCTATGGCCTGGGGCCAGTTCATGTTTTTCTTGGAGGCTTTGGTTGTAGGCTCTATGACTTTGTTGTCTTCTTTAGGCTGTATGTTTTGGTCTTCTTTGTCACCAAAGAAAGAATCCAAAGTCTGAGACTGAATCTGGGCGCGTTTTCGCTGCCTGGCCATATTCCCAACCAACTAACTTGACCCTTGAGTTTTTCAGTGGGGTATGACTGCTTGTAGACTAACGAGTTCTATATTCTATGTTTGGGGGGGAGGTGCCAGCTCTGTCAGAGCTGCACTCCTCCTTCCCCAAGGACCCCCAGTCCAGACTGGGCTTAGATCTTCAGCAGGCTGTTGCACTCCTGCTCTGATCCGCCACTTAATTCCTCCCACCAGGTGGGCCTGGAGCCGGAAGTAACAACAGCTGTAGCTGCCCCACCTCCGCTGCCCCCGGGGGCTGGAAGCCGAACCACGAACTCCTTCCACTCCCGCAGCTTTTCCCTCTAACCTTCTCTGCAGTCTTTGGTGTTTGTGGGTCGAGGGGTCTGTTAACTGCCGCAGCTCACATATTCAGGGCGCTAGGGCCCCCTCCGCCCGGCTTCTGGTCTGGATGGTCCATGCCGCTCAGGCTGGGCTCTGCTCCACTCCGTTCCCAGCTCCCAGCTCCGTGTGGAATAGACCTCACCCAGAGACCATCCAGGCTGTCCTGGGCTGGAGCCCTGCTTCCCTCTGCTGTTCTGTGGGTTCTGCCATTCTAGAATTGGTTCAGAGCCATTTTTATAGGTTTTTGTAGGGACTCGGGTACGGAGCTCACTCTAGTCCGTGCTTACCAGCCGCCATCTTGGCTCTGCCCCGGAAACCTCAGGTTTTGTACCAAAAAAGGCCTGGTGTGTAGAATGTGGAATAATCAGATGAAGGGCTCCAAGGCCAGCCAAAGCTTCTCAGAGAAAGGCCAAAATGTCAACAAGCATTTATTAAGCACTTTCTATGTGCTAGGTACTAAGCCGAATGCCGGGAATACAAATATAAATAGAAAGAAAGATAACCCCTGCTCTCAAGGAGCTTATGTTGCAGTGGCAGTAGGTAGATAATACATAAAAGGAAGCTGAAAAGCAGGGGGTTCAGAGAAAAGGTATCTGCATAGTGGTCATGTTAGAGAAAGTCTAGAGAGTTGGGAGTCAGGGCTTGAGAGGAATGAAGACGTGGCTGGCTTAGGTGGCTTTTACTTAAGATGGAGGTTCTAGGAGAAACCAGCCAGTCAAAAGAAGAGGCCCTAGGGTCTGAATGTACTTCCAGTTCAAGAAGTTCATGTGTGCAGTGAATTGCAGAGTGAGGAGGCTTCTGTGGCATAGTAGAGAAAATCCAGAGAGAAGTAAATAAGCATAAACAGCAGCTTAGGGGAAAGGCCAAAGAATCAAGGAAGAAGGAATATGGCTAAGACGCAATTAAAATTAAATGAGAAAGAAAAGTTAGTCTAAACAAATAAAACCAGCTTTTTTGTTATCTGTAGTGAAGGTATGGTTAAGATAGCATTAACAAACCAAATCTACCAATAATGCCACCAAAGCAAATAATTTTAATATCTTCCCTCACCACTATTTCACAGAACTGCACACAAAGGACAAAGTGGATGGGTTTGACTTTTTCCCTCCTTTCCTTGCACTTTTGTACATACTGATGAATAGTCCAACAGTACACAGAGGAAAAAGAAGGAGCAGGGCAGGACTTGTGTTTTATGATTAACCTCTGAGTGATTGGTATATCTTAATCATATTGAGAGTTGATAGCTCAAGAACTAAGAATTTAACTGATTCAAGACATGCCATAGAGCAAGAGAGGAAAGGATAATATTAACCAAAATTATCTTCAATAAACTTTTGTGTAGTACCTGGTTTATATAGGACATTATGCTTGACACAGTATACTGACCAAAAAACACATAAGAAATAAATGGACCCTGCTTTTAAGAAAGCTTAAAATCTAGTTGAGCAGAGAAGAGACATACATAAAAGCACAAACCACAGCGAATGCATATGACAAGTGTCCAGCGAGTGGTACAGAGAGGAAATGCTATAGGAGTACAGAGGAGGGAGTCACCACAGGGGGAAGTTCAGCTAAAGAGGGAGGCTGGCTGGAGGATAGAGTGATAGCATGCTTCCTCCCCTTTGCAGACTTTCTCAGATGAAAAGAGATCTCAGGAGGCCTCTACAATATCATCCTCCTTATTTATATTGTATAATTAACTTGTTTAGGAATATACTACAAGCTTGTCCTCTGAGCACACACATTTAACTCAGAATTAATTCAACTGGAACCTCTTGAGTACATCAAGGGGTAGAATTTGGCCTGAGGCTGAAAGGACTATAGAGAAGAGGACCATAAATGTCACAGTATAGCCTGAGTCACTAGAATTTCATTTATACATGCATTTCAAGTCCTGCACTATCTGGGTGTCTTTGTCTTACTTTGTACTGGGCTATGAAAAACTTAATCTTTCTGTTGGAAATTACTGCCTTTGAAAACTAGGAACTGAAAGGCCCAAGTGCCTCTAGCTTTGGCATTCTCAACTCTACTAGGTTGACTTTGCTCATTTATAAGGAAGTTTTATTTTCCCTTCCCTAGATCCTTCTCATGTATAATTCTTCCCAGAAGTGATTTTCTTCATTTCTTATAGTCATCTCTTGAAGGAAGTACTCAGTCCTCACAACTGAGATACAATGAAGTATCACTGCTCCTGCCACAGCCTCTATTCCTCATGGTCCTTTGTGTCACCCATCTTCCTGACTATGGCCTTAGGCTAGCTTTTTAGTGTACTTTGTGGTATAGAATGCCTCCACTTTCCCCCCACCCCCACTGCCCCATGGATCCTCACTTGAGGTTACTTGTTAAAGTTTTGGTTGTTATGCTGGAATTCTCTCATACCCAGTTAGGTTTGGAATTTGAACTCTGTGCCCTCAGCTTACTTTCTTATATATGGGGTACTTAAGGTGTTATTTTTTGTTGATTCTCCAACTGAAGTTCTCCTCTGCTGTGTCATGGTGGTGAAGAACTTGCACTCTGTTCTTGTAGACTATGCCAATGAGGTACAGGCTCTGACAAGTTCTACCAGGCCTGAAAGGCCATGGGTAGGATCCCAGTAGTGGACTGTAGGTCTATCACCTGAGAACTAGCCAAACTTAGTTCAAAGACTCACATCACCAGGAAGGTGATGGATGTTTCTCACCCACAGTGGCTCACAAAAACTGATTGCTGAGGCGAAAAAGAAAAAGAAAAAAATGTGGAGGATTATAATCCAGATTACTGGAGGGAATTTGGTTCAGTTTGGTTACTATGTTAGTCAAGTTACCGTGTGTTCGACTGTGGCTAATCAGACATGTACACACATACATATGTATATATATATGTATATATACACACACACACATATAGATATAGATGTAGATATAGATATAGATATATAGATATGGCTAGAATAATACAGTTGTTAATGCCCAAGGGGGAGCAAATGGCAAATCTGCAAATTATCCTTCTGTTTACACTTCAATTCCCAAAGTTTATTTTTTCAGCAATGTCTCGTGATATGATGAAATGTTTCTATTTACAAGGCTTTATAGAGTTTGGCTTCAAAATATGAAATGTAATTTTTGAAATTACAGAATACAAACAGTAAAAAGAGCCTCTAATCTGACCTGTATCTCGCCAAGAATCCCTTTTACAATATCATTGGTAGGTGGTCGTCTGGCTTCTACTTGGAGACCTCCAGTGAAGACAGGACCCACTACCTCTCAAGGCAGCCCACTGCACTTACGAACAGGCAGCTCATTGCACCTATCAAATTGTTAGACAATTTTTAAAGGACAAAAATGGTCAGCCCTAATTGCTAGACATCTCCTCAACATACTAGAGACCTTCTACATCTTAAACAACTGTTGCAATGTTCTCAGGCTATCCATCACTTATCTACTCATGCTACATGACTGACTCATTTCCTCACATCTAAAGAATATTTTTCCTTGCGTGCGCATTACTTCTGGTATCATGATGCAGCCTACTTACACAACCATAGACCAATGCAGGGCGCTTTAGGCCACTCCCAATTTTGTTTCCCTGCAGACTGAATCGTTCTGTGACTTGCAGCAATATCCTATCATTGGAAGAATCCTGGTGTTAAAAAGATGGGTTTTTCTTTCAGGGAGTGCCTTGGGATCATTGAAACTCTCACATGATTTCCCAAATCGAATCTAGCTCATCTTTTTCCTTCTTTTCAATTTGAGGCCTGGTTCATTGTTCATTTCTAGTGTCTGGCTGCCTATCCTAGCCCTTAACAGCATTTATGGGACATAACAGAGGTCTTACAAATGCATCAGACAGATCAGTAATGCATAAAATAACAAATTCTTATTATAGTATGTTTTAACTCACGGGATGGGAGGCTCAAGACCTCAAATGAAACTCCCAGGGACAAAATGGAGAGAACAGAAGAAGGATACCACAAGGTTGGTCATGTTGAGTGGGCTAGTGTTCAGACCTTGAAAGGAAAAGGAAGGTGGGGGAAGGTCAGCAGTGGTCCTTCTAAAAACCCACTCTCCAGCTCAGCACACTTAGCTCTCCATTAGTCCTCCTAGCTGTAAGTGGGAGGGCTTTGTTGCAGTCACAGGCATGCTAAGGCAGTTCTCTGCCTGAGGCAGCCAAAAGTTAAAGGTTTTGCAGAGGTGGGACAGGTTCTTATTCAAATGCATTGGGTTGGTTTCCCACTCCTGAAGTCACAAACTACCTTGAAAGGCTTAGTTGTATTAAATAAGGAGTATAAACATAAGGTATGGAAATTTCCAGAAAAGGCAAGGAAGAGTGGGCATATATAGTCTCTTGGCCTACCAAGGGAGACTTTTGACCTATTACGTGCAAGATATTGTTTGAGGCACTGAGAATGTAAAGATAAAAATGCAGTAGTCCCTGCCCTCAGGGAGTTTACATTCCATAAAGAGAGACCCATATAAATATGTACAAATTGTATGTTTATGTATATGTGTGTGTGTGTGTGTGTGTGTGTGTGTATACACAAACTAAGTCCAAGGTAATTTGTGCTGGGGAGAGGAGGCACTGGGAGCTGGAAGGATCAGAAAAGGGCTCTTGTAACAGGTGGTATTTGAGTTGAAGTTTGAGGGTTCTGAGAAGTAAAGGTGAGGGAGCAGGGTGTGGAGTGCTTTCTAGAGTGATGGAAATGAATGTTATGGAATGTTGTATGAATGTTAGGAATAGCGTGTAGGGCAGTTCGGCTGGACTGCAGTGTCTGAAAAGGCATTATGTTCAATAAGTCTGAAAAACATAGGCTGCAGCCTGATTGTAAAGAACTTTAAATACCAAATAGAGAAGTCCATATTGCATATATAGTCAATGGGGAGCCACTGGATCCTCTTCTGGAGCAATGAACTGGCAGTGACATTCCTACACTTTAGGAATATTATTTTGGTGACTGTGTATTAGATGAGATAGATTAGAAAGAAGAGACTGGAGGCAGAGAGACCCATTGGGTCACTGAATGAATAAATTTTAAAAAATTTGTATTAAGTGATTACTATGTGCAAAGCACTTTGCTAAATCTTGTCAATAGAAATAGAAAAGCAAGATGGCCCCTGCCATCACATTCTAATATAGGGGGAGACAACACATACAGGAACTTTCAGCTGCAAGTCAGATGGAAATGCCCAGAGTATCCTAGGGGACAGTAGCAAAGTATATGGTGATGCATCAAAAATGTTCTGGTTAACATCTAGCTTGGGGGTGGGAGGTGGAGGGGTAGAGTATGCATAACGTACTTTTAAGTTTAATTCATATTATTAATATTTTCTCCTTCACTTTCTTAAGTCTAAACAATCAACAAAACAATAAATGAAGCACTGACTTGTGGCATTTGCCAATTTCTGAAGTGTGGGGGCTCGCAAAAAATTTAACAGTCAACTTTTGTAAGCCATTAAGACCTGGCTTTTGCACGCCACTAAATGAATCATCTTTTCTGTTATTTCTATTGATTTAATAATATCTATTTCTGATGTTGAACCACTTGACAGTGCCAAAGATTTTGGTGGTGAGAATTCTCTTTTCCAAAACTTTGGTAACTATGGTTACTGAGAAGGTTGGGGCTACTGCATCTGCTTAGGTGGTTGCTAGGTTGCATTTCCATAAGGGTTGCTCCACCTAGATGATAGCTCCCTCAGGACTGGTGGCCTAGGGGGTACTGCTTTTCCCATGGCTTTGGAACTTACTTATCTGTTAGCACAATTTGGTGGTAGTTGGAGGTAGCAAGGAGGCTGGTACCTTCTCCACAAGAGTTGCTTCCCTCAATATTGTCTGTGAGGCATAGTCTACAAGCAAGATGGTTGACCTTGGGAGCACTGTAAATACCAGAGAACTTGAGCTCTGGGGCCAGGACTCTCTACTAGCACCTGAAGAGTGATGATGGTTGAGGTGGTGGCAGTGGCTGGTTTGACTAGTACGGCAAATGCTACCTCCTTTTGCTTTCTGTTGCAGTATCCCAAGAGTGGATATGACACCAAAGAGGGTGCTGGCCATGTGAATGAATAGGAAATGAATGTGAGAGAGGTGATAAAAATAGAATCAATAAGACTTGGCCACTAATTAGATGGGAAGAGTTAGGGAAAAGGAAGAATTGAGGATGACTGAGACTGTGAACCTGGCTGACTAGAAAGGTGGAAGTACCCTCAAAAGAACTAGAGAAATTAGGAAGAAGGGTAGTTTGAGGGGAGAGATGACAAGTTATGTTTTGGACATGTTAAGTGTGGCTATTGAACATCCAATTAGAAATGTTTAATAGGCAGTTGGTGATAAAGTGCTAGAGCTCAGAAGAGCAAAAAAAGGCTGGATGTGAGAACTGAATGCATGGGAGCTGATGAAATTAGCAAGAAAGTAGAGAAAAAGAAGAGAAGAGGGTACAGGATAGAAGTTTGGGAAACACAATTGACACATACTTGGATGATGGTTACAGAAAAGAAGCCTGTAAAGGAGTGCTTAGACAGGTAAGAAGAAAAAGCAGTATCCCAAAAACATGACAGATTTAGTGATCAATGGTACTAAATGTTTCAAGTCAAGAGGATAAAGACAGAAAATACCTTTAGATTTGAAAATGCAGAGATTACTAGTTACTTTGGCGAAAAGTTGCAATTGAGTGTTGATTGATGTTGGAAGCTAGACTTCGAGGAGATTACATACATACATATAGATAGGTAGGTAGGGGGAGAGAGAGAGAGAGAGAGAGAGAGAGAGAGAGAGTGAGAGAACGAGCTTGAGGGAGTGATAGGATAAAGTGAGAGTTTTTTAAGGGTCAGGGTGTGTTTGTAGGCTACTGGAAAGGAGCCAGTAGATAGGAAAATATTGACGATTTGAGAAAGAAAGAGGAAATTTCTGTGGGGGCAGCCTGCTGGATGAAATGGACCCTTGATTCTATTCCCTCTCACAAGAATGTTTCTTGATGAAGAAGGTACATCTTCATCAGAGACGGGAGTAAAAGAAGAGAAAATGGGAGTTGACAGTAAAACGTTTTGAGAAATAGTATAGAGAGGATGAAGGAACTAACAATGAATGTTCTCTATTTTTCTAAGAATGACTTGAGGTTCTTACTTTCACTTAGTTCTTAGCTTCTTAACTGAGAGTGTCAGGAGAGGGGTAGTGTCCATTTAGAGAGGCCAATAGACTCAAGGCTTTTTGGAGGCCCCTTGTTCAAGATATAGGTCTTGATAAATTAACTCAATGAACTTTTCATTCAATTGCCTGCCATATTTTAGACAACTGTTATTCATCCATTTGGTTTTCCTTCTGTGAATTGCTGGGCTGAAATCCTTTAAATGGTTATTAATTCATTTAGATGACCCTGTAGTAATTTAGCACTTGGTACGATTGGCATGAGGTCATCTGGAAATTTCATCATGTGAAGGACCTCCCTTTCTCTAGAGAATTCCTCTTCTGATTGCAGAGTTGTCTAGTTTCTCTGTACTAGACATGCTCCATGACAGTGACAAAGCGAGTCTATTTTATGTTTCATGTGACATCAGTAATCAGAAAACCATGAACAAAGTTATTTCTATTGTTACATTTATTGGGGAATATTTCATGATCCTAATATATGATGAAAGATACCTTGTTAGAGGAGGAACTTCACATCTACATTTTTATTTATCAAATGAAATTTTTAAAAAACCCAACAAATTAATCTCAAGCACTTTAAGATCCTGTATTACATTTTTTATTCAGTTGCCTACAAAGATGTGCTCTACTATAGAATGTCATTTGGGAAAACCTTCTTACTTTTTTCTCATATTTTCATCAAGTATACCCTCAATGCATGTGTAAATTATTCCTGTAAAATTTTTTTGAGATTAGAGAGCATGTATATGAGTTAGTAATCACTGATGTTCTTTTTCAGTAGTTATAATATGGATTATTCTTCTCAAATGTTTGATACCTTTTTCTCTTTCAAATATCTTAAAGCTCTATCCTTCAACATCCTAAAAATAATTGTCACTTTCAACATCGGTTTCTTCTGTGTATACTTAAGGTCTGTAGCTACAACAAGCTATATTTCCCATCTTCATCCTATTTAGAGCCATTTCCACTTCCTCACATAACACACTGGGGCCTGAGACATTAAAATTAAAATGTAATAATACCTCTGTCATTGACATAGAAAATAACTATTATAGAAATGCTGAAAGATCTGTTCCACTTTGTATCTGTTTGTCCAGTCTCATCTTTAAATGTCTGTAGGCTGACCTGGCTAAATTGAGCCTCTTGCTAAGCTTTTTGCAAATCTGTTTTTCCTTTCAATACTTCTGTTTGATGACATGATGCTGCTTATAACCTTCTACCATATTTCTGCATAAGGTTTTGCAAATGAGTTTACATTCTAACTTTGTATTGCACTAACAACTATGTCTCCCACATTCAAAAAAAGATGGAGTGTTTTTTGGTTGAGATAGTTTCTAGGCTCTTTTGGGTCTCCTCATTGTGGTAATTGATTTCTATTGTTTATACTTCCACAGGAAATTGTGGCTGTCTTTTCTTCAACCATTTTCCAATTTTTGGCATCAGTAGCTTGACCTCGATGACCTTGAGGCAGTTATTGTTCTATCACATATTTTCTTCTCTTTATCCTTTCTTGTAATACGTCTTTAATTTGATCATTGCTTTAACAAGTCCCTGGTTGGGTTGTATACAGAAAACAGATATAAAAGGCTGTAGATCCATTTGGAATCCTCATTTTATTCTGAGAATAAGAGGGAATATCACATTAACATTCATTCATTCAATCATTCTGAGATTTCATGGGGATACTCCCCGCCCCTCTTTGAGAGACAGGGAATCTTCGAGGGATCAAGGAAAGTCTGCCCCATTCAACCACAGAAAACTGCCTCAGTTGTGACATGACTCATTGGGACCCACTTTCTTAACCCAAAAGCAAGACTAACAAACATCAAAAAGAGATTTTTCTAACTTGGACATTCTTCTGGGAAAAGTAGCTAAATGGCCTTTCTCTAATTGAAGGCCCTGTGCTTATTAAGATTCTAAATATAAACACCATTCTATTTATGACCATCCAAATTATACATTAAACATGTGAATTGTAAATGCATTGGTATTTACCACTAGCTCATATTTATCCAGTCAGACTGTTAAATTTTAATTAATTGTAAATAAACAAACAAATTTAACTTGGAGGATAAAAGAGCATCTCCAAGAATAATTATATATTTGCTTATTATTCTATATTATTGAATATATTATTAACTGATAAATGTTACAACTAAGAACTAAAAACTAGTGAATATCTAAATTAGGGGGAAAAACTAACAAACTAATTAGTATATTGTTACTTTACCAATAAAAATAAACCAATAATCATGCAATCAGTGAATATTTATTATGTGCTCAATATATCCATTATTTTCTGGGAGGTACTGTGGAGGACTGAGAATAAGTGTAAAAACATGGTCCCTGTTCTCAACAGGTTTACAATCTAGTTTAGAAAACAAAATTAACACCCATGAAATGACAGTGAACAGTACAAAACAGTACGTAAGCAAGTGATAAAATGTATAATATGGAGTATACATGTTCAGAGGAAGGGAAAGTCAGTGAACGTTGTAGTAGTTAGGGAAGATGGCACCAAAAAGTACAAAATTTGAACTGTATCTTTCAGAAAGAATTAGCTAAATAGCTAAAGAGAAAATCCAGACACGGAAACAAAATTATTCAAGACATGGGGTGTGGGTGGGGGGAATGAACATAATGTGTTAATATGACAAGGAAGTGTCTTGTCCAGCTAGAGTGGAGATTAAGTATAAGAGAGTAGTGAAATATAAAGTTATATAATGATGCTTGACCTAGATTATAGAAGATCTTGAAACGGAGGTGGAGAAGTTTAGATATTTATAGAAGCAAATGAAGAAAACGGAAGATTTTAAAGTAAAGAAATAGTGTAGTAATGGGGGACACTTACTATGTGCTGAGTGCTGCAAATGCAAATACAGGCAAAAAATAATCCCTACCCTCAAGAGGCTTACGATCCAATGGTGGGAGGGGGGAAATGCAGGGAGGGATCTGAAAATCAGGAGACAAGGAACAGCATAAAGGGTAGATATGGATGGAAAACTCCAAAGAGTCAAGACTGGAAATGGGAGTAAAGTCAATCAATCAATTTACATTTATTAAGTGCTTACAACATGCCAGTAACTGTGCTAAGTCATCCACTTGATTAGGGTGAGGAGTAGAGTTAGCATGAATAAGAGTAGGAAAGGTAGGAGAAGCAGAAGAATTAAAAGTTATGGTCATGGATTGAAATTTACATGTTCTGGATATTGGAGATGATGATGTTCTAAGATATGATGAAGCTTAAGGTGTGGATATGTTAAGTTGCCGAAGTGAGATGGAAGAGGAGATCTTTGAAATTGAGAAAGTTGAGGCATTGAGAAGTCAGGTTGCTGGAGGGTCCATCAGCACAAATACTGAAGTCTCCAAGTATGATGGCAGGTGATAGGGTGGAGAGAAAGCCTGTGAACCAAATAACAAACTTACTGAAAAATTTGGAGCATAACGTAGGGTTTGGTAGATGACCGCAACAAGGATGTGGACAAGGTATTACAAACAGATTGAATGGATTTTGTAGGGGGAAAGTTCACTGAAGGATGGTTGAGGAGAAAGAGTTTAGAAGTGGGGAAGAAGGTTCATCTGGGAGGGGCAGGAAAATGCCAGATGGCCCATTTGGACTTTTAGGGAAATGTTTTGTGGAAATCAGAACTATTATCTCCCTGAGGCCAAAGGGAGAAAAGCACCAGCTGAAACAAGAGTGGAATCCCAGTATTTTCCGTGTGAGAAGAAAAAAAGGAAAAGGCACCTGCATCTCATATGTCAATCAGCCATTCCAATGGGAAACAGATCAAAAGTAGAAAACCTGACATGTCTCAGAAATGTAGCTCAGATAATAGCTGAATTGAAAAGGATGATTTGCAATCAACTCTCTTTGAAGGGCTCAGAATTTCACCTCCTAATTTAGACCTTTCATCTCTTAATGACAAACATACACCAGAAGAAATACTCCACAATTATCCAATAAGACTAAGACCCTGAAAACAGGCAAATTGCTATGTGCAATTCTCTCTCCTCTCTCTCTCTCTCTCTCAGACACACACACACACACACACACACACGCACACGCACACGCACACGCACACACACAAATACACAACTAAACCGTAAAACAAACAAAAATCCCAGTAGAATGAAGTCAGGGAACGTGAATGAACAACTTTCTATATTTAAAGGAAAGGCAGAAAGAAATTGAATATTGTTATACAAAGAGGAAATACTACCTTCAAAAGCACATGGATTGAAGAGCACATTTTCTGTTCATCACAAAGAACAGGAGCTAATGGATATTGGCGCTACTCAAAATGAACTATTCACTTCCTTGTGGCAATGACCGTGTTTTAGTAAGAAATATCAAACTTCTGCAATTTCACTGGATTCTATCAAGCATGAATATGCCAATTCAATTCATATGAACAGATATAGGAACAGGTTTTTAGATGATTTACAATTCCAACTACACAAAGCTTATTGGCAGAAGTTACAGATGACCACTTAGGACAAAATACTAACTGTAAAGTGTTGAGTGAACTCGAGGAAGCAGCACAGACATAGAACTCAAAAGAAGCTTTGTCCATGGGTTTGACATATCTTCTGAAGTGATTAAAGAAGCTGCTTTAGTTAACTAAGACGTTTGGGAGCGAGACTCAAGGCACAGAGAACTTAAGTCAATGATGTTTTAATCAAGAACATTCAGAGGATACTCTAGGCAACTAAAGGCCTAATAGGCACTTAGATGTTTAGATGTATCAAACCATCATTAAGTTGTCTTTGACACTTTGTTGCTGGTTTTTGGATTTCTTCCATTTTCTCTCTCCTGTATGTAAAAGTGCTAAATAGTATCAGTATTTGAATGGAGAATGAATTTTTGTCTTTTTATGATATTCTAAAAACTTAGAAGCAATTTAAATCAATATGTATTAGATATTTTTGTATTCTGTTACATGGAAGGTTTGAAATATTTAAAAATAAAAGTTTCCTGATATTAAAAAAATGGGGTAGAAGAAGTATTACTACTCTTCCAACAATATTTATTGAATACCTCCTATGTGCTAGACACTGGGAGAAAAGAATAGACAGTGAAAGATATATACAGAAAGTTATGATGCTATTCCTGTTCTAATGGAAAATACAGTTTTCATTGGGGAGATTCAACATGTGGACATGAAAAGATTGATACTATATGCAATGTGCTGAATGAGCATTACCAGACAGTAAATGCTATAAGAATTCAGAGGGATAGATGTGGGCATCCTATTTAAAATGCTAATCACCAAAAACAATGCCATTTGGTTGGGGGTAGGGTTGGGAAAGGGGAACAGGTCTCCTTGGTTTTCCTTTGGAGTACGGCCTCATTTTATTTATTGATTTCTGGTTTATTGGTGGACTTTTCTCTTTTCCTTTTTCTCCCTCTTATAGCTAATATCTTAGATATTGCAATAACAGTCATTGCTTCCCTCCTTTGAGTACTGGAACATGAGCAGAACATTTAAGTACTTGTGCCCTTAATTTTAGGGTCAAATCTTAGATCTCTTTCAGATGCTCGAAATGTATGAGTCTAAAACCTGTTTTATATCAATTGATTTTAAACAGTTATTGTAAGTGAAAGGCTGTTTTTTCAAATGGTGAAAGAGAAAACTTGGTCTGTCAGCCAAAGACACAACCCAGTGTGATGACTCACAATATGATGTGTCAGGTGGGAAATCTTGAAAAGGCACCATTTCCTTATAAACGCAGCTGTAGAAATCATGTGCAGCTGAGGGCTGAGATTGTTGGGGGTGGAGGATAGATAGGGAGAACAACAGGGCTTTCAATATGGAAAAGATGTTGATGCATCGACAAGAGGGTAATGAGTGTTGTGGGTACAATCAACTCTTTATCACTTAGAAGCTGACTACAAAGCACAGGCCTTCTCCATACTATCCCTCTTCTTTTCACTGGCTACATGGTCATCCAGTTCCCTTTGAATTCTTCCCTGGTAAGAAGTGTTCTTTCTACATAATATGTGCAGTTCTTGAAGAGTTTTGAATTAAGATTTAAACTACGGACTAAAATGAGGTTTGGGAATTATCTATTGATTTTGACTACACATCCATTTCCAAGGATAAAATGAAGAAAAACTGTTCTGTAAGTGGAAAACGTGCTGAATTGGGAGTCTGGTCACCCCTGCCACCAGCAGACTGTGTGACTGAGGAAGTTACTTCATCTTCCTGGGCCTTGGTT
Source organism: Trichosurus vulpecula (assembly GCF_011100635.1). NCBI lineage: Eukaryota > Metazoa > Chordata > Mammalia > Diprotodontia > Phalangeridae > Trichosurus > Trichosurus vulpecula. The sequence goes on from NC_050579.1 coordinate 249,150,875, forward strand.
TTCTTACTGGTTATAATGAGAGGAAGTGGGTCTAAGTGATGCCTCTGAAGTCTTTAATTCCAATTTGGAGTTAGCTATAAATGAGAACTGGTAGCTATGTGGTGCAGTGGATAGATTGCTGGGCCTGCAGTGAGGAGGACCAAAGTTCAAATCCAGCTTCAAACACTAGCTATGTGACCCTGGGCAAGTCACTTAACCCTGTTTGCCTCACTTTCCTCATCTGTAAAATGAGCTGGAGAAAGAAATGGCAAACTACTCCAGTATCTTTGCCAAGAAAACCCCAACAAGGATCGCGAAGAGTCAGACACCACTAAAAACAACTAAATAGCAATGAGAACATGGAGTCCAGCGCTGCAAAAAAACTTAATATTTCAGTTTTAAGGTTTTTCTTGGATACATAAATCCCAAAGGAATTGATGGGAAATGGAGATTAATTCAAGATCTTAAGCAAATGGCAGTTGAGCAAAGATGGCCAGGGCTATTCCTCTTCTAGGGAGTCATCCCTCAGTGCTTATTTAAATTAGAAGATAGTTTGTGGGCAGGATCAAGGTAGACCTACATAATCCACTTTCTTCCACAGTATGCCTTCTGCATGAGGAAGCAAATACAACTTCTTTTTTTTTAAGACCATGTCTTTTTTATTTATTTTTTTTTTTTGGAGGAGGGGAAAGCAAGATAATTGGAGTTACGTGACTTGCCCAAGATCACACAGCTAGTAAGTCAAGTATCTGAGGCTGGATTTGAACTCAGATCCTCCTGACTCCAGAGCTAGTATTCTACTCACTGTGTCCCCCAGCTGCCCTCTTCTTTTTTTGTATGTGGGCAGACATTTGACAAAGCTTCTTGCCTAGGATAGGGACAAAGAGCATATTGTTGCCCTAGATGCCAGTACTAGCCCCTAATCCTCCTGACCCACCAACTCCCACCAGTGTCCTTTCATTGTCAAACTTTTGTGCCATAAAGAGATCTGTACCACAACCTTTCCCGATGCAAAAAGAGTGTGTAAGGGGAAAATGTCACAGGTACCACCCTCTTGTTTATATCGCTAGCGAAAACTATACTCCCTCCCCCAAAATCATCCCTCTATTAGGAGAGAAAAATGGCTCAAGGCAGTCCAGTTTTGATCTCCAAGAGTTTCTACACAAGCATTACAAGTTTATCATTTGTATATTTTAATTCAAGATTACAAAATCATATAGGCTGCACTTTTCATTTCATCTTTGAGACATTCACAATTTAGTTTGATGTCAAGCTTATTGATCCTAAGCAACTAAACCCCATGTTTCCTTCCTTATGTTGCTATTGCAAACACAAGCTGTCATCTCTTGATACCAACCAGTACCTTACCCAAAAGATGCACCAAAGCAACCAACAAGTATTTGTTGCATCTCCTGTAATTGTTGTAGAGTTGTTTCAGTCATGTCCAATTCTTCTTCCCATTTGGGGTTTTCTAGGCAAAGTTACTGGAGTAATTTGCCATTTCCTTTTCCAGCTCCTTTTGTAGTTAAGAAAACTGTAATAGTAAATGTAATAGTAAATGCTTAATAAATATACAAATATAAATCTTTACTGGATTGAGTTGAAATAAATTTACTGAACAGCATGAGGACTTCACTAGGTGCTATAGTGTATAACAACAAAAAACAAATATATATAGGAAGGTCCATGCCCTTGAAGAATTTATAATTATCTCTAGTGAGGCATGACTAATGCACATGAAGCAATAGTTGAATGCTAAAAAGTAGGCTGTTGACAACAAGTTTGGTAGGACTTCAGAGAAGCAGAGAGCAAGGTGGTAAGAGGTTTCATGGATAAGGCAGGACTTATTTTGGACTTGATAGGATTAGACTATCTAGAGGAAGCAAGAGATAAGGTGAACATCATTAATGAAGATAGGAAAATATCTGCCTGTAAGAGACTGTGAAGAGATTAGCTTGAAAGGAATAGAAAGAAGGTACTTGTTGAAGAAGAGTGGGAAGTAAATTTGAATGTGTAGAATTGATCCAGACTGAGAAGAGCCTTGTAAGGCAGACAAAATAGTTAAATTTGATGCAGTAAGCGACAGAGAACTATTATAGGTGCTGTGATGAAGTTTGTGGGGTTTTTTTTAATTAGCCTATACTAGTACACAAGATAGACTTGAGGAAGGGATGATTGAAGGCAAGGAAACTAACCAGGACTTTGCTGTAATAATTCAGTCATGATACAAAACTAGGGTAGGAATTAAGAGGGAATAGCAGTATTGGGGGACATTTCAATGGGAAACTTGGCAGGGCTTGATGACAAACTGGATATCAGGAATGAAGCCTTAAATGTGTAGTTAGAACACTAGTGCCACTGATGAAAGTGGTATAATTGTGAAAGGTAGCTGGTTTGGAGGAATGATGATCAGTTCAGTTTGGATCACAATAAGTTTGATGTAACGGTGAAATATTCAACTGAAGATGTCCTGGAGGCATTTGGAGATGAAGGAGGAGAGTTAATATGGGATATCAATACCAGAAATGCAAATTTGGGAATCATCTACTTGGAAGTAATGACACACACTGCTTCTATTATACTAACATTTGGCTTACCTTTGTATTACCTATTTTAATATGCATTTAAATTTGTATTTAATGCTGATTCAAGTTTAACAAAGTGATGCATCATTTTTCAATTTGATTCAATCCAAAATTTATTAAGCCCTCCCTAGGAGAGGCAGTATGGTATAAATAGAAAGAGAAGGAAATTTAAAGCCACAAGACCCGGGGTACTCCTTATTACCATTGTGACACGCGTTCAGGGCTTTATGTTAATCAACCGTAATATAAGGGAATATGGCTAGGTAGGAGACCTCTTGCACATATAGCAGTAATTCTAGATTCAGTATCCCAAAGTAAAGCTGGTTATGTCTTCCACTTAGGAATACCCTTGAGATATCAGCAGTATCTTTTTCTAATGCTGTTGGCACACTCTCCCATTCCAGTGTATTTTCCCTTCTGTCAAGCACTAGTAATTTACACCTAAGTAACATTTCACCAGTTAATACTCATTCATTTTTACAATGGGATATTTATTTTGCAAATATAGCAAAAACAGAAGTACAAATGTTTCCTTACAACCCACTCTTCCCTACCACCACTTTGATCCGTGGGGAGATTGAATGTACTTTAAAGTACACTTAATGTACTTTCTACATAGCATTGATTCCACCAAGTTCATCTCCGGATGTAGCATCACTCCTGGATAATTTATATCAAAGCTAAGTCTTGAAGGAAGATAAGATTCTGAAAGTCAGATATTATAAGAGAATATACATGAAAAGGAAAAATGTGAAGTAAGGCTGATGAGGGGTAGATTGGAGCCATTTTATGGAAGTGCTTAAAATCCAGGCAAAGGAGTTTGTATTTTATCCTAAAGGTAATTAGAAGCCCTATAATTTTTTTTGTTAAAAAATGATGTAGTCTGGCCTATATTTAGTAAAATTATTTTGGTGACTTTGTAAGCCTAGATCAGAGAGATAAGTTAGAGGCAAATGAACCAGTAAGGAGGCTATTAAAATAGTCCAGAAGAATAATGATGATTAGGTTCTGAATTAAAGTGGAGACAGTGTGATTGCAGAGATGAGGGCAGATATGAGAGATATTGGAAAGATATCATCCATAAACCTTTGTCATCTTATTGACTGTGATAAGACAAAGAAGAGAGAAAAATCAATGACTGAAATTTCAAGTCTTACAGAGAAGATGGTAGTTCCATGATCCAAAAAAAAAAAAATAGAAAAATTAGAAGGAAACATGGGTTGAAAGAAAAAGATAATCAGGTTAGTTTTACAAATATTGAATTTGAAGTAAATAAGAAATCATTGACTCCGTTTTGACAAAGCAGGGTCAGAAATCAGATTACACTGTGATAGGAAAGTTGAAACAAGGAAAATAGATTACTCTTTTATAAAAATATTTTTCCAGTTACATGTAAAAACAATTTTAACATTGTTTTTCTTTATTTTGAATTCCGAATTATCTCCTTTCCTTCCCTCCGCCCTCATTGAGAAGACAAGCAATTCAATATACATGTGCAATCATTGAAAAGATATTTCCTTATTAGTCATGTCGTAAAAGAAAACAGAACAAAAAAGACCCACAAAAAATCAGTATGTTTCAATCTGAATTCAGATTCCATCAGTTCTTTCTCTGAAGGTGGATAGTATTTTTTCATCATAAATCTTCAGAATTGTCCCCCACTCTATCTCTTAGCCCATGCCAGATTACTTTGCTGATTACTACTTTATAATACAGTTTTATTAGGCCACCTTCCTTCACCTTTATTTTCATTAATTCCCTTGATATTCTTGATCTTTTGTTCTTCTGGATGAATTTTATTATTTTTTCTAGCTCTGTAAGATATTTAGCACTGAATAAGTAAATTAATTTTGATTGAATTGTTATTATAATTATATTGGCTCATTCTACCCATGAGTAATTAACATTTTCTCAATTGTTCAGGTCTGACTTGGTGTGAAAAGTGTCTTGTAACTGTGTTCCTATACTTCTTGGGTTTATCTTGGCATATATATTCCCAAGTACTTTGTATTGTCTACAGTTATTTCTAACGGTATTTCTCTTTCTATCTCTTGTTGGATTTTGTTGGTGATATATAGAAATGCTGATGATTTATATAGTTTTATTTTATATCCTGAAACTTTGCTAATGTTATAGATTATTTCAGCTAGTTTTTTAGTTGATTCTCTTAACATTCTCCAAGTATATCATCGTCTCATTTGCAAAGTAATAGTTTTGTTTCCTCATTGCTTATTCTAATTCCTTCAATTTTTTTTCTTTTCTTATTGCCATTGCTAGCATTTCTAGTACAATATTGGATAATACTGGTGATAATGCATATCCTTGCTTCACCCTGATCTTATTGGGAAGACTTCTAGCTTAGCCTTATTAGATAATACTAGCTGATAGTTTCAGGTAAATATTACTTATCATTTTAAGGAAAGCTCCATTTATTCTTATGCTTTCTATTGTTTTTATAAGGAATGAATGTTATATTTTGTCAAAAGCTTTTTCTGCATCTACTGAGATAATAATAGGATTTTGTTGATTTTTTTATTGATATAGCATATCAGCATAATGCTGATAGTTTTCCTAATATTCCTAGAGAATCCATCTAGTCCTGGGGATTTTTTCTTAGGGAGTTCATTGATGGCTTATTCAGTTTCTTTTTCTTAGATGGGGTTATTTAGGTATTCTATTTTTTGTTAATCTGGGCAACTTATGTTTATGTAACTATTCATCAGTTTTGCTCAGATTGTCAGATTTATTGACATATAATTAGGGAAACTATTTCCTAATGATTCCTTTAGTCTTCTCTTCATTGGTGGTGAATTCACCCTTTTCATTTTTTTTTTTGCTTTTTTTTGGGGGGGGCAGGGCAATTGGGGTTAAGTGACTTGCCCAAGGTCACACAGCTAGTACAAGTGTCAAGTGTCTGAGGCTGGATTTGAACTCAGGTCCTCCTGACTCCAGGGCCGGTGCTCTACTCACTGTGCCACCTAGCTGCCCCACCCTTTTCATTTTTAATACTCGTAATTTGGTTTTCTTCTTTGTTAAAAATCAAATTAACTAATGGGTTATCTATTTTATTGTTGTTGTTTTTTTCATGAAACCAGTTCCTAGTTTTATTTATTAGTTCAATGGTTTTCTTTTAATTTTATTAATAGGAAAATAGATTACTCTTGCTATGGTGTGATGGATCTTTTAAAGGAATATCTGATCATATTTGTAGGGAGTATCCTGTAGATAGGGAAAGGATAAAATTGAGAAACTGAAGAAATGACCGACTGTTCAGATTCCTAAAAGTAATGAAAAAGGATAGGATCAAGGTTACAAAGTAGAGGGATTAGTCTTGAAAAGAAGTTACCTCCTCTAAAACTGGAGCAATGGAGGGGAGAGTGGGCAAAGATTTGATAAGTTTTTAAGCTGTGAAAGAGAAAAGATTTCAGATAACTGACAATAGATGTACTGCATCTTTCTAGTAAATTAGGAGTCAAGAAAAGTTGACCTAAAAAGTGAAAATGACAAATATTGGTGGAGGTTTGAGAAAACAGGTACATTAATGTAGAGATGTGAATTGGTCCCACCATTATGTAAAGTATTTTGAAAACATGCCCCCAAAATTACCAAACCAAGCATATCCTGTGATACCACTACTAGATTTATACCTCAAAGACATCAAAAAAAAATAAAAGAAAAGGACCCATGTGTACAAAAAAAATTATAGCAGCTCTTTTTGTAGTAACAAAGAATTAGAAACTAAGATGTCCATCACTTTACCATATTATGGTCTATAAATGTAATGGAATGCTATCATAGTATAAGAAATGATGAAAAGGACAGTTTTGGAGAAAACTGGGAAAACTTGTATGAAATGATGTAGAGTGAAGTGAGCAAAACCAGGAGAACAATTTATACAGTAACTACAACACTATGCAAGCAACTTTTGAAGACTGAAGAACTCTGATCAACAGTGATCAATTATGATTCCAGGGGACTGATGATGAAGCATGCTACCTACCTCTTGACAGAGATATAAAGGTCTCGAGATATGGAAAGGGACTTTTTGGGGACATTGCCAGTATGAGAATTTGTTTTTCTTGACTATGAGTATTTGTTAGATTTGTTTTACTTCAAGTAGGGGAAGAAGAAAAAAAATAGATTTTTGCTAATTAAAAAATTAAAATTAAATTTTAAAATCTTATGGGCTAGGCTTGGAGAAATGGGCTCTTTCTCAAAGATACACTTAATATGTGTGATTTCTTGATGGAGAATAAAGGTATATCTGTCAAAAAATATGGGAAGCAATATTCTATCTGTTGAGAAAGAAAAGATAAGAGTAAAGTGTGGTACTTGCGTAGAAAGGGAAAGATTTCCATATCAGCAATACAATAGCATCAGGTACTTACTGAGAGGTCATAGAATGCATATGTATAAAAGAGCTATTAGAGTTTAGAAACTTTATACTCCATTCAGAGAGCAACAAAGGCATGAAAACTTATTCAGTATGCACAAATGTCCCATCTAACATTCTCACGATTAACAGATTACTTATTCTTATTTGTTGGAAAGTTTTTTATAAAAGGAGTGCCTTTCTCCTTCTGAGTCACAGGTACCTCTTCCTCTAAAAGCTGCTGGAAATACAGAGATTACCTCTTTCCCCTCACTTTTGGAAACCTCCAAGGAGCAGTCAAGGTTATTTTGCATAACTTGGTCTAGTTGCCTCTAGGAATTTGGGAGAAGGAAAGACAAATTGAAAAAGAGTGAAAGTGCCTCTCCAAACCTGTAAAGAACTATTGGGATAAAGTGCTGACATAAGTCGGAGGCTCAGTCCCTGGCCTTGGGGGGAAGGAGGAGGTAAACAGCTATTAAGCATGAAGAAGCCCAAAGGTAGAAACACTGTCCCTGTGTCTAAGAAGGAAACATTCTCACATCCATGAAGAGGACTGTTGGGTAGAAAATGGGGCTTTAGGACCCAGCTGTAAAAGAGCAGGCTTTTCAAACACATCAGAGTTCCCCTCAGTGCCTTGTTGGCAGAAAAAGAGTACTAATACTATTAGCTGAATTTCCTGTACAAATCACACAACTCTCTGGCTGCTCCAAAGACAGTACCTGGAGAAGAGAAGAGCAAAAACAGTAAGGAAGATCAAAGCATATCTAAGGACAATGACTGTAGGGCAAGTAAACATGATGTCTGAAGGAATAGGCAAAAGTGACCACAGTGAGAAGGGCCCACAATACCTTGCTAGCAGTGGTAGATAACCTACAGATGAGTGGTGAAGAACTGACCAGAGAGATGTAAAAGCACAGAGAATTGTTGTACTAGAATTAACCTTAGGCTTCTCTCTTTCTGGGTCCCACCCGGGATGTATTGTAAAAGCTATGAACTGGAGGAAGGGTAGCCAACCTTGTTGCCTTGACTCAATAGGCTCAATTACAAATGTTTTCTGTGCCTTTTACAGTACAAATATAACTATTCCATCTTTTAAAATCTTATAAGCCTGAGAGCTTTATAAAGGGAGCAGTTGACTATTCATGAATTAATTCCAAATATTAAAGCTCCTGGGTTTCACTTGGGTCAGGACAGTGAGCCAGATAATTTAGAGGTCTCTAACTACCTGGGCCCATCATCTCAGGAAGTAGTTTCTGACGTGAGAGATTACAGGTAGAACACTTTAGGTGTCCAAATGGAATCTTTTATGTACTCCCATTCATTCCTGAGTAGAATAAGTGGGTTTTTTTTCCTTACTAGAAGTTTATAAATTTTGTTAATTTTAGAGTCTCTTCAAACAAGTAAGGTTAGTTGTCTTACCTATTAGATAAGGATATCAGAAAGTAAAACCCAAAGATCTCACTAGATTTCCTGTTCACTTGCAAAAGCGAAGCAAAGGTTTTACCCACAACTATCTTCTTCTTGGTGATATGGCCTACCATTGCTTGAACTTTTAAGCTGCTGTTTGTGCATGGATTTTTTTCTCTGCAGACTCACATTGGAACCTCATAAACCATAGCCAAATGAAGTTTGATTGTCTATTTCTTATGTGATATCCAAATAGTGCTAGATTCTAGTTTCAGGCATACATACATATATATATATATATATATGTATGCCTGAAACTAGAATATTATATATATATATTATATATATATATATATTTATGCCTGAAACTAGAATCTATATATATACACACACACATATATGTATGTATATACATATATGTGTGTGTATATATGCACACACACATATATATGTATATACATATATGTGTGTGTATATATGCACACACACATATATATGTATATACATATATATGTGTGTATATACACACACACACACACACATACACACATATATGTGTATATACTAGTAGTTTGTCTTGCATCATTTCCAGACAAGTGGACAGGTAGAACAATTATCAACAAGATCACAGGGGAATTTTCCTAGTAAGCTCTGTAACCTGAAGTAATTTGTTAGATTGACTGTGGCCCAGAAACAGATCTACGGCTCCAAAAGAAAAATTTGCCTCAAGAACCTGCCTCACCCTGAAGAGTCTTGGTAGCTATGAAGGAAGACTTGGGGTTCCCAAGGTTGGGACAAGTATCAAAATGTGGAACCATATAAAGCATGAGATTGAACCATGGTGCATGTAACCAGTAAGATATGAGTTGCAAAAGAAGGATTAAGGAAAGTAGACAAAGAAATATCAGGAAGAGTGAGTGCTAATTACTGGGGAGACTAAGAAAGGCTTTTACTTGAGTTGAGCCTTTTGAAGGAAGCTAAGGATTAATTAGTTCATCAGTTCCCCTTTCCCTAGAGAGAAAAGAGAAAAAATGTTAAAAATTAAGAAAAATATCATAGATTTAAAACTAGAAGTGTCATCTTAGTCGAGAGGTGTCAACATTCCTGAGTGCAGCTGAACCAGATTAAAATGTAATTGATAAATCGCCAACAAAATAAACAAACATACAATAGAATATAGATAATATTAATATGTGTTTTTCTAAGTCAATTTGGAGTTTGCAGAGATCCTTATAAATGGTTTAGTAGCTCCATTTCTATTTGAGTTTGACACCATTGATCTAATCCAAACTGTTCATTCTACAGATGAGGAAATTGAGACCTAGAAATATTAACTGATTCACCCAGGGTTGGACAAGTAGCAAAGCCAAGATGCTAACTCAATATGCAATTGGTACCACTTTGTAAGATTTCATCACCGAGCCATAGATGTTAACACTAAAGATCCAACAGAGCATTGAGAAATAATGGGCAAATCAATCTCCTCAAAATACTTCTTGAGGCCTACTGTGTATCTGCCACTTTTACCAGACACTTGGTGAGGGCAGGAAAAAAAAGGAAAAAAGGGAGACAGGTAGAAAGCAAGTTTAAGACGCAGTAACTGCACGGCATTAGTTTATAACCTAGAGAATTCATGAATTATGAATTCTATTGTTTTTTTCTTCTTAATACTTTTATCTTCCAGGACATTTTTTAGTTTCTTTAATTATGATCTCCATCCTTCAAGGTCCATTCAAACAGTTTTCATTTACTGTAAGATCTTACTTAAGGTAAACTATTTAATTAAGTAAAATGAATAATTAGTGTTGGGAATACAGGTATAAATAGAAAAACAATTAATGCCATTGCCACTTTATCTTCCTTGTGATGGACATTTGCCTGTCACGTAGCCTTTAATCATGGCTACTTAAGATTTGTAAATGTTTGAAGTTCTCTCTTTAGGGGGGTATTTTCACACCTAAATAGAGTACCTATTTCTATCCCAAACTGCTCATATGTGCAGGATACTGACTGATTCCCCTAAGTTAAAGCAGCAGAACTATTTCTGCCAAACTAATGTGTATATTTAAAGGGACCTTACCTTCCCCAGAGTTTCGTAAGAGAGTCTCTTTGTGGGAAATAGGAGGATTCTCATTCCTCCCAGATCTTTCTTTCCTAGTTAGTTGCCAGGTATACTGGGAGAATAAGCTTTCCACTTTTCTTTCCTTGCCTGGATTATTTGCAGCATCAGAGCCCCAAAGGAACTCAAATCTAGAGTAGAATGGTGGAAAGGCAATGTGCTGTAGTAGAAAAAGAAAATTGGACTTGGAATCAGAGAGAGCGTTTAAATATTGGCTCTGAAGCTTACTACCCATGTGACCTTGGACAAAGAAAAGATTTGACTATATGCCTTCTAAATTCCCTTCCAAATCCTAAATCTTATAAGATGAAATCCATCACATGTGCTTGTTTGCAAGACACATGTGATTTTGTGAATGAAAGACCAATAGTGAATAAAACCCCAGATACAGAGTTGCTGACTCTGGGCATGTTACCAATGTCTATACCAAAAAAAGAGTTTGACAGATGCAAGTGGGTAGCCGGCCTGGAATATCAGGAGAATTCAATCTCTGTGCCCAGACAGGAAGAAAGTGAGAGGGCTGGGTGTGGGCATAATGGAAAGAAAGACTAGAAACACCAAACAGGAGGAAGCCAGAGACAAATGCAGCAGCAGGCAGGAATCAAAGCATCAATCCTGGACTTCAGCAAAGCCCACAGCATGGGAGAAACAAAAAAGGGCATATTCCTCTGCCTACCAAGAAAACATGGAGGCTATCAGAGATATCAAGGGAAAGGAAGACTAAGAGAAAAGGAAATGAGAATAGAGGAGAAAAATTATCACATTTCTTTTGGCACTTAAAACACTTCCAGATTGTGAAACTGTTGGACTGAGGATGGCAACTTCTGGCCAACTCAAGGCCTTAGCTTTGGCATCGCTCTTCTTGCAACATCAGATCACAGGCCTGCATTCAGTTTTGTCTTTCAATATGAATTAAAAGGTCAGGGATAAAAAGAATTCTTTGGTGTTCCATTAAAGGGAAAATCTCATCATCTTCAAGCAAAATGTTCTTAATGAAGATCATTTTTAAAAGTTCATCTGTCAATAAAACAAACGTTATAATTTTATATGACAAGAAACATGATAAGCCAGTGGCAAAGGCCATGAGCTCCTCTGGTATGGCCTGAGCATATTATCCTCCTCATCCCCTGGAAACCTAGTAAAGGAAAACATGTTCATATTCTTCATCAGAAGGGCCAATAATTTGTATTGACTAATTTAATGACATCAGAATGGAAATTTGATTTTAGTGTCCTTTGACACCAACTCATTAGAGCATCAAATCTCTAAAAATAACCTTTTATTTCTTTTTTTTAATTAACCATTTTGAACTTAAATACAAGAAGATAAAAAAGATCATTTTCATGTGCACAGCACAACATAAAAAGAGGATTCAGTATAAAACTATCAATTTCTATTTCACCATTTACTTTTTTTGAAAAACTATGTAATGAATACTATACATCATTTTCAAAACTACCCTGCATTTCTGTGTTTCCTTCTAAGTTTCCTTGTGTTCTCTGCTGTGTATTTTTTTCTCCCTCCCTCCTGACCCTGCCCTAAAGAAGGCTACTATTAGATACAAATATGTGCATATACACATATGTAAAACCATACTATACATACTTCTATTTATCAGTTCTTTCTATGGATGTAGATAGTATCTTCTTTCATAGGTCCTTTGTAATTGAATTGAATATTTATAATATTCAAAATGATTTAGTCATTCATAATTGTTCTTAGAACAATATTGCTGTTAGTGCATACAACATTCTCTTGGTTCTGCTTATTTTACTCTTCATTTTTTTCATGCAAGTCTTTCCATGTTTTTCTAAAAACAACCAGCTCACTTCTTACAGCATGGTAATATTCCATCATAATCATATACTGCAATTTGTTTAGCCATTTCTTGATTGACAGGCATCCCCTCAATTTCCAGTTCTTTGCAACCACAAACAGATCTGCTGTAAATATTTTAGAACATGTAAGTTATTTTCCTTTTTCCCTAATCACCTTGGGAAAGAGGCCTATTAGTAGTATTGCTGGGTCAAGGGGTATAGAGAGTTTTATGATTCCAGATTGCTCTTCAAAATGGTTGGATCAGTTCATTGGCTTACCTATTTTATTGTGGTTATGTTTTTTCCCATAAAACCAACTCCCAGTTTTATTTATTAATTCAATGGTTTTTTTACACTCAATTTTATTAATCTCACTTTTAATTTATAAAATTTCCAATTTGGTATTGAAATGGGGGTTTTTAATTTGCTCTTTTTCTAGTTTTTTTGTCATTACATACCCACTTCATTGGTCTGTTTTCTCTCTATTTTATTGATATAAGCATTTAAAGATTTTATTGATTTAAGTGTTTAAATTTTTATTGCATTGTGATCTGGAAAGGATGCATTTAGTATTTCTGCTTTTCTGTACTTAACTATAATGTTTTTTATGCCCTAATATATGATCAATAAATTTTAAAATGTGCCATATACCACTGAGGGAAAAAAGGTATATTCCTTACTATTCTCATTCAATTCTTTCCACATAACTAATGTATCTAGCTTATCTAAAGTTCTATTCACCTCCTTAGCTTCTTTCTTAATTATTTTTGGTGATATTTATCTAATTCTAAGAGTAGAAGATTTAAGTCCCTCACTATTATTACTTTCCACCTGTAATTCATTTAATTTTTCTTTTAAAAATTTAGATGCTATAACATTTGGTGCATATAAGTTTAGTATTGATATTGCTTCATTTTCTGTGGTACCTTTTATCATAATGTAGTTTCCCTGTTTATCTCTTTTAATTAAATTTATTTTAACTTTAAATTTTGAGATTATGATTGCTACCCCTGCTATTTTTTGGCCTCGGCTGAAACATAGTAAATTCTATTTGGGCCTTTTATTTTAACTCTGTGTAGATCTCTCATTTTAAAATGTGTTTGTATGAACAATACATTGTCAGATTCTGATTTTTAATCCATTCTGCTGTTTCCATTTTATGGGTGAGTTCATCCCATTCACATTTAAAGTTATAATTACTATTTGTATAATTCCCTCCATCCTATTTTCCTTCTCTGTTATCCTTCTCACCTTCTTTTTACCCTATCCTTCCTTATATATCTGATTTACTTCTAACCACTACCACCCTAATCTAGACCTTTTTTAAAAGTCTCTCTCTTATAAGCTCCCCTTCTAAAAGTCTCTCCCTTATTGTGTCTGCTTGCCCTCCTATTTCTTTATAAATTTCGAAAACATTTATACCCTTCTAGGTGTATGCTATTCCCTTTTTAACCTGGTTCCAATGAAAATAATGTTCTAACACTTCCAGCCTTCCACCTCCATCTGCTTCAACTATAGCAGTTCTTCTATTCATGCCTCATTCATATAAGATAATTATTCCATTTAACCTCTCCCTGTTCAGTTTTATATTTTTACAGTCATCTCATTATATCCAACTCAACCCCAAGCCTATGTATCTGTCTAATCTATGTATGCTCTTTCAAACTTCTCAAGTAATAACATTCTTAAGAGTACAAAAAACATTTTCCCATATAAATAAGAAGTAAACTGTTTGATCTTATTGAGTCCCTTATAATTGGTCTTTAATGTTTACCTCATGTTTCTTCTGGGTCTTATATGTCAAATTTTCCACTGAGGTCTGGTCTTTTGTCACAAATACATGAAAGTCTTTCAATTCATTAAATGTTTAATATTTTTTTTTCATTCAGGATTATACTCAGCTTTGCTGGGTAAGTTATTCTTGGTTACAAACCCAGCTCCTTTGCTCTTTGAAATAATTATGTTCCAAATCCTTCAGTCTTTTAATGTAGAAACTGCTAGATCTTGGATTATCTTGATTATAGACCCAGAATACTTTTTCTTGTTGTTTGGAGTATTTTCTCCTTAACCTAGGACCTTCAGGACTTAGATGTGATGTTCCTGTGAGTTTTCTGTGAGTTCCTGTGAGTTAGGAGCTCTTTCAGGTGGTGATTGGTGGATTTTTTTTTCTATTTCTATTTTAACCTCTTGTTCTGGAACTTCAGGGCAATTTTCCTTAAAGATGTCTTGCAATATCATATCTAGATATCTTTTTTGTCATAATTTTCAGGTTGTCCAACAATTCATATATTGTTTCTCTTTGATCTGTTCTCTAGAACAGCTGTTCTAGAACATCGAGAGCAGCAGTTCTCTTTCTAATGAGATGTTTCACATTCTTTTCTATTTTTTCATCCTTTTGATTTTGTTTTATTTTTTTCCTGGTGTCTTATAACATCATTAGCTCTCCCTTGCCCAATTCTAGTTTTTTTTTTTACTTTTTTTTTAAATTTAAATTTATTTATTTGACATATTTTGTTTTCAGCATTGATTTTCACAATAGTTTGAATTACAAATTTTCTCCCCATTTCTACCCTCCCCCCCCACTCCAAGATGGCGTATATTCTGGTTGCCCTGTTCCCCAGTCAGCCCTCCCCTCTATCACCCCCCTCCCCTCTCATCCCCTTTTCCCTTCCTTTCTTGTAGGGCAAGATAAATTTCTACGCCCCATTGCCTGTGTATCTTATTTTTTAATTGCATGCAAAAACTTTTTTTTTTGTTTTTGAACATCTGATTTTAAACCTTTGAGTTCCAAATTCTCTTCCCTCTTCCCTTCCCACCCACCCTCCCTAAGAAGTCGAGCAATTCAACCTAGGCCACATGTGTATCATTATGTATAACCCTTCCACAATACACATGTTGTGAAAGACTAACTACATTTTGCTCCTTCCCAACCCATCCCGCTTTATTGAATTTTCTCCCTTGACCCTGTCCCCTTTCCAAAGTGTTTGTTTTTGATTACCTCCACCCCCATCTGCCCTCCCCTCCATCATCCCCCCCCTTTTATTTTTTTTATCTTCCTCCCTCTTCTTTCCTGTGCGGTAAGATACACAACTGAGTATGTATGGTATTCCCTCCTCAGGCCAAATCTGATGAGCGCAAGGTTCACCCATTCCCCCCTCACCTGCCCTCTCCCCTCCTCCCACAGAACTGCTTCCTCTTGCCACCTTTATGTGAGATAATCCACCCCATTCTATCTCTCCCTATCTCCCTCTCTCAGTATGTTGCTCTCTCATCCCTTAATTTGATTTTATTTCTTTTAGATATCTTCCCTTCACCTTCAACTCACCCTGTGTCACACATATATATACACATAAATATATACATACATACACATTCACTTATATATATACATAAACATATATATATATATATGCATATTCCCTTCAGCTACCCTAATACTGAGGTCTCATGAATCATACATGTCCTCTTTCCATGTAGGAATGTAAACAAAACAGTTCAACTTTAGTAAGTCCCTTGCAATTTCTGTTTCTTGATTACCTTTTCATGCTTCTCTTGATTCTTATGTTTGAAAGTCAAATTTTCTATTCAGTTCTGGTCTTTTCATTGAGAAAGCTTGAAAGTCCTCTATTTTATTGAAAATCCATATTTTGCCTTGGAGCATGATACTCAGTTTTGCTGGGTAGGTGATTCGAGGTTTTAATCCTAGCTCCATTGACCTCCGGAATATCGCATTCCAAGCCCTTCGATCTCTTAATGTAGAAGCTGCCAGATCCTGGGTTATTCTGATTGGGTTTCCACGATACTCAAATTGTTTCTTTCTGGCTGTTTGCAGTATTTTCTCCTTGATCTGGGAGCTCTGGAATTTGGCGACAATATTCCTGGGAGATTTCTTTTTGGGATCTATTTGAGGAGGAGATCGATGGATTCTTTCAATTTCTATTTCACCCTCTGGCTCTAGAATATCAGGGCAGTTCTCCTTGATAATTTCTTGAAAGATGATATCTAGGCTCTTGTTTTGATCATGGCTTTCAGGTAGTCCAATAATTTTTAAATTATCTCTCCTGGATCTATTTTCCAGGTCAGTGGTTTTTCCAATGAGATATTTCACATTGTCTTCCATTTTTTCATTCCTTTGGTTCTATTTTATAATATCCTGATTTCTCATAAAGTCACTAGCTTCCACTTGCTCCAATCTAATTTTTAAAGTAGTATTTTCTTCAGTGGTCTTTTGGACCTCCTTTTCCATTTGGCTAATTCTGCCTTTCAAGGCATTCTTCTCCTCATTGGCTTTTTGGAGCTCTTTTGCCATTTGAGTTAGTCTATTTTTTAAGGTGTTGTTTTCTTCAGTGTATTTTTCAGCATTTTTTTGGGTCTCCTTTAGCAAGTCATTGACTTGTTTTTCATGGATTTCTCACATCCTTCTCATTTCTCTTCCTAATTTTTCCTCTACTTCTCTAACTTGCTTTTCCAAATCCTTTTTGAGCTCTTCCATGGCCTGGGACCAGTTCATGTTTTTCTTGGAGGTTTCTGTGGTAGGCTCTTTGACTTTATTAATTTCTTCTGTCTGTATGTTTTGGTCTTCTTTGTCAGCAAAGAAAGAATGCAGAGTCTGAGACTGAATCTCGGTGCGTTTTCGCTGCCTGGCCATAATCCCAGCCAACTAACTTGACCTTTGAGTTTTTCAGTGGGGTATGACTGCTTGTAGACTACAGAGTTCTATGTTCCACGTTTGGGGGGATGGTGCCAGCTCTACCTCACCAGCACTGCTCCTTCCCCAACCCCCAACCCGAACTGGGCTCAGATCTTCGGCAGGCTGTGCACCCCTGCTCTGATCGGCCACTTAATTCCTCCCACCAGTTGGGCCTGGAGCCGGAAGCAGCAACAGCCGTAGCTGCCCCACCTCCGCTGCCCCCGGGGCTGGAAGCCGAACCGGGAACTCCTTCCACTCCCGCAGCTTTTCCCACTAACCTTCTCAGCAGTCTTTGGTGTTTGTGGGTTGAGATGTCTCGTAACTGCCGCAGCTCACTGAATCAGGGCGCTAGGGCATGCTCTGCCTGGTTGCTGGTCTTGTTGGTCCACGCCGCTCAGGCTGGGCTCTGCTCCACTCCGTTCCCAGCTCCCAGCTCCCAGCTCCGAGCTCCGTGTGGGATAGACCTCACCCAGAGACCATCCAGGCTGTCCTGGGCTGGAGCCCTGCTTCCCTCTGCTGTTCTGTGGGTTCTGCCGTTCTAGAATTGGTTCAGAGCCATTTTTTATAGGTTTTTGGAAGGGCTCGGCAGGGAGCTCAGGCTGGTCCCTGCTTTCCAGCCGCCATCTTCCAATTCTAGTTTTTAAGGAGTTACTTTCT
Source organism: Trichosurus vulpecula (assembly GCF_011100635.1). Taxonomy (NCBI): domain Eukaryota; kingdom Metazoa; phylum Chordata; class Mammalia; order Diprotodontia; family Phalangeridae; genus Trichosurus; species Trichosurus vulpecula. The sequence goes on from NC_050579.1 coordinate 249,168,501, forward strand.
TCCTTAAGTTTTTGGATCTTTTTTTTTCTAATTAATTGACTTTCTTTTCATAATGTTCTTGATTTTCTTGGATTGCTTTTTTTCCCCTAATTTTTCCTCAACCTTTCTTATTTGATTTCTAAAGTTCTTTTTAAGCTCTTCCAAGAACTTTTTTGGGGCTCTGACCATTTGACATTTTCCTTTGGAATAGGAGTAACTTTTTTAACTTCACTATCTTCTTCTTATGATAATGAACCCAGAACTTCTCAATCCCTGTAGTAACTATCTATGGTCAGATTCTTTCTCCTTTGCTTACTCATTATTATTTTTATTTTTTTAGCAGTTTATTATAACAGTCTAGTTCTAGTCCTAAGGTGAGGGGTATGATGCCTCAGGGTTCAAGTTTTTCATACTGTTGTTTTCTAAGCACTGTCTGGGGGCTCAACTTTGGGCACTCCTTTCTGCCCTCGAGCCATAGTCAGGGCCCGCAGCCACCCTGTCACATCAAATGTTCTTGCTTCCTGCCATCCTTCCTGTGACTGCAGACTTCAGCTCATCCCTCTGCCCTGAACCAAAATAAGGAACTCTACTCTCCTGCAAGTGCCCACAGCCAGAAGAGTCCTTGCCCCTCTGCTACAACACTCACTGGGATCATGCTTATTCCTCTCCACCCACAGCTGTAACCCAGGGCTGTGTCTGGTCAACACAACTTGGCCTAGTATCCCCCAACAGTAGAGGGTCCCTTAATCTTCCCTTATTCAGCTATCCAACCCCCACATTGTCCAGGAGGTGAAAGTGACTGAACCCAAAGCTTCTGCCTAACCCAGTTCCCCCTTGTTGTTTGTTGATTTAGTGTATTCTACCTGGAGGCTTTTGGTGTAGGCTCTTGAACTTTGTTGACTTCTTCCAGCTGTATGTTTTGGTCTTCTTCGTCACCAAAGAAGGATTCCAAAGTCTGAGACTGAATCTGGGTGTGTTTTTGATGCCTGGCCATGTTCCCAGCCAACTTACTTGACCCTTGAGTTTTTCATCGGGGTATGACTGCTTATAGAGCAAAGAGTACTTTGTTCCAAGCTTGAGGGGGTGTGCCATTGATTTCAGAGCTATTTCTATACAGCCAGCTCTGCCATACCAGCACTCCTCCTTCCTCAAGAACCATCAACCTGGACCTGACACAAATCTTCAGCAGGCTCTGCACTCCTGCACTTATCTGCCACTAATTCCTCCTGCCACGTGGGCCTGGGGCCAGAAGTAACTGCAGCTGTAGTTCTGTAGCTGCACCTCCTCCGCTGCCCCTGGGGCAGTGGCTGAACAGCTCTGTCCCCCGCAGCTTTTCCCACTAACCTTCTCTGTTGTCTTTGTTGTTTGTGGGTTGAGAAGTCCAGTAACTGCCACAGCTCACTGACTCAGGGTGCTAGGGCCTGTCCTGCCCGGCTCCTGGTCTGGTTGGTCCAGATGCCTCCCATGCTGAGCTCTGCTCCCCTCCACTCCGTGCTCAATAGACCTCATCTAGCGACCATCCAGGCTGTCCTGGGCTGGATCCCTGCTTCCCTCTGCTATTTTGTGGGTTCTGCAGTTCTAGAATTTGTTCAGGGCCATATTTTATAGGTTTTTGGAGGGACGTGGTGGGGAGCTCACGCAAGTCCCTGCTTTCCAGCTGCCATCTACCTTGTCCTTTTCAAGCTAAGGTCTTTCACAGGTCTCAGTTTGACTGAGGCCTTTTCAATGATCAAGACTTAATAAGAAATGAGGCAAAGAAAGGCCTCTTAAAAATAGATTTGGGAGGGGTAAACCCTCAGGGTTTCTGGCCAAAACAGAAACAGTTGCTATTTACATTCATTCTGAACCAATCAGGGCCCAGACAATGTGAGCCAGAGTGACTGGTGGCTAAGGCTGGACTTTTACGAAAAAAAAGTTTCAGAGATTAAAATTCACATTCCCTTTGGGCAGAGCACCTGAAGGTAAGAGTGTGATACCCTATGTGGACAGAGGGAAAGAAGGAAGGAAGGGAGGAAAGGAGGAAGAGAGGAAGGAAGGGAGGGAGGAAGAGAGGAAGGGAGGAAGGAAGGAAGAGAGGAAGGGAGGAAGAAAGGAAGGAAGGAAGGAAGGAAGTGAAGGAAGGAAGTGAGAGAAGGAAGTGAGGGAAGGCAGGAGGGAGGAAGGAAGGGTGCATCGCCCAACTGGACTGTTCCAGTTTGGTCCCCAGTGAGGAGCTCCTTTTCTAATCACAGAGGTTGCAAAGGAGCCCAAGGGGAGGACTGTTAGACTCACAAACATGGAGGCTCAGTTATTCCTGGCTCATCAAGCAACAATGGGCTCTTTTTAGACTGCTCCTATAACTGGTGATCTCAGAGGGTCAGGGTAGAAGGTGAAGCCAAGCCAGAGTTTCTAACATGGGAGATCTAGGGAGCAAGAGCAAGAACCAGAGAAAAGGCATCAGGACATAGAAGAGTCACTACACTGGGAATCTAGGTGGCAGCTAGATAGTGCTGGATAAAGTGCTGGATTTGAAGTCAGGAAGACTTTTGAGTTCAAAGCCTCAGATATATACTCAGATGTGTGCCCCTGGGCAAGTCGCTTAACTTCTTTTAGGCTCAGTTTCCCTCTTGTAAAATACGGATAATAATAGCACCTACCTCATAGGATTGTTTTCAGGATTAAATGAAGTAATATTTGTAAAGCACTTTTTTAGTGCTATATAAATTGCAGCTGAAAAAAAAAAGAAAAACTATTGACATTGGCTTAATTTTCATGTCCAGTGTTTTGTGGTCTATAGTTGTTTATTTTTCCAGTTAACAAACATTTATCTTCTTTCTCTCTCTCTCTCTTTATCCTCTTCCCCTGAAAAAAAAAATAAATTGAAAAAAGAAGTAAAAGAAAGCCTTCAACCGGTTCTCATACACAAGCATGCCTGCTGTACTCCATGCTGTCTTTTCTTTCGATTGTCTACATCTGTGCCATCCATAAGGGTCTGGACCCCAGCAAGCTGGGGATACTCAGCATTGCAAAGACAATAACCAGAAGTGATGTTAGTTTTGTTAGTTATTTATAGTATCTGCTCTGCTGACCAAGTAGATGATACCAGTTTTGATGAAGACACAAATAGCCCTGGCAACATATAAACATGCCCACCAGTCACCTTTCCTATGGCTGTTAGCACTTAAAATCTGAGAAAGTTCAGTGAAGTTTTGTTTATCTCCAACCACTTCACAGTTGACAGCTCACTGACGATCCCTTGAAATTGTCTGCTTTTTCAACTTCTCTAATTCTATACTGTCCTGGGTCTTCTACCATATGATTGTGGGCCTATTTGTACCTCCAGTACCTTAGCTGTAAAATGAGATTGGACTAAATCGGGAGTGGGGAATGTGTAGCCTCAAGGCCACATGTTGCCCTCTACGTCCTCAAGTGCAGCCATTTGACTGATCTCAAAGGTCCTTTTCAATCTATTGTTCTTGTTCAAAGTAACACTCCCTAAATGGCTGGGTTTCCTAGGTGTTGTCAAATTTCTTCTTGAGTGATCTGATCTATACCCACAACTTCAGCTATCACTCCTGTGTAGATAGCTATATTTATATAATTTATATCCCTAGCACCAGAGTTTCATCTGTAATCCAGCACTGCATTTCCAATTGATTCCTAGATATCTTCACATTGGCACTTCAAATTCAACATGTCTAAAACCAAACTTATCATCTTCTCCCTCTAAATCAACTCTTCTTCCTTAGCTTTTTTTTCTTGTTAGTCACTAACATTCTCCCAGTCTCCAAATCCTAGTCGTGTTTAGTTCTTCCCCCTACCTTATCCAACCAGGCCTCAAGAATTGTTGATTATTCCTTTGAGATTTTACTCCATCCTTCCCATTCCCATTCCCCTGGTATAGGCCCTCACCACCTGTTGCCTGAACATTAGTTGTCCAGCTGGCTTCTCTGCTTGCTGTTTTTCTAGCCCCCAAACCATCTTGGCAAATGAATCTTCATAATCCACCATGCCAATCACTCTACTCACTTCCTCAAAAGACATCTTTTACCAAATGACTTTACCAAGAAGCTTACTAAATAAAATGCACACTGGCATTCAAAGACCTCACACTGGACTTGGAGTCAGAAGACCTGGGTTTGAGAACTAGCCCTGCCACTTATTAGTTCTGTAATATTGGGCAATTCACTCCTACTCTAGGGAATTTAGTTTCTCCAGCCATAAAATACAGAAATTTTATTAGATGGCTTCTAACTTCTTCCAATTCTAACATTCTGTGACTCATTCATTCTTTGGAACTGAAGCAGATGCTCAATATTCCATATCTTTCTCCCCATCTCTGCCTGTCAAAATCCTGCCCATCACTAAAGGCCCATGAAGGTCATTTTTCCCATGAGACATTCTCACTTCACCTCAGCCAAAAGTAATTTCTAACTTCTTTAAGTCCTGTAGTATGTTATACTTCTTATAGAAATATATCCCATCTTTCTTCGTATTGCAGTTATTTGTACGCATGTATTGGCTCTTCTGTTTCATTTTAAGACTCTTAAGCACAAGAAGTACATCTTTTTTCCTAGCAATCTTTTTTTAGTATTTATATAGCACTTTACTAATTATTTTTAGTTTTCAAAATTCACTTCCATAGGATTTTGAGTTCCAAATTTTCTCCCCATCTCTCCCATCTCCCCTCCCCAAAACTGTGCATTCTGATTACCCCTTCCCCTAATCTGCCATCCCTTTTTTCACCACCACCCCTTCTCTTATCCCCTTCTCTTCTATTTTTCTGTAGGGCTAGGTAGATATATCCCATTGCCTGTATATCTTATTCCCCAATTGTGTGTAAAAATGATTTTTAACATTCATTTTTAAAACTTTGAGTTCCACATTCTCTCCCTTCCTCCCTCCCCACCCACCTTCTTTGAGAAAGCAAGCAATTTTATGTAGGTTATACATGTGTAGGCATGCAAAACACTTCTTAGCAGTCATGTTGTGAAAGATCAACTATATTTCCCTCCATCATAACCTCCCCCCCATTTATTTTATTCTTTCCTTTGACCCTATCCCACCTCAAAAGCGTTTGCTTCTGATTATCTTGTCCTCCTATTTGCCCTCCTTTCTATCATACCCACCTCTCTTATCCCCTTCCCACCTACTTTTCTGTAGGGTAAGATAGATTTTCATACCCAATTGAGTGTGTATGTTATTCCCTCCTTAAGCCATTCCCTCTTACCTCTTCCTCTCCATTATAAAAGCTTTTTCGTGCCTCTTTTATGTGAGATAATTTACCCCATTCTACCTATCCCTTTCTCCTTCTCCCGGTGCATTCCTCTCTCACCCCTTAATTTTATTTTTTAGATATCATCTCTTCATATTCAACTCACCCTGTGCCCTCTGTCTATATACATACATTCATACATACATATATACATACATATACATGTACATGTACAGATACATATATGGGTATGTATGCCATTTAGTCCAACAAATGCCCAAAAGGTTATCCCCTCTACAACACACTTAAGAACTTGATGTGCATGTTTTGTTTGAAGCCCTTCAATGAGGTGAAATCCACTACCTCCCAAAAGAGTCCATTATACTTTTTTATAGCTCTAATTTGTTAGGAAATTTTCCTTACATCAAGCCTAAGTTTGCCTCTTCCCAACTAGTACCCCTTACTTCTGGTTCTGTCCTCCAGAGCCAATCAGAGCACATCTAATAATCCCTCCTTCACCCATTAGCATTTTAAGTACTTGAAATTAGATATCATGTTCTTCTTAAGTCTTTGCTACTCCAGGATTAAGCATCATCAGTTCCTTCAGCTGATCTTCATATGGCATTAACATGAAATCCTTCCTTATCCTGGTTGCTATCCATGATGCCTGCCACTTTATCAATGTCCTTTCTAAAGTGTGATAACCAGAGCTCAGTATAAGAAATACTCAAGATATTGTCCAACGAGGATGGAATGCCACAGAACGAACATCATGTCCTTTTTCCTGGGTGTTATATTCCTCATAATATTGCCTAACATCACATCAGCATTCTTAGCTATCATATCACACTTTGACCCATGTTGAGCTTGGAGCCCACTAAGAACCCCTGATTTTTGCCAAATTACTGTCCAGCTATGTGTCTTCTATCATGAATAGAGTTTTTTTTAATACAAGTGTCTTTATTTCTATTAAATTACATCTGATTCAATATAACCCAATGTTTCATCAGACCAAGATCTCTTTGAATCATTGTTCTGTTGCTCACTGTTAGCTTTCCCTCCTAGCTTGGTGTCTTCTGCAAATTTGATAAGCATGCTATTATCTAAGTAATGTCTTTATCCAAGTAATTTATAAAAATGTTAAACAGAGCTTAGCGCAGATCCCTAGGGCATTCCATAGGAGATATCCTTCCAAGTTGACATTGAACCATTAATGATTACTTTTGGGGTCCAATCACTGGACCCATTCCAAATCCAATTAATTTCACTGTCTTTAGTCCCATGATACCAAACTCAAATAGAGGTGGTATCCATGAAGGGCACATATTGACTTAGAAAACAACAAATTAACATTTTCTATGTTGTATTTTATTTATTTTGTTAACACTTTTCAATTACATTTTAATCTGGTTATTTTCCATAAGAGTATCTTTTGTATTTGCCCTCTGTTACCTGCCTTTGCTTACAGCTTCTGTGCTCTTTTGAGAATCTGACTTGGTTGATGAATCGCCATGCAACTGAATTAGTTTCTTGGGGCAGTTCACCTTTTTCCTCCCTCTCAAAGTAATAATTTCTTCTCATGTCATCAGAAATGGTATGACTTAATAGCACTTTTAGAAAAGCCAAATACTCAATATTCAAGTACTCAGAAGTCTTTGAGCATGCCAAAAGGCAACTTCTGACCTCCCTTTCTTGGTCCAAGATGGCTCCTCTTTCTTCTTAACATTATACTCCACCATTTTGAAAACTTGAGAAAGAGGGCTCTAAGATATATCTGGTAGGGAGACATGAGGATAAAGGGAAGAGTTCTGCTAACAAGGGTGATTGACATCATCACCTACTTAATGGAAGCGAGTGTTTTGATCATGGAGGATCTTGGGGAGAACAAATATACTGCTGCCATTGGGTGACAATAGATATATTTGTAGAAGAAAGGCTACTGAGTAAGAGACCCTGTGATTGAATTCCACACCAATTTTGATAGCTTCAAATTCTTCCCCTTCAAGTTTTTTAGTGACTTCTGTTACCTACAGGATAAAACAAAAACTGCTTAGCCTGGCATTTATGCCCTTTTCAGTATAATTCCCACCTATAATTCTAGCCTTCTTTCATACTATTTCTACTACTAACATACACATAGTCCATGTCCGGGCCAAACTAGATGACTAGCTGTTCCAGATTTGGTTCTGCATGCTCCTCCTTTGTACATTCATGTAATCTATCTCTCCAGCACAGAATCATAGAATTTCAGCATTGTAAAGGACCTCAGCAACCATCTGGTAACCAATATGTAACCCCAAAAGAATCTCTTCTCTAAAACAAGTGCTTGTACAGCCTTTGCTTGAAGATTTCCAGTGACCTCAGAAGGTGGTCCATTCCACTTTTGGACAGCTCGAATTGTTAAGAGAATGTTCCTGACATCAAGCTGAAGCACTCTCTTCACAGCCTCCACTTATTGCTCCTATCCCTCTACCCTGTGATAGCCTTTCAAGAGTTTGATGTCTGCTCTCATCTTGCCCCTGAGCATTCTCTTCTCACTAATAAACCTCCCAGGTGCTTCATTTGATTCTCAAAACCATTTACTGTTCTCATTGTCCTCTTCTAGACATCCTCCAGTTTAAACAATAATACTGAACTGCATTGCTGCAAACCAAACACAATACTTCAGATGTAGTTTGACAAGGACAGAATACAGTAGAATTATTACTTCTCTTGGAAATTAGGCTACTCTTAACAGATCTCAAGATCATATTAGTTTTGGTATCACATTGTTGGCTCATATTGAATTACAGTGCACTAAAAACCCCCAGAACTTTTCCCAAAAAACTGCTGACTAACCATACTCCTTCCTACCCCCAACTTGCATTTATTTGTGGAATAAATTTCTGGAACCCAAATGTCATGTTTTTCCCATTAAAATTTTGATCTCTTACATCCAGCCCAACTTTCTAGCCTGTAAAGGCTTTTTTTTGTGGAACACACTCATTTTGTATCATCCCCTCTTATCATCCTTTTCCTTTAAGGCCTAGCTCAGAAGACCTTAAAGCTCAGAAACCACTTCCTCTCCCTAAAGACCCAGCCAGGGCTCCTCCTCATTTTTTGTTTGTTTGTTTGCTTGTTTGTTTTTTATTCTTCTGCAGCGAGGAAGTTACTATGTCATTGGCAAGAGCTCCAGTTCCCTGAGCCAACTAAGTCTCAAGGATAATGTCAGTGCCTTTTTAGGAGAAGAACTAGCCCATGCCACATGTCAGAAGACAGACAGAGACAGGCAGACAGACAGACAGACAGACAGACAGACAGACAGATAGATAGATTATAGATATAGATATATTCCTAATACCACACAATACATTCTAGAGTCTTTCCAAGAATCAAAGTCCATCAAAGTCCATCAAAGACCTATAGTTTTCAGACTCTATTTCCTTGTCTCTTTGAAATCATGTCATTTACCCTTTTCTAGTACTTTGGTGACTCTCCTATTCTACACAGTCTCCTAAACATCAATGACAGTGCTTTAGGAATCATATCCACCAAAGCTTCCATACACAAGGATTCAGCTCTTCTAGTCCAAATGACTTGTATCAGAGGAAACGAGGTACTCTCTTATCAGCTCTGCATTTGTTTTACATATTAACTCTCTATTGGTCATTGTTATTTTATCTTCTTTAGTTCTGAGATCATTATCCTTTGTGTAGGAAAGCAGAAACTAGGTCATAATTAGCCTTCTCTATGTGTCAATTATCATGGCTTCATCCAGTCTCAGCAATGGTCATGTCCCTTCTTTGGTCCTCCCTTTTTTATGCTGGTCATATATCATCTTACCATGCCTTGGAGGAAAGAGCTGGGAGCAAAGATGAGAAGTTGAATAGGTACTAATTTGGTGTCCATGTAAGGAAAAATTTCTAATAATTAGAACTATCCAAAAGTGGAATGTGCTGCCATGAGAAAGGTCTTCATGCAAAAGCTGGAAGACCATTTGTTGGGAATATCATAGAAGGAATTCTTGTTTAGTTATTTGTTCTACTAGAGAGCCTCTAAGTGTCTGTCTGACTTTGTGTTTCTGTAAATATCTGCTTCTTGTACTTGCTGCCATCTTCTGCACATATCTTTTAAAAATCAAAGTTGTTAAGTTCTTTATGTATCTACATCAGTTTGTTTAGATAACTACTCACTCCCTCCTCATCATAGCTTTTCCCTTGGTGTCTTAAGGATTTCATTCGTGAGAATTTCTGTCTCTCCTGGACTGACATTCCCTGTAGAATTTTAGTCCATGGGATTCCACCTAACCTCTCTCTAAACACTTTGAAATAAATTTTCTCAAAGTCTAGCATGCAAAAGATATGGTGTCTAACTTTCTTAATGTACTCTATGACAAATTCTAAGATGAAGTGGTAATTTCCTGTCAAGGTTCTCTTCATTTATTCCCGGAAAACAATTCCTCACTGTTAGTGAAGATCAGATCCAGAAGAGAATTCCTCCATCGTTGGCTCTTCCATCTTCTGAAGCATGAAATTATCATTAAGGAAAATAAGAAAGTTATTAGTTGCTCTAATGTTCCCAGAGATGCCTGGATAATTAAAGTCTCTCATCATTACTATACCTAGCCTTTGTTCCAGGATTGTGATTTCTCTCCAAAATTCTTCATCTAGTTCCTCCAGGTGGTCTATGGTTTACTCAAATGACAATATCACTTATGTTTCTCCTGTTGATCTTCACCCAAATTCTTTTCACCATGTTTTCCCTGAATTTTCTCACAGTTCCTTATGATGCAATGCTATGCTCCCCTATTTTGTCCTTATACTGGGGTCATATTCCAGTCAGGAGGCTCATACCACCTAATATCAGAGACAACTATGAGTTCAAGTTTGCCTCCTTGCATTAAAACCTCTAGGATATCTTGCTTATTGCTGAAATTTTGTACAACTCTTAGGTGAAACTGCCCAGACTAATTGGGAGCCCATTTCCAATGTCCCAGTCCAAATTGTAACTGCCCAAATCCCACTGGGTACCCAAGGACAGAGAAGACTGACCTAACTCAGTCCCTACCCAGATCCCGAAAATTTCCCCTTCCCAGTAGTAATAAGCCTGGCCCCCACTAGGCTGAGAACTGGAGCTCGGACTTGGCTACTAGTACTACATCAATAAGCAGAGAGCCAGCAATTACAATCCTAGTAGGATAGAATACCACCAGGGCTCGCCCTGTCCCTAAGGACTGCTAGGCTGTACCATCCACCTTGCCACTGTACCCTCCACACCCCCTAAGAATTGCTTTCTGCTCTGACTCTGTCCTATCACTAAACCTTGAGAACTCCCAGGCTCATCCATCCACATAGGCTAATTTCTAGACCAATGAATCCTAGAAATTCATAAATTTGATAGAATACAAGAAGAGCAAAGGATTACAGATGTAGAGCTAGGAGTGACCTCATGCTTAATAAAGTTCCATCTGGCCTGGCAGTCCTTGTCCTGTTAATGCCTAATTCTCTTAGCCTGGCAAAGGAAAAAGAGAACTTTGGCAACTTGGTTTCCTTTTCTTGATTTATCCTTCAACAGAGTGTCCATAGTTTCCAGTCATAAAATAGAATAGCTGAATGTCATGGAAGGAAGTTAGATTCCAAAAGTGTCTATACTTTCTTGGGACTTTAAACATATTACACAAGTTTAGATTTGACACATTTGCTAATTTAAAGCAGATATTGAACTTAATTTGGGATCATTTTTTTTCCTAAGAGGTGGGTAGGAATTGCATATGTACAGATATTTCCCCATCTTCCAGATATGCAGCAGCCAAAGTAAATATGTTTTCGTTTAGAATTGGTCTCCAAATTCCTGATAGTCTGTCCTGCTAATCAAAGCCTGTCCAACATTAACCATACCCCCACTGCACTACTCTGAACTGACAGCTGCCATATTTACTCTTCACTTCCAGACCTGGCCACCCATTACAGTGGGATTCGGAACAGGAGAGACTGGAATGATCATGCTCCACCCTAATATCCCTATGCTTCCTACTCTCTGCCCCACCATGATTGGACTCTGCCACCTTATAAGGTCTTCACTTACAAAAGAAGTCATAAAAATATATTCATAGCAAAAAACAAATGTAATAGAATGTGAGAATAACCAAGTTAGTCATACAAAGTCATACACTTACATGATTAGTAATCAGGGAGATGTGAAGACTTAAGAATAAGGTGAGGGAGGACTTAATGCACTGAAATTTGTAGAAAGTTTCATGGAAAAAGTAAATTGGACAGGGTCTTAAGGAAGTCGTGCTTTGACAGAGAAGGCAGTGAGAGTTTGTTTATGTGTGTACATATTATGCTCTGATCATTGGTTTAGAGGGCAGGGAGGCAAGTTGAGAATCATAAGCAGATTTATTGAACTAAAAGATGAAGTACCAGCTGGAATGTAGAGAGAAGAGGAGGGTCATTATGTAAGGGAGCAGCACTTGGCTGAGTCAGGGACAGGGAGGTTTGATTTTATACAAAAGGAAATTGGCAGTAAAAACATAGCCTTTGGAGCAAGAGTGAACGGATCCAATTTTTACCTGAGAAAAGTGATTGAAGGGCATGCTAAAGGTGTAGACGATTGCAATATGGAGGCTAACAGAGAGGTTCCTGTAAGACCTGAAGTGTGATGAACTTTACAAGGTATGGGCCAGGGGTGGGGAGCCTGCTGCCTCGAGGCTACATGTGGCCCTGTAGGTCCTTGAGTGTGGCCTTTTGACTAAATCCAAACTTCACAGTCAATTTCCTTAATAAAAGCATTTGTTCTATAAAACTTGGACTCAGTCAAAAGGCCCCACACAAGGACTAGATGACCACAGGTTGCCCACTCCTATGACTGTGGCACTGAGGAAGAGGTGAGTTTGGGCAGTATTTTGAAAAATGGCTAGGAATTGGATATAGATTATATCCTGTAAATGTAAGCTCCCTGAGAGCAAAGACTATTTTTTGGCATTGTTCTCTAGAGTGTTGTCATTTTATTTTCTTGGACCTCTTATTTTATAGGCAAAAAATTCCAGGTAAGGAAATTCCTTCTGCTAATACATATTAGAGGAGGAGGAGGAGGAGGAGGAGGAGGAAGAGGAAGAGGAGGAGGAGGATGAGAAAGAGGAAGAGGGGAGGAGGAGGAGGAGAAAGAGGAAGAGGGGAGGAGGAGGAGGAGAAAGAGGAAGAGGGGAGGAGGAGGAGGAGAAAGAGGAAGAGGGGAGGAGGAGGAGAAAGAGGAAGAGGGGAGGAGGAGGAGGAGAAAGAGATAGAGGAGAACAAGAACAAGAACAAGAAGAAGTAGAAGGAAGAATAGCAGCTAGTATTTATAGAGTGCTTTAAAGTTTGCTAAGTGTTTTACCAGTATTTCATTTGGTCCTCACTACAACTCTGGGGGGAAGGTGGTATTATTCCCATTTTATAGTTGGGTACATCGAGACAGACAGAAGTGTCCTAGAGTCACACAGCCAGTATGTCTCAGAGGTGGGACTCAAACTCAGAGCTTCTAGACTCAGAGGCCAGGTCTCTATCCATTATGCCACTCTTTCCATTCAGTTTATTTTAAATGTGCTACACCCAATAAATATTTGTTGAGTTGAATTTAGTAGAAAATTGTAAGAAATAGAAGAGTAAAAAATCATTCACATTCAAGACTGGTAAGTTATAGATGCTAGGAAGTAAAGAGAGTCTGTGGAAAATGATAAAATGTCTTTTAAAGACATCCTTTGTCTAAAATATTTTGACTGGACATCTAAGTAAAGATGGGCAGTTAGTAAATCTTGGGAGATGAAAGGGTGAAACTTCAGAACAGAGGATACAAAAGTAAGGCGTCATCTGCATATAGGGAATATTTGAAACCATGTGAGTGGTTTTTCTATTTTTATTTTTTTTTCTATTTTTCTACTATTTTGGCACTTTTTCTTGCCATGTTATGGTTGTTACTGGCATCTATCTTTTCATATTTGCCTTTGTTTACTGACACTTTAAACTGACAGAGATGATTGTGATTTCAAGTTTCTCCTTCAGTATCAGTAGGAGCTGCCCACAGGAGGGAGCCACTGAATAGGAAGGTTAGCGCCATTCTCTGAAAATGAAAGGACCTTCTGAAGGTTACATTTCATGCCTTCTGTCTATCCAGCTGTCTAGATAAATATCTCTGTGTAGCTTGTAAGCATCTGTCATCAGACTACCTAGATTCATAAACAAAAATCTAGATTCATTCGACAAATTTTTTTTGTTTTTTTTTCCCACGACTTCCATTCTACTTGGTCCAAGTGAGAGAAGAAAAGGACTAGAAATTATAGCAGCACAGGATTCTTATGCTATGGGCAGAAAAATACTCATTTTACATCTATTTCTGAAATGAATCTTCCTGATCATTGACTTTCCAGTGCCATTTCTCTACTTATTTATTTTTAAAATTTTTTTGGCTCAAATTAGGTCTGGATTTGATTTTTGTTCATGTGTCTAGAAAAAATAGTGCATCCCATGCTCCCTCCACACATCCTGCCCTTTTAGTAAAATTATTCCTTTTTCTTTTTTTATAATGGTCAATCACAGCATTTGGTAACAGGGTGAAAACTGATAATTTGCTTTAAATGAGTCAGTTTTCTGCCAAACTGTGAGCACCATGACTCATAATTACATGTTCAAAGGCTTTTGGGAACAAGAGGAAGCCTGGCCAGAGAAGCCCTTAGCTTGTGCACTTTAGTATCTAGAGAACAAATTACCGCCCAAGGCAATTCATTGCTAATTAGTAAATCTACAAAAATAGACAATTCGCAAACTGATGGTGGAAAAGAGAATTTTTTTTACTTGCTTTTACTAAAGCTAGGAAGTATCTAATAGTTAACCAGGATTTGATAAATGAAAAGTGAGTATTTAGGTTATCCAAGGCTTTAGACCAAGTGAAAATAGCTGGGAGGAATACGGTCCCCTTCTGCTTAATTGTGTGTTTTTAAAAAATTCTTTTAAAGAATACATTTGCCAGATTTAATATTATTCCTTACAAATACCTGTGGTTGACTGTTTTTATGTTGCCTGGTATCCCTTTGTTTGCAGCATGAAGGCCCAATGGGAGCGAGCCATGCAGAAAGGAGAGTGACCATTTCCTAGCACAGGACTGGGATCTCAAACCCTAGCCTACTGTTAGCAAAGTTTGTTCTGTAACCCAGGAGTATAAGCAGGAGTCATTTTATAACAACACTTCCAAGGGCAGGATTACTACAAACAGGGCCCAAATTTTACAAATCTGCCCCATAGGCAAAAGTTTAAGAGTAACCACATGTTACAAGTAGATAAGAAGAGATAAGTATCATAGGATTTAGAGTTGGAAATAATCTAGGAGATAATCTAGCCCAATCCCTCATTTTACAAATGAGAAAAATGAGGTGCAAAAAAAAGGTTAAATGATAAGTAGCAGAGTGGGATTTTGAGACTGGGCCTTCTGATTCATAGGCATAGATGATGGTCTAGGTGGACAGACACACCTTGGGGAACATTCCATTGGCCCTCCCCCTCTGCCTCAGGGAAAATTTCTTTCTGGAGGAGCAATGTTCTTCAGGGTATGTCAACACACCTGGCCCACACTACATATCTGTGCTTATATTTCACATGCAGGTCCGTTACACTATTATGGTTTTATGGTGTGCTTCCACCAATGCATCCGTCTTCTATTAAAGGGTCTCAAGGGCATTTCTAGGGTTTCTCTTGGGAAAAAAAGTGGTCATAGTGGAAATGTTTAAATTGTGCTTTTTCCATCTCCAGCAGCTATATAAACATACACATAGAGTGAACTTATCAAACTTTACAAATGAAACAAACATGGAAAGGATAGCTAAAACATTTCATGTCAGAATTAATAAAGATCTTGAAAACCTGCAATACTGTGCCAAATTGAATAAGAAAACATTTAGTAAGGACAAACATAAAGGCTTACCTTCAGGTTTAAAAAAATCAATTTCATATATACAAGATGAGAGAATTGTGGTTAGGCAGTAATTCATCTGAAAAAGATCTGGGGATCTGAGTGGACTACAGGCTTAAAATGAGTCAATAGTCACATAGCAGTCAAAAAAGCTCATGAAATCTTAGACTGAACCAACAGAGGCACACCATGCCAGACTAGCAAAGTGACAGCTTTGCTATACTCTGCACTAGTCAGAACACATCTGAGATGTTGTACACAGTTCTTAGCACTGCGTATTAGGAAGAACAGGAAAGCAGCTAGATGGGGAATGGCCAGGAGTTCATGTCATATGGAACTGGTGTTATTTAAGTTAGTTTGGAAAATAGAAGATTGATACCACTTTGGAGAATTTGAAGGGATATCATGTGGAAGAAGGACAAACTATAAGCAATGGGCAGAAGTTGCTAAGAGGAAAATGTAGGCTTGATGCAAGGGAGAACTTGCTAACAATTAGAGCCATCCAAAATTGGAATGGAAGGCCTCACCCGAAGTCTTCAGTCAAAAGTTCACTTCCTGGAGATGCGGTAGAGGGATTCTCATTGTACCAAAGACTGGACCAAGTGGCATCTGAGATATTTTCCGATTCAGAGATACTGCAATTCAACAGATTTGGAGATTTCAGTTCATGGAAACCTAAATGTATGAGAGGTACATTAGAAATGAGAAGGAAGAATATGGATTATACTAAAACAAAATCATTATTTGCTTTAAATTGGAAATTTTATAAGGTAGACAATCTTGTATAGTTATATAGACATAGCTGCTAATGTTCACTTCTGTAAACCAGGGGGCTGTATTAGGAGGGCAGAGTTTATAATCTCAAAGAGGATCATAAACATGTCTGAAAGGTTCGGAACCGCTGGATATAAGAAACTCTCAAAGTAGAAGGTAGAAGAATCAAAACATATATTTAGGCTCCACAGTAACCAACCCATGAACCAGCAACCCCATTTTGATATATTGATCAAAAGCTTCCAGGCCC
Source organism: Trichosurus vulpecula (assembly GCF_011100635.1). Lineage (NCBI taxonomy): Eukaryota > Metazoa > Chordata > Mammalia > Diprotodontia > Phalangeridae > Trichosurus > Trichosurus vulpecula. The sequence continues at coordinate 249,184,616 of NC_050579.1, forward strand.
AATAAGTACGCCTTGAAAGAGTAACCAGGAGGCTACAGAGAAGCATGATTGCATAAAGCAAAATCATGCTTCCCCCTCTATGGTAAAAAGATTACCCACTGGCCTGAAGTCTTTGTTCAGCTTCCTCCCGTAGGTCAACTCTGCTACTGGCAGCTCCTGCTTCAGCTGTGGCTGTGGCTGTAGCAGCCTCTGGCTCCAACGGGAGCTGCTTTTAACCATCCAGCTTCTTCGGGGGTGTAAGGTACGCCGGGGGAAAGCACAGGTTCTTTCAATCTGCTTAAGCAAGGTGAAGGGGTTGACCAGGAAAGCACAGGTTCTTTCCATCAGCTTAAGCAAGGGAAGCAAGGTGAAGGGGCCGACAAGCTTACTCCAGTACAACATACAAACAGCATTCAGTTCAGGGGAAAAAGCCAAACTAGTCAAGGGCACTTGTTGACTAAGTGCTAAGGAGCCCATTTTTGGTTGCCAATACACTCCACCCCTTGTTATAGGATACATAATCTAATCAGCCATGTATCCTAGAACATACATTGTGATCCAATTACAAAGGAAACTAAAACATATCATTCATTATAAAGCAAAACATATCATTTGGTGACATTCCTAAATATTGGTTTACGATTCAAATGTGATCCACCCCTAGGTTCCAGCAAGATAATCTCTTCAATCAATCATCCCCAAAATAATTATTAATAATTCAAATGTCCACCCCTAGATCCTTGTATCCATTACATAGGATCAATAATATCATAATAATAAAACAACATAGCAAGGATAACACAAAATAAGTAAACATAGAACACTATCATCATTCCCACCCCCCTTGAATGATTGGGGCTCAAAATCTTGGGGCAAGGGGTGAAGGTCTCATTTTCCATAGCTTCTTCATGCTGAAATTGGATGTAGAGATGGCCCTGCCCCAAAAAGTCCCATTCCAGAGGTCAGTTCTTTAACAAGCTGGCAGGAATTCCAAGAATGCTATGTGCTTAGGCAGTCACCAGAAAGTGCAGGGTGCTTAAGCCTAAAGGAAACAGAACTAGCAACAACGTTAGCCAAAACAAAGGACGAAAAGAGTAGACAAGTATGAACTATTATCCTTCAAATAAAATCATCTCAAGTTTGGTTGAGATATCAGTTATGCAAAGATCCAACATCAGAGCCAAACTCAGGTGGCAAATGTTTCTTTTCAAAAGGAACATAATGAGGAAGTCAAGAGGATCCCACCCTAGATAGAGACTAAGATTGTCCTCTCAGCCTTTCCCCAGATGTACAAGGAAACACAATGGGAAAATTAAACTAAGAGGATCCCATCCTAGATAGAGACTAGGATTGTCCTCCCAGCCTTTCCCCAGATGTACAAGTTTTCATCCGTTAATCACACAAGGTCACCTTCACTCTGAGTGGCTTGTGGGCTTGCAGGAGCAGTTCTTATTTCCCTATTTCTCCTGCTATCAAGTCCTTTATCTCTATACATTCTATATAATTCATTGGTTGGAATTCCATCTATCATTTCAAAACCTACCCCTGCTCTCAATAGAGCAGTAAACATTTCTTTCCTTGTTACTCTCCTTTGGCGCCAAGTTTGCTGGTTATTCACCCTTCTCTCTCGAGGAGATCTATCCCTTCCCCAGTCACCTAAGTCATGTAACTGTAAAATCTTATTTATCACTGTTGTAAGACGGCTCCCTACTTCTCCAAGTAATAAATTCAAAATTAGTTGTTTATAAGCAGGGGGAGCTGTCCTAATTATTAAATTCCTATGAGGCAGTCCCATTGGATCATTGTAATATTTGTCTGTGGTTCCTATCATAATGGCAGTCTTCATCACCTCCTCCTTTAGTCTCATGATACAATCTCTAAGTGAATACCAGGGTCTGTGCTCAGTGGGCCACATAGAATCAGTAGCATATCTCTTATTGCATCCCACAGCGGCTAACGCCAACAGAGTAGTCCTGCTATCACCATCTCCTTGCTGATGATGTTCCCAGAAGCTTGTTGAACTAGAGGATCATGGCTGATACCTATGAATCTCATACAGTCTGTCCTATCTACTGATATTCCACTGGCCCCTTGATCACTGAGTCTTACCATCCAAGATATCAATGGTTCTCCTATTCTTTGGCTGAATCTACTCAAAATATCTGTGACCTCTTGCGGTGAGAAATCTTCCTGAATTTCCCTTGTAACTGAATCTTCACCTCGGGTTTCTGTCTTCTTCCTTTGTATGGGTCGAGCCCTTGTCTGATCATTTAACCATCTCCTGTTCTCTGTGTGAGGGACATCCTGAACCCCAGTAGTGTTTTGTGCCTCAGCCCCTAACGTTGTCTCATTTTCCCCCCACTCACTTCCTCTGCCACCATGGCTAGGACGAAGCAGGCAGTCAGGCTCTTTCTGGGCTGGGTTGGAATGCACTCTTGGCTTATTTGGTCTCCTGTTGCTCCTAGCCACATTAATAGAAAAGTTCTCATTTGAGTCAGTTTGGTCTCCTGTTATCTGAGATTCCCCTTCTTGCTGTGGGGTAGGAGTGCCCCCATGTCTTTCACTTAATCTCAATCTTTCATATACTAGCCGGTAGGCTGATAACACTATCCAGCTTTGCCTAGATAGTGATGCCCTGACTGAATCCCAACTTCTTGTAAACACTTTTCCAAATCCCTAGGATCTCCTCTCCGTAGCCTTGGTTCCCAGTTTTCACAGGGTCCAGCTTTTTTAGCCAATTCTTTTGCTAGGGAGGAATAAATTGGATCCTCCCATCCTGGGATATTCATCTCTTCCTCTGAAATTGTTCTGCTTCTAAATAGAGATCTTATACCTAGCGATCCCATCCTCGTCGCCAAATGTATTAGGAGGGCAGAGTTTATAATCTCAAAGAGGATCATAAACATGTCTGAAAGGTTCGGAACCACCGGATATAAGAAACTCTCAAAGTAGAAGGTAGAAGAATCAAAACATATATTTAGGCTCCACAGTAACCAACCCATGAACCAGCAACCCCATTTTGATATATTGATCAAAAGCTTCCAGGCCCAATAAGTACGCCTTGAAAGAGTAACCAGGAGGCTACAGAGAAGCATGATTGCGTAAAGCAAAATCATGCTTCCCCCTCTATGGTAAAAAGATTACCCACTGGCCTGAAGTCTTTGTTCAGCTTCCTCCCGTAGGTCAGCTCTGCTACTGGCAGCTCCTGCTTCAGCTGTGGCTGTGGCTGTGGCTGTGGCTGTAGCAGCCTCTGGCTCCAACGGGAGCTGCTTTTAACCATCCAGCTTCTTCGGGGGTGTAAGGTACGCAGGGGAAAGCACAGGTTCTTTCCATCAGCTTAAGCAAGGGAAGCAAGGTGAAGGGGCCGACAAGCTTACTCCAGTCCAACATACAAACAGCATTCAGTTCAGGGGAAAAAGCCAAACTAGTCAAGGGCACTTGTTGACTAAGTGCTAAGGAGCCCATTTTTGGTTGCCAATACACGGGCCTTGGTAATCTTGCTTTGTAGTTAGCTGATGACAGCAGCTCACTCTCAGGCCAGTCATCTTGAGGGCAATGAAAGTTATCTTTCTAACAATATGAAGATTTTTTTAAAGTAGAAATTACTTACAATTTAGCAATTATTGGACACAAAGAGAAGATATAGAGTCGATCCTTGTCCAGTTTAGAAATCACCTCTTTCCTCCCTGACTACCCAAGAAGTCTGTGTTCATTTCCTAACTTTACTAAGTCAAAACCCACATAATCACAGAATTTCAGTGTTAGAATGGACTGATCTTGGGGGGGGGGAGGGACGGGGGCAGGGAAACGCAGCCAAGATGGCAGCTGGAAAGCACTGACTTGCCTAGGGCTCTCCCCCAGGACCCTCCAAACACCAATAAAAAATGGCTCTGAACAAATTCTAGAACTGCAGAACCCACCAAAATAGCACAGGGAAGCAGGGCTCCAGCCCAGGACAGCCTGGATGGTCGCAGGGTAAGGTCTATCATGCACAGAGCTAGGAGCAGAGCAGAGCAGAGCACAGTGTGGGCTACGTCTGGACCAACCAGACCAGGAGCAGGGCAGAACAGGCCCCAGCACCCTGAATCAGTGAGCTGTGGCAGTTACTAGACTTCGCAACCCACAAACACCAAAGACAACAGAGAAGGTTAGTGGGAAAAACTATGGGGACAGAGTGAAAGGAGTTCGTGGTTCAGCCACCACCCGGGACAGCAGAGGTGATGCAGCTACAGAACTACAGCTGCAGTTGCTTCTGGCCCCAGACCTATCTGGTGGGAGGAATTAAGTGGCGAATCAGAGCGGAGTGCAGAGCCTGCTTAAGATCTGAGTCCAGTACTGGTTGGCGGTTCTTGGGGGAGGAAGAGCACTGGTGTGGCAGAGCTTGCTGTGTAGAAATAGCTCTTGAAACAACAGTGCAGCCCCTCAAGCTTGGAAAAAAGTATTCTCTACTCTACAAGCAGTTATACCTGACGAAAACTCGAGGGTCAAGTAGTTGGCTGGGAACATGGCCAGGCAGCGAAAACAGACTCAGATTCACACTTGGACTTTTGAATCTTTCTTTGGTGACAAAGAAGACCAAAACATACAGCCAGAAGAAGTCAACAAAGTCAAAGAGCCTGCATCAAAAGCCTCCAAGAAAAACATGAACTGGTCTCAGGCCATGGAAGAGCTCAAAAAGGATTTGGAAAAGGAAGTAAGAGAAGCAGAGGAAAAAGTGGGAAGAGAAATGACAGTGATGTGAGAAAACCATGAAAAACAAGTCAATGACTTGCTAAAGGAGACCCCCAAAAATACTGAAAAAATAACACCTTATAAAATAGACTAACTCAAATGGCAAAAGAGCTCCAAAAAGCCAATGAGGAGAAGAAGGCCTTGAAAGGCAGAATTAGCCAAATGGAAAAGGAGGTCCAAAAGACCACTGAAGAAAATACTACCTTAAAAATTAGATTGAACCAAGTGGAAGCTAGTGACTTTATGAAAAATCAAGATATTATAAAACAGAACCAAAGGAATGAAAAAATGGAAGACAATGTGAAACATCTCATTGGAAAAACCACTGACCTGGAAAATAGATCCAGGAGAGATCATTTAAAAATTGTTGGACTACCTGAAAGCCATGATCAAAAAAGAGCCTACATATCATCTTTCAAGAAACTATCAAGGAGAACTGCCCGGATGTTCTGGAGCCAGAGGGTGAGAATCCAGCAACTGCCTCCTGAAAAAGATTCCAAACAGAAAACTCCTAGGAATATTGTTGCCAGATTCCAGAGATCCCAGATCAAGGAGAAAATACTGCAAGCAGCCAGAAAGAAACAATTTGAGTATTATGGAAACACAATCAGAATACCACAAAATCTAGCAGCTTCTACATTAAGGGATCGAAGGGCTTGGAATATGATATTCCTGAGGTCAATGGAGCTAGGATTAAAACCAAGAATCACCTACCCAGCAAAACTGAGTATCATCCTCCAAAGAAAAATATGGATTTTCAATAAAATAGAGGACTTTCAAGCTTTCTCAGTGAAAAGACCAGAGCTGAATAGAAAATTTGACTTTCAAACACAAGAATCAAGAGAAGCATGAAAAGGTAAACAATAAAGAGAAATCACAAGGGACTTACTAAAGTTGAACTGTTTTGTTTACATTCCTACATGGAAAGATGATGTGTGTAATTCATGAGACCTCAGTATTAGGGTAGCTGAAGGGTATATATAGGGATGAAAGAAAATATATTGAGAGAGGGAGAAAGGGAGAGATAGAATGGGATAAATTATCTCACATAAAAGTGGCAAGAAAAATCAGTTCTGTTGGGAGGGAAGAGGGGGCAGGTGAGGGGGAATGAGTGAATCTTGCTGTCATTGGATTTGACCTGAGGAGGGAATAACATACACACTCAATTGGGTATCTTACCCCACGGGAAAGAAGGAGGAAAGAGATAAAAAATGGGGGATGATAGAAGGGAGGGCAGATAGGTGGAGGAGGTAATCAAAAGCAAAGCCTTTCGTAAAGGGACAGGGTCAAGGGAGAAAATTGGATAAAGGGGGATAGGTTAGGAAGGAGCAAAATATAGTTAGTCTTTCACAACATGAGTATTGTGGAAGGGTTTTACATAATGATACACATGTGGCCTATGTTGAATTGCTTGCCTTCTTAGGGAAGGTGGATGGGGAGGGAAGAGGGAAGAGAATTTGGAACTCAAAGTTTTAAAAGATGTTCAAAAAAAAGTTTTTGCATGCAACTAGGAAATCAGATATACAGGCAATGGAGCATAAACATGTATATAAGAAAGTAAAGGAAAAGGGGGTGGGAGGGAGTGGGGTGACAGAAGGGAGGGCTGACTGGGGAACGGGGCAATCAGAATATATGCCGTTTTGGAATGGGGGAGGGTAGAAATGGGGAAAAAAATTGAAATTCAAAATCTTGTGAAAATTAATGCTGAAAATTAAAAATATTAAATGAATAAATAAATAAATAACATTTTTTAAAAAAGAAGGGACCTCAATGGAAATCTGGCCCAATCCATTCATGAAAAAGAATCCAATCTACAGTACACCTAAGTGGCCCTCTTGCCTTTGCTTGCAGATCCTGAAGGAGGGGGAACTCATTACTTCCTGAAGTAACTCATCCCACTTTTGGTTAACTCTAATTGTCATGAAGTTGTCCCTTATGTCAAGCCTAAATTTTCCTCTCAACAATTTCTGCCCATTTCTTATAGTTTTGTCCTCTGGAGGTAAGTGTAACAAGTCTCTTCCTCTTCTATGACATCTCTTCAAATACTTGAAGACCACTATTTTATTACCCCTAAGTTATGTCTTCTCCAGGCTAATCATACCCATTTCCTTCAGCCAATCCTTATGTGGTATGAATTTGATTGAGGCCTTTCTCAGTTGCCCTCCCCTGGACGCTTGCTTATTTATCAATTTTTTTTTCCTGAAATGTATTGCCCAGAACTGAGGAAGCACATCACTACAGATGTAGTCAGACCAGGCCAGAGTATAAGAACTGTTCCTTCCCTAGTCCTATATGCCATGATGCTTTTTGTCAGTCTAAGATTACATCAGCTTTCTCTGCCTCCATCCCATATTGTTGACTCACGTGGAGCTTGTAGTTCACAAAAACCTTTTAGTGTTTGACAGGTAGAATATTATCTAGCTGTGCCTCTCCCATCTATTGTGAGGGTTTTTTTTAACCTAAGTGAAAAACTTTGCATTTTTTCCTATATAATTCCATTTTTATCAATTTGGCCCAATGTTCTAGATTTTCAAGGTCTTTTTGATTCCTATCATCCAGTGGGTTAGCTATCCCTCCTACTTTTGTTTCTTCTGCAAATTTTAAGTTTGCCATCTATTCCTTTATCCACACAATTTATAAAAATTTTGTGCCAAAAGTTCCTAGGAGCACCCCATTTTCTTAGAGTGCATCCAACTATTAATGATAATACTTTGAGTTCAGTCTTTTCAATGATTCTGAATCCACCCAACAGTTCCATCCTCTAGATTTCATGTTTCATCTTTTCCACAAAAATCAAGCAACTTCCCTTTCCTGGGCCTACTTGCTGAGTCCACATCATGATTCACAATACCAAGCAATGACAAGGTCTAAGTCAATGTTACATTGCTCCTTGATTCTGGCTTCTGACTTGGCTCAGTTTTTTAGCTTAGCTAAGAAACATCTTTGCATAGTCTAGGAATGCCTCTGTTATGTTGTCTCTCCATCTAGTGCCAGATCTTTCTCTTCTTAGAGGTCATATGCTTCTCAGTAGAACCTGATGGCTCCTGGGGGAGGTTGCATCAGCAGCAGATAGAATTTGTAGGACATATTTCCCTAGAAGAACTTTTAAATACCCAGGAAACCCAATACTTTTCTCTGTAAGCATAGACTAAAATCTCAATTTCTTTCATTTCTGAATTTCTCTCCAACTTTCCAATCTCAACCCAAAAGAGCATGACTTTGTTGCTCTAGGCTGTCATTTTGTAGTGCATGTGGCCTTACCTCACCACTGAGAGACATGAGTGGGAAGGACTATTATTTAGAGAGGGCAGTTGTTAACAGCAACTTTAGTCTGGTTCCCTGGTGCTTTAGCAATGGCTTATCATTAAAATTCTCTCACCACTTTTCCCATCCCCTATAGAAAATTGAAAAAGCCAAGGTGGCAAGACTTGTTGAAAACTTATCTGATTGGCTTTAGCTTCTCAATTTTCTTGAGTCTGCTATATTGTTAGTTTGCTTTAAAAGGGTTTCGTTTTTATCTTCACTGATCATTGACAAATAACTAGCTAAGGTGTCAGCTTGTCTGGTACTACATGTTTCCTGAAGTTATTCTGCTTCTCACTGAAAAATCTCACGCTACCCGTATAAGGTATAACTTTATGGGCCTCAAGATCCTGATTTTTAAAATGTGGAAATTGAACCAGAATGTCCCTAAGGTCCCTTCTGATTGTAAACCTCTGCTCCTATGACTTGTGTGAAATTACTTACCAGCCACTTGACTCACCTCCCTTTGTTCCTCACTTCTCCCACACACCTATCAATTGCTCCCCTTGCTTACCAAAGCCTACCTGGACTGGAGTCTTTATCTGTAATTTGCTGACCTGCATATAGTTTATACCAATGATTAGCTTAATAAAAATGATTATTGACTGACTGTACCTTGAGATTCTGAGTATCGTAATAAAGTAATTGCTATTCTTCAAATGTCTGGGTGATAGTGTATTGATTTAGATGACTCATTAAGAGTTAGTAGGCAAAAACCACCACATAACAGGGCTCAGAAGGAGATGAAAGCATGGACAAGAATAGAAAAATATAGATAAGACAGGCAAAATTAGAATAGGTTCTAGGTCATCCAAAGGGTCCCTAGAGGTCCAGCTATGGCAGTCTTCTCACGATCCTTTACATACATCTTTGTCATTCACACCTTCTCATCTTTGCTTCAGTTGTTCTAGCTAATGGATTACTTCATGCCTCTTCTTTAAAAAATTTCCATTAACAAGTATTCATTTTCTTTTTGTCCAACCTCCAATTCCTGCTGAAGAAAAAGAAAGAAAAACAGAACTCTTATAATAAACATACATTTCCACATTGACCTTGTCCAAAAATGCATGCCTTATTTTCATATCGTGTCCATCACTTCTCTGTCAGAAAGTGGGGAGCATCTTTCACTATGGGTCCTCTGGAATTATAGTTGATCGGAGTTCTAAAGTCTTTCAAAGTTGTTTGCTATTGTATAAATTATTCTTGTTTCTACTTATTTCACTGTTTTCCTGTTTATACAAATCTTCCCAGATTTTTCTGAGATCATCCCTTTCATTACTTTTTACAATACAGTAGTATTCCATAATTTATCCAGCTGTTATGCAATTGATGGGTACTCCCTAATTTTCTAGTTCTTTGTCATCACAAAAAGAGATGCTATAAATATGGGTCCTTCTCTTTTTTTTCTTTAATCTTTTCAGGGTATAAATATCATAAGGGTTTCTCTTAGTCATGGGGTAGCCACAGCTGAGGGCATAGTTCCAAATAGCTTTTCAAAATGACTGGACCAGTTCAAAGATCCACAAACAGTGCATTAATGTACTCATTTTCACTTTCTCTTCTTAAAGGTTATATTGTTCTCAGTAGAACCTGATGGCTCCTGGATGGCATCCAACATTTGTCATTTTCCTTTTGTGTCATATTTGTCAACCTGGTAGATGTGAGGTAGAACCTCAGAGTTGCTTTAATTTTTATCTCTGAAATTGTTAATGATTTGAAGCATTTTTTTCATATAATTTGGGTTTCTTCCCTTGCGAATTCCCTATTCTTGCTTTTGGATCATTTATCAATTGAAGGATAGCTCTTATTCTTATACATTCGAATAAATTCCTTATATATCTTAGAAAGGAGACCTTTATCAGAGAAACTCACTGTAAAGACTTTAGTTAACAGTTTCCCTTCCGATCTTAGCTGCTTTGGTTTTGCTTTTGTAAAAACTTTTATTTGTTATCTGTTTAACATTAGTCTACATCTATTACATCTTCTAAAACATGTCTCAAGGCTTGTCTCTTCTAGAGAGTTTTCCCTCAGAAATCCTAATAAATTCTGATCTTTTACTGTGTTAATACTTAAGGTAAATTTTTACTACACTACTGAGTTCCTGCTTCTAACTTCTAATTTCTCTCTAGGTATTTTTTTTTACATTCAAGTCTTGTCATCGCAGTTAGATTATGAGCTTCTGAAAATCATAAACAATGGGATTCCCTTATTGTATCCTACGATAAGTCATAGTATGGATTTGTACATTCAGCAAACATTTAATAAATGATTGGCAATTCATAAGTGCATAAAATAAATACAAAATAAGTTCTAGAGGAGAAGCTATAGAACCTAATAGATCAGATTATTCATTATTTTTATCCCAGAAAGATCTGTGGCTATTCCCAAGCATAAAACTCTCCAGCTGCTTTTCCACCACCTTTGCCCAAAGGAATTATCTCTCCCGAAGAGCACACCTAATGGGTGCTGCCTAAAGGCCTCAACCCTCTTCTTGTGTCTTTGGTTCTTTCTTTTGGTTCTTTCTCCATGAAGTCCTCTGAAGCACACTACCAGTTAGTAGTTCAAATAGCAAAAACTATTTTACCATCAGGGGATGAAATCTCAGGATAATAACTGTACAGATTAGGTAAATTATAATGTTTCATTAAGCTAAGGCATTTAATAGCCTTTACTCAATGTTTTACTCCCAAATTGGCTCATTCCTTAAAATCATCATTGCTAGATATCTCAGTTCTTCTTAGGTAGTTTCTTTCCTATTCATACCCTTATTTCTAATCTCAACACAAGTCAAGAGCCCATTCTCTGAACTTTACTCAAACTCTGAAGAAGTAAGGCCCTTTTGTTGTATTCTGGGTCCTACCCTTAGATTCTAGTTTGAAACTATTCTCCTTGTGGCCATCTGGCATCTTATTTTCCCGGCCACATGCTCAAAGAAGGCTCCTTAAACTAGTCTCTTTCCTAGGACTATAGTTCACCTAATCAACTTTCCCTTCACTGCCCATTGCTCTCAAACTTTCCATGGTCACTTAGGTTGTTTTAAATCTCTCGACCCTCTTGTAAAGTCCTTTCTCTTAATTTCCTCCTACTTCCTTCCTTCTCCTCCAAAAAAAGTTCCTTTATCCAAGTCTCCACTAGTGTTTGTGTAATCATGTACCTCTCTTAGACTAGCTGGCAAACAGTTCACAATATCTATATAAATCATCATTTCAATAACCCAGTTTATATCTTCAATATTCTTGTCCCATCCAGACAGGATTAAACTTAAATTCCCATATACTGTATTGGACTATATGGGTCCAAAATATAGGTCACCTCTGAATGTAGGAAACCCCCTATAATAAAAATCTCTTTCAAAAGAAATGTATTAGATATATTGAAATAACACTAATTACATATTCCATCCAGGCCCTAAATGAACCATATTTTTCCACAAAACCACAGTTTTAATCTTAAAGTTTTAATTTCCTCAAAAGTGCAAAAAGTAAATTTGAGATTGAATTTGAGCTTTGAATTTGGACCAAGGGAGAAAAGTTGCTTAGCTTTTTAGAGAATTGTAGATTCTGCTGCCTAAGGCATGAAACATCAAGACTGGATTTCCAGAGGGAATCCAGGTTAATAGCTAAAGCTATTAGCACCCAACCCAAGCCTCAGTTGGTCACTTTGGGCTCTGATGGCTCAGAGTGAGGGTAAATAGCATTTGTTTCTGTTTTGGCGAGAAACCCTGAGGGTCTTCCCTTTTCAGATTGATTTTTTTTGACTAGATAAAAGAGGCCATTCTTTGCCGCATTTCTTACCTAGCCTTAATCACTGAACGGGTGTTGCCTCACACAAACTGAGACTTAGGAAAGATCTTAGCTTAGAAAGGCCAGGGTCTCCCACTGCATACAGAGCCATCTCCAGTCATCCTGATCTGTATCTTGCCACTGGACCCAGATGGCCCCAGAGAAAAGAGTGAGGCTGGTGATTTTGCATAGCCCTACCTCTCTTAAATCCAATTCAGTTACTAGCCATGACATCACCTTCCCAATGTCATGGTCCTCTTTTAGAATGAAGACAGGCAACAACAAAACCCTGAAAAGCAAATATCCTTGAAATATGGGATTCTTTATGTCTCCCTCTTCTGGGTTCCTTGGAAACTATTATTTCTTTAGTGTAGCTGGCTTTTCCACTCAGTATGCCCTTCCATTTAACCTTCAAACAAAGATTCACAGTACCAGTTCCTTTGTTGTGCAGTGTTCCATAAATGAGCATGAAGACAAAAGATGAAATTTGACTCCAATGCTCTATTAGTTTTGTCAGATTGGTGAAATGGAATCAATGGGAAAGGATCAATCAATCTGGGCTAGTCTGGCAGCAAGATCCATTATTTCTTATTTCATAAAAATCTTACTGAACCCCAAATTCCTGTATTAACTCAAAAACTATGGAAGAGCCCATGTGACCCAGACTATATCCCAAACACTGCTGCCTGTGTTTTTTCATGAGTTTCTGAACAAGCATTTAGCTAATTATGAGCAAACCCCATTTTAAAAACTCCAAGGGAAGTTGGACTGGGAAACTGTGGGTTTTCTGCAGATGATCTTCAAGGTTGTTTAAAAAGCATCTCATGTTGCTTCTGGAAATGGGAAAAACCACCCATAGCCAGCTCCCAAGAAGCCCAAGTCCTCCCACTTGATTGAGATATTTAGTCTTTCCTAACCTGCATAAGCTAAAGATTAGAATGAAGCAGCAATAGGAGAGTGAATCAGTTACTATAACTAGCAGAAAAGACCAAAAAATTATATTTAATATTGTGCCCTTAATTCTAGTTCAGCTGCATCGTCTGTGTTCTCTATACTGTACATATTGGGAGCTGGGCAGAATGCATGATTTCTGGCATTGCTAGGTAGGAGTGCATTTGACTTATTTAGATGTGGTGGCACCATTGGGTGGGTCTCCTAAAGTTTATGTGGTGTTTGACTTCAGATTTTCCCTTCCTTCCACTCCCTAGCATCCCTGCCAACCCTACTGAGCTTAAAGCCCAGCCCAATTCAATTCTAAGTAACCTATCAATTAAAGGCTGTCTTTTAACATGCTTTATGTAGCAACTTGAAAAACTCCAAGGCATTTCTCAATCTGATAACTTCAGCCTAGGACCTAGGTAGTATCTGGAGTTGAATATATGCCATTAACTCTTAGATCTCTATGGCACAAGTGCATTGCAATATTTCAGGAGACCAGAGACAGGAAGCATATTTGGCAAGTATCCTGGTCACCCCCAAACAATCTGTTCTTCATTCATCACATCTGCAGTCACTTTGGCCGTGGCCAAGTGGGGTTTTTTTGCCCTTCATTCTCTGATCCTGCATCCTCATTTACCCATCCCATTTCTCCCTCAAATTGTTGTTAGGCTGCTCACTGGGCTTTTAGAGTAAACAAAGATGTTGTAAATAGAATAGCTTTTTATGAATTGGTCTCACCATTCTGGAAAATAGTTTGAGGCTATACTAGAAAAGTGACTAAACTGTTCATACCCTAAATGATACCACTGCTAGGAATTTACCCTGCAGAGGTCAAAGACAGAAGGAAAGGTCCTATTATATACCAAAACATTTATAACAGCATTTTCTGTGGTTACAAGAAAATGAAAGCAAAGTGGAAATCTGTTGATTGGTAGAATGGTAAAAACAAATTATAGTATATTAGTATAGTGGATTGTTTTTTAAGCCTTAAAATGAATTTAAAGAATTCCCAAAAGATCATGTGAAATTATAAAGAATAGTTGGATTCAATGGCTTCTAAGTTCCCATTTAATTCTAAATTTATGATCCTATTATTAATGACTGGAGTAATACAAAGGAAAACATGACTAAAAGAACTCAGATCAATGCATTGTCCAACATTGATTTCATAGGCCTAATAGAAGAGAGAAGTTATCTCATAGGGCTAATAGGAGGGAGAAGTGATCTCACTTCACTGGGTAGAGAAGCAGTGACTAAAGGGCCAGAATCAAGTGCATATTATCAGAAATGATTAATATGTTAGTTTATTCTGCTTTCTATATTTCATTGTCACAAAGAAGGTTTTTATTGGGGGGAGGGCTAGTAAAAATGACAGTGATTTAAAAAAATAAACCAATAAGACACTTTTAAAAAATAGGTAGATTTCTTCCTGTGATGCCTTTATCACTCGAAAGTCAAATAGGTATGATCAGAGTGACTCTTTCGCATCCACTGACAGACTAAACCACCAGCCATCACCATTTCAGATTGAGTTACTATAGGGATTTGAGCATTGTGGAAAATGCAAACTATACCATCATCTACTCTGAGTCAGGAGGACCTTCTCCCCTGTTGCCACAGTACTCATAATGACAAGTAGCTACAGTTGAACATCAATTGTTTGTTAACTGGTTGACAATTTGGAACCGAACATAACGAATATTAAGTTCTTAAGTTTCTATCATAAAAGCTTCTCCTGCATAACTTCCCCATTTGCCATGAGGAATGATGCCAATTTCTTACTTGTTCCTCAAGAAACAAATCCTACAATAACATTATACTCCTCCCCATCCTTTGCCTGCTTCATCCACTAAAATCTATTCATTCTGCCTCCAGGATATGCCTCCATGATACAGCCATCCCTTTTTATTAATATATCTAGGATATCCTTAACCCAAGCCTCAATCTTATCATTTTGGAACCTTTCTTCTTGGTCGGAATGGATCCCAGCAGGGGAATCATACACCAAAAATACTTCTCCCACAAAACTTTAACAACTGGAGAAGGTTGCTGGTTCTGAGTGGGATGTATGTTTCTGCATTATAGATAAAACACCCGTCACCAACAGGTTGTTGTTTATGCTCTTCCAATGTCCTACCAGAGATTAAAAAGTATAGACAGATGCTAGACTTACTAGTATATATGCTCTCCAGATAAGCAATATGAATTAATAACACTTCCTTTGAACACAGCAAATATTAACCATAAGGCACTCATCTACTGCTATTTTATGCCTACTCCAAGCTTTCATCTGTCTCCAGTGTCCAAAATTGCCACCTAGTGCTTTCATGGCCATGGAATTCTATGCCTTGGGTAGCACCAGCTACTTCCCTGTACTTCATGCTGGATGATACAGAACAGCCTTACATACTCCCCAACATCTGCCACACTCTCAGTAGCAGGGTACCCTCTGAGGAATAAGATTTGTGTCTCCAAAGGTTGGACCTCTGTTTCTTTTCATAGACCTTCATGGTACAATTGCTATCACTACCAATTAGCAATTGCTTGACTCAATACTCAAAAATTCATTACTGATAAAAAAATTTTTAATAAAAGGGATCATAGCTGGCAGCTGATGGCACAGTGGATAGAGCACTAGTCTTGGAGGAAGACCTGAGTTCCAGTCTGGCCTCAGACACTTACTAGTTAGCTGTGTGATCTTGGGCAAATCACTTAATTGCTGTTGGCCTCAGTTTCCTCAGCTGTAAAATGGTGACAATAAAAGTGTCAACTCTGTAGGATTGTTGTGAGAATCAAATGGCATCATATTTATAAAAAGAGCTTAGCATAGTTCCTGGCAAATAGTAGGCTTACAAAAGTAGTAAGCATATAAATATTTATTCCGTCTCTTCTCTCCCTCCCAGGTGAACCTCCACAAAAGTAACAGCACTTCTTTGGCTACCTCTAGCTCATAGCCCTAAACCTCATTTCTATTGACTCTCCCCAAGACTGATCCAGCAGACAGATAAGTTCAAAACATAAAGCATTTAAATTATTTAATTCGACTCAATAACTGCTTAAATAGCACCTATCAAATTCCAGGTGTTATTTTCTAGGTGCTGGAAAATAAAATGATAAAAATAGAAAACTTCTTCCCCTCAAGAAACTTCTCTTCTACCATGGAAGATACTAAATTGACAAAGAAGTAAAAATATGATAATTTGACTAGGAAGATAAGTAACACGTAAGGAAATCAGGGAGGGTTTCCTATAGGAGGTAGCATCTGAGCTGAGCCTTGAAGGAAACCTGAAAATAGCAAGAAATTGGATCAAATATTAAGTCTTCCTGTCACCTTCCTGTCTGCCTTTCTAGATGACTGTAGGAACTATTATTCACCTTAAATCACGACTATTCTCTCTGGGGCTCAAGCATAAGCAGGCGGGAGTGAGCAAGAAGGAAAAATAACACAGCTCTTCAGAACTCTGGCTTTTCCCTCTCTCACTGTGAGTATGCATCTTGTTTGCCCTAATGAGACTTCCTTACCCCTTTTTTAAACTGAGCACACTAAGTTCTTGCACAGGCTCCTTTGAAGATGCAGTGCTTTTTTCTTTCTTATTTTATTTTTTCTCAATTACATGTAAAAAATTTCACATTCATTTTAAAAAATTTTGTATGCCAATTTCTCTCCATCCATCCTTCCCATTTCCCCTCCATCAGAAGGCAAGAATTTGATATTACATTATACATGTACTGTCTTACAAAACATATTTCCATATTAGCCATGTTGCAAAAGAAAATGCACACAAAAAAATAAAGTTTTTAAAAAGTATGCTTCAATCTGCGTTCAGACTCCATCAGTTCTTTCTCTGGAGGTGCATAGCACTTTTCATCAGAATTGTTCAGAATTGTCTTGGATCATTGTATTGCTAAGAACAGCTAAATCATTCACAGTTGATCTTCACACAATAGTGCTGTCACTGTGTATAATGTTCTCCTGATTCTGCTCATTTCACTTTGCATTAGTTCATGTAAGTCTTTCCAGGTTTTTCTGAGAGCATCCTGCTCATCATTTCTTACAGCACAATACTATGCCATCACAATCATATACCACAATTTGTTCAGCCATTCCCCAATTGATGGACATCCCATCAATTGTCAATTCTTTACCACCACAAAAAGAGCTGCCATATATGTGTTTGTACATAGAGATCATTTTCCTTTGTCTTTGATCTCTTTGGGAGACAGTACTAGTAGGGCTGTTACTGGGTCAAAGGGCATGTATCATTTAATAACCTTTTGGGCATAGTTCCAAATTGCTGCCCAGAATGGTTGGATCAGTTTGCAACTCCACCAACAGTGGATTAGTGTGCCAGTTTTCATACATTTCCCCCAGCATTTGTCATTTTCCTCTTCTGTCATATTAGCTGGTCTGACAAGTGGTACCTCAGCATTGTTTTAATTTGCATTTCTCTAATCAATAATAATTTAGAGCATTTTTTTCATATAACTATAGATAGCGTTGATTTCTTCTTCTGAAAACTGCCTTTTCATATCATTTGACTGTTTGTCAATTGGAGAATGACTTGAAAATGTAATTTAAAGGCTCTTGGGCCTAAAGCATCTTGAAAACATGATGTCCCAGACAGGTTTCCTATGTAAGACAAAACTTCCTCATAATTAGAGATATACAAAAGTGAATGGGAAGCTTTAGCAGTTAGTGGGTAGACTCCCCTTCAAGCAAAAGCTAGATTACCATTTGTCAAGGACCTGTCAGAGGGAATTCTTGTCCAGGTGTAGGTTAAGCTACATTGCCTGAGAGGTCCTTGCCAACTCTGAGATTCTGTGATTCTTAAAATCAACTCGAAAATCAATCAGAAAAATATGTGCTGTCCATATACTCCAGGTGAAAGAGTCAGAGAGCAAGCCTGTAAGAAATATATAAAGACTCCATTTTGGTTTTTGCACAGCGTCTGGCATATAAAGGCTTGTTGGTTAACCAGTTACTCTCTTTTGGTCGGATTTCCATAGGATCTTCTGTTTAAGGGGGTTACCTAAAGTGAAGGGTTTATATTCTTTACTGCAGTAATGTCAAACTTAAATAGAAAAGGAGACACTGAACCATACATAAGGATCCTGGCAGGTGAATATTGATTTAGCAAACTACATAATAAAATTATATTTTATTGTATTTTTATTTATTTTGTTAAATATTTCCCAGCTCCATTTTAATCTGGTTTCACTGCATTCAGAAGTGCGGTTGGGAGCATTAGTGGTTTGCTGCCCCTGGCTTAACACATAGATTGTTAATGTGTAATTCATGGATGTACTCAAGATCAGTGAACTTGGATGGGGAAAAATATACCTTATTTCTTTTTTTTACATTTAAATTTATTTATTTTTAGTTTTCAACATTTATTTCCACAAGATTTTGAGTTCCAAATTTTCTCCTCATCTCTCCCCTTCCCCCACCCCAAGATGGCATGCATTCTGGTTACCCCTTTCCCCAGTTGGCCTCCCTTCTATCATCCCCCCCACCTAGTCCCCTTTCCCATCACCTTCTTGTAGGGCAAGATAGATTTCTATACCCCATTGCCTGTATATCTTATTTCCCAGTTTCATGTAAAAACAATTTTTAACATTTGTTTTTAAAACATTGAGTTGCAAATTCTCTCCCTTTTTCCCTCCCGACCCACCCTCATTGAGAAGGCAAGCAATTCAATATAGGTTATACATGTGTCATTATGCAAAACCCTTCCATGATACTCATGTTGTGAAGGACTAACTTTATTTCCCTCCATCCTGTCCAGACCCCCCTTTATTCTATTTTCTCTTTTGACCCTGCCCCTTTTCAAAAGAGTTTGCTTCTGACTACCCCCTCCCCCAATCTGCCTTCCCTTCTATCATCCCCTTCCCTCTTATCTTCTTCCCTCCTACTTTCCTGTAGGGTAAAGATACCCAATTGAGTGTGTATATTATTCCCTCCTTAAGCCAAATCTGATGAGAGTAAGATTCACTCATTCCCTTTCACCTCCCCCCTCTTCCCTTCCATTATAACAGCATTTTCTTGTCTCTTTTATGTGAGATAATTTACCCCATTCTATCTCTCCCTTTCTCCTTCTCCCAATATATTCCTCTCTCACCTCTTAGTTTTATTTTTTAATTCCTTCATATTCAACTCACCCTATGCCCTCTCTCTCTCTCTGTCTCTCTGTCCCTCTCTCTGTCTCTCTCTATCTGTGTATATATGCATATATATGTATGTATATACATATATACATATATTTTTTAATTCCTTCACATTCAACTCACCCCGTGCGCTCTCTCTCTCTCTCTCTCTGACTCTCTGTCTCTCTCTCTGTGTATATATACACACATGTGTATGCATATACATATACATATATGTATATACACACATATACACACATACACACATATACATATACATATGTACATGTCCCCTTTAATTACCCTAATACTGAGAAAGGTCTCATGAGTTACAAATATCATCCTTCCATGTAGGAATGTAAACAGTACAACTTTAATAACTCCCTTATGATCTCTCTTTCCTGTTTACCTTTTCATGCTTCTCTTGATCCTTGTATCTGAAAGTTAAATTATCTATTCAGTTCTGGTCTTTTCATCAAGAATCCTTGAAAGTCCTCTATTTCATTGAATGCCAATTTTTTCCCCTGAAATATTCTACCTACTTTTGCTGGGTAGATGATTCTTGGTTTTAATCCTAGATCCTTTGACCTCCAGAATATCATATTCCCAGCCCACTGATCCCTTAATGTAGAAGCTGCTAGATTTTGTGTTATCCTGATTGTGTTCCTATAATACTTGAATTGTTCCTTTCTGACTGCTTGCAATTTTTTCTCCTTGACCTGGGAGCTCTGGAATTTGGCTACAATATTCCTAGGAGTTTTCTTTTGGGGATCTTTTTCAAGAGGCAATTGGTGGATTCTTTCAATTTCTATTTTACCCTCTGGTCTTAGAATGTCAGGGCAGTATTCCTTGATAATTTCTTGAAAGATTATGTCTAAGCTCTTTTTTTGATCATGGCTTTCAGGTAGTCCAATAATTTTTAAATTATCTCTACTGGATCTATTTTCCAGGTCAGTGGTTTTCCCAATGAGATATTTTACATTGTCTTATTTTTTTTTCATTCTTTTGGTTCAATTTTATAATTTCTGTAAGTCATTACCTTCCTTTTGCTCCAGTAAGATTTTTAAGGAATTATTTTCTTCAGTGAGCTTTTGGACCTCCTTTTCCATTTGGACAATTCTGCTTTTTAAGACATTCTTCTCCTCATTGACTTTTTGGATCTCTTTGCCATTTGTGTTAGTCTCTTTTTAAGGTGTTATTTTCTTCAGTATTTTTTGGTGTCTCCTTTGGCAAGCTATTGACCCATTTTCCATGATTTTCTTACATTGCTTTCATTTATTTTTCCATTTTTTTCACTACTTATTTTAAAATCTTTTTTGAGCTCTTCCATGGCCTGCAACCAATTCATACTTTTCTTAGAGGCTTCGGATGTAGGATCTTTGACTTTCTTGTCTTCTTCTGGTTGTACATTCTGATCTTTGTCATCAAAGTAAGATTCTATAGTCTGAGTTTTTTATGCTGTCTGCTCATTTTCCCAGCCAATTATTTGACTTTTGAGCTCTTTGTCAAGGTATGACTGCTCCCAGAGTGGAGAGTGCTCTGTCCCAACCTTTAGGGGTTTCACACTGCTATTTTCAGAGATACTTCTAGGCACCTGTAAATTTTCAGTTCTTCTGAGATGGTATGATCCAAGGAAAGGTGTTTACTTCTCTCCTGGCCCGCGCCCTGGTCTGTTAGTAACCCCAAGCACTCTTTTCTGCCTTGGAACTTTGAGGAGGACTCCCTCTCCACAGCTGCCACAAGCTCTGCCACACCAGCACTCCTTCTTACCCCAGGACCACCAACCAGGACTGTGGCCCAGATCCATGCAGGGCAAAGCAAGAGAATCCTACCTCAGTGCCAGCAAAGAGATCTCTGCAATTCCTCTCTGGTCAGTCACTTGATCCCCCTACCATCTGTGGGCTTAGAGCTCCGGAAGCAGCCACTACCACTACTGCCACTGCCACTACCACCACCTCTGCTGCCCCGGGACTGGGGCTGTACCACGCTCTTCTCTCACCCAGATCTGACAGTTTTCCCATCTAGCTGATAAGTTGTCTTTGGTGTTTGTAGGTTGGAAAGTCTGGAAACCACCACAGCTGCCAATGATTCAGTGCCCTGAGGCCTGCTCCAGTCCCATCTGTGCCACTGCTTGCCATTCTGGACTCCACTCCCAGCCCAGTGTGATAGACCCTTCCTGTGGGTCTTCCCAATTGTTTTAGATTGGAGATTTGTTTCACTCTGTCATTTTGTGGGTTCTGTAGCTCTAGAATTTGTTTAGAGTCATTTTTTACAGGTATTTGGAGGGAGTCGGAGGACAGCTCAAGAAAGTCCCTCCTTTCACTCTGCCATCTTGGCTCCACCCTCTACATCTTTATTTCAGTTTAATCAGTTTTCCTTAGTAACCCTACACACACACACACACACACACACACACAAAGTTAAGAATCCTTGGTCTAGGAGGGTAGGAACCTGAGTAAGAATGACTAAGGCTAAGGATATCCTATCACTGGGAAATGAACAAGGAGCTGTTTTGAACTAACAACTTCAGAAACTTAACTACAAGGCTGCTTTAAGAGCAGCCTTGTTGACTACATTTTTACCACAAAGCTGTCTAAGGCTGGAAGGAGTCGTTATGTCTATAGGACTTGTAAATATTTTCCACCCAACTCACAAACTGAAATTGTGAAGTTCTTTTTTTTATGACAGACCAAGAAGCTCCTATTCTTTAGTTTTTAAAAGGTGGAATCCCACAAGCTTCTCTGAATCAATTCTGCTTTCTGTGGATTCAATCCTGATATATCAAGTTGGGAATTACCTAAAGGAAAGTGTCCAAAAGCAGGAAATGTGCCCAGGACTCCCTGGAATGCCTAAATCTGATTGATAGATAAGGCTGACCCCTAGTCCCTTCCCCTCGAATATCTGCATTTCAATTGATTTCTGAGAGAATGAAAAACCTTTAAGACCTAAAAAATGCATGGCTAATGACAGAATTTTAAGTACTGTAAACAAATTGGGGGGAGGATTATTTGACATTAGGGAGATACTTCTCTAATCACACCACTAGACAGTTGCCCCTTTTCTACCTTTATGTAAAAACTGCTTCTGCAGAGATATGTCAGGTGGGCCTTTGAGAGCAAAATTGAATGAAGAATAGAATTGTTATTTCCTTTGCTATAAAGCTCTTTTATACATATCCATATTAACTTCATCACATAATCTAAGTATTATCGTAATTGACTATGGATTAGCATTTCAATAAGACATTCTCCTTTGATAAATGAAAACACTG
Source organism: Trichosurus vulpecula (assembly GCF_011100635.1). Classification (NCBI taxonomy): domain Eukaryota; kingdom Metazoa; phylum Chordata; class Mammalia; order Diprotodontia; family Phalangeridae; genus Trichosurus; species Trichosurus vulpecula. Next base: position 249,206,765 of record NC_050579.1, read on the forward strand.
AAGTTCAGTCATTTGCCCCAAGTTGCATAGCTAGTCAATGACAAAACCTGGACAGATATCCGGGCTTCCTGTCTCACTAAGTACACATGTGAGATTAATAAAGTTGACCTGTTAGGTAGTTGATTAAGCAAGCAAGATTTCAAATCATCTTTTAAAAATTTTGTCATGCCTGTTCTGGCCTTTTGTGTAACAACTATGTGTATTTGCTGTCAAGAGCTCCTCACTTATGAGACACATCTTATTTTTAAGCCATCAGAAGGGAAAAGAAATGGAGAGATTAAATTGGAAGTCTTTTCATTAAGTTTCCTAGTTACCCCAAATTGAACAATTAGGCCAATATGTTAGAGGGTGAGAGTAGAATCCAAAGTGTCCCTGTTGTTGTTGTTGCTGTTTAGTCATTAAGTCGTGTCCAGCTACTCTTCTTGACCCCATGGACCACTGCACTCCAGGCTTGGAATATGATATTCTGGGGGCCCATGGAGCTAGGATTAAAACCAAGAATCACCTACCCATCAAAATTGAGTATCACGCTCCAAAGCAAAATATGGATTTTCAATAAAATAGAGGACTTTCAAGCTTTCTCAGTGAAAAGACCAGAGCTGAATAGAAAATTTGACTTTCAAACACAAGAATCAAGAGAAGCAAATATCAGTGAAACTTCTTATGAAACTATTTTTCCTAGCAACCACTACTACCACCTGGGGATAAAAGTTTCATTTCTGTTTCTTCACGTTTGGCTTCTTTGTTTTCCCTAGATCTATACCACTTCCCACACTCACTCCGGGAAACAATTAAGGAATATTGTTTGAGATGAAACTACATCTAAATATTTATTTTTCCTTCTTTGGATTTTCTTTGGAGTCTTAGAATCTTCTTGCAACTCCTCACACTCAACTTCTGGAATAATCTTATCAGGAAAAATTTCATATTCATTAGACAAATATTTACTGAGCATGAACTAGGCACAAAGAACTTTGATAGGGATTGTGGGAAATACAATGATTGATAAAGATACGCTGTGTTCCAGGATTTTTCGAGCTCTTCAAAAGCAGGCTTCATGCTTTTATACATTCTTTGTAGTAACTGTAATGGTGTGCCCCGGTGAGTGCTTAAGTTGCCATTTGATTAGGGCAGAATCCCACAAAATATGAAGAAAAATTCTCTAGTCATGATTTGTATAATACTTTCCTAATTTGTTAAGGCAGCAGGAAGCATGGCTCTTCCTTCACTTCATATTTTCAGATATTTAGACCAGATAGACTCACCTTTGCCTCAAGATGTTTTACAACTCGACAGCTCTAGAGCTCTCCCAAGCTACTGTAATCCTTCATCACCAGCTGCCTTTTTTTAGATACGTACTGTTATTTTTTTAGTTTACAACACTCAGTTTCACAAGTTTTTGAGTTCCAAATTTTCTCCCTGCCCAAGACAGCATGTGATCTGACATAGGTTCTAAATGTACCTTCACATTAAACTTATTTTCCCAATAATTGAATTGTAGAGAAGAATTATAACCAATGAAATGAATCATGAGAAAGATAAAACAAAACAAAAATAAAATAAGAAGAGGGAGCAAATAGTTTGCTTCAATCTGCATTCAGATTCTGTAATTTTTTCTCTGGAAGTGAATAGTCTTTTCCATCATGAATCTTTTGGAGCTGTCTTAGTACCTTGCATTGTTGGGAAGGGCCAAGTCTATCAAAGTTAGTCATCACAGAAGCAATATATTTGTGGTTATGTACAATGTTCTTCTGGTTCTGCTCCCTTCACTCAGCATCAGATCATATAAGTCTTTCCAGGTTATTATGAAGTCCATCTGTTCTTTATTTGTTATAGCACAATAGTATTCCATTACATTTATATACCACAATTTATTTAGCCATCCCCCAATTGATGGGCATCCCCTTGATATCCAATTCTTTGCCACCACAAAAAGAGCTGCTATAAATATTTTTGTACATACGGGTCCTTTTCCCCCTTGTATGATCTCTTTGGAATAGAGCCCTAGAAGTGATATTACTGGGTCAAAGGGTATGTACTTTTTTATTCTTTTTTTCTTTATTTCTTTTTTTAATATTTTTAGTTTTCAACATTGATTTCCAAAAGAATTTGAGTTACAAATTTTCTCCACATTTCTACCCTCCCCCACCCCAAGATGGCATATATTTTGATTGCCCCTTTCCCCAGTCTACCCTTCCTTCTGTCACCCCACACCCCCACACACACTTATCCCCTTTCCCCTTACTTTCTTGTAGGGCAAGGTAGATTTCTATATTGCATTGCTTGTATAGCTTATTTCCCAGTTGCATGTAAAAAACAACTTTTTTGAGCATTTGTTTTTAGAACTTTGAGGTCCAAATTTTCTCCCTTCTTCCCTCCCCCCCACCCTCCTTGAGAAGGCAAGCAATTCAACATAGGCCACACATGCATCATTATGCAAAAAATTTCCTTAACAGTCATGTTGTGAAAGACTAAGTATATTTCCCTTCATCCTATCCTGTCCCCCTTTATTCAATTTTATCCCCTTGACCCTGGCCTTTTTCAAAAGTGTTTGCTTTTGATTACCTCCTCTGCCAATCTGCCCTCCCTTCTATCATCCCCTCTTTCTTATACCCTTCCCTGCTACTTTCCTGTAGGGTTAGATACCCAGTTGAGTGTTTATATTATTCCCTCTTTAAGTCAAGTATGAGGAGAGCAAGATTCATTCATTCCCTTTCTCCTCCCCCTCTTCCCTTCCAATATAACTGCTTTTTCTTGACTCTTTTATGTGAGATAATTTACCCCATTCTATTTCTCTCTTTCTCCTTCTTCCAATATATTTCTTTTTCCCCTTAATGGTATTTATTTATTTATTTATAGGTACCATCCCTTCATATTCAACTCACCCTGTGCCCTTTGTCTATATGTGCGTGTGTGTGTGTGTGTGTATACATATATATGTATATGTATATTCCCTCCAACTACCTTAATACTTAGAAAGGTTTCATGAGTTACAAATATCATCTTTCCATGTAGGAATGTAACCAAAACAGTTCAACTTTAGTAAGTCCCTTATGATTTCTCTTTCCTGTTTACTTTTTCATGCTTCTCTTGATTCTTGTATTTGAAAGTCACATTTTCTGTTCAGCTCTGGTCTTTTCTTTTTCAAGAATGCTTGAAAGTCCTCTATTTTATGGAAAATCCATATTTTGTCCTGGAGTATTATAGTCAGTTTTGCTGGATAGGTGATTCTTGGCTTTAATCCCAGCTCCTTTGACCTCTGGAATATCATATTCCAAGCCCTTCAATCCCTTAATGTAGAAGCTGCTAGATCTTGTGTTTTCCTGATTGTGTTTCCACAATACTTGAATTGTTTCTTTCTGGCTACTTGCAATATTTTCTCCTTGACCTGGGAACTCTGGATTTTTTTTCAAGAAGCGATCAGTGGATTCTTTCAATTCCTATTTTACCCTGTGGCTCTAGAATATCAGGGCAGTTCTCCTGATAATTTCTTGAAAGATGATGTTTAGGCTAGGCTCTTTTTTTTGATCATGGCATTCAGGTAGTCCAATAATTTTTAAGTTATCTCTCCTGGATCTATTCTCCAGGTCAGTGGTTTTTCCAATGAGATATTTCACATTGTCTTCCATTTTTTCCCTCTTTTGGTTCTGTTTTATAATTTCTTGATTTTTCATAAAGTCATTAGCTTCTACTTGCTCCATTCTAATTTTTAAGGTAGTGTTTTCTTCAGTGGTCTTTTGGACCTCCTTTTCCATGTGACTAATTCTGCCTTTTAAGGCATTCTTCTCCTCATTGGCTTTTTGGAGCTCTTTTGCCATTTGAGTTAGTCTATTTTTAAGGTGTTATCTTCTTTAGTATTTTTTGGGTCTCCTTTAGCAAGTCATTGACTTGTTTTTCATGGTTTTCTTGCATGTCTCTCATTTCTCTTCCCAGTTTTTCCTTTACTTCTCTTGCTTGCCTTTCCAAATCCATTTTGAGCTCTTCCTTAGCCTGAGACCAGTTCATATTTTTCTTAGAGGCTTTTGATGTGGGCTCTTTGACTTTGTTGACTTCTTCTGGCTGTATGTTTTGATCTTCTTTGTCACCAAAAAAAGATGCAATAGTTTGAGTCTTTCAGTGCTTGCTCATGTTCCTAGCCAACTACTTGACCCTTGAGGTATTTGTCAGGGTATGGCTGCTTTCAGAATGATGAGTGCTTTGTCCCAAGCTTCAGGGGCATTGCATTCCTGTTTTCAGAGCTACTTCTACACAGCTATCTCTGCCTCACCAGCACACCTCCTCCTCCAAGAAATGGCAACCAGGACCGTGACCCAGATCCAAGCAGGGCAAAGCAAGAGAATCCTGCCTCTGCACCAGCAAAGTGTTCCCTGTACTCCCTCTCTGATCTGCTGCTTGATTCCTCCCACCCACCGGAGCTCTGGAAGCAGCCACAGTGCTGCTACAGCCACTACACCACCTCCACTGCCCCTGTGGCTGGGGCCGAACGTGCCCTCCTCTCACCCTAATCCAGCAGTTTTCCCACTGACCTGCTAAGTTGTCTTTGGCATTTGTAGGTTGAGAAGTCTGGTAGCTGCCACAGCTCAGTGATTCAGGGCCCTACGGCTTGCTCTACCTGATTTCCTTAGCTCCTGGTCTTTCCTGATGTGGCCCATGCTGGGCTGCACTCCACTCCGAGCACGGTGTGATAGACATTTCCCAGAAACCACCCAGGCTGTCTTGGGCTGGAGACCTGCTTCCCTCTGTTATTTTGTGGATTCTGTAGCTCTAGAATTTGTTCAGAGCCATTTTTTGCAGGTGTTTGGAGGAATTTGGGGGAGAGCTTAAGTGAGTCCTTATTTTCCTGCTGCCATCTTGGCTCTGCCAGGTATGTACATTTTTATGGCCCTTTGGGCATAGTTACAAATTGTTCTTCAGAATCATTGGATCAGTTCACAACTCCACCAACAATGTAACAGTATTCCAGTTTTCCCACATTGTTTCCAGCATTTATCATTTTCTGTTTTGTCATGTTACCCAATATGACAGGAGAAATGTGGTGCCTAAGAATTGTTTTGATCTGCACTTCTCTAATCAATAGAGATTTAGAGCATTTTTTCATATGACAGTAGATATCTTTAATTTCCCAGTTGCCTTTTGAACTGGGTATCTAACTGGCATCTCAAACTCAATATATCCAGAATGGAACTCACAATCTTTCCCCTGACACCATCCTCTCTTCCTAACATTCTTCCTTCCATCAGTAGCACAACCATCCTTCCAGTCTCTTAGATTCACAGCCTTGGAATCATTTCCCACCCCTTTGCCCTCAGCATACCATGTTCAGTTGCCCAATCTTGTCAAATTTATCAACACATTTCTCGTATCCATCCTATTCTCTCCATTCACATGAACATCACCCTCGTTCAGACCCTTATCTCCTCTCCTCTGAGGTTATCATAGGACTCTCCAAATGGGTCCTCCTAACCAGGGTTTCTTCCCTCTCTTCTCTCTTGTCCACAGAGTTGTCAAGTTGTTCCTAAAGCACAGGTTTGACCATTTCACTTTCTCAATCAAGAAGCTTTCTCAATCAAGTGGCTCCTTTTTACCTCTAGGATAAAATACAAACTCTTTTGTTTGGCCTTTAAAAATCTTTTATACCCCTGCACGACTTGGTTTCGGTTCACTTTCCAAGCCTTATCATACATTACTCTCCATCATGCCCCAACCAAACTGCCCTTCCTTCTTGTTGTTTCTCGCACGTGGCACTCGACCTGCTGTCTCCATTCCTCCATGCAGGGTGCCCTCCACACTTGGAATGTCCTTCCTCTTTACCAGTGCCTCTTAGAAGGTTTTGCTTCCTTCAAAGCCGAGCTCAGACACCACTTTCTATACAAGGCCTTTCCTGGTCCCCCAGTTATTATTGCTACCTCAAAACAAATTAAACTTTAATGTATTTTGTAAGTATTTTAAATATATTTGTGTATGTACATATTATATATATTGTCTCTGCATGTAGGACATAAGCTCTTGAGAGCAAAGACTTTCTTTTGTGTATGTAAGATAAAACTTCCTAATAATTAGAGATATACAAAAGTTAATGGGAAGCTTTAGCAGTTGATTACCAGTTGTCAGGCAAGTGTAAGTGGGAATTCTTGCCCAGGTGTAGGTTAGGCTAGATTGCCTGAGAGGTCCTTGACAACTCTGAGATTTTTAAAATCAACTTTAAAATCAATTAGACTCACACAGCGTGTTAATGTGTGTGAACAAAATGAATGTTAAAAAAGCATTTATTAAGTGGTCTCTTTATCACACTCTGTACTAGGCATTGGGGATACAAAAACAAAAGAGAAACAGTCCTTGCCCTCAAGGAGCTTACATTCTCACAGGAGACCTCTGGGTAGAGAAGGGTATTCTGGTCCAGGAAGTGACAGGGATGGTGAGTGGAATGGTAGAGCAGTTAATTGATATGCTCTTTCATAAGCAATGGTAGCATTGTTGAAATTATTGTTCCCAGAGCAAGAAGTAGAAAGCAGGGCCAGGGGTGGTAGATGTGAACTCAGAAAGATGATAACAAGAAGATAGCCTGGATTGAAACATTCTCCTGATCTCATCTATAATCCTGATCTTCTTTGAACACATTCTCTGTTATGTAAGCTGCCTTCTCCTGTCAACAATGCTTAGAAAGTTCTTATTTGATGTATCCTAGCTGATGCCCTGCACAGTGTCTGCACTATCTTAGCCAAAAAATAGATTTGATGTGGTGAGGGCAGCAAGTACCTCCTACAAGGATAGTCATTCTCAAATTCTAGCTAATTCTCTGCCCCTTCCTCCCCTTTTCAGGCTAGCGCCTCCTCTCACCCTCTAAGAAATGTGTGAGCATGTGCACACACAGATACACATACATAACAAATGCACATACAAATATTCATGCATGCACATACACACACAGATAAGTTGGACTCTGAAGAAGTGGGAAAAGCTAGCACATAGTAATTACTAAGTAAATGCTTGATTAATATTGCTGGTCACCTTCCTTTCACCACATTCCAGTTTCTCAATGCCCTTCCTAATATTTGGAGCCTAGAACTGAATATAACACCATAGATGTAATCTGACTGGGACTAAGTATAATGGAACATAGTGCTTTATGATGTCTGAGAAGTGAAAGTTCATTTCTAACTCACGGATCAAGTTTTGCAGGTGAGATGGGACATTTGACTTAGGTCTTGAATGACTGAAATTCAGCAGAGGGAGATAGATGCTATGAGGGATGCTAGGGTATTCCACGTACAGAGAATGAGAGTGTAAGCAAAAGTATGGAGCCAGGATTGCAGAGGACATATTGGGGGTTGGGGGAAGGGAGGAAACAGTGGATAGTTATTTTTTAAATTTAATTTAATTTTTCCCAATTACATGTAAAACAATTTTAATATTCATTTTTTAAAATGTTGAGTTTCAAATTCTCTCCCTCCCTCTCCCCTTCCTCCTCTTTAGGAAAGCAAGCAATTTCATATAGGTTATACATGTATAGTCATGCAAAACATACTTCCATGTTAGCCATGCTGTGAAAGAAAACACAGATCAAAAAAAAAAGAGAGAGAAAGTTTTTTTAAAGTATGCTTCAATCTGCATTCAGACTCTTATCAGTTCTTTCTGTGCAGGTGGAGAGCATTTTTCATCATAAGTCCTTTGGAATTGTCTTGGATCATTGTATCTCTGAGAATAGCTAAGTCATTCTCAATTAATCATCATATAATATTGCTGTTCCTGTATGCAATGTTCCCCTGATTCTGCTCACTTCACTTTGCATCAGTTTATGTAAGTCTTTCCAGGTTTTTCTGGGAACTTTTTAGTACAATATTATACCATCACAATTATGTAGCACAATCATTCGACCATTCCCCAGTTCATGGGCAATTCCAGTTCTTTGCCACCACAAAAAGAGCTGTTTTAAATATTTTTGTATATATACATCCTTTCCCTCCTCCCCTACTTTTAAAAATGTTTTTGGGATGCAGACCTAATAGTGGTAGTAGAGCTGAATCAAAGTATATGCACGAGTTTATTGCCTTTTGGGCCCAGATCCAAATTACTCTTCAGAATGGTTGAATCAGTTCACAACGCTACCAACAGTGCATCAGCATACCAATTTTCCCACATTCCATCCAACATTTGTTATTTTCCTTTTCTGTCATATTAGCCAATCTGATAGGTGTGAGGTGGTACCTCAGAGTTGTTTTAATTTACATTTCTCTAATCAATAGTGATTCAGGGCTTCTTAAACTGTGGGTCACGACCCCATATGGCAACAGTAAAAGCTTTCTGAATGCGCAACAACCAAAAATTAATTAAAAATCAAATGCATAATAAATCTGAGGTGTTTCTGGCAGTGCCTGCCTGTATTGCATGTGCAACTTCACTGCAGTCTTGGTTCTGAACACAAAGCATGCCCCCAGACCATGCAACGCCAACAAATGCGGCTGAAAGTCGAACAGGGGTCATGATTGAAAAAAAAGTTTAAGAAGCCCTGATTTAGAGCATTATTTTTTTTTCATAAAACTATAGGTAGCTTTGATTACTTCATCTGAAAACTGCTTGTACATATCCTTTGACCATTTATCAATTGGGGAATAACTTTTTATTTTTATCAATTTGAATCACTTCTTTATATATTTGAGAAATGAGGCTTTTATCAGAGAAACTTGCCATAAAATTTTTTTCACAGTTTTGATTACTTTGTATTTCCCTCCATCCTACTTTCCCCATTTATCCTACTTTCTCTATCTCTTTGCTCTATCCATTCTCAAAAGTGGTTTGCTTTGGACTTCCTCCTCTCCCAATCCACTCTCCCTTCGATCAGCCCTCCTCCCTTTCCTTTATTCCCCTTTGGCTTTCCTATGGGGTAAGATAGATTTCTATATCCAACTGCGTGTGTGTTCTTCTCTCTTTGAACCAGTTCCAGTGAGAATAAGGTTTAAGTGTTGTCCTCCACCACCACAACCATCTTCCCCTTCACTGTAAAAGCCCTTTCACTCCTTTTTTCTGAGTTAATTTGCCACATTTTACCTCACCCTTTCCCCTTTCTCCCAGTGCATTTCTCTTTCTCACCCTGTAATTTCATTTTTTAAGATATCCCATTATATTCAACTCACACCCCTGCTCTCTATGTATAATCCTTCTCACTACACTAGTAATAAAAAAGTTCTTAGGAAATAAAAGTATCATCTTCCCATGTAGGAATGTAGATAGTTTAGTCTTATTGAATCCCTGATGATTTCTCTTTCTTGTTTACCTTTACTGCTTCTTTTAAGTCTTGTATTTGAAAGTCAGATTTTCTATTCAGCTCTGGTCTTTTCATCAGGAATACTTAAAAGTGTCCTCTATTTCATTGAATATCCATTTTTTCTCTTGAAGGAGTATACTCAGTTTTTCTGGGTAGGTGATTCTTTGTTGTAATCCTAGCTCCTTTACCCTCCAGAATATCATATTCTAAGCCCTGAGATTCTTTAAGGTAGGAGCTCCTAAGTTTTGTGTTAAACTGAGTATGGCTCTATGATATTTGAATTGGTTTTTTTTGTCTCCTGGCAGTGTTTTCTCTTGATCTGGGAGCTCAGGAATTTGTCTATAACATTCCTGGGAGTTTTCATTTTCATATTTCTTTCAGGAGGTGAGGTGATCAGTATATTCTTTCTATTTCTATTTTACCCTCTGGTTCTAAAATATCAGGGCATTTTTCCTTGATAATTTCTTGAAAGATGATATCTATAATCTTTTTTATCTTTTGATCATGGCTTTCAGGTAGCCCCGTAAGTCTTAAATTATCTCTCCTTGATCTATTTTCCAGGTCTGTTGTTTTTCTAATGAGATATTTCACATTTCCTTCTACTTTTTCATTATTTTCATTTTGTTTTACTGTTTCTTGATGTCTCAGGAAGTCATTACCTTCCACTTGTCCAGTTCTAATTTTTAAGGAATTATTTTCTTCCATGAGATCTTCCTTTTCCATTTGACCAATTCTACTTTTTAAGGAGTTCTCTTCAATGGATTTTTGTACCCTTTTTTTAACCATTTGGCCCATTCTGGTTTTTAAGTTCTTATTTTCCATATGTGTTGGTGTCTTCTTTACCAAACTGTTGACTTTTTTTAAACTGATTTTCTTGCATCGCTCTCATTTCTTTTCCCAGTTCTTCCTCCACATCTCTTATTTGATTTTTAAAATCCTTTTTGATCTTTTCTAGGAATTCTTTTGGGGCCTGAGGGCAATTTACATTTTTCTTTGGATATAGCAGTTTTGACTTTGTTGTCTTCTCCTGAGTTTGTGTTTTAATCTTCCTTGTCTTCATAATAAATTTTTTATGGTCAGGTTTAGTTATTGTTTACTCATTTTCCAGCCTACTTCTTGACTTTTAACTTTATGTTAAAATTGGACTCTGCTTTTGGAGTGGAGAAGGCACTGTCCCAAGCTTTAGAGTTTTTGTGCAGCTATTTTCAGAGATAGTTCTGGGGGTGGGGATCTGTAAGTGTTCAGTTATTTCAAAGTGGTATGATCTAAGGAGAAGTGTGTTTATTACTCTTCTGGCCTGTGCTCTGGTCTGTGAGCAACCACAACACTCTTTTCTACCCTGGACCTGTGACCAAGGTCCCTTGCTCCCCTGAAGCTGCAAGTTCTCGTGTGCTAGTGCTCCTCTTCGTGTTAGGACTGTGACCCATGACTGTAGATCTGCATGGGCAGTGCAACAGAGTCCTGCACTGAGTGCCAACAAAGAGACCTCTCTAATTGCCTTCTAACCAGTTATCTGACCCCCTTCCCATCTGTGGACTGGGAGTTCTAGAAGCCACTGCTGCCAATTCAGTTGCCCCCAAAGCCAACTGCTGGCTTGCTGAGATGGGGCCTGATGCTCTCTTGGTTGGGAGTTGCCTGCTCTGGACTGTGGGTTCTGCTGCTCCAGAATTCATCTTGAGGTGTTATTTAAAGTCCAGGTGAGTCCCTTCCTTTTCTCTACCATCTTGGCTTTGCCTGTCCAGTTAAATTTAACTGGAGCATACCTGGACCAGTACACTCCACACCGTGCCTCCAGTATCTATGTCCCCAATTCCTTGCAACCCTTACCCCGTGACTGAGCAATATTGACTGTGATGAAGTCAGTGCAAAACTACCTCTCCCACTTTATCTAGCTGTCCCCAAACCACTATTCCATGTTTCACATGTTATCTAGCCATCCTTGCCGTGAGGCTTTTTCCATTAGTGGAAATAGCTCAGGACCACATGTCCAAGAGCCCCCAGTAACAGCTGCTTCATTCAGACTAATAGCCCTGCTTCTAGGCTGCCACCTCAGCCACTATTCACAGAACCAACCCTTATGGAGAAGGTGTCCTCTCTCCTGCCACCAACCTCCTGCCTCTAACCACCAGCTAACTGCCAACAACAGGCAGGTAAACCCAAGATCCCTGGAATATCAGTGTTGCCCTCCGATCATCAAGTCTGCTTCTATCCCACCCCCCAGCAGCTGTCATCCAGGGGAGGAAACCCTATGGCAAAGAGGCCTGCCATCCTAGTCACCAGCAACCCCAAATACCAAACAACTACCACTGATGAGAAGGTAAGGCCTAGAGCCCTAGGAATAGAAGCATTCCCCAGGCCACTGGCCCTACTGCCCCTGACAGCCATCTACCATTGGATCTGTCACCACCAACACCAACTGCCACTCCTGGAAAAGGCAGCTTAGCCTAGAAAAAGCACTGAGGCACCCTGAGAGAAGGAGGCATCATGGGTCAAATTACTACCACTGCCTTGACCAATACCTTCTCTCTGAACCTGGTGGAGACCCTGTGCCCAGAAATCTCACTCATACCATATGCCCTAGACCCACATTTGTCATCCAGAGCACAGATCCTTTTGATGGATGGCCCGCTGTCCTTGCTACCACCAACTGCTGATCAACTGCCACCAATAGGCAGGTAAGCCCAAGAGCCCCAAGAACAGTCAGACCCCTCCTCCCGAACCCCTGGTCATGTTTCCAGCCTATCCCAGCAGCCATTGCTCATGGAAGCAATCTTTGTGGAAGGGTCACTGCCTCTGACCTCCTAGGCAGCCTCAACTACTGAAGACCCAGAAAAGAATGTTCTCACTCCCAAAGCCCTTGATGCCATCAAATAGTTCCACATCAAAAATGGGATGTTATTTAACTAATGGAAATTATGCTGAAGAAGATACATTACCATCTGCTTTGATACTACATCCTAGGACCACTGGGCCATGTCCATCTCACATGCAGTTGAAACCTCCAGTGTGTGTTGTCTCCATGATTAGAATGTGAACTCCTTAAAAACAGGGACTCTAACTGGCGCAGTGTTTTGCCACATAATAGGCACCTAACAAATGATTTTTCATTTATTCTTGCCATCTGCTCTGCCCTTATCCATGGCTCCCCCCCTTTTGCTCTCTACCCAGTAACCAAATGTTCATATCCATTGATTGCCCTGTGGATCTACTCACCCCCTCTCTGTGAACTCTCCAGGCCAAAATAACCTTCCCTCATATCCACTCCCCTGTATGTGTTGTCTCCCCCCCATGAAAATATAAGTTCTTTGAGGGCAGGGATTGTCATCTTTTTTTTAATTAGATTTTTTATTTTTAGTTTACAACACTTAGTTCTACATGTTCTTGAGTTTCAAGTTTTCTTCCCTTCCCTCCCTTCCCCCCGCCCCAAGATGGCATACAGTCCAACATAGATTATATATAAACCTTGGCATTAAACTTATTTGCACAATAGTCAAGTTGCAAAGAAAAATTATGACCAATGGAATGAATCATGAGAAAGAAGAAACAAAACCAAAAAAGAAGAGAAAAAAAAGAGCAAATAGTTTGCCTCAATCTGCATTCAGATGCCACAGTTCTTTCTCTGGATGTAGCTAGCTTTTTCCACCATGAGTTCTTTGGAGCTGTCTTCGAGCCTTGGATTGCTGATGACAGCCAAGTCTATCAAAGTTAGTCATCATAGAATCAATATGTCTGTGGTTGTGTCAAATCTCCTCCTGGTTCTGCTCCTCTCACTCAGCATCAGATCATGTAGCTCTTTCCAGGTTATTATGAAGTCCATATCTTCTCCATTTCTTATAGCACAATAGTATTCCATTACATTCATATACCACACCTTGTTCAGCCATTCCCCACTTGATGGGCATCCCCTTGATTTGCAATTCTTTGCCACGACAAAAAGAGCTGCTATAAATATTTTTGTACATACAGATCCGTTTCCCACTTGTGCGATCTCTTTGGGATATAGCCCTAGGAGTGGTATTGCTGGGTCAAAGGGTATGCACATTTTTATAGCCCTTTGGACATAGTTCCAAGTTGCTCTCCATAATGGCTGGATCTGTTCACAACTCCACAAACAATGTATTAATGTTCCAATTTTCCCACATCCTCTCCAGCATTTATCATTTTCCTGTTTTGTTATGTTAGCCAATCTGACAGGAGAGATGTACCTAAGAATTGTTTTGATTTGCATTTCTCTCATTAATAGTGATTTAGAGCATTTTTCATATGCCTATAGATATTTTTAATTTCTTCCTCTGAAAACTGCCTGTTCATATCCTTTGACCATTTCTCAATTGGAGAATGGCCTTTGTTCCTATAAATTTGGCTCAGTTCCCTGTATATTTTAGATATGAGGCCTTTATCAGAGACATTGGTTATAAAGATTTTCTCCCAATTTTCTGCTTCCCTCCTAGGGATTGTCATCTTTTTTAGCCCAGCACATAGTACATTGCCTATTAACACAATAGAGGTTTTCATTCCAAATAAAGTTGGAAAGGTAGGGGTGACCCCAGATGATGTAGGGCCTTGAATTCTCATAATTTAGCAGCTAAGGAGTTTTGCCTTTATCTGGTGATCTATAAGCAGTCATTTAAGGGCTATAAATAAAGGATGCATCATGATTAGATACAGAGACAAAAATCACATGTACAGTGGATTGGAGGAGGTTGAGAGGTGAGGAAACTAGTTAGAGGCTGGGCCAAACAGGAGGTGATGAGGGTCTCAATAGAGGCCATGGCAGTAAGGATAAAAAAAAGAGGGGACATATGTGAAAGACCTGGTGGAGCTCACAGGGTCTGACAACTGATTGGGTGTGGAAGGTAAGGTAGAAGGAAGGATCAAAATGATATCAACCTTTCGATCACAGGTAAATGTTACTGGTGGTTCCATCGAGAAAAGAAGAGAAATCAGGAAGAGGAGCAAGTTTGGAGATGAAAGAAAACTAGTTTCAAACCTATTGAGTTTTAGTTTGACAGTATATCCAGAAAGAGGTTTTCCATGTGTGACTGTAAGACTTGAAGCTCTAAATATGAATGTAGTTGCCTAGGAAGGCTGTAAGACCAGAAGAGAAGAGGACTAAAGACAAAACCAGTTTCTTTCCCCAACCTTTCCAGTACTCAACTAACTTAAGGACCCTTGGGCTAGCTGTGGTCACAGCTGACAATACACAAGCTAGCAGTATGTGAGAGAACATTGCCACATTCAAACTAAACTCACAGTTCCCATCGTGTTACGTGAGGCAGTGGAAATAACACTAAACAAACACAAAGCGGCTGGACCAGATCTGGACACAGAGGGTTGATTTTCATGCTATCTGGAAAAGGCAAAAATACCAAAATAATTGCGGAAATAATTTTGGGTGTCAGGATTTCCAAAATGGAGGATCAAGATGGCATCAATAATCACTAACCCATATGCCTACATTCCCATTTCTACACAGTTTTTATGTAACCTCCACATATATTGAGGACATCTTTTATAAAGGTAGGAAGAAGGAAATAGACAGACTTTTGCAAATGATACTCTACAACAGACTACTTCCTTAGAGTCACAGAATTGACTGAAAATTCCAGAGAATACCAGATCATATTGTGCTTATAATTTGTTGACTAATTTTTTTAATTGATTCAGTAGCATATGGATTGAGGAGTCTTAGAAATGCCTTTCCAAAGCCAAGTGCCCACACAAGACACTTCAAGACACACACTTAAGTTCAAATAATTCATAAAGGACACCAATCCCATAATGCAGGAGGACTCCAGTAAAGAAACATCTGACCAGCCTTCTCCATGTTGTCATCTCCTTTGTGACTGTGGGAAGTGATTTGGTGACCCCTCACCTAGGTTCCAACCTGATTTCATAGGATCTCTCCTCTTTCCCAAGGCCCTCCTAGAGGAAGCTTTTCTTTCCACCTCCTATTGTGGAGGGAGCTATTCCTTCCATCTACTACTTTAGGCAGTAAAATGTACATTGTTTAAGTAGGCAAGATACACACTGGAAAAAGGAATTGGTCTCCTAATTCTTGGGAGAGGGAATGGTGATGGGTAGTAGAGTTGATCTGATGAGCTATGTAGAGTCAGGTCTAAAGTGGTCAGTGAATTAAGTACTCCTAAAACCCCAGCTATTCTGTGTTTCTCTGCCTATTCTCTGTCTATTCTTTCAATTCTTACAAAAACCCTTCTTCATGTTCACCCCCTCCTTGAATATGTGGTACAGATGTGAAGACTATACTAATCATTGTCTGTTTGCTTCTCATTGAAAGAGGGTGGAGTGTCTTTGTGTGTTTCACCATTCAGACGTTCTTCATGGTGCTATTTTTATCAATGATAATCATTAAATTGTTGTCAGCTGAGCACATTCAGCTGTCTTACCCAGAGGCAGACATGATGTGAGGGAATGTCTTTTTTTTTTCCAGCGGAGGGGCAAAATAAATGTTGTTTTTTTTGAAAGCTGCTTCGTGGAATCCCAGAGTGTCACCAATTACAGTTGGCCCTTGATTCCCCCTCCCACAGGTAGTCAGGACAAGATCTACTGCTGAATACAACTCTAGCTATAGTCTTTAACCTGTCACTCACAAGGACTGGCTTTCTCCATGGGAGAGGATATAGATATTGCTAAAGACAATGGGAACATCCTCGGGGGTCCAGTCAGCCAATAAACATTTATTAAGTGCCTACTGTTTGCCAGGCACTTTACTAAAAGGTGGGGATTCAAGGAAAGGCAAAAGACAATCCCTTCTCTCAAAGAGCTCATAGTCTAATAGGGGAGATAGCATGTGAACAACTTTGTACAAATAAGCTATACATATATATGTATGTATGTATATGTATGTGTATATATGTATATGTGTATATATATACGTGTGTGTGTATACACATATATGTATGTATGTATGTATATATATATATATATACACGTGATAAACTGGAGATAATCAATGGCCTCGGCATCAAAGGGGGATTAGAAAGACTTCTTAAAGAAGGTGGAATTATAGCCTGTACTTGAAGGAAGCCAGGGAGATGAGGACAGAGAGAATTCCAAACACGGGGACAGCTTATGAAAATGGCCAGTGGTGGAGTGTCTTCTGTGAGGAACAGCAAGGAGGCTTGTGTTCCTGAATCACAAAACTGGAAAAGGAGAGGGGAGTATGGTTATGAAGGGCTGTGAATACCAAACTTCATGTTTGATCTTGGAGGTGATAATCACTGGAATCTATTGAGTAGTAACTTGGTCAGAGCTGGGCTTTGGGAATGCCCCTTTGGCAGCTGACTAATGGATGGACTGGCGTGGGTAGAGACTTGTGGCAGAGAGACCAACCAGATGGCTATTTCAATAGTCGCGGTATACATTGATGCGGACTGATGAGGACACACAAATTTAAATATTTCACGCAATTGTCAGAATTCCCTTAACTCTATATTGGCCTGAAGCTCTTTAAAATACTGCAGTTAGAGTCCTGGAGCTCTTGTATGTCTTATTCCTGAAGAAAGGGCTAAACTCAGCCTCATTTCTCACTGTGACATTCAAAAAGTTTGGGAGACACAGTTTCTGAATAATTAATCATTTTATTAATAATGCTAACATTTTATGAATAAAAGCAATGGTCATTTGGCCATCTCTCTTCGACCCAAGATGACTCATGGCAGTGGGCTCACAGTTTATATGCCTTTGGAAGAGTAGGGGTTCCTGAGGGTGGCAATCAACTCTGATTGGTTAACAATTAATGAGAGAATTAATATCATAAGGAGAGGTGGGTTTATTCAAATGAAAGTCTTGGAGTATGTGGTACTGAGCACCCAAATCTTAGTCAAAGAGATTTATCTATTTCCATATCACTGACAAAAAGAAGAATCTACATTTCCCAGACCTGAGTAAGTACAATGAACAGGAATCCACCCACTTGCTTAAACTTAGAATTTCTTTATTGTCTTTGACTAGATCTTAGCCTGGTTAAAGTCTTTGCCCAAGACTTCCCCCACTGGTTGATTTCTGGGTGTGTAAGTAGAAAAGAAGAAAAACATTGGTCCTAATTCAGTAACTAGTTATTACATATGAGAGAAATAATATTTCTCTCATCACCCGGCTGCATTCCTTTGGACCAGACTCTGCATGCCCAGAGAAGCCTCCTCATTAGGAAACTCATCATCCTGTGAGATTGCATCAATGTTGCTACTCAACAACTCATCAGTTCCTTCAGTTTCCCTCTGACTAGAGGACTGAAGGATGGAGCAAAGAACTCCTCTCAAAGACTCCATTTAAAGGGTGTTCACAGGCCCACCATCTCTTCATTTCCCGCCCAGCTGCACTCCTTGGGATCAGACTCCATCATGAATCTGCACAGGGTGCCTTTTCCTTTCCCTCCCAGTTCCCCTTTTTGGCTTCCCCCATTATATTGTGAGCTCAAAGGCAAGAATGTTTTACTTTTTTTGTATTTGTATTCCAAGCACTTAACACAGTGCCTAGCCCATAATAGGTATTTAAGAAATTTTACTTATTTAGTCTCCCACTCAAATTTCTCTTTTAGTGATCATTTGTTTCCTACTATTTACCTGGAAATGTACAGGGAAAGTAATAGGAAACCAGGACTGGGACATGAAAGGAAAATGAGGGGGAGGGATGAAGCAAGATGTAGCACTAAAATGAAACAAAAACATGGTTTTTAGATATTTCCTGCTATCTAATGCTTAAAATTTTGTTTTTGTTATAGTCATATTGCATATTGTTTCCTTTAACCAGATATTCTTTCCCAAAACTAGCAAACTCAAGAACAAATAAAAATCTAGTGGGTACAGAAGATCAATCAAGAAACATTTACAGTGCCAGGCACGGGACTAAATGCTGGGGATACAACAGAAATTGAACAGCCCTCATTCTCAAGAAGCCATCCTAGCTATATATTCTGTGCCCACGAAAGTAGGTTCTACACCTGGGCCTGTGTTTGGCTAGAAGGATCCAGGAACCCCAAGTTTGGTATGGAGCCTTATGACTACAGGTATCTCAGAACCACTAGCTGCTTCAGAGTTTGTCCTGAATTGCCAGAAAAGTGTGATTCTCTTCCTGGGGCTAAAGAGATGTTGATGTTTCCCCAAACAGGAAAGAGTGAAGAGATGTCGCTGGGACGGCAGGAGGCTTTTGAAATCTTCAAGCAGGATCATGCTGATAGTGTTACGATTGAAGACAACAAACAGATCTTAAGGCAGAGGTAAGACTAGCTCTGCAAAAAAAAAAAAAAAAAAAGACTAGCTCTGCAAATCATCATTTCTCCTTTTGGACCTGGACATTCCTGGTAGAAGGAAATGTAAGATTGTGTTTTGCCTGGTCTGCACAGCCCACCTAGGAGAAGGAATAATGTAGTGTTTCAATTTAACATAATAATATTATCTCAAACTGCTCTGTAGTAATTCCATATGTCTAATCTTTATCTCCCTCGATAAAATTGTAAGGTAATTGAGGTCCCCGGTCCTGTTAACATGCAGTTCTGCTTTTCTATCTGCTTACCCCATAGTAGAGGGCATTCCCACTCCCCTCTACCTGTCCTCAAGGGCATGCACGCCAGCTTGTCAGATGCCCATCCTAAGATGTGGTAACTACACCTAGACAGAATATTTCGGATATGATTTAACACAGGCAGAGTACAATGGAACTGTCACCTCCCTTATTTTGGGAGTATGTAATGAGATGGCCTGAGATCACATTCAGTTTTGGGGCTACCCTGTCACATTTGTGGGCTCTTGTGAGTTTGCTGTCCATGAAAACTTTTGTGTTCTGGAAATTGTGAACCTAGTATGATGGCACACTGCATCTATTTCTTCATGGGAGTAGCATTCCCTTTTATTTATGTTACTGTGAATTATTCAGTTATTAAATATTACATAGTTATAAATACTTAAGCCAGGAGAGTCAGAGGAAATGCTTTCATTTCTAAATAAATATCTGTGCACACCAGAGAGAAATTTATATATGTGAAATGCAATAGGTATATACGTTAAGATGATTTCTAACTACCATCGTCATGAATAGTAAATGGATTTTTAGTTGTTTCTGTAGTAGTGAGAATAGACTACTTCTATCTGTACTTTCTCGTCCATTCTCTCTAACACATCTATGGCTGCTATAGACTAAGGCTGGGGAACAGGATTTTTGTTTGTATAGCATTAAAAAAAGACTCCTAGCTATTTGTGTTGCTGTTCAGTCATTTTGATTGTGGCTGACTCTTTGCTGACTGACCTTCACTACCTACATAGGCCTCTACCCTTACAATATTACCCTCAAGGTTTGAACTCCCCTTCAAAAGAGAATGAATGTGGGGTTGCTAGAGAGGCAATCTCATTTCCCAAGAGACCTGTATTATCTAAATGACTCATGGTAGTAACAGTAAGCAACTTCCAGATTTTTCATCATATCATGGCCTTGTCCCTTGGTTCTCATCCAGTTCTGAAGCCACATGCTCAAATCCTTTAAGAGGATAATGCTATACCAGGATTCCTTTTTCTTTCAAGAAATCTGAGTCCCAGGATCTTCTTTGCAAGAGGATGTTGATTTCAAGGCACATCTATCCCCCCTTTTCTCTCTAGAAAACTGGAATTCAGGAGCCCCCTTCTATATCTAAGAGACTAGTTCATGTGGCTCCATGTCCTCCTAGAGCCATGTGGTTAAGTGGGCCTACCCCAGCCTCTTTTAGCCACCTCTCAGGGCACATAGACAAGAACAAATGCAATTGTAACATGCCTCTGTCTCAGTTCTTGCCTTCCTGTGGCTACCATTAATGGCTCCCCTGAGAAGGTCAGGAAGAGTCACACGCCAGGGTTCAGTTCTACTCTTAACTTTGCATAGTTCTGTCTCTTTAACCTCTCTGTCCAAATCTCCTTTCTAACTATTCTTTCTCCCTCAATGTCTCCAGTAAAAAGGCATGACTTTGGCCCGCAATAAGAGGCAATCATTCATCCTCAATGAGACGGGAAAAGGTTGGCAAGCCCCTAGGCACAGATGCCCTCAGTCCTTTTAACGAAAGTTTTAATTGGCATATCCATAGCCTCCACAGGGAGATGCCTTCCCTATACCTTCATCAAGTTAATCATATTCTTCTGATCAGCTCTCTACCACTCAGCCCTTCCTTATGGTTCATCTACATTTTCATTTTGTTCTTTTTAATCAGGGGTATTTTATAGTGACAGTAGGAAATGATGACTATAGAGTGTTTAATATAGCTGTTCAAATTTTCTTATGCTAATTTACCATGGTAGACACTAAGCTGTATAAGCTTTGATCAATCAGTAAGAAAGTGGAAGAGAGTTTGAATAAAGGTTACCTCTCCTTTTTCAGACTTTATGCCATTAAATCTGACTTGGAAAGTTTAAATACAGGCAGGATATAGAGTCAGGACCTAAGTACGTTTGATTCAGGAAGGATTATAGTGTCAGGTCTCCAAAAGTGATCTGGAAAGCAGCAAAAGATTAAGGCAGAGGTCAGGAAGTGTGGTTTGGATAAGTGAGGTGAGGCCTGACCAGTTGCTTCTCTCATGCCTGCCCACAAGATTATCATGAAGACTCTGATATCATGCATCTCATTTGTTGTCATCAGTCTTTATAGCCAGTATTGCATAGAGAGGGAAGGTGGGGAATGGAAAGAATTGACTGTCATTCTAGATCTCTGACAAGGAGATATCTAAGAGACCATAATGAGAATAATTGTTATTCATCCTGCTTTTTGAAGAGGACCAATGATGTCTGGACTTGCCCATGAGTTGGATTTAAGTGAGGAAGAGTTGCACAACAGTTGTACCCTCACTCTCTCTTCCAGCGTCATCGAAGTCTACCGTAGGACGAAAGTCAAAGATGAGCGGTGATGACCCAGGATGCTGTGGATGACGTTGGTGTCTTTGATGTCTGACAAAGTTCAAAGTGCCCCACAATGCCACCTTCGTGGCCATTGAAACAAATTGTTCTCATCCACCCATTCTGCCAGAATAACTATAACATTGGTGGGAGATATATGGACCTGTAATTTCATTATTGTGAGCAAGATGGGAACTTCTTCCATTCTATGCAGATCAGGAATGCCTCAGTAAGCTGTAGTTTTAGAGAACTATCTATACCACTGAAAGATTAAGTGTCTTGTCCATGGTCACACAGCAAGTCTGTACCAGTAGTAGATCTTAAACTCAGTCTTCCAGAACAAGGCTACCCATTTGCCCATTAACTAACAATGCCTCTTTATTATAACAATAATAGTAAAATTGTACTCTTTGATCTAGTGACACTGGCCTCCTATCTGTTCCACAAACAAGACATTCTATCTCGACTCTGGCATTCTCTCTGGCCATCCCCCATGCCTGGAATGTTCTCCCTCCTCCACTCTGACTGTTGACTTCCCTGGCTTCTTTCAAGTTCCAACTAAAATACTGCTTTCTATAAGAAGACTTCTCAGTCCCTCTGAATTCCAGTGCCTTCCCTCCATTAAGTATTTCCTGTTTATCCTGTATATAGCTTGCTTTGTATACTTTTTTGCATATTGTCTCCCCTACCCCATTAGATTGTAGACTCCTTGAGGTCAGGGACTATCTATTGCCCCTTTTTGTATCCCCAGTGCTTACTTAGCACAGTGCCTGGAACACAGTAGGGGCTTAATAAATGTTTATTGAGTTAATAGCTAACATTTGTAGAATACTTTAAGGCTTATAACTTCCAGTTAAGTAAGATAGCAGCATGAGAGTTTGTAGAAGTTCCCAGCTTGCCAACCCAAAAGGTAGCAAATATCTGAAAGAGACCCTAGATGGAGAAAGGGTAAGGAAAACCGCAGAAAAGCACAAGAAAACTCCTCCAGTCCAGAATCTCAAAAAAAGAATGCTAGGAGTAGCAGAGTCCAGAAGAAGAGGAACTCTTAGGAAGTCAGCTCAAGTCTGACGTTTGTGAGTAGTGGGAGAAATAAATGATCCCAGGCCTGGCCTGTCAGAAAAGCAGCAAGGGACAGATCCTGCCACCATGGGTTACTGTGCAAGGAGTCAGGACCCATATGGGAACTCTTCAGAGCACTAGGGGCCACAGCAGGAGACAAGGTCAACTCAGTGCCTGAGCACCCACACTAGTGAGCCTTGCAAGAGGCCTGAATCCAGGGTGATTGCAAGCCTCTGACTGGGTCTTATCAAGACCATAGCAGGAGACAGAGCTAACTCCTGATTAGGGAGTTTGCAAGGAGAAAAAGGAAGAGATAGGTTAAGGTCTGCAGTGCATCATCACAAGACTGAGCCAGAAAACAGGACTGAAGAAGAGAATGGAGCTTAGTCCTAGCCAACCCAGCTTATAGTAACAGTAGAAGTGGCATCCAGACTATAAAGGGGACAGGACCAAATAGGCCCTGCCCAGCCGATCAAGGAGTTCTAGAGGGAATGGAACCTGGCCCTACAAAAAGTCTCAGTCTAAAAACTCAGAGAAGAAAAAAAATTAGTAAATAAAAGAAAAAACTGAACACAATGAAAAAATACTATAAGTTAAGAGAACCCCAAGAGGTAAGTCCAGAAGAAGTGAATAACTTCACAGCAAGTAGGGACAGATGCTCGGAGAAAAAAAAAATGGCCACAGCAATAATTGGATGAAATGAAGCAAGAAATAAAGAGTAAAATTAAAAGTGAAATTAGAGCTCATGAGGGGAAAATGGAAATGGAATAAATAAAGGATTGAAGATTTAAAACCTTACCCAAGTAGTAGACACCATGAAAGAATAGAATGAAGCAATCAGAACGCAGTGACTACATGAGACAACAAAAATATTAGAACAAAGTTAAAAGATTTTAAAAGTAGAAGAAAATGCAAGCTATCTTCTATCAAAAACAGCCATTCTAGAACACAATTTGAGGAGACATAATTTAACAGTCATTGACATCCTGAAATGCATGACCAAATGAAACTGGGTACCATATTTCAAGAAACCAAAAGATAATTTCCCAAATCTTTTAGAACAAAAGGGACAAGTAAAAATAGAAAGAAGGTATTAGTAATCTCATGAAAGTAACCCCAAACTGAAAGAAAACACCCAGGAATGTCATAGCTAAAATCCAGAGCTTCCAAGTCAAAGAAAAAAATATTTCAAGCAGCCAGAAAGAGTTCAAGTACCAAGGGAGCACAGAGAGGATCACAAAAGGCTATGTTGCAATTAGTACACAGGAGAGATAATCTGGGAATATGACATTCCAAAAGACTAAAAGACAGAGGCTTACAATAAAGAATATGACCTGAAAACTGAATGTAATTCTATAGACGGAAAATAAACAACATAGTAGATAACTTTCCGTCCTTTATAATGAAAAGACCAGAGTTGAGTAGAAATCTTGACGTGTTAACACAGAAAACAAGTACACTTCGGAAATTTCAGACACCTAAATGACGATATGGTGCTTACATTTTAATAGGTGGAGAAGTTCCAAATGTCCCTTCAGAATCATACTGTTCTCAAGGGTCACAGAAGGAGTTAAGTAAGACTGAGTGTGGTTTTGTTCTATTTTATTGGTTTTAAGAGAGGAAAGAAATGAGAGGGAAAAACATACACTAAGGAAGAAATGAGGAGAAAAGGGGAGGTACTTACAATTTTGTATGATTGGTATGCACTACAAGACTGTACAGAAATGGAGAAAGGTGTGCAAGGACCAGGAATCTTATGAAATGTACTTTTATTTGGACACACGCACAATATTTTTTGTGTAGAAATGCATGAAATGCAACAGAAAAATGAGCAGGACTGATAAAGGGGAGAATGTCCAAGTCAGGGAGATAATAGTCACAATCAAAACAAACTTTAGCTTCAGAAGGTGGATCATAAAGCAGAGATTAAATGCAAAAACTGGAAATTGCTATCTGGGATCAGTGAGGGGAAGAGGAAGAATAACTAATCATAGACTAATAGTGTTAAACAGATTTCTTCTCTTTTTCGATTCCCTTCTAATTTTCAAAGAGGAGGATGGGGAAAAGAAAGGAAAAAAAATAAGAAGGTGTTATGGAAGGAAATTCACAATTAACAATCATAACCATGAGAATGAATAGGATGAACTTGTGCATAAAACAAAAGAGTCTAATGGGATTGTTTAGAAAGCAAAATCCAACAATATGTTGCTTGTAGGAAAAACACATAAAGTATAAATATTCATGAATCGTTCAAGTGAGTGGGTAGAACAGACTTTATCATGCCTCAAGTGAATAAAAAAGGGTGGCAATCATGATCTCAAATAAGGATATAGTAAAAACAGAACAAGGTTAAAAAGTTTTAAGCAGAGAAACTACATTATGCTCATCAATGTATCAGAAATAATGAAGTGATATCAATATTTACATGCACTGAATGTCACAGCATCCGAATACCTAATGTAAAATTCAGCCAAATTATGGAAAAAATAGATAGCAAAATCATAATAGTTGCAGACCGATATGTGCCTCATTCAGATCTAAGCAAATCTAATGAAGAGATAAACAAAGAAATTAAGGCCCTGAATAGAATTTTAGAAAAAGTAGGCAGGATAGTTCGCTGGAGATTACTGAAAAAGCACTGGCTTTGTGTTTAGATGATGTGGGTTTAAATCCTACCTCTGATGCATACTATCTCTGTGACATTAGGCAAATTGCTTAATCTCCCTGGGACTATTTTCTGACCTATAAAATGAGGGTATTGTATTAGCTGGTTTCAAAGGTCCCTTTCAGTTCTAGACCTATAATCCTATGAATGGGAATAGAAAAGAATATGCTTATTTCCAAGTGAGGTGTGGAACTTTTACAAAAATTGTCCATATGCTAGGGCACAAAATCAAACAGATACAGGAATATTAAACATTTCCTCTACTGACCACAGTGCAACCAAAACTATAATCCATAAAGGTCATTTGAAGGAAGGATTAAAACTTAAATGGACACTAAATAATTTAACCCTAAAAAGATTTGTGGGTCAAAGAACAAATCATAGAAAAAAATAAATAATTTTGTCCAAAAAATGATGGCAACGAGAAAATATACCAAAACTTTTGGAAGAAAGTTGAAGCAGTCCTTAGAGGAAAAATTATACCTCCAAACACTTTCATCAGCAAAGAAGAAAAAGAACAGATCAGTGAATTGGGCATATAACTAAAAAAAATACAAACAAAAAAACACCTAGAAAAGCAAGAAATAAAAAAATTCCAATAAAACTCAGAAATACTGAAAACCAAAAAAGAAATTAACTAAATTTTTAAAAAAATGAATTCATAAAACTAAGGACTGGTTAAAAAAGAAACTAGTAAAGTAGAATCTGCAAAACTAGTAAAAGAAAATTAATCTAGAGGCTGGTTTTAAAAAAAACTAGTTAAGTAGAATCTAATTTCTTTAAAGAAGAGAAAAACTAATCTGCCAATATAAAAAATAAAATATAGAATCCACAACACATGAGTAAATAAAATAAATTCTTAAAAATTATTTTGTCCAATTCTATAGCAACAAAACTGATAATTTGAATGAAATGGATAAATGCTTTAAAAATATGAAATACTCAGATTAAGAAAACAAGAATGAGAGAATCAAATAATGACTCTCAGAAAAAAAAATAAACAAGCCATAAAGGAATCCCAAAGAAAGAGCCCTGAACCAGATAGGTTTCTAAGTGGCTTCTATCAAACATGTAAAGAACAAGCAATCCTAATTTTATGAAAATTATGTGGAAAAATCAGAAAAGAATGGATCTAAATTCACTTTATGAGATAAGTATGGTTCTAATACTTAAACTAGGGAGAGATGAAATAGAGAAAGAAAACTATAGATCAAAACTTCCTAATGACTATTGATGCAAAAATATTAAATACAGCAAGATGTATTGTAAATGTACAAATGTACTAAATGTAACGTGATCAGATTATATTGTATTGTATTGTATTCTAGGAATGACCTGAGGGAGGGGGCAGAGAGGATTAATTAATAACAGGAAAACCATAAAAATAATATACTGTATTAATAACAAAACAATAAAAATCATGATTCTATCAGTAGGTGTAGAAAAAAAGTTTTTGATATCCTTTTTTTGTCAAAAGCATAGAAACATTCTTCAGTGTTGTAAATAACAGATAAGGATAAGGACTGGGCCTGTAAACTCATTGATATTGTAATCTCCCAGGTGAGAAAATTACCTCTACCAATTCAAGATGACACTTTCTCTGCAATTTATAGTCTTAGAGAGTTGCCTAGAACACTTAGAAATTAAGTGACTGACCTCGAATCACAGATCCAGTATGTGGTAGAGTCAGTGCTTACATCCAGATCTATAAGGCAGCTTTCTATCCCAGTATGCTATGCTATGCTACCTCTGCAATAAATATTACTTGTTAATAACCAGTAGCTAGCATTAGCTGCAAAGGGGAGACACTATGGGCCTTTCTAATAAAATCAGAGATAAAGCAGGGTGTCCACTGCCACCACTGTTGTCTGGTATAGTTCTAGAAGTGCTACCTATATAAAAATAAGACAAGAAAATAAATTACTGGAATAAACATAAGCAAAAAAGGAAACAGAATAGCTACATTTTGCAGATGATACGATAAGTTTACTTAGAGAACCCTGAAGATTCAACTACAAAAATACAAATAATTAATAGTTTCAATAAAGCATTAGGATCTAAAGTAACCCTCCCAAAAAAGCATTAGTTTTTCTATATAATATCCACAAATCCCAACAAGAACAGATAGAAAAAGAAATTCCTTTCAAAATAACTACAGATTGTATAAAAGTATCTTTCACTCCATTTATCAGGACACACATAGGAATAGTATGAGTAGAACTACAAAACATAAAGACTGGCAAAAATTAAAAAATTATAATTAAATTGAAGAGTTCATAGTTGGACCCTGCTAATATAATAAAAATTATAATAGCACATAAAGTAATGGACAGATTCAGTACCATACCAATCGTACTAATAAAAAATTACTTTGTAAAACTACAAAAAATAATATAATTTGTCTGGAAGAACAAAAGGTCAAGAATCACAAGGAAAATAATTTTTTAAAGTGGGAAAGCAGAGGGACTACTAGTACAAGATCTCAAACAATACTAAAAATAATATGTATCACAACTATTTGGTACTGGTTAAGGAAACAGAAAAGTTGATCATGGAACAAGCAATTAAGAACAGAAGCAATTAAACATTGGCATAGGACTCAATAAACCAAAGGACTTTAACTACTGGGTTAAAGAATCACTATTTGACAAAAATTGCTAGGAAAGCTGGGAAGCAATCTGGGACAAATTAGATTGAGACCAACATTGCCCATCATACACCACAATGAGATCCAAATTGAAAGCTAAATATAAAAGGTTATATCATAAACAAATTGGAAGATAAGGGAAGAATATACATTTCATAACAATAAAAAGTGTTCTTGACCAAACAAGGCATAAAAAGGGCCACAGTAGATGAAATGGTCAATTTCGATTGCATAAAATTGAAGAGTTTTTACCCATGCAAATATAAGGAAATTGTAATTAGAAAGGAAAAAGGAAGAAAATACCCATTGTAGAAAATTTCTGTGATAAAGGACTAATTACCAAGCTGGCTAGCAAATTGATACAAATATATGAAAATAAAAGCCACTACCAAATAGACACGGCCAAAGAATATGAACAGGTAGTTCTCAAAAGAAGAAAAGTAAGTTATCAACAACATAGGAAAATACTCCAAATTACAAACAATAATAATAAGAGAAAACTGTCAAAGATGACTGAAAAGGAAAATGACAGCTGTTGGAGAGGGCCTATGGGAGGACCAGCACTATTGGCTGAGCTATGATTTGATCCAGTCATTCTGAGAAACAATTTGAAACTATGCCCATAATGTAACTAACTGTATCTACCTTTGGACTCCGTGATACCACCATTGAGCAAATACCAAAAAGAACAGAAACAGAGGGAAAGGACCCACATGTACAAAATATTTATAGCAGCACTTTTTGTTATAGAAAAGAACTGGAAATTTAGGGAGGGACCATCAACTGGGGAACAGCTGAATACATTATGGCATATGAATGTACTGGGATACTGTTTTGTTGTAAGAAATGCTGAAAGATATGGTTTCAGAGAAACCTGGGAAAACTTGTATGAACTGATTCAAAGTGAAGTAGGCAGTAGCAGAACAATTTATTCGATGAGTACAACAATGTAAAGGAAAATAAGTGAGAAAAACTCTGACTAATCCAATGACCAATCAAATGAAGAAGACTGATGAAGAATCGTGCTTAGCATGTCTTTGCAGTGAGGGAGCAGACCAGAGAGTCTGTAGAATGAGAGGCGCATTTTCAGAGGTGACCAATATAGAGATTTATTTGGTATAACTTCATTGCTGCAAGTGAAGTCTTTTATTTTAGAGGTGATCAGTGATAGGGATACCAAAACAACAAAAATGAAACGTTTAAAAAATACACACAAGAGAGGAGAAGGAAGTTCAGAAGGGCACATAGGCAAGGAGATCAATGTTGGAACTACTCTTTCAAATCTAATATATACTTTAAAGGAAAGCTATGGATAAGAGAGATTGATACACAATCTCCCATGGGAGATAGGAAAACAGAGCTCTATTTGACTAAAAGAGTAGCTAGAGGGTACAGCAGAAAGCACTCATCTTCATGAGTTGGAATCTGAACTCAGATACTTCCTAGCTGTGTGACCCTGGGCAAGTCACTTAGCTCTGTTAGCCTCAGTTTCCTCATCTATAAAATGAGCTGGAGAAGGAAATGGCAAACCACTCCAGTAAGAAAACCCCAAAATGGGGCCATGAAGAGTCATATACAATTGAAACAACTCAACAACAAAAAAATCAGTAGTGACTTGGAGCATTTTCCAGGGCAGCTAGGTGGTGTAGTGGATAGAGTGCTGGGCCTGGAGTCAGGAAGACTCATCTTTGTGAGTTCAAATCCTGCCTCAGACACTTATTAGCTATGTGATCCTGGAGAAATCATTTAACTCTTTTTACCTCAGTTTCCTTATCTGTAAAATGAGCTCGAGAAGGAAATGGCAAACCACTTTGATGGAGTCACAAAGAGTCACACATGACTGAAAAATGACTGAACTGATGGGCTGCCTTGAAGAGTATCATGAATCATGTTACTCAGGCATTTCACCTTCTGCCATAGAGAATGCACTTTAATGTTACCTGAGAACCACAGAACCTTAGTTCATTTAGCCACACATCTTACTTTTATAAGAAAAGAAACTGAGGGTAGAGAAGGGAAAGTCATATAGCAAGTAAATAACAGAACTGAGTCTGGAACCATAATCTTCCCACCTGTCGCCTAAAACATGTTTGTTTCTCTTGCCCTTTCTTTCTCTTTGAAAGTCTCTTTCCTGAGAACTAAGAGTTAAAGAAGAAGGGAAGGAAGGCAATGGGGCAATCAGGAGAGGCCTTCCATTCACAGTTTCACACTCTTCTCTTGCTCCTCCTTCCCCTTCTCTCTCACCCATGGGAGAAAGGAGACCTTCCTTGTTCTGGGCTTCTCTTTGCCCTAAATTCAGCTCTGGCCACCAGGATTCGGAAGCATGTGGGTGGAGTGGCCTGGAGGGACAACAGCCTACAAGAACAAGGGAAAATGGTCTCAGACCACACCTCTCCAGTGGGCACGCTCTTTTTTAGCTTTGTGCTAGCACTGCAGAAGAGAGCCCAAAATAGACTTTGTGGCTTCCTCTAGCAACTTCCACCAGACCTGGCACTAGAGAACTCTTTGAAGTGAGTTAACTACTAAGCATATTTTTCTCATGCCCTGTTGGGCACACTCCAAACTCAGGAGCCAGGAAGCTCCTATCCTAGCCACTACCAAAATGGTCAGAATTAGAGGTGAGATAAGGGTTTCCCCTGGGCAGTGTCCTGGTAGATGTTATCTTGTCTGCCTCCAGCCTTGCTTTAATACTTCAGAGGCTTCTCCAGTGTAATGGTGGGAGAGGTTGCTCAGCTATCACTGTAGAACCAGTAGCTGTTCACCTTTTGTGCTTCCTCTTCCCAGAGAGCGTCAAGTCCATTGCCCTCAGAAGGGGCACTGGTTTCATTATTGGAACAACATATTAAAGATGGTGTGGGCCTTCCAAACTTCAGCAAAAGCATCTGCTCTTTAAGAAAAGACCTAGTTGGACCCAGCTTGATGCACAAGCACAATATATTTCCCACAGTATTCCTCTTATTGTAGAATAGAGCTTATATACTCCAAGACTTACATGCATGTTGTGTCCTTTCATTCACGGTCTTCCTTTCTGGAATGTCCTCCTCTGCCCTCTCTTCTATCCATTTTTCACTGCTCAAATCAAGTGCCCCCCCATGAAGACTTCCTTAATTTATCTTACCCTGTCAAAACACCTATAGCATTTAAAGTATGTGCCACATATTTATTTACTCTCATAGGGTTCATTTATTATACCATGTATATAAGTCTTCTCAACTTGAAGATAAAGAAAGGTGTCATGTTTTTTTTTTTTCAGAATGCATCATATTATCTAACATGTATGTATCTGGGCACATGGCCCATTAGAATGTAAGCTTCTGAAGAGCAGGAAAGGTTTCATTTTTATGATTGTATCTCCAGCGCCTAGAATACTGAGTGGCACATTATAACTATTTAGAGATTGATTGATTGATTGATTGATTGGGACAAGGTGCCCCATGAATATTTATTGGCCCTAGCCATAAGAGATATAATCTTGTCATCATATGATTGATTGATAATATCTCAGGGCCCTTTACACTCACTCTGTATATAACCCAAGGAACTCACAAAATGACACAATAAAAAATCAAGGTATATATTTTGGAAGACTGAGCTGAAGACCCCATGCTGAATGTATTTAGTCACTTAGTCATAAAATCCAAGAAAACCAAATATTAGGCATTGCAGAGTGGAGTTCCACTAAGAGTCTACCATACTAAAAGGCTGGCCCCGAAAAGATTTATTTTTACACAGGTTCTTGGAAATTAATTCTCTAAGCCTAAATCCACTAAAAATCCTATAGAGAAAACTACATTTACTAACACTGGCCCAGGGATTCCCTTCTAAGTGTACTTATATCACAAGGTTACAGTATTTCAGAACAATAAAATATACTTATTACATTGTAGGGTTACACAGAAGAGTAAAAATATACTGTTCAATGCAAATAATTAATACAGATTGTGTGTGTTGTTTTGAACCTCTTAACTAAGAATGATCAAAATATAATAAAATGTTTGCTTCATTTTTTCTAGATTTTCTGAAGCAAAGGCCTTAGGAGAAAGTATAAATGAAGTAAGAAGTAAAATTGGTAAGAATATTGTTCTATTCTGTTAAGCTATTTTTCATGATGAAAATCAAGCCATGATATACTCCAAAACAAACATGGCCTTAGATTTTTGACTACTCTTGCTGAAGTAGGGAGCTTTACAAAGACTTTTCCAACACTATGAATATTATATACCTGTCCCAGCAACCATTGGTTTTCAGACTGCAAATGCTTCAGCAATCTTATTTCTTATGTCCTAGTACCTTCACTCTAAGTTGTATGTGGTAAAAAGCTAATTTTCAATTGTCTGCATTATAGCGTTTGCATGAGATGCATTTGCTTTTTTTTCCCCAGTATTTTTCAACAGGAGCTTCATTGCTCATAAGTTTAACCTTACAATCCAAAAATTGTTTTTATTAAATATTTTCAAGTGCTTTGCAAGCATTTTTACAGTGTCCCAGAGCTGCTCCATTCTGCTGCCCATGGCAGGTTTTCAGGTGCTTTGGCACATGAAGGTGGCATTGCTCTGGGCCATCCAGTAGCTCAGTGGTAGAATCAGACCCAGAAGAAAACATTCCTAACTGGCTGATAACAAAAATTGCTGACTCAGAACTCTTCACCCTTGGGCTAAATGTCATTAGAAAACTGAATAGAGTGAGTCTAAAGGCAACCCTGATAAAAGTATGCCCTCATGTCTTTGTTTTTTCAAAAAGGAAAATGCTATCTTTCATACAGAGTGAATGAATACAACAAAGACATTCATAGACAGACTTGCAAAAAGGAAACTTTTTCTCCCCATCACCTGCTACCTATGTTATCCATATGCTCCGGACTAGTCATAGGGGTACACTATGGATTTAACAGCTTTTAAGGAAAAGGAGAACTAGACACAAACAAGGTGATTCTGTGCTTTAGATTTTCCGGTGGAACAAAAGCCCTACGAAGCTATACAGTTGTCTTGCTATAACATTGCTAGGAAGCCTCAAGAACACATTGAATTAATTTTGTTCTGGGAAGCATGAAATCCACATTCTTTTTCTTGACTCTCAGGCATCAAAGCCCCCAGATATGAATGAGCCACATGATGGCAACTAAACTCCTTCAAGTCTGACATCCCACTCAACAGTCTCCAGGCCCCAAGGTAGTCAGACAAATGCTATGTGAAAAAAGCATTCCATTCCTGAGAACCTAGGAGAGATCCAGACCAGCAAAAGCTATTGTAGGGGTGCAAGTGTGTGGGTATGTGGGATGGATGTCAAGGAGAGGCAAGCCGAACTTTTGTTGGACGAGGTCCTAGGTGTTAAGCTATATTGTGGCTCCTTCAGGAGGAAAGGAGTCCTTTGAAGGGCTGGTTTGGTGCAGAGGGCTGACATTAGTATAGTGCAAAAATAAACCTCTTAACTTCTCTGAGTCTTATGAGGGTATATAGGAATTTCATGTGTACCCAGAGCTTCTATGATGGCTCCAACTGGTCCAGAACCATCCTAGCTTATAGGAGAGGAAATGGCCTCTATCAAGACAAATACAAAAGAGATGGAATAATATCTGGTCATCTTCCCTCACAGAGTTGTTGGAGATAAAACTAAAATGATGTATGTGAAATTGCAAAGTATTATACCCAATACCAATATAGGACATTATTAATAAAAATAGATCAAGATTTGGTTCTTTGAGGACTAATGATGGAGCATACTATCCACCTCCAGAGAAAGAACTGATATTATTGGAATACAGACTGAAGCATGCATGCTATTTTCCACTTGCTTTCATTCTTTTTCTTTTATTTGAGTCTTTTTTTTACAAAATGACTAATATGAAAATGCTTGACATGATTGCACATGTATAACCTGTATCTGACTGCTTACCATCTCAGGGAAGAGGGAGGGGAAAGAAGATGGGAGGGATAGAATTTGAAACTCAAAACTTTTTAAAATGTTAAATAAAATTGTTTTAACATGGAATGGTGGAGGGAATGAAATATATTAAAAGAAAAAAAAAACAGATTTGGTTTTTTGAGCAGTCCAATAGTCTGTAAACCAGAAAAGGCTGCTTCTAATTTGCCAATTGTGTTATTTAATGAAATATATTATTATATAAGGCCAGTTAAGTTGCGGGGGAGGGGGTTCTGAGTACAGTGGCTGAATGACACATTCCCCAGAATTCAGGAACATGCTCTACTTTGCTAGTTCACAAAAGGGAAGATTCTCCAGAATGTAGACAAATGCTGTAATTAGTTTTGGTAATGTGATAACTTAAGAGTTGAATTAATGTTGAGTTTAATGGTATGCTACACAAACAGAGGATAACCATTGATTTCAGTAGATGGAGTGTTGCGCTAATGAAGCCAAGACCACTGTGTGTTTCCTTCTGTTCCCAGTCATTCCAGTGTTGGCCACCCATGTGATAGATTTGTGCTATGAGTCAGAAAAGGGTCCAGGCAAACTAGTGTAGATAAATTAGTGTCATCCCATCTCCACTTCTAGGGGGAAAAACAGTAAAATTGTTTTACCTGCAGCCTACCTCTTAAAGATACTTTATGTATTAAGACAACATTTATCATTAAATATACATAAAAGGGGACATGTATATGTAGAATTCCAGGGAATCACTCAAAAAGTTTGGTTTCCAAAGGTATTTATGCCATTTCTGGGTATATTTTTCTTAAGGAAAAATTAAGTCAAGTGGTGTTTGCTGTCCCCAAAGAGTCATCTTTTCCCTTTAGTAGATCCAGAATCATTTAATCCTGTAAGGAACTGAGAGGAAGGGTTCAGTGACCATATGGGAGGAGTTACAGACCCATTGGCAGGATTGCTCTAATGTGTATCTTTATTCATGGAGACAGTTTTAGGGAGGTAAGATTGCTGCGCGTGGGATGGTGACTCAGCTCCGG
The DNA here is from genome assembly GCF_011100635.1 of Trichosurus vulpecula. Classification (NCBI taxonomy): domain Eukaryota; kingdom Metazoa; phylum Chordata; class Mammalia; order Diprotodontia; family Phalangeridae; genus Trichosurus; species Trichosurus vulpecula. The sequence goes on from NC_050579.1 coordinate 249,241,185, forward strand.
TCTGGGATGGGGACACATCCTGTCTCTGAGTCCTGCAGAGAGCAGGAAGAATGCCAAGGAGTTTACAGTGGAAGCAGGCTTGTGGAGGTTTCCAGTGTTAGTGACATTGTCAAAGGAATTGGCATTGTCAAAGGAAGTTAAATCTGTTTTTCTTAACCATGTCAAGAGTATACCAAATCAACCAAACATATTTAGGATTCAAGTTGCTAACACAACTTTAGCTCAGTTGATTTTTTTCCCTTGACATTGCTATCTAGATTTGTTGCCTTTTTAGATTCATTCCCAGGCACCATGAGGGGTATTTGAGTTGTGGATAAAACTGGCCTGTGTAGCTGTAGAGTAGTCACACAGATAACTGTGTCTTATGTGATGCAAACTGTGTTTTGTGCATATTCATACATGTGCCTTCTAGTAATAATCTAAGTTAAGAGGGCCAGAGAAGCTAATATGGCAAAGGAAAGGGAGAGGAATAGGTTTTATGAGCAGTCTACATTTGGGGATGTTGGGGCAGAACAAGCTACCCCATTTGGTTTCACTGACACAGGTTCTAGCATTGGTGTTTCTACCAGTGGCAGTAACCTCTTTGGTAACAATTAGGCAAGGCTGTTAGGTAGCAATATCGTCAAGTCTTAGAATTAGAAACATCATTGAAGGCCATCTAGTCTAGGCCATACTTGAACAGGAATCCTTTTATGGCATATCCCAAAATGGTCATCTAGCTTTTGTTTAAAGCTCTTGTATGTGTTATAGCTCACTCCCTGTCAATGTAGCTCATTCCTCTTTGGGATAGCTCACAGTTCTTTACATTAAGCCTAAATCTGCATCTTTGGAACTCTTAGTCATTGCTCCTAATTCTGTCCTTTGGGGACAAATAAAATAAGTCTAATCCCTCTTTCACATGACAGCCCTGCCAATATTTTAAAATTGTTATCATGGCCCTCTTCTTGAGCATTCTCTTCACCAGTCTAAACATCCCCAGTTCCTCTGATCAACACTTGTCTGGTATGATCTCAAAGCCTTGCACCTTCCTGGTGGCCCTCTTTTGGATGAGTGAGAGCAGCTAGTAATTAAGAGGAAAGTAATAAAACCAAGCAAGACTTCCTAAGGGGTAAGTTGTCTCTGACTTTGATTCTAAATTCCAAAGAGGGAAATAATCCAACCCAAAACATTAAAACAAAAAAACTTTTTTTCTTTTATTTTTCTCTGGAACATTTGGGATTTGGAAAAATACCTGCCCAAAACTGGGCCTTCATCAGTAAGGTTTACTGATGTGTCAAATGGATACATGTTTGTGTATTTTTCCTTAGTGAGCTTAAACCTCCTTTAAAATTAACTTTCCTTCATATTCTTTGCAAGTTTGCTCTTGTTCAATGTCATGTCATAGTGATGATGACCAGAAGCCATCTGAATACTTTGGCAAGGCATACAAACCTAGTTACAAACCCATATTCATCTCTCCACTTAAAAGAGAATATAGGAGAGGATTCTGGGAAGACAGCAGAGTAGGAAAGAAAATTCCAAGCTCTCCAGACTTCCCTCACACACAAGACAAAATAGTGCCTCAGGGCAAACATAGAGAGGTAAAAATAAACAAGAGTTGGAGCAGAACAGTGGTCCTCCTGAGACTACTGGAGAAGATCTAAAGAAAAATCCCAGATCCAAGGTTTAGTCCCTGTGAAGTGTAAATACCTCCAGGCTAGCTCAGCTGAAACAGCAAGTGGCGAACCCTGAGGCTAGTTGGGTTGGGAGGTAGCCTCTGCCTCAGCCGCTGGAATTTTCACCTCCCAGATGGTGTTGGGAGTTGGGCATCTGAGTTGGGAAGATTGAGGGAACCTCTGCTGAAAAGGGACACCAGGCCCAGCTGTGTTGCTGAGTTGCGGCCTTGGGAGAGAAGGAACCTGCACACATCCAGTCATGCAGAAGCAGTGGGGAGGGGGCGCTGCTGGTTGTGGGCACTTACTGGAGGTGGCATTCTTGGTTTCTGTTCCAGGCCAGAGGGGAGAACTGAAGGATGACCTGGGACCAGAGGCACCATCTCCCATGGCCCAGGACCTGAGGTGATTACAATAATAAGCTGCTACAGATTTAAAGAAAAAGGCAGGCAAAGGAGAAAGAACCCAACTATAGAAATGGGAATAGAGAAGACTGGGGTTCATCTTCAGAGGAGAATACTGAAGCAAAAAAAGCCTCTCCTACCCCAAAGAGTAATGTCAAATGGTTACCTGCCCAAGAAGAATCATAGAAGAACTTTAAAAGACTCTAAAAATCAAAGGAGACAGATTGAGGGGAAAAAATTTTAAAAATAAAAACAATCCAAAAAACAAAAAAACAAGATTATGAAGAGAAAGTCAACCAACTGGAAAAGTAGATCTAGAATCTTAAGGAAGAAAATGACTCCTTGAGAGTTAGAATTGGGCAAGGGGAAGCCAACAAAGTTATAAGAGACCAAGAAATAATAAAACAAAATATGAGGAATGAAAAAATAGAAGAGAATGTGAAACATTTCATAAGAAAAACAATTGATCTGGAGAACAGATCAGGAAGAGAAAACATGAGAATAATTGGAATACCTGAAAGCTATGATCAAAAAAAAGAACCTTGATACAATAATACAAGAAATAATTAAAGAAAATTGTCCCGTAGTGTTAGAATAAGAGGGGAAAGTAGAAATAGAAAAAAAAATCTACCTATCACCACCTGAAAGAGATCCCAGGAGGAAAATCTACAAGAATATCATAGTCAAATCCCAAAACTCTCAGCTCAAGGAGAAAATACTGCAAGCAACAAGTGAAAGTGAAGGTAATGAGAAAGGGAAGTCCAGGTGACTGACTTTCAGGCAGGGTGGAATGGGGTATCTATGCCTTGGTGGGGTCAGCATGAGTCAAGGATCTTAGATTGAAAAAATGACTTTCACTTCACCTTAGATGAGTTCCTACCTCCTATTCTTCTAACTCCTATGATTTCACACCACCTAGGGGGAAACCCTTCTCCCCTCTACCTGAACTTTCACTGCAGTCTGGCTCCTTTTCCCTACCTTCTGTCATGCCCTTCAGTACTTGCACTGTGTTGTTAAAAAAAACTCCCCACCATCCTTAATCGCTTCTTTTCATGCTCCTCCATATTTTTGTATGTTGGTAATCAAAATGGGCTCCTTGGCACTTAGTTCAACAAGTGCCCTTGAAAAGTTTGGCCTTTGTTTGCTTTGAGTAATTTGGTGTATTTCATTGAGTCTTACTAGGTGCTAAGCCCCAGGCCCAAACCCCTATTAGGTGTAAAACCTTAGTGGGTGTGGATTGGCAACTAAGGTGGGGCCCAAGGTGGGGCTAACTCCAGGAAGGGCCTAGTTTACATGTCTGGGAGAGCAGAGGCTTTTAGACCACGTGGGTTTAAGTCCGCCTCTTTGTGACGATTCTAGGTCACGTGGGTGAGTCACATGTGTGACTCATCCCTGACGCTGAAAAAGATATAAAAACCAGGGGTTGGCTGTCTGTTCTTTGGAGCTCTCTGTCGCAGCAGGGGTGGCAAGCGTGACTCTGGGCCGGCCCTTGTTCTGAACTCCTGCACTGAACCTAGATGTTGGTAACTATGAATCTGTATTGGGTCTGTCTGTTGATGTTTGTACTTTGTTTGTAATTTGCTCTGAAGTTCAGGATGCTGGCTTTTTCCCCTGAACTAAGTGAATGCTGTCTGTATGCTGAATTAAAGTAAGCTTGTCAACCCCTTCAACCTCGCTTTCCTTAGTTAAGCAGAACAAAAGAACCTGTGCTGTTGGCAGCTTTCCAGGTGCTGGCTGTGGGTGGATCTTACACCCCCACAGAAGCTGCTAGCCAGATTGTTGAAACATCTGGTAATAAGTGAAGGTTGACTTTTCCCTGAAGGTATTCTATCTTTTGTCACTCCCTCCAGTAATGGCCACTTCTTGCTTCATATGCCTATCACATGGAGGTAGCCAAAGAAGTCAGCATACTTCCTTGCTCAATGCTGCTGTTTCTAGAACCTCTTTTTGCCATTTGACTGCTCATCATTTTCTCCTTCTTTGAAGTTCATCCCATCTGATCATTGACTTAATAACTTTTCAATTATGTAAAATGTTATTACATACAGAGGACACAAAACAATTGCTTTTCATCTTTACACAGAAGCAAAATTTAAGAAATTAGTTTAAAATATGTTAAGGAAATTGTTGATCCCCACCAAAATAGTCTTTTACAAAATTTGATCCACCTCTGACACTAGCTCCCAAGAGACAATTTAGAGATTGCCTCTCTGGGAAGCTACCATTTATCTGGGATGGTTTAGGTCTCCATCTTGAAATAAAGGAGGGAGGGGCTGGCATGCTAAGATACCTCTGGTTTCTCTTCCTGTACTACATCTGTTTACGTTGTCATTTGCTTTACAGAAAGTTGGGTGACACTGACACCGTAGGACTTTGACCAACATATATATGGTTACTATCATGACCCCATGCAGATAGTTTTATGAATTTATGGAATTAACAAAATATTTTGGTGTCACTGGGTGGAGATCAGATAAAACCATGACTGGATGAGAGTTGGAGGATCTTAAGAGCCATGAGGAGAATGTTAATTGGTCAGAGGGTAGTCATCTACAAAAGCCTTGAAACTAGGAGCTTGAAACTCAGGGTAGCTACTCAAAGCTACTTAATGTCAAAGCAGATCCAAAAAGACCTGGGAAATCATATATTGTTAGACCTAGAAGAAGAGACTTTAGAGAGTATCTAGTCCAACCACCTCATGAGGAATGAGGAAAATGAGACCCATAGAAACTGCATGACTTTGTTCAATATCCCACAGTTGGTTAGTGCCCAAGCTGCGACTGAAATTCAGATCTCCTGACTTGAAGTTCCTTATTTGTTCCACTATACCCCACTCAAGGTCCACTTGATGCCAGGCAGAATTGAGGTAAAGACAGAAGCACTAAGTGAGGACTCAGGTGACTATAGAGAGACTGTGATGAGAAGCTAGACAGTGGTCCCAAAGACTGTCAGTCAATAAAAAGAAGAGTGACATCAGAGACCAGTGCTAAAGGAAGGCATTGACAGGGCTGGGCATTTCCTGAGTTAGGACTGTTAAAAATCAGGCTGCAGGCATTAACTGTGACAAACTAGTTTTAAGTCATGATATCTTATGCCTTTAACTCATTTCCACATGTTGGTTTGTCCCACCACAAGAAAGAAAGAAAGAAAGAAAGAAAGAAAGAAAGAAAGAAAGAAAGAGAAAGAAAGAAAGAAAAAAGGAAAGAAAGAAGGAAGGAAAAGAAAGAAAGAAGGAAAGAAAGAAAGGAAGGAAGGGAAGGAAGGAAGGGAAGGAAGGAAGAAAGAAAAGAAAGAAGAAAGGAAAATTGTAAATATAATTTGAGGAAATCATCTGTTTGAGAATTGCCCTGAGTCTAGTTGACCACTTGGGTTGGCTTTCTAATGTTGGTGGTGTTTTAACTCTCCAAATAGATAATTCAGATGCCCCCAGGGTATTCTTTTCAATAAAGACAAGCTTGTGGTGAATAGTGTCATTCTATTTTTCACAACTTTCTGTGCTTGATGCGGTAGATAAGGCCACAGAAAGCAGACTTCGGTTTTGTCCAGGTTTTTCTCACATAAAGCCGAGCCTCAAGTACCTACCTACCATGGCAAACGTGATGACAACTATCAGAGACAAGAGATCAGTTCAATGAAGCTAACTCATCAAATCACCCATTGCGGTTTCCCTAAGACACTTGGCTTCTTATTGTGGCAAATTGAATTAAAATAAAATGTAAGAATAGTGCATCATCATGAAGCAAAGGGAAATTGGGATTTTCCTGCTTCATGTGTAGGGGCTCACAGAGGGATAGCACTATATTTAGTTTTAATAAAATGCTTTAAAATCAAATTCTTCCACCATATCATAGAGCCAGTTCAGGCCTGTAAGTGACTACATATATATTCCAAGCACATTCTAGGGGAAATGTGCAAAGAAGAAAAAAGGAAAAACAATTCTTCCCTTGACATGCTGCTTTTCATCCAAGTATTTCAAAGCGCTTTGCCAACATATACTGTTATCTAGAGAACAGAATAACCCTACAGAAAAGTGTCAGCTTCTATATAATACATGCAATCCCCTGGATGAGGTAAAATGGGGACAGATGGAAGTATATTTTAATGTAATCCATCAATGCCAAAGGCCATCTATGCACTAGTATAAAAAGTAAGTTATCTTTAAACACCAGTGGCAAAAAGCTGTGGTTTTTTGTTAACCTTCCTGAATTGCCTAGGGTGGGGAAGGGGGTAAAAGAATTTGGCTATGGTTTCCTCCCAGTTCTTGGTCGAAGCTCTAAATAGGAAGTTTATTTCATTGTTTTCACCCTAATTATGAGGGAGAATAATCCTGTTGTCCTTTGTGTATCTGGGGGAGAGATTTTGTCAGTGGTAGGGAGAGTATTGGGTGAATAGGATTAACTATCATCTTCTGCTCCCATTTTGCATTTTCCTTAAACATCAAATGGGACTAGCTACTGTAAACCACAGCTAGACCTAAGGAGTGTGTGACTACTTCTGCTCAGCAGGCCACACTCCCCTAGGGTGGGGACAGCCTCAGTTTATTGCTGGTGTCACACAGTAACATGACTCTGGCTAGAAACTTGCTCTCTAATACACAGTCTGCACCACAGCCTATATAAGCTTGTCTAAAAATACACTTCTTCAGGCACAGCGGCACAATTTCCAAGCAGGGCTGGGTTCGATGAAACTTGAGAGTGAGATTAGAACCCTATGCTAAGGCATTCTTGGTCTCCTTCAGGTGTGTGTAGGACTGCTTTATGGGGTTATGGGATTCAAGAAGAACGGGAATTGGTAAAACACGGACATACATCACAGTATGTGTATTATGAACAAGGACCATGTACATACAGCACCACGGAGACTGGCAAGGTGTGGAGGAGTATGGGTGGCAGTAGGCTCTTGGGCACAATCATGGAGCAGGCTTAAATGGGATAGCTATGGGCAGAGAAATTTTTATATAGTATCATTGGCATGAAAGGTGGTTAACAAGAAGTAGGCTAGAGCTGGGGGAAGGTAGAGAAAACTTAGGGATAGACAGACCAACTCAGGGACCAGCTGGCTGGAATGGGAACCCTCTGTGTGTCTGAGCATAGACTTGTGGTCATCCTGGGAGCCAGAGTCACCAAAAGCTGCAGGTTTTACACCCTATTGTTTAATTCCCAAACACTTACCAAGTGCCTGTTTGTGTTTATAGCTATACCAGAGAAGGGAAAGAATTCATAAAGTGCCTACTATGTGCCTGGCACTGTGCTAAGTGCTTTTACAACAACCCTGAGAAATAGGTGTTATTATCTATGGGGTAGTATGGGGGATAAAGCTACTATGCATAATGTATCTCATCCCCTGTATAACAGAATGCTTATCTTGGGGCAGCTAGGTGGCATGGTGGATGGAGCACCAGCCCTGGAGTCAGGAGGACCTGAGTTCAAATGTGGCATCAAACATTTACTAGCTGTGAGACCCTGGGCAAGTCACTTAACACCAACTTCCCACACACACATACACATACACACACACACACATACACAAAAAACTACAACATAACCCTATTTCAAGTTAAGGTACTGACTAGAGGAGACAGTAAGGGAAGAGAAATTGAATCCAATTAGAATTAGACTATAAACTCCTTGAAGGCAAGGACTGTCTTTTTTGTATTAAGATCCCCAGGGCTTAGCATAGTGCCTGATGCATGGTAGATGCTTAATAAACATTTATTGATTGACTGATAGGATAACCAATGTAGTGCAGTGTCATGGAAGTCAAGGAAAGAATAGTTTCCAAAAGAACAGAAATAGTTATTGGTGTCAAAAACAACTAAGCAAATAAAAGAGAAGAAGGATGGAGAAAGGGCCCATGAGTTTGGCAATAGCATTTAGCATAGCATGTCATAATCTGGGCAACATGCATTTTTTGTCCACTTGGTTTTTCTTATGTGGAAATAAACTGCACTATGTGGTGACATATGTCAAGAAGTGGCATGAAGGACATCAAGGACGTGTATGACCAGAAAAGGAGTTGGGTTCAGCATGTAACAAGAGTGAAGGATAACAGATGGACAGGCCTCTTTGCTGCCCTAGCATCCACAAAAATGTTGAAAGAACCAGATGCCTTAAAAGCTTTCCACTAGGAAGTATTTATGGGAAAACGCGGACAAGAATTGCACATGTGAGAAGGCATAGATGGGTTTCAGTCTACACCAGCAGAGAGAATTGGGATCACCGATTCATTAAATACTGAAGGATCACTAGTAAAATGCTTATATTCTACCATAGGTGGTGATGAAAAACCAGTCTGAGATTAATAATTTTCATTGGATAAACCACATTTTAATTGAGAATTATACAGATTTTTTTAACTAGAAAGAAGACTAGCTGGTTTCCAAGAATAGTACTTTCAAAATATGTCTTGCAGCTTTGCCTTTCTGTCTCTACTCACACAGTTATTTCCCTAGTTCAGGTCCTCATCCCCTCTTACTGAGGTAATATCCACCTAAATCATTTCTCTGTTTCAGTTTCTCTAATCCATCTTCCATAAAGCTACCAAAATAAGCTTTCTGAAGCACAGGTGTCTGACCATGTTACTCTACCCACTCAAGAAACTTCAGTGGCTCCCTATTGCTTCTGATGTGAAATACAGACTCCTTAATTCAGCATTTTAAGCCTTTCACAGTTGGGCTCCATCCTACTTTTTCAACCTTATTTCACATCACCCCCTACATTCCAATTAAATTGGCCTACTTTCTCTTCCCTAAACTTGGCATTCTATCCTCCACCTCCATGCCTCTGCACAAGCTGCACCACCATCATCACTACCATCACCATCCCGCCGTGCCTGTAGTTCACTGCTGCTCCACTCTGTCTCTTGGAATTCTTAGCTTCCTTCAAGGCTCAGCTCAGATGCGGCTTCCTCCATGAAGCCTTTCCTGAATCCCCTAGCCTTTAATGTTCTCTTCCTCCTCAAACTATTGTGCATTTATATATTTTCATGTTCTCTTTCCTCGTTAGAATATAAGCTTTTTGAGAACAGGGATTGTTTTGCAAGCTTATCTTTGTATCACCATCACCTAGCACAGTACCGTCCACATTATAGGCATTTAATAAACACTTGTTAAATAAAGATGTCATCGGTCATCTGTGAGAGAGTATTTCATCAGAGTAGTGGGGATCGAAGCCGAATTACAGGTAGGTGAACAAGGGGAGTGAGTCTAGTAGGTACAGAAATAGTCACTTGAGAAGACTAGCAGTGAATGTCCAGAGAGAAATGGGATTGCAGCTCAAGACAGCAACAAGCTCAAGCAATATATTTTGAAGACCAGTCTGTTTTTGAAGGCAGAAGGGAAAGAGCCAGTGAAGAGCCAGGGAAGGCTGCTGCAAGTGCCAGGAATAAGTGATGAGGTCCCAGCCTCTGCCATGGATACACCTCAAGGGAAAGGGAAAATCTTTGTTGGCTCAGACATGTGACGGAATTGAATCTAGGGCAGCGAGCTCTCTGTTGGTGTTCTAGGAGCAAGGACCTCCAGACAACTGGCCAGATGTGCCCATGTGGACATGCTTGTGGGTTACCTTCCTTGGACTTGCAGCTTCCAAGCAGAAGGCAAAAACACATGACAGGAAGACATCTCGGGACTAAGATCCATCAATAAGTCAGCATTTATTAAGCACTTACTGTGTGCCAGGCACTATGCTAAGCTCTAGAGATACAAAAAGAAGCAAAAACCAGTCCCTGCCTTCAAAGAGCTGACAGTGAGGTTGCAAGGTTTACCCAGAATCACATAGCTAGTAAGTTTCAGAAGCAAGATTTGTAACTTCACCAAAAAGACACTTACTAGCTATGTGACCTTGGGCAAATCGTTTAACCCTTCTGAGCCTCAGTTTCCTTCTCTGTAAAATAAGAGGGTTTGACTGGATAGCTTCTGAGTAAGATTCCTGATCTTAAGTCACAGGATAGGGGACAACCAGCATAGTGAAGTCATTAGAAAATTAATGAATGATAAGAGAACATTTAGCAAGGCCCAGAACAAAGAACAGCAATAAGTTGATGGTGGTGGTAGTGATGATGATGATGCATGAAAGTATTGCCAGGCAACACCAGCAAGGTCCTAGAGGAAGATGGCTAGCATGAATGTTTAGCAGCTCAGGATGACACAGTTATTTCTGAGTCTTCTCTAGCAGGATTAGGAGCAAAGGAAGCAGTGATGGGAGTGAATGATCTGAGATAGGGAACCGGTACAGCAGACACAGCAGGGACATAGGAATCTAAGGAGGGGATAAGTACAACATCTCAGTAGCCAATAATGGAGTCTAACTTTGTATGGGGAGTCAAGTGTTGCCAAGATAGTCTGGGTGAAATGAGAAGATAAAGCACAGTTAATCCATACAATAGAGAGAGAACAAACAAGGGTTTTGGGTCCATCATTTGAGTTCTGACTGCACACCCTAAGAGGGATCACTGTCACTTGTATCATCTTCAAATATGTAGGACAGTGAGCTAATCATAGACTTCTAATAACAATCTAGCAGGGAAAGAAAATAGACAATGCTGAGATGCCAGAATTGGTCTTTCTGAAATAAGACTTTGGTAAAGGAAAGAATTTTCCCCTCAAACCATAATCTGATGCACACTTGGTGAAAGCAGTCAAGCTGTGATGAATTATTTTAGACAGGTTCCAGAGTCTGTACCATGTGGCTTCTCCCAAGCTCAGCATAGCCAACGAGAGAAGGAGAGTAGAGGGTGGAAAAAATGCTATTGTCAAAAGTATTGGAGAAAAAGCTACAATATGGGGCCAGTAGTTCACCCTCTCATTCATTTGACCGGCATGCACTGAATGACTCTGTACTAGGTGCTCTGGGGCATACAAAGATGGACAAAATATTATCTGTCCTTCCTTTAAGTTTATCTAGTAGAAAAGATAAGATATGTACCCAAATAATTAGAATACAATTCAAAATATGGCTTCTTTAGTGCTTGGTGTGGAATCTGTGGGTTACATCTGTGAATCCATAGTCTTCCACTCAAATTAAAAAAAGTGTAGGCTACCTAGTGAGGGCCTCTTCAGTGAATTTATACAATGTTGAAAACAATTCTTAATTTCTTAGAATTCCTTTTTTGGGGATTTTATCATAATAAACATATCTGTCACTTCTCTGGTCAAACCAACAAAATCTATTGCAGCTGGTCAGCTGAAAAAAAAACCCTCAGGAAATTTGAAGAAAATGGATAGCAGAAATTATAGTTTATCTCTCTTCAGCTTAAGGAGAGTTTGTTTATTCATCAGTCTTTCTCAATATAGCAGCTTTCCAGCAACATTGCTTTGCCCCTGCCAGCACTCTCCTCCTTCCTGAAATGGCAGCCTTTTATTGAAGGTTTACTTTTCTAGGACAAGGCACCGTATTAGGTATGGTACACAGTGATTGAAACAGAACTAGAGCCCTGCACTGACTGTCTAATCCACGCTTGAAATCAATAGTCTTTCCCCCTCAAATGAGACTAGTATGCCAGCCCTAAAACTGATTTCCTGGGGAAGAAAAAAAGGATGACAGTATTACTTATCCCTTTATACTACCCTGACTTTTGCCACTATACCAAATGAAAATTGGTGATTAATTTTTTTTATCAGGATAACATAGTGCTGAATGACCCAGAATTCATAAGCAGCCTAGGAATATGCAGCAGCAAATGGCTATTCTTAATTTCTGGAGAAACTGAAGCAGTCAGAAACCATATCCCCATCACACAGAACCTAGTCATGGAATCACAAAATTTGAGAATTAGAAGGGACCTCAGGAGCCATCTAATTGAACCCATGACCAAAATATAATCCTGCCCGTATATAATCCTGGATCCAGGCAACCCTATTCTCAATCCGATGGTGTTGCTTCATAGAAAGGTTGAGGTGGGGAGAGAGGGGGAAGGAGGCTCCTACCTTATCTGGATGATGATAAACCAGGAAAACAAACCCTGATCTACACACTCAGGGCCATAAGAATTCAGCAAGCATTTGTCAGGCATTGAGCTTTTAAAATAAAAATTAGGCAATGAGCCCAAAAGAAATTTAATGTACTCTGTATCTTCTTTCTTTTTGTACTTAGTTTTCAGAGGATGAGCTAACTTAGGGAATCCTTAAGTGTGTTAAACGCTACAAGTAGAAAAAGCTCCTTTTGTATAAGCAAAAATAATGAAGAGGTTTTAGCTGGTGGTGAGTTTGCCATTCTAAAGAGAAGCTGCTTTTCTCATCCATATGAAAGTGTCTAAATAGTGCTGCTAGGTTAGGGGCAGTATCCTTGCTTTATTTTTTCTAGTTCATTGTCTGAATGAAACAAACAGTTTCCTAAGGCCCAAGTTAAAACTTATCAGTTTCTCCTAAAGAGCCCTTACCTTTCTCAATTACAGTCTCGGAATGAGGATGACACTAAGCTGCCAACCCAAAACCAGTGAAGAGCAAGTTTCTGAGGTTTTGTGATGCAGGAAGTCCCTTTCTTAGAGTGTCTGTCCCCTTTTCACCCAGAGCCCCAGTAAAATCTGTGGCAAAGTTCCCAATGATGATCTAACATCACAGGTATTTCTTCTTCACTTGTACCCATTACTTTAAGGAAAGCAGGCTGTTGCTGGGAAATTTATACCTATTACTTTAAGAAAAAAGGCAGTGAATGAATGGCCAAATCTGCTTCAATCCCAGACTAATTTCAAATCCATTCAAAATAGTCCTAGCGTAGTAAATAAAGGGCCTGTCTGGGAGTAAAGGAGAAGTACTATTTTGTGGCATTGGGGAAGTCAAGCATGTCAGTGTCTCTGATTAAAAGTTACAAATGATCTGTAGATCTGCATTGGTAAAAGGAATTTCCATAGCAGAAGTCCCTTACATTAATGAAATTATGAGATGGGCCCCAAAGTAAATTAATTAATCAATAAATAAAGCCTAGTGGTTTGTCAGCTCCTACCCTACAGACCTGTTCCCCACCCTGCCCCCACCCCTCCACAGTCACACAAATTCCCAAGAGCAGAAGCCATTTCAGGTTGAAGCTGGTGAAGAGCAATCTTTGAATTCCTCCGATAATTCTCTGGCCATTTGTTTGGTCTTGTGACTCTGACCAAATCCAGATCAGGTGTGTTTACTTTGGACAGCACAGTGCCCAGCTCTGCTGTCCAAGCATGGCCCTCTGAGATCCGTCTGCAAAATATTAACTTTTGATATTTTTAAGGAAAGAACAATTTTCACCAGATTTCATGTCTTCGGCAGTTCAGTTGGAAATATAATCATGCAATTTGTGTTTGAAAGGATGGCCACTTTTCCATTTGCTTGCCTTTTCTCCTTCCAACATTGAGCCTCCTTTCTGTTGTTCCTTGGGAGGCAATCACATTAGAGGAATGTCCTTCCAAGCCCCCTTTCAAGGTGCTGAGGCCAGCGTTCGCTCAGCCAAAAGAAAATGCCTTCTGTCCTAAGCTGTAGTCAGGACAGTAGGCAGTCATGTCCCACTCCAAGACTGTATCTGTTGCTTGTTTTCTAGGCTATTTTCCAAACTCTTATTCCCTGAAGTTTCCATTCTAGTATAATCCCATATAGGCAGCTGGGGCTGCTTAGGAAGGGCACTTTTTCTAGTTGGAAGAAGAGACTGAAGAATCACCAGAGGTGGCAGATAAGTAGGACAGAGGAATCTGGGAACATTGGAGCTCCTCAGAGAAGTTCCCAGGGCTGCAGACACTCACTAGCAGTGGGAGTCAATTATAAGTGAAGGGCACTACTACAATGGATTGGCTATAATGGTGAGCAGTTGGAGCCTTGTCTGACTCACTGATGTGTAAGGAGTGATCTGCCTGGTCAGGAGTGTTTACCTGTGCCTGTTTTGCCCTGGGACCTGGTGAATTTATACATTCTCTACTTCTTCCTTCCCATTTCACACTCCTTCCCCTACTCTCCCAAAGTTACTGCCTGGAAAACTGGCATAGATACTTTGGGGGAGTTTCTTACTCTTTCTTTTAAAACTTTGTTTTAAAATTCTTATGTTTGTATTTTTAGAATAGGTTTTGTCTACAAATAAAGATAAGCTGATATATTGCATTCTGAGAGTTTGCATTAAAAGACTAGGTAAGAAGAGGAAATGCAGTGACTGGCAGATATTTTTTCAGATATGCTACAGGGCAGAGAGACCTTAGCTCAGTGACTAAGGAAGGTAAAAGATTTCTTCCCTAGACTGGAGGCTCCAAGTTTGCTAAATTCTATGGTATAACTAGATCCCTAAAATAGGGGGAGAAAGTGAACTAAAGAGACCAATCGCCCTGGACTTTAAAAATAGAAACCACAATCCTGTATTAAACTCACTGGGGACACAAAAGGGCCCTTTGGTTGGATGAGGTGTGAGTTCTAAGACTCTCTCTGCTCTTTCTTCACCCCGTTCCTTCTCCTTCCCTTCAATATTTGGTCATAAGAAGGGGAAACGATAAAAAGAGATGTAGTAGTATCTTCTAGCTAGGGGGGTGACAGTGGGAATTACCACAGGCACTGAAAACTTGAACTCTATCCCCAAAAATGTCAAGTGAGGTTGTTAAACAAACAGTCTGTTATTTTCTTTTACTGAAGTAAGAAGGTCCTTTGGTGTTCTCTGAATATAAAGAATCAGGAAAGACTATTCAGTCTCTAAAGACTTGCTGATAAAGTCAACCTCCTATTCAGAGAAATGGAAATTTTAAAATATAAGTGGAGGTCCTAAGTATTTCGAAAGTTGCAGCAGAAGTTATTTGGAACTAGCTGTAAAGTACATTTGTATTATGAAAACCTAAATGGAGATGTGAGAGGTTCCAAGGAATTATGATGTCTTGGGAAGAGCAAAGAGGATGGAGATAAGGAACCTTCACCAGAGCCCTAGAGAGAAGGTGGCAGGAATAAGAAGACAGAAACAAGTTAATTCAATTCAAGAAACATTTATTGAGCATCTACTTTATGTGAAACACTGTTGGAGGAGACAGGGTACATAAATAGGAACAACATAAGTTTTTTCAAAGAGTTTACAATTTAAATGTGAGGGATGGGAGTGGGGCATGGAATGGAGGAATGTGATGAATACAAGGGAAAAGGTACAAAGTGCTCTGAGAAATTCAAGAAGGGATAGATCCTTTTCAGGTGAGTGGATCAGAGAAGCCTTCTTGGAGAAGGTGGCACCTGGTGTGACCCTCCAAGGAAGAGGAGGATTTCATGGGGGAAGGATTGAGAAGGGGAAGAAGATTACCATTGTAATAGCTCATGTTTATTATATATATCGCCTAAAGGTCTACAAAGAACTCCCCAGCAATCATCTCATAGTGCAAATATATGGTAGCCCACTGGCAGAAACAAGGCAAAAAGAAAAGACTAACATGTTTTTAATTTGGTCAGAAAAAGGAACATCCCTTAGAAATATTTGTGAGACAACTCACCTGTATAGTGTTCATGCCACCAATTTCCTTTACCCTAAAGCAAAGTTTGTGGATTTGAAATGTCTCTGTGTGTCCTGCAGTGGATACACTAGAATGAAAGGGTAACCTCTAAAGAGTAGTAAAAATCCAGAAGCCCCAGGGACTGTCTCTGGTGGGAGAAATCCTCTCTCCCTTTCACCCTGGGGCAGTATCAGAAAAGAGGAATCTTAAGAACTACCAGAGATGACACAGAATCATATGCCCTATGCAGAGCACAGACAGCATATGAACATCACTGATAGTTTTGTTTTTTTGGTTTCCCTGTGTTTGGGAGGATGTAGCAACATAACCGTTTAGCACTTTAGGAGAGTCATAAAAAATCCAAACAAGAAGCATTCCATAGACTCTTATTTATGAACACAAGATTCAAACCTCCATATACATAATGGTCACCATTTCCCTGGCCAGATCTTCCTGCCTTTTGGTTACTGTATAGACCACAAATAGTAATTCTTCTGACCTAGTTTCCTATGAATGGCACACATAGTAATGAATGAAAATGAAAAGGATAGTAGTTTGCATACATATGCTACTACATGGCATGGTCTTAGACCACGGCCTGGGTAATATATATTCCAGGAGACAAAAAAAATGTTAGAAACACGTCGAGGACATGGTCCTATCCATAAGCCAGTAATTCAAAGTCTTAGCATCTAATTTTTAAAGTATTATTAAATCATAGAATCTCAGGTTTGGAAAAGACCTCAGAGGTCATTGAGTTCAACCTCTCCCTGAACAAGAATTCCCTCTCCAACTTTTGTGACAAGGTCTTTAGTCACCTCTTGAAGATCTCCACGAATAGGGAGCCCTGGGGAGCAGGGGGGCAACTAAGTGACACAATGGCTAAAGCACTAGCCCTGGAGTCAGGAGAACCCTTAAATCCAGCCTCAGACACTTAGTGACTGACCCTGGTCAAGTCACTTAATCCGATTGCCTCCAAAAGCAAAAAACAAAAACAAACTAGAAATAGGCAGCCCACTACACCCTTGAAAAGTGTCCACTCCATCTTTAGACACCTTTAACTGTTAGTAATCCTTGACTTACCTGGAGCCAGAATCTGCAGCAATTTCTACCCATTGTTCCTATTTCTGTCCTCTGAAAATGAACAGAACAAGTCTAAACCCTCTTCCAAATGTTGCTGGTTTTCAGTTGTTTTCGGTCATGTCTAACTCTTCATGACCCCATTTAGAGTTTTCTTGGCAAAGATACCAGGGTAGTTTGCCATTTTCTTCTACAGCTTATTTTACAGATAAGGAGATTGAGGCAAATGGGGTTAAGTGACTTGTCCAGGGTCACATAGCTAGTAAGTGCTTGAGGCCATATTTGAACTCATGGAGATGAATCTTCCTGATTCCAGGCCTGACACTCTATCCACTGAACTGCCAACTTTTCAATCACTGCTACTACCATGTATGCTTTGCTCATATACCATGCTGTGGTCTCCATTGCCTTCACCACCAGCACTAATTTATTTCTTCTCAGTGCCCATTAGTCATAGCCTGCATAACAAAGTACCCCCACTCTCCATAATTGAAATGTGATCAGAGAAGCCTAAAATGTCTTAAGGTCCTCTCCGGGGATGTCTCTTTGCATCCCCTATGACAGCTTCTGAGAGCAGCAGGGGAATGTCAGAGTATAGGCCCTCCCTGCCTCCTCAGATACTGATCGCTGGCAGCAGCTGCAACAACAGGGTCCTCAGACATAAAGAAGAATGATGGTCCTCAAGAGTTCATATCAAGGCTGGCTTTAGAAGTTTACTCTACTCCTCCTTGTTTGAGACCAGGATCTTCAGATTTTCAAAAGCAACGTCTCTAGAATGAATACCAACCTAATCACAGTCTCTAGATTCTTAAAAACATTTAGTATAAGGGCATTTCTTGGTGCTCAAAGGACATTTATTTTTACACTGGTGTATTTCCATCAATATGTTTATAGACTATTTCTGTATAATGTAATAATTGTAACTGTCTCCATTTGCCGATTTTTTTCCTACTGTTTATTGATATTGTCATTACTTTAGTAGCTGGAATGAAAATCCTAAAGAGGGAAAAAATTAGTCTTATTCATTAATTCAACAGCCATTAATTGAGTGTCTACTGCATGTTGAGCCCTGTGCTGGGCACTGAGAATATAAAAATGAAGAGAGGACAAACCCTAATCTCACTCTTTCATTCTCCTGCAAAGAAATAGCATGTTTGTAGATGATTATATATAAGTTACAGACAAAGGGATTTCCGGAGGTTCCTGAAGGAGATGTCACTTGAACTGAGCTTCGAGGGAAAGAGGGATTCTAGCACAGCTCAGAAAGAAGAGTTTAAGTGTGGGTTGAGTCAGCTTGTAAAAAGGCACAGACTCAGGAGACAGAACAGTGGCTAGAAAGTGTGTGTGTGTGTGTGTGTGTGTGTGTGTGTGTGTGTGTGTGTGTGTGTGTGTGTGAATGAGAGGATAGGAATTAAGGACTGGGACTGTGGTTTCATTGGTACAATTGAACTCCTGCATGAAGAAATGCCCTTAACCACTGCAGGGTGGTACCTTTTCTGCAACTTAGTCTTGGAATGTGGCTTAGAGCCTTGGCCAGGGTCACACAGCCAGTGTGTATCAGAAGCAGAATTGGAACCAGAGTCTTCCTGGCTATGAGGTCAGCTCTCTGCCTTGAACATATTATGTCCCCATGGTTGGAGGCAGAGGGTGTTCTGGAAGGCAAAGTCTCTCTGGTCTTAGATAGATGGCTGGTGTGGAGGGGGATGGGTGCTAGGGTGTATGTCCAGTCTTTGATACTGCCTGATGATCAAGGCAAGGGTTGGTTAGGTCCTGAGACCAGAACTTGTTAAAGATCATTTAGATATTGGTACAATGTGGTCCTCTGTACAAATGAGGGTATTCCCACTAGCAAAGTTAGAGAGAGGAAGAGGGATTCTCATGTTAGAAGGAAAAACTGCCTTAAAGACCCAGTCTATAACCTGGTCCTCTTAACCTAAAAGGAGGTATTCATCAGTGGAGTTTTTTATTCTAACCCAGGAGATGAAAACAGCTTATCTAGGAGACCGTGTAACAGTCCTAGTGTGAGATGAATTCCTGCCCAATAACAAATCACAGTAATTTGACACATGGAATTTCATTTTTCACTATATGGTTTCATTGAAATCTTTAGATTTCAGAAGGAAATAGAAGCTGATTTTTGCTTAGCAGTGGTACAGTGACTTAAAAGACTAAAATGACTTATGGTATATAAAGAAAATCCTAAAATGAGGAGAAAGATTTCTCAGGTGTCGTATTCAGTTGGGTAGGTTTAAGAGCATTCACCCAAGCAGGGAGGTGTATGGCTACCTCAGTGTACTATGCCCCTAAGGCTTTCACCAGTAGGGAACTCAGGAAAGTATTTGTGCCTTCCTGATGCCAAGAACTATCCATACCTTCAGAGAGGCCTCATCCATTTGCCATTGAGGGGTGCCTGTGGTTGGCTGATATTTAACATAAAACCCCCAAACCCTAGCAATAACAGAATTCAAACTACATTACAAAGCAGTTATCATCAAAACTATTTGGTACTAGTTTAAAAATTGAAAAGTCAGTCACTGGTACAGATTAGGTAGATAACATACAAAAGCAAATAAACATAATACCATAGTTTTAGATAAACCCAAGGACCCCATCTATTGGGTTAAGGAATTAATATTCAACAGAATCTTTTGAGAAAACTATAAAGCTACCTGGAAGAAATTAGGTCAGGCCAGCATTTCATACAACACACCTAGATTAGCTCCAAATCAATATATAACTTAGATAAAGAAGGTCACATCATAAAACAAATTAGAGCAATGAGGAAGGAAGTACCTTTGCCAAATATAGGTAGTGAAAGAGTTAGTGACTAAGCAAAGTATAGATGGGATCATTCCGGATAAAAAGGACTGTTTTGATTACATA
The DNA here is from genome assembly GCF_011100635.1 of Trichosurus vulpecula. Classification (NCBI taxonomy): domain Eukaryota; kingdom Metazoa; phylum Chordata; class Mammalia; order Diprotodontia; family Phalangeridae; genus Trichosurus; species Trichosurus vulpecula. The sequence goes on from NC_050579.1 coordinate 249,260,611, forward strand.
AATTTCAAAATTTGGGGCATAAAAGATCCAACACAGTTAAAATTAGAAGAGAAATACGTGTGTGGGGGGGGGGGGGAACTGTTACACCAACTTTCTTTAGTAGAGGTCAGATGTATGTAAAGAGTAGCTAGTCATATATTTCTAATTTTGAATTATTCTTCCATTTCAGTTAATTTTGTTATCTCAAATACAGGTTTTTCAGCCATTTTCAGCTATTGTTTTAAAAATCATTTTTTTCAAAGGATGTTCAAGGCATTGTGAACAAGTAGTCTCATAAAGACAACATTCAAATACATAGTTAGGCATCTCCAAAAGTATAGATTAGGAAGGGTGGGTCTAAACCATACATGGGGAGCCCAGAGAGACGGGAGCAGGATGCAGCATTCTGCAGGTGGTTGGATGGGAATGGTGGCTGAATTACTCTGTAGAAGATGAACAGTGTAGGGAAGAAGGAGGAGTACAATTTGGTCCTAACTTCATGCGGAGGGAAAGGGGAAATGAACCCTTGACAAAAAGACAACTCTTTCATACCCATGAGATTTACCAGTTCTAACAGACTATGAGTCTGTGGGCTGTCTTCAAGTATTTGAAAAGCTGTCCTGGGGAAGAGGGATTAGATATGTCCTTGCTTATCTCTAAGAGATTACAACTAGAGGTAACTGGTAAAAGCTGTTTTAGGCAGATTTCCCCTTGATACAAAGAAAAACTTCCTAACAATTAAGGCCAAAGATGGAATAGATTACCTTGAAAGAGTGAGTTCCCTGTCTCTGGAGGAATTTAAGAGATGAGCAAATGGATAAACATTTGCAGGGAAGCTATAGAGGGAATTCTTATTTGGACAGGTGTTAAGACTAGCCGACCCCTGGGATTCCATCTGACCAGTGATGTTAGTTAATGCTTAACTATTGACTCTCCCCTAAGTATATATATACATATATGCGTGTGTATATATATATATATATATATATACATATATATATATATATATATATATAAAATGACACACTTAATTTAATCTATGTTATTGCCATTTTCTTTCAAGTCTATAATCAACAAAATAATAAATCAGGCCTTGATTTATAGTGTCTGCCAATTTCCAAGGTGTAAATGCTCACACTGAAAATACAATTGACTCTTGTGATCCAGTATGAGCTGGCTGTAGCACACCCTTGCATCTCACTTGTAGATTCTGATTCCATGACTTGGCAATCCTAGTCTATACAGCACATCCTGAAAGCCTGAGACTTTTGGGTCATCTTGTAAAAGGCACTCCTCCTGATCAAGCACATTTATCATCATTGACTGAATTCTCTAGGAACCCTGTAGAGGTATATTCCTCTGGAAATGGCATTGCCCTCCTCACTACACTTTGTTGTCTTTTCTACAACATGATACAAGGTCCCCTGAGTTGCTTGAGCAAGGAGCACCGGGTCTCTCCAAGGTTACTCAAGAGTAAACTACCCTATGATAGGGAGAAAGCCCCAGGATGGTGAAGCCCTATAGATTGCAAGCTTATAGTTACATTCTTAGAAAATATAAGGGATTTTAAAAACATTCAATATAAACAGAAACAGGAGGTTTGGGGTCAGGAAGCCCTAGGTTTCTTTCCCTCTTCTGATTCTATGTGACCACACACAGGTCACTTTCTAAGTCTCAGTTTTTTCATCTGTAAAATGAGGGTAACGATACCTTTAGAACCTTGCTCACAGGGTAGTCGTTGACTCAAATGAGATAGTTTATGTAAAGTTTTTTGTCCTCTTTAAAGCACTATTTGAATATCAGTTGTGTTGTTAATTGTTATTCCCAGAAATGATTAAGTTATACTGTGTTGGGAGGTAGGGAACCACATTTATTTCTGGGAAAGAACTTTAAAGTCATCCTCAGTGATTTATTTTCTCCTTTCCATATGAAATACTTTGCAGCCTCAAGGTAGTACAGTGTAGTAAAAAGGACACTGACTGACTGGTCTTGGTGTTAAAAGACTTGGATTCAAATCTTGGTTCTGACACGTACTGCCTATGTAACCCCATTGAGAGACCTCCATTCTCTGAGCTTCAGGGCTAGGGAAGGCTTGCCTTCCTCCCTCATAGGGGTGTTTTGAGGAGAGTGCTTTACCAATCTTGAAGGGCCATATCAATGTGAGTTATCTTCTTCCTAATCACACAAACCATGAATTCAAGAGAGTTTACTCGGGCACCAGCATAGACTCCATCTGTTCTCTCTCTTCTTGCCCTTCTTGCTCTTCAGCTTCACCTGTATCTTTCTTAGCCAGACTAAGAGATGGCTGATCTGGCTCCCACTTAGACTTCCCGTTCTCATCTCTCTTTGGGACTGTTACCCTCTGTAGGAAAAAGAAACAAACAGAGGCCTCCATGAGAGTTGTGCTTCCATTGGCCTCACTTGTAAAGTGGGGGTAATGATAACATGTACCTCTCAGGTTTGTTGTGAGGATTGAATGAGATAATATTTGTAAAGTACTTAGCACAGAGTCTGGTACATGGCGGGAACTATATAAATTCTCATTCCCTTCCCTACCTACACCTTCCCCTCCTACCACAAACCAGTCCACTCACTATCTTCAAACATACCTTATGCATTCCCAACCTAGTGTTTGCTCATTTTTATTGAATGTTTTCCCTTCCCCTTCCTTTATTCATAGAATCATACATTTAGAGCTAGAAGACACCTCTGGGGTCATTTAGTCCAAACCCCTCATTTTACAGTTAAGGAAACCTCAGTTTCCTCAAAGAGAGGTTAAGTGACTTGTCTGAGGTCACACAGGTAAGTACCAGAACAAGTCTTCTGACTCCAACTCTCATGCTCTTCCCTTTCCTCCATGGTACTCCATAGACTTATTCCTATAGATGAGATGGCTGCCTCTTGCTACTGTAGACCTAGCTGACTATTTTTCTATAAGGTCTCTTCTTTACAGACATAGTAAAAAAAAATAGCTGTAATCTTGCAGTAGTTTTCAGCTGCCCTTCAAGCTGCTGCTACTTTTTTCTCTTCTGATATCCACTTTCAAAACTTCTCATCCTACCCATCCCTCATGGCCCACTGTACCCATGTTCTTCCCTGATTGATCTATCTTTATTGATCTATCCCCCTTCTAAATTCCTGTACCACTTACTGCCTTTGGTACTTTGCATTCTTCCTTACCTTTTCATTTTTATCTGTCTTTTCCCCCAACTAGATTATCAGCTGCTTGGGGCTGAGACCAAGACACATGTGGAAACTAATCTTCTTATCTCCCACAGCACCATGCCCACATTAGGTGCCAAATAAATGTTGACTGGTTGGTACTGCTATAAAATCTGAGAGTAGGGCAGAATTTGACATAATCAGCATGCAGACTTCCCACCCCCTGCCCCAGGATGGCTCCTTTCAGAGAGGTCCCAAGTGGACAAGTCTACCTCGTGAGAGCTGGCTTCAGCATTGTTCACCATCTAAAAACAATATTGATGCAAAATAAATTTGAAGGAAAGCCATAGTAACCAAAATTCTATATATAAAAACTTGGTATGTCTGACTTTATTCAATAATAATAGTGCCTTAGATGTAACTTGTTTTATATAAGGACACACTATATTCCACATCTTTGCAGTATATTGTCTCATTCACCTTCCCTCACACAAAAGTACCCTCCCCTCAGCTTTTCCTGTCCCCCACTCCTCCACCACACCCAGGGGTTCTTTAGTGAGATATTTGCTCTCTAAATTTTCACGTGGCATCAGCGCATTCCCGACCACTTTTCTCTCCGTCCTTCAATATCAGCTAACTAATGATCAGGAAACAGGGAAAAGGCTATTTCTCCCGTGTGCTGTTATAAGGACTAATTACCAGCATTCTCACACAAGAGGCACTCCGGCCTTTCTCCCTCTCCATCATCCTCTTCCTTTTCATCCTTGATTTGTCCTGTTTCTCTCCCAGACAGCCTCTTGCCTCAGGCTGGGAGTTCTCTATTACTGTTTCATCTCTTTTCCATACCTCTGGATGTGACTGTAGCCAGAAACTCAAGCCAAAACCAGCAAATTTATCACCAGGATAATGACAGCAAGCTGCATGCTGAGTGAATTCTGAAATCCCCCTCAACTCCTTTTTTTGCCAAAACCTGTGGAGTTACAGGATCCAACATACTATTGAAACTGTTATCTGCACATGAAGAATGACTCCACTGGAAAAAAAACAATTTGGTACCAGCCGTGGAGCTATTTTTAGACACTTGTTTGGTGAGATTTCAGAAAAGAGAATTAGCCATGTGGCGGGAGAGGCTAGCCAAGTCTCAAAATCCTGCTTTACTTAACTACACTCTAAAACTATCTTGTCCACATGTCACATTACAAAAAAAACAGCTTTTTTCAAGGAATGCCTCATTGTTCTGAGAGTAAACATTTATGTTTGTGGAGTTTATAGAACTGGCATTCCCAATGGCTAAATTCCCCTATTTATTTACATGACGAGTTCTTCACCGGCCTACGGCTGCAAAATTCCCTTAATCCTGCCCCAGACCTCCTTGGCCATTGGCCTTGTGGAACCCTATTCGAGAAAATCTGCAGAGACTTCAGGAGAAAGGAGACTTGGGAGTTCTTAGTGGGAACTAAAGAAGTTTCTGGTCCAGTAAACGCACCTGCTATGTGTAAGGGATTATGCTGGGCACTGTGTGAAAAAAACATTTAAAACATACTCTCAAAGAACATTGCAGCTAGTTGGTGGGATAAAACATTGATACATGAAGAGATAATTAACTATTATATACTAAGAAGTACTACCAAATGAGAAGGAAAAAATCAACTTTGACTGAGCTAACTCAAGTTTCTAGTTTGCCTTTGTCCAAGTTGGCAAACTTGGACCCATTCATCCTTAGCCCTATCCTGTATTGAACTATAGAGAACAATGTCAGAGAGATGAGATTCTGTGTTACTGAGAGCCTAGGATGCTCTCTTTTATTCAACTTCTCTCCTTCCCCCCTGACTCCACTCCCCATCTAGCATATCAATAAATCATCTAATTATTTGGAATTAGTTTTCATACCCAAGGAATGCATCTTACACATCCTTTCTTTTAAAATTTTTTTAATTTTTCCTAATTACAATAAAGACAATTTTTAACATCAGTTTTTAAAAATTTTGAGTTTCAAATTCTCTTTCTCCCTCATTTCCTTTCCCCCTCCCTGAGACAGTAAGCAATTTGATATAGGTTATACATGAGTGAACACGCAAAACCTACTTCCATATTAGTCATGTTGTGAAAGAAGACACAAATACCCTAAAAAACACTCAAAAGATAAAGTGAAAAATAGTATGTTGGATTTATATTCAGACTCCACCATTTCTTTCTCTGGAGGTGGATAGCACTTCTCATCATGAGTCCTTTGGAATTATATTGGATCATTGTATTCCTAAGAATAGCTAAATCATTCATGGTTGATCACTGTACAATATTGCTTACTATTACACACCCTTTTTCATTACTTGTCATAGATCCTAAATCATGCATAGTGAATCTTATTTTGGTAAGACACCCATAAGACGCTAGAGTAGATGCAGACAAAGGCAGCCAGGGTGGTGCTGAGTGAAGAATGATGGAAAGAATGAGGAAGGAGACAGGAGAAGTTGGTTTGGGGCAAGGAGAATGGAGGTGATAAATATCTTGAAATATTTGAAAGACTGATATATGAAAGAGAGGTAAGAGTTATCTTAGTTGGCCCCACAGAACAGAATGAGGCATAGCAGGAGAAAAATTACAGGAAGCCAGAATTTGGCTTAGTATTAAGAAGGACTTTCTAACAAAGCTGTTAGAAAATGGCCTTTTTATAATATAATAAACTTCTGTCACTGAATATTTTCAAGCAGAGACTGAATTCTATCAGAGATGCTATAAACTGGGTTTTTAAGTTGGAGAGGTTGGACTAAATATGCCTTGTATACACACACACACACACACACACACACACACACATACACACACATACACACATATATTATATGTACATATATATCCCTTCAAATTGAAACTTCGATGATTCTGAGTGTTACAGAATGTTCTATATCATCTCCCCTGGTTATTCCACATCCTGTTACTATGTTTTATTATTCAGCTTTTTTTTTAATGTATAAAGTGTTAGGAGAGATTTATGCTGGACTCAGGAGCAGTAAATGTACCATCATTTCCTGGAACACTACCCTGGTCACTTCCTGCAAGTGGAATATCAGAGGCAGATTGCATTGACATTTTAACAACTAGTATATTTGCTAAATCAATCTCTTAGACATAAAGAAACCCTCAATCTCACTGATTTACCTCATCTCCAAGCACACAATCATGGAATTTTAGTGTGGAAAGGGACCATAGAGGTCATCTGGTCCAATTTCCCACCTAATGCAAAAATTCCTTCTATAACCACTCTGACTCATTTAAGATTTCTTGGAAGATATAGCAGAAGAAATAATCCTATTCAACAGCCCCTTGATAATAAACATCCGGTGAAGCATAAAATGGGGAGATGTGTGCTCGCCAAAGGTGTTTGTTGTGCTGTTGAAGGAGATCCAATGTAGAGTCCATATTGTGGAGAAAATCCTGACAGATGGTGAGGTCTTCCAGATGCTCTTCCTTGTGGATGACATTGTGCTGACTGCATCAAGCCCCAAAATATTGCTAAGCCCATAAGAAACACCAAGTGGATGAAGACTGTCTATTGTCTAGATTTCAACATGTCTTTGGATAGACACCATTTGGAACTTGTCCAACAGTATGTATATCTGGGATAAACAATGCAAATGGGCAATGAGTTGAGCAAGAGGGAAGGAGCCTAGATTGCCTTCAGGAAAGTGCATTAGCCCCAGACTTCCCATGAAAGCAAAAGCCCATCTTTTACTACTAACATTCTACTAATTGTGCTCTATGGCAGTGAAACATAGAATTCTGTACTTCCTAAGAATTAAACATGAGTATCACACAGAGGGCAATGGAGATGCATGTGGTGGGTGTGAGGAACTCTAAAGAACAGGAATCAGAGAAACCATCAAGGAATTATATAACAGAAAGATGGGCTGGTCATGTGGCAAGAATGAGGGATGACAGATGCAAAGCCAGAGTGCTTCACTGGTAACCTAAGTGTCTGGAGAAAGCTTGGGTCTGTGTTGTGTTTGGTGGGCCCCCTGTGATGAACTTATAGAAGGACATGGACAAGAATCAGAGAAGATGGCAGTCACAGATGGGTTGCATTCTGCACGATGGAAGGGAACTCCTGAATTGATGAGCTTATAGATTCATTGGAGTAGCATTCCTCATAGCGGGTTATATTGTTTCTGCTTGCACATTTGGAGCAACAGAGAGCTCATTACTTTTCAAGTGATCCACAAAGTTAGATAGCTTTACTTGTTAGGAGGTTCTTCCTCATACTGACTCAAACTCTGCCTCTTTGCATCTTCCATCCATTATTTCTGGTCTTACTTTCTGTAGCAACACAGAAAATCTTATCTCTTTCCCATATAAAAACCCTTCAGATATTTTGAGAAACAGTATGTCCTCCTTAAGTCTTTGGGTTCAATTTCCCTAGTTCCTTCAACTGTTCCACATATAACTTTGTATTTCCTTCCCTTACTCTCCTGGTGGCCCTTCTCTGGATACATTCTAGTTTGCCACTCTCTCTCGGGAGGGAGATCCAACCTAGATTTGGACATAGTGCTACAGATGGGTCCTGAATAATTCAGAGTATGGTAGATCTGTAATCTTCCTTTGATCCCTCCAAACACCATACTTCTATTAATGTAGAGTACAATTGTGTCATAGCTTTAATAACAGCCACATCTGTGCGCTCACACTGAGCTTACGGACAACTCAAATCCCCAGGTCTTTTTTTCCTTGACAGCAATTCAGGTGGTTTCATGGAGAAGGTGCAATTTGATCTGGGTCTCGGTTCTCTCACCCCAAGGATGAACAAAAGCCCACATCCTATTCTTCCCTCAATAATAACACACAGTGATGACATCTTGGAAGTGTATCGCTAATATAGACACAGCCTCCAGCTGAGGCATTTGTAAAGGGCTGACTGATGTGATTGAATCCAATGAATGTAAAACATATTTGTACTGACCCTCTGGGTTTCCTGGCTTTGTTGTCACTTCCACTGCCAGTTTTGTAAGCTCCCTCTTGGACTGAGAAGCATAACCCTTTTCTTTTCCTCCACCTAACATGTTTTTTGGAAGGTCAGAGGCTTCTCAGCCTGACGCATCTTTCTAGAACTTAGGTTACTCATTAATAGCTTTGCCACTTGTTTCTTTGACAGGCCATCTGAAAGAAGAAATAAATCAACGGCAGATGCAGCGAGTTGCTTTAAGTGAGTAGAAGTATCTCACTGTTGTGTGTGTGTGTGTGTGTTGGGGGGGGAGGTAGAGAATGATATCACCTGGCCTAATTACAGGGTTATATGTTTAAAAGGAATTCCATAAAATAAAGAATGCATGGATAAAGTCCATTTTACTAGGCTACTGGCAGAGCCAGGTGTAGGCAAAGTTGTGAAAAAGGCAAGGTCTATTTTCTGACCATACCCATTTTACAGATACTGACTCACAAATGGTATCCAATGTCCCTTGGCTTCTCAGGTTCCACCAGTACAGTATGACCCACCCTGATTTACCCCTTCTTAAGCAGCATCATTTCACGTTTCAGACATTTCTTACCCAGCATAGATTTAGAAAACAAACAAACAAAACCAACAAACCAACAAAAAAAAACCCGCACTCATTGTTTCCTGCAGTTTTATACCCTATTCTCAGATTTCCAAAGCTACAGACAGCTAGTTGATTAGCCACTCTGCTTTTGATGCATGCAGTGTGTAAATGAGGAACAGATAGCTTCAACCACCCCATTGCACTTGGACGGTAGCCTTGTGGAAATAACATACTCTTGTTTGTTTGTTTGTTTGTCACCAAGGAGGGATTGGAAGTATCTTGGTGAACCGGTGGGAAAAATATTTGGTTACAGATGATGAGGCCCCTCAGATCATACCCCCTACTCTTTTTCTTGACCAAGCCATAGTACCAATGCTAACCCATTTGAAGAGTTACAATCAATAACCAGGTATCTCCTGGTTAAAGGATCCTATTTCACATTTCTCTTCCCTGGACTACTTGTTATAACAGCAGAACAATGAAGGACACAGTGCCAAAAGAGTAGAAGAAGGGCCCAAACTATACTGGGAATGATTTCCTTGAAACTAGCAGTTATTTTCTTTTATTAAAACTGATAACAATCCTCAGCAATTGTCAGGAAGATGGTAAAAGCTACAACTCAGTGTGAACCACAGGAAGCCTAATACATTCTGGCCAGAGCTCTAGGGATAACATTGTTAGTTCTGATATACTTTAAAAAGAAATGGAGTGTCAGCCTCTTGACCATCACCTGGGAGGGCGCTGCAACCCTAGACTTGTAATTATTATACAGATCAATGAGGTTCTTAGTTCTGAACATAGATTCAGCTGATTGCTTTCCCCCGCAAAAGGTGAGTTCTTTGATGGAGGTAAACCGACCTCAAAGTGTTGGGCTTAGAAAGGGTTCAAAACAGGCTAAGGTGGACAGTGGCTCTGTAATGAGCTCTCTCTTCTTGTCCCCAAGCTCTAAGTGCTGGGCATCAGCTATGCAGGAATTGCCTAAGATTAGCTACAGCAGCTCCATTATGACAGTTGCATGGGCAAGGTCCTTCTTCATGTAACATCTGGCCTCCTCTCACAGGCATTTAATGAGCCCTTGTTGTAGAAAAAACAATGATGTGGAAAATACCATTTGAAATAACTGTATAAGTGGTTTGCATTTAAGACAAGGTAAGCCTTTTCCACGGATTCTAGGAGAGTTAGGAGCTCCATCCTTCCTTTCCTTCCAACTCCCCATCCCCCTGGGAGGCCAGGCCAATCCAGCAAAGGGACTGGAACTGCTCAGGCAGTTTTCTCCCCTGCCTGGAGCAGACCTGGGCCTTTGGAAAATTGCTGCATGTTTCCAATCACAGGCTCCAGGCCACACAAATATTTTCCAGACTCCCATTGCTTCATTAATGCACCATTCTGAAGTAGGTCCATATTGCCTCCTATCCTTTATATGGTAAACTGGGGCTCCTTATTTGTCTATTTATCATGCTTTGAGCCTCCTCCTTCTAAATTACAGCAGGTGTCAAGTTCAGGAAGGCCCAGATTTGCCCAAAGTAATCAGGAAACTTCAAACAGAAAGCACTTTGGTTGGAAGTCTAATTAAGAGCATGTTGAAATACCTATTTATTTTAAAAACCATACCATCCCAATTAGAAAAGAAGTGTTAACACTTCCCAGCTGCCATTTTGAGATTAAATACCTTGTTATAGTACAAACACTTTAGGAGGTTATTTGATTGAGATTTAAAAACACCAATGCTTAGGTTTCCCAGGTGAGCATATTTCAGAAGTGAATTTTGCTTATTGAAGAAAACCGCTCAACTCAGCAAACTGTTTATATAGCCATTTCCTGTTTTAACCCTCACCTTTCCAGCTAGCATTTGGGCAGAAGGCTGGGGACAGAGGATTTCTTACAAACACTAGCAGCAAATGGATCTGGGACCTGTGATACTCCTCAAGAGCCAAGTTGGCTTCAGGCATAGGAAATGAATCAGTGACTAAATACAGTATTTAGTCCTTTTCTATTTCCTTGCTTTTCTGCTCATTTTTCATTTCTTTCCCATTTTTCTTTTTATGTTTATTTTGCTGACTTTTTCTCCTTTTTACTTTCCCTAAGCGTCCATCTTCAATTTTACCCCTTTTCACTTTATCATCTGTCTCGATCCTTCTATCTCCTTTCTTTTAATAGTTTACTGGAATTTTTTTTCTGTCCATGTATACAAACCAATTCATTTGTATATGCTGTACATGTGTATTGGCATCCCCCCAGTAACACTGTCCTAAACAATGTTATTTCCCAGTAACATCATTGACACATTATAATCAAACCCCACTATAGTGTAACAGAGTCCTCTGGTAACCATTCTAGCCAGCTGCCTAAGCAGCCCGTCAGATGTAGAGCAGTGAACCTAATGCTGCTTCAGAGATTGTTGTGGTTTTGATTTTTATGGCTCTGTATACCTGCAGGTACCATATGAGTGTGACCACTAGCACCTGAGCACATGCGTGTGTGCATACACACACAAACACATGCGCACGCACACACATTTTTTAATTTTAGTAGGAGACAATCCTTAAAGGAATAAAGCTTGAATAAAGCTTAGGCACTAGTGACAGACCAATGTGATGGGGAGTCTTCAAATCCTTTAAGCAGCACCCATCTGACCTTTGTCTAAGGCCAGCCATACGGATGAATGTGTGCGTGTGTGTGTGTGTGTGTGTGTGTGTGTGCATGAAAGAACCCCTTCCCTTTTTAGTGATCAAGTCTAAATTAGAATGTACTTTGTTTAGGACCCCACCCAGGAAATCTCTCAGAAAATATAAACTTTACATCCTACACTAATTCCTTTGAAAAGCACAGAGTCACGACATCTGAAGTAAACTACTGTAGAGTACTTTTAAAATCAAATGAGGATATGATTTACAGTAATTTGCAACAGTAGTGGCAGTGACTACATTTGATGTGATGGAGAAACATGCAACCGTTATCACTTCTTTCTAAGGGAATAGTTTAAGACCAATTCCAAAAAACATAGTAATATGTGTGTGTATGTGTGCATATACATGCATACACACACACATATGTAATGACTAACTAAAATTGTATACTAAGCCACATAAGTTAATGATAAGTTAATTTAGATGTTTTAGCTGAATATCACTGGTTGGTTCAAGATAAATCCAATAAAATTTAATGGTATTTGTTTGTTTATGTTTCCCCATACTGTTTTGTTTGTGCAGTATTCAAATACCTGAAAATATTTGTCCTGGATAGAGTAGAATTTAATAGTGAGTAGTCAACCATAAATACTTATTAAGTGCACCAACAATGTTAAATATACTGTTCTAGGAGTTATGGAGAAAATCAGTCAAAAACTGTTAAGAACTTACCATGTGACCAGCACTGTGATAAGTGCTGGCTTCATAAATACAAAGAAGGAAATGATCCCACCTCACACTGATCTGAGCTTTCATTTTAATGAGTGGAAAATGTACATATAAAAATACATACAGCCTAAAGATTAAGCTAATAAATAAAGACAGAGAGAGAAGGAGGAAGTGGAAGAGGAGGAGGAGGAGGATGAAAGAGGAGGAGGAGGAAAATAAAATAGAAGGTACTTTGGGAAGGAGGATGCTGCTAGTAGTTTGGGGGGATGTGAAAGCTAGGAGAAGCTTAATTTAAAAGATTGTGCCTGAAATGCATCTTAAAGGAAGGAAGGGACTGTATGAGGAAGAAGTAAGGAGAGAATGCATTCAAGGTATGGTGACAGCCATAGTGTCATAGTGAATGGGGATGGACTGTCACGTGTGAGGAACAGAGAGGTGCCATTTTGTCTGGGGTTGCAGAGTACTGGAGGAACAGTAATGTCCAACAAAGCCAGAAAGATAGATCAGGGCCAGGTTATGTAAGGCTTTAAAAGCTAAACAGAAGATATTTTATTTTATCCTGAAAGCAGTAGGGTATCACTGGAATTGGATGCATATGGGAGTCACATGGTCACATCCTCTACTTGAGGAAAATTACTTTGATATATGCTGGAGAGGGGAGAGACTTGAGTCAGGGACACCAATTAGGAAAGAGCTCTCACAGTAATCTAGGCAAAAAGTAAGGAGGGCCTAAGCAAGGGTATTGTAGTATGAGTGGAGGAAAGGGGTCAGATGTGAGAGATGTTGTGAAGGCAACTGGATATGTGGGATGAGGGATAATAAGAAGTTAAGGATAATGCTGAGATTATAAATCTGAGACATTGGAAGGATGATGGTTATCTCTGGTAGAAATAGGAAAGTTTGGAAGAGGGGAGGGCTCAGGGAAAAGAAAACGGGTTCAGTTTTAGACATGTTGAGTTTAAGATGTCTCTGGGACATCAGTTTTGAAATGTTCGACAGGCATACAATGATACAGTACTAAAACACAAAAGAGATAATGAGGCTGGATGTGTACATCTGGAAATTATCTGCTTGCAGGTGATAGTTAAACCTGTAAGAGTTGATGAAAAAGTATGTAGAGAGAAGAGAAGTGGGCCTAGGACAGAACCTTGGGGAACACTCACAGGCATGATGTGGAAGATGAGAGCGAGAAGGAACAATCAGGTATGGGGCAAACTGGGAGAGAGTAGTGTTACAAAAACACAGAGAGGAAAGAGTGTCCAGCAAGAGGAATGCAGCAGATAGGTTGCAAAGGATTAGGGGAGCCAAAAAGTCTGAGAATGGTAAGAAGCAATGTGGTGGACTCCCCTCCACAAACTCTTCCAAACAGATCTAGAATATACACCAGACTAAATCTAAATGAGGAAATCCAGAAAAAGTCACAGTGAGTCATATGTCCAGCCCACCCCAGCATAGGGAGATAGGAAGTCCACAGACACTGGGGGTGGGTCAGGCCAGGAGCACACTGTGAGTAGAGCACTCTGGTGTCCAGGGAGAGGCTGTGCACCAGGGCAAGAAGGGGTCCCAGGCCATACAAGGATTCCATCAGACATACACCAGGATACCAGGACAAGGATAGGTGCCAACTGGAAGCTTTGTCACCTACTACCCAGGTCACAGATCCAGGGCAGAGTGAGAAGGGGACCTGTACAGGGGAGTGGTATTTCCAGGTAGGGAGATCTTGGATGGTGTGCTAAAAAAGGAGAACATTCAGAAATCAGTACTGGTAGCAGCAGCAGCAGCATGATTCAGACTCTAAGCTCAGAATAGGGTCTCACTTCTAGCATCTACCCTGCCCTATAGTGGAATAACCAAGGCAGGAATCCAATACCAAAGGGAGCCTACAATTCTGCCCTTGAACCAGCAGAGCTTTCAGCTGGCTTATAGGTGTAGAGTCCAGCAGTAATCTATTATTGATCCTACCCTAATCCTGGTCAGGAACTTGCAAAGCTCAGAGCAGAAGGGTACTAATCATACTTTGCCCTACATTATATCCCTTTGGGGAGCACCAAAACCCTATAGTCCCTAGCATGTCCCTGAGATCTTGGAAGAACACAACACTCAAAATCCCAAGAAATAACACAACATTCAACATCCCCAGGACCAGCCCAGACCTTCTATCCAGTAGGGCCACAGAGCTCAGCCCTCAAATCAAGTCTGAATTTGGGAAACCAACTGAAAGAATGGATGAACAAAAAAGAACACCACCACAATAAACTGTTTTGGTGGCAGGAATGTTCGAGACACAAACACAGAAGAGACTGACTCCAAAATATCTACAGGCAAAGCCTCAGAGAAAAATACAGCTCGGCCACAAACTCAAGTAGAATTACTGGAAGAGATGAAGCAAGAGTTTAAAAAAAAGTTAGAAAATGTTTTTATAAATGGAATAAGAAGACTTGAAGGGAAAAATTAGAAAGGAAATGAGAATCATGGAAGAAAGAATTGGAAAGGAAATTAACAGCTTGGCACAAGTAATACAAAACCTTGCCTGAACAACAATCTCCCTGAAGATTAGAAAGAACCAAATAGAAGTTAATGATGTCACTAGGCAACAAGAAATAAAGTCATAAGGCTGATAAAAATAGAAGAAAAGTAGCATAGCATAAACAATTGACCTTGAAAACAGATGAAGAGAAAAAAATTAAGAAACATTGGTACTATTTGAACACTAATACCAGAGAGAGAAAGGAAATCTTAAAAGAAAATTACTCAGATTTCTTAGAACTAGAGGGCAAAGTAGAAATAGAAAGACTCTACCAGTCACACCTCCTGAAAGAAATCTCAAAATGAAAACTCCCAAAAATAACATAGGCAAAATTCATAGCTTCCAGGGTTTTGTGTGTATGTATGTGTGTATGTATAGATAGTGTGTGTACATATATGTATATGTATAGATACATATGTACATACATACATACAAATATATACATGCATGCATACATATATATATACACATTGCAAGCTGCCAGAAAGAAAGAATTCAAGTATTCAGCAGCCACAGTAAGTATCACACACAATTTAGCACCCACCACTGTAAAAGAGTTGAGAACTTGGAATATGATCTTCCAGAAGGCAAAGGATATGGGCTTATGAACAAGAATAACTTGCCCAGCAAAACTAAGTATGATGTTATAGGGGGAAATGTATTTTTAATGAACTAGAGGACTTCCAAACATTCCTAATGAAAAGACCAGAGCTATGGAGAAACATTGGTGTTCAAGCATAAGTGTGAAGAAACATAAAAAGGTAAACACGGACAAACAATGATAAAGGACCAAAGAAGGATAAATGGCTTGCATTCAAATATGGGGAGATGATAACATGTGTTGTTCACAATTCATAGGAGGAGTTTAATTAGGTGAGGCCTGAGAGTGGTTCTGTTGTATCTTAATGATGTTAAGAAAAGAATGGGAAGAGAGAGGAAGAGGAATACAATGGAAAGGAAGAAGGGAAAGGGAGGTTAGGGGAAATTATCTCATATAATCAGGATCTATATTAGTATATCTCTATAAAGACAAGGATGAAGTGAGAATTCACTTAGGATGGCCTCAGTTTTTTCAGTAAAGAGGCAAGAACCTTAGCTGAGGAAGGAAGAAGAAGCAAAAAGGTCAAATCTTTGAGGCTCTTATAGTCTAGTTAAGAAGACATAAATAGAATAAAAGTAACCACTTTATTTATTTAGATTTTATTTCACTTGATAAGAAGCCTCAAGGCTTCTCCAACTGAAATATCTTGATATATGGAGGTGACCCGGGGTTCTTGAAGGCTGTGACAGTGGGGACATAAGGTCTAGTACTAGCAGGGGTGTTCTGGGAAATATTTAACAGTGATCTCTCCTCTCCAGAAAAAAAAAATGTAACCAGGATACATGATCAAGTTTAATCTATATAATTAACACTTAAGCCTTGCTAATCAACAGAACAATCCAGCCCAAGCAGGGACTGGCCCCAGGATATACCAAGTCTTTGTTTAAAACTCGTCATCAGAGAGGCTCATCACTATCCCTTTTCTATATATAGTCTTGGTAAGCTGCAAGGGTTGAAATCTTTAGTGTAGCAATTCACAAAAACTAGACATAGAGGAGTATTAGTCATTGTTGGAAGGACCCCTTCACAGGTCATTAAAGTACTGAAATATTTAGGATTTATACCCTACCTGCTTCCAAATTATAGTCTGTAGACTGACCCACAGTTCAAATTCAACAATTCAACAAACATTTATTAAGTGCTTAGTATTTACAAAGTTCTCTGTGACATTTAAACATGAAACAGATTACATTTGAAATCAGAAAGAATGAGTGCTTTCAGACCCCAAAGCTAAGCAGATTACTACCACATTTCAATGATACATTTCACTCCATTTTCAAGCCACTAAGGTAGAAAGAGGAATTACACATTTTCATTTTCTGACAACCAGCAGCACACAGTTCATCTGCAGAAGCAAATGTTTCCTGGAACTAAACCCATGCCATAGTTTATTGCAGGGATCCTTGTGTGAAGGACGTTGGGTAACACAATGAACAATATCTTCAACTACAATTTTACAAAAGACACAGAAATGCTGTTCAAGCGGAGGATCCTCTTATCAGTCCTCTGTAAAAGCAGAAGGTGTGACGTTAAAACATGACTCCATAAAGGCATTTCTGTGACAGGGTGAGATAATATGGCACATGTACTCTTGCTTTCTGAAGATCTAGGTTGGACTGCAACTCAATGCCATTATAAAACCCTACAGCTTGTCTACCACCAACACCGTGTGACCCGTAGTGAAAGTCATTCTTCAGAGAGAAACAAAAGCCCTGCAGTTCCAGATTTGTAATTTGCCTTGGCCACAAATACCTTCCTCACTACCATTATACTTTAAGTCTGTGCCCACTCTTCCCACCTTCTGTACTCTATATTTATGAAAAAGTGTGCCCTTGGTGTGGGGGAATATGCTTTATAACTACTGTTTCTGCTATGCCTTTTAAGTTAAAGAAAGAAGTGAATATCCTGGCTGTTGCTCATCCTTTGTTTTTGGAGAGGACCAATGACATCATGGGGTGATGTCTTGATCCATGTGTGAATTGGATTTAAGTCAGGCAGAGTTGCCAAGTTGCCAGCCTCTCTCTCTCTCTTCTGGAGTCATCAAAGTCCAGTGGCAGGACAGAAGTCAGGATGACTGGTGATGGCCTGGGATGTACTGGATGCCCTTAGCATCTTCAATGTCTGATCAAGCTCAGAGTGCTCCACAGCACCTGCTTCAGCTGCCTTTACAGCCATTGCAACAAATTGTTCTCATCTGCCCATTCCTCAGGGGAAGTCTTCATATGCTTGGGGTAGATATGCCCCTAACTCACCAACATGTGACCTACTATAGCCCATCTGCTGAAACATTTTTCCCAGGGTGTGGCTGCTGCACATTCTACAGCTTCTTGGAGCCACAGGTTGGGTGACAGGTAGACACTAAAGGTGAAGGAGCAGCCCTGGAAAAGGCTAAGAAGGCCTTCATACCAGAGATGCTAGTTATCCCTGAACACCCCAAATACTACCTGGCTAACTGTTAGGGGGAAGCCCAACAGTAAAGGCTCATGAGCTAGTGTTTAGGAGGGCAGCCGCCCGTAGTATTACCTCTGTGACTCTGAAAGTATTTAGGACTACGCCTCTAGGAACCCAAACTTCCAGTGCCAGTGGGAATTGAACAAGTCAGCCCCGAGGGGGCATTACATGTGTACTTCATTCTTCTTATATGTGTGTGTGCGTGTGTGTATGTGTTCTACTATCAGCATAGCTTGAAAAGAAGAAACCCACCACTCTGGGCCAGTAGCATCAGGGGATAGTAAATTTCCTCAGCCTCTATGGCTTCTACTTTAGCTCTTGCCTGAGCTCCACTCCCTCCTCATGTACCCTACAGGAAAGGAAAGAAGGAATATGGGAGTAGATGATAGTGAAAACAAAGTTTGTGCTCCTCAGATTGTCCAGGAAAGACCTTGCCAGATGTGTTTAATTCCTCCTTTGAGCCTTTGCAGAGGCCTTCTTTCTTTGTAGGGATCCTCTCACTTTATGGGGATCCTCTTTCTTTGTGGGGATCTTCTCTCTTCATGGAGATCCTCTCTCTTCACAGAGTCCTATCTCTTCATGGGTATCCTTTCTCTTCATGGAGATCCTCTCTCTTCACAGAGTCCTATCTCTTCATGGGTATCCTTTCTCTTCATGGAGATCCTCTCTCTTCATGAGGATCCTCTCTCTTCATGGGAATCCTCTTTCTTCGTGGAGATGCTCTCTTTGTGGGGATCCTCTATCTTCATGGAGATCTCTCAAATGATCCTGCTTTGGATTTCAACCAGAAGTTGATAGACCCAAAGCACAGCCCTGACAGCTTTACTCCTGAGCTTAAGAAGCTCCAGTTGTTCCCTTTTGCATATGTGATAAAATATAAATTGCTATTTGACTTTTAAAACTCTTCACAATCTGGCTTCACCCTGTTTTCCAGGCTTATTACTCTTCTTTACAAGCTCTACATTCCATCCTAAGTAGGCCATCCTTCATCCACAATATCTCATCTCTCATCCTTTTTTCCCTTTGCCATAGACCAGGGGTGGGGAACCTGTGGCCTCGAGGCTACATGTGGCCTTCTAAGTCCTTGGGTGTGGCCTTTAGACCAAGTCCAAGTTTTACAGAACAAATCCTTTTATTAAGGGGTTTGTTCTGTGCAGTTTGGATTCAGTCAAAGGGCCACACTTGAGGACCTGGAGGGCCATATGTGGCTTCTAGGCCACAGGTAGCCCACCCATGGCATAGGACATCCCCTATACAACCCCTTCTCCCCTTGGCTTCATGAATTACCAAATTTCCTTCAAGGCTTACCTCAGAGGCCACTTCCTACAAGAAACCTGCCCTGATCCCCATGCTTCTATCACTCTGCAGAAATTATTTTATCTCTACTTTCTATATATTTTATATTTAAGTTTTTGTGTACATGTGGTTTTCCTCAGAAGAGCATAAGACCCTTGAGGTCAGGAACCATTTCATTTTCTGTTTTGTAGAAAATGCTTATTGAATGAATGAATGAACATCCTGTAACAATATCCAGCCTCTTTTTCTTCATTTTTTTTTTCCTTTATTTATTTTTAGTTTACCACACACGGTTCTACATAGTTTTGAGTTCCAGTTTTTCTCCCCTCCCTCCCCCCTCCCTCCCCAAGACGGCATGAAGTCTCTTATAACTGTCATGTATAACTTCGCATTGAATTAATTTATGCTCTATTCAAGTCGTGGAGAAGAATTTTGACCAATGGAATGAATCATAAGAAAGAAGAAACAGAACCAAAAAAAAAAAAAAACAACAACAAAAAAAAAAAAACCCAAAACCAAAAACAAAAGAGAAGCAGAAAAGGCGAGCATGTAGTGTGCCTCAAATTCTATTTAGCTTCTCAATTAGGGGACAAACATCTAGATCTAAAGCAAATTTGTTGCATCCTAGTTCCAACGAGTGCTTTGGGACAGATGTAAAAGTAACAAACGAGGCAATATGTAAGTGGTGCAGGCCATACGTGCTATAAGAGCTCTGTGAGCTATGGGGCTTTCTCAGGGAAGCTGAAAATTAATTCAGTGTCCTACAGAATGAAGAGGACAAAAGAGCCTGGGGGCAGGGAAACAGACTTTCAAAACTGCCTGTTAAAAGCCAGAATAACCATACCGGATAATATAATGGGGTAGAGAAATGCAAAGGAAGAGATAAGAAGCACAGTATTTATAACTGCTTTTTGGCATTGTGGAGGAAGTAAGATCTTTTCTTCCTCTATGGTATTTTCACCCTTATGAATAAGGATTAATAAGGATTAAGAAATATGTCTGATATCATCCATGTTGTACATTAGCAAAACCTTCCCTATATGCTAGAAGAGAAATCCTGTAATCTTTGTGCATGTATGGATAATATAGATGTATGTATGAATATATACACATATGTGTGTATGTATGCCTATACATACATATGTGTATGTCTTTATACACACACATATATACACACACAAACATACATACATACATACATACATACATACCCTACTCCAGTTAGATTGGTCCACTAAGCATCCCTAATTTCTTTGGCATGGTTACTTCTCAGAAAAGAGAGAATTCTTAGTAAATGTTATTCAGGAATTACTATAGCTAAAAAATATTAATCACCTGGTACCTAGCCTCTCTGAATGTAGCTAGACTGGTCATTAAAAATAAATGTCCTCAGGGGTCATCAAGTCCAGACCTGCTGCCTTTCTAGTGTGGTAGAAAGCGTGGACTATACTGGTACAGCTGTTTTCTATCCATGTCCAGACCACCAGAAATGAAATGTAGAGGCCACATATACCTCCCTCACTACCATTGTACTTTATATCGCTGCCCATTCTTTCCTACCTCCTATAGTCTGTATTTGTGGAAAATTGTGCCCCTAATGTTGAGGGAAATGCATTGTAACTACTGTTTTTGCTATGCCTCTTAAGAAAAAAAAGTCTCCTGATTATTAAGAGGAAGTCCAACAGTATGGGCTCATGAACTAATGTTTAGCCACCCACAAGACCACCCCTACAACCCTGAAAGTAGTTAACAACTACCCCTCTGGAGACCCAAACTGACAATTCTGGTGTGAGGTGGACAAGTCAGCCCCAAGGGGGCACTGCATGTGTACTTCATTCTGAATTGAACTTTGGTTTATTCCTAGCTTTGCCAATTAATACCTTTGGGATTTCAGTCAAGTCATTTCTCCTATCTGGGCCTCAGTTTCCTCATCTCTAAATGAAGGGATAGACTAGATGGCCTTTGAGGTGCCTTCCTATACTACATCTGTGATCCTGTGGTTTGTGCAGGCTCTTAAGGAATAGGTAGGATTCGAAATAAGCATTTCAATTGGGAAGAGAAGTATTAATAAAGGCCCCAGTCACAGTGACTATTGTGGCCTCCACAGCCAGGTGTGTTACATTTCACCCCCTCCCCCAAGGTTCTCCAGTACCTTAAGGTGGTTGGAGAGTGTCTGGTCTCTAGTGGCAGCTGAAGACCCCTACCACTTATTTTTCCCAGTTTTAGAGATTCCCCAGGACCCCAGTTTCATTCAACTACTTAATAATAAGATTAGCTTTTTTAAAAAAAGGAATATTTACTTCAAAGGTATAGCAAGAACGAACATAAAAACTTCCCCCTCTCCCTAACACTTGAGGAGGCATAATCTGGGGAGGGGAGAGGCATTAGGTTCACAGTTTAACTCAGTTACTATACATCACAGTTCCCCGAGTTCTAAGTTCAAAGTTCCCCTGGACTTTGCATTCCTGTAATAACAATGTTGCTAGCAGCTGTTGTGGGTGAAAGACCAACAGCAAAAGCACACAGGAAGGCTGCTAGCACAAATTCTTTGATCTGCTTTTCTAAGAAAAGCAACTTTAAAGGGTTAACAATCTTACTTTAATTAAATATATAGTTCAGGGGGGAAAGCCTGTACCCTGAACTTCAGAGCAAATACAAACAGAAATTACAAACAGGTCAACAGACCAAACAGTCGGACCAAATCACAATACTCACATAGTTACCAGAGAGAAGCACCAATATCTGGGTTTTCAAAGCTGGGAGGGTTGCTTCAACAGCTACCCAGAGTCTCATAACTCTTTCTGTGTGCCCCCAAAACAAAATGCCAACCTCAGATCTTATATACATTTTTCAGAGCCTTGAGGCACTAGATTACCTCAGTGCTGAGAAGCACTGAAACAAAAGACAAAAGGGTCCCACTATACCTGCCCCATCCAAACAAAGGCAAGACTCATTAAAGGCACTTGATGGCGTTAGCATTACAAAAGAGAAGAACAGCAAAAGAAGTCTCACCCTAATTACCATAAAAATTCCAGCACCCCAGCTTCTCTGGGATTTCTTGTTGGGCTAAGCAGCAGCATCTTGCCTGGAATCCTGGCTTCACCTTCACCATAGCCTGAGGTCCTGGCTCCAGGGACTCTAGAACTGAAAAGAACAAATGAAATAGAGGGGGAAGAAACCCTAGCCTGATTGTCAGGGCCAAGAGCCAAAAGGGGAAGGGAAAAGGTGGACCTTCCTCCCACACCTAGGTTAGCACATGGTACCCATGCTATGGGTGAGCAAGACATTCACATCTGGACACAGCGGGAAAGACAGACAGGCTGATGGTCCCAGTCTGATAGTTTTAAAGGCTCAGGCAGTTCCAGCTATGCAGCCAATGGAAAGAGACTGCACCCATCTATATGGCAGGGAAATATATAGTATCTTCTCCCAGATTCAGGTCCCTGGCAGCTTCCACATGGATACCTCTATCTTAGGTGATCTAGGCATGTACAAAGTCCCCTTGCATACATGAGGAATGTTCTAGAAATCCTTAGTAGATCAATCTGACTAGAGTATTGAGAATAGTAAGAGATAATGCTAGAAAGTAGACTGGATCTAACTTGTAGAAGGCCTTTAAAGCCAAGCTAAGGATTTAGGACTCTAGCCTATGGATTGTGGAGTTACCAAAATCAAAACTAGAAAAAGGTCCACAACATCATCACGGTGTCTGCTTCATCACTAACACACTGTCTCCACTATCATCCATCTTGGCACATTATTTAGATGATGGATACACTCAATTCCTTAAAGTGCCAGATAAGCATAGATCAATAATATTTTATGACTAGCATACCAGCCCTCCATAAAGTCACAACCAAACTGGTCAACCACTGGCTAGTTAGTGATCCAGGTAGGCCATGAATTTTATAAAGGTTTTTAAAACAGCGGAATTACATAAGCACCTGAGTACAAATGACCACCCCCTGCCCCCAGCATCTACAATTACTCTAAGTAATAGTCATTTGCTTCCACCTCTACCCCATGAGTTCTCCAGAGCAACTTCTTTTGGGAGAGATAAAAATTCTCTTTTCACCTAATTCAAGCCCATGTGCTGAGGCTTTCTTTTCTCACCAGTTAACAGAAAATATGGTAATTCCAGGTAATACAATTCTATGCATCTAAAATTGCCTAGCCATGCATGATAACAATAATAATAGCATCAATATTCTACCTTCTATGTGTTAGGCTCTGTGCCTCACAAATATTATCTCATTTGAGCTTTAAGACAACTCTGGAGGGTAGACACTATTATTACCTCAATTTTGTAATTGAGGAAACTCAGCAGAGGCAGATAGAGGTTAAGTGACTTGCCCAAGGTCATATGGCTAGTATCTGAGGCAGAATTTGAGCTTGAGTCTTCCTAATTCCAGGCCTACTCCTATCCATTATGCCAGGAACCTGTAGTGAGAAGTTAACCTGCAATGATACTATGACCTATGACTATTAACTTAACTAATAAATATTTATTGAGTTCCAGGTGGGGAAAACAACAAATGGAGGATTCATTTGTAAACCCAAGGAATATATAATGTACGGGGGTGGGGGTGGGGGGGGTTAAACAGGAAAAAAATTCAGTCTAGAGAAGGAAGGCTAGTGATGATAAGGGCCATATGGCCGAAGAAGGGGCTTTCACAAGAGCTGATCTGCTCGAAGGCCAGAACCCTGAGAGAAATGATAGTTTAGTGTTCCTGTGGTTATCAGTCTGACTTACTATTCCCCTCTGGGAGAGAGATCTGCTTAGACAGTAGCTGCTTACCAGAAGCTATTTCAGTGTGACCAACCCCAAATGTAGCCCCTCGAATGGTGTGCACTACATTAACCCATGAGTCAAAGAACAGGTTTGGGAATAGTCCTTTGTTCGTAGCGTTGTAATCCTGGAGGGACATCAGCTGTAAGCACCGAAAATGATCTCTTCTGATTTTTTTACTTTGTTCAGGGTCAGAGTGAATTGTTTTCCACAATTTATGCTAAGTGGGCCTATGGAACGCCTACAGTGACCCCTTGTGGTATGTACACCCCATGTTCCTCCAGACAGAGCAGCTCTGATTTTACCTACTGATTCAATGTGTAATTCTCTGTGGCCTTCTTCTTTAAATGCTTTTTGAAATTCTATACCAACTCCATAGGGTAGAAAAGACTAGGATATCCATTAGTGCTAGGATTTAAAAAAAAAAAAAACTTTTGAAAAATAGAACTAAAAGAGGTCTACAGGCAGCTCCTCTGGTCTCTGCTAGGACTATTCCCAGCAGTCTGCCCTAGCCCTAAACATAATAAAAAGCTCACATTTTTATAGTACTTTAATGTATATAGAGTGCTTTCCAAAAAAAAAAAAACATGAGGTCATTCTTGCAAATATCATTATTCCCAATTTTATAGGTGAAAAGACTGATGCATAGAGAAATTAGGTAACTCATCCATAGTGACAAACTGGGACCCAAACTGAAGTCTTCTAGTGTCTGATCCAAAATCCCTTTCGTTATACCATGCTACTTACTATCTCTAGGAAGGAATGATGAGGTCAGAGTTGGGAGAGCTAGTTCAAATGTGAAAGGATTCACTTAGACCTTCTCTGTAGCCATTGGGAGCTTTATTGTCACAAAAGCAGTGGGCTAGCTCTAGAAGGACTAGCCAGGACTAGCAATTTACAGAGGGATGGAGGCTTGTTTTTATAAGAACAAGATAAGGGAGACAAAGGGAAATTTTATGACCCAGGGTAGGGGGCGACAAGGAATTCCATGGTCCAGGGTAAGGGGAAATTTTGGGGTATTTCAAGATAAGGGGAGACTTCAGAGCGCCAGGGAGAGAGCAACACATCCCTTAGGGCACCTTTGTATCAAGAGACTTTAGGACCTCTCCAGGTTAGAAGATAAACTAGGAAAAGGCCACCTCAACCCTTAGGACACCTTGGTATCCGTATCAGGAAGAAGACCCAAGCATTTACAGTGAGATATCAGAACCTTGCCTTAAAAAATGTGTCACCTTGGGCCTATCACCTTCCCCCTTTGGATGTCAGCTCCTAAATGTATAAAATGGAGGGGCTTGGACAAATTTTTTAGTTCTCAAATTCTTCCAGTTCTAAATTCTCTTCTAACTCTTAACTAACATTCAATGTCCTTAAAAATGCAAAGTTAACAAGAGAGGTGTTTGCACCTCCTTGAGACGTTCAATAAATTCCCCTAGGCGATAATAAAGGGTCTAGGAAGGACTTGGTAAGAGCAAAGATATCTTCCTATTCAAATAAATAACTAGTTATCTTGGCAACTAGTTGTATTTTTTTCTTTGCTGCACCATATATCAGTGTTAATTTGCAAAGGATTTATTGACTAAGGAGATCACTAGATATTTCAAATGGATTTGCAGTGTAGCTAGAACAAGCAACTTCCTTTTGGTAGAATGCTTCCTTGGTCCTTCTTCTTGCCCCAAAGGGGTCCACATTTTTATAAATATTCTGAAGGGCCATTGCTACTGAAATGGAGTCTCACCACCCAAGTGTATACCAACCTGGTAGGTCCCTGCCCAAGCTCCACTTACTGGCTGTATTTTGGGCCCTCCTGGTTTAGAGTAAATGTCAATGGTAACTGTTTCTCTTTGGAACAGCAACCCTGAGGGTCTTCCCCTCCCAGCTTGATTTTGTTTTCTTTTTCTCTAATCAAAGGGGCCATCCCTTGACTCACTTCTTAAAGAGGCCTATTCACTGAATGGGTGTTATGTCACTCAATTAGCACATTAAAAGGCCTTAGCCTAAAATGGCCAGAGTCTCCCATTGCATCCTGGGTCATCCCCAGTCATCTTGATGAATATCTGGTCACTGGACCCAGATGGCTCTGGAGGAGGAAGTGAGGCTGGTGACCTTGCACAGCACCCCCTCACTCAAATCAAAGTCAACTGCAAATCATGTCATCATCTCCCTGATACCATGGTCCTCTTCGAAAATGGACAAACATGATGTTATGATTTGTCTCAACTGCCGGTGTAATATAGTTTGGTTCAAAAATCATTCACTGAGCCCTCACTGTGTGCTACACACTGTGATGGGCTCTAGAGGACAAACAAAATTGGAACAGTCCCTGTCCTCAAAGAAATTGCATTCTGCTGTAAGGAAAGCACATGGACAATATAGATCCATCAGTGATCACTGTCTCCAAAGCCAAACTGCCAGGTTTAGATGCCAAAGCTAGGAGATGAAAGTCTCCACTACATTTTCCCTTCTCACTTGTGGTAAATTATGGTTTTTCTTCCTTCCTTCCTTCCTTTCTTTTTTGTCTTCCTTCCCTACTTCCTTTCTTCTTCCTTCCTTTCTTCTTCCTTTTTTCCTTTTTTCTTTCCTTTCTTTCTTTCTTTTTTCTTGCTTTCTTCTTTCTTTCTGCCCTTCTTTTTCTTTCTTAGTTTATTTATTGTCTCAATCTGACAATCAATCCCCGACAACCTAAGCTACCTAAGAACAACTATCAACTTGTGTGTTCCAGTGTTGTTAGTAGCCTTCAAACACTGAGAACAAGATTCCCAGTCCCTTAGCAAAGCCCCCTGTCTGTGTTTCCATGGCTTCAGGACCCCTATAAAGTTGGCGTCCCTAAAGAAGGTCACTGTGTCTCCTTTGCCATTGTTAACTATATCCCTTTCTAAAATACAGTCAGACTTCCAGACTGGTGCTTTTGCCATATTTTAGCCAGTAACCTTCAGTTGCCTGAAATTCCATTCCCAGTTACTACGATTAGCTCCTCATTATGCAAGGGTTTGGAAAGCACTCTGGTTATACTGATTAAAATGAGAGTTTTATGCCAAGTGTAAAATGCCAAAGTATAAAACCATATATTGTGAAAACATCTACCGCACAGCATATGCCATAGTAAAAGGATATGCTTTGGATGGCATAAAACCAAATTCTAGTATCTTACCATCAGCTACCAGATGAGGCTCTTATATCTACTGTCTTTCTTTTATACTCAGTACATACCATCCCCTACAAGCAATTCCTTCTCAGGAGGTTGTTTGGAGCCTTCCATAACTAAGCTGCCAGACATTCAAATCTCTGGTTTCTGAACTGGCTTACTATTTTGTAGATAAACCATAAGGCATGAACAAGATTCCTCAACCTATCTGAACACACTTTCAGTACACACTGCAGTGTAGGCAGTTGCTTTCAAGGACTTCTACAATGATCAGGAACTTTTTCCACACTTAGGCTAAAGCCTATAAGTGTATCTTTCAGGCATCATACTTTAAGTGGTCATTTGATTGACTAGCTCAAACCTCCCACCACTAGAGGTAGTACATATGCTTGGACTTCTTTCCCATCAATAGAAATGAGCTCCAGTGATCCATCCTGCATTCATTTAGTTTTCTTCCAGCCGGGGATGCATTATACAAGAGAAATGCTAAATGTTGTTTGTAGGTCAATATGCATCAGTGATTCTTGGATCTCATCAATGTGAGTACCCTATCCAACTGTGCAGATCACAACCCACTCCTTCTTCTAATCCTGTCTAACTCTTGCTCCTGTTCTCCACAAAGGTTTTGTTCAACATGCTAAGGGTCTTTTTCATGTCTAGAATATCCAGTGGATGGACTGACCATCTGCTATCCCTTTCTCTTGCAATGTAACCAATTATGCTAGATTGTTGTTGTGTTTTTTTAGTGTGCAGTTCATCCTTGGTCACGTAATGTGCTACCACTTTTTCATGCTCACCATGGGTCTCTCCATTTCATTTGATTTGACTAACAATGTTGATTCCTCAGAGATTATAAAATTCCATGATTCTCAGTCACATTACCTCACCAAATCAAATCAACAAGCATTTATTAAGCACTTACTATGTATCCTGTACTTTGCTAAGAGAATATAAATATAAGAAAAAGATAAATATAAGTAAAAATAATGACAATCTCTGCCCTCAAGGAGCTTACATTCTAATGAGGGAAGATAAAATATAAAAGGAATCTGAAAAGGGAAGGAAAAGGAAAAGGTACTCTTGGTGGGTGGGAGTGGAGGTAGAGGGGATGGTAGCTAAAGTCCTGAGAGTCCAGAGTAGAGCCCTGAGAGGGATAAACACATGGCTGCTTTCCTTAAAATTGAGGTTCTGAGGGGAAACATCCAATCAGAGGAAGGAGCTTCAGGGGCAGAGTGTACTCCCAATGTCAAAAGTCTAGGAGTAACTGAGTGAAGGTGGAAGATGAAAATGTGGCAAGTCAGTGATGGGGTCAGTGACAGGGTTCCCAGAAATCCAGACTGCATCAGTAGAGAAGGTTCAGCTAGCCAGGAGTGGAGCCCAGACAGAAACAAAGACATGGTTGGCCTGAGCCCTCTCCTTAAAATGAAAGTTAATAGAGAAGAATAGCAGTGTTAAAAATTGGTTTTTGATTCAGGAAGAAGCTTGGGGTCATTTAAAGTCCTGCACAATTTCATAAAGCAGTGCAGTCTTTTCAGTTTCTAGTCAAATTTTAAAAATTGAATAATATCTCAAATTGACTTATAACAAAAGCTTTGTGTATGTTGAATCATCCCATGATATTCTTGAGAAGGTGAGTGAAATTGAGGAATGTCCCCACACAATGTGTTTAGCGCTGGGTCAAACTTTGAAAGACATAAGCCCTCAGGATAGGCACATATAGATGGAAATGCACATCAATGAGGTCATAGATCCATTTGCATATTTAAGTAATGAATTATATAAGAAATTCTTTTGTAAAGCAAAAACTATTTTCCTAAAGCAAATGAATATTCCCAGTCCATCTTGAGTATGTCATATGTAGCATTTGTTTACCGCAAGATACTTTGCATATGGATTATATCCTAAGATATCAGAGACCATGATGATTCATGGAACTACATTAATAGTAGCACTCATATTCAATTTAGTTAATTATATTATTAAAAAATAAACATTAATAATTCTTTATTATTGAAAATCACTTTGTAATCCCATTTTCCCATGCTTTCCCCATGGCATACTCCTTGGACTCCTGGCTTCCTGTCCTCTTTACTCCATCTGCCACATAGCTGCCAAAATAATTTTCCTAAAGCATAAGTCTGACCATGTCACTCTTCTGCTTAAGAAACTTCAGCAGCTCCATGTTGCTTCTAGAATAGAATACAGACTCCTCCTGCCTTTTAAGTAAGGGCACGATTAGAGCCCTTTGTGGTCTCACTCTGGCTTGTTGTTCCATAAACTTAGTATTCCATCTGCCGCTTCCCTCCTTGCTTTGGTACAGGCTCTGTCATGCCTGGAATGGGCTCCCTCCTTACCTTCTTGCCTCCGCCTTTTAGAATCCTGAATTCTCTTGGATGCTCTGGTGCCATCCTCTTCACGACGGTCTTTCCTGAAGCCATTAGTGTTCTCTTCCTTGTCGTCCTCAATTTATCGTGTATTTATCATATATCATAACTTAACTGTTTACATGAGCTAGGCTCCCTGTAGAACATAACCTGCCCTCCTGGCTGGAACAGTTTTCCCTTTTGCATCTGTGTCCACAGCATGCAGCAGGTGTTTGAATGCCTGTTGGATTGCATTGGATTGAATAGGATCCTTTATTCCATGCACATGTTTCTTCTAACAATGCAACTGATGGCTCTTCCGTATTCTGTGCTACTTATATCCTCCTAGAAATCCTCCATAGATAATATACCCGGTGTACTGGAAGCTTTGTTCTTTTACCATGCTGAACATGCAATATACTATTCAAACTGTCAATTGCTGTCCTTCATTCTCAATAAATAACAGGTATCCTTTTCCTTCATACATAGGCTCCACAATATCTTTTGTGCCTCCTAATTGGTCTCTCTATCACATCTATCTTTTCTCCAGTCTATCCTAAACCTAGCTGCCAAAGTGATTTTCCTAAATTGCAAGTCTAACTATGTCATTCCCCTACTCAGTAAATTGCAGGAGCTCCTTATTGCCTCTAGGATCAAATAAAAGCCCTTCACAACCTGGCCCCCACCTCCTTTTCAATATGTTATTCCCTGTACTCTACAGTAGAGCCAGACTGACCTTCCTACTATTCCTCAGATACGGGACTCTCTGTCCCATCTCTGTATCTTTGTGTTGGCCATGCCCTTTGCTGGAATGTTCTTCCTCCTCACATCCACCTTTGAGAATCCCTTGTTTCCTTTGAAACTGTACTCAAGTGCCGCGCTTTATATGAAACCCTTCCTGAGTATCCTCTCTGCCCCCAAACACAATTATCTTATTTATTTTTACATATTTGTATATATTTATGTAAATGTTGTCTCCCCAGATAGAATATAAACTCCTTGAGGGCAAGTACTTTTATCTTTGTATCCCTAACACTTAGCTCTGTGCCTGCTATACAGCAAGTACTAAATAAATGCTTGTTGATTGATATCGATTAATGCTGTCTGGCATGTAAGTCATTATTGGTGACACAGTATACCTACTAATGCCTCCCAATGTCTTTCCATTGTTTTTTAGGTTGTAACTTATCTTTTTCAAAGATCATGGTACTCCATATAACACGGTATGCCACACAACATCATAGAGGGAACATTGGGCTCATTGACAACCCCCTGCAATTTCCCAAATTCATTATCGTTCTGTCTCTTTATCCTACTCAGTTCTAGGCCCAGACCACTATCGTAGTAGAATGTTTGTTGTTGTTGTTTGTCCTTCATTCTCAAAGTGGACTGGGATGTCAAGAAGATGGTGCCATGACCTGCAAGTGAATTGGATTTAAGTGAGGCAGGGCTGTGCAAGGTCACCAACCTCACTTTCTCCTCCTAAGTCATCTGGTTCCAGTGGTAAGATATTGATCAGGAGATGGCCTTGCAGTAGGATCTAGGATCATAGATATAGAGGAATTAATGAATTGTCATTTATTAAGTGTCTGCTATGTGCAAAGCCCTGAGCTAAGCCTGGAGATACAAATAGAAAAGTGGAGGCTGTCTGTCTTCAGGGTACTCACATTCTAATGCAGCAGTTAATACACATAGGAGGTTTCAGCAGCAAGTTGGATGGAAAGTTCTTATGGTTCTTACAGAGAAGTGGCAAAGCACATGGCAAGGCATCTTCTTTAATGTTGTTTCCACCGATAAAAGCATATCTGTTCCCGTGTCAAACCATTTGACTAGTGCTGAGGACTCTGTTGTCCAAGATTCATTTCTGGATCATCAGTAGCTGTGATTGCTTAAGGAGGGAGGGTCTGCAGGACTTCAGCAGAAGCAGTTGCCAGGTTGCATCTCCACGATGCTTGAGGGGACCATGCAAAGTGTGGTCTGGAAGCAGGACCTTAGTAAGCCTGGGGCAGGAACTACTTTTCCCAGTACTCTTGAGTTTAAGGTCCTGGGCTGTCTTCATGAGGGTCTGAGAGGAGGTGGTGATTCCATGCTTTGACTCATCTGGAACATACCTTCCGGTCTCTCAGGCTGCTTCAGGACTAGTTTGCCTACCCTGTTAGAAACAGCAACTTAAAGAGTCACCTAATCCAGCCCCTCATGTCACAGAAAGTGGAATCACAGATTTAGAGTAGAAGGGACCCTAGATTTGTTCTACTCAGCCCCTTCATCTTACAGATGAAGAAATCTGGGCCCAAAGCTGTTAAGTGACTTGCCTCAGGCTACAGAGATAGTAAGTAGCAAAGCTGAGATTTCAGCCCAACTGTGTGGCATTTTATCATAAAAATATATATAATTATCCCTTCCATATCTCAGGTGTTAGGGGCATGGTAATCCTACAATCTGGAAAAATCCACATAAAATTTTTTGGCCCTCCATACCAGAGAAGTCTGATTTTTTTTCTTTTTCTTTTATGGGGTATTTACAGTACCTAATTGTAAAATCTGAGTTAAGTATTTGATGATAGGCTTTATGTAAGTCAGTGTTAAGTAAAAATACTTTTTCTATGTTGTCTGCTGGCCTTTACACAGTATCTGCAGCTTCTGCAAAACTCCCCCAAAATTCCCATTTAATTTCTTATGCCAATCCAAGATATATCGAAATCGTGATAGGGAAAGTCATCATATGGAAGTGATAACTATATATTTACACACATTTTTATTTTATATTTGTGTACGCGTAAACATGCACATATATACTTTTATAAGTAGACGTATAAACCAACTTGACAAACTGCCCTTCCAAACACACGATGAAACAACCACTTATTAAGGACCTAGTGTATGTAATAGTCTGTGTGCTGAGGATAAAAAATAAAAACTAAAATACTCTCTGTCCTAGAGGAACCTATGTTCTAACTTGTAGAGATAATATCTCCTTACGTAGGTAGATGAAAAACAGATACAAGATAACTGGAGTGGGGCAGGGGGAGCGGGAGAGCACTGGTGTCACAGAATCAAAAAAAGGCTTCCAACTGAATACCTTCATCTGGGCCAGGGGAACTTAATGTGGGGGCCTGTAAACTTTTTAAACTTATCATTTTGACAACTGTATTTTATTATAATAGATTTCCTTCATAATACTATGTATTTTATTTTATGGATTTAAAAACATTATTCTGGGAAGGGGTCCATAGATCCCACCAGACTGCCAAAGGACACTAGGCACTATGAATTTTTCATCCACTTTGTTTTTCCCATGTTGTGTTTTGAATGTGGATAGTTAGCTTTTATATTACATGTCCTTTACATTACAATGGATTTTTCTGAAAGAGTTTTGTAATGTTCCAGGGCTCAATGCAGTTTTTACAATCTCATCTGCAAATAGAGACATATGAAGACCCTTGGCATCAAGAGAAAGCCTTTTGTTTGAACCTTTCCTTTTGTCATTTTCCGTGACACTGGCAAATACCTTTGGTGTATCTATATCTCCCTCTTTGATGGAACAATTAGTGTGGCAGATCACCGTACAAAGTTCTCTTTCCACGTCAGTCATGGAATCTCCGATGATTCTGTGGTAGGCAAAAGAGATATCTTGCCTGAAGAAAGCCTTCAAGGCTGAGTTTGATGTACTGAGTCAAATGTTTTCTTGAAATCAATACATGAACACAGTAGCATCTAATAATCTCTCAGACATTTGTGTGAGTATAAAGATCCATCCCAATATAAAAATTACCAGTAAAAGCCCTTTCATGTTTTCATCTAGGATGTCTTTGATATATGCACAGAATAAGCATTCTGAGATTTTATAGAGATGAAAGAGCTTGTAACTGTGTCCATAGCTGCTAATGTTTTAATGGTCATCTTTTTAAGATAAATACATCTTTGCCATTCTTTGGATTCTTCCCCTCTTTGGTATGCCTTGAGAATAAGTAAATACTTAGGTGCTTTTATCATTGGTAGTAGTAATATTGTTATTATTATAACACTATGTGAAATGGAATCCCAATTCTATCCCTAACTCATCTTAATTCTCCTCACTAGCTTGGCTTTTTATCTAGGATCATTTTGCTTACATGTGTAAATAGAAAATTGACCAAAGTATGATTTTCTCCTCCAGATGCACCATACAATAGCAACTTCTTTTCCATCACCATTCACTTGCAAATGGAAAATAATCACTCAGAATGGAGCACATTTACTTGCATTGTATTTTGTGGTATATGTGAATAGCAGGCAGGCTCTTCCAAAAAGAATAAAAAGAAAAATGCAGCCTCCTTAAGGAATCTTAGTCTATTTCTTAAAAATCCCCTTAAAAGTTCTCTTTTAAAATAACCAAAGAGCATCAGCTAAGCTCCATTAACCAGCATTAAATTGGAGCAAGGCACTGTCATAAGTGTAGTACTCTCCAAAATTCATTATGAGAACAACCCATCTGGCTCAGACAGCATAATCAAAATGTAATAAGAGTTTTAGAGGTATACAAGTGTAGTAATATAAACTCTGGACTTAGTCTCCTGTCCCACACATGCACCACAGCTCAGCTGGCTATATCCCCCTCCTCAGGGTTCTAGGAATATCATCAAGGGGCTGGGGGTGTTACTTCTAACTCTGTCAACTAAAGTACCCAATATATTGTGTTCTCCCCAATATCATTCACCAGTTAATATTAATTGGCTTTTACAAGGGGATTTTTTACTAAAAAGATATTGAACAAGAAGTAAAGTTTCTCTACCCCATCCATTGATAAGAGCCCCAGCATCATCTAAACCAGTTAATATCCATTGACTTTTACAAGGAGGAGTTTCTTGAAAAGACATCAAAAGGACAAAAGTACAGCATCCCTACCCTACCACACATTCACCCCTCTACCACATTGGTCCCAGGGGAATGTGGACTCAAATGTGGTTGCTACAAAGCAATCTCCCACAAAGTTCCCATCCCAATGCAGCATAGCTGCTGTAGCCATGCTTCCTTGCAGGACCTGTTGGGTGGATTCACTGCTGGGCTTGATCAAGTGGCTGGCTCCTCAGGGGTGGCTCCATCCCAGGCTTAGGCCTCTTATGGCTTCTCCACCCATCTGATATCTCATGAGGTCCTGTAACAAAAGGAAAGAGTATACAAGCAGGAAGCAGCCCCATCCCAGACAAAGACTTGCCCAGAAGGCCATGTTTTGAGGTAGGGAAAGGCTAATACTTCATGTACAACTACCAGACTGGCTATCTAGACTCAGTTATCTTCATGCCCCTGGTCAGCAGGAAGGGAAGAGAGCACATTTCTCTATTGGAGCATTTCTTAGATATTTCCAGTTCCAACTTAGCAGCCAATCCAAAGCCCTGTTTTTCACCACACAGTAAGTAGACCAGACACAGCCACATACTCTGAAAGAGAGAGCCAAGGCCCTCCATTTGACTTCATTATGGATTTCTGAAAGCAAGTTCTCCAAGGTGCCACGTGTATCTCCTACACTTGCTCCCAGGACTGAGCCCTCACTGGCCAATCCCTCTGTTACATGTTTATGCCAATGTTTGCCTATATAGTCTCTGAAACTTGTACAAGAATCATTTTATCTGCAAAAGACTAAAAGAGACTTAGTCGCTCAATGCATTTAAATGCGTGACCCCTTGAGTGCGACGTTTCATGCTCCATTTGAGGCCATACACAAAGAGCAGGGACTGGAACCTGTCTAATTTCTAGATCAGTACTCTTTCTACTACGGCATGTTGACCTAGAAATATAGATGGGAGTGCTGTGATACTTTGATGTGCTTAAATAAAGGGCAGAGGTAGGAATACATTGGAGGTTTTCAGAAAAAACCGGTTTTAGAAATAGGAAAGAATATTTAAAGCCGAAGAAGGAAAGAGAAGCTAGGAGTATGGAAAACCTGGAAAACAGGCACATCCCCTGGAAGGTGACCCTATAGCTTTGATCCCAGGAGAGGAGACTAGTTCAGGGAAATTCCAGGGGCAAAATCCAGGCAAGCTACTGTGCCAGGATTGAAGTGACTGTAAAGCATGCGTCCGTATGAAACTAATGTGAGCATTGAGTTATCCCTCCACTGAAAATCATCCACTCCCAGCGCCACCCAGACATAGACCTTGGGTTCTCAAAGGCCATGTCAGCAGCCTGGCCACTCCTGCAGGTCCTAGTAAGATTAAAAGAGCCAGCGATGTACCATGTACCAGCTGCCACCTGAGATCAGTCTAGCTAAGTGCAAAGAGGCTCATCACCACAGGTTTGGCTTCTGGATGATAAAGTTTTGGCCACAACTCATGGGACCATCTCCTCAGGCATAAAGTGAACTGGCATATGCCATGGGGTACACACAGATGAAACCTTGGGTCCCTGAAATATTGAAATGCATTCCCTCCTCAGCTCTCCCCAGATCTCCACATACAATAGTAAAGTTATTTTGGTCTTCTAACCCTCTGACTATATGTGGGCTTCCCTGTAAGGAATATAGAGGGAATGGATGGGGGGCACAGTCCCACCCCTACCTCGCTCCCCCTTCCGATGTTCCTTGTCCCTGGAAGGGGATGGGGAAAGTCCAGGGGCCGGAAGCCCTGGGCCCTTCTACTCCATGGTGAGCTCCAGCCACCAAGCCCCAGGTCTGCCAGCCTCCTTGCAGCAGCAGTGCAGTGATGGCAGCCTGTTGCGCACACACATTCCTGGTCCCCCACGGAAGAAATGAAGAGGTCCTGCACAGGTGCCCGCCTCTTTTTTCTCCTCTGCTGTGACCCCTCCCAACCCCAAGGAGCTCCCCTTACCTTTCTCTGGCCACCCAAGCTCCCTCTTCACTCTCTGGGTATTCCTCCCTTCCGGCCTGGTCCCCAGCCCCCTACCCGGGGGACCCCACGTGGTCCCACACTGCCCCCTGACAAGGGAGAAAACCTGTACT
This sequence comes from Trichosurus vulpecula, assembly GCF_011100635.1. NCBI lineage: Eukaryota > Metazoa > Chordata > Mammalia > Diprotodontia > Phalangeridae > Trichosurus > Trichosurus vulpecula. Next base: position 249,296,741 of record NC_050579.1, read on the forward strand.
ATGAGATCACTGGGGGTGAGGGGCCTCCTTTCCACCAGGCCCCTGAGGGGCTCCAATGCTTCCTATGGGACTCAGGAACAGTCACCACCCCAGGGACCCCCTGACTTCCTCTTCTGCTGGCCCCCAGCCCCATCTCACCCACACCTCCCCCAGTACTGCAGCCTTTTTCCCAACATAGCCGCGTCTGCTACCATCCCCAAGAATCCCGGCCATGCCCAGCCCATCTGGAACCCGTCTATGTCAACTTGCCCCTCAGTGGGGGTGGACCCTCCCCTACTTCCTCCTCTAGCTCTTCCTCCCCTCCTGCCCACCCCTGAAGTCTCTCTGACCCTGGTCCCCCAGCCCCTTGACTTCCCCACAAGCAGCGCTCACTGTGGGGGCCCCAGCCTCCTCGACACTGGGGGCCTTCAGATCCTCTCCTGCTCTATGGGGCACCCACCCAGGCCTATGGGAAAGGAGGAGGGAGGGTCCTCACAGGGTTCAGTATGGAAATGTGGGGGGTGGACATGGAGACGGGGCTGGCCCCCTACCCTCCTACCCGCTCCCGCGCCAAGCTGGTCCCTCCATGCCAAGGGCCAGACTCACAGCTACTGCTGAGGCTGGAGGGCCTGTCTCCTAAGCCTTTTTTTGTAAAATGTCTCCCTTTGTTGGTAAATGGGAATCCTAGCTGGTTGTGCCTGTTGACGATGACCAAGGTCCCACGGAGGCACTTACTGCCATCACTAGCCCTGGGGCCCCAATTCAATGACCCAGTTTGTAATTTTTCCCAATGCATCAAGTTTCTAACTTTGTAAACAGGTTCCAAAGTGATCTCATAACCTGTAACTGTAGTTTCTCTGCCCTGCCCACAAAAAAATTTTTACAGGTCAACTGCCCTGGGGTCTCTTGCACTAATATGAGGGAGACAGAAGATGAAAACACTTCCATCTCCCCCAACTCCCAGGATCCCCCAGCACGTCCTGTTCCCCCCCACTTCTCATGGCCCTGCAGGTGCAGCTATGAATGTGTGCCCGGCGAAGGGCGTTGGGGTATGCGTGTGCACGTGGGTGCCCAGGTATGCGTGTCCGAGTGTGTGTGTCCCTAGTGATCCCCAATCCTGTGCACTAAACATTTAAAAACAAATTTTAACATTAACAAAAATAAAAGTAAAGTAAAAATGAAAAAAAAAGGGGGCAGCTGGGTGGCACAGTGAGTAGAGCACTGGGTCTGGAGTCAGGAGGACCTGAGTTCAAATCTGGTCTCAAACACTTGATGCACTTATTAGCTGTGTGACCTTGGGCAAGTCACTTAACCCCAATTGCCCTGCCTTCCCCTCTCCAAAAAAAAGAGAGAAAGCCTGTGATGTTCAGGGCCAAGATCTTTGGAGGAGAAACCCTGGAGGAAAATGTAGGGTCAGGTCTCAGCTCTACCGTTTGCTAGCAATTTAACCTTGGGTAAGTTGCTCCCTCTCTCTGGTCTCTTTCCTCATCTGTAAAATGAGGGGGGTGGCCTAGATATGGGGCTCTTAGTCTGGGGTTTGTGAGCTTGTTTCTTTTAAATTTTTCAATAATTATATTTCAATATAATATATTGTCTTCCTTTGTAATTTTATGCTTTATGCATTTAGCAACCTTATTCTAAATAGGAGTCCCTAGATTTCACTAGACTTCCAAAGGGGTCCATGACACAAAAACAGTTAGGAACCCCTTGGCCTAGATGGTCTCCAATGTCTTTCAGCCCTCTAGCATTCTGTCCTTCTGGTTTATTTTCTGGTGGCAGCAGAAACAGTAGGGAGCCTTCTATTTGGGGACTGCCCAGAATTACGTTTAGTCACAGCGTGTATCTGGATCTTCTCTTGTTTGTGTTTTGCAAAGCTGATACAAATAAGTCCCTTTTGTAAAATTCACCTCTTCCCCTGTAAGGAAGATTCAGGCTTTGTGTACAGTTATGGATATGAGGGAGCCTGGAGTAATTATCAGTCACAAGCATGTGTCTGCGTGGCTCTCTGCCACACCCCTAGGTCTGAGCATGCCACAGGCAGCAAAGGTGTTACACAAAATCCACACCAAGATGAATGGGGGCTCAGAGTACCAGTCAGAGTGTGATTACTAGAGCTGACAATAAATTTCAGCCATTAAGCAGGAAATGGTCTGACTGGGAAGCCAAAATCTTTGCCTCCAAGCTGCTGACCATTGTGGTCATTGAGCTACCGACATCATAAATCTCCTCAGGAAGAGACACTTGGACTTCTCAGACAAAATAAGGTTGAGTGATGGATAGTTCTAGGAGACAGTTTAGCCCTAGGGAAGTCCAGAGTGGGTGTTTAGCAAATGAATCAGTAGTTGGGTAGCCAAGGAGACCAAGTGGAATGCCTCACTGGTCATGATGCACAGAGTGCCGTGTCAGAACAATGTAACTCATTGCCTCTCTGCTTCATTCCTGATAGTAGTTCTCAGGGCATGTGGGGTTACACAGCCCTCGTTCTGGGGGACATAGTGCTCCCATTAGGTTTCTGTGCATCATTTAGAGTCTAAATGTGCATTTACCCAACTCCATGAGCACTAACAGGCAAGGAGAGAATAATTGTGATGCCCAGGCTTATGTAGCCCTAGGATTTCTTATGTGTGTGCTGGGTGGGCCCAGCTCAGAGAATAGGCAGCAGCCGAATCTCTGAGCAGCTGCGATTTGGTGAGCTGGGCTAGATGCAGCAACAGTCTTGCTAGCAGCTACTGTGGCTGTGTAAAACCAACAACCAGCACACAGAAGGCTGCTAATACAGGTTCTTTTGATCTGCTTTACTAAGGAAAGTAACTATAAGGGGTTAACAATCTCACTTGAATCATACATACAAATAGAACTCATTTAGTTCAGGAGGAAAAGCCAGCAACCTGAACTTCAGAGCAAATACAAACAAATTACAAACATACATTATAAACAGACCAAATACAAACCAGCATCTGGGTTAGCAAAGCCAGGGGCAGTTACAACGGCTTGCCCAGAGTCACACACCACTCTTCCAGTGAGTGAGAGCCCCAAGGAAAAACACCAACCTCTGGGTTTATCTATCCTGTTCAGGGTCAAAGGGCATCACAACATGCGACTTAAACCCGCATGGTCTAAAAGCTTCGGGTGTCACAAACATGTAACTCTAAACCATGTAAACTAGGCTTTCCCTTGAGGCAAGCAAGTTATCAAAGACTCCCCATCTAATCAAAGAAACAAAGGCCAGACTCATCAAGGGCACTTGATTAAGTAAGTGCTAAAAAAGAAAACAGTAAAAGAAAGTCCCACCTTAATTACTGGTATACTAGAAGAGGCATAGTCAAAGAGGGAAATAACATAGAGAGAAGCCCCCTGAAATTCAGCAGAGCTGAACCAGGATCATCTGAGGAAGCCCAGGGAAGCAAGGCAGGTATGGCAAGGAGTCAGAGGTTCATTAACAGAGAATGAAAGGGCTTTGAGTGTATATGAGCAGACGCTTTGGGGCCAAACCTCAAATCTGAGATACAAACAGCATTGACAGGATCTGCTGCTTGTAACAACCAACTAACCCAGCCCATCAACCAAGACAGTTCCGGTGTTCCTACACTGGAGAAAGAAACTTTTCATGCATTTGTTTTAGCTTCAGCCATCTATAGGGAGCAAGATCACTGGAAGGTATCACCTGCCAGAAAAAGGGAAATCCAGCAGTGTCTCACATCATATAATAAGCACCTGTAAGGTTAATGGAATATAAGATCTTCCCCATCCATTAATAGGCCTATGTCACCACATGTGTCCCCTTTTTCCTCGGAACAGGGACCATGTTCCCAGGTCTAAAAGTACACAGGTATTTCAACCAGAGGTCTTGTTGCTTTGAGTTCTGCCTGGGTTCACAGCTGTGATACATCCTGAGTCACATAGAGCCCATTGGGGAAGGAACTTGCCTAAGGGGAAGCTTGCTTGCAGGAAGGCTTTCACACCTTTTGGTACTAAGCTAATTAGGCACAAGGGTTGTGATGCCTTCTGACTCTGAGCCTACTTCACGAAAGTGTGTATATATATTCTGACGTGAGATTTTGCTTTGGGGCTCACTCATGGGAAGAATATTCACCCAAGGTCTTTGTGATTTGGCCAGAAGAGACTTTGGGTAGAGGTTGTTAAGGAGCACCCCCAGCTTTGTGAACCCAGATGTTGGCCTCCCCGGTCTGGTGACTATGTATCTAATATTTTGTTTAGACAGTTGGAGCCCTGTCTGTTGGATCTCTGTGCTACTTTCTCTCTCCACATTCAGGGTGCTGACCTTTCCCCTGAGCTAGTGAATGACCTTTATCTTCTTTACTTACATATCTTTAATTAGAATAAGATTTTTAACCCCTTTGAAGCTGTCTTTCCTTTAGAAAAACAGATCAAAGAACCTGTGTTGGCAGGCCATCCTGGGTGTGCTAGGGTGCTTGCCAATACAGCACCACAACCACTACCACTCCCTTCACTGCAGTGGAGCCACATGATAAAGACTAGCCCTAAGCAGATGTATGAAGTAGGTGAAGTTTGCCTTTGATGCCTCCTACTCCCAGCCCCTTTTGCTTATAGGGACACTCCTTCTCCTTCCAGGGATCTATGGTTTCTCCTCTTTTCCCTATCACAACCTTTAACTACCTGTAAAGAGCTCAACATATTACCTCCCCCCATGAGCATTTGTACTTCACAGGAATTAAAACTAAGATAGAAAGATAAAACTCTAACAATGTTTCAGGGATCAGCAAGCTATGGGGAAAGGATTTGGGGGGTAGGGCATCAAGTCCTTTGCTTTGAAAACAGAACATAAAAGCAGACAAGTTTGTCTGTCTCAGTGTCCAGCACCTGACTGCCTACGGCTGTCCGCTGGGGTAAGAAGCTGTCACCTCTCGTCTAACAAGATGCTCTGTTCCTAAGCATAAAGCTAAATCTGTAGGGGCTGGAGGGTCGGGCTGGAGGGTCAGGCTGGGGCTGTACTTCCCCTGGGCTCACAGTTTCTGTTAGTATTTTTGGTGCTCCTTCCATGTGACCTTCAGAAACACTGTGGAAATAAAATACTTTTTACTTCTTGGTTTTGATTAAACTGGTGCCTGCTACCCCCGCAGATTAACAGTGTGAACTGACAAGCCAGGCAGGGTCATGACTACCCCTCTTGTTCCGGCCAAAATCCCATCATGGAATATAGGACTCACTCCCTTCATCTCTTGACAGGGTGACACAGAGTTTATGTTCCTGGCTAAAGTCCTAGTAAGGAGAGAGCCTACATGTTGCAAATGCCCTTTGGTTATGTTCTCTCCTTTTGGGCTTCCTCTCTCTTTTCTTCTATTCCATCTGAGTTTCTAGTTCTTACTTCCATTCAAAGGAAGCTGCTGAACTAAGACATTATCAGAATTAGAAATAGGCCACCTCCCCAGTAGATGTGTAAGGCATTTAACAAGGACAGACAGACATTTGCTTTAATTACCAAAGTCAGCTACGTCTTATGGATAAACATCATATCTTCACTCCTGATAACCAAGGTTTCCAGCCCAGGGGTGTGTGTGTGTGTGCGTGCGTGTGTGTGTGTGTGTGTGTGTGTGTGTGTATGTGTGTGTGTGTGTGTAAAAACAGCAAGTTTAATTTTTTTCCCCTTATTTGTCCCACACTTCTAGCCTTGAAACCTTTATTAGGTTAGAATGGCTCTTTGATTGAGTTATAGAACCAATCAATCAATAAGAGGAACAAATGAGATGGGAATAAATTTTAGGCATCTCTATTGAATCAATTAATCAAATGCATAAACTAAGTGTGAACAACCTAGTTAATCATTTTGGAAGGAGTGAAGTGCTCCTAGACATTGAATGATATAATGAAGTGTATTGAGATGGGTTGAAAAAATTAGGCACACCTTTCTGCCTGTGTTTATCAGAGAAAGAGATTCCATTAGAAGTTTTCCAGCAAATGCATCTGGAGTCAAGTTTCCAGAGTGCTTTCTGACGGCAGGAGGGGGAGAGGGTTGCAGTGAGCCCAGAGGAAGTGTCACACCCACCCACCCCCTCTGCTGACCATGTGGAGAGATTGAATCAGTAATATACAGTGCATTTGACCAGGAGCTGACAGAGAACAAACAGACACATAGAGAGAAGTGCAGTTTCAGAATTACACAAAGGGCCTAACTCTCAGGGACCAACTGGGAGCAAGCATGCACCCCAGGGGAATGAGGTATGCACAAAGGGAGAAAAGGACTTCCATCCTAGCAGGAGTTCTCAGTTAGCCCTTTGCTACATGTGCTTTTCTTTTAGTTTAAGAATTGTCCAGACTTTGGGGAAAAATTTTTATTAGCTTTACAGCCTTAGTAAAAATTTGTTTTTAAAAGCTAATTCACTCTGTCTGGCTAGTTGATAACTGATAATCAATGAGTAACTCAACAATAGGGGCTCATGAAAGAATGGTAGAAGTCCCAAATCTTCAGGATTACCCTTAAGGATAACCTAAAGCTGAGAAGTGGTCTGCTCCCCTCTGGAAACCTGTGTTCCTAACAGTGTGAGTAGGCGTCAGGAGAACGAGGCAGGAGAGGAGGCTATATGTTACTATGAATTTGGTAAACATGAGCAAGTGTGAACATTTCCATATTCAAAGAGCAGACAAAAAGGACTGTACATATGAAATCATGAATCTCTACCACATATAGCTTGGATTTTTTTTGAAATCTTGGTTTATTTCAATTTAACATCATAGTTCCAATGTTAGCCTGCTTGTCCATGTTCCCTGATGAATTTCTTCTTTCTTCTGTGTACATCAGTATCAGTATCATTATATCCACTGTCCCAAAAGAGCTCACCCTTGTAACAAGTATAGTCAAATAAAATAAATCTATATACTGGCACTGTCTAAAAGTGGATCTCTGTTCTGTCACCTCTCTGTCAAAATATGGGATGTAGACTTCATCATCATCTCTTGGAGTCTTAAAGTCTTACGTGGTGGTTGTTGTCACTGTAGTAATGTTTCCCTGGTTTTGCTCACTTTGTTCTCCAAAAGTTCATGCAAGTCTTCCTAGGTTTCTCTGAATCTGTCCACCTTGTTATTTTTGTGGCACGATAATATTCCATTACCTTTATATACTATGATGTGCCATATACTTTGTACAGCCATTCCCCCATTGATGAGCACACCATCTGTTTCAAATTTTTTGCTACAACAGAAAGATCTGCCTTAAAAATGTGTAAATAAAAGTTCTTTCCCTCCATCTCTGACCTCTGTGAGGAATATGCCTAGGAGTGGTATCATTGTGTCAAAGGGTATGCACAGTTTAATGACTGTAGTCGCTATATGGGAATATAGTTCTAAACTGAGGAGTTCTAAATTATTTTCCAGAATAATTAGAGCAATTCATAGCTTCACCAATCATACATTAGTGTGCCTGCACTCCCACAGTTCCTAACTCTTCTCTACAGGATTTCAGAGTGTTCTTCTGATGTTCTGCCCTTCTGTGACTGTGGCCCCTTCACCTGAGCTCTTCACATGCCAGCTGCTTAGGCATGTGGATACTCACCTGAGCTTGTGCAGCATTTCTCATTTAAAAACCTAAGCAATTTCCCCTCTGTCTGGCTCCCAGCTGTCTCTCTTACAGTGAAAGCTTCTGTAAGGAAGCTGATCCTGGGTCTACACAGAGGTGCCCCACTGACTCTTTCTGAGACTATGGGTCTCAATATAGTTTCTTGCTATCTTTTTTTACAAAAGATATGTTAAAAGGAGAAAGTGAGGAAAGTAAGTGTGGAGCTTCTCACTTTTATTTCGAGGATTTTATTCTGTAAACTGACTTCTAGTCCCTGCCCTGCAACTTTCTAGCTGTCTGACTTTAGGCAACTCACAAAACATCTCTGAACCTCCTTTCTTCTTCTGTAAAATAACCAAATCCTTCCCTGCCTACCAGTTAGGGTTGTTTTGAGGACCAGATGCTCCAATCCTACCTCTTCCATGAAGGCTTCTCAGGAGTCATCTCTTTCCTCTATGAACTACTTGTGTTCTGTTCCTTTCTTTTTGTACATTTTTTTATTTATTCCATTCCATTCCATACATTATGTATGCACATAATCTTCCCTACTAAGCTGTAGGCTTCATGAGGACATCAACCATTTCATATTCTTCTTTGAGGCTTCCACAACACCTAGCCTTGAACAACGTAGACACTAAATCAGTATTTGTAATTTGTAAGTCACCATGCACGAATAGATTTTGAAAATGGTACTGCATCATACAACTATGGGACAACATTATTATTAGTCATTTTGAAGTGCTGTGAGCTCTATGAAGGAAAAGAATTCTATGCATGAAAAGCCTGTCATTATCAGTATGATGTTAGGATGTTTCCTTCAGCTTATTATGCACAAATATGTACACCTGTTTGTTTCAGTGTATCCATGATCTCACTGACATGAGCACTTCCTCCAATGGAACAGACTCACTACAGACCTCCTTTTCCATCATTATCTTAGACTGCTTTGTCATTGTTTGTGGTAGGCTGCCAGGCTCCTTATGTTCACTAGGAAACAGCTGAGAGTACTCAGCTAGAAAGTGTACTCACTCTGGATTCCAAGGACTTTAGGTTCAAATCCTGTCTCTGAAGCTGGCTTGGACAGGCACAGCCTCCTTAGACCTCTGTGTTGGATAAAAGGGTTGGACTAGATGGTCTCGGAGGTCACCTCAGCTTTAGATCTAGAATATCCTGTGATCCTGTGAGTCCCTCCTGATGCCCTTTAGGTGACTTGTAAATGTGACTCCTCAGAGAATGTGATTTATAGCCTGATATTATCATGAGAACAACTTTTAATGTGGATACTGCCTCTAAAGGGTAGAGATTGCCATCCATCCATCCTTTCTTGTCCTGTGTGATCCTAGACTATGTTCTCCCATAATTTGCTATGTTAGGAGTCTTCCTCTAGCATTCTTGACATTGTGTAGATAGATACCAATGAAGCAGATGGGATGTCCGTCTGTCATTCCTCACTTCTGCTACATGACCAGCCCAACTCCTTTTATTATCATTTCTCTCTCTCTCTATCTCTCTCTCTCTCTCTCTCTCTCTCTCTGTTAACATTTTAAACAACTAAGCAGCACTTTGTTGGCAATGTGTTATAACCTATTCATTCCCACTGTGCACCTCTTTGGTTGACCAATATCATTAATTCTTTAGAGACTGTAGTATTTCATGACTTAAAGCATCATTGGCAGAAAATTGGTGTTAAAATGATTGACCTTTGCTTTTAAGGAGAAGCTTGGAGTTATTAAGTGCACTATGCAATTTCCCAAAGACAATCCAGTCCACCAAGATAATATCCTGATAAACCAGTTCTGTGGGTTTTCCAGCCAATAGCATATCATAGTCTGAAGCGTAGGCATTTTTCATCCACTTGGTTTTGCCTGTGTAGGTGATTAAGCCAAACTCCTTTGGAAGATTAAAAATCTCATTTAGGAAACTATTCAGGGTCCCAAGGCTTGATATAGTCAGCAAAATATCATTAACAAGTAAAAACATCTGCAGGACCACAACATAGGGAATCTCTTTTCCATTTGTACTCTTCACTGGACATCCTCCATGGGGTTGATAAACACATCTGGCAAGCATACATCTCCCTTTCTGTGTCTCAGTTTATACTAACAATCATAGCATCATAGAACAAAGCTATCTCTGTTGCTACATCTTTCAAAGAATTCTGTATGATTTTGAAATATGCATGGGAGACATCTTTTGGGGAGAGCCTTTAAGGTGATATTTTGACCTGCCAAATCAAATCAAGCAATAAGCATTTCTTACATAACTACTCTATGCCAGGTGCACCATGCTAGGCACTCGCTTTTTTTTATAGTCAATAAGAAGCACTGTAGGATCTTTTTATTCCCTACACTTTTCAGTTGGTTGCGTGACAACTGTGTAAAGTTGCTGTAGAGATTTTTTGCTTGTGAACCCTTTCGTGTTCCCTTTTCAAACCTTCAAGATGCCTTTTTTGTGTATGTATAATCTTAAAAAGATTTGTAGCAAGAACCAAGCATATGGATCAGTAGTAATTAGTGTTCTCTCAGTTGTCTTTCTTTTTTTCAAAATAGTGAAGTCCGAGACTTTTTCCAAGCATTTTATATATTCGCCTCCATTTCAGATACCTTGACAACTAAGATCCTTTTGATGCCCTCAAAGCTGTCACCTCTGTTTATACTTGGTCTAGTGTAGGCACCCTTCCCCTTGTTTTCTTTCGTGGAATTTCCACTTGCTCATGCAGCACTTTAGAGACTATATGGTTGTATGGTAACTTTACTGTTATTTAAAGAGAAGAGAATTTGTTAGATAATGCAGACAGATGTAAGCACTTGTAGTAAACCCTAGAAGCCTAGTGTTTAATGAACCCCAAGGACCCCAAATAATGGGGTAAGGACTCACACTATTTGACAAAACTGCTGGCAGGAATTAGTTTTGGACTGGTAGTTCATACCATATACCAAGAGAATAATCAGGAGAATAATTTATATAATAACGATATTGTAAAGATAAACAGCCTTTGAAAGACTTAAGAATGCCAATCGGTTCAGTGACTAGCTCCAATTCCAGAGGACCAGTGATGAAGCAGGCTACCTACCTCCTCAAGGAGAGTTGATGGACTCAAGATATAGAATGAGACCTACTTTTTTAGTAAGGCCATTGAGGGAATTTGTTGTGGTTGACTATGCATATTTGTTAGGTGGTTTTGTTTTTTTCTTTTTCAATGTGGTGAAGAAGGGGAGAAAATTAGTCCTTTTTAATTAAAAAAGAAAAGAAAAATTCCAAAAGTAAGCACAATGGGACCTTGTATTTCTTACATCTTTGTCAATTGTTTTGGATATGTTCTACTGTGTAATTTTTAGTGAAAATTAAATAATTGCTAAAAAAAAAAAGCCCAGAAAGCTGCTCTGGTTTTGGCAGAGGGAAAGCTCAGTAGGTAGCCAGCTGATGAAAGTCTCCATCACTACCAGAGCATGTCTTCATACTATGCTTGTGATCTGTTTCCCAAATTCTTTATCTATTTCCTCTATTTATGTGGCATTTAATATGCTTCTTGGGTAATACCACATCGGGTATGCTGGCACACACCTCTCGTCCCTGCTACTGGGGGAGGCTGAGACCAATGCTTTGCTTGAGTTTAGGAGTTCTGAGATACGGGACAGCTAAAGCTGTCCACACTAAGTCCAGCACAAATATGGTGAGTCTCCAGCAGAGGACCACCTAGGCTGCCTAAGGAGGGAAAAGCCGGCCTAGATCAGAAAAACTGAGCAGGTTAAAGTCTCTGTACCAATCAGAATTAGGATCAGGTTCGGAGTAGCCACTGCACGTCAGCCCGGGTGAGTTAAGGAAACACAGTCTCAACAGCAATAACAAGATAGCACTTTTGTTTCTACTTCCATTGCTCCTTACCCAAGTTATATCCACCATATCTTTTCTTCTAATTCCTGGACTTCCTCCCATGAGTTTATCTTGCTACTCTGTCCTCCCTTTAAAATTCCTTTTTCCTTTTCAATAATTTATACTCCTCCACAACCACATTCCAAGTATAAATCCCATTCTACCAAGTCTCAGTGATATCTATAATATTAAATTTTCCTCCTTATGTGATGAGCTCTAGGCTCCTGTACCCATTATGCATTCTTTGTGTATCATATACAGACATCTGAAATAATAAGTTTTATTGCTGATTCCCTTTTTAGGTCCCTTCTCTTGTGAGTGTCTAGGAATTTCTACTACTGTTGTTCTTACATGCTAGTTACTCTCTATGGTATTAAGCTTGGTGAATATATGTAGGCAGTTTCTTCTCTTCCCCTTTCCATTATAAAGAAATTTGATTTGGTTTGCAATTTGCAAAAAAACCGTAAGAAATTTTTTACCAGTCCTTGCAAAATGTATTCCAATCCTGGCCAAGAGCCTGTCATTCCAATACTGTAAACTGTGGTCCAGAAATCAAGTTCTGATCTAGAAATGAGCACCCTGACCACAGTCCTATGGAGACTTCTTTAGCCTAGGTATGGCATTGAAGAAAAGTAGAGGACAACAAATATGGTTCTTGGGCTAAAAAACGAAGCCTTAGAGGAAAGCATAGCGGAACTGGGTTATTTTGCAAAAAGATAAGGAATAATTTAATATTGAGCCAAAACTACTTAAGCAAGGCAGTTGTTATGAGGCTCAATTGCCTAACTTTTCCCTGGAAGTTTGTTTCTCTGATCCTCCTACTCAGAAGTAACCCTTTTCTCTTTTGACCTACTATAGTATACCTAACTTGTTCCAACAACAATAATAACTGACATCTGTGTGTCTGCAAAGCACTTTACCTACATTCTCATCTGGTCCTCAAAACAATTCTTTTAAGTAGGTGCTATTCCTCCATTTTACAGATGAGGAAATTGAGGCTTAGATTTAGTGGCTCACCTAGGGTCATGTACTATTAAGTGTTTGGGACAGGATTTAAATGCAAGTCTTCTTGATTCTAAGTTCAACACTCCTATGTGATGGCATACTTATGGTTTTTACAGAAAGATGAATAAAGCACTTATTAAATGCTCGACACGTGCAAAGCATGGTGGTGATCAACATGGCGCCTGGTACATGCTGCCTCCTTCCTCTCCCTCAGGATGCTTTGCTGCTTCCACTAGGCTGGCTTGCCTGCCTTCTGAGTGGCAGTTAGTTGACAATTGGTGGGGACGGGGTCGCCCCTTCTCCACAAGAGTTGCTTTCCTTGGATAATGGCAATGACAACAGGGCAGGAAGCAGGACCTGTATCATGGGAGGTTCTACCTCTCCCACAGCTCCTGTGTTTATCTACTCATTGGTGGATAAGCCAAATGAACCTCTAAGATGTTTTCCTGCCCTGAGCTTCTTTGATTCACTTCAGTATATAGAACTAACCTAAATGCTAGACATTTCCTTTTTTTCTTTCTTCCTCTTTTAACCTTGGTTAATATGTTGCTATGACAGGTATTACAGATAATGCAGTGGGGGACCAGGAATTAGACCCAGTGGAAGAGAAGTTGCGCTCAAAAATGGAGGAAGAAAAAAAAAGGTATCACTTAATGCTTATTAATCATTCTACAAATTGACAATAAACTTTATCGAAATGGTACAAAGCACATACATGAAAGCATTCATACCCTGGGATGAAACTACCATGGATGCTCACAGAAGGTTCCTATGTCTGTCGCTGGTCTAGATAAGTGACCCCTGGGATCAAGAAATTAACAATGGCCTCGTGACCCCACCTTTTCCCGTTGTATTCTCTAGTACCTCTCTGTGGTAGGGAATCATTAAGAACACTTCAGTCAGCTGTATAGGACACAGGTATCACATTATTAAGGTAGTATAGCTGTATAGCTAATTACAGGTATATGGCCTATTCATAGAAGCCAGACTTCTGTATTAAACTGCACAGACAGTTTAGTACTCAAGTCTGGCTTCTTGGTTTCGATCTGTTTTGTACCCAAACTGATTAGGCAACAACCCTTAGGCTTCTTGTCCTAGGAGAAGACAGAGTCCTTTATGGCCGTGTTCCAGGTATAATCCCTGGATTCAGAATGTACTTGTAGTCCCTAACAGTCCCTAACAGCTACAAAGTCCATGCCTTCCTCCTTGGACCATACACCTAGAACTTTGAGAATTCTGTCTGCTTTCCTAGGGCATTTAGCCCAGCTCAGTATTCCCCTTTAGCTCTTGAGTCAATCTTTTTTATCTGTCTCCTTCATCATTTCTTTTTCTTACCTTTTTTCCAGCCTATTCTCCTTGTCTCCTCAATCTCTCTCCCCCAGTCATAGCCTTTGGTCATACTGCCTGCCTCCAGGCCATTTTGACTGATGACATATCTACCCCAGGACTATCCTGCCTTTTGTTAGATAGCTTCTGATTTATTTTTATGTAATATCAGCACCCCCAAAGCCCACATTTTCATTAATATAGATAACTTCTGTCCTAGAACAAAAAAAGAAAGTGGGTCAGGGGAACAATTACAATATATATGTAATTAGGGAGGAAATTATTCATCACACACACACACTCGTACATGGACACACACACACACACACACACACACACACACACTTTCCCACAGAAACTGTTATGGTGCTAAAATATCTCACCTAGACTCTCTATCATGTTTTCAACTAACTGCCTCTGATGTCTATATTCGTTCTACCATAGTCTGGCCTCAGTGGCTTAGAATTTTTTGTGAATCCCCAGACTATCAGACATCAGAGAAAAAACTTAGACTCCACAGAAGCTCTTCCAGTGGTGTGAAGAGCACCTCTGCTTTTGAAACCCCAAGCTGTATTGGCAGCTGCCCCGGGATCCGACAGGCGGGATGAACATTGACATAGGTCCTGTAGGTGGTGACTTTTGATGCAGCCAACACAATGATTCCTCTTCATTTCACCATAGCTACAAAATGATGTTCACTCGCCTCAAAGGCCTAAAGGTTGAAATCGAACACCTGCAGCTGCTAATGGAGAAAGCCAAGGTGAAACTGAAAAAAGAGTTTGAAGTTTGGTGGATAGAAGAGGCAACAAATCTGCAGGTACTTTGTGGCCACTTCCCTGTGCCCCTGAGCCACTTGTCAGAAAAATATCAGGGCAGTGCTGGCAGGAGAAGCCTCCAGCAGCAGTGGCTTTCAGCCTCCCTACAAGGGGTGTAGGCATAGAAACTGACCCTTCCTGAAAAAAAAAAAAACAAACCTAGAGGGGTCTCCTGCCCCTTGGTAACCCCTAGTTCTCATAGCCTGGTGAAAGGCTATGTTAGAGGGTCTGGTCCCTTTCTCCTAAAATGATGATGAGTGTAGAAAGTTAACACTTAATCACTTGACTGTTTCAGTGGCTAACAAGCACTTTATATGCAGAAAAGTCAAAAGTGTGAAAATTGAAGATCACCAGGGCCACTATTACTTCTTATGTGATCCTTGCTAAGACTGTCGTAAATGCCAAATTAAACTGTCAAATTAGTATTAGCATTAAATTAAACTACTGAGAATGTGGTCATGCATTTGCATAAGTATATATGTGTATATATGTGAATATATGCATACATACACACATATTATATGTCTGTATGTCTATACTTGCACACACATACACATATACACAGCCATACATATGACCTGTGAGTTTCTTTACAACTTATGTGTTTTGTTTGTTTCTGGATATGTCACCGTGTAATTGATGCATTTCACAGAAGCAAAGACTCTTGCAGCTAGAGAATACACATATATCATCCAACCTTTTTCATTTTGCAAAACAGCAAAATGACACAAAGAGATGAGGTGATTTGCCCAAAGACCCAGTCCCTACTAGAGCCAAGACCAGAACCCCTATCTCACATCAGATCAAGGCTTCTGATGCATCAAACACCATGCATACTAACCTACTGCCAGAGAGTTGCCTGAGTCACTGAGAGACTAGTATGTGGCAGGCTTGAATTCAGATCTTCCCAACTTCAGGTAACCATACCCTGGAACAAATCACCCTAGGAGATTGTGCTCTGCCATTTATCAGAGACAATTTCTCCGAGATCATGTCTCAGGTCCCTTTCAGCTTGTGTCCTGTGAATCTTACAGCAGGGAGGTAAACCAGTTGGTATGTAGAGTTCTGATTTCAGTCAGTGCTCAGCCTTGACTTATGGTGTGAAGCTCTAAAGTTAATAGGCAACTCCAGACAGCCCTAACCACTGATAGATTTTGGGTTCCTAAAACTAGAATAGAGCTCTAAAAATGTCTGTACCCAAAATAAAAGATTCTGTGTGGAGAGCTATGGCAGTGCCCCAGAGGATATACATCTTTGTTATGTTGGTATTTGAGGGGAAGAAGGAAGAAGAGATGGGGAAGACTGGCCATCTGTAGAGTCCTATTAAGTTTCTTTTTTCGAATGTTTTCTTATTTGATCCCCACAACCATCCTGTGAAATAGGAAGGATATATTAGTCCCATTTGATACTGAAGGGGATTAAGGACCAGAGAGATTAAGTAACTGCCCAAGAATACAGACCTAATCACTTCTGAAGCTGGGGCTAGAATTATTATTAATAATAACTGACATTTCTATAGTGTTTTAAAGTTGTTGAACCATTTTATTTACATTATTTTATTTGAGCCTCACAACAACCCTGTGAGTTTTACAGATGAGGAAGGCAAGGCTCAGAGAGGTTAAGTAGTTGTCCGCTGTCACAAAGCTAGTAACTGTCAGAAGGATGATTCAAAATGGGGTATTTCACTACCAATTTAATGATCTATCCTCTATGCCACCCTGCCTAAGGGTTCCCAACACATACTTATTCGACTAGAACAGAGAAGACAATACCTTCCTCCCCCATGTGCCAACTCCTGGATTTTGTCCCAGACCCACTGCCAATATAACATTTTATTTGAATTAGCTTTAATGTGATTTTCTAGCACCAAATCTCAAAAAAGTTTCACATTCAATTACAACAAATATCAGGACATGATGGGGGAGAAGGGCCATACAGAAGGAATGCTTGGGAAGTCCAGAGACAGAAGAGGGCTACAGGAGAATTGTCTAAAAAGTAGCAAATTCCCCAGAGAATTTCCACCACAACAGGGAATTCCACCATTCTGCTAAGTGACAATTCTCCATTTGGATGTTTGAGACCAAAAAGAATTCTCAAGAAACCATAAACACCATCCAACAAAGATATGCCCTTTGTGAAATAGCATTTGGATTTCTTCTAATTTGTGGCACAGGCTGAGCAGAAGGAGGAAGAAAAGACATTAGATGAGCTTTCTGGAGGATTTGTTGTTGCATAATGCCTTTAGATGCTGCAGGGGGGGTGCTACAGAAGAGGTTGAAGCTTTAGGGAGCCCAGCTGTGCTATGATTGAAAATGAATGGGTTCTAGCATCCAAAGACTTGATTTGTAAACTATCTCTTACTAACTGGGGGACCTTGACCAAACCATTAGCCTTTTTCAACCTCAGCTTACTCATCTATAAAACGGGTATAACAGTAAGCTAAGAGGTTAGTGAGAAAAGGGAAAGACAGTTGGATGGGCCATCGAGGTGTAAAAAGTCAACAGAGACGGAGGATGTTACTTTCAGCGAGCACAGAGGGAAAGGGATTACAAACCAGAATCCAGTCTTAGGATGTTTACAGGAAGATCTACAGAGTTAAATTCATGGAGTAGAAGAGAATCTAATAGGCTTCAGCTAAAGTTTTAAAAAAAAATAAGGGGTAGAAATCATAATTGCCAACAAAACAACAGCCCTGATTAAAAGACATAAACAGGGAGGGACAGCCAGGTAGTGCAGTGGACAGAGTGTTTAGCCTGGAGTCAGGAAGACCTGAGTTCAAATCTAGTCTCAGATACTTACTAGCTGTGTGACCCTGGGCAAGTCACTTAATCCTTCTTTGCCTCAGTTTCCTCATCTGTAAAATGAGCCAGAGAAGGAAATGGAAAACTACTCCAGTATCTTTGCCAAGAAATCCCAAAAAGGGATTATGAAGAGTCAAACACAAGTAAAAATGACTTGGCAACAACAAACCAGGAAACTTTTTTACTGAAAGGTACCATAGACAATGAATTAATAATATCAATACGAAACATACATGCCACATGGCATGGCACCTAAATTTTTAATGGAAAAGTTGCAGAGTGAAATAGATATTAAAACCATAGTTGTAGTAGTAGTAGTAGTAGTAGTAGTAGTAGTAGTAGTAGTAGTAGTAGTAGTAGTAGTAGTGGTAGTAGTAGTAGTAGTAGTAGTAGTAGTAGTAGTAGCAGTAGTAGTAGTAGTTGTTGTTGTTTCCTATTTAAGCACTTTACAAATATTACCTGATTTGATCCTCACAAAAACCTTGAGAGGTTGGTGCTATTAAAAGTGGGGATCCTCAATTTATCCTCTCTCAGACCTAGGTGAATTTAATCAACGAGTAAACAAAAAAAAGAAATGAAAGACCTGAATATAATTTATAATAGCCCTTTAGAGAATATTAAATGAGAATAGAAAGGAGTATACCTATTCTTAGCTATGCATGGCATCTTCACAAAAATTTACCATTTATTAGGGCACAAGACCTACAAAAAATCCATAAAACCAGGAATATTAAAAGCATCTTTTAACAATTACAAAGCAAGCATGGATAGAGAAAAGGGCCAATATTTCAGGGATTTGCATTAAACATACAATGTTCATATTTCTATCACAACCAAGTGACTGATATCTATAATTGAAATGTGGGCTAGCCTGTCTTCAAGAAGAGAAGGTGAAAGATGTTTAGGATCACATTTTGCATGCTTTAGGGTATCAAAGATATGAGAGATACAGTGGTAGGAGCACCGAGTCTAGAGTAGGAAGACCTGGGTTCAAATCCTACCATTGACATCTACTACCTGTGTGACCTTGGACAAAAGAAACCTACCTTGTCCTCAGTTTCCATCTCTTTTTTTAAGTGAGGCAGTTGGGGTTAAGCGACTTGCCACAGGTCATACAGCTAGTAAGTATTAAGTGTCTGAGGCCAGATTTGAACTCATGTCCTCCTGACTCCAGAGCTGGTGCTCAATCCAATGTGCCACCTAATTGCCCTTTGGTTTCCATTTCTTTAAAATGATGGAGTTAACTCAGAAACCAAGATGGTGAAATAGTAGAAAGAAATACAGCCAAACTCTCTTTTATAACCCTTTCACCAAGATCTAGAAAAAGGACCATCTTGACTGTGAACTCTAAAGAAAAGTCACAGTGAATTATTTTTCTACACAAGGCTGGCATAAGGAGACAGAGGTCTGGGGACATTTAGGGATGAGTCTAGCTAGGAGCAGCCATGTGTGGAACATTTCAGCACAGGAACTAAAAGAGAACTGATGCTGTGTATCAGGGCAAGATGAGGTCCCAAAACCACACAGAGGGTCCTTACTTTGTATAGGATACAACAGGTGCTGTCACTACCCAGTTCATGGTCACAGATCTGGAGTGAATTGAGGAGAAGACTAGCAACTAAAGATTGCTTTCCAGGTTGAGATGTGATAATGGGTCCTAGGCTATGTGCTGAGAAAACAGCAAGTTCAGAAGGAAATGGAAGTTGCTTGACTCTGCCTCCAGGAGCTGAGCAGGGATCTTATTTCCAGTCTCCAGCCCAGTCTAAAGCCTGCAGAAGAATAATCAGGGCAGAAAACTCAGATAAAGGAGGAACCCACAGTTCTGTCACTCTGAACCAACAGAGCTTTTAGATGACGTATAGTGGCTGGATTCAGAAGCAGTCTACTCAAACTCCAACCAACCAGAAGCAAGCCCACAGGTGTGCAACTTAGACCCAAACTCATGTCAAGAACTCAGAGACCTCAGAGCAGGCTGGCAGCAACAAGACTTTTCCCTGCATCAAGTCACTTTGAAATGCCAGAAGTTGGCAGGTCCTCAGCCCAAGCTGTTCCTGAAATTCTGAAATAACATAACACTTAATAGCTCAAGAAAGCAGCAGCACAAGAACCACAAGAACACAAGTTCAATCCAGATATTGCCTCCAGAAATACACAGAGCCCAGCCCTAACACAAATTCTGAAGTCAGAAAGTATGTCAGAAAAATGAGAAAATGAAAAAAAGAATCCCAAGAAGAGTTATTCTGTTGATAGATACACTAAAGATAGAAACCTAGAAGAAGAGAATGACTCCAAAAATAAAGCCTCAAATGAAAACACAGCTAGGGCACACATTTAACTAAAATTCACAGAAGAGATGTCATAAAAGATTTTAAAGAGTTAAAAATGATTTTCTAAATGAAAGCACTAGAGGGAAAAATATAAAAGAAAGGAGAACTATGGAAGAAAAAATGAAAATAGAATTTCACAGCTTGGCACAAGAGGTATAAAACTTTGCTCAAACAATAAACTCCCTTTAGAATGAGAAGATAATGACATTATGAGACAATGATAAATATTTAAAAAACAAAGGCTGAAAAAATAGAAGAAAATATAAGGTACCTCATAGGAAAAACAACTGACCTGAAAAGAAGATTGAGGAAAAAATAATTTAATTATTGATTGGCTACCTGAAAGCTATGATTGAAAAAGGGCCCAGATAACATATTTCAAGAAATCATAAAGTGTTCTAGATCTCTTAGAAGCAAAGAACAAAAAGGAAATAGAAAGAATATACTAATCACCTCCTGGAAGAAATACTGAAATGAACATTTCCCAAGAACATTATTGCAAAAATCCAGAGCTCCCAAGTCAAAGAAAAAGTACTGTAAGCAGCCAGAAAGCAAGAATTCAAGTACCAAAGAGCTGTGATCAGTATCACACAAGATTTATAAAGCCACTACTGTAAAGGAGTGGAGAACATAGAATACAGTATTCCAGAAGCCAAAAGATATAGGTTTACTATCAAAAATAACTTAGCCAACAAAACTAAGTATAATTCTATGGGGGGGGGGAATGGATCTTTAATGAAATAGAGGCATTCCAAGCATTCCTAATAGAAAGACCAGATGCATAGAAATTTTGAAATACAAACACAGGAGTCAAGAGAAACATAAAAAGGGTAAACATGAACAATCAATCATAAGGGACTAAATAAGAAAAAAACTATCTTCTAATGTAGGGAGATAATATATGCATCCCCTCAGAACTCTGTCTTCATCAGTGGTCATAGAAAGAATTTAATTAGAGGGCTTGGGAATGGTTCTGTTTCATTTGATGATAGTAGAAGAATGGAAAGGAAGAGGAAGAGGAATAAATGGGAGGAGGTATAAGGAGAGAAAGGATGGAGAAAATTATCTCACATAATTGGCAAGTACAAGTAGAAATTTTTACAAAGGAGTAGAAAGGAGAAAGGGAAGGATGCAAGTGATACTTGAGCTTCATTCTCATCTAACTTGTCAAAAGAAGGAAAAATACACAGACAAACACATAATTGGGCATGGAAAAACATATCACTTAATTGGGAAACAAGAGGGAAAGAAGAGAAAGGAAAGGGAAAAATAAGAGGGATAGTGATGAGGGAAAAGATTAGTCTTAAGCAAAACTAATTAATTAGTAAAGGTACATTTCAAAGAGGGGTTTGAAAAAAAGAATAAAAACCTGCTATTGGGCTATGGGAGAGGGAAAGAGAAAAGGAGCAGGGAACAGAAGAAGAATATACCAGACCTATAACACTGGTGCTGAGCTTACTCATTCTCTCTCACCGTCTCTTGTTTATAAATGGGGTGGGAAACAAAGGAAACAGAATAGGATGGAGGGAAATATACAATTAAGAATCATAACTATAAATGGAATGAACTCACCCATGAAACATAATTTAGTAGAATGGGTTAGAAATCAGGATCCAAAAATGTGTTGTTCACAAGAAACACACTAGAAATAAAGATTTAAACAGTTAAAAATAAGACGCAGAAGCAAAAGACCTAAGAAATTTGATCAGTCCAATGACCAACCATGATTCCAGAAGTCTGATAATGAAGTGCACTACCCATCTCCAGATGAACAGATAATAGATTCCAGGTACAGAATGAAATAACATTTTTGGACATGGCCAATGTAAGAATTTGTTTTGCTTGCATACGCCTGTGTTACAAGAGCTTTTTCTCTTTTTTTTAAAGGGGTAGAGATGCAAGGAAAAGTAATGCTTGTTAACTGACAAAAAAGTAAAATGAAAGTTACGTTAAAAATAAGTGAATTATAGGGCCCCTGAGGTTCCTTCCACCTCTACAACTAATGTCTTTTAAAAATCAGAAGACAAGTTTCAATGTGAAAACCCAACAGGAAAAAGGATCTGAAGAGGAAGTTGAAGAGTGGAATAATAAAACCAGGCAGATGGACTAAACCAGGTTGAGGATAACCTGAAGGCCTCAAACCCATTGGTGAGTTAAGGAACTGTCTACACTAAGCATGTTAAAATTTTCCCCCGTGGAATGGGAGGATGAGAACAATGTGTTCCAACAGCAATGAAGGTAGCTAAAGCAGATGCTGTGAAGACCTTAGAGACTCCAAGGTCATCTGCTGCACCCCAGGCTATCGCTAGTTGTCCTGACTCCTGTCTTGCCACTGGATTTTGCTGACTCTGAAAGAGCGAGTGAGGCTGACAACTTTGTGCAACTCTGCCTCACTTAAATTCAATTCATGCACAAGTCATCACCCATCATCCACTGTTTTACCCCAACATCATGATATCACCTGCCCTCTTTAGAAACAAAGTATAAATCACAACAATATGACACAAAAAAGGAAAGAAAAAAGAACCATTGAACACTTGAAGCCAAAGGGGAGAAAATGAGGTAGCTAGACAGATACCCTGAAGAGGAACCAGCTGTTTGTCCTTCAAAGACTGATAAAGTAGATCCACAAGTCTTAACAGGTGAGAGTTTATCTAGTAAAGGTCAAAGGAAGAAGAGAAGAATGGTGCTTAGTGATTAGTGAAGTATACTGAGCTATTTATTGAACTGATAGCAACAATAGAGAGGTCGCATGTCTTCCCAATACAAGACTAAAACTCATTTCTGATGATTTGTGTGGACACAAATAGATGGAAGAAACCCAGAAAACATTGACAAAAATTAGGAAGTAAATAAGTCAAAACCTTAGAGTTCTAGGTGGTATATCCATGCTAACAGAAGTAAAAGATTCAGAATAGAAAAACAGATTTGGGAAGTTGAACATTTAGCTAAAAATGATTTAAAATGGAATTTGAAATGTTAGAACCGGGTTTAAAATATAGGAACGACAAAATCCTGGCCAGGGAATGAGTGTGCATTACAAAGACTAGTAAGAAGTTATTTACCAAGACTTTAAGCTGAAAAAAAGGGAAGAGGAGAAAACTGTCCATGTACACCCACCATCCTAGATACCATGTAGAGGAGCTACAATGTAAAAAGAATTGTCATTGAGATTCAATTTGATAAACATTAATTACCTACTATGTGCCAGGAGTTATGCTAAGTGCTGTGATGCCAGCGCAAAAATGAAAATAATCCTTGCCCTTAATTGTATTGAGATTCCCAAAAATAGAATTCCCATTCTATTGAGATGCCCAAAACTTCAGAGGCAACAAAACCCAAGAAGGAAGCCATTAATAAAACACTTGTCCTCGGATGTCTATACAAAAATGCACAAAATGAGGGTAGCAAGAAAGATAAACTACCTATGTTAATACAGGAAGTCAAATTTTATCTCATAGAACAAGTTAATCCACATTTATTTGGTGCCTACTATGTGCTAGGCAAATGCCAAGCACCAGGGCTACAAAGAAGGGTAAAAGACAGTCTCTGCTCTCAAGGAGCTCATAATCTACTGGGGGAAACAACACTTAAACAATTAATTACAGTGGAGCTCTATGCAGGATGAGTAGGAATTAATCAACAGAGGGAAGGAGCTGGAAGTAGGAAGAATGGGAAAGGACTTCCTGAAGAAAGTGGGATTTTAACTGAGACTTGAAGGAAACCAGGGAAGCCAATAGGTAGAGATGAGGAGAGAGAACAGTTCTAGGCTTGGGGCACAGCCAGTGAAAGTGCCCATAATCCTGGGACAGGCTTGTTGGTTGTTGTTGTGTTTGTCCTTCATTTTCGAAGAGGACCATGGCATCAGGGAAATGATGACATGACTTGCAGTTGACTTTGATGTGAGTGAGGGAGGGCTGTGCAAGGTCACCAGCCTCACTTTCTCCTCCAGAGCCAGTGACCAGAAATTCATCAGGATGACTGGAGATGGCCCAGGATGCAATGGGAGACCTTGGTCCTTCCAGGCTAAGGCCTTTTCATGTATTCACTTTCAGTGAGGTAACGCCCATCCAGTGAATAGGCCTCTTTAAGAAGTTAATCAAGAGATTTGAGAGAGTCAGAAACCGCGAGCAGTCTGCGTGGGGCAAATTTCCGAGCCGGGAGAGTCTGAAAGGCCAGAGGAACGAACCTGCAGGCGCGGAGAGTGCTCGGTGCGGAGCTGCTCCAGACCAAGGCGGAAGCGGCCGGCTGGGAAACCCACGTGGGAGACGAGCTGGGAGAAAGCTGGGCGCCCGAAACCGGCAGAGATCCCCAGGCCTCCCAACACAGGACGGCAGTCTCTGGGAGCGACGAGAGGCAGCGCAACGCCACCAGCCGCGAAAACACCCAGTCCTGCCGCTTGCAAAACCCAGGATCTCGGCCTCTTGAACTTCCGGAAGACTCAATGGCTAGGTAAGCGGCTCTAACCCCTCCCCCCCTCACCCAGAGAATTCCTCGGGGAAAAAAAAAAGAGAACTGAAACAGAGGAGAGAGTAGCGGGGCTTCACAGGACAAATACTAGAAGCTCATTAGTCCCAGAGGGGAAGAGTCGGCAGGGGGCCAAGCCAGGAGCCCAGACGTAACCTTGCTCCCCCAGGGGAAGCGCCAGTCATCAGCTCAAACAACAAACAGCTGAGACCATTGCTGAAAAGCAAGGGCTGGAGAGCACCCACAGGGAGTGAGACGCCAGGGAGCCAGACCCCTCCCCCACACCTCAGGAAACTGAAGGTTATAATTTTAGACTCACAACCCCCAGAATAAGAAAGCTGGGACAGAAAGCCCTGAGACTCACAGATAGAAATTCGTTCTAACGCCAGCAAAAGGCAATCCAACATGAAGAAGAACACAAAAAAACCGAGGACAATAGATTCTTTTTATGGAGACAGGCAGGATCAAAATATCGACTTAGAAGAAGATAGCAATGACACGGTAGATACATCAGATACCTCAAAAGCTAATATGATCTGGTCTCCAGCCCAAAAAGCACTGCTGGAAGAGCTAAAAGAGGATTTTAAAAACCAAATTAGGGAGCTAAAAGAAAATATGGAAAAAATGGAAAAAAAGGAGAAAAAATCCACTGACGAAATCAAGTCCCTAAAGAATAAGATTGGCGAAATGGCTATGGAGATTCAGAATCTAGAGAGAGAAAAGGACACCCTGAGAGGTGAAATCAACCAATTGAAAATGGATGCTCAAAAGCAAAATGTAAACACTAACTCATTTAAAATTAGACTTGAGCAAGTGGAAGCTAATGAATCTATGAGGCATCAAGAAGTAATAAAACAAAATGTAAAGAATGAAAAAATAGAAAAAAATGTGAAATATCTGATTGGCAAGACAACGGACCTGGAAAATAGATCCAGGAGAGACAATTTGAGAGTTATTGGTCTACCGGAAATCCACGATGAAAAAAGGAGCCTTGACAGTATCTTCGAAGAAATTATCAAAGACAACTGCCCAGAGGTCCTAGAACCAGAGGGCAAAATAGTCATTGAAAGAATCCACCGATCACCCCCTGAAAGAGATCCCAAACTGAAAACACCAAGAAATATTATAGCCAAATTTCAGAGCTATAAACTTAAGGAGAAAATACTGCAAGCAGCCAAAAAGAAGCAATTCAAATATCGTGGAACTACAGTCAGGATCACGCAGGATCTCTCAGCTTCCACATTAAAAGACAGGAGAAATTGGAATATGATATTCCGAAGGGCAAAGGAGCTGGGACTACAACCAAGGATCAACTACCCAGCAAAACTAAGCATAATTTTCCAGGCAAGGCGATGGACATTCAATGAAATAAGGGAATTCCAGACCTTCCTGATGAAAAGGCCAGAACTCAATGGCAAATTTGATCTCCAAATACAAACCTCAAGAGAGACATAAAAAGGTAACCAGGGGGAAAAACCCCACAAACTTCATTAACCAATAAGCTTAGGTTGTTTACATCTTTATGTGGGATTATATCATCTTATGTATGTTTTTTATGTATATATATATATACATATACATATATAAGTCATTCTTGTGAATGGTACAACTATTGTGACAAATGAAAGGGATATACATAGGTTGTGAATGCCTGTATAAATTGACTGATGTAAAGATATAAAATATAAATAAGAGATATAAAGGGAGGGCTATGAGGGAAGTGGTAAGAAGGTTGTAGAAAAGGGTTAATTACACCAAAGGAAGTGGCAAAAAAACATATTATAGTAGAGGGAAAGAAGGGAGGGAGAAGAGCAGTATTTGAGCTTTACTGTCATCTGATCTAGTTCAAGAAGGGAATAACATACTCGGATAAGTTTAGAAATCTAACTTGTCCTACGGGAAGTGGGAGGGAAAGGGGGGAAAAAGGGAGGGGGGAGGGCAGAAGAAAGAGGAGAAGTAGCAAGTGGGTAACGGTTAGATAAGGGAGGGGAATAAAGAGGGAGGGTTAACTGAGGAAAGCGGCGGTCAAAAGCAAAACTTTGTTGGGGAGGAGAAGGGGAAAGGGAGAAATAAAAGCATAAACAGGGGGAATTAGGATGGAGAAAAAGACACAGATAGAAATCATAACCCTGAACGTGCAGGGGATGAACATTCTCACAAAACAGAAGCAGATAGCAGAATGGATTAAAAACCATAATCCTACAATATGCTGTTTACAAGAAACACATCTGAAACAGGGGGATACACATAGGGTTAAGGTAAAAGGCTGGAGTAAAATATATTGTGCCTCAGCTAAAGTAAAAAAAGCAGGTGTAGCAATCCTAATCTCAGACAAAGCAAAAGTAAAGATAGATCTAATTAGAAGAGATAAGGAAGGACATTATATCCTGCTGAAAGGCACCATAAACAATGAAGCAATATCATTGCTTAACATATATGCACCAAGTGGTAAGGCATACAAATTCTTAGAGGAGAGGTTAAGGGAGTTACAGGAAGAAATAGACAGCAAAACTATAATATTGGGAGACCTCAACCTCCCCCTTTCTGAACTTGATAAATCTAACCTCAAAATAAATAAGAAAAAAGTTAAGGAGGTAAACAGAATTTTAGAAAAGGCACATATGATAGACCTCTGGAGAAAACTGAATGGGGATAAAAAGGAATATACTTTCTTCTCAAAAGTACATGGCACATACTCAAAAATTGACCATGTACTAGGGCATAAAAACCTCACAATCCAGTGCAGAAAAGCAGAAGTAGTCAATGCATCCTTTTCAGATCATGATGCAATAAGAATCATTTTTAATAAAGAACCATGCAAAATAAGCTAAAAACTAATTGGAAACTAAATAATTTAATTCTAAAGAGTGAGTGGGCCAAAGATCAAATCAGAGAAACAATCAATAATTTCATTCAAGAGAATGACAATAATGAAACAACATACCAAAACTTATGGGATGCAGCAAAAGCAGTTCTTAGGGGGAGTTTTATATCTCTAAATGCCTACATGAATAAAATAGGGAAAGAGGAGATCAATGATCTGGGCATACAGCTGAAAAAGCTAGAAAAAGAGCAAATTGAAAACCCCCAATTAAATACCAAATTAGAAATACTGAAAATCAAAGGAGAGATTAATAAAATTGAAACCAAGAAAACTATTGAATTAATAAATAAAACAAAGAGCTGGTTTTATGAAAAAACCAATAAAATTGACAAACCTTTGGTCAATTTGATTAAAAAAAAGAAAGAAGAAAATCAAATTACCAGTATAAAAAATGAAAAGGGTGAGGTCACCTCTAATGAAGAGGAAATCAAAACAATAATTAGGAATTATTTCACCCAACTGTATGCCCATAAATTTGACAACCTTAGAGATATGGATGAATATCTACAAAAACATAAACTGCCCAGACTAACAGAGAAGGAAGTGAAATTTCTTAATGACCCCATATCAGAAAAAGAAATTGAGCAGGCCATCAACGAACTCCCTAGGAAAAAATCTCCAGGGCCAGATGGTTTTACATGTGAATTCTATCAAACGTTTAAAGAACAACTAATTCCAATACTTTGCAGACTATTTGGGAAAATAGGAGAAGAAGGAGTCCTACCAAATTCTTTTTATGACACAAATATGGTACTAATACCTAACCAGGTAGAGTTAAAACAGAGAAAGAAAATTATAGACCAATTTCTCTAATGAATATTGATGCAAAAATTTTAAATAAAATATTAGCAAAAAGATTGCAGCAACTCATTACGAGAATAATACACCATGACCAGGTAGGATTTATTCCAGGAATGCAAGGCTGGTTCAATATTAGGAAAACTATTAGCATAATTGACCATATCAACAACAAAACTAGCAAAAACCATATGATCATCTCAATAGACGCAGAAAAAGCCTTTGACAAAGTACAACACCCATTCCTATTAAAAACACTAGAAAGCATAGGAATAAGGGGAACCTTCCTCAAAATTATAAATAGCATCTACCTAAAACCATCAACAAGCATTATTTGTAATGGGGATAAACTAGATGCATTCCCAATAAGATCAGGGGTGAAACAAGGATGTCCATTATCACCCCTATTATTCAATTTGGTCCTAGAAACATTAGCTGTAGCAATAAGAGAAGAAAAAGAAATTGAAGGAATTAGAATAGGAAAAGAAGAAACTAAATTATCACTTTTTGCAGATGATATGATGATTTATCTAGAGAATCCTAGAGAATCAAGTAAAAAACTACTTGAAATAATAAACAACTTTAGCAAAGTTGCAGGATATAAAATAAACCCACATAAATCCTCAGCATTCCTATACATTACTGACAAAGCCCAACAGCAAGAGATAGAAAGAGAAATTCCATTCAAAGTTACTGAAGGCACTATAAAATATTTGGGAGTCTATTTGCCAAGACAAACCCAGGGCCTATATGAACATAACTATGAAACACTTTTCACGCGAATAAAATCAGATCTAAATAAATGGAGAAATATCAGTTGCTCATGGTTAGGCCGAGCTAATATAATAAAAATGACAATTCTACCTAAATTAATCTATCTATTCAGTGCCATACCAATCGAACTACCAAAATTTTTTTTTGCTGAGCTGGACAAAATAATAACAAAATTCATTTGGAAAAACAAGAGGTCTAGAGTATCTAGGATATTAATGAAAAGACATGCTAGGGATGGTGGTTTAGCCACACCAGATATTAAACTGTACTACACAGCAGCAGTCATCAAAACTGCCTGGTACTGGTTAAGAAACAGGGGTGTGGATCAGTGGTATAGGATAGGTACACAAGTAGGTGAAATCAACAAGTTTAGCAATCTACTCTTTGATAAACCCAAAGAAGCCAGTTTCTGGGCTAATAATTCACTATTTCACAAAAACTGTTGGGAAAATTGGAAAATGGTAGGGCAAAAACTGGGCATAGACCAATATCTTACACCATATACCAAAATAAAGTCAAAATGGGTTCATGATTTAGGAGTAAAAGTTGATACTCTAAGTAATTTGGGAAAGCAAGGAATAGTTTACTTATCAGATTTGTGGAAAAGTAAAGAATTCATGACCCAACAAGAGATAGAGAGCATTACAAAATGCAAAATGGATAATTTTGATTATGTCAAATTGAAATGTTTTTGTACAAAAAAAGCCAATGCAACAAGAATTAGGAGGGAAGCAGAAAATTGGGAGAAAATCTTTGCAACTAGTATCTCTGATAAAGGCCTCATTTCTAAAATATACAGGGAGCTAAGCCAAATATATAGGAATACAAGCCATTCCCCAATTGAGAAATGGTCAAAGGATATGAACAGGCAGTTTTCAGAGGAAGAAATTAAAGCTATCTACAGGCATATGGAAAAATGCTCTGGATCGCTGCTGATTAGAGAAATGCAAATCAAAACAACTCTTAGATACCACATCTCTCCTGTCAGATTGGCTAAAATAACAAATCAGGAGAATGATAAATGCTGGAAAGGATGTGGGGAAATTGGAACATTGTTGCATTGCTGGTGGAGTTGCGAGCTGATCCAGCCATTTTGGAGGGCGGTGTGGAACTATGCCCAAAGGGCTATAGAAATGTTCATACCCTTTGACCCAGTAATACCACTTCTAGGGTTGTATCCCAAAGAAATCACGCAAGCGGGAAAAGGACCCATATGTACAAGAATATTTATAGCAGCTCTCTTTGTGGTAGCCAAGAATTGGAAAGCAAAGGGATGCCCATCAATTGGGGAATGGCTGAACAAGCTGTGGTATATGAAGGTGATGGAATACTATTGTGCCATAAGAAATGGGGATGATGCAGACTTCATAACAACCTGGAAAAACCTACACGACATAATGCTGAGTGAGCGGAGCAGAGCCAGGAGAACGTTGTGCACAGCCACAGATATGTGGATTCCGTGAGGACCAACCCTGACATACTGCGCTTCTCTCAGCAACCTAAAGGGGCAAGGACAAATCCAGGGGACTCACGATGGAGAATGCTATCTTCATTCAGAGAAAGAACTGCGAAGTTTGAATACAGACTGAGGCACACTACATGCTCGCCTTTTCTGCTTCTCTTTTGTTTTTGGTTTTGGGTTTTTTTTTTTTGTTGTTTTTTTTTTTTTTTTTTGGTTCTGTTTCTTCTTTCTTATGATTCATTCCATTGGTCAAAATTCTTCTCCACGACTTGAATAGAGCATAAATTAATTCAATGCGAAGTTATACATGACAGTTATATGAGACTTCATGCCGTCTTGGGGAGGGAGGGGGGAGGGAGGGGAGAAAAATTGGAACTCAAAACTATGTAGAACCATGTGTGGTAAACTAAAAATAAATAAAGTAAAAAAAAAAAAAAAAAGAAAGTAAAAAAAAAAAAAAATTCTAAATCATAAAAAAAAAAAAAAAAAAAAAAAAAGAAGTTAATCAAGGGATGGTCCCTTTAATTATCTTGTTTGAGGAATAGCAAGGAGGCTGTTGTCACTGGGTTACAGAGTACATGGGGGTTAAGAGTGGGAGGGTATAAGGCATAAGAAGACTGGAAAGAGGATGAGGCTAGTTTGTGGAAGACTTTGAATACCAGAAGATTTTATATTTGATCCTGGAAATGATAGGGAGACACTGGAGTTTATTGAGTAGGGAAAAAAGGGTGACATAGACTTATGCTTTAGGAAGATCATTTTGACAGTGAGTGGAGGATGGACTAGGGTGGGGACAGACTTTTGGTAGGCCAACCAATCAGCAGCCTATTGTAATAGTCCAGGCATGAGGGGATGAGGGCCTGTAACAGGATAATAGCCATGTCAGACGAAAGAAGGGTACCTAAGAGAGATGTGTTATGAAGGTAGAATTGACAGCTTTTCGAAACAAGTTGGATATGAGAAGATGAAAGGGAGTGAAGAGTCAACAACAGTTATCCTTAAAAGACTGGGGATTTTAGTGGATTGAAAACTTAATATCAGTCAATAGTATGTAATCTGGAAGCCAAAAAAGCTAGGGGAATGTTATCCTATATGAAGTGGTTATCCTATAATAAGTGGCATAGTATCCAAGACTAAGGAGATGACAGCCCTACCATGCTGTGCCCTGGTTAGATTATGTGCATGACATTTTAGGAGGAATACCAGGAAGCTGGAGAGTGTCCGGAAGAGGGTGACCAGCACATGAAAAGAGAAGGTAGGAGAAAGAAGAATGGGAGGGCAGCATTCAAGCATTTAAAAAGAATCAGTTCCAGAGGGCAGAAGTAGGGGCAATGGGAAAAAAAATTCCTAACCTTTATTAAATGTCCCAAAGCAGACTGAGCTGCCACAGAAGGCAGAGGTCTTCATCAGGGCTCCTTAAGCAGACGCTAGACAAATATGTGACAGAGGAGCTTCTTTTTCACCTGTGGGTTGCGCTAGATGACCACCTTGGTCTCTTACAGCCCTAAAATG
Organism: Trichosurus vulpecula; assembly: GCF_011100635.1. Taxonomy (NCBI): domain Eukaryota; kingdom Metazoa; phylum Chordata; class Mammalia; order Diprotodontia; family Phalangeridae; genus Trichosurus; species Trichosurus vulpecula. The sequence goes on from NC_050579.1 coordinate 249,328,295, forward strand.
CTGTGATTCCATAATGCTTGCCAACCCCTATGGGTGTTGAGGACATTTCATAAACCCTTAAGTACTATAAAGTTGAGTAGCAGTAACAGTCATCAGAGTAGGGGTCATCGTGCATTTCTTCTAGGAGAGTCCCCTCTACTTTACATGTTCCTGGGATTCTATAAAAATTCTTCTTGGGCCAACAGAAAAAATCCTTGCCAGCAAATTCTCCCCGGACACTGGAATCCCAGCAACAGCAGCAGTTGCAGCCATATCTCGCCCATAAAAGGTAAGCAGAAGGTCTCCCAAGGGTGTCAGAATATCCAGCAAAGGTATTTGGCTTCTCTCATTTACTTAAGTTTAGCTTCACTTAAGGGTCTCTTTAGAGATTGAACTGTGCCATGGGGATCTGAGGGAACGAATTACTTTTCATTTTTAATTAAGAGTAGAAAATCTAAACCAAGGGTTCTTAAGGTTTTTTGTGTCCTGGACCCCTTTGGCAGTCTAGTGAAGCCTGTGGACTCCTCAGAATAATGTTTTTAAGCACATAAAACAAAATACATAGGGTTACAAATGAAACCAATTATACTGAAATATAGTTGTCTCTCTATACATGTGTGTATACATATATTATGTATATACATACATACACACATACATATATACATATATATATATATGTACATATATATATATATATATTTAAGTCACAGGACCCCCCCCCCAAGTTAAGAAGCCCTGCTCTAGACTTAGGCTTTGGATATTTCCCTGAAGTAGTATTGTTTTTGCTTTTGCTTTTAAACTGACAGGTCAGTCCCATGGTCTTAGATGAAATCTGAGGGGGTTATGGAGCCCTGAGCTGCAGAGCTTCAAACAGCTGTTGGGTGGTGGCACACTGGTACTTTAACTCCTCTCTTATCCTGGCAAATGTGTGTTGCTGTGTCAAAAATGGATGAAGGAAGTGTGGCGGCTCTTCTTGCATAAGCTACACCCATGCCAAAAAAACCTAGGAAGGTGTGGCTTGGTGTTATGTGGCCAACAAGTGGTTGGCACGCAGCTTGGACGGGTATCTTAATGGGCAGCTAAAATGCATTCTTTGTTCTTAGAAAGGCTTTCATTAAAACTTTGGCAGGTTCCCATAATATCAGAATAGAAGAGATACATCTTCTTTTTCCAAGGATCCCAGGAGGATTTCAGAATATAAAGAGAGCTTTGTTTCCCTATATATTCTATAAACTAGGTCTTTATTGCAGTCATGTTGTCAGTGACACAACAGTCCTTGACTCTCAGACCCACCCAAGCATTGGCTTGCTGTCTTATAACTAATCCATAGCTGTTGCCATCTTCTTAACCATCATAATGGTACAACCAAAGCTGTCCTGAGGGAGATTCCATATGGCTCAGCCTGAGGCTTCAAATGTCAAGAGCTATATTTTGGAAGTATATGAGATAGGACCTGAAATTTCTCAAGGAAAATGTGAAATACGGATTACACATGGTAACAAGCATTGACCTTGCCCAGTTAGCCATTTCCCTAGATCTTTCAAATAAAGGAAGGAACTACATGGTGCAGGAGATGGCACCCTGGACTTGGAGTCAGAAGACCTGAGTTCTAATCCAGCTTCATATACTTACTAGCTATGTGACTCTGGGTGAGTCACTTAACCCATCCCATCTGCCTCAATTTCCTCGACTATGAAGTGGAGATAATAATAGCACCTACCTCCCCAGCTGGTTGTAGGGATAAAATGAGAAAATATTTATAAAGTGCTTTGGAAACTTTAAAGCATGAGATGAATGCTAACTATTATTATTGAGAAATGCAAAAGTTTTTCCTCTTCCCACTTCATTGGCACTAAGTGGCTATGGCTACTCTGGCTGACACTTTAGCCTGAGCTCCTCATGCTGTCCTCCCCTCTATCTCAATGCCTTGAGAATAATCTAACCCAGCTAGGAAGACAGAATTTTCCCCAGTCGTCACTCTTAAGTCCCATTCTTAGCTCCAGCATGTCCCTCCACTATTAGATAATATGGCCCAGCTACTAGGAAGCCCACCAGTCATGGATGGGTATGGGTATACTCTTTGCTTCTTCATCTCAGTACTCAGTAGTACTTTCCATTTCCCAAACAGTGATAAAAATACTTGGAGAGAGAGAGACAGAAACAGAGACAGACAGACAGAAATAGACAGAGACAGACACAGACAGAGAATGGATGGATAGGCGGTACCTCCGCCCCAACCAAAATATGATTGAAAGTTTAGGGATGACAAAAGTCACCACATTAAAATGTGAATGTTGGGTCTTAAGTAATGTTAAAGTTGAATTAGGAGTTGTTTAACTAGCATAATGTAAGCTCTTCACTCACATAATACACCCACTCATCGGGACAGACCTAGAGGATTCCATAGGTCCCAAACAAGGCCTCCTTTCATGCCAGCTTCACTTTACAACTACTGATAACACACATGAAGTCTGGCAACCTTGAGAAAAATGCCAAGAATTTTAAGTCTTTGCAGTCTGTGCATTTATGAAGTATGAAACAGCATTCAACTTGGTCGAAATATCAGTATTGCATTGCATAACAGAAGAGTAAATCTAGGGTATGTAAACGTCCTTGAGTAGAAAAGCTCTGAGTAAAAAACTGAAATCAGACAGTTCTTAGACTTGTGCCAAATGGGTATCCCCAAAAAAGTTTCACAAAAAGATACAATCTCCCCAAAAACTATTTGGACAGTGGCAATCTGAGACCTGGATTGTAAAAGCAAATCCAGATAGATAGTGAATACATCACCAATTTGCTTTTCGTGGATGATTGTTTTGTTTCCAAATATCCTCGCAGAGCTCCAAGAAAAGCTATAGCACCTGCAGGGGGTCATCCAGGCCAGTAGGGTGTTTAAAACCAGATGGATTTTCAATGACCACAAAGCATGGCTCAGGTAGAGGGCTGAAATAATTCACAGGTCCATAGGATTCAGAGCTAGAAGGAACCTTAAAGACCATAAAGTCAGCTCCCTCATGGTGGAGTGATTTTCCTCAGAGGCATACAGGTAGTAAGCAGGCAAGCCAAGGTTCCTTGGATGGCCAAACCCAGTGGTCTTTCCACTATGCCAAACTAGATATTAAATAGAACTACCTCAGTCATCAACGTTGATGAAATGTCATGAACAGAAAATAGGTCAGAAGTTGCAAAGCCACATTGGCACAACAGTGGATAAAGTTCCCGATGAAGATCAGGGCAGAGATGTTCAGTGTAATGAATTGAAGTGAATTCTATAAGCTGCAATATATGCTATCAAGAGATGCTCTCTGGGTCGTGGAGTAAGGATGGAGAACAATAAGTGATTCAATTTACAGACTGGAGCCCAAAGAACCACAAATGACTGACCAGGAGACCAAAACGTTGGTGGGATGAGTCAGTACTGTGGCTGTTTGGGCAGAAATGTAAATGATAGTGAGCATGAGGATGTGAGATCATTCATTCTAGTGTTGACTTTACGTGTGCATGGCGATGGGAGTTAAGTGGTGGTGCTTAGTAACTAAGCAATTCTGGGACTTAGCATACCCCTGGTTGCCTATAGCAAGATTCCATGTGGTGAAAATTTGATTATGTGGTCTCTGAAGCTCATAGGCTCATACATTTCAACTTTAGAGGTCATCTAGTCCAACTTCTCATTTTACGTTTACGGAACTGAGGCCCAGAGATGTTAAATGGCTTGTCCAGCATCACAGAGCTGATGGCAGATGTTTTCCACTTCACCACACAGCCTCCCTTTCAACTGTAGAGGTCTTGCTCTCCACCAAAGAATCCTTCCTTTTGTCTCTTTCCTCTCCCAAGGTATTCTACTGGGCCTTGCACCACCCTTGACCTTGAATTTTGGATCTTCAGTCTTGAAGCTTCTCTGCCTTTCTTTCCTCCCCCCTTCCTTCCAGCACTCATTGAGAGAAGAGTACACATACAGTGACCACGAGGATGATCTCACATCATCATACCACCATTTAAATTTCTGCTCAAACAGCCACAGTCCGACTCATCCCACCAACTTTTTGGCGTCCTGGTCAGCCGTCTGTGGTTCTTTCTGTCGTAGTCTGTAAATTGGATCACTTGGTGTTCACTATCTTACTCCATGACCCACCCAGCATCTCTGGATAGGATAAATCACCCCCTCAGACATCTACCACTCCTTCTTTGGACTTTTCAATTTGTCATGTGGCTGCCAGTGAGTATTCTGCTCAGGTTTCTTTCCCTTGGGTGCCAAGAGCTGTTGTTCTTTGCTCCTTATTTTGGACCAGCATCTGATGTATTGAAGGCAGCTTTATGGAGTTTGGTTCCCGTTTAGTTCAATGATGTTCAATTAAATTCAATTCAGCGTCACATTGCGTATTTCTGCGCTGGTCTTCATTGGGCACTTCGTCCACTGCTGTGTTTATGTGGCAGAAACTCCATGTGTTCTTATATAAAATACATGTGTATATATACCCAGACCTTACATGTGTGTATAAAAACACACAGAGGGAGCAGGGAGGGGGTTTGTTCCTGGATGAATAAGGGTCTTAGAAGTAGCCCCAACATAGCTAATTCATCAGAGGCAACTGTGGCCTTAATGAGCCAGCTTGTTCTTGCTTCCAAACAGACCCTGACCCAGTGTAAAGGAATCAGTTCAGCAAGGCTAAGAAGTCACACTGATTCTCACATTCTCTGCCAGAAATCTCTCTGTAAAAAGCCACCCCAGAGGAGGGTGGAGTGTCCTTAGTAGAAACCTTTGTACATCCTGCCACCTAGTGGCTGCATCATGCTCTTGCATGCTAGCCACAGAGCCACAGGCCGTTTTACACTATAAAACTAGCGGTACAGTCACAGAGCTTAGCCATTACAGTAAGCAGGGCCCTTTAGAAATCAGGCAACAGATTGTTTTTGTTTTTAAAGGAATGAAACTATTTTAATATTGAATAAAAATAAATCAACAGAATAGACTACATGAGGAAGAATCAGAAACACTATAAACAATAACTCTATTTGATAAAATACTAAAACATAAATTACTTGAAAAAGAATTCCCTATTTAACAAGAACTACTAGAAAGCAGTTCAATAGAAATTAAGTTTAGACCAACATCTTATACCACTTAACACAGTAAGTTCCTAATGGCTACATGAACGCACTATTACAAAAGGACATGAGGACCTATCACAGACTGGGAGAAGAGTTCTTAAGCAAAAAAAAGACAGTGGTAATTTCCTCCCCTTTGCCCGGAAAAAAGGGATAATTTCTGAAATGAAATTGAAGGATTTTTCCTATGAAAAAATTAGTGAAGCTTGGATAAGAAAGAGAAGTGTCAACTGGGGAGAATCTTTGCATCAATTATCTCTGATACAGGACTGATATCTCAGATGTACAAGGAATTAATGTAACTATTTAAGACCAAGATCCATCCCCTAGTGGCCAAAGAATATAAACAGTCCTCAAAAGAACTGCAAACTATTAGCAGTAATGTGAATATCTGCCCTAAGTTACTAATGATGAGAGAAATGCCAGCCAAAATGTTTCTGAGGTTTCATCTCACACCCAACAAGTTGGCAAAGGCTACAAAAGATTAAAATAGTCAGTACTAGAGGGGCTGCAGGAAGCTGGGCACACTGATAACACTGTGACAGAGTTATACATTGGTCTAAGCATCCTGGAAAAGAATTCAGAATTATGCTTTAAAGTGACTGCATACCCTAAGGAGGTCAAAGACAGAACGATCCCAAAACACTCATAACGGTGATGTTTACAGTAGCAAAGAACTGAAAGCAAAGAACATGCCAACCCCTTTGGGAACTCTCCACGGAAGATACCGTAGTAGTGTCTGGGAGAGATAGAGCTAGAAAGTCAAAAAAAGGCACAAGTGCCAGGCTGAGCACTGAACTGCAAGCACCCCTTTGCCCAGGGACAGGAAGCAGAGACTGGGGAGGGGGAGTCACTGGAGCTCTGTGAGCACCCTGGGCCAGGTGCCCTGAAGGAGCAGACGGAGGCACTGAGGGAGAGCACTACAACTCTTTCACTTAAAAATAAAGATGGAACTTCATCTCTGCCTTGACATAGGTGTTACTGAAGATGGAGGCCAACTCCACCATGATACAGGAGGACCTGGAAGCATGTCTCCAGTGACTGTTCTTAAAGCTGGATGAGCTAATGATGATCAAACAGCTCACCATGTCTGTGAGCTCCAGAACCAGCTGATGGCCTGCCCCGAGGTTTTCAAAAGTTCAGAGTTGCTTCTGGAAATAGCTAACAGGACATGCTGCAAAGAGAAGACAATTGAGATTTCCCCCACGCAGCCAAATGATCAAAACCAGTGTGACAATAGCCCCATCATTACAGCTCTTGCCTACATGTAGCCCAAGGTCAGCAGCAACACGAGACATAATGGACATCTCTAGTAGGCTCTCAGTTTCCTACCAGTGCCCAGCACCTCAGGGGTTGACCTCAGAAAGTCTCTTCTGGCAAATTACTGTGTAGCATTGATGTAGTAGATGCCTTGTGGAGACTGCAAGCTTGCCCACTACTGGAAGCTTGCCCACCCTGGAATATTGGCAAACCAACTGTGAAAGGCCACTCTGGCTCAGGGAAGAACAGCCTTAGATGGTGACTTGAGGGCACTGGACCGACTGAGTATACACCATCCACACTCATGTTCAGATTTAGTGTTACCATATACCACCAGATCTTATGAGTGAAGGACTTATTGGTGGAGAGGGATACCATGCAAGGGGTGGGGGAAGGGAGGAGGTTTGAGGCATCAGAATTCAAGAGAAAGATAGAACAGGTCAAACAGCCTCTCCCATCAATTCCCCAGCTGGATGTGCCCTGTCTTCCAAAAGCATGCCCATGGGGAGGAGTCGGGCTGGCTCTAGCAGTCCTCTCCCTTCCTTCTTTCTCTTAGAAAATGCTGCTTTGCTTTAGAACCAGATCAGGTGTCATGAACCAAAGAGTGGGAGAATAGATTAGAGCTGGGTTCAATCTACTAACTTACCTATGCCTCTCTCTCCCTTGAAAAATTAAAATGTGACACACCTGAAAAATATTACAGTACATGAATATAATGGAATATTGTTACTAAACTGTAAGAAACAATAAAAATGAAGAATTCAGAGATGCATGGGAACACATGAACTGATACAAAGTGAAGCAATGAAACCAGGAAAATAATATGCACAATAACTACCTCGGTACAAATGGAAAGAAAAAAAAACTAAAACTAATTTCTATGTAATTACGATGACCAGCTTAGCCCAGAAAAGAGTTGAAAAAAATGTGCTTCTCTCCTCTCTTTGCAGAGATGGGAGACTATGGGTGTAGAATATTGCATACACTATCAGACCCAGTTTGCTGAAACTGTTTTTTTTAAACCTTTGTTACAAGGGATGGCTCGTGATAGAGAAAGACAGAGTGGGGTAGAGAGGCATTCAGAAATGAATGTGACCTAAGACCAAAGTATATAAGAAAAAAGATTTTAAAAAGAAAAAAAATTATGATGGGCCCACACTTTTCTTTGTCTGACTGCCATGAGACTGGCTTTATTAAAGCTATCATATGAGGGGATGGTTGATTCTGGTTGGCATAAAGGAAGGCTAGATGAGGAGAAGAGAAGAGAAGGAGTATTGTGTGCCATCTAGTTCCAGTATTTATAACTCTTATGGGAATCTTTTAAGATGAGACAGGCTTTTTGGAGGTTTACTTAAATGAATTGAAAGGTATCTATTTTAATTGTTAGAGTTCATAGTCCTCAAAGTGGACAGAGCAGGTAATTATGTCATTCCACAGTAATTAATACTGTCAGCATGTTGCTTCAGCATGGTATTCCCCCAGCATTTTTCTCAGTGAATACAGGTTCCAGATAACCAAAGCTCTGTGGAACTAGGAATGAATTATGCTGACTGCAGATGTAATTTTCCAAAGACTGAATGAATTTATAAATCATCAAAGAAATACATTTCTCTTAGCTCTCAGGGATAAATTTATTCATTGGCAAACTTCTGCTGTTTTGTTTTGTTTGCTTTGCAGTGAGCTGATTTCCAGAAAAATTATGCCTTCTCCTCCCCCTCCATCAAGAATCCAGAAGAACAGCTTTAACAACCCGAGTGTGGAAGAGAGGTTAGTACTTCTTCCTTCTCCTCTGACCGTGGATATTTATGTGATACCTTGGATCTGATCAACTGGTGTTCTCTGATTTGGGGATTTTTGTGTCCCCCTGGTTTTCTGGATTCATAGAAAGCCAAATACTAGTAATCCTCCTATCCTCAACAGTCTTCCCAACACACTACGTGAAGGCAGTATAGCTGAGCTTTGACTCTGCACTAAATGCAGGGCAATAAGCTTATTATTTTTGGACTAGCCCCCACCTAACCTTCAAGCCCATCTGCTAAATGACACTACTTTGGCTTTGGGCACCATACTGCCTCCTTGAATGTCTCTTCCAGTCTTATTAAGAACCACAAGTCGAGGACCTACCAAAAACTACACAGTCTTCTTTGGGTGGGAGACAGGGAGGGTGAGCATTCACTGGATATAAGTCCAACTTGCAGGGGATTACTAATATTTGGCTTTCCATGATTCCAGAAAACTAGGATGGGGGCCCACCAAACAAAGGGATAAATTCAGAGCAAGGTTGGTTAATCTTATTACAAAAATCACTAACTGCATGATTGAGAATGGACCCACTTCTCAAAGGGCTTGTTTACATACAGATTTCAGGTAGTCTTCCTGACCTCTGACCCATAAGGTATCCCTAGAGCAATGCTGCTAGCCACAAGCAACCTCTACTTCTTTTTTTTTAAGAGGTGATCGGGTTAAGTAAACTTGCCCAGGGTTGCACAGCTAGTAAGTGTCTGAGGTCAAATTTGAACTCAGGTCCTGCTGACTGAGAGCTGGTGCTCTATCTACTACATCACCTAGCTACCCCAGCCTCCAATTCTTAAAAAACAATCATCAACTACCGGAATTATAGTGTGTGGTATGAGTGTGGGGACGAACCAGGAGTTGAAAGTTTTCATAGAAGGACAAGTTTGGGGTAAACTGTTACAACAATAAAATTTAACTGTGGAGAGTAAAGTGAGCCACATGGATGTAAAGTACTTTGGAAACCGTAAAGTGCTCTATAAATGTTAACGAGTACTATTATTAGTATTATGATTATATGACATAGCACCTCACCTGAAGTACCATTTAGTGTCAATTAGTGTGTTCTAATTGGGGAGGAATATGCTGTAGAAAAGTGAACTTGTACATATGAAGTGGTAAATAAGTACAGTTGAAGAGTGTGAAATAAACAGGGCCCCAAGTGAAGGGGAGCTAAGATGGGAAACAATCAAGCTAAAAAAACATACTTGAGTGATGAGTGAGAAAAGAGAGAATAAGATCAGCAGCATGAATTCTATGACTGTTTTTAAAAAATACCCAAAATCTCATGTTAAAAAAGGGACACAAAAGCAACAAGAATTTTTTTTATTTTATTTTGTTTATTAAAATTAAGTTGTAAATTTAGTTTGTTGAGCTCAGTCAATGGATTATTTATTAAGCACCTACTATGGGCCAAGCACTGTGCCAAGCCCTTGAAGTACAAAGAAAGAAAAAAACAGTGCCTGCTCTCAAAGAACTTACTTTCTAAGAGGAGAGACAATATGCAAACAGCCACATACAGACAAAGCATATGTAGGATAAATTGGAGAAGAACTCAGGGGAAGGCTCTAGCATTGAGGGGAATTGGGAAAGGCTTCCTGTAGAAGATGGTATTTTAATTTGTTAAAGTTAACATGCAGAATTTTAAGCAAGTTGTAAATTACTTGGAGTTTATGTACAATCTCATTTTTATCCTCTGCTTTAATTTGGTATTTGTTTTTGTTGGTGGTTACAAAGATGTTTAGAATTTAAAAGTCAGAAAATATTTTATTTAAAAAGAGTTACAAATAAACAAATTTGACAGTAGTGGAAGGGTGCTTTGTGGGGCAGAAAATTAGCCACTTTGGTCAGTGTCCCCAACCCCTCATAGTGGGGCAAGAATCATGACAAGTCTTATACATTTTGCACGAGTTCCTTAGCTTAAGGATATACTTAACATAACTGGACCTACCAAGAGATATCATATTCTATGTATGGTCACCAAAATCCAGGGAGCCATAGAGAATTTTGAAAAGCCTACGCATTTAACTGCAGAAATGGAACACTGCCCACCAGGTCTCTCTCTGAGGTTGGTATAAAGATGAGGGTGAAGAGGTAGAACCAGCTGTCTTTCAAAGGCAAGCGTCGCTCTGGCCTGGAGCCCAGGCAGCCATGCCTTAATGTAGTCGCCTTCTGCCTTGTGCCAGGAAAAAGGTCCAGCAGATCCAGTCAAGGCTGAGCAGCCGTGCAGCTTCCATTCCTTCTGCTCATCGTTAGCTGAGGGAGCTAATCCACCGAGTGTTCAAAATCTGGTTTCCACAGCAGCAAATCTGCGTATTGGTTTATTGGTTCTAGCGACCCCAAGATGGAAGAGATGATGGAATTAAATCTCCTATATTAAAAAAAATCCAGCATCCAGAGGACCTGAGATTGATTGAGTTTCTGAAGAGCCTCAAAGTCCTCTAAATTCTTAGGGTTCATACGGATCATGAGGATCTCCCTCAAGATGATGGTACCTCCACACCTCAAATGGATTCTTACCTGGGGTCAGCTTGCAGGAGAAATGCATTCAAGGCAGGTCAGAGGGTGAGATTGCAGCTATGTTGCTGTGGCTGCTGCTGTTGTGACAAAGTCCAGAGGTTACAAAAACCGGCATCTTTGGGGATTTAATAATATTAATATCTTGCATATATAGCACTTTAAAGTTTTGCAAAGCGCTTCATTTGTTAGTTTGTGTGATCCTCGCCACCACTCTGTCAGGTAGGTGCTGTCGCTATATCCATTTCAGATAAGGAAACTGAGGGAGACAATGACTTGTCCAGGGTCACACAGCTAGGAAGTGGCTGACGACAAGTCCACTACTCTATGTACCACTCCACAGTGAAGCATGTCATCCATATAGAAAACTAGAGATCTTTTGCTAATGTGAGGTTCCCAACTACAGTGTAGTCTCCACATTGTGGGGTGGGAGAAGCACCAGGACCTCCAGCTCCTCCTCTTCTAATTGACAAATAACTGGTGCTGGGTCAGCCAATCAGCAGCTGGCCAGTGTTTACTAAGGGCCTACTGTGCTCCAGAAGGAGGCCATCCCTTAGTGGGCAGGAACTGTCCTCTCTGACACATGCTGGCTCTGCGATCCTGCAAAAGTGTTTTAACGTCTCAGTGCTTGCAGAAAAGGTACCAGCATGCACTGGGAAAGGGAATTTTCTCACCTTGGATTCCCCTATCTCAGTGAAATCACGAGTCCATCATTGTATTATATTATGTTATGTTATGTTATATATGATATGATATTGTATTATATTTATTGTATTATATTATGTTTATTGTATTGTATTATATTGTATAATATATTGTATTGTATTATACTGAATTGTATTGAATTGCACTGTACTATACTATATTGATATTATATTTATGTACTATATTATATTGTATTATATTACGTTACATTACATTACGTTACATTATATTATTATATAGTCCTACTGTGTGTCAGGCCCTGGGGATATATAAAAAGGCAAGAATGACGTACTCCCCACTCCCGAGCAGCTTCCATTCTATCAATGTAATGAATGAACACTGACTAATTCAACGTGCTGAGCAGAGCCCCAGAAGCAGAGGAGAAAGAATACCATTTACATAGACTGTGACATCATAAAACGCTGGACGATGACGGGAGCGCTGTCAATCAATGAATAAGTATTTATTAAATATGTACTACATGCCAAGCACTGTGCTAAGCACAAGGGGTACCAAGAAAGGCAGAAGCACTGTCCCCAGCTTCAAGAAGCTCACTCAATGGGGGAGACAACTTGTAAATAACTATGTACCTTTAAGACATACACAAAATAGATGAAAAGTAACCTCAGTGGAAAGGTTGAACTGAATCAATATTACCCAGAATTCAGGTGAGCCTCATTTGATCTGGAATACCATTTCTACTTATCAGTCTCCCACATTAAGAACAGGCTATTGGCCTCACCACTCAGATCCAATTATGTAAATATTGGCTTCCTAGGCAGCTGACCCAGTAGTTCTAATATGGGGCAGTGGTACTGGTTCTGGATGGCTAGGAAGAAAGAAGAGCGGAGCCACCATGGCAGAGCTACAGCTCTCTCCACTTCTTAACTAGTCCCAGGGCCCTGGAGAGGAGACGAAGAACCAAATGGACTACTTTGGTCAAGTCTTTCCCAGAAATTCGTGGAGGACCGAGGTTTCAGTCCTAGTCAGTAAATATATCTGGCCAGTCAAAAATGGCATGGGTGAGCATACAAGAGATTATGTAAGAGATTATTTTTTTAATGTAACAACTCACTTGCCTAGCATCCTTCCTGGCAGATCTCTATAACAAGCTCATGCCCGTCTAAAAAGATCAGCAGGCAGTTAGTAGATCCATTCTCAGACAGGACTTAATCCACCATGTGTTGGAAAGTTAACCACCCCAGGGGAAGGAGAGAGACAACTCAGACCAAAGCCGGAGCCGGGGATGGATGGCTCAAAGTGGGAGTATGGTTTTCAAAGTCAAAACGAAGAAGGTATTCAGTGGGCTGAGAAATGCCAGATCCAGGGGCCAGCCCAGTTTACAGCGGGTAAATTGTGAGCCAAGGGAAGGTTCACATGGAGCAGGAGTCAGGAAACAATGTGGAAACATCAGAAGGGTGAAGGCACACTGTAGGCCTAAAATGGAGGATACCCTGTCAGACATGGCAAAGCAACCCTTTGTTCTTGCTTACCTGTACTTTTGTGTTACAAGAGAGGGCTTGGGACGAGGGAGGGTGAGGGAGGGTGAAAATGAATCAGTTTACTGGGGAATACCATCAATTTTGTTTTTAAAAACCTCAGTAAAACTTTTTTTTAAAGAGAAACATCCCCTCCCTTACCCACCCAGGATATGGTATTTCTATAATGATGATGTAATTCCCCCCAAAAAAATCAGTTCCAAGCTGATGCTAAAGTGCCCAGTACACAAGTGTTATATATAAACTCTGGCTATTATTGTTAGTATTATTAATAAATGCTTGTTGGTTGATTGGTACTGAGACGTATATTTTTATAGTCCTCAGAAGAGAACTGCATAATCATGACAAAATATTCCCATCGCCTCCCACCACCACATAATCAGGCAGGGTTTCTAGATTCCTTCCCCAGAAAACTCCCATGCCCTTCTGTTTCTTTTTTTTTTCATTTGCAGTGACCTGATTTCCAAAAGTCCACCTCCCTCTCCCCTTCCATCGAGAAATTATGAGAAAAGGTTCGGCAATCCTAATATGGAAGAAAGGTTGGTAGCTTTTCCCTTCACCCAGGTGTCTTGGGAATGATGGAATCCTTATTCCTGCTTCCCCCTTCCCCCGAGCCCCTTCTTATCAAACTCTTCTTTTGCACCGGCCAATTTGGGACCCAGATGGATTCTGTTCTACATTTCCACTTTGTTTCTGGTATTTCTGTCCTTCTAGGACCTTTCCCAGGGCCCTGAAAAAAACCACACCAATATAAATAGGGGGTTGTTCTAGAGCACTACAGGAGAACATAAGGGGAAAGGCTCTAATTTATAGATGAAAAGGTTTACATGTTGTAATGATTCTTATGTTTTAATTCTAGTACTTAATAGCAACTATAAGCCCCTAAGCCTGTTCTTGTTTGAATACCTTCAACCTTTAATAACATTGTTTACCTTGATATTGATTCAGTTTTATTTTGCTGTGGATTTGGATGGCCTAGTGGCTATTTCAGCCTTCCAGAATTTGCTTCTTCAGCCCTCAATGATGCGTCTAGAATATCAGCAGATGAGGAGGATACTTTCTTCCTAACTCTCCTCCTCTCCTGTGATTCTTAGGGTACCTCATCCAAACCCGGGAATCTTAACTCTGGAAAATTCCTCACGTTCCACCCCTCCCCATCCTCATCTAGGTGTCAAAGCTCTCTGGCTCAACTCCCAGGATTTAGACCTTCACTTTCCTCACCCCTGATCTAGAGATCTTTGTGTTCTGCCCTGCTAGAAACTATTTTCTGTCTCTCTCTTGCCTTGCCCCATCCATCCATCATCCCTTTGGTTCTGGGTGATCAGCCTGAAGCAAATTCTGTCATCCAAATCTTTCCTAGGTAGGTTGGCCTTGGATGGGAGAGGCACCTCTTTCACCTGTATCCTACATAAGCCGCTACATTTCTGTCCATCCCCATGCTGATCACTACATAGCTTCTCTTCCCAAGAGTCCTAAAGATGCTCTTTAGTTCTGAGCTGGAGGGCCATTTGTAGACCCACCCCAGCTCTCCACTCATTGGTAGAGAAGGTAGAGAATAGGTATTCTATTGGACCAATGGACACTAGATACTTTTCCTCATTCCTAACCACTGTGCCCAACCATTTCCCTAACTCTGGCTGCTTTGGCTCAATTTGGGTTTTAGGGAGTGGGGTGGAGCTTAAAAATTAATAATGCGTAGTAATACAGTGTGATAATACAGCAATATCAACACACACACAAACACACACACACACACACACACACACACACCCACCACCACCACCACCACCACCACCACCACCACCACCAAGAACAATATCCATTAAGGTCTGAATTTCCTCCCTGGTAACCCTTTTCATGCCCTTTGTTTTGTTTCATTGGCAGTGACCTGACTCCCGGGAATAAAGTGCCTTCTCCTCCCCCTCCATCAAGAAACCAGAAGAACCGGCCAGGCAGCCCCAATCTGGAAGAAAGGTTCGTGTCCTTGTCCTGGGGATGGGTCTATAAAAGTAGAGTTGGTAAATTGTCGGTCTGGCTCCTCTACAGCCAGAAGTGGCCCCTTCCCGAGTTGTTTATGGGCAGAAAGACAGTTCCACAGCCTTTTTGTCCAGGGAAGCTTGACCCGGAGCCTCCTGGAATCTCCCACAGCCTCTCCGCTCCCCAGCAAAATCATTCATCTTAAAGGCATGCTCAGGTGGCCTAGATAGAGTCACTGCACCACCCTGTGGTAATTCCCAGGAACTACACCATTGGGCATATACTGGCATGCAGGCAGTTGGTCAATAATCATTTATTAAATGCCTACTGTGTGCCTGCACTTGATAAGCACTGGGGATATAGAGAAAGGCAAAAGACATCCCTTGCTCTGAAGGATCTTACAGTCTAATGGAAGCAACATGAAAATAATGATGTACAAACTATATGTGTGTGTATACAGGATAATTTGGAGATAGTATGTAGACTGAAGGTACCACTAGCATCTCATAGAAGATGGGGTTTTATTTGGGACTCAAAGGAAGCTAAGGAACCAGGAAATGGAGATAAGGAGGGATAGTATTGTAGGCATGAGGGACAACCAGTGAAAATGCCCAGACCAAGGAGACGTTGTCTTGTAGGAGGAGCGGCAAGGAAGCCAGTGTCACTGGACAGATGACAAAGTATGTGGCAGAGAAGACTAAAGGGGGGGGCAGGTTGTGACCAAACAGGATTTTTTTCTATTTGATCCTGGAGGCAACAAGGGGCCACTGGAGTTTAAGACTAATCTGATGGTTGGATTGAAGATGGACTGAAGTAGGCACAGAGCCCAGTCAGTGGGCTATTGCAATAGGCCAGGAGTCAGGTGATGAGAACCTGTACCAACATGGTGGCAGAGTGGGTCAGAGGAGAGGGGAACATATATGAGAGATGTTTTCAACATAAAACATACAGGCTCTGGCAACATATTGGATGGGGGTGGGGGTAAGAGAAAGTAGTCAAGAATGATGCCTAGATTGCAAGCCTGGGTGACTAGATGGATGGTGGTACCTTCAAAAGTAATAGGGAAGTTTGGGAGGAGGGAAAGGTTGGGAGGGGTGGGTGAGTATAATAAGTTCAGTTATGGCATGTTGAGTGGAAGAAGGCTGTGGGATATCATCTTTGAAATGTCCAAGATTCAACTAAAGATGCGAATCTAGAGATCAGGAGAAGTCAGAGCTGACTGAGAAGCATCACCACAGAAATGAACATTGAAACCATAGGGGCATCCTAAGACTAAATGCAGCCACCTGAACAGCACCAACTCCATGCCCTTCCAGCACAGAGGCTCTAGGGAGCAGAAGTGCCCTAGGTTGACCACCCAGGAGTCTCCCCAGTGCCTGAGAGCCATAAACAAATATTTACTGAGTATCTTCTAAGTGTATGGCTTGGGAAGGACATGCAGAAGTTAGCTTTTAAAATAGTAAGTGACACAAGACAGACTATTAAACTGAAACAGACATGCTTTGAAGTAAAGTGTCAGATGCCGGCCGATACCGACCCAGAAACTTCAACACACTTCAGAGTCTAATAAGGGAGATGGCATCCTCAGGTCTGGCTGGGTTCCCTTGTTTCTCACCACTGAAATTCCTCCAGTCTAATCCCAGAATAATCAAAGGTCAGAGAAGAGTTTCTCAAATCAATTCTAAGATGTTTTCTGCATTAGCATTTTATTGACAGGCTGATTTTATTTCCAAGTGAATCCTGGGGCCCATTTTATTTTTAAGTGAGGCCACAAGCCAAAGTCAGCTCAGAAACTGTAAAAGCCCCCGGATCCCAAGGGATTCAGAGGAGTACTCAGTGGCTGAATTCAATATGCCAGTACTTTCTATGAAACGGATAAGCATTTTATTCCTGCTCAGGTCTCCCATCTGGGCCAAACAGAGATTCCAATCAGCCAACCAACAGAGGACACGAAGGGCCCTGTATAATAAAGACTGGTGTGGTAGCGGCTCCATGGGAAAGGGGAAGAACAATGCTGTGATTCCATTGTGGTGAGGAATTTCCAGTGTGGACATTTCCTCCACAGCTAGTAGTATTAAGAGAACTGTCTAGGACGTTGACAGGTTAGAGGACTAGCTGTTGGTGCTCTTGCTGTGCCTGACTCTTTGAAACACCACTGGGGGTCTTCTTGGCAAAGATGCCAGAGTGGTTTGCCATTTCCTTCTCCGGCTCATTTTATGGATGAGAAAACTGAAACGTACAAGATTAAGTGACTGGGCCAGGGTCATGCTGCTAGTGAGTGTCTGAGGCCAGACTTGAACTCATGCAAGCAGGACCTGAACTTGGGTCATTTATACAGTGCTTTATAAAGTTCACAAAATACTTTATATACATTACCTCATTTGATCCCCCCAGAAAACCTTGTATCATCTCCATTTTACAGATGGAGAAACTGAGGCTCAAAGGTAAACTTGTCCCCGTTTACAGAGCTAGTAACAGGCTGAATTCAAAGTCAAGTCCAGGATCCCTTAGATTTGGTCCTAGTATACTTTTGTAATACCTCACTGTGTTTTCATTATGCCACAATACCTCCTGAAGGACTGTGGGGCTTACAGCCTAGATAGAGAAACAAGGAATACACAAAGGAAGAAATACCACCAGAAAGTGTACATTAAGTACTCCCTGGGCAGGATGGGCAGTGTTGGCCTTGGAGTCAGGAGGCAGGCTTCTGTGTGACCCTGTGGAAGTCACTTAACCTCTATGTCCTAGGGACAATAAACTATGGAGCTGGTACCGAAAATCAGACTACAGACGGTTCCCAATACCAATGAAATCAAAGTTACAGTCCCCCCCAGAAATGCGAAGTATCCAGCATTTGGCATGGTAACTGCTGTAGTTCAAGATGGAGAGATCATTACAGGCTGAAGGGCTCAGAGACTCCAAGTATAGGGGAAGATCCAAACTTAATATCTGTCTGTCTGTCTGTGTCTGTCTCTTTGTGTATGTGTGTGTCTGTCTCAGTTTATGTCTGTGTCTCTGTGTGTGTCTCTGTCTCTTTGTCTCTCTGTCTCTGTGTGTATGCGTCTCTCTGTCCTCTCTCTGTCTCTGTCTCGCTCCATCTCTGTCTCTCTCCATCTCTGTCTCTCTGTCTGTCTCTCCCTCCCTCCCTCTCTCTCTCTCTCTCTCTCTCTCTCTCTCTCTCTCTGTCTCTCTCTCTCCTGGCAGCCAAGATAAGCTGCATGAGTTACCAGTAGATATATTTGGTCTCTCAGCCCTAAAACAGGTCAGACGCCTTTTAAAATCCAAACATTAGAGAAGGGACAGTTTCTGGGCACAGCAGTCATACGGGGAGCTTCTTTTTTCTGACTGTCAGCTGAACTTACTTCCTTAGCTTTCACAATGTCCCTGAGCCTCGGGAGGCCCTCTCTGGATATGCAGGCATCTGGGGGATGTGGAAAGGGAAGCTGGTTTCAGAGATGGAAAAGAGTCACCCACAGCAGAGCCGGTTCTAAGGACTGTCAGTGAAGCATGCCTCCAGCTTTTCAGCAGAGAGTTGTGTAGTGAGGCATGCATGGTCCCATATGGCCATGTGTTGATTTGTTTTACGTAAAGGGAGGGTGGCATTGGATAGGAGAGAATGAGTCATTAGGCCCAAGGCTTCTTAACCTTTTCTATGTCATGGACCCCTCTGTCAGTTTGTTGAAGCCAATAGACCTCCTTCTTAGAATGTTTATTGTCTACTTTCATTAGGAAAGAAATTATAAAATTCAGTTAGAAGTTAACGAAAATAAAAATGTAATTTTTTCCCACCCAAGTTCACCAGCCCCTTGAAATCTTATCTACAGACTCCCAGATTAAGAACCCCAAACATTATGTGATGACACTATGTTTTTAAAAAGTGAGAGCATGAATAAAACATTTATGTAGATAGATATGCATGTATATATGTACATGCATTCACATGTATATGGACATACGTGCACACACACACACATACATTTTAAGGAGTTTAGTCCACAATGGAGCTCTGGCTCCTAAGGAGTCTGACCACTGGCTGATAGAATGGCAGGAAACAACCTTAAAATGCTTGTTGAATTGGACTAGATTCAATTTCAATTAATCTAGAGGGAGGGAACCAGGAAAGTAGGAAGTCTCTCAAACTCAGCCTTGATGCTGAGCTCCCAAGCCTCAGGACACAGAACTAATGCTTCCCTCTACCCAGTGTAGGACAGCTCCTGGGCCCCTGCCCAGGGAAAATGGCCTTTCAGAGCAGGGTCACTGACCTGCCACAAGCCACCATGGAGCCCTCCACAAATGCTAAGGACTCTTCACTAAATGAAGCTGGCTGGTATAGAACTATGTTTGCTTTTGGAGTCTAGAGACTATAAATCGGAAACACATTTGTTTAAAAGTCTTGAGACAGCAGAGAAAGCCATTAGCCTAGCCATCCCCTGGCCTGTTTGGCTAATCTGTTTGTACAGAGGGCAGACATGGAGAAGGAAAGCAAAATAAATGGCCTCAAGGACAAGGCTTCCTGACTTGGTTTTGAAACATCCCAGGGTATCTCTTATTTTGAGGACATTTGTTTTGCTTTATTCTTTTTTTAAAAAATTAAGATTTTTTTTTACTTTTAGTTTACAACACTCAGTTCCACATAATTTTGAGTTCCGAATTTTCTTCCCCTCTCCCTCCTTCCCTCCCTCCCCAAGACAGCATGGAATCCAATGTATCTTCTACATATAACTTCACATTAAACTTATTTACACAATAGTCAAGTTGTAAAGAAGAATTACGACCAATGGAATGAATCATGAGAAAGAAGAAACAAAAAAAAAACAGAAGAGAAAAAGAAAAACCAAGGGAAAAAATGGAGAGCAAACAGCATGCCTCAATCTCCATTCAGACTCCATAGTTCTTTCTCTGGATGTAGATAGCTCTCTCCATCACGAGTCCTTAGTTGTCTTTGAACCTTGTATTGCTGAGAAGAGCAAAGTCTATCAGGGTTAGTCATCACAGAATCCATGTGTCTGTTGTTGTGTACAATGTTCTCCTAGTTCTGCTCTGCTCACTCAGCATTATATCGTGTAGGCTTTTCCAGGTTGTTATGAAGTCCGTATCATCCCCATTTCTTACGGCACAATAGTATGCCATTACCTTCATATACCACAGCTTGTTCAGCCATTCCCCAATTGATGGGCATCCCTTTGATTTCCAATTCTTAGCTACCACGAAAAGAGCTGCTATAAATATTTTTGTACATATGGGTTCTTTTCCCACTTGTGTGATCTCTTTGGGATACAACCCTAGAAGTGGTATTGCTGGGTCAAAGGGTATGAACATTTTTATAGCCCTTTGGGCATAGTTCCAAATTGCTCTCTAGAATGGCTGGATCAACACTGTGTCATTCAGTCCTCTGAGAAGTGACTTCATTTCCCTTCAATTTTAAAGTCAGACAACCATATAGAACCATATAGAAGGCACAGGTAAGAACGCTAAGACTTGGAGTCAGGAAGACTTGAGTTCAAATCTGGCCTCAGGAGTGTACTAGCTATGTGACCCTGGGCAAATCACTTCACCTTTCTGGGCCTCAATTTCCTCGTCCATAAAATGAGGAAAAAATATGGATATCTACTTGCCAGGGTGGTGGTGGGGGTCAAATGAGATGACACATGTAAAGTGCCATATGAATGCTCACCGTCATTACTGTTACTTGTAAGTGGAGAGCGTTGTCAGAAGGACATTACAAAAATCAAATGAAAAAGTGTCCCAACTTTAGAAGGCTGTGTGTGCATCACACCACTAAGAACCGACCACCCAGCCACACTATGCATGCTGAGCCCCTCCCCCGTCCCAGGACGACTGTTCTCTTGCCTGAGCCTTCAGCCTGTGATCTCAGCCCAAGAGACTGAGGTTGAAAAACACTGCCAGAGGGACCACAAAGAAAATAGAAACTCTGACCATCACTTAATTTAGAATCATTGTATTTATGATATAATAAACATTTATTAAGCACCTGCTATGTTCCGGGAACTGTTTTAAGTGCTGGGTATACAATTAGGAAAAAGAAAGATAGTCCCTTCCCTCGAGGAACTTACAATCTAACAGAGGAAGACAACATACAAAAGGAAGCTGAAAAGGGGATGGGGGTGGGAGATGATGTGGGGGAGGTACCCAGCTGGGGGAGAGGGGGCATGATGATGGTGGAGTCAAATCCAAGCAGTATAGCTGGGCTGGGCATGTAACGAAGAGTACATTGGCTGGGCTTCTGAGCCCCCTCTAAATGGAGGCTTTGGGAGGAGTTTTTGCTCTACCCTCCAATCAGGGGGACAGAGATGAATGAGGAGTGGGTACCACAACTGATTGCACCTCCCTGATGGTGAGTTTCCTGCAGATGAACTTGGACAGGAGGGTTTGGGGAGAAGGAAGGGATACGATGATGCTACACTCCAATATAAGCAGTGGAAAATGCAGTATTTAAATGAAGTATTTAAAGCTGAAAGGCACCTTAGAAATTATCTAGTCCGTGTCCCTCTCTTTACAAATGAGGAAACCGAAGCTCAGAAAGGTTGAAGTGGCTCACTGAAAGTCACCCAGGGAGTGCGCAGTGGAGCTGAGAAGATTGGGGCCCGCATCCTCCGACTGTAAATTCAGCGAGTGCGCCTTCCACAACACAGTGCCGCTCCACGGCTGATCAGATGAGATGACATATGTGAAAGCGTTTTTAAAAGTTAAAAGCATTATACAGATGTCATTTATGTAATGTATGAAATACAATTATTTCAGGGTCCTAGGAAGCCCTTCTTCATCAATCCCTTTCACTGGAGACAGTCAGACAGACACTGATATCCTGGCATTTCTCAAGGCCAGACAAAACTTACTGAAGAAAAAAGGTAAGTCCCCTCCAAGAGGTAAGAGCATCTTCATTAGGAAGAAATCTTGAGAATGAGCCCAGGACAGCCCAGGCTATTCTGCTGATGCAGGTACCACCGAATAAGGCCAAGGGATTACGTGTGTATGTGGGGGGAGTTCTGCATTTGTAGGTAGGTTGTTGTGTTGGGGGGGGGTGTCTGTATGTAGGTGTGTGTATATCTGTGTGTGTACATTTATCTCCATGTGTGTGTACATGCAGGTACACTAGAACAGCCATTTGGTGAGTTCTCAGGCCCTTACTTCCCAGCTCTCAGCCCTTCAGGGTGGGCAACCTACAAACATAAGTGCTGATGTGGCATGTGGCTTTGCACTCCCTCCTTAAGTGGTCCACATCTGTTGTTCTCCATGAACAAGAAGGAAATTCCCTTCCTTGCCCAACCTTCTCCAAACACACAGGAACTGGGTCATGGCTTGGAAACTTGTTTAAATTCCATAGGATGACCTAAGCTTTCCATATTAGTGTGTCTCATGTCACTGGTTTGACCACCAGTAGTCAACAACACATAAATAATTAAACAACATATAAACACTTCAGGATTAAAGATATTAAAAACAATCACAGAGTAAACATTTTAGTGCATCCTGTATTTGGGAAGTTGATTTCTGGAACCCAAGTACAGAATTTTTCATTTGTCCTTATTTTCATCTTTTGGTACTTGACCTAAAGTTCTGGCCCATAAAGATATTTTTTTATCCAGATTTCACCATCCAATGTGTTAACTGTGTTTTCCTACCCGGAGGTCACCTACACATTTGACAAGCATGTCATCTATGGCTTCATCTGAGTCATTGATGAAAATACTGAACTCCACAGGGCCTAGTATAGATCCTGGGGACATTCCACGAGAGACCTCTTTCTAAAACAGCCTCGGCCTAGTAAAGATACTTCTATGGATCTGGACATTCAACCAGTTCCAGATCTGCCTGTCCTATCATCTAGCGGCTGGCCCATACTGTCCCATCTTGTCAACAAACATAATATGGCAGCACGACATATCTAGAAGAGCCTAAATTTGGAGTTATAAGAATGATGTTCAAATCTCAGATCTGAGACTGCAGGACCTCGGGCAAGTCACTTAACTTCTATGGACCTCAGTTTTCTCATCTATAAAATAAGGAAATTGGACCAGATGACCCCCCAATGTATGTCCCTTCTAGTTCCAAATCTGTGATTCTACAACCATAATTGCTTGGATGAAATCTAAAGGTAGCATGTAATACTATGTATGTGGTATCTACATCATTTTTCTAATCTCCCAGTCCAGTAAACCAGTGAGAAATGAAAATGATTTTAGTCTGGTGTTATGGGCCAAGTTAGAGCCAAGCCCTGCCCTCCTTGGACCTGCATGCCCAGGGCCTGCTGAGATAAACTCAGGGCTCTGAGTTATGGGTGGAGCCAGGAGGAGGGGTCTCGCCTTTGTTGCCTCCCTAGCAATTCCAGGTCTTTGCCCGGACCTGCTTGAGCACATGGAACTTCCGACTCTCTGTCTGGGCTTGCCAGAGCACATGGAACTTCCGGTTCTTTGCCTGGACTGCCTGACCGCAGGGAGCTTCGGGTTAGCTCGGGAAGAGAAGGGGAGGAGAGTAGGCGGAGTGGGGTGGTCCTAGTACCCAGGTGTCTTGATTTTACCTGTCCTTTTACCCACATAACCAAAGAATGTACCTACGTCACCAAAGATATAAAAATGCTGCTTGCTGAAATAAAAAATAGAGTCATTCACCACCTTTCGGCTCCTGCCCCATACATTGTCCGCGAGATCAGGCCCTTTGCTAGGCAAAGGCCTGGGTCTTGGGGGGATCTCCGAGTTGGTTTCAAGGCCGGGGACTCGCAACAGTCTGGCATGACTAGACGTAGTGCTAGGATACAATGATCGCTGCTTCCCCTTTGTAAGTACTCCCAAGCCAACACCTTAATAATAATCTATAGAATTCTGCCAATAATAAAAGTCTGTGTCAAAAGTCAGCATGGTCTAGTGGATAAACTTTGGAGTCATGAAGTTATGGCAGTTGTGTTGTTCAGTTTTTTCAGTCATATGTGATCCATTTGGTGTTTTCTTAGCAGAGATACTGTGGTGGTTTGCCATTTCCTTCTCCAGTTCATTTTACAGGAAACTGAGGCAAACAGGGCTAAGTGACTTGCCCAGAGTCATGCAGCTAGTAAGTGTCTGGGTCTGGATTTGAATTCAGGAAGATGAGTCTTTTTGACTCCGGGCCAGCACTCTATCAACTGTGCCACCTAGCAGCCCTGAAAAATGCTCCGAGTCTCTACTGATTTTTTTGTTGTTCAGTCATTTCATTTGTGTCCAACTATTAGAGATCCCATTTTGGAATTTTCTTGGTAAAGATCCTGGAGTGGTTTTCCATTTCCTTCTCCAGTTTATTTTGCAGATGAGGAAACTGAGGTAAAACAGGGTTAAGTGATTTGCCCAGGGTCAGATTTGAAAGTCTTTCTGATTCCAAACCTAGTGCACTACTACCGTACCACTTAAGCTGTCCCTGAAATACTCAAGTTTTGTGATCCCAGGAAAGTTATGTACCTTCTCATTGCCCCAAGTAGCTCCTTAAGGCTATTAAGTTACAGAGGAGTTGTCATCTGCATCAGTAGGAGTTCTTTATGCCTAAAAATGAGTAGTCTATCGTTTGCAGACTTTATCTATTTCTTTTAAAGAAAAAAAGTGGCATTTAACATTTACAGTATTTTAGCCATTTTCATATCCTCTAGGCTCCTTCTGAGAGGTAGCCTAGTAAATAAAGTGGAAAGGAGTCAGAGGACCTAGATTCAAATCTGACTTCAGATATTTACTAGTTATGTGATCTTGGGAGAGTTTCTCTGCATTTCAGTTTTCTCATCCATAAAATGAACGAGTTGAACTTAATTACTTCCAAGGGCATTGCCAGTTCTAAATCTATAACCCTATGAAATATTGCTGACATTGGCTCAGCAAACATCTCCACTCATTTTTTTCTTTACTGCAGAATGTGTGCTTAATCTGGGCATAGTGATCTGAATTCACAGAAGGCAGTTAAATGCTGACCAACCATCTCCGAATGCATCTTGGCTCTTTTCTCTCTTCTCATTCTGTCCTTCCCACTCTCCTTGGCAGAGAAAACAGAAGTAAAGTAAAGATTGTGTAGTTCAACCTTCTTACCATATTGTCCATTTTCATCATCCTATTCATCTTAAGCTTGTCCCTTTTTAAAAAAATATTTCTTTTCCTCTTAGCAAATAAAAACCCTTTTTGTTGACCTAAGTGTTCATCACCAGCCTCAGCTCATTCTGGGTTTTAGCAATCTTGACACAATTTTAACAGGACCATGCTACTCTTTTGTATTCATCCCCAATTATTCCCCCTTTCTTCTATCTTGAGTAAGTCTGTTTTAAAAATTTGAGTCTGTTAATATGTTCCCTGTGTGCCCACATCACTCTCTGTAGGTGGCTTCCTCTTATCCTGCTTACTGGAATCATTTGTGCTTGTGTCTTCAGAATTTCTTTCTCATTCCCCTGCAAAATATTACGCCACTGGCTCCTACCTTTCCTATCTCTGAAGCCTTTGAAATCTGCTCTCCCAAATCAGGGGTACATGTTAGTCTTTGCCCAACTTCCTTTCTTCTATCACTTTATGATGGAGTAGTCACTTGACCTTCAAAGTTCCCATGGTCAGTAGCCAGGTCCTCCTTGTTGATGAGAATCAGGTCCAGAATAGCATTTCCCTTTGTTACTTGTTCCACCTGGTAAAGCAGGAGATAGTCAGATAGCTGAAGTCCCCCATCTTGCCTTAAGGAGGACAGCTTGGAAACTGAAAAAAAGAAAAGGGGAAGAGGAGAAAATTACCACTACATCTCCACCAAGCTAGATATCATAAAGAGTAGCTATAATATAACAAAAAGGACATATCTGCTGCATATTTTTCATCATATACTCTTTTTTTAAAGTGATAAATAGATATTTGTAGTTTCACATACAATCTTCTTTTTCGGTTTTTCTTTGTATATGGATTTGCTGGTGTCGGTCAAGTCTAGAATAACAAAATGTCAAACTTATTTAAAAAACAAATAAACCTGTGTTCCCATGGGCCTTTTCAGTTTTTGCCCAACCCTCACCCTCACTAGCAGTGCTTTCTGGGTTCCTACTGTTGGTAACATTTCACAGAACCATATAACATCATGGCTGGAAGGGGATTAGGAGAACCTCTAGACCAGACTGTGCCGAAACAAGAAACCCCTTACAATACATCTCAGTCTTTCTTTGCTCGAACCCCACTACCTCCCATTCAACTTTTTGGATGGGTGCAATTGTTCTGAAGTTAATCTTTACATAAAGCTGTCTCTTTTGTAACATCTATCCACTATAGCCAGTTCTGCTTTCAGGGACTAAGGAGAATAAATTTAAGTCTTTTTCCACATTTTCAGATATTTGAACAAAGCTATTGAGTCCGTGCTAAATTTTCCCATCTCTAAGGCTAAACACCCCCAGTTCACTTAATCATCTTGTGGTGTCAATCATCATATGCCCAGTCCCCTCATCATCTTCATCTTCCTCCTATAGACACTAGCCATTGATCAATGTCCTTCCCAAAAAATGTAGCATCCAGAATTGAACACATTACCTCAGATGGGGGATTAACAGGGCAAAATACAGCAGGACTGTCACCACACACGCCCAACACTGCTCCCCCCCAGTCCTCTGCCTTTGGCAGGGAATGCTCCAGCAGGTGTCCTAATGATGCTTCCGTGCCAGGCTTGTGATCTGTTTCCAAGTGTATTCTCCATTTCCTCTTTCTGTCTCGCTAGTCTAAAATGCAATCCAATCACAACCTCACTAATCTTCCTGTCACCATCGCTCTTTCCCAAAATGATCTCCACAGGGCTTGCAGAAACCTGTCTTATACTATGAAATGCTCCTCTACCCACACCCAGCCTTTCCCCATCCTCATCATGCTAAATCAGGAACACCCTTCCACAACCATTGTTTCACCAAAGGTCTTTCTTGCTATGGTAGCAACCCTCTCTGAGATGTGGCTTGGTTGGATATACGCTGGCAGTTTTCTCCTTCCCTGTTCCTTTTCAGTTCAAAACTCTTAATTAAATTTGTAAGATTCCAGGCAAATTTATAATTATCCTTATTTTGTCAATCCAATTCTGGCCAGAAGCTCATCATTCCTATATGTCAAGGTAAGGTCCAGACATCCAAATTCTGCTCTCATGTACCATCTTCCTATTGTAAATCGGTAATGTAATGTATTACCTTCCAGCCCAGCTAAACTACTTACTGTTCCCCACAGATAACACACCATCTTCTGCCTCTATGCATTTATATAAGCTGTTCCCCATACCTAGAATGTTCTCCTTCCTCAACTCTGTCTCTTGGAATTCCTAATTCCATTAGATGCTCATCTAAATGCCATTTTCCTACTTGTACAGACTTTTCCTGATCCCTCCAATTGTCAATGCTCCCCAGCCCTGTACCTCCCCCCAAATCACTTTACATTTATTTACATAAATTTTGTAGTTACTTATCTCTATAAATGTTGTTTCCCTTGGTACAATATAAGCTTCTTGGGGACAGAGACTCTTTTTGTTATTGGTTTTGTGTCCCTATCTCCAATCTGAGAGCCTGGCACAAAGCAGGTGATTAATAAATGCTTGCTGAATTCAATGTTTAACCATCTTCTGACTTCCCAAATCTTCTTTTTTCTTCTTCCAAAGCCTTTGCCCTTGATTGGTACCACCTATATTCCTAAAATCTTAATTTTTTAACCTAAAAGTTCATAATCCTTAGCCAGGCTTCCTAAATCCCTTCTGGCATTATCACTTGTGCCCACATGAATTGTGCCACATGTGACCTTGGGGCCGCAGGTTCCCCACCCCTGCCCTAGATAGGCACCCTAGAAAAACAGCCCACATCTCCATTGTTATTGTTAGATCCAATCCAGAAAACATTTATTAAGTGCCTATTATGTGCCAGGCACTGAGCTAAGTGCTGGGGATACAATTAATAAAAATAAAGACAGTCCCTGTCCTCAAGGAGCTTACAGTCTAATGGGGAAGACAAACCCAAAAGGAAGCAGAAAGGTAATGGAGGATACGCCAAAGGGTACTCAGCATTGGGGCATCTTGTTGCAGAGCAGCAGATACAAAGTGGAGTGCACTTGAGAGTCCAGTTTCTGCCCCTTATAAAGAAAGGTACTGAGAAGAGTTTAGTGTGCTATCCTCCAGCCTCCTATCAGAGGGGAGAAGAGGCTGAGGGAGGTGGTGTCAAGACTTGAGTTAGCAGCTTAGTGGTGAGCTTAGAAGTGATGGGCTTATCCTAGGAGAGACATCTGATTCTGTGGAGTTCAACAGGTTAATGAATAGCTGTTTCAATATCCTTCAAACACAACTACTCATCTCTCCTTCCTGGAATAACACCTCTGAATCCACATCTTTATTCCTTGGAGGTCAAGCAACTACTTCTACCAGAAAGGACATATGTGAATGCAGAACTAAGGTGGCAGAGTGTCAGGAAGAAGTGCAGCAAGCTCTCCCTCCCCTACCCCGCTCCCACAACAACAAAAGAGATCCTACAGAGGGGCCTGAACTTGGACAAAGTAGAGGAACAGGTGCAAACTGGCAGTTCTGTGGCTGACTACCCAGTTTAGGTCACAGATCGAGGGCTAACTGAGGAGGGGCCCTGGGCCTTGTGGAGTCATCCCAGGGTTAAAAAACAGTTACAGGCCCCAGGCTGTGCAATATCAGAAGCAAACAGTTACTATGGAACTCAGTCCCTCGGTAGAGAGTTAAGTCCTCGGTTCCAGCTTCTAGGCCAGCCTGAAGCCTACAATGGAACAACCAAAGGGGAGCCTACAGTTCTGTCCATCTGGCTGACAGTGGTTTAGCACCACATAACTCCAATAGGGCTAAGCCCACAGGCACATTGCTCAGGTCTAAATTCAGGTCAGGAACTTTAAGAGCTCAAACCAAGGCAGCAGCAAACAGACGTTGCCCTGGATCTGGACACTCTGAGACAACTGATGGCCCCAGCCTGAGCTGTCCCTAAGATCCTAGACTAGCACAACAGACTCAAAACTCCCAAGAAAGCAGACATTCTTTCCAAAGGAGCCTGGCCTTAACAAAAACATTAAGAATGCCTGAGCCTAATAAAAAGTCCAAAGTCAAAAAGCATTCTGGAAGAATGAGCAAACAAAAAAAGAATCTCAACACAAAAAATTCTTATGGTGACCGGAACACTCAAGACACAAACCCAGAAGATAATGATTCCAACCCACCTACAAGCAAAGCCTCGAAGGAGAACACAGCTTGGGGAAAAGTTCACCTAAAATTCTTAGACAAAATGAAGCAGGAGATTAAAAAATGTTTTCAGAAATGAAATGAGAACACAAGAGGAAAACTATAAAAGAAATGAGAGCTATGAAGGAAAGAATTGGAAACAGAATTAGCAGCTTGGCACAAGAGGTACAAAATCTAACCCAAAGCAACAAACTCCTTGAAAAATAAGAATGGACCAAATAGTTGATTCCATGAGACAACAAGAAATATTGAAAAACAAAGTCAAAAAACTGGGGGGAAAATAGAAGAAATGCAAGGCATCTCATAACAAAAACAACTGGCTTAGAAAAGAGATCAAGAAGAGATATTTTAAGAATCAGTGGATTACCTGAAAGTCATGACCAAAAAACTAATTTAGACTTCATATTTTAAGAAACCATAAAATAAAAGTGGCCAGATCTCTTAGAATCAGAGGTCAGAGTAGAAATAGAAAGACTCCATCTGGAGGAAAAACCCAAAATTAAAACTTCCAGGAACACCATAACCAAAATCCAGAGTCCAAAGAAAAAATACTGCAAGCAGCCAGAAAAAAAGAATTCAAGTATCAAAGAGCCACAGTCAGTATCACATAAGATTTGGCAGCCACCACCATAAAGAAGTGGGAGGAGGGGTTGGAACACAATAGTCTAGAAGGCAAAGGATATATAGGCTTACAACTAAGAATAACTTACCCAACAAAACTGAATCTTACAGCAGAAAGATACTAATTGAAGAGAAGACTTCCAAGCATTTCTGATGAAAAGACCAGAGCTGCACAGAAACTTTGAAATGCAAACAAAGGAGTTAATTAAAATATAAAAATGTAAGCATGAGTAACTTGTTTACATTCTAATATGGGGAGATAATACATGTGTGCCCTCAGAACTCTATCTTCAACACAGTTAATATAGGGAAAGAAGGCCTGGGAATGGTTCTGATATATCTTGATGATCTAAAAGAATAGAATTGGAGGGGAAGAGGAATTCCCTAAAGGGTAAGAGGGAGAATAAAGTTTGGGGAAATTATCTTACATAGTTGGAGTTGTCAAATAGAAGTCTACCAACAAGGAAGGGGTAAGGGGAGCAGCTGTAGCTTGAACCTTGCTCTAATCTGCATTGGCCTAAGAGGGAAGAATACATATATGCACAGCATGAGTACAGTAATACATTTTACAAAAAAGAGGAACACAAGGGGAAAGGAGAAAGAAGGCAGGTAGATTCAGAGAAGAATTAATCCGGAGTCAAAAATGTTTGTACAGCAATTTTTGTGGTGGCAAAGAATTGGAAACCGAGGGGGTGCCCATTAACTAGGAAGTGGCTTAACAAGTTATAGTATATAAATAGAATAGAATACTGTTGTGCTGTAAGAAATGATGAAAAAGGTGGCTTCCAAGAAACCCAAGAAGACTTGTATGAACTGATAAAGAGTAAAGTAAGCAAAATTGGGAGAACAATGACGATATTGTAAGGGAAAGACAAACAACTTTGAAAGGCTTAGGAACTCTGACCAGCATAATAACCAATCATGATTCCAGAAGACGCATCATGAAAAAAATGCTACCCATTTCCTGATAGAGAAGTGAAGAATGAGATTTTTTTTAACATGGCCAATGCAGGAATTTGTTTTGCCTCACTACACATGTTTGTAGTGGAGGTTTTGTTTTTCTTTCTTTCTCAAATGGGGGAGGAGGAAGATAAGAGGAGGAAGTGCTGGTTGAAAAATGAAAAGACTGAGGGAACAAAGGTTTGAGATTCCAAGCACTTTGATTTATTGAGCAATGTACGTCAATTGCTCAACAAACAGGGACCAGAACGTCCTAAGTTTAGATCTGGACCCTAAATACCAGGGGAGATAGGCTTTGTACATTAAAAACAATTGATCAGAGCCAATTAGTTGAAAGGAAACAATACAATATTAGGTATCTGATTTCTAGTTGGAGGAAAGATTAGGGAGTTTCAAATTGGGAGGGGGAGAACAAACAGGTGCAAAGAGAAGGCATATTTTTGCTGAATAAAAAAAAAAGTTTAAATTCACTTTTTAAAAGAATTTTTAAAAAAAGAAATTGCCCATACAGAAAGCCGCCTTGCATAGGAAGAACCCTGTATCTGTTACTTAGCTCTAAGTGTTCAATGATACTTCTTCTTTCTCTCCTTCCACCATGTCACATTCTTCTACTCTCCAGACTTCTCATACAGACGGAATTTTCCTCTATCTATACCTTTTTTTCATTTCCTTTTTGAAGCATTTCTTCTATTGAACCAAGATTCATTGCAACCACTGTTCCTGCCCTCAAGGAACCTACAAATATAAGTGGCATGCAGAGCCAGAAACTCCCAGGATATTTCCCATTAAAACTCAACAACAGCCATGGTGTGTGTAATCTGCAGTTGTCTGCAATGAAATGTATTTGACCTTCTGGCCCAAGGAGATAAGGACAACAGCAGAATGAGAGAAGATGCACAGACCTTAAGCTGTGTAAGGGCAGCTGAGGTGGCCTTTTTCCTGAATATAAACTATAAGTAAGGATAATTCATCTCAACAGACAAAGCAAGAGTTCAAGGATTTGGTTTTTAAAAAACCGCTATGAGAAAAAAGCACTAGGTTACTTAGTGATGGTAGGGATGGCAAAGGAAGTCAAAAGTACTTGTGATTAGTGAAGTCTTTGCTTCCATCAAGCTGGCATGCCTGAGGGGACAGCAGTCGTGGGCCTCTATCAGCACCTGGCAGATGGTATGAGGGCCATCACCAAGCAGTGCTTTATTAGCAGCCTACTTATCAAGCCAACCTGTCAGGCAAACACCCAGGCTGGGGCCCCAGCCACCTTCCCCTAGCCAAAGCAAACAATCCCTACACTCCTTCTTGGGGCTCCCTTTGCTCATAATTTAGCAAAGCTGTCATAGGCTTCTTTGGGAGCTCTCATTAAGTTGAATTTGTGGCTATTAGCCTGACAACCAAAGCCTAGAGAAAAGCTGATTTAACACAAGCCTCCTCAGCTTTTAGACCTCACCACAGCCCAAGGTGAATTCACTTGATTTAGTATTCACAAGCAAACCTCGGAAAGTTTAAATCCCAGCCAAAGGGATGTATAGATGGGTATATAAGCCCCTCTAGGGGATGTTAGTCATTAACAGTGTCAGATTTGTGGTTCCTGACTGCCAAGGATATATTTTTAACCTGAAAAAAATGTGGTTAACCTTCTTGCTTGTAGTTTAAAAAACAAAATTCCTTGTTCCCTCTTTCCTTAAACTTGGAGCTTGCCTTATCTACAGCAGCAGAGATTTAGAAGGGATAGGAACGTCTTATTTTTCTCATTACAAAGCTTTCTACACTTAAGGTTTTTTTCCATTATTAGGAACAACTTAACCTCCTTGTTCTAGAAGACACCTCAGCACAGAGTAGTCAGAAATGAATGAGTTGTTCTGCAGGTGATTTATCTGTGGCAGGATATTATTGACTCTCCACTTTAAGAATTCACTATGATCACAACCCCAATATACTCAGCCAGCTTCCGTTTGATGCTCAGGAAAAAAAAAAACAATGAATCTGAATTTTTTTTCTTTTTCATAACTGAAATCTGTATGTGAGAATGGGTAATTTGGAATTCTTTCTGCTCTAGAGTTTTCATTTTGTGTTTCTTTAACCAATATTTGATGCCCCACCCCTCCATGTTCACTGTATGCATAAGATATCATGAGGGGGATGTTGAGTTTGAGGGCTGAGGGAATCCCACCGTATGTTACTTGATTATTGTGATGGACATAATTTCCTAATCCTGTCCTGGGCTGCTCTGTCAAAGGGCAAGAGGCAGCATCAAGAATGGTGGAAGAAAGAAACCAACCCATTTCTAATCTATGGTCCAAAACCCATTCCAATAGTTTCCTCAGAAAAGGGGAAAATAATGTTTATAGATTGGGCCTTTTTTAGGATTTCAGCAGCCTGGCAGTGTGATGTAAGGGTCAGCAAAGGGTAGAGAGAAAGGAGAAGGCGGGGTAAGAATGGGAATGTTGTATGCTTCAGTTTGGCTGGACCACAGAGCTCCTATCCATTTTTTTTCTGACTCATAACTCTTACCAACCTCCTAAAACACATTTCAGTCCATACACGGATTTCTCTGATAGCCTATGACAATCAGCTATTCAGTTTCTAAGATCCCAAATGGATAGAGTAAATAAAGAAAATGAAATGAGCTCTCCTGCAAAATAAGCAGAATAGAACTCCTTATTGATTGGTCACAAAAGAGCGCAGGTGTTTTATCTTCACAAACAAACTCACAGGATGGGGCACAGGAGCAGCACAAAGCAAGGATTCAATCATTCAGACATCCAGAGAGACGAGCACTAAAGAATATCAGATGTGTTACAATAAAAACCATCAGGAGTAAGCCTGGGACTTTGCAACAGTGTTATCTTAATTAAACCAGATCATACAGCTTTGAGGTTTGGGGTCCTCAGATTGATTAGGGAGGGGAGAGAGCTGACTCCATGAGGTCTTAAAAGAGTGTGAATAAAAAGCACATGCCAGCCGGGCAAAAGAGGAGAGAGATATGGTGCGAGAAGAAGAGACGGCATATGAAGGAGAAGCAAGTGGGTCAGCTGTATTGTTTATGCACTATGTAGTTGAGGGCAAGCTATGTCCCTGCTTATGGAGCCATGGAGGCCAGAAGTCAGTATGGTAAGGTGAGAGAGTTTTCCTTTTTACCCATCTGACGTCATTCATGCATAGATTCCTTGTCCTTAGGCCACGGAGAGGAAGATGGGATGGCACCGAGCCATACTCCAGAGACAGTTTCAGGGACCAAATGGTTAGTAAGTCATGCCAGCATTCCTAGATCAGCTTGCCCCACAAGCATCACAGGGGACACGCACTTAATGACAGCGAGGAAGGTTGAAAATGACTGCTCGAACATTTCATATTCTTGGTAAGATGTGCCTTGAAGGGCCAGAGTCTGATGAGGATGTTTTCCTGGATGAAGCAATCTGTAGATGTATGAATTAACTATAAGTAACAGAGCCAACCATGAAACTCCTTTTATTGAAGGAACCATGAGACTTCCTCTAATTATGCTGACTCTAATAACAAGGTTTGCCTTATTATTAGAGAACAGAATTGATTGGGGATAAGCCTCTGCCCTCTTTGGTGTATTTCAGGGATCTGCAATGTTCCAACCAGCTCACTGGCCACCTTTCTTCTAGTCCAACTCCATTTGGCTGCTCTCTCTTACTCTTTAGTGGACAGGCACATGCCGCTCTCCTTTTTGTCCAAATTTCCCTTCTGCTTTTCCTGTCTTTAATGAAACACTCTCTCTTTGTTTGCAAATGTGTTATCATGTATTCTGGGCAGTTGGGTGGCACAGTAGATAGAATGCCGGTCCTGGAGTCAGAAACACTCATCTTCCTGAGTTCAGATCTGGCCTCAGACACTTAACTAGTGGTGTGACCTTGAGCAAGTCACTTCACCCTGTTTGCCTCAGTTCTTCATCTATAAAACGAGCTGGAGAAGGAAATGACAAATCACTCCTGTATCTCTGCCAAGAAAACCCCAAACGGGGTCACAACCTGAACAAATCACATATTCTTCTTATGACTTTTAGGCAGCTAACTTACAGCCTCTTCAAGGGTGAGAATCATGCTGAGGTTATTTTTTCTTTCCCCAAGTTCTACACTGGCTTTACATACAATAAAGGTTGGGCGAATAAATTAATGAATGCCCCCAGAAATTAGAATTAGGGTCCTTGAAACCGCTGAGACTCCAAGGGGGAGGGAGGATTGAGCTGCTTCCTACCATTTCCTCTCGCCCTTTGATTCATGTGCCGTTGATGACAGCTAGAGTAACACAGTAGGTAGAGTGTTGGACTCGAGTTAAAAATCCTACCTCAAACACTTACCAGCTGTGTGACTCTGGGCACCTTACTTAATCTCTCTCAGCCTTGGTTTCCTCATGTGTAAAATGGGAATAGGACAAACCCCACAGAGTTGTTGTGGGCATCAGAAAAGATAATGCATGTAAAATGCTTTGCAAACTTTAAATGTAAAATAAATGCCAGCTCTTGTCATCATCACCGTTGTTATTATCCCCAGTGAACATCTAACAGAATGCTATCTCCTTTCAGGTTTGGCAAACAATTGAATTTATAATGGCAGCCCAGCAGCCCAGCCGAAAAGCAAGGACAGAGTACAGATCAAACTCCTTTCTTCTTTCATCCTCTGTTTGGATGTGCTGCCTAAATGACTGGAACAAACATGTGACTTGAGCACTAATGGAAAGCCTTGTGTTTCTGTTAGGATGGCGTCCCAGAGGCACTCAGGACATGCCAAGGTGGGGGCAGGAAGGAGAGAGACAGATCCAAACGGAATGTCAAATCTTGTCACTGTGTGCTAGGGCTGTTGGCCATGGCACCAGCAAGGTGGTTGAGTTTGGGGGTGTTTGGTGTTTTTTTTGTATTTTTAAAATAATTCCCCTTATTTTTTAAAATAATGTGGGTCACATGGCAGTCTTGCCTTTTGTTTAACTTGGATACCTTGAGATTATGAAATGCCAATTTTGCAATATGGAACCAGGAGGTTTGTGCTCTGCTCCCTTCTTCTCCCCACCCCATTCATGCTAAGCCTAGGCCTATCAAATAATAAAAGGAAATAAAAAGCTCATATCTAGGAAAGAAAGGGTTCAATCTTAGGCCAGGACTACAGAGCTGGATCCGAGCAGAGGACAGCCAAATCGTCTCCTGAATCGGGAACATCTTGACGGTTGATCCTGATAACTCAGGCCAAATTGTCTGCCATTACCTTTACAATGAGGATGCCCAGCTTGAATGGGGCACAAACCCAGAGAGTCCACCACTCAACTGGAACACAGACATTTTGGAGCAGATCCAAAGGACCTGACATTTTCTCTCCAAAAGCCATGGTAGAGAGGCTTGAGTAGGCAGTACAAATTTCAGGGGACCTTGACATGGATGTCTGTGGTTCCCTGGAATTCTGGCCAGGGAAGAATTGTTGCCTCTTCCAGAATTTTTACAAATATCATGCCTCATTTAGCCACAGTAGAGACAACCTAAGAATCTAGAATATTTGATTTTCCAGAATATGAGGCAGGGAAATACTGGTACAAGGCCGGTAGTTAGCTGGTTAGTCTAGGTCTTAGGCTGGTTGGAGCCCTTTGAGAATTGAAAACGGGGAGCCTTGGGAAACGGAATCAACTTAGGAACACCTGATGATGCCACAAATTGAATAAAAGAACTTGCCCACTGTCTCTGCATCTCTGGCTGATAAGGATAAAGATTGACAACCCTGGAAGGAGAATGTAGAATGGGCTCTTTCCCCCTCCAGGACCAGGGTAAACGAGTTGTGCATATGAAAATATAACTTTAAAACTGAGAAGGCCCCAAGAGACCACCTACTCCACTTCCCCCCATTTAAAGATAAGGAAGCCGAGGCCCAGCGAGGAGAAAGGACAGAGTTACAGGGTCTGGACAAGCACCTTTGTCTCCCTTGTTCTGGACCAGTGTTCTCCCCACCACATGACATATATACGTGGATACACGTACCCTCACATGGGCAAAACTTGAAATGGGTATGGAGGCGTCCGTGTCACTGTCATGAAATGAACAGCTGTCCCAGGGAAAGGGCTGGGTGCTCCTGGCCTGCTCTCTGGATGACAGAGGGCTGTGTACACTGGAGTTAGTTAGATACTATTGATTCCAAGTCTCCAGCTGGAGGCAGTTATTCTCTGGATCCAAAGGCCTTGTTTGCTGGGAAGTACGGGGCAGCCCCATGAAGCCAGCCAGGCTGGGGCAAAGCCAAGAGGGGAAATGAGAAAAGGAAAACAAATTGGGAGTTTATCTCCCAAAGGTGCACCTGCAACAACCAAATGGTTGTCACGTGATGGTTCTTAAATAAAGTACCACCTCCAAACCATGCCTTCCTGCCTGACACAGGGCCTTTGGCACAGAATCATGCTTAGACTGTTTGCCTGGGAATCCCAAAGTAACAGAAGCAATGCTTTGAAAAGACTTTTCTCAGATTTTTTAAAGGCCAATTTCTAGCAAAGTTTTGGTTTGGGTTTGTCTGTTTTTTATGTGTAAGAAAGTCTTTTCAAATCTTCTGTGTCTTCTAGATTGAGAGGCAAACTAAGTGTCAGGTGAAAATGTTCCATTCGCCCATACCAAATTGTCCTCTTGAAGCTGAGGAAAGCCAACAATGAGCTCTTCTGCACTCCTGAAGGTGAAAACAGAGCTTTAAGAAAGGCATTCTCTGTAGAAGCCATGCCAGTGATTCCCAAAATGTCCTGCCCCACTGAAGGAAAACTAGAAGTGACCTTAGCTGCTGTATGGACAGCCCCTTGCACAAAAGAGAAAGGTGAAGCTCAAAGAAAGGACATGCTTTGCACATAGTGGTCATTTAAATACTGGACTGAAGTGACTTTAACTAATGTCACACAGTCCGTGCCAGGGTTGGGACTAGATGCTAAGTCTGCAGCTGACTCTTCATCTAATATTCTTTCTAGTACACCACACTGCCCATTTAGATATGATAACGAAGGTAAAATGTGAGGTTTTTTCTTTAATGCAAACATAAGCATTTTTAAAGTTTAGTCATATGAGTGACTGTTGAAATTTCTGGTGCATAGGCAGTTCTTGTAACCTGATGTGGGAAAGGAGAAAAAGAATGGGGAAAATTAGGGTGGCTATTACATACTGGATGAGGAGAGGATGTAGAAGATGTGTAGTATGCATAAGGAAACGTATGGGGAATGTGGAAGCACAAGGATGTGTATGTGTATGTACATTGGCTATATGGGGATTTATTTGGGGCGGAAGTGTTGGGGAATAGTTTGTGAGTAGGTACATGGGCTGGGTGCAGGGGGAATTATTTGGGAATAGTTTGTGGTCCATACCTAGGTCTGGGCCAGGTGATGGGGCAGGGGAGAGGGTGTCAGTTGGAGATGTAGGAACTGGCAGTATGGGGTCTATGGGAATGTGTATATAGGAAGAGAGAATACATCACTCATAATGACTGTTCTACTGTGAAGTGCTTCATTCTGTATTTGAATGCTCTAGAAGCCAGAGTTTGGAGCCAGATTAGAGAAGGAATGATAATGCCTGGTAGCCAGGGAGAAAATAGTGTGGAAACTTGAAAATGACCAAGAGGTCTTTGATGACCCAATCGGGGATTGTGTTAGTGACAACAAGAGTTGGGAGGGGACATAGCAGCAGAGGTTGTAGGCAGCCACTGAGTGTCACTGTAAAAGAAATGAGATAACAATAAAAGGGAGTGGGGGGAATCTTTGCTTTAAATCACCCTTCAGAACTTTCCCCCATCTCCTTCTACTGAACACAGCATAACTCCTCTAAGCTCATGATGAACCTAGCTCCTTAGGTCAGTAGGGACCTGGACACGTTATTTCCAGTTTCCATCTGTAGAAAAGTATGAAAGTCCTTCTTTGTTTTGGAAGACCCTCAGGACTGATAAGAAACCAACTTCCAAAATCTTTCATCAAACTCTTTCGGGAGCCATCTTTGATCTCTGCCCCCTCCGAGTTTATGGAGCCCAGCAGCATGGCATAGTGAATTGGGCACTAGACTTAAGAGAGTCAGAAAGACCTGAGTTCCAATCCTACCTCAGATGCTTACTAGCTGTCTCACTCAACTCTAATGCCTCACTTTCCTCATCTGTAATATTAATAGTAATAATAATAGCTAGTATTTAGATGGTGCTTTAAGATTTGCAAAGTGCTTTCCACACCTTATCTCGTTTGATGGTGGTGGGCTCAGTGACCTCTAAGTTCCCTTCCAACTCTACATCTATGTTCCTATGATTGTGTTCCTTCTTGGTCTGTCCTCTCCCCAGCTGCAGAAGGTGGTAAAGAAGCTTATAGAGAAGCACTTATCCTGACTCATTGGTTACAATTTAAGAAAAGGTTCTTTCTCCCCCATGTATCTATATTTGAGTCAATCCATGAGAGAATACCAATGTCAGATCGGTGAGTAAGTGATTTGTCCTTTTCCTTATCTCAGGAGTAATTCAGATGGAAAGAGCCTCCTCCATGCTGTGTTTACTCAGTATTCTCTCTCTACGTTTGTACACTCAATCGATTTGGGGGTTTTGTTTTTCCCCTCTTTTCCTCCAACCTCCCAATTAGTTCAGCTTCAAAAAATCCCTTATCGTCTCCAGATGTCAGATCAAGCTCCACCAATAGGATCAGTCATGTTAGCTTTCCATTAATTGATTTTGGCCCCCACCCTTGGGAAGCACAAGTTAACTCTTCCCGTTAAGGGCAATAATTACCTGTTCAGGAGATTGTAAATCATGCCTCCTGTCTGTCCATCTCAGCCATAGCTGTCATCTTCTTCAGAAGTGAATGGATAGTGAAAGAGACCCTGGAGTAATGATGAACTCTAAACCAAACTTCACCAAGTCTATAGAGGACTTTTGCTGATATGCCAAAAAAAAGGGGGGAGGGCAAATTTATAAATATAGATGGATTGCATGGTTTCCAAGGGGACCCTAAGCAGCCCTCCACTGGCCTAAAACATGAACCTTCATAACATCATTCCTTAGGCTTTTGGGAAATTTTGGTCTTCAAGTCCCTTTCTTAAATATGCATTCATTTGCACATCTAAGTAGGCATTTCTTCAAGTGAGTATCTCTCCCCATTCTGTCACCAGTCAAGGCAGAAAAGCTAAACCAAAAATCAGTCAATTCTTAGTTTCTAGTATCTCCAGTGCCAACCATGGGTATACTGGGGGTTCATATGGAGTGTGGCTATGGGGGAATGGGTATGAGGTTGCATGTGCATGTGTGAAGGCAAAGGGGGAGGGAGAAAAGAGGAGACGTTGTATGTATGGAAATAGATCATCTACACTGGCTGGCAGCTTAGTTGTTAACCCAACTTAATTAACAACTTTGTCTTGACAGCTAAGGACAAGGCCTTATAAGACTTGGGACATGGAATAGGAAAAAGCTGGAGGGAAAATGAGGGAACGGTAAAAGGCCACTAATAGGAGAGGTGAGAAACGGAAGACATAGTTTCCAGGCCAGTTTTACTTCTTTGCCCAAATCCAGCACTATGGCAACCCTAGGATGATACTTAAGAACGGTGGTATTCTCCCTACCACACCCCAGGATGGCCTCTCTATCATCCTCTCTCTTCATTCTCTCTCACCTTCCACCTCTTTCTAATTTGTCATGTGACCGCTGTCTGCCTCAGTTTCCTCATCTGTAAGATATGAATAATACTAGCACCTACCCCTCCACCCAGGGTTATTGTGTGGATCGAATGAGCAGGTATTTGTAAAGCGCTCCGCATGCCTTAAAGCTCTACGTCAATGCTGGCTACTATTGCTGGGAAACCCCGTGACTGAGAAGAACTTGAACAGGTCACCTTAGCCATCCTCCCATTGCAGAGACACATAATTTCAGAGTCGGCAGGGATCTCAGCCTTTATCTGATCCCCCCCACACCTGAAAGTAATCCCCACTCCCCCACACCCAGCCTTTGCTTGGCAATCTCTAATGACGGGATGCCCCTGCCTCACTCCGAGGTGCCTCTCACTGTTAGGAAGTTTGGGTTGGGGGGGAAAGAGGCGGGGGCATCCTGTCCCTGGCCTGAAGCTTCAATGTGCCTCTTTACAGTTTCACTCACTGCTCTGCCTTCTTCCCTCTGGAGCCAAACAGAAAAAGTCTGATCCCTTTTCATATGACAGCCCTTCAGATGTCTGGAGACAGCGATCAGTCTCTCCCTTGAATCTTGTGTTCTCTAGTTTAAACATTCGTACTACAGAGAGGATTCACCGGGAAGGTGGAGGCGGGGGCGGAGGGGGGAACCCCACCTAAAACAAATCAGCTGTTGGCATCGTCTTCTCATGTTGTCTCTAGTGGAGACAGACAACCGATGGTCATCTTCCTGTCATGTTCTGCTTGGAGACAGAGGGATGGACAGGATGGCCCCCAGAAAACAGGGCTTCCTTCCCCACTCCCCAGGGAAACAGATTCAAAGTGGCAGAGGAATGGGTATTGGCATTTGTGACGTTTCATCCAGTGAGGCTGGACCTCATTATTCAATTCTCCCCCCGACTTTAAAGTGGATGGTCTGCATACAGTGTCCAACCTTGTTAATGTATTTGTTAGTTTGGGGACACCGGGTTTTCTTCCATCTTTTTAGTTCTTTTCTTTAAGGGGCAGCTCTCTGGGAGGATCCAGAAAAGGATACCAATGAGAGATCACAGGAAAGAAATGAAAAGTGAAAACTTCTATAAAAACTGGTCAGATGTCCCAGATGCTCATATCCCCACTGTCCCTGAGCACTACAATCGGCTTTATGCTTGCTTTGCTCTGATTTGTCATTCAGATTAATCAAATCAACCTTAATCTCCCTCCACCTGTGCAGTCTTTCCACTTGTCCCCTACCTCTGGCAAACACCCCATTTCAAAGTGAGGAAAACTGAGTATAGGAGAGTCCATACCAGTTCTGATTTCCCCCAAAGTCCTATGGTTTGGGGCCCAAAGGACCCATGTTTTTAGGGTCTGAAGGATGAGGAAAAGCCAGGGAGCTGGTGCAGGAAGCTACTACCTAAGGCCAGACCTGCCTTTGGTGGAAGGAAAAGTAATGAGACTGCTCTCATTCTACTCTGTGGGAAAGGAAAGAGCAGGTTGACCAGCAGAGCACAGTCTCCGTTCCTGCTCCTTGTGGAAGGCCATCCAGATCAGGGACGTCAGACCTGTTTGCATTCATGGCACTTTGAGCAGCAGGGCTGAGCTACACTGCACTGTTCAAACAGACTCCCCAGCCCAGCCAGCCAGCTGTGGTGGGGAAGGACCAGCGCTTAAGGGGGGCCCTGCCCAGCAGGGCCAGGAAAAATGTAAGTGCTCAGCAGAGAGAGCGCCTTCTTCTCCAGTGTGGTGTGGCCCCCACCCCTACTCCAGGACCAGAGACATGGCTGGCTCAGGACTCTTCGACTGTCGGGGCAGCTGGACTCTGTCATTGCTGCTGGCCTATCTCTGCTACCTGCTGCTAGGTGCTTCTATCTTCCAGCTGCTGGAGAAGCAGGCAGAAGCTCAGTCGCGAAACCAATTCCAGATAGAGAAGCTCCAATTCCTAGAAAACTACACCTGTCTGGATCAGTATGCCCTGGAACAGTTTGTGCAGGTGATATGGGGAGGTGGGGCTGGGGTGGGGAGGAAGGAGATGGGGGAGGTGGACTGGCAGGATTTGGATAGGGGGGCTCAGAAATGGAGGCTGGAGGAGGAGGCTTTGAGGCTTTGGGGAAGTCTGAGAGTCAAGGGTAGAGACATGGAGGCAGGGGAAAGCATTATGAGTTACTCTGCTCAATTCCTCTAGACCACTGATCCCCGAAGCCTCCACTCCCCTTGACCTTCCTCCAGCTCAGCTACAATGCCATGGCCTGGACAGCAGTTGTGCCACACCATTAAATGTCCACAGCAGCTATCATCAGACCCTCCTCCAATGGGAAGGGCCTGAAATTTCAGGTTCAGGAATATTAAATACCTATACTTGTCCAAGTCTCTGCAGTGACTAGACCCAGGCATGGAAGCTGTTTTTGATGAGTGAGCTCCTCTATTCAATGCCACCCCAACCCTCAACTCTTGCCATGTACCTCTTTGGTTACTCTGCATAGATGCTGAGCATCCCCAGCTGTTCCAGAGTCCAGAGCATCCCTGGTCCAACAGCACATGGTCTAAAGGGATGAGTCATATGGTAAAGAAAAGATTTGATATACAGAGACCTGTCATGGCTTCTGTGACAGACACCAGAGACAGGAGGACATGGACTCTGACCTTGAGTTTGGTGAGACAGATCATATTCAAACGATCTGAAATGATCAGAGAATGAAATCACTTAAGAATCTTTAAAAAGCAGGGTCAACAACTGTAAAATCACAGTCACTGGATTTAGAGCTGGAAGGGTCCTGGGGGATCTTCTGACACCTTAGTTATCATTTTAATTTTATGGGGGTGGGGAGAGGGAAAGGGGGACTGGGACCCACAGAGGAGAAGTTATTTGTCAAAGGTGGCACAGAAGAGTGCAAATAAGATGATGTGCTGTTTTCTGGGGGTCATCCTGTCCATCCCTCTGTCTCCTCTAGGTCCCTTTTCTCCAACGAATAGCTTTTCCTAGAGCCTCCTGCCTCAGAATCTGTCCATCTTCCCTCCTCCACCCCCCACCTTCGCCAGACTCTCCCAGTCAAAAATCACTAACTCCCAGTCTGAGAAAGACTAGGATCCAAGGGACCTAAACAAAGGAAAGGGCATGAGGACTTAGAAGGTGTCCTCCCCAAAACTGAAGGTGAACTAGAGAAGGCAAAGGATATGGAAAGCATTTCTAAGTGAGTCTTCCTAGTCCTTCTGAACAGGAGTAGAACTAGTCTGCAGCAAGAAGGCTCTAGCTTAGATCACAGGTGTTCAAGTCTTCATTTATTGGATGGCATGATCAGAATTCTGTATACGTTTGTGGGCTATGTGATGTGAGATTTTATATACATATATGTATATATATATGATATACATGTATTATATTCAAATATAAAACATATAAGTGTAAATAAAATATATATAAATTATATATATAAATATATGTATAAAACATTGCAGTTATTAATTGATCCAAGCCTGTTATCATGACACCTGGTGGTACACAATTACCAAATAGTAGCAGTTGGCAGATGGTTAGGCCCCTCTGGATGATTAGTTTTTCTGTGCTAACTGGATTTATAGATTACCTACTAGCTGCTGTAACCCTGGACAAGCCACAACTTCTGTCTGCCTCAATTTCCTCAACTGTAAAATGGGGATATCACCTACCTCTCAGAATTGTGAAAATTAAATATTTATTAAGTGCTTAGCACAGTACCTGGTGCTTAATAAATGGTTATGTCTTTCCCACTACAATGCCTCTTCCACTGAATTAGAGTTTTCTCCCTTCTAAAACCCGTAATTACATGATAGACACCTAGACATAAACTTTTGGATCACAGTGACTGGGTAGAGGGAATAGACTTAGGATTTCTTTGGTTTATGGAAGGACTGCCTGCCTAAGAAAACTTCCTCTACCAATGCACTAGGGGATGGAGGGGGGTGGGGGGAGGGTGTTACTTTTCTTCACCTTAAGAGTCTTAGAGAGTTGCCTAGAACACTGAGTCTAAGTGCCTTGTCCGGAGTCACCCAGCTTACCACTTGTCAAAGTGGTCTTCCTGGATCTTCATCCACTTTGTCATACCCGTGTCTCACTAATCATTAGAATGATTTAAGAAAAGCTGTGAAATCACCAGTTAGGAATAGTTTGGCCTGGAGGCCAGGAATGTTCCCAGGATCCTCAGAAGACCCTAGGGTCCTAAGAGAAAAAAAACAAAAACGAACCAGCAACATCTCTTGTCCTCCTATGCCAGCAGGGAATTTTTAAATTAATAATACACTATTAAGATATCCATATATTTTCTCATTTAAAGCTCCAAATTCCTCCAGTGGGTACCCTAATTTTAACCAATGTGGAAACTGAGACACCAGGAGATACAGTAACTTGCCCTTGGATACATAGCTAGTGACTCCTGGAGGCAGAATTTGAATACTACACCGCCTCTCAGCTGTGACTATAAATTTTCT
Organism: Trichosurus vulpecula; assembly: GCF_011100635.1. Classification (NCBI taxonomy): domain Eukaryota; kingdom Metazoa; phylum Chordata; class Mammalia; order Diprotodontia; family Phalangeridae; genus Trichosurus; species Trichosurus vulpecula. The sequence continues at coordinate 249,372,959 of NC_050579.1, forward strand.
AGTGTGTCCCATAGAAGTTTATACCTCACATCCAGTGAATATATTTGAGACCAAATTCCCAGAGCGAGTGCTCGAGGTAGTCTGATTAAGACTGGAAGCAATTATTTCTTGTGGTCTATCACTCATGTTCCTGAGGGTTAGAACCACAGTGAGGTCCTGATGGCTAAAGTCCTATTATGAGTCAGAAGCACAAAGCAGCTTCCATGATACCAGGAGAGTGTTTATCACCATCATTAGGAAGCTTTTCTCATAGAGCACCAAGACCAGGAATCTGTGATCACTGAAAGGGGCTACCTAACCCCTCTGTGGCTGACTCCTGGGACCGGCCCTCAACAAAGCGACTTACAAATGAGTCCATCCCATTTTCCCCACCTGTACAAAAGCCCAAAAACCCACACCTCCTCCTTGTTCAATTGGACCAGCTCTCATGGGAATGAGAAATTTTTTTACACATCTAATTCCTATATCTTTTGTTGCTACATCACCTTCATTTCCAGATACATCCCTCCTCCTCCCCTGCCCAGCCAGCCATCCCTCATAATAAAGAATAAAAAGGAAAGGGGGGAAAAGCGTTTTGGAAAAACCAACCAATGCACAGGTTGAGTCTGACTCCACGGTCTTCGAAGAAGGGAAGAAGGTACATTTTTCACCTCTTCTTTGGAGCCAACCTTGATCGTTACAATTACATCTTGCTGTTTTTCAATTTTCCATAATGAAGAATGTATAGTTTTTTCTTGCTTACTCTTATATCAGTCTGCATAAAAGTCTTCAAGAGAGTTAATATTTAAGAAATAGAGGCAGTGTTTCTCATCCTCCCCCCATGCCTCTAGGCTGGTCTGAAGCTACCCCAAACATAGGCAGCTGAGCAGGGGGGTGGGCATCTCCTGCTCTTAAAGACCTTTTGAAAAGAAAATGCCCCTGCCTCTTTGAGGCACTCATTCTCTCATTCAGTGCCCCTCACCAAGAGTGGAGTGATCTTATTCCTTGCTGCTGCAAGTGAAGTCTACACCGTCCCCTTCACCACCACCCTTGTGCCTCCATTAGGGATAAAGGTCCCGTTCCCAGGTTGCAATGACCCTTTAGAGGTGCAAAATACTTTCTTCTCTGGTCTAATAAATCCCAGCTTTTAAAATGACTGTCTCTTAATTTAAAAGAATGATTTTTTAAAAAAGCACCAAAGATGACCAGGACTGCCATCTCTATCTACCAGCAGAGTGTTGACTATCTAAAGGGTTAAGGTCCTTTGCTGTGGGGTTTATGGGAAAGGGAGTAAGGACAAAGTTTGGGTCTTTTCAGGGGCCCTAGCCTGTCAGACTGAGGAAAAGCAGATGGTATCTTATGACGAAGTCCCTCTGGCCAGGCCACCACCCTACCCTTACTAGGCCCTGAACTCACAGAGTCAGCCTTCTAGGGAACATTTCTCATGGGAAGCTAAGTCTAGGGAAAGCTGTAGCTACTCCCCACTACACACACACACATACACGCACACACACGCGCACACACACGCACATGCACACACAAATTCCATGGACCATCCCAGATACCAAGGAAGCCTAGCAAGCTGCAGTAATCTCTACCTAAGGAGCTCCAAGTCACCATTAAGGCAGGAGTGGACAAGGAATGGAGCCCATCTCCCAATCCACAGCTACCAGAGAAGGCCATGTATGTTCACCCTGTGCTGGCTTAGAATCTGGTCTCTAAAAAGACCCCAGAGAGCAGAACTACCAGGTCACACAGAAACATGAGGGATGCCCTGGGCTATCTTATCCACACTGCTCCCCCACCCCCACCCCCACCTCACCACCTTCAGAAAACCAAACAGAAGGAGGCCTTTCTTTATATTTGGGTAAGATTCTATAGCCTTCCATGTTTCCCAGGACAAGGGAGCACTGGCCTTAGAGGACCTGGGTTCAAGTGCTACCTTATTAGATGTGTGACCTTGGCCACATCATTTTGTCTCTTCGGGTCTCAATTTCCTCTTCTGTATGGTGGGGGGAAGGGTAGAACTAAATAATTGTCCTCTAAGTTCCCTTCTAGCTCTAACATTCCGTGATTCCTGTAGTGATGGTTTACCATTTCCTTCTGCAGTTCATTTTACAGATGAGGAAACTGGGGCAAACAAGATTAAGTGACTTTCCCACCCAGCTAGTGAGTGTCTGCAGCTGGATTTGAGCTCAGGCCCTCCTAACTCTAGGGTTGATGCTCCATCCACTGCAGCACCTAGCTGCTCCCCATGATTCTATCTTAATGGAAACCCTTCCTACCATTCTGACAACTCCATGGTGGCTGACTTTCCCAGACTCATTTTCTGTATCCCTTCTTTCCCAGATCACTCTTGTAATATGAATACCTTCCACCTAACCCCGTCCCTCCTTCTTCCTGACTTCCCAATGTCTCCATGTTCCCCATACCTGGCATAGGTCATTATGGAAGCCTGGGAGAAAGGCGTGAACCCAACTGGCAACTCCACCAACCCCAGCAACTGGGACTTCAGCAACAGCTTTTTCTTTGCAGGGATGGTTGTCACCACCATAGGTAATGGGGAGTTGGGGGCAGGGGGGAAGGGAAGAGGGCTAGACTTCCCTATTCTGGCCTCCTCCATCCTGAAAATCCCTTAGGTCTCCTCTGTACAGGCTTTTAACACTAGTAACTTCTCCCACCTCCATCCCCTCACCTACCCACTGTCTTCAAATCAATCACTCCTCAATGAGGGGATTCTTGACTTCTATTTTGCCCACTCAGAATTGGTTATGAGATTTTTTTTTGCAGGGGTTGGGGGGAAGTTTGTAAGGCATAGACATATGTATTCTGAAATCTGCATTTGATATAAGCCTCACCACTTATCCTATTTCTCAAATCCTCTCCCCCTCTTCAGGCTATGGAAACCTGTCCCCCAGCACAGAAGCAGGTCAGATTTTCTGCATCTTCTATGCTCTATTTGGGATCCCACTCAATGTGGTGTTCCTCAATCATCTGGGAACAGGACTAAGGTCTCACCTAGCCACAATGGAGACTTGGGGGCATCGACCAAGACACTACCAGGTACCATCTCTCCTCAGCCTATGGCCCCTTCCCCACTCCTCACCGTAGTCTCAGCACAGCAAAAGCTCCTCCTCAACCCCTGCCTCTCCTGGCTCTCAATCGTGCCTTTCTTCCTTATGATCCCTTCCCCATTCCCAAAATACAGCCACATTCCCACTACAACTTGGCCCCAGTCCTTCATTCCTCAGTGAAGCCAATGTCCTTCCCTTGGACTGACCTCACATGCTCTCCCAAGAATGAGGAAGGGGGGACAAGTATGGTCTGTAGGTGGTCCCCCTCCTCAATCTCAACTTAGTCTGAGTTGTTTCTTCAGAATACCCATTGGATCATTACCCCCAAGTCCCAAGAGTTCTCCAAAATCTGTAGTTGGCATGGGATAGCCACAAATACATGCCACATATCCCCAGAGAAGCTGCTGGGCAGAGGAGGGCAGAGGCGGCCCAGCCTCCTCTTGTTTTCCTTCACTTTGAGAAGCAGCCACAGGCCTCCCTGAAGTCATCCTGGTGCCATGGGAGCGACTCCATCAGTTTTCTGTCTCTCTTAGGTGGTACAGACCCTGGGCCTTGCTCTGTTCCTGACTGTGGGGACCTTTCTCCTCCTCATCTTTCCCCCCATGGTCTTCAGCCACGTGGAGGGCTGGAGCTATGGTGAGGGCTTCTATTTTGCCTTCATCACGCTCAGCACTATTGGCTTTGGGGACTATGTTGTAGGTAAGGGAGATGTATGGGAATGGGGCATAAGGAATTGGGGTACTTTAGAAGCCTATGGGCCAGGACATCAGGAGCTAGAGGACCTGGGGGTTGAGGGAATGGGGATAATGGGGCTGGAAGGCTGGAAACCAGGGAGTCAGCCCCACTAAGACTACTGAGAGGGAGGGGTACATGACTTGTTAAGTCCCCATTAACTCTTAGTAATGTGGAAGAAGCTAGGTGGCACAATGGTTAGAGCACTGGACCTGGGGTCAGTTTCACCTGGGTTCAAATCCTGCCTCAACCATTTAATAGCTGTGTGACCATGGGCAAGTGACGTCGTGGTTTCCATTTTCTCAAAATCCTTCCTGTGGTTTAAAGCAAAAACAACTTACACTACCTACCTCATGGGGTGTGTTTGAGGAAACCACTCAAAGCACTATCTAAATGTGAGTCACTATTATTGTTAATATCAAGTCTCTGGTCCTTGTCCTTCCCTACTCCTCCCTCCATCCCCAACCAGCCTCTTTGCTGTAAGATTGAGGGCCAGATCTGGCCTGAATTAATGGGGTTCTCAGTGGCTCTGGGAGAAAGAAAAGATTCTCCCCACAGTCTCAGAAGCTATGGTCCTCGAGGTGTCCTGTATCATGAAGTCATGGTAGAAGACCTGGGGAGACCACTCTAAGCCAGATGTGGAGACAGGGACCTGTAGGGTGACTGTGACACATGATTCCCCCTGTTCTTCCTCTCCCAGGCACGGACCCTGACAAGCACTACATCTCTGTGTACAGGAGTCTAGCTGCTGTCTGGATCATCCTGGGCCTGGCCTGGCTAGCCTTAATGCTACCCCTGGGCCCCATGGTCCTGCACCAACTCATGCACCTCTGGCCACTGAGCAGGGATCTAAGCTCTAAGAAGGAAATGACTCCTGAGGCTGATGGGCTTCCTCACAGCACCAAGCTTCCAATAGCCATATAAGTCCGTGGAGCAGTCCTAACCTATACACCAGCGAGCTTCTCTTGCCTTCTAGCCCCTGCATAGATCACCTATAGTAAAGATGATCCCTTACAGCACCCTAGTCTTTCTTCTCCCTGATCCCCTCTCCATACCCTTCCCTTCTTGGTCATTCCCCAAGGGCTCTCCAACAAGAGGGAAGAAGCCTAAAATGTCCAGGTAAATGAGTAGTGGAGACCAAAAAAATAAAATACAAGCAGGGAGGCACAGAATAAGACACACACTCTCACTCCAGATTCACTTGTCCCTCTCTCCATCCACTCTAGGACCATGTCTAGAATTTACCCTCCCATTTTAGTGACCCCCGCCCCAAGCCTCTAGGAGACCGTTTGACTGAGAAGAGACCACAGCTCTCCTCACCACAGCATGCCACAACATGCATAGCAACCCCACCACCAGACAAAACTGAAATTCAAGTACCTTGCTCCTTCCCAATGCCTCTTGACTGAGGAGGAATGGCTTTGTAATGAGGGCTGTCCAAAGAGATAACATCCTCTGACCTGTTTCCCAGCTCTTGGGGGAAATATACAATGTAGAAATGTTATAAAGTGTGTGTGTGTGTGTGTGTGTGTGTGTGTGTGTGTGTGTGTGTGGCGCGAGCACGGCAGTAGTTACCTGGACGCCGATGCCTGTTCCTCCCAAAGGACCAGGGCCAGAGGAGTTATGCCCTGAAGTGTGGAGTACTGTTCACAAACACAGCTTCTGAGTCCTAGGACACCAAAGCTGGGCTTCCTCCAGGGACCAGTCACCCTCTTGAAAATGTTCCCCTTTTTCCCAGGCTCTATACCTGTGTCTATATTCTTTCCTCTCTTCCTGCCTTGTTTAAATACATGTTCTCACAGATCATGACCTGATAAGACCCTTTCTAAACAATGCTCTTTCATAAGCAGGCAATCCAAATTACCACAGAAAACAAGCCGCAAGAGTGCTGGGGAACCTCTGAAGTTTGTCTTCCCATGGAACAGGATGGGGAGATGTTCTGTGGATGAGGGAACAATGTGCTCTCACGCCTGGGATAGGAGTCATTCGCCTGAAGGGTAGAGGGATGAATGAACTAGACCAGGGCTCCCCAAATACAGCTCTGCTCTCTCCCTAAAGGCCTGCTGGGAGTCCGAACAGTAAACAGAGAGGGGCACCACGTGGGCACCCCTTATTTTGCCACTTTAATGCCTTAGGCAGATGAGACTGCCTACACCTCTATCACTTTTAACAATGTGTCTTCAGGGGGGCAGTGTCTCCCCAGCAACAGTCTCCCCAACTTCCCATCAGTCAGCAAATGTCCAACCAGTCTCATAGCTATTAGCATAAAAGGGGTGGGGAGGTAGGGCTGGAAAAAGAGCATAATCTCATCTCTACTGATTAAAGAAGAGGAAGTAATCTGCTACATAAGAGGTGACAAACTGACATAAAGAACTTTCAGAAGATGAAGGGTAAGCCATCCCAGAATGGGAGAGGGAGGTTATCAGACTGAAAAAATGAAGGATAAGCTTCTCCCACCCACGCAGCCTCAATGGCTGGTAGAAAATTAGGTATAACATTTGGAAGCAGAGGGTAGGCTGAAATGACCTACAGAGGTCCCTTATTGACTGAAAAGTCTGATTCTGGGCAATTTCCTCAGTTTCCCTCAGGTTCTAATAATGATCCTCACCCATTGCCTAATACTCTGGGGGTGGGGATGGGGGCCCCCAAAATGGGCTGTTAGGGTCTAGAAAGGCTATTTAGATGGCACAGGTCCAGAAAGTAAGTCATGGGCCTAGGTGAATAAACTTGGCCCCTCTGTTTCTTCCTGTGTGTAGTTTCTGCAGGCTTTGACCATATTTGTTGCCTGAGATAATAGGGGCTCTGAGACCCTCTCCAGCTCTCCCCCTCCCTTCTCTATTCCTCGAGTCCTCTTTTTCTGACCTTTTTAATTCTTGCCCTTCTCCCTCCCTCTTCCTGTGTTCCCTTCTTCCCCTTCCAGCTTTTTCCCAGTCTCTGGGGACTTTAGTCAGATCACACAGGCGGCTTATTCTGCACTGGGACTGGGAAGGGGGAGGTAAATAGGGGAGAGGAGGGCCCTAAGCTAGATGAGGGGCATTTTCCTCGCACGCAAGGCAGGGCTAGATACCAGCGGCTCTTGGTATTCTCTTGGGGGCTAGGGATTGGATCTTCGTTCGGGGTGGGGCGCTGGAGCCAGTTCACATACCCCTAGGGAGCCCAGGACCCCGACAGAACAAAACCGCATGCACTTTCTAGGCAGGGGACTGAGTTGTCTGCTCGGAGCCCCTTCCCTTCCCTTCCTGCTCCAGCTCCTGACCACACCATAATTGAGTACATCCCTCTCCCCTGGCCTTCCAGGGTCCAGACGACTCCAGACCCTTCCCTCACTCGTCCCTGGCCTAAGCCCAGGAGGACTCTGCCTAAGTATGTCAGGACAGCGAGACCAGGCTGCCCCCGAGGCGGTGAAGAAGGTTGGAACTGTGCAAAAGCCGAGGGTCAGGCAGCGTGCGCTGGGCGGAGGGCGGCGCTGCGCGGTGCAAGGGACGCCCCTGCTCCTGGGCTGCTACCTGGCTTACCTGGCCTTGGGCACGAGCGTGTTCCAGGCTCTGGAGAGAAGCGCCGCACTGGACCCCGAGGACAGCCTCCAGCGAGAAAAGTGGGCGCCCCTGCGCAACTACACGTGTCTGGACACCCCGGCGCTGGACTCGCTGATCCGGGTCAGGCCGGGATGCTTCTCTGGGTTACTGGGGCGAGGGGTGAGGATGGAGAAAGGGCTAGGGGACTAGAGGAGGGAGGGGTGCTACGATGAGTGAGTAGAGGGAACCGAGGGAAAGTCGGGGGCGAGGGCTCCTTTTCCGAGGGACCAACAGGAGGTAGACCAGGGTGGACAGGGCTGGGATTGTTTCGGTTGAAGCATAAATCTCTATTTGGGATTTGGAGTGTTGAGTAGGAGGGAGCGTCTCGGGTGTGAAAAAGAGCGGGATGGGTTCACCTGGAGTTGGTGGGTGTTGGGGCACACTACACCCCACCCCCAACTTCTCCCCTTTCCCCCCGCCCTGCGTCCTGCCCTAAATGCAGCATTTCGCTCCGATCCCCCGCCCCAGGGTCCGCTTGGTGCTAATCCCCTGGTTCGGTTCCATTGTGTCACCAGTGTGTAAATAAATGGAGGAGAGTGGGTCAGGGCGATGGCCTGGGTTTCATAGGCTCCGAGTTCTCAAGACCCCAACTCTAGTCCCAGCTTTCTGATGCCAACTTACCTTGGAACTTGGAGTTAGTCTGAGTCTCAGGTTCCTCATTTATAAAATGAAGGTTTTGTTTCTTCCAACATTAGTTTGAGATGGTATGAGGTGAAGCGAGGTGTGCAGAGCCTGGGAGGGGAGGGAGAGGACTCCACCCTTTTTGAGCTGAAGAGGGCAATTCCACAAGATGATGAATTTTTAGGCGAACTCTGCCTGCCAGGAACTCACTGCCACCACTGCCACCCACAGGCATCAAAGGCAACTAATCCTTCCTTCACCTGTCTTCCCTCCCCTAGCAAAGGTCACGAGACTATTCGAATAAAACAGCCTCCCAAATGGTCAATGTCAAAAAATCCAGTACTTGTCCTCAAGTATGTAAATCCGTCTCTTTGCTCCAACTCATTGCACCTCGTCCCAGCCCAGCCCAGGAAACTGAACACAACCCCAAGAAACCAGGTGGAGCTAAGAGTCCATTGGTTCAGCAAAGGGCTGATTTTTCTCCCAAGAAAGGCAAAACCAAAAAGATCCTCTTGGGTCTCCACTGATCTCAAGAGTTCAGGGGAAGCCTCCGGTCCTTCCCCTCCCCACAGTCCTTCTGTCTCCCCCACTGCAGGCCTGTCTCGCCTTCATCTCCCCCCACCCCCCAATCCTAGGACTATACTCTGGACTGTTACTTTGGAAGCTCCCCACTGCCGCCTCACTCTACGGAGGGAAGGGCTTAGTGTTACTCTTGACTGGAAGAACTACATTAATAATTTGTCCTTTCAGTAAGACGACAGCAATTGTGCCATTGCTGGGTTCTAAGGGGGAAAAGAAAAATGAGGAAGACGCCCTGCAGGAAGGGAACCTTTGCTCTAAGGGGGTAAATATAGCAATGAATGAATAGCATTTATTAAGGATTATATGTGGCGTAATACAAATAGAAATTTGAGACAGTTCCTGCCTTCAAGGAGCTTATATTCTAATAGGGGAGTCAACACATAAGAAAGTGGACAGAAAAGTGTATTTTCATCTAGTAAGTCATAAGAATGTTGAGTGTAGCCACAAAGGCATCAGTTGACAGGAGACTTCCAGGAGTCAATCAGCAAGCATTCATTAGGCACTTGTTATGTGCCTAGCACCTTAGTAAGTGCCACAGGAACAAAGAAAGGCAAAAACTACAGTCACTGCCCTCAAGGAGCTCACATTCTAAAGGGGGAGACAGCACAAAATATATACAGATAGAGGGGATGTCATTTCAGAGGAAAAGTCACAGGAAGATGTTCAGGGGCAGCGGAGGAAGGAGCAGTCAGGAAAAGTCTCTGCAGAATGTGGGACTGAGCCTTGAAGGAAACCAGGGAAACTCAGGAGTGGAGTTGAAAGGGCAAAGCATTCTAGACTTGTGGATCAGCCAAGGGTGCATTGTAGCCAGCTCCTACCACTGGGATCATTAAATTTTTAGTGTGAGCATTTACACGTTGGAAATGGGCAGACACTATAGTTCTGGGTTTGATTTATAGTTTTGTTGAGCATCTGGACTTGGTGATGGAGAAAATGTTAGCAATGCAGATTAAACATAAAAGTGTGTTATGCTTTTTTGAAAGCCACTGCAAAGCCAAGGAAATGGGTGGGTATTCTAGAACTGTGAGTAAGCCTGTGTTGCATGATTAGAGAGGTTGGAGATAGGATCTTGGCAAGGGTCCAGGCTTGGAATACCAAATAGAGCATTTTATATTCTGAGGACATTAAGAGCTGGTAGAGCTCATGGAGGTTGGGGTAGGGGTGGTAGACAACCAAAAGGGTAGCATGGCCACATCTTCATTTTAGAAAGAAAAAAAAAAGCAGTTGGATAGCTGAGTGGAGAGAGATGAGGGAGGGAGATGAGTTAGTGGGCTATTACAATGGTCCAAGAAAGAGGCAATGAGAACCATAACTAGCATTGGGGTTGTGTGAGTGAAGAGAAATGTGGATATTTAGCAGAGATGGTGTGAAGGTAAAAATTTTGGAAACTGGCAACAGATTGGATATGTGGAGTGAGTGTGAGGAAAGAGTGGAAGATGATACTGAAATTTCAAGCCTGAGTGACTAGGAAGTTACCTTAATAGGGAAGTTCAGAAGAGACAGGAGTCTGGGGAAGGGAAGATAATGAATTAACAAGTTCTGTTTTTAACATAATGGGTTTTGAGATGCTATATATTGAGTTTTAGACACACTGAATTTTGAGATCCAGTTACAATATCACAGTATTGATTTGATTACAGCTCCCAGGGCAAGGAGAGAGGGAAGGAGAAGGCAGAGAAGAGGAGGAGGAGAGAGAGATAGAGGCAGACAGACAGACAGAGAATAGCATAGAAGAAGGTACTCCCCTAGACAGGCAGGAGAGATGGCAAGAAGATAGCCAGTGTGGATTGCTGGATGGAATGTGTTCTAAGGATGGATGGAGATGGTGGATCATGGGTGTTTTGTGTGTGCACTCGCTCACCCATCTAGAATGGGAGTTCCAAAGATGCATGCCCTAGGCAGGGGTGGGGAACCTGCAGCCTTGAGGCCACATGTGGCGCTCTAGGTCCTCAAGTGCAGCCTTTTGACTGAATTCAAACTTCATGTTTAGTCAAAGGGCCACACTTGAAGACCTAGAGGGCCACATGGGACCTCCAGGCCAAAGATTCCCCACTCTTGCCCTAGGGTATGGTTTCAAAAAAGATCTACCATGGCTATGTCCCTGAGATCACTGTGGTTACTGTCCCCACAGAACGTTATCTGGGAATACAGGAGAGGAGTCATCTTCCCCAGCAACACTACCAGCATGGGCCGATGGGAAGTAACAGGTTCCTTCTTCTTCTCTGTTTCCACCATCACAACCATCGGTAGGGACCCGGGACCTGGGACCTGGGACCTGGGGACATGGGGCGGAGGGGAGGAGATTTCTTCTTGGTTGCCACTAGGTGTCGCCCTGCTTGGAGCTCAAATCTTACTTCATTTACTAGCTATATGACCCCCGACAAATCTCTTAATTGCCGCCTGCCTCCAGTTTCCTCAATTATAATATGTGGATAAGAATAAAATCTAACTCACAGGGTTGTTATGAGGATCAAATAAGAAAAGTTTGTAAAGTACTTTATGCACTATATAATTTTGAAATCCTTTAAGCTATATAAATGATACCCCATTATTTATTTCCCCAGATGTTAGGGAAGAAAGTCTATAATGCTGCCCCATCATTTAGGCTTTCTAAGGCACTTCAGGGATAGAGTTGGGAGAAATAATTCCCCCCAAAAAGGCCTCTACATTGAGGAAAATGCCTTCCTGTCTCTAGTACCATCTGGAAATGGCACACAGGCAGCACCATTTCATTTCAAGGACTGGCTAGGAGCTTGAGGAAAGTTGTAGAACTGTGTGGTAGAATGTACTGAATCCTTTCCTAAAATCTTAGAATATGGCAAAGTGCTTTAGAAGTCACCTCCACCCCTCAGTTTACAGGGTAGGAAAGCTGATACCCAAAGAGGGACAAGGACTTGCCCAGGATCACACAGGTAGACCTGGGTGACAGATTCAAGCCTTGGTCTCCCAACAAGTCCCGTATTCACCATCCTTCACTGTAGAGGCAGGTATCATCATTCTCCCTGTTGCAGAAGCACCTCCTTTCCCTCTAGCCTGTCCTTGGTGGAGAGATAAGGAAAAACTTTTCTGTAGATGTGAAACTGGTGGAGGTTGGAAGAGTCGGTCATTTGCCTCAGTACCTTCTCCATCGGCATGGTGTCCAAAGGCCCGTTTGTTCAGCTTTGTACCATATTGGCCACCAGGTGGCGGTGTAAAACCATCAGTCAGATCTCTGCCTAGAAGTCACTTGGGTGGGATAGTGTCTAGTTTACAATTTGGAGGACTGCGCTGGGAGAAGGACGTTGGCAGGGTCAGGGGGAAGGGTAGAGAGGGCAGTGCTAATGTCCAGCCATACCCTTGCAGTCTTTTCTGGTTTCTGAGGTCTGGCTGAATTTGACCTCACGCCCTTACCCTTCCCACCCTGCAATTAGTTTCTCTGTCTCTGTCCTCAGAGGACAGGATTTGGCTTTTCTTGTTATCTCAATGCTTACCTGAGCACCTGGCCCACAGTAAACACTTAAATGTTTGTTGACTGACTGACTCCTTGGGATGAAGGAAGAATGGCCCCATAGATTGGGCTGTCTGCTTAATTTAGAACTAAAATCATCAATTCTTAGAATCATAAATCTAAAGAATGGCAGATTGAATCATCTGAAGTACCCTCCCTTTGGGCAAATATGCTTAAAATATAGAGAGCAAGGAAGGGAAGAGAGGAAGATTTAGTGTAATAAGCCAGTCAACAAGCATTTCCTAAGCCCTTACTATTGGCCAGGCACTGTGCTAAGCAGTGGCATCTCTGGTCAAAGCCCCTTGGAGATATCATAGAATCTCAGACTTGGAAGGAACCCCAGAAGCCACCTAGTCCAACCAACACCAGGACAACGTTATCTTCTATGATATACCTAACACATGGGCATCCAGGCTCTGCTCCAATGCATCCAGTGTTGGGGGACTCACTACTCCCCAAAGCAATACATTCTATTTGGAGTCAGTTCTAATTGTCAGGCAGCTCTTCCTTAGACTGAGCCAAAATCTGCCTCCACGTAACTTCCATGGTCTTTTCCTAGTTGTGTCCTCTGTTGGCCAAGCTGGACAAGACTAATCCTTCTTCTAAATGACAGCCCTTCAAATATTTTAAGACCCTCCCCAGTGTTCTTTTCTCCAAGTCATACATCCTCAGTTTCTTTAACCTTATCGAATGGCATGGCTTCAAGTCAACTCTATCCTGGTGGTCCTCTACTGGACATATTCCACCTTGTCAATACCCCTTCTAAAAAATGGAGTCCAGAACTGAACACAGCACTCCAGGTTGGAGGGCAGCTGGATAGCTCGCTCACTCATTTTGGATGCTATAGTTCTATTAACGATCCCTGAGATCAAATCAGTGGTTTTTGGCTACCACATCATTTTGAGCTTGAAATCCATTAAAATACCTAGATCTTTCTCATGTGAATTGATTTCGAGCCAGAGAGGCAACCGAAGACTTGGTTTTCTGGGGGAGGGAGAAGAACCCAGTCAGCCAACAAGCATTGCTTACTGTGGAAGCAGTAAGAACACAATGCTTATTGTGTGCCAAGCACTGTGCGGAGGAGAGGGAATAAACAAGAAAGTCAAGAAGTTCACATTTTAATGGGAGAGACAAATAGAAACACCTATGTTCATATAAAATTTATACAATGTAAATAGGTGGTAATGGAGGATGAGGGACTGGGAAAGGTCTCTTGCAAAAAGTGAGTTCTGAGCTGAGACTTGAAAGAAGCCAGGAAGAGGAGGTGAGAAGGGAGGGCAAAGCTTCTCCTAAATATCTCTGCCTTCCCTGGGCCACAGCTCCTAGGCTCCTGTCATTGTGGTACCACAAAAGGCCCCCCCTTTTCTCTCTGTCCTTCCTCCCCAAATCTCCTGTGCTTGAGATCAAACTGTCCTCTACATCACTGCTGTGTACCCCACAAATGACTTTGCCCATAGCATAAGATTTCCTAATGGCTAATCAATTTCTAACCACATGTCCTGCGTCTTTCAGTTGTGGATTTGATTATTTGAATTGAGTGCAATACTTTACATTATTCCTATTAAATTTCATCATCCACTTTTAGCCTCATTTCATCCTGTTGAAATCTTTCTGTATCCTAATTCCATCATCAATGTATCAACTATCCCTATTAGTCATCCACAAATTTAATAAGCAAGCCATCTATGTCTTTGGTCAGTCATTGATAAGAGAACCCAGAAGACAGCTGTGTATTATTCCTCCAGAGAGCTCCCTCCAGGCGACATGATCCACTCATCAGTGCTCAACTCATTGGGTTGGGACAGTCAGGAGTTCTGGAACCCACATAACTGTTCTTGTTCTATCATTCAGTATCTCTCTTTCCTTCATGTCCACAAAGATATTTCAAGAGACTGTCAAATGCTTTGCAGAAATCCTCAGATATGCACATTCTTGGCAGCTCTCCCCCAACAATCTCTGTCAAAAAACCTCCTGTAGTATAATCATCCTGGCTCATGATCTTGCCCATGGCATTACTATTACTCATGTAAGTTAGTTGAGGGACTAAAGTAGCTCAAGGCAAGAGGTAGCTGATTTGCTAGTTCTGGGTGCCCACTGCTGGCCAACAGACCGGGAATAGATGGTCCATAGCAGTAAGAAAGGGGAGATAAATGGTTGGAGAGATTGATGACATAGTAGGGGTTGGCATCATCACTGTTATAGGATTAGAGGGTCATAGATTTATAGCTGGAAAGTCAGATCTAAATAATGACCTCTGAGGTCATTCTAGTTCAGCTCCTTAATTTTACTGAAGGGCAAAACCAAGGCCAAGAGGTCAAGTGAATTGCACAAGGTCCTACAAGTAGTAAATGGCAGAGTCTGGATTCAATCTCGGGTCTTCTGACTCTTTCCCCAGCACCAAAAAGAGGCCCAAACAGGTCATGTCCAGCCATCCTCCTTACTCAGGTCCAGGCCAACAGTCCTTGAATTTTGTGTTTTGTTAAGAAGCCATATTTGTGACCAAGGCACAAAGGATAGGGGCTAGATGGTTGGGAAGGGGCACAAAAATATCCAAGATGTGGACTTTTTATTCTCTCAAATTGAGACCATCCCCAGAGTCATGTGGTTTTTCAAAATTCTGAATCATGGTCTTGGCCATCCTTCTGAACTATTGATCCCAGCTTGAAACCCTCAACACTACCCCCTCAACCACCCAAAGAAGCTGGTTCTCAGAATATCTGAGCCTAGCTTGAAGGATGAGAAGGACCAAGAGAGCAGGGAGGTGGGACAATGCAATGTAACACAACACAGTACAATATAATCAGTACAACATTTCATTCCCAGCCCTCTGAATTTACAGTGGGTGATGCACAGAACTATAAAATGTAGTTACCTCCCTTAGAGGATTGCCATCTAAATAGGGAAAATTGACGTAAACAAATTAACTCCAGAACATATTTAAGTCAATACTTCATAAAATGTTTACCCTTGAGGAAACTGGTCTCAGTGGTCTCAGTGGGGATTTAGTCGAGGGAGGCTTCTTGGAAGAAGTGAGACAAGTATTTAAAGGATGATAGGCTGGCACACAGCATAAGCCATGGTCTGATATAGTACAGCCTGTGAAGGGAAGCCAAGCTGAATGGAGGGGAAAGTGGGTATCTGGAAGTGAATAAATGGGTTAATCCAGGTGCCAAAATTTTCTGGGCATGGACCCACAGATTTTTAGACTCCACCTCCTTTCATTTACATAATCAGCCAGCCTACATGAACTAGTAAAGAAGGGCTTTACCAATCTGTCCACCAGTAATCAGTATCAATTTGCAAAGGAGGTCTCTTGTGGATTGTCCAGTGAGGTGGCCTGGTTCTTTGCTAATTAACATCAGAAAATGGCCCACAGTATGCTTATAAAATGTGTGGAAGCTTCAAAGCTAGGACAGTTAGCTAATAGGTGGTATGACCCAACCAAAGATCCAAAATGATCTGGACAAGCTAGAACATTGAAACAAGATGAATGCAAACAGGGATCAATGTAAAGGCTTAGGTTGTTGCTCAAAAAATAGAATTTTTCACAAGATAGGGGAGGAATAGATAGTAGGTCTGAAAAAAATCTGTGGGAAGCTACGTGGCACAGTGGATAGAGTGTCAGGTCTGGAATCAGGAAGACCTAAGTTCAAATGTGTCCTCAGATACTAGCTGTGTGACCCTGAACAAGTCACTTAACCTTGTTTGCCTCAGTTTCCTCATCTGTAAAATGAGCTAGAGAAAAAATGGCAACCATCACTCCAGGATCTTTGCCAACAAAACCCCCAGAAGAGGTCACGAAGAGTTTGATATGACTGAAAATGACTGAATGACGACTGAAAAAAATCTAAGGGTTTTAGTGGATCAAAAGTTCAACCTTCATCAAGAGGCCACCCCGAAAGCTAGTGTGATCTCAGTTTAAATTAAGAGAAGCACAGCCCCAGAAAGAAGCAAGTGAGAGTCTCCCTGGACCCTTCCCTGCCCTGGTCAGACCACATCTGGAATATTATTTTCAGTTTGGGGTGCCAAAACATCAACAAACCCATCCAGAAATGGGTCACTAGAATAAGGTAGGGGGGGATCACAGGATCCATCTTAGATTTAGGGCAGGAGTTCTTAAACTCTTTTGTGTCACAGACTCCTTTGCAGCCAGGACATAGAGCCAAGATCTGGCTTGGAATATCCCCTGAGAAACTTACCGGCTGTGGGACCCTAGGCTTGTCACTAAACCTCTGTTGAGCTTCGATTTACTCATCTGTGAAATTGGGATAATATTGGCATCTTCCCTGCAGAGTTCCTGTGACAATCAAATGAGGAAAGACCCCTTTTTGTTTGTTGCCTATATTCCTAAGCAAAGGAAATTCGAAATCTAAGTTAGAAGTTACATTTTAAAAATTAAAATTAGAAAGGAAAAAAATGTCCCTATTCAAGTTCTCAGACCTTTTGAAATCTATCCAAAGACCCCAAGATAAAAGCCCCTACAATAATGGGAAATAAAGTTAGAATGGTAGGATGGGACCAGGTCATTTAGGTCCTTGAATC
This sequence comes from Trichosurus vulpecula, assembly GCF_011100635.1. Taxonomy (NCBI): domain Eukaryota; kingdom Metazoa; phylum Chordata; class Mammalia; order Diprotodontia; family Phalangeridae; genus Trichosurus; species Trichosurus vulpecula. The sequence goes on from NC_050579.1 coordinate 249,389,551, forward strand.
TCAGACTGAGGAATTTAGACTAATTCAGTCAGGAATCACTGGAGTCTATTGAGCAAGGAAGTGACTGGATCAGAGTGGTGCCCTAGGGAGGTTAGCCTGACAACTGTGCAGAGTAAGTTGGAGACTGAGAAATTGTAGGTTAGGAAGATCTTGAGGCTACTGTGATATTAGGGAGAGAACATTTAGAATTAAAAGAGCTGGGTGTGACTCCAGATTCTGCTATTCACTAATTCTCTGAACCCCAATTTAGTCATCATGAAAGGCAGAGTAGCCCAGTGGATAGAGCACTGGCCTTGGAGCCAAGATCTAGGTTGGAATATCCCCTGAGAAACTTACTGGCTGTGGGACCCCAGGCTTGTCAATAAACCTTCTTGAACCTCTATTTCCTTATGTGTAAAATGAGGCTAATAATGGCACCTGACTCATAGGGTTCTTGTGAGGATTGAAGGAGAAAATGTATAGAAAGCATTTTACAAAACGTAAACAGCTGGCATCTGCTAAAGAAGTTTCGGCTGTTATCATTGTATGTAAAACGAAAATGCTAACAAGGTAGTTGTGAGGCTCAAAGCACATTATGTCTAGAAGATTGCTTTGAAAGGATAAAGTACTATTATTTTTGCTCCACTAAAGTCACCAGTTCTTACCCCTTGGGTGACTTTGGGCAAATCACTTAACATTTTCAAGCCTCAGTTTCCTTATCTGTAAAATGAAAGGGTCCATCTGGATGACCATTAAAGCCCCATTCCAACTCTAAATTAATGATCCCAAGTCTTCCTTTGGTGCCCCATCATGGCTTGGAGTAGATGCTGGGATTCTCAAAGGCTCTATTTGGAGGAGGTACCCGGGTGCCGTACAAAGAGAACAAGTTTGAAGCTCTCTACTCTGCCACTTAATTCACTATGTGACTACAAGCAAATCATTTGATCTCTTGGGCTTCAGGTTCCTTTTGTACTATTCCTTCCAGTACCACATCCCTAATCCTATGACCAGTAGAGGGCAAGCCTTGGCAGGTCGTAGGAAGCTAGAAATGGATGCTGCCCTGCTGGCAGCCTGTTGCTGCCCAAGTTAGCTAAGGGCGAGGATGCTGGAGAGACCCTGCAATGGGATGAATTTCTTTGACCCCAGCTAGTCCTAAAGACACATCTGCAAAATGGGGAGAGGATTGGGCTCTGCATTGGTCCATTGAACACCCCCATAAATGGAATGAGATACTCTGAGTCTTGACTCAAGCCCTACTGCAATATCTCCTCGTTGGAGAGAAGGGTGGTTCAAACAGATAGAGGGCCAGGCCTGGAGTCAAGAGTTCACATTTGGCCTCAAGACAATTACTAGGCGTGTGGCTCTGGGCAAGCCATTAACCTCCCTTTGCTCAACTGTAAAACAGTTGGATATGACTGAAAATGACGGAATGACAACTGAAAAAAAATCTAAGGGTTTTAGTGGATCAAAAGTTCAACCTTCATCAAGAGGCCACCCCAAAAGCTAGTGTGATCTCAGTTTAAATTAAGAGAAGCACAGCCCCAGAAAGAAGCAAGTGAGAGTCTCCCTGGCAGTTGTGAGATAGCAATAACATTTGAAAATGAGGTAATATTTGTAAAGATCTTAGTACCATGCCTGGCACATAGTAGGTGCTTAATAAATGCTTATTCTCTTCCCATCTTCCTCATGGCATGAAGGTGACCAGAGTTTCTCACAGGCTACACCAGAGGAACACAACCCCTGGCAGGTTCTACTGTACCAAAATGGAAAGCTACAGATACAGTGCTATCAAAGTGACCATGCTTCCTCTCGGAGGATCAAACCAGCTCATTTCAAAGAGCCTCATCAACAGAGGGTTGGCCACAAAGTGATAGATTTGTGTCTGAACTGAGGATGTAGGAATGTTGTTTTCATTGTTATCCTTTATATGAATTGGATGAACCAAATCCTCTCCCCACCCCCATACCCTCTACCAGGTCCCTTCCAACTGAGAATCTCTGATTCAAGTCAAACTCAGCAATATTTATCAGGCACCTAATATGCAGCCTAGCCCAGTGGCTAGAGAGCTGGGCTTGGAGTTGGAGAGGCCTCAATTTAAGTCCCTCCCACTCTCCTGGTTTTGTGACCCAAGGCAAGTCCCTAATCTCAATGCCATGGCAACTAAGACTAAAGTTTCAGAATTGTTACAGATCTGTTTGCATTGGTAGAGGGAGTTTACTCATCTGGAGTTCCCTTTACACGTATCCAAACTACTTCAGTCAGTCAATGAGCATATATTAAGTGCCTACTACGTGCTAGGCACTGTGCTAAAAACTGGGGATACAAAGAAAGGCAAAAATTCTTAATGACATCACAGTCTAATGGACTTTGTGTTTTGTTAAGAAGCCATGTTTGCAACTGAGGAATCAAAGGTTGAGAATAGTTGGGAAGGAAAAGGAAAGAAAAATGTAGTGCTGTTTTTTTTAATTAAATTTATTATTTTTAATTAATGAAAATCAAATTTCTTCCCCTCCAACCTCCACCCCACCCTTACCACCACAACTGGAAAGAAAAACAAAACAAAACCTTGTAAAAAATTCTGTGAATGTGTATGCATATATATTTATGAATATATGAATATGAATATCTGTATACATACAAGTCAAGCAAAACAAACTCCTTAATTGGCTGTTTCCAGAAAAGGTATGTATCATTTTGTGCCTAAGTCCATCTCCTCTCTCTGTCAACAGATGAGTTATTGCTATCATTTTTATTATCATCCTGTTCTTACCATTTTTGAGGGGCTTCAGAGAAAAATTCTCCTGGGACAAGTTGCTATCCTGCTATTATTTTTTAATATCTAAAGTTCTATGGACTTTTGCACAGCTAGATAAAATGGCAGCTTTTTGTAATTAAATAAAAAGTTTTGGGATGTAAGCTCTTCCTCTTTGGGCTCAATGAAAGCATCTTCAGGACAGCTCCAGTGGCAGACAGGACAAAGGGGATGATAGATACCTCTTCTTGTTACCACATGTTTTTGATCTTCTCTGCTTGGTCTCTATGCTTTGAAAACTTTTTACTCCATGCAGCTTGAGTATTATGAGTGTCCACTATGCCAATAATCATTTTAAAAGTTGCCTTTCATTTTTTATGGACAGATGTGATATCCAGGCAATTGTGGGCCATAGTTCAGTCTGTAATAATGGTCCAGTTCAAGTGCATTTTATTGGCTGAATACTCCAGTATATTTTGAAGTCTATATTTGTAGTATGGGGATTTGTCATATGTGAGTCCATGAAAAATCAGCAAGGTTCTGATGTATACATCATTCTAGCAAACAAATCATGTTTAGTAGGTGGTAAATTTTTAGAGCCTAAAGTGATGTGTGGCACAATTTTTTTTATCATTTCCTTTGTATAATCTACAATGATCATTAAGTCTAGGTCCCTTATGGATAATTCTTCCTCCAGTTTCTGGTGGCAGTAACCTGGTTTGTAATTGCCATCATAAAGCTCCTCCATTTCCATCAGGTTCACATGACTCAGCCATTTTTTATTATCATTATCATTATTATTAAAATTACATTAGTTCATGTGTGAGGGAATGGCAGCCTGGACTAAGGTAGTGATGATTGGAATAAAGAGGAATGAGGAGATATGAGAAACCTCCTGGAGATAATGGAACAAATTTATTTTAACTGGGTGACTAATAGAATTGACAGAGACAGGGAGCTTGTTTGATTTTAGATTTAGCCTTCTTTAGTAGGTAGGTGGATGGATGGATGGATGGATGGGTGGGTGGATGGATGGGTGGGTGGATGGGTGGGTGGATGGGTGGGTGGATGGATGGATGGATGGATGGATGGATGGATGGATGGGTGGGTGGGTGGATGGATGGATGGATGGATGGATGGATGGGTGGGTGGATGGATGGTGGATGGATGGATGGATGGATGGATGGGTGGATGGATGGATGGGTGGATGGGTGGATGGATGGATGGATGGATGGATGGATGGATGGATGGATGGATGGATGGATGGGTGGATGGGTGGATGGATGGATGGATGGATGGGTGGGTGGGTGGATGGATGGATGGATGGATGGATGGATGGATGGGTGGGTGGATGGATGGATGGATGGATGGATGGATGGGTGGATGGATGGATGGATGGATGGATGGATGGATGGATGGATGGGTGGGTGGATGGATGGGTGGGTGGATGGATGGATGGATGGATGGATGGATGGATGGGTGGGTGGGTGGATGGGTGGATGGATGGGTGGATGGATGGGTGGGTGGATGGAAAACCTGAAATGCAAATAGGACTCCCAAGTGGAAATAACCTATAAATAGCTGAAAATAAAGAACTGAAGGTACACATGTGAGCATCAAACTAGACTTGATGATGGTTGAATGAAGAGAATGTAAAGAGAGAAAAGAGATGGCTCCCAGATGAGGATAGGAAGAGAAATAAGGGATAAAAGAAGACAAAGATAGGTTAGAGAAGTAGGAGGGGAATCAAAGAAGTATAATAAGAGGGGAAGAATAAGGAATAAGTGAGTAAGTTGGGAGTGGGAGGGAAGATAAGGTAACAGAGATAGAAGTTCCGTACTGAGTAAAAATAAGATGGAGGGAAATTCACAAATAGTATTATAACTTTGACACATAGCATGATTTTATATATATACATATACATATACACATATTTGTGTCTCATGGTAGCCATCTCTAGGGTAGAGCGGGGAGAAGAAAAAGAAATTTACATGATAAATATTATATATTTAAAAGGAATAGCAAGTTGTACGTAATAGATTTGCAGTTTCATGTGCAATCATCTTTTTTATTATACTGTGTTATAGAAATGCTTATTTTATTCCATAAATTAAAAATTAAATAAATTAAAATTTTTAAAAATAATACTGTTATAAAAGCCAAGGGAAGAGAGTATTCTGGAGTGATCAACAGGATTGCTACAGAGAGGTCAAGAAGGATGAGATGTAAGAAAAAGAGATCTCCACTGACCATAGACTGGAAAACAATTGCAATGAAATGGCGAGTAGAAGTCCAGTTACTCTGGGGTTAAGGGGCAGAAAGGGAAAAGCAGGGTAGGAAGAAGAAAGAACGAGAAGGGAAGAGAGAGGAATAAAGGAATAAAAGAGAAGCTGAAACTCTTCAGACGGATGGGACCTTCCTAAGATCATAGGGTTTGTTTAGATTTGCTCTTCCCTGTCCCTTTCTGCATAGCCAAGGGGGAATTGGGCAGAGCCATCACCTAGTGGCTGTCCTTTCCCATTCCATCTTAACCTTCTCCAGTGGAATTGATGGCGAAGGATAGAAGGGGACAATACTCTCATTTTTTCCCCCATTCTCTTCAATCCACCCCTTTCTCCACCCTTCCTGGGAGTGGAAACCCTGAGAACAGAGAGGCAGAAGGGTCTAGTAAGGAATGGTCAGGGGAGCAGATTTGGGATATCTCCTGCAGCTATCCCCTGTAATACCCACTCCTGTTGTGCCCCAGGCTATGGGAACCTGAGCCCCCGAACAATGGGTGCCCGTCTCTTCTGCATCTTCTTCGCCTTCCTCGGAATCCCTCTCAATCTTGTGCTACTCAACAGGCTGGGACGCCTCATGCTCTCCTGGGTTCAGCGTTGGGCCCAATGGCTGGGTGGGGCCCAGAAGGTAAGAGAGATTGGAAAAGGAAGAGAGGACTTGGAGGCATTGGCAGAAGTCTGAGAGAAATGGAGCCAGGTTCCCTGCAGGGAACGTGGAGATCATTTCTGAGGAAGGGGAATCCCTTGGGAGGCACAAGATCTGGGGGAAACATTACTGAAGGTAAGAGACACTCTTAAGGATCAGTGGTAAAAATTAGGGCTGGGAAAGGAAAGGTCACTGCTTAAAATGGTGGAGTTACTGATTGGTTTGGAGGTCCTGATGAGTTGAGGGACTTATGAGGATGGGGAAGGACCTTTCTGGGCTGATAAGGGAAAAAGTCAGAGACATGGGTGTGTGTGGGGGGGCGGGGTCCAAGGGAAATCCTAGCTAGCTCCCTGGAGGCCCAAGGTATAAGGGTATATAAGGTGATGGAGGAGAGGATGGGCTACTTTGGTCCCAAGTCACCGCTTCATGCCCTGAAACTCATCCTATCTCCACCTGGGGATCTTCCAGGTTCATGGGATCCATCCCTTGCCCTGTCAAATTCACTTCCCCTCTCTCCAGACTTGACCCATGGTTTCTTCTCTGTATTCTCTTACAGAACCAGGCCAGAGCCCGGTGGTTCGTTGGTTCCTGTGCCTTCCTCTCTGGCCTCCTACTCTTTTTCCTGTTACCTCCGCTTCTCTTCTCCTACATGGAAGGCTGGAGCTACGAGGAAGGATTCTACTATTCCTTCATCACCCTCAGCACTGTGGGTTTTGGTGACTATGTGATAGGTGAGATGCTGGAAGGGAGGGGCAAGGAGACTTCCAAGGGTCGTCACAGCCATCCCCCTGCCTCCAGATGAGACTATTTCTCTCTCCTTCCTTTCCTAGAGATCCCAAGGGCAGATGATACCTTATCTCTGATGGTCCTTATCTGAAACTCTCACACCACAATTAACCAAGCTGCTTCCTAGCTATGGCTTTGGGAGCCTTCCTTTCTTCTATACAATCAGACAGTTGGCCTAGATGACTTCTATGGTCCTTTCTAGCTCCAAAACCTATCGACCTATGATCCTAAAGCACTTAACACAGTGCCTGGAACATAGTAGGTGCTTTATGAATGCTTATTCTCCTCTTGTTCACCACTATGGACCTAAATCCAGAACTAGAATTAGGGATAGACAAGCTAGGCAACAACCCACAAGGAAGCACCAAGAAGGGCACTTTTTAGCCCCGCTACATATTGACGCCCATATTTTTAAAGAGCCCTCAAATTCCGCTCTTCATGGCACATTTATTTTTTTTTAGGGAAGCCTCAAAACCTTCCAGCTGCTTAGTCACACACATTTTCAAGCACAAGAGGGCTCCATTTTCCAACCTTGCCCAAGGGTCCACAAAAGGCTGATCCTAATTCTTCCTAAATCCTTCCGATTGCAGGTTTAGCCCTTTTTCCTTTGGTCCGGTCCTCAGAGGAAAATGAGGGTAGTTTGGTCAAGATTCTCCATCTCCTTGGCCAAAGTCACTAGAGACTGTGGGTGATTCAGCACAGCTCCATCCTCCCCACTGAAGAAACAACTTAAAGTAAATGTCTGAGTGATGGGGTGATAATATTCTCATCAAAGAAAATTGAGGACTTAGATTAGTGTTCACCAAAGAGGAAGAAGGCTCCAGGGTATCTAGATCTCCTTCTCTAGGCCCACCCCACCCCCACACCCCATATTGGAATGCCCAGTTCTAGGAAGGTGGGGCAGGGGAGCCCAGTAGACTACACATCTATCATTCCATTCATACCTGAGCTTGTAAGAAGAGCTATGCTCTATGTAAAGTTAAATACATAGCTCTTTGAGGACAGAACAAGGGACTGGATTCAAATTTGACCTCTGACACTGACTAGCTAACACATAATTCCACTTCTTTTGGACTCATTTTTTTCATCTACAAAAACAGAGGGGTAAACCAGCATTTTCCGAAATGGGTCCCACAGAACCTAATGTCCAACATCCTGGGCGACGGAGTAGGGGGTCTGTGAGAACATATGCTAGTCTTTTCTCTCTAAAGTTTTAAACACATTTTACAAAATATATATTATGGTAATTTTACAATAGGAAAATTGACATGTTGCTAGTCTTTTCCTCCTAAAATTTTAAGTATATATTTTAAAAATATTGTGGCAATTTTTCCAGTAGGAAAATTGACATATTAATTTTTTCCCTCTAATAGTTCAAGTTCATATTAAAACAATATTGTGGCAATTTTCCAGTAGGAAAACTGACATATTGCTAGCCTTTTCCCTCTCAAATTTTAAGTATATATTAAAAAATATTGTGGCAATTTTCTAGTAGGAAAACTGACATGTTGCTATTCTTTTCCTTCTACACATTTAAGTATATATTTTAAAAATATTGTGGCAATTTTCCAGTAGGAATATTGGCTTATTCTCCTGTATTTTTCTACAAAATTCCCCTTTCCCCACCCCCTCCATCTTGTTGATGACCTATGTCCTCAGGCTTCTCCCACACTTACACAACTAACAGCATTTATCAGTTCTGTCAATATAACTGAAACTCTAATGTGTTCCCTAGTCAAATCAGATTATCTCTCAGGGCCCTTGTAGTTCTAAAAAATTACCTGATTCTATAATATATATGCAGTTAGTCAGGCAACAAGCATTTATTAAATACTTACTATGCGCCTAACCATGTGCAGCTAGCTGCCACAGTGGATAAAGCTCTGGATCTGGAGTCAGGAAAACTCATCTTCCTGAGTTCAAATCTGGCCTCAGACTCTTACTAGCTATGTGACCCTGGGCAAGTCACTCACCCCTGTTTGCCTCAGTTTTCTCATATGTAGAATGAGCTGGAGAAGGAAGCTGCAAACCACTCCAGTATCTTGGCAAACACACAAAAAAAACAACACAAAAAAACCCAAAGGAAGTCATGAAGAGTCAGATACAACTAGATTCAACAACAATAGGTAGGAATTTAAGAAAGGCAAAAGGTAGCACTTGCTCTTAAGGAGATCACAGTCTAATAGGGGAGAAAATACATGAATAACCAGTCACATACAAGATATATGCAGAGTCGATCAGGATTCTGGCTTGCCACCCACCTTTAAAATTTTTGGTGTAAACATTTACACCTCAGAAATTGGCAATTTGATTTATTATTTTGTTGTTTGTCTATACTTTTTAAAAGTGCTAATAATGCAATTAAACTTAAAAGTGTGGGCATACATTTTTCCTGGAGAGCATGGTTTTTAAACATTTATCAGCACAGCCTTGTTTTGCTCTTTGTAAATATTACTTGAGCTCAGCATTTTAATAGGATTCAGAGAATCAAGTCATCACCAGACTGGAAGCCTAGTGACTGGAGGAGAAGGAGGAGGAGGATGATGATGATGATGATGACGATGATGATGATGGTGGTGGTGGCGATGGTGATGGTGATGATGGTGGTGGTGGTGATGATGGTGGTGGTGGTGATAGTGATGGTGATGGTGATGGTGATGATGATGGTGATGGTGATGGTGATGATGATGATGACGATGATGATGATGATGGTGGTGGTGATGATGATGGTGATGGTGATGATGGTGGTGGTGGTGATGGTGATAGTGATGGTGATAGTGGTGGTGATGGTGATGATGATGGTGATGGTGATGGTGGTGGTGATGGTGATGGTGGTGGTGGTGGTGGTGGTGATGGTGATGGTGATGGTGATGGTGATGATGTGGCCCTTTGAGATTTGCAAAGTGCTTTACATCCATTGTCCCATTTGAGCCTCACAGCATCCTCAGAGTACATGGAAGGTAATCTCAGATATTCTGAGGATACCACTCTGATGGCAGAAAGTAAAGAATTAAGCAGCCTCTTGAGGAGGGTGAAAGAAGAGAATGTAAAAGCTGGCTTGAAGCTTAACATCAAAAAAACTAAGATCTTGGCAACTGGTCCCATCACTTCCTGGCAAATCAAGAGGGAAGAAATGGAGGTAGCATCAGGTTTTATATTCTTGGGCTCAAAGATCACTGCAGATGGTGAGTGAAGACATGAGATTAAACAACGCTTGCTCCTTGGAAGGAAAGCTATGGCAAATCTGGACGGCATACTACAAAGCAGACATCACCTTGCCATCAGAGGTCCATAGAAGCAAAGCTATGTTTTTTGCCAGTCGCAGTGTATGGCTGGGAGAGCTGGACAACAAGGAGAGCTGAGCCCTGCAGAGTCAACACTTCTAATTGTGTGCTGGAGAAGACTGTTGAGACTCCATTAGACAGCAAGGAGATCAAATCTGTCAATACTTAAATTAATTCAGACCATTCATTGCAAGGTCCAATACTGAACCTGCAGCTTAAATACTTTGGCCACACAATAAGACAGGACTCATTGGAAAAGACCCTGAAGTTGGGAAAGATTGAAGGCAAAAGGAAAAGGGGATGACAGAGGATGAGATGGATAGATAGTGTCATGGAAACAGCGAGCATAAACTTGGACAGACTTTGAGAGATAATAGAAGATCGAAGGGCCTGGAGTGCTATGGTCTGTGGGGTCGCAAAGAGGCAGACACAACTGAACAACAGTCTCAGAGGGAAAGCACTGGGGGAAGGGAGGGAAGGGAGTTAAGTCTTGAAGGAAGACAGGGAAACTAATAACAACTAAGTGCTTTCACTGTTGTGGTTGTTCAGTGGTGTCCAACTCTTTGTGAGTTTTCTTGGGGTTTTCTTGGCAAAGATACTGGAGTGTTTTGCCATTTCCTTTACTAGTTCATTTTATAGATGAGGAAACTGAGGCAAACAGGGTGAAGCGACTTGCCCAGGGTCACATAGCAAGGAAGTGTCTGAGGCTGGATTTGAACTCGGGTCTTCCTGACTCCAAGCCCAACTCTGTATCCACTGTGCCACCTAGCTGCCTGCTTTATGTGCTTTACATAATTACAAAAACACCCCGTTAAGAGCTATTAGGAGGAGCAAATTAGATAATTCTTGGTGGCTCCTCACAACAGCCCTGTAAGATAGGTGCTTATAATAATAACGCTATTATTATGTTGTAATATAATAATATTGTTATTATAATAAATAATAATTATACCTATCTTACTGAAGGCATTACCTTAGGTTGAGTGACTTGCCCAGGGCCACATAGCTTAATAAGTGTCCACAGCAGGATTCAAACTCGTGTCTTCCTGACTCCAGTCAGAGGATTCTGTTTCTCTGTTTACTGTGCCAGCTAAGAGGCAGAGGTGAGAAGAAAGAACATTCCAGACCTGGGGGATAACCAGCCCACAGGCATGGGTTTGAGAAACAAGTAGGTTGGTGAAGCTGGACTGAGGAGTGCATAGAGGAAAGATGAGAAGGGCCAAGGTTACAAGGCCCTTGATTGTCAAACACAGGAGTTTTCTATTTGATTCTGGAAGTAACTGGGAGCCACTAGAGTTTACTGAGCAGGGTGGGGTGACATGATCAGACCTGCGTTTTAGGAAAATCATTGTGGCAGCTTTGTGGTGGATGGATTAGAGATGGGGCAAAAACAGGGCTTTCATTCTTCCTTATTTTAATTTGGTAATCCTGCAGGGTGTAGGATTTCAATTCGATTCAATAAACACTTATTAAATGCCTACTGTGTACTAGACACTGTACTAAGCACAAGGGGTACAAATTAGAGAAAGAAAGACAGTCCCTGCCCTCAAGAAGCTGAAAAGGTTGGGAGAGGGGTGGCCCACCAAGGTGTACCAGCCTTCCTATGGGTTATTATGGGGAGAAGACAATCGAAACAAAGCTGAGCTGCTGGTAGAAAATGCAGATACCTGGAAAGTTCAGAAAGTTCTGAGCTCTCTGTAAAGGAAAGCTTTGGAAGGAGTTTATGGTTCCACCCTCCAGCAGTTCAGAAACTAGGTGGCACAGTACTAGGCTTGGAATCAGAAAGACTCCTCTTCCTGAGTTCAAATCTGGCCTCAGACACTTACCAGCTGTGTAACCCTGGGCAAGTCTCTTAACCTTGTTTGCTTCAGTTCCACATCTGGAAAATGAGCTGGAGGAGCAAATGGCAAATTACTCCAGTATGAAAAGAAGACCCTACATGGGGTCATGGAGAGTCAGACAGGACTGGAAAACTGACTTAAATAATTTAAACCAGCACTTCAGAGGGGAGAGGAAGCTGAGAAGGTGTTGAGTCTCAAAAACAGAGTCAGTCTTTGTGGTAATATAAGCCGAGGGTCAGCTTGTCCTAGGGAGGCATGATGTTCTGTGGAGTCTAAACCAATCTGAGCTGCTGGTGGAAAATGGAGTTACCCGGGGTTATAAGCCTTTTCCCCAAATAGAGAAACTGAGGTCCATCTGCCAGAGATGATGACCCTCAGACCACACAGCAGCAGCAGGGTCATGGATGGAAGCCATCCTCACCCCGGCTTTTCAGAGCCTCTTTATCGCAAACTGTGGTAGGGGTCAGTCCCTGTTGCCAGCCATCAGCTCCCCTCCAGCCCTGCCTCTCTCTTCCTCCAATTGCATTTTCTATCCACTTAAGCCCTTTGCCAGCTGCCTGGTCCCCTGACATTTACGTTTGCGGCAGAAAAATGAAATAAAAGGACAGAAAAATACCTCCTTTCCCCCAGCTCCCCCCTCGCCTGCTGCTAGCTACAGAGAAATCTCACTCACCACTGATCTCATTTTGGCTCCCAACTAAATCACAGTCCTGAGCTTCGGTAATGCAATCAACCCTAATCCAATCCCCACTACTGAGGCAGCAGGGCTACACCAGGAGGGGCACCAGGACCAGGGAGAGGAAGAGAAGGCGGGAGACAGGAAGTGGCTTTTTTCCCCTCTGCCTCCTTCAGTCAGGTATTTCTGGGTGCCGGGAATTAGTCGGAGAGATCACAATCTTCCAGTAAGGCAGGACAAGGGGAGGAGCTTTGTTTGGTGTGGTCCTTAGCCCCAGACTCAAAACATCTCTGGATCTCTTAGAGAAATTGGGGGAGGAGAAGACCCAAAAGAGAGGAAGAAAAGCATCAGCAAGGAAGGTCTTGGAAGAGGATTAGGGCTAGTTAGCTTTGGAAAGGGAAGGGAAACTGGCTTGTCTTTATTTTATTATAATCATTCATATCTGCTTAGTACTGTGCCCGCACATAGTAGGTGCTTAAGGAATATTTATTGCATTAGGTTATAATGTAGAAAGATCATTGCCTTCCAGGAGCTCCCAGGCTGAGTCTAACAAAGCCACAAACAAATGCAAAGGAATCTATTGAAAACACACCATCAAATATGTTTTGCATGACTTCATACATATAATCAATATCATATTGCTAGCCTTCTCAAGGGCTGGAGGAGGAGCGGGAAGGAGAGAATTTGAAACTCAAAGTTGTTTTTTTTTTTTAAATAAATGATAAAAAAAATTTTACATGTGATTGGGAAATATTTAATGAAATAAAAAAATATTTTTAAAAAGAAAAAAAAACACCCCATAAGCAGATCACCTCAAAAAGCAGGAATCCAAGGGTGAGACGAGGCTGGGGGGGCCCGGGGGGGCAGATAGTAACAACCATCATTTATAAAGCATTTTGCAAACCGCTTTGCATATGTTACGTCATTTGACCCTCGGAACAATCCTAGAAGGTAGGGGCTATTATCATCCTTTTACAGACGGCTGAAAGAGGTTGTGTGACTTGACCAAGACCACACAGCTAGACTGAGACAATCTCTTGAGCTCCTTCTTTTTTTCCCAGGAATGAATCCGGATCGGAGGTACCCAGTATGGTACAGGAATGTCGTGTCCATGTGGATCCTTTTCGGGATGGCTTGGCTGGCCCTGATCATCAATTTGGTCATCTCTCTGATGGAGAGTTCAACAGTCCTGTGCACATGCAGCCAAATGGACCCATGCAGGACCTGGGGATCCGATGGAGACACTAAGCCCCACAGGCCAAAATCAACACCTGGGAACCGTGGTGGGAAGTCCACCCGTAGCTGATAATGGATGGAACAAGACGCCTAGGATTTAGGTCTGGAAGGAACTTCAGAGATTGTCTAATTCCTCATTTTACATAGGGCGGGGAACTGAGGCCCAGAGAGGGGACCTGATTTACCCTAGGTCTCACATGAGTAGTAAGAAGCAAACCTGGAATTGGAATTTGGACCTGGGTCTTCTGACTCCCCCCTCCCCCCTACAGCAGCTCCCTCACCATCACCACCTACCTACAAGATGACTCATAGTAGAGATCCTCAATGAACCATGACCCGTGACCTCCTCCCCTTCCTCCCTGGCTTCCTGCCAGCCCAGTCTCTTGTGTCGGCCGCTCCAGAAAAACATCCTTTCCATCACGCGCCACCCCCCCACCACCACTTGCATCATAGCTCCGTGTAACTCCCACCCCAGAGAGTAAAAATCAGAGGTCAGAAAGAAAAGCCCCACTATGTGGAATTTACCTAAAAAGAAATAAGTATGTTTGTGTAAGAGAGACGCAGACGCTTCTAGGGCAGGGAGTCTAACTTCTGTCTCTGAATCCCCAATGCCTATGAGAATGCCTCAAGATGTGCTTAATAAACCTCCAGTTGAACTGAATACAAAGGGGGTGCTGTTTGCTGCCCAGGACTTTAGAGGGCTTCGAGCCTGGGGAGCTCCAAGTGTGGTAAAAATAGATTCATGTTGCTGCTGCTGCTGCAAAAGGCTGCTTATTCTCGTGGACCGGGAGCCACCCTCAGAGCCAGGAAGACCCGTGCTCAGGTTTTGCTTGTGATACATACTGGCTCTGTGATACTGGACTAATTATTTAACCTCTGTGCTCTAGACCAGGGGTGGGGAACCTGCAGCCTTGAGGCCACACGTGGCCCTCTAGGTCCTGGGGTTCAGTCTTTTGACTGAGTCCAAGTTTTACAGAACAAATTCTTTTATTAAGGGGATTTGTTCTGTGAAATTTGGATTCAGTCAAAGGGCCACACTTGAGAACCTAGAGGGCCACATGTGGCCTCGAGGCTGCAGGTTCCCTGCCCCTGCTCTACACCAAGCCAGAAGTGTCAAAGTGCCACTTTGCAGAAACGATGCTCCAAAGAGTACAGCCAGAACTAGATTAAAATGTAAATGGGAAATATTTAACAAAATAAGCAGAAATATAAAAGAACATAGATGATGTTCATTCGTGGTTTTCTAAACGGATATGCTGGGGCAGCTAGGGGGCACAGTGGAAAAAGTGCCAGGCCTGGAGTCAGGAAGATTACCTTCCTGAGTTCAAATCTGACCTCAGACACTTCCTAGCTACGTGACCATGGAAAAATCACTTTACTCTGTCTCAGTTTCCTCATCTGTAAAATGAGCTGGAGAAGGAAATGTATCCATTCCTGTATCTTTGCCAAGAAAACCATGTGTTCGGTCATGACTTACCTGACTGACACACCTGAATAACACCAACAATGAAAAATTAGTATGCTGCCTGCAGGGATCTTTATGTATGGTTTAGTGGCCTCATTTCTATTTGAGTTTGACACTACCATGCCAGGCAACTTTCTAAAACAGAGGTTCTCACCCTTTTTTGTTTCATTAGACCTTGTTGGAAATCTGGTGAAGCCTGTGGACCCCTTTTCATAGTAATTTTTAATTGCATAAAATATAATACATGGCATTATAAAGGAAGTCAATTATATTGCAAAATAGTTGTGAAAATATTTAAAAAATAAGTCCATGAACCCTAGGTTAAAAACTCCTGTCTGACACTATAAACTGAAGAATTTCCTCATCCAAGCAGTTGCTTATACCAGTGAAAGCACAAGAACATTCCCTATTTTTATCATTGTTATTATTAAATGAGAGAAAGGGGAGAAAATGCCAGGGAATGTGGATCACAGCCTCTACGCTTACTAAGGGACCAAAAATCATTTCTTTGGCTGAATGCTTTTTGAAGACTCTAGATAGACTGACACATCTATAAGGTACATGCCTTCATCCCTGGACCCTCATTGTCTCTGCTTGTCCACAGAGAGATCAGAAGAACCACAGAGCACAGCTGTTACTAGGAATTTTTTCACTGGATTAAGTGATGGGAGTGAGGAGGAGAGAGTAATGGGGCCATAAAGGACTTTCCAAATCATGCAGTCATGGATGCAGTCAAGCCAGAAGAGACATCCTATCTCTAGAACATCCAGCTTGAGCCCCCACTGGTGTGCAGGGCTTGGGGTGGGGGGCCCAGGTAGAAGAGTACCGCAGTGAACTTGGGGAAGGAGATATGGAGGATGAAAAGGAGCTGGGATAGTGGTTACCATAGGAAAGGAAGCACAATCTTCACCAAAAGAGACCCTCTCTCCCTAGTTAGTTAGGGTTCTGCCAAAGAGCCAACTTCCTTTCTCTGGGCCTCAGTAACTTTGTGTGTACAAAGCTCTAAAAAGCCTATGATTCCTCCTATCCTCATGAAAGCCTAACCATGAGCAAATCCACCCTTCTTTCCCCCAGGATTAGTTTGTGAATATGGCCATTGCTAGCAAATCCTATTGGTGGGTACCTTTACCTGTCAAAATTAACAGCCTAAAATCTTTGCTCAGTGGGGCTTTGATGAGAATAAAACCCAGAGGAAGCGAGCACAGTTTGGGGCTCACGGGGCATTCAGGAGTGGGGAGTGTGGCTGCCCCAATGTAAACTTATTCACTGTTGGAAAAACAGCCCAGTGCCCATCCTCCTGGCAATAAGGTCAAGGGCATCATCTCCACGGAAAAGGACAGGGTACAGTTACGCCATGCAGACCGACGCAGGCATCGGCCTTGGAGCTCTGGGTATGCCAGGGGAAGCTGAAAGTTGGTACTAAAGTACAACCAAAGTTGATACTCTGTTGGTAAACAGAGAATGTCCTTTCTCCTTCCCTCCAGCTGGCTTGGGGGCGTCTATGCTCATAGGAAATCGGGTTCTTCAAAGAGACTTGAGCCTACATTGCACACCCAACTAGGGAATTTTGAAACTTCAAACCTGAGCAAAAAAGAGAACCCAATCTCTAGAGACATTAGAGTGGAGATAGACAGACAGAGGCAGGATTGTAGACAGAAGAGGTTGCATCACTCTTGACCATTGTCCCTCATAGTCCCTGAACCAGGGTCCTCCCTCCCTCACAAGATAGTTTGCTCCCAAAAATTGGCTACGAGGGTCGATGTGAAGAGGCAGAAAGAAAGGCTCAGATCGGTTTAGTTGTTTATTCGGTATCACACAGATCACAAGGAACAGAATCAGGATTCCAGCCAAGGTCCTCTGCTTCTAAAACATTCGTCCTACATTTAGCCTGTCCTGAATAAGTCACAAACACCAGTAGAATAATGTCCAATATTCATTTTCAACCTTAATTTTTCTCCCACAAATACAACGTGTCACACACACACACAAAATCTCCTCCCCTCCCCTCCCCCCCCTGCCCCCACCCCGAAACATACAACCCTGAGGAGCTGGCTGAGAAGGGATTTGTGGGACGATGTAGGGAGTGTAACATAGGGAATAGCTCCTGATAGACCAGAATTGTTACAAGTTGAGGCCAGCAACCAATAAAAAAGAAATGTGGAGACATAGTACAGACAAACTCCCTAAAAATTGGCAGGACACTGAGGAAGGAGGAGAAGAATGTGGATGAGAGAAGGAGAAGGGAAAGGGAAGGAGGAAGGGCTTGACTTTGCCCTGCCCTAGGGATCTCTTGGTCTGAGATAGACACCTGGCATATACACAGAGGCAGAATTATTACAGAAGGACAAGCCATGTCAGTGATGCAAGATTAAAAAAAAAGGAATTTACTATAATTTCTCCTATCTGTACAAATGTACTTTAAATACAAATAATTATAAGCAGATATTATAATTTTACTTTGAAATGAACATTTCCATTTTATTTCTATTTTCTTTGCTTTATGGATAAAAAAAAATTTGCTTTGTCAATTAATGCAGCTTGGTCCTTTGAGGTCTTCTTAAAATCTGGTTCTTCCAATGTTAAGTGGGCTCACATCATGGACAGGTCAAAAGGACAGCCCCTGAGGGGAGGATTAGGGGGACAAACCAATCCCAATTCAGTTGACTGCCTCTGCTCAATTCAGGGGTGCTTTAAAAGCTGATTGAATGAGAGAGAAATATGGCTTTGTGGCAGAAAACCTTTCTTGACCTCTCTCAGCTGACCTAGGTGTGGAGTGAGTGAGCCTCACTTGAACTCTGGCCATAGTGAGGGTTGCAGCCTGAGAACATTCTACTGATGAAGCTCTCTAGATGTGCCTTGGTTAGCCATAATATACAAAGACACAGGTGTACACCCATGTTTGTCACAGCTGTCTTTTACCTGTGACACAGAGAGATGCCAAATGCATATTTCTTAGCTGTTGTTGTCTATTCTACACATACTTAACTTACACACAAAGAGAAAAAGAGTAAGGACACATTCACCAAGGACGTAAATTAAATGAACTAGGAAAGTATGTACAATGAGTTCAAGCACCAGAGTCAGGGTATTTTGCCAGCAGTTACTGATAATCAGGCAAGCTTTCATCATCAGTTGCTGCCATTAGCTGTCCATCAAGCCCTGACTTCTGTCTGACTTCCTTCCCTTCTCTTTCCCTTGCCTTCCCTTGCCTTCCTTTGCCTTCCCTTCCTTCCCTTCCCTTCCCTTTTCAATTTCCCTCCACTTAACTCTTAACAGATTCCCAACTCCTCTAAGATATAGATAACAATATTTAAGACTTATAGAGCATCTAGGTGGCATTTAGATGGTAGAGTTGGACAGAGTACTCAACCTAGAGCCAAGAAGACCTGAATTCACATACTTCCCCATATACTTACTAGCTGTGTGGATCCTAAGTAAGCCATTTAACATCTGTCTGCTTCAGTTTCCTCATCTATAAAATGAACATAATAAATAACAGCACCTCCCCCCCAAGGTTGTGAGGAGGATGAAACAAGATAATGTTTGTAAAGTGCTTTGCAAACATATAGTGCATCATTATTATTATGTTAAAAAACTGCATCATCCTGCAGTCAGCCTAGTAAAGAACCCCCATGAACTTAGCTAGAGCTGTCCTTAGATGGCACAGACAACATGTTTATTGCCAGACCTGCCCTCAAAGCCTTTGTAGCTTGGATGGACCTTGGTAGGATAATGAACTCAGCTGGCATAGTCTTTGAGAACCTAAGATAAGTGTGTGGGTTGAATTCCACCTCAGGAGCTTCTTGAGGTGTGACCCTGGGCCAGTCAATCTCCTTGGACCTCATTTTACTAATCTGAAAATTAGAGAGTTGGACTCAATGGCCTTGAAGGCTCCTTCCAGCTCTAAAATGTATGGTCTTGAGACTATCTGTGAGTCACCTCCTCAACAAAATGAGGTATTAATGAAGTTACTTATATGGTGCATCTGTGATTATCAACATGGCGGCCGTTCCTTCCATGGCTGAACATAACAATCCACCCACACCTCACCTATGCCACGCTTGTCTGTGATATCTGAGAGTCCTCTACAAAGGCCTGGAGTTCTTTTGGGTCTTTCTGCATCTTGTGACTATTAGTACATCACGTGGTCCGTCCATATGTTATCCCTCAATCACATTACATAACCAGCCTGATTCTTTTCTCAATAATAATAATAGATAGCATTTATAGAGCACCTACTACGCGCCGAGTATTTTACAGCTGTTATTTTATTTGATCCTCACAACAGCCCTGGGAAGTGGGTGTTATGACCCCCATTTTGAGGATGAAGAGACTGAGACAAACAGAGGTTAAGTTACTTGCCCAAGGTCACATAGCTAGCTAGTGTCTGAGGCCAGATTGGAATTCAAATGTTGCTGACTCCAGGTCTAGTGCTCTACCCACTGTGCCACCAGCTGCACATTTCCTCAAGAATACCCTTTATTCCATTTCCTGGGTGTAGGTCATAGCTGGAATATTTGCACCCATCCTTTGCCCTTTGGTTCACCCAGAATATTGATTTTTCATGATTGGGGAATGCCAATATTCACAGCCATATAGCATCAACTCTCAGAGAGAGGTAATTTTTCTAAAGGAAATCCACAGGCAGCTAAGTGGCACAGTGAATAGATCACCAGCCCTGGAGTCAGGAGGACCTGAGCTCGAATCTGACCTCAGACACTTACTATCAGTGTGACCCTGGGTAAATCACTTAACCCCAATTGCCTCCAAGAAAAGAAAAAGAAAATCCAAATCAATTGACCATATCAATGATATGGGAATTCTTTCCAGTGGTATGGTTCACAACTCATCCATACATCTTATGTGAACTCTTGTCCATGTTCTCCCACAAGTTTGTTACAGGAGGTCCACACAAAGTGGCAGAAACTGAGGCTTGGAGGGATTTAGTTATTTGCTCAAGATCACAAAGGACAGAATCAGGATTCCAGCCAAGGTCCTCTGCCTCCAAAGTTCATATTCTTTCCACTCTACCTACATTTAGCCTGCCCTGAACTCTCCAGGGATATCTTCACGTCCTGCTGCAATGCATGAATCTTCCACCCATCCCCTTCCTGAAGAGGTCATGTCCAATTGCTCCATGACTCCATTCACAATCCCTGTGGACTTCCCAGACCAAAATATTCCTCCAGAGCTACCACTCCTCCATTTGTATTGTTACCCCATATTAGAATATAAGCTCTTTAAAAGCAGAGACAATCTTGTCTTTGGAATGTTATCTCCAGTGATTGGCACAGAGTAAGCACTTCATAGCTGTGTATTCATTCACTCACTCATTCATTGATTGATTCATTCATTCATTTGTTTATATACCATCTTACTTTCCTAAGGAAGGGAACTCATCCAGAAATCCCTGCCTCGGAGAAATCTCTTCTGACTAAGAACACAAATGTTTAGAACCTTTTTCTCTGCCACTCCCTGGACCAGGTATTCTCGGCCCATCATCCTTTAGTGGTCTTTGAAACAGGGAAGTCACCCCTAGTCAATGGTCTTAAAATAATCACACACACACACACACACACACACACACACACACACACACGCTTGCACACATGCACACACTATATGAACCTGAGCTGCCTACCAGCCCATATAGGGAAAGCAGCGATGAGGAATGGAATACATTACTCAACTCCTCTCTTCTCCATCTACCTATCACCTTATCCTAAAGGTTGCTGGGAGACTCATTTCTGGTCACAAGCATGGAACAGATTCAGAGCAACATGGAGACTGCTTCCTTTGAGATTTTGAGTTGAGGCAGCTAAGTGGTGTAGTGGATAGAGCATTGGACAAGAAGACAAGTTCAAATCCTTCCTCAGATACTTAGCTGTGTGACTCTGGGCAAGTAGCCTTCTCAGAGTGTTTTCTACTATAAAATGGACTCAGTGACCTCCAAGGTTCCTTCCAGCTCTTGATCTGTGATCATAGGGAGGCACCATGTTTTCATCAGTGTGAGTCTTCCTTATATCTATATAGATCATAGCCTTGTCAGCCTTTCTTTTAAAATTAATTTTTTTCAACTGACAAGCATTTATTTTCTTTCTCCCTCACCTCTCCTTTCTATTGAGAAAGAAAAAGAAAACCTTTGTATCAAATATCATAATGAAGCAAAACAAATTCCCCCATTGGTCATGACTAAAAATTGAAGGTGTCATTCTGCCTACTGAATGTTCAGGTGGTGGGTAGCATTCTTTGTCATCAATCAAAAATCTCTCTAGGTCTTCTTACTCATGCTTTCCCGTCCATCTTCCATAAATGATCGATCATACTTCCTAGAAACATTGCTCTTGGTTTTTTTTAATATATTATAAGTCACCATTGAACTACCTCCTGGACTGTCCATCATATTCTCTTTTTTATAGTTCCCTTTCAGTCATACTTGTCAACAACACCTTATGCCACTTCACTTGGTGAAGCCATAATCAGCGATGTAATTCAGCCTGCTGACGCTCACCATGAACCTTTTCCATTGCCATGAGCCAATATGGCTTAGCTCTCACTCTAGTTCTCCTGAGATGCTCCATAGGCATCATCAGGAGACTGATGTGAAAAAAGTGGGTTTTTGAGGCATGGAAATTGATTCAGAGTTTCCCTGACCTGATACAGCATGCTCTCCTCTTACCCAAACCTGGGTTTGTTGTCTGTATGTAACATTTATCAAATACATAAATATTGATGGGCTCACTTGATGGTCTCCATGTGATAATCTGGAAAATATGCATTTTTCATCAACTGTTTTGTGCAGCATGGAAGCTTGGCTATCTCTCTGGTAGACTGATGGATTTTACTTAAAGGAGACTTTGTAGTTTTCCAAGACTTGATGCAATTAGCACAGTGACATCTGGGAGTAAGAGCATTTGGAGATTCTTGCTACCAACAGGAATCCTTCGTTTGTTTGGATTCAGTACAGGACATTTTCCATGACGCTGGCACAATAGGCCAGAAAATACTGGCTATGAGCCATGGGAAACAGTGTGTATCTGCATACATACAGGGTGTTCCAAAAGTCTTAGTGCAGTTTAAGCTTTCAAATCTTAAAACTGCACTAAGACTTTTGAAAAATCCTGTGTATTACAAGATCATGATGGCTATGAAGTATGTGTGTATGTATATGTGTGTTACAAGTGAAAACATCAGTAGTATATATGGGTATACATGTTCATGTGTGTGGTTCAGCTAAATACAGCCCATGACAATATGAGTCTGACCCATTGGGGCATACCTACTTCCCTCCTGTCGTGGACACCATCCAGATGTGACAGCTGCTTGGATACAGGAAATATGAGTTCTGGTCCTTCTTCTGCCATTAATTCACTCTATGCCCATGGACAAGTCACTTCTCTTTCTGAGTCTCAGTTTCCCTATCTGTAAAATGAAAATATTTGGACTGAATCATCTCTAAGGAAATGTCCCTTTCTAGTTCTAATGTTCTTGCTTGGTAGCCCTTGTTTCTTATTTTTAATTAAACAAACTTCTCTAGGAGAGAAGAACAGATCAGCTCCCTGACCCAAGCATCGCAGGGCTGACTTTGGAATTTGGATCCAAAGAAGCTGGGATATCGAACATTAGTACACACCCATCCAGGGGCCCTAGGGACAGAAGGGAAATTGGCACCAAAACTAACTAGCATCTCACTGTTGCCTTTCCCTCCCAAAGTCTGTCCCACTTCTGAAGGGTTATACTGGGGGAGGGGGAGGGGAAAGGAAAGAGGAGAGGGGAATGTGATGAAGGGGGTTCATTCAGCTCGGGTTGGGTCGTTCTGGGAATCAAGAACAGAGAAGTGATTTCAGCAGAAGCCAGAAGCAGGGTCAAAGGTTGCAAGTGATCTGGCAGTTCCTTTGAGGTTTTTCTTCCCCTCGACTCACCCCCCCCCACTTTGGCCCCCTTACTTAATCCATTGGCTGTAACCCTCTTCCTGGCCTGGAGAATGCAAACTCAGCAGACAGGGCCACAGCACCATGGCTGAGTACACAGCCCAGCCCAGCCTAGCCCAGCTCCAAACCCTCTCTTCCCTGCTCCTCTGAACAACAGACCTTAGACACTCCATAGATCTCCCTTCCAATCCCACAGCTATGTTAGGGGGCAGTGGATGAAAAATAAGCTTCTTGCAATCAACAGTTTCCTAGGTGTGTCCCCAGGAGTAATGAAATACCTCACTCCCCACAAGCATCCGATTCCCTTACAACAGTGTCTCTCTTCCCCTCTGAAAGATATATATTCTCCCCCAGACCTCCCTAAACATCTCTCAGAATCCTATAGCATCCATTGAGCCATGAGAGGAAACAGCTTGAAGAACTCAGCACAGTTGTGAAGAATTTCACACCTTAATCATCATCCCTACCATGGCCTTGTTCTCTCAGCAAAAGGTATTCCTTTCCCAAATCTGGGCAAACACCCTCTCTCTACCCCTAAATTCAAGTAACCTTAATGCCTTCTTTCTCTTAAGCAGCCCCTGATCACAGCTCTGATCTACAGAGCATTATTAAGGATCTAAAATGTTCCAGGCACTATGCTAGGTAGTGGGGATAGAAAGAAGGAAGGAAGGAAGGAAGGAAGGAAGGAAGGAAGGAAGGAAGGAAGGAAGAAAGGAAGGAGGAAAGGAGAAAAGGATGGAAGAAAGGAGGGAGGGAGCTAGGGATATAAATATAAAAAGCAATGACAAAACAAAAAATGGTCATTAATTTACAAGCTTACATTCTACTAGTGATGCGTAAACTAGGATGTGTAATTTGAAGAAATGATACCTGAGCTAAGCCTAGAAGGAAGAGATTGATTCTAAGAGACACAGGTGAGGAAGGAGTACATTCCAGACATGGGTGATCACTGGTGCCAAAGTACTGGGTCTCAAGATGGAATGCAGAGTTAGGGGAATAGCAGGTAAGCCAGTTTGACTGGAATGTAGAATGCCTAAAGGGGAGAATGATCAAAAATAAGTCTAGAAAAGATAAGCCAGAACTGGATTGTAAAGAGTTTTCAATGCCAAAGAGAGATGTTGATATTTTGTCAGAGAGGTCAGAGGGAGCCAATGGAGTTTTGAGGGCAGGAGACTGACTTGTACTTTAAGATTATTTTTGACAGCTATATGAAGAATGGACCAAAGGGTAGACAGATCAGAAGTCAACATGTATTTATTAAGCACCTTCTCTCTTTTAATCAGGTATTCCTTTCCCAATTCTGTGGAAACACCCTCTCTCTACCCCTAATTTCAAGTAACCCTGATGCCTTCTTTCTCTTAAACAGCCCCTGATCATACCTTTGGTACATTAAGCTTTATTAAGGATCTAAAATGTTTTGTCGGAGAGGTCAGAGGGAGTCACTGTCAGGCACTGTGCAAAGCACTCAAGATACAAAGAAAGGCAAAACCAAAAATGTTCCTGCTCTCAAGGCACTCATAGTCTAATGGGAGTAAGACACATACAAACAATTAAGTACAAACAAGATATAGACAGGATAGCTTAGAGATCACCTCAGAAGAAAGGCACTAGCTTTAAGGGAGCCTGGAGAAGGCTTTTTGCAAAAAAGTGGGACTTTGACTGAGACTTGAAGGAAGCCAAGAGAAGGAAGTGAGGAAAGAGTTCCATTCACGGGGGACAGCAGTAAAAATACATAGAGATGGCGGGTCTTGTTCAAGGAACAGCAAGGCCAGTATCACTGGGTAGTATACCACGTGGGAATGAGTAAGGTGTAAGAACACCAGAAAGACAGAAAAAAACAAGGTTATCATATTTGATCCTATAGGTAATAGTGAGCCACTAGAGTTTATTGAAGAGGAGGCGATATGATCAAACATATGTCTATTAGAGCAGTCTTTTGGCTGGTCTTCCTGTGTCAAGTCTCTCCCGATGCTAGTCAATCCTCCTGAGTCTAGTCCTGTGGTGATGAGGTCTTATAGCAGGGTGGTGGCAATGTCAGAGGAGAGAAAGGTTATGTTACAAGGCAGAATCACAAGACTTGGCAACTGATTAGATATGGGGGGTAAGAAGGAGTGAGGAGTCAATGCTGATGCCTAGGTGATAAGCCTGGGTAACTGGTAGGATGGCAGTATCCTCAACAGTAATAGGACATTTAGAAAGAGGGGAGAGTTGAGGTGGAGGGATAATGAGTTCAGTTTTGGTTGTGTTGAGTTTAAGATGCCAATAGACATCTACTTTGAGGTGTCCAATAGACAATTGGAGATGTGAACCTGGAAGTCAGCAGAGGGATTAGAACCAGGTAAGTAAACGTGAAAATCATCAGTATAGAGACAATAATTGAATCCATGGGAGGCTGATGAGGTTACGGCAAAATAGGATAGAGCGAAAAGACAAGAGGGTCCAGGACAGAGCCTTGGGGGACACTCATGATTAGTGAGCACAGCCTAGATGGATGTAAAACAAAAGAGTCTGAAAAAGATTTCTCAGGCAGGTAGGAGAACTAAAAGAGAGAAAAACCTAGAGAAAACCTAGAAAGAAGAATGTACAAAGGAGAAGAAGTTGATTAGCAGTGTCGAAGGCTACAGGGAGGTCAAGAAGGATGAGGATTGAGACGAGGCTATTAGATTCAGCAATTGAGATCCTTGGTCACATTGGAGAGAGCTGTTTGAATTGAATAATTAGGCCAGAAGCTGGTTTACAGAGGGATAAGAAGAAAATAGGGCAGCTAGGTGGAGCAGCAGATAGAGTACTGGCCTTGGAATCAGGAAAACTCATCTTCATGAGTTCAAATCCAACCTCAGACACTTACTAGTTGTGTGGCCCTGGGCAAGTCACTTATCCTTGTTTGCCTCAATTCCTAATCTGTAAAATGAGTTGGAGAAGAAAATGGTAAAGCCCTTCAGTAACATCAAGAAAAACCCAAAATGAGGTCAAAGGGAGTTGGACATGACTGAAATGAAGAGAAAGAAAAAGATGTAGACAGTCTTCTCAAAGAGTTTAACCACCAAAAGCACTGTATCAGGATAATAGCTCGCAAGGGTGGCTGGATCAAGCGAGGGTTGTTTTGAGGATGAGGAAGAGAGATGGGTGTGTCTGTAGGAGGCAGGGAAGCAGCTGGTAGACAGGGAGAGATTGAAGATATGTGAGAGAGAGAAGGGACGATAGAAAGGACAATCTGCTGGAGAAGATTGGCTGGGTGGAGTGGGAGACTGTTTGAATTGTTTAGGTGAAAGGTGATGGGAACCTGAACGAGGGTGGTGGCCAGGTAAGGAGAGAGAAGGGGATTGATGTGAGAATATGTTTGAGGTAGAATTGACAGGAGTATTTTGGATTCCTTTCAATAACATCCTTAGTACAACTCTGAGAGTGGGGATCAGTAGGTGGAAAACAGCATGAATGAGTTTCCAGTTCTTGCTATGAATAAATACCATGTTACTTTCAACAAAGATGGCACCCATTCCTAGCAGCATAATAACCCTCAATAGAATAGTACCTTGCCTGTTTCTCCATAGCTGCCAACATTTAATTTCATCTTTTTTAAAGTATATTTGCTAATGTAATAGATGTAAGGTGGTATCAGTCAGTCACTTAATGAGCATTTATTAAGCACTTACTGTATTCCGGGTGCCGTAATAAGCACTGGGGACATAAAGAATGGCAGGAATGTGGTCTCTGCTCCCAAGGAGCTCATATTCCAATTGGGGAGAGGGAAACAACATGCAAAACATTGCATATACAGTAAACAGAGAGATACAAGAGTATTTTGCATATATAACATACGGAGTAGATAGAAGGTAATCTCAATGGGAAAGTAGTGGGAGGGGAGAAGGACCTCCTGCAGAAGGTAAGATTTGAACTGAGTCCTGAAGGAAGCCAGGATGTAGAGGTAAAGAGGGAGAGCATTTGCAGGCATAGGGGACAGCCAGTGCAAAGGCATGGAGCATTTAGAAGGAAGCATGAAGAAGGAAGACAGGAAGGAAGGAAGGAAGGAAGGAAGGAAGGAAGGAAGGAAGGAAGGAAGGAAGGAAGGAGGGAAGGAAGCAAACAAAAGAAAAAAGAAAATAAGGAAAAGGGAGGGAAGGGAGGGAGGGATGTAAGAAGGGAAGAAAGGAAAGAAGGGAGGGAGGGAAGAAAAGGGAAGGAAAGAGGGAGGAAAAGAAAGAAAGAAAGAAAGAAAGAAAGAAAGAAAGAAAGAAAGAAAGAAGAGAAGAAAGGAGGGAGGGAAGAAGGGAAGGAAGAGCTCAGCAACATATTGGACATGGGAGCTGAGTCAAGTTAAGATGTCAAGTTAAAGATGATTCTGAGGTTGGATGACTGGAAAAATGATAGTGCTCTTATACAAATAGGGGAGAGTTTGGAGGGAATATACTGAGTTCCATTTTGGACATCTTGAGTTCAAGACGCCTATGGAACATCCAGATAGAGACATCCAAAATATAGTTGGCAATAGGGATCTAGAGCTCTAGGGATAGATATGTAAAAGTGTGAATAATCTATGTGAAGAAGATAATTGAACCAATGTCAGAAAGACAGGTATAGAGAGAAAAGAGGGCTCAGGATAGAGCCTTTGAGGACAGACATGGCTTTTGACCTATTCAGCAAATGAGATAAGGAGTGGTCAAACAGATAGGAAGAGAATCGGGAGACAGTGGAGAGGGGAGTGGTCTTCTCCCAAGGAGGAGAGAGTATTCGAGAGGAGAGGAGAAAGGGGTCAACCAGTAGTCAATACTGTAGAGAGAGGTTAAGTAGGATGAAGACTCAGAAAAGATCCCAGATATGGCTATTAAAAGCCCATTGGTAAATATACATAAGAGAATAGAAGGAAAGTAGATAAGAAACACAGACAAGGCAGGATAACTTTGAAAATAGCACATGGAACTTTCTGTATACTTGGAGATGTAATCTGTCCACAGCAAAGATTTGCCAAGGCTACGTATGTACCGTAAGCCTCTTTTTCTGTTCTTTGTATATTTAAACAATTGAATTGTATATTGAAATACTCACTTGGTGGTTGTTAAATTCAAAATAAAAAGAAAATGAAAATGAAAATCAATGGTAACCTTGGAGTAGCAGTTCTCAAAGTATTGTCAAGGATCCATGGGGGTCCCTGAGATCCCTTCAGGGAGTGTTCAAGGTCAAAACTATTTTCATAATAATACTAATTTGTTATTCACCTATTAAAATTCTCCTCCTTTTTTCAACTACATATCTGTGTAAGGCTGGATTTTCTTCAAACAAAACAGCATATCCCAACAGAATGAATGCAGAAGCAGCTAGGAGAATCCAGCTGTCTTCTAGTAAGCCAAACATTAAAGAGATTTGCAAAAATATGTAGAACATTGCCACTCTTTTTACTAATTTTTTTGTTTGGGAAAATAGAGTTAATTTTAATAAAAATGTTATTTGTTATAAAGCATCAAGTCCGCAGTCAGGAAAATCTAAGTTCAAATCTGGTCTCAGATATTTATTAGCTATTTGACTATAGGCAAGTCATTTAACCTCTGTATGCCCCAGTTTCCTCATCTGTAAATGGGGATAATAACAGCACCTGCCTACCCAGGTTGTTGTGTGGATCAAATGAGATAATTATTATAAAGTGCTTAACACAGTGCCTGGCATATAACAAGCACTATAAAAATAATGTGTTATTTGTGCTAACATGTAATGGTTTTATTATTGGTATTTTGAATAAATGTCTTAAAATTCTATCAGGTTTAATTACTAATATAGTAAATATTGACAGATATAACCCACATAGACAAAAGCTCTTTGGGGTTCTCAATAAAAGGGTCCTGAGGCCAAAAAAGGTGAGAACCGCTTCCTTGGAAAGAGCCGTTTTAGTCAAGGGTAAATTGGAAGTCAGATGGCAAGGGACGGATGTCGTTGTTTGTCCTTTGTTCTTCAAGAGGACCATGACATCAAGAAGGTGATGCTATGACTTGCAAGTGAATTGCATTTAAGCGAAGGAGGACCATGCAAGGTCACCAGCCTCACTTTCTCCTCCAGAGCCATCTGGTTCCAGCGGCAAGACATAGATCAGGACCACTAGAGATGGCCTCAGTCAAACAGGGCTGAAATAACTCAACAACAAAACAGTGGAGGAAACCAAGGCAAAATGGTTTGCCCAGGGTCACACAGCTAATAAGTGTCTGAAGCCGGATTTGGATTCACATCTTCCTGGAGTCACCAGGGCCACGAGCCTAACACTCCATCCACTGAGCCACTGAGCTGCAGTGTAGTTGAGATTAGAGCATAAATTTGTAGCAAGCCAAGTTAACAAGGTGGTGTGACTTCTTCCAGTGTGTTCAGCAGCATTGGAATAGGAACCAAAAAAATGGATGTAGGGGGTTGCCTAGGGTTGGGATTTGATAAAGCTTAAATCAGGACAGCTAAATGGCGTGGTCCCAGGGTGGGGAACTTGTGGCTTCAAGGCCACATGTGGCCCTCTAGGTCCTCAAGTGCAGCCCTTTCACTGAACCCAAACTTCACAGGACAAATCCCCTTAAAAAGGGGACATGAGGACCCCTGGATAGAGCATTGGGCCTAGAGTCAGGAAGACCTGAGTTCAGATCCAACCTCAGACACTTGCTAGCTGTGTGACCACAGGCAAGTCACTTAACCCTGTTTGCCTCAGTTTCCTCATCTGCAAGATGAGCTGGAGAAGGAAATGGCAAACCACTCTAGTATCTTCGCCAAGAAAACCCCAAATGGGATCACTAAGAGTCAGACACGACTGAACAATAACAAACGATGAATCATGCTAGGTCAAAGAAAGAAGGGACTTGACAGTAGATGACAATATAACTGAACTGGCTAAGTCCAAAATTAGTTTTGAAGAGAGGAGAGTAAGTTCAGGGCAGACTAAGGGATCAGGGAATGGTAAAATAACGGGAATTTTAGGAAGAACTAGGCAGAGGCAAAGATGGAAAGAGAAAGGTTGTCATAGGAGAGAAGAATTTCAGAATTCTGAATCATGGAGATCAAACAGTTACAGGGAAGGGCACGATCAAGGTGAAAGCCCATTGTGTAACTCAGTTTCAGTGAAGTGATCTGCCCCCTCCTCCAGGAAGCCTCCCTGGACTGAAGCCTGTTGGATCACAGATGTACAGTGGTTTTAAAACAAGAAGGAAATAAAGGAATATAAGGACAAAGATAGGGGATTGAACCTAGAGAACTGGTTTAGTGAGCTCTAGGTTGTCAGCACCATAGTCCGGGCAGGAAGCCAAAAAAGTTGTGAAACCAGAGATTTGGCAGGAGAAAAAGCAAATGATACTGAGAGAGATGGGAGATAAGAGAGGCACCTGCTTTATCAGCTGCTTCCTCTGAGCCTATCTGTCCAGGATCACAAATGTCAGGTTATTCTCCCTGGCAAAGAGGGAAGGCATCAGCTCTAAGAATTGCCCATTGCAAGGCTGCTGTGTATCCTCAACCCAACTCAAAGTCAATCTTGAGGAGCCAGATCTATAGACTAGATGGAAATCAATTAATCCACTTGCATTAATAAGTGCCCACTCTGTGCAATTAAAAAATAAATAATTATAAAAATCCCCTGTGCGAGCCAGGCCCTGGGGAGGCAAAGACAAAATCAAAATAGTCCCTGATCTCAAGGAGCTTACGTTCTAACAGGGTTCTATCGCATGGAGGCGTATAGTGGGCAAGCCACAAGAATGGGAATCAGGAGACTGAGGACCTCATTGGGCATCTGTCTCCTGATGACAGTATGAACTTGGGAACTCATTCTCTCTGGAAGTCAGAGAGAATAAAATTATTATGTAGCGCTCTGCCACCTCTAAGAAGAACCTTGCAGCTCTAATTTCCTGTGATCTATGGTTTTAAAAATCTTCTTTTAGTCTCCACTTGTCTCCAAGGCCCTGCTTCACACCTCTCACTTTGTTATATGTGTTGAACTCTAGGTCCAGGGAAGCCAGAATCCCCAGAGGCTGGTACAGAAGGAGGACAAAATTGATGCCGGGCCAGGCTGTGGTTTTAACGTTAAATCTTTACCTTGATTTTGGTAATAGAAAAATACCAAATAATTGAAACTACTGGGGCCCCTCTAAGTCATTGCAGTAATTTGTAAACATTGTTAAGGGATACTGGCTATATCTACACCTTACACACACACACACACACACACACACACACACACACACACACACACTTCTTGTTCTTGCTGTTGAGTTATTTTTCAGTCGTGTCCAACTCTTCTTGACCCCATTTGAGGTTTCCTTAGTGAAGATACTGGAATGGTTTACCATTTCCTTCTCCGGCTCACTTTACGGATGAGGAAACTGAGGCAAACAGGGGTAAAAGACTTGCCCAGGGTCACACAGCCAGGAAGTATCTGAGGCTGGATTTGAACTCAGGTCTTCCTGACTCTAGGCCCGGCAGAACTGTACAACTCATGCTGACTCTTCCCTTCTCCAATCACCTGTGAGTCATTGCCAAGATGTTTCATAGATTTACTTCCTGTGCCCTCATCCAGGTTGCCAGCTCCAAGAGGTCAGGAGCCATGTGTCACCATTCTCTTATAACCTCTACAGGACCTCCCCAGTACAAGGCTGAACAGAGAACAAGCCTCAATAAATGCTTGATGCCTTCTTGAGGGCTTAACTTCGTTGTTCAGCCAATTTTCAGTCATGTCCAACTTCATGACCCCATTTGGGATTTTCTTGGCAAAGATACTGCAGTGGTTTTCTATTTCCTTCTTCAGCTCATTTCCCAGATGAGAAACTGAGGCAAACAGAGCTAAGTGACTTGCTCAGGGTCATGTGGCTAGAAAGCATCTGAGGCCACATTTGAACTCAGGTCTTCCTGACTCCAGGCTCAGCAGTCTATCCACTGTGCCATCTAGCTGCCCTTAACACATACATGCACACAAGCACACACTGGGCCATCCCCAGCGCTGCTACTCATTACTTAAGGTCAGAACCCTCTCCTGGATCATGGTTGAAGGAATACAAAGGAAGAAAAAAAAGCATCCTCTTCCTCTACCCATGTGACTCTCCCTCAGACCAGAAGCTCTTTATGGTTTCCACATCAGACAGGGAGCCCTCTGAGGGCAGGGACTGTTTCTCCATCATCAAACTGGGTCCTCTTTAAGAGCAAGTACTACCTCAGTCTCTGAGCTCCCTCCAGGCAGGGCACAGGCCATCTCTATCAGTCTTAAAGTTCTCTGAGGGCAGGGGCTGCTTCTTAGGAATAGGTGCCCTGTTTATGGACTCAAGACCAGCTAGGTGACTCAGTGCATAGACTGGTGGGCCTGGAGTCAGGAAGACCTGAGTTCAAATGTGGCCTCAGACATTAAGTAGTTGTGTGACCCTGGGCAATTCATTTAACTCTAACTCAGTTCTTTTATCTGTAAAACGGGCTGGAGAAAGAAATGGCAAACCACTGCAGTATCTTTGCCAAGAAAATCCCAAATGGGGTCATGAAGTCGGACATGACTGAAAACTGGCTGAACAATGAAGTTAAGCCCTCAAGAAGGCATCAAGCATTTTTTGAGGCTTGTTCTCTGTTCAGCCTTGTACTGGGGAGGTCCTGTAGAGGTTATAAGAGAATGATGACACATGGCCCCTGACCTCATGGAGCTGGCAACCTGGATGAGGGCACAGGTTGCAAATCGATGAAACAACTGGGCAATGACTCACAGGCTATTGGAGAAGGGAAGAGTCAGCATGAGTTGTGCTAGACAGGGAAAGGTTCCACAACCCAATCCCACAAACATTTATGAAAGGCCTACAATGCTAAGGGAAAGCAACTTGACAACAGATCAATAAAGACAAGTAACTTCCTTTTACATGTTTTTATAATTTATAAATAAATTGCGTTGATATCTTTTGTACTGACATCACCGACATTTCACAATGTTTACCTCCTTTGGCCTCCCAGAGAGCTATCCCTTATGACTAAGAATGAAAAAAGATAGAGGAAAACAGTTAGGCAAAATGAACTCAGATCTTTTAAAGTCTGACATTACCTGTATCGTTCCATCCCCAGGGTACCATAGCTCTGCATAGAAGGAGGAGACTCTACATTTGTGAAATTCTTCTCTTAGGTCAAGGTTGTTCATCACAATTTCATGTAATTCAATTTCAACTTTGCTCTCTATCAGTTGGTACAAGTTTTCCCATGTTTTTCTGTATTTATCAGATTCACTGTTTCACGGCTAGATGGTTTCAATGGGGAGAAATCATTCATAACTCTGAGAGAGGATTAGCAATGTACTCCTGTGGGAGGTGGAAGGAAGTTAAAGGACTACAAGAAAATTTCCTAGATGAAATAGACCATGAGATGGCCCTTTAAAGGCTGGGAGGCTCGGGGCGAGTGGATCAAAGGTTTGGAGCTGGAAGGGACCTTCCCATTGCCAAAAGGAGAGAGCTATAAGGGAAAAGCCAGGTGATGGGCCGGTGGCACCAGCCAGGGCAGACAGCCTCTAGGGTTGGAGTATGGGATCCATCCTCTCTCTCGAAGCAGGAGAATTGAGCCATGCAGACACATACCTACATGTACACACACACACAGAGTACTCACATACCCAAGCTTGTGTTCCACTTACATACAAACAGACAATACATACTCATAGAACCTAGGGCTGTCAGGGAATTTAAAGGTTACATAATCATAGGTTTATAGATTCAAAGCTGGAAGGCAGCATAGAGAGCACTGACTCCATTCCTCCCATTTTACAGATGGGGAAACTGAGACACAGACAGATTTGTGAGTTGCCCAAAGTCACATAACTTTTAAGTATCTTAGGGCACAATTTGAACTCAGGTCTTCCCGAATCCAAACCCAGTGCCTTATCCACCATGCTACACTGTCTCCAGTAGTACCAGCACCCTAAATTCAGAACTAGGAATATTTTTTGTTGTTGTTCAACTATTTTTTTCAGTCTTGCCCAATGGTTCCTGACCTCATTTGGGGTTTTCTTGGCAAAGGAGCAGTTTGCCATTTCCTTCTCTAGCTCATTTTACAGATGAGGAAACTGAGGCAAACAAGGTAAAGTTACTTGCCTGGGGTCACAAGGCTAGGAAGCATCTGAGCTTGGATGTGAACTCATGTCCTCCTGACTCTGGGGCTGGTGCTGTATCCTCTGGGCCACCTATCTGTCTAGTTTGTGAAGGGCAGAAAACCAAATTTGTCTGGAAGAGAGATTTGAACTCACAAACGTACGTCCTCCTGACTCCAAGCCTAGCACTCTATCCACTATACCAGCAAGCTGTCCAGTCCTGATCAGAGGAAACTAGATATCTTAGGTTTGAACTTGGAGTCAATTAATCAATAAACATTTATTAAGCACCTACTATGTGCCAAGCACTGTGCAAAGAGATGAAAGTCCAGAAGATCTGAGTTTCAATGCCACCTCAGACACTTACTAGCTGTGTGAGATCATCCAACCATTTCTCTCAGTCTCAGCTTCTCCAGTATGCCTCAGGGGAGAGCCCCTAGCTATCCCAACTTCCTAGGGTTGGTGTGAGTATCAAACGAGATAACATGTGAAGCATTTCACAAACCTTAAAGCACTACACAAATATTAGCCACTGTGACATTTTTTACTGTTCACATACACATCCATCTGTTCCCAGACTCACCTAGCCATTACCATCTCTGCCCCATTGTTAAATGCCAGGTTTTAGAGTTATCTGCCAGCAGTTCACCTGCTCTTTCTGAAGGACTGAGGCTAGAAAAGCAAGACTGCCCCTCCGTGTTTTCAATCAACACCCCTGGAGGAAGGCCTATTGCTCAGAAAGTTATCTTTGTAATGGGGTCCTGGCCCATGTCCAGGATGCCTCAGATATTGTCTCTCTATTTGGAGGACACTAGGAAGTTTGCTTCTAGGAGAAGTTCCTTAGGGATACTATTTGGAGCATGTGTAGACATTCTCTAACTGGTTCCAATTGGCTAACCATGAAAGGAAGGGTAGGCTCCTTGACTGGTCTCAGAGGCATTTAAAAAGGCTTGTCAGCATCAACCACCTCCTCTTTTTCCTCAGCCACTCTTGGGGGGATGTCTTCTCATGTTTGAGGTAGACATCGGTAATGTTAATGGAATAGGAAGATCTTCCCTGTCCATTAATAGGCCCATGTGACCTGCTTTGAGCTCTGGCCCAGCTCACAGCTGTGATACATCCTGAGTCACAGAGCCCATTGGGAGAGGGAAGCTTGCTTAGGGGAGTCTTGTTTGTAGGAAGGCTCTCACACTTTTTGCTAATTTCTAATTAGGCACTGAGTCACGAGGGTTGTGATGCCTTCTGGCTCTGAGAAGTGCATGTGTGTATATACATATATATATATATATATGTATGTATATATGTGTGTGTGTGTGTGAATGTATATATGTGTGTGTATATATATACACTCCGAGTTGGTATTTTGCTTTGGGGGCTTTCTTATGAGAAGTATCTTTTGATTCCCTGGTCGAGACTCTGAGTAGCCATATTTTCAGGCTCCCTAACTGCTCAGATATAAACACTGTCTCAATCCAGTGGTGTATGTAAAGTGTGTAGCAATGTTGCTTTGATTTAGGCAGTTAAGAGGCCTTTCTGTTGGTCTTTGTGCCAATATTTCTGCTTGTATTTTCTCTGCTTGTACTTTCTCTGATGTTCAGAGTGCTGACTCTTCCCCTTAACTAGTGGATGTAATTAAAAGTAGGATTGTTAACTCCTTTTTGAGCAGTCTTTCCTAGAACAGCAGATCAAAGAACCTGTGTTAGCCGGCTATCCTAGGTATGCCAGGGTGCTTGCTGCTACAACATCCCCCTAACACACTGACAGGTTTGAGTGCTCAACCTTGTTTAGCACATCTGCCAAAATGGTTTTATTGGGGTGTGGTGGCTTTGCAAGCTACAGATTCTTGGAGCCATAGGTGAGAGTTGGGTGAAAGGTGGATACCAAAGGTAGATGAGCAGTCCTGAAAAAGGCTCAGCAGGCCTCAGATCAGGAGTACTAGTCTTACCTGAACACCTCATACTCCCACCTCGGAATGGGTGGGTAAGAACAATTTATTCCAGTGGCCATGATGGTGGCTAAAGCGGGTGCTATGGAGTACTTAGAGCTCAGTCAGACATCAAAGACACCAAGGTCACCCACTCCTTCCTGGGTTATTGACAATCATCCTGACTTTTGTCCTGCCACCGGTCTTCCATGACTCTGGAAGAGAGTGTGAGATTGACAACTTTGCCCAGCTCTGCCTCACTCAAGTCTAATTCACCAGTGAGACAAGACATCACCTTGTGGTGTCATTGGTCATTTTCGAGGACAAACAACAGGAATGATGAGATCCACCCTCTCTGTTGTGGGGACAGGAAGAAGTAACCTCAAGGTAGGAACATGAGCATTTAAGTATTGGGAGATTGATGGGGCTAAGAACATTCAATATTTCAGAGGGTCATAGCTAAAAGGGACCTTAGAAATCATTTTGTCCAGTTTCTTCACTTAATAGATAAATACCATATGGGGAAGAGATGTGGTTCAGGGTCACCCAAAAAGTAAGTAGGAGGTTTGGGCTTTGAGCCCAGGGGGTACAGTGGAAAGATGCTTTACCTAGAGTCAGAAAATCTGGATTTGAATCCTGACTCTTTTCCTAATAAGCTGTGTGACCTTAAGCAAGTCATTTAACTTACATGAGCCTCAGTATCTTGATTTATAAAACGAGAGGGTAAGATTGTATGGCCTCTAAGAGTCCTTCCAACTCAAAATCTGTTCTCCTCTGATTTGGTATCCATCACTTCCTCTTCCTGATAGTGGAGTTTGCAAAATGCCAAAGTGTGAAAGTGAGCCAACATAGTGCCCACCAGAGAGTAAGGAGGGGACTCATAGTTAAAAGTGAGCTGCAAAAGTCTTGCTTGGTCTGGTGTCTATGGAAGACCTCCATGTGTGATGTGAATGAGCCACAAATGTGATTTTCAGGCTGAATCAACAATACGAAACCATAGTTAGGGAGCAATGTCAGTGTCTTCCAGGGCTCTGTCCCTCTGTCCCTCTTCTCTTCTCCCTCTATAATATTTCATTTGGTGTTCCCATCCGCTTTCATGGATTCAATTACCATCTCTATTCCGATGATTCTCAAATCTACTTACCCAGCCCTTCCTATTGGCCACCTTGAACCTGATGTCTCTTAGATAATTAAAAAATATATATTTAATTTTTAATTTATGGAATCATTTTCATAACATAGTATAATAAAAAGATGAAACTGCAAATCTATTAGATACAACTTGCTACTCCTTTTAAATGTATAATAAAGTTATCATGTAAATTTCTTTTTTTTTCCTTTTTGTTCTTCCCTCCCCCGCCCCCAACATATCCAAAACTGAACTCATCTTTTGCCTTCCAAACCTTTCCCTCTTCCAAACTTCCAAACAGCTAGCCTTGCAACCTAGATGTGATCCTCAACTCTTCGCTATCTCACACACACCCCCTCATTCAATCTATTGTTCCCAAGTCTTGTCGCTTTCATCTTTAAAACATCTCTCCAATATGCCCCCTTCTCAGCTTTGATACTGTCACCACCCTAATCCAGTTCCCATCAACCTCATACCTGAACTGTTGAAATAGCCCACTGGCTGGCCTCCCTGCTTCAAATCTCTCTCTACAATTCATCTTCTACTCAGCCATCAAAGTGATTTTCCTATAGCTCAGGTTGGGACATGCCACCCTCCTACTCAGTAAATTCCAGTGGCTCCCTGTCACCTCCAGAATAAGTAGAAAAATTCTCTGTTAGGGGTTCCAAGCTCTTCATATTCTCCTCCCTCTACCTTTTCAGTCTTCTTACACCTTACTCACTCTCACACACTCTACAATCCAGCAACATTGGCTTTCTTGATGTTCCTCACACAAGATTCTCCATCTCCTTACTTGGTATTATCACTGGCTGTCCTGGAACTCTCTCCTTTCTTATCTCTGTCTCCTGGCTTCCCTGGCCTCTTCCAAGTCCTAGCTAAAATTCTGCCTTCTACAGAAAGTCTTTCCCAATCTTTTGTAATTCTAGTGTCTTCCCTCTGTTGAGTAGTTTCAATTTATCCATATAAAGCTCATTTGTACATAGACATTTTAATTTTATCTCTCCCATTGGACTGTGAACTTACTGAGAAAAGGGACTGTATTTTGTCTTTTTTTTTGTGTCCCCAGTACTTAACACTGTGCCTAGCTGTTGTTGTTTGTCCTTCGTTTTAGAAGAGGACCAATGACATCACAGGATGAAATCTTGACTCACTTGGATTTAAGAGAGACAGAGCTGCACAAAGTCATCAGACTTGCTTTCTCTTCCAGAGTCATTGAAGTCCAGTGGCAAGACAAAAGTCAAGACTGGAGATGGGCCAGGATGTAGTGGATGACATTGGTGTCTTTGATGTGTGATCAAGCTCTAAGCACTACACAGCACCTGCTTCAGCCCCCCCTCAGGCTGTTGGAACAAGAGCCATCCATTTAGCCATGGAACCTCTGCACATGCTTGGGGTAGACATCCCCCTAACTCGCTTGGGTTTGAGGCTGTGGTTACCCGCAACCTGGTT
Organism: Trichosurus vulpecula; assembly: GCF_011100635.1. Taxonomy (NCBI): domain Eukaryota; kingdom Metazoa; phylum Chordata; class Mammalia; order Diprotodontia; family Phalangeridae; genus Trichosurus; species Trichosurus vulpecula. The sequence goes on from NC_050579.1 coordinate 249,427,978, forward strand.
GAGTCACCTGCTGAGATGGTCCCCTGGAATGTGGCCTCGGCACATGCTCCAGCTTCTTGGAACTACAGGTGAGAGTTGGGCAACAGGTGGACCTCAAAGGTGGATGAGAAGCCTTGAAACAAGCTTGGCAAGCCCACACACCAGAGGTGCTAGTCCTCCTTAACCTTCCCATCCACCCCAAGCACTTAACACCATGCCTGACACAGAATGGGCACTTAATAAATGTTTACTGACTTTCTGATGGACTGGAATCCACTTGCCAAGCCCCACCCCCTTTGGAAGTTCTCCCTCAGGACCCCAAAGTGGCTGATTCCTCCCTCCCCTGAACCTTGCTCACACTGGACCCAGAGATCATACAGCCTAGTGTGGTGATTTCATGATTCATATGTTTATGTCTTTTCCCCTCCACGAAACTTGTCAGCTCCTAGAGAACAGGAACTGAGGCAGCCACAAAAGCACCAGCTCTAGAAGCAAGAAATAGGGTCCAACCTCAGCCACTTACTAGCAAATCATGGCTTCTCTGGGATTTGGATCCCTCATCTGTAAAATAGGGTTCATAATATTTATACTACCCTTCTCACTTGGTGTACAGAGCTGGGCCTAGCACATCTTAATGTCTATGCCAATGGGAACCACTGTTACTATCTCTGAATCTCCCATTGCCAAGCACAGTAAATACATGTTTATTGAATAACTGGTTATTGGTTGATGATCAGAACAGGGATCGGGTGAGACCGGACAGGTGCCAATAGGAGAGGAGTTCCTGAGTTGGAGAAATGAAGAGAGCAAACTGAGCCTCACCACCGACCCCATTTAGTTGGGTATACTAAAATATAACACTTCAACTCAGAGCAAAACCCAAATTCTGGTGTGTCCTTTTATTAAGAAGACCTGGGTTCAAATCCTGACTTAGACATTTCCGAGCTGTTCATCCATGGTCAGGCCCTTTAACTTTTCTGAACTTCAGTTTCTTCATATGCAAAATGGAGATAATAGTGCCTACCTCATAGGGTTATGACCATCCCAGAGATCGTGCCTATAAAACTCTTTGTAAACCCCAGATGGCATTGATGTTAGTCATTGGCATTACCATTATCGTGATCGTTATTCCTATCCACACCCCCACACTGGACTTGGTCTAATGGATACCCGTGAGTTAAATGAGGTCTGAGCACTTGAACCAGCCCGCTTCCTACCCCCTCTCCTAGCCCCGCCCCCCACTTTTCCATCGAGCTGTAACTAAGGTCTTTGTGCCCGGGATAAGCAGCAGAAAAGATCCCCTCAATTGTGGGAGTGGAAAGAGATCGAGACCCCGGGACACTGGCAAATGACAGGGAGAGGATCTCACCCTTACAGCTCACCTAGTTGCTTCTAATTCAATTCAACAAGAATTGACTAGGGAAGGGAATAAGCATTTATTAAGCACCTACTATATGCCAGGCACTGTGCTAAGGGCTTTTTTATAAAGACCTCATTTGATCCTCTTAGAGGCAGGTGGCATTATTATCCCCATTTTACAGTTGAGGAAACTAAGGCAAACAGAGATTAAGTGATTTACCAAGAGTCACGCAGTTAGCAAGTGTCTGAGGTCAAATTTGAGCTCAGGTCTTTCTGACTCCAGGTCCAGTGCCACTTTGCTACCAGCTGCCTCATGATACACCACTATCCATAATGAGCAATGCCAACTGGGGGCACAAAGACAAAATAAAAAATAGTTAAGAAGTTTACATTTAGTCTGGGAGGAACCAATATGTAAACAGATAAGTAAAGACATAACAATTTGGGTAGGGAGAAAACACCAACATTTTTGGAAAGGTTTCCTGTGGCTAGCCACTAGCAAAACAAGCCCTGATCATGGGCGCGGGAGGGGGTGGAGATGAGGGAGAGGGACAAAAGCACAAAGTGGCTGCTGGTCAGTTGGGGAATAGTTGAACAAATTGCAGTTTGTAAACATGATGGAATAGTGTTGTAACGTAAGGAATGATGAAAGAAATGATTGCAGAGAAGCCTGGGTCAGATGAACTGATGCAGAGCTTCATTCAACCATTTCCATTTTTCAGTTGTGATCAACTCTTCATGACCCCATTTAGGGGTTTTCTTGTCAGAGATATTGGAGTGGTTTTCCATTTCTTTCTCTGGCTCTTTTTACAGATGAGGAAACTGAGGCAAACAGGGTTAAGTGACTTGCCTAGGGTCATATAGCCAGTAAATGTCTGAGGCCAGATTTGAACTTGGGAAGATGAGTCTTCCTGATTCCAGGCCCAGTGTTCTATCCACTGTTCCATCTGACTACTCCCTCCAGCCTTCCAAAAAAGAGCTGAATTAGACCACAATTTATACAAGGACAAAATGGTAACTCTGAAAGACTAAAGGACTCCGATCAAAGCAGTAGCCAACCATGGCTCCAGATTACCAATGATGAAGAATGCTACCTACCTTCTGACAGAAAGGCGATGGACTCAAGGTGCAGAAAAAGAGGTGCATGTTTGTGGAAATAGCCACTATAGAGATTTATTTAGCTTGATTCTGCATATTTATTACAATCAAATTCTACTTTCAAAAATCTAATGGCAGATTGTCACAAACAAATAACATCCCTGATTCCTAACTTAGATAGTTCATAGTAGGAACAATCAGTTTCTCTCAGTTTTTAAGTGGGGTGAGAGGAAGAGGGTGCTTGGCATTAGTGATACCCACCTTATCCCCCCCCAAAAGAGGGCCATTTAAATATTTCTTAAAACTCACAGGGAGAAGTATAAAAGGAAGCATGGATAAGCAATTTAGTTTTGAAGGTAAAATGTATAACATATACTTTTTTAAATTAACAGATCTAATTTATTATATAATTTTTGGAGGAAAGCAAGTTTTATGAAATGAAGATTAAATTTCTCATATATAAATCCTATTTTTGTGTTCTGCTTTGCTATGGAAATGCTCATTTTTGTTTGTTTTATAAGTACAGAATTTTTTATTAATTTATTTTTAGTTTTCAACATTCACTTACACAAGATTTTGAATTCCAAATTTTCTCCGCCTCTCTCCCCTCCCTCCACCCCAAGACAGTATACATTCTGATTGCCCCTTCCCCAACACCACCCCCCCTTTCTCTTATCCCCTTCCCTTCTATTTCTCTGTAGGGCAGAATAGATTTCTATTACCCACTGCCTGTATATCTTCCCAATTGTATATAACATACACTTTTTAAAAAGCAATGAAGAAACTGTGAAGGTTCATAGTTTCATATGGAACCTTCTTTTTTGGTTCTAAAGACAGTGTATGAAAATATTCTTTGTAATAGTGTTTAGGTTTAATTTTTTTAAAGAAGGATTTCCTGGAAAAGATAACATGTGAGCCAAATTTTGAATGAAGGCAAATTTGTTTGTTGTTCCTGCTTCATTCTTGAAGATGACCAATGATCTCACAAGTGATGTCTTGACTTTCTCATGATTGGACTTAAATGAGGCAGAGCTGGGCAAAGTCGTCAGCCTCACTGTCTCCTCCAGAGTCATAGGAGTCCATTGGCAAGACATAAGTCAAGATGATGGCCATGGCCCAGGATGCAGTGGGAGGTAGGTATTATAGAAAAGCCAAGGAGAGAGTACATTACTAGGGATAAGAGGTACAGCCTGCACAAAGGAACAAAGTCAGAAGATGGGATGATGAGCTCAGGGAACAAGAAAGAAGGTCAATTTGACTGGAACGTGGAGTAGGGAGAGAATGCTCTTTCAACCTCTCCCTCCTCTCCCTTCCATCCCCATCCCATGTAAAAACAGAGGAAATTGATTTTTCCTGCTATGAAGGCAAGTAATAGGAGATAAACTTGTGTGGTTAGGTGAAACAGTGGATAGAGTGCTGGGCCTGGAATCGGGAAGACTCCTTTTCCTGAGTTCGAATCTGGCCTCAAACACTTCCTAGCTGTGTGATCCTGGCCAAGTCGCTTTACTCTGTTTGCCTCAGTTTCCTTATCTGTAAAATGAACTAGAGAAGAAAATGGCAAACCACCCTATTTTTGCCCAGAAAAACATCAAATGGGGTCAAGGAGAGTCGAACACAATTGAACAACGGATAGGTTGGAGACAAATTCAGAAGGGTTTTAAATACTGAACAGAAGAGGTTGTCCTTTATTCTGGAAGCCACTTGAGCAGTGAAGTGACAGTGTCAGACTTGTCCTTGCTTATTCTTGCGGCTCCAGGGAAGATGGATTAGAGAGAGGAGGTATTGGAAGATAGGAGTCTACAAAGCTATTGCAGTGATCTTGAATGATGAGAGAAGATGGCAGCCGGAACTAGTGTGAGTATAAAGAAGGGGACCGATGTGAAAGATGTTCTGCAAGTAGAAACAAGGTTTGAATCAATTAATCCACAAGCACTTATTAAACACCTGCTAATATGCCAGGCACTGTGCTAAGTCCTAGGGATACAAATATAGATATGAGACAGTCCCTGATTTTAAGAATCTTATATTCTACCGAGGCAAGGGTGGGAATGTAAAATGTTCCCAGAGAAGTATATATAATATATGCAAAATAAATACAAAAGAATCTCATGAGGACACTAATAGCTGGTGGATTGAGAAAAACAATCTTGAAGGAATCTTGCATAAACCAAGTCTTGAAGGGAGTCGGAGGCATTAAGGGGCAGAGGTGGAGAGGGAGATGGAACGTAGGGTATGGGGAGCTCATTGCTTCTGATTCTGTTCACTTCACTATGCATCAGTTCATATAGATCTTCCCAGGTTCCCTCGAAACTGTCCATTTCATAATCTTATGGTACAATAATATTGCCTTACATTTATATGCCATAAATTGTTTAGACATTCCTTGATAGGTGGACACTCCAGGGTTTTGGGGTTTTTTTTGCTTCTATGAAAAGAGCTACTTCTAAATATTTTTGTACCTAGAGATCCCTTTTTCTCTTTCTTTGAATTTTTTGGGGTCATATGTAACAGTGTGCTGGTAAGTATTTAACAATCATCTCTCTGTAAAAAAAAAAATGTACACATGACATACTTTTTTTTGAGGCAATCAGGGTCAAGCAATTTGCACAGGGTCACGTAGCTGGTGAGTGACTTGACATATTTTAAGTTTAATCTGCATTATTAACACTTTTTCCATCACTTTTTAAAGGCTAAACAATCAATATAACAATGAATCCACTCCTGAATTATAGCCCTTGCCAATACGCAAGATATAAATACTCACACTGAAAATTTAACTATTGGTTTTCCACAAGCCAGTACATGAGCTGGCTCCAGCACATTTCTGCATATATCAATCAATCAATAAATATTTATTGAGTACCTACTATGTGCCAGGCACTATGCCAAGTACTAGGGATACAAAAAGAGTCAAAAGATAGTTCCTGCCCTCAAAATCTCCCACATTACAATCTAATGGGAGAAACAAAAAACAAACAAACGTATACAAACAAGCTATATACAGAATACATAGGAAATAATTAACAGAAGGAAGGCACTAGAATTATAAGAAATTGGGAAAGGTTTCCTGTAGAAGATGGGGTTTTAGCTGGGACTTAAATGAAGCCAGGAAAGCTAGTAGGCAGAGTTAAGGAGGGAGACCGTTCCAGGCATGGGGGAGAGCCAGAGAAAATGTCCAGAGCCAAGAGATGAATATCTTGTGTAAGTAACAGCAAAGAGGCTGGTATCCCTAGACTGAAGAGTATATGGCAGGGAGTAAGGTATAAGAAGACTGGAAAGGTAGGAGGGGGCTAGGTTATAAGGGTCTTTCAATACCAAACAGAAGATTTTGTGTTTGATTCTAGAGTCTATCAGTGTCACTAGTTTGTCGAGTGGGGGACAAGGTACGGTGACACGGGCAGACTTGAATTTTTAGGAAAACCACTTTGGTGGCAGAATAGAGGATAGATTGGAGCAGGGAGTGACTTAAAGCAGGCAGACCCACCAGCAGACTATTGCAATAGTTTGGGGGTAAGGTGATAAAGGTTTGCATTAGAATGGTAGCAGTCAGAGGAGAGAAGGGGCATATTCCAGAGATGTTGCAAAAGTGAAACCAATAGTCCTTGGTAACAGATTGGATATGGGGGTGTAACAACAATGTTGCTAGCAGCTATTGTGTGGGGTGAAAGACCAACAACACCAGCACACAGGAAGGCTGCTAGCACAGGTTCTTTGATCTGCTTTTCTAAGGAAAGCAACTTTAAGGGGTTAACAATCTCACTTTAATCACACGTACATATATCATTCACTTAGTCCAGGGGCAAAAGCCAGCACCCTGAACTTCAGAGAAAATACAAACAAATTACAAGCATAAAGCACCAACATCTGGGTTTTTTTCAAAGCCTGGGAGCTCCAGTGGCTACCCAGAGTCTCCACATCAACACTTCCAGTGAGTGAGAGCCCCAAACAAAATGCCAGCCTCTGAGTTTATATACCCTTGTTAGGGCCTGGGAGGCTTCACACCTAATCAGCGAAAGGGTGTGGGCCTGGGGCTTTGCACCTAGTAAGACTTAATCAAAGGCACTTGATTACTTTAGCATTCTAAAAGAGAAAACAGTAAAAAAAAAAAAAAGTTCCACCTTAATATTACATTCCACCTCCTTCCAGGATCCTTGGCTTTACACAATCTAAATAGCCATGGATCCTGGAACAAATAGAGGCATTATACATTGCGATCTAATTGGGGAACTAAAGTATAACATTTACAACATGACAAAATATATCATTCACTGTCATTCCCAAAATACTTGTTTAACAAAACAAACACCATCCACTCCTAGGTCACACAGCAAGTTACAATCTTCTTTAGTAAATATAGAGTGTCCAAGTAAAGTCCTTCTTCAGGGCATGTCCTTCTCCCCATGCTGCCATTGCAGGCTTCCTCCTGGCACCCTCAGGTACCCACATGCTTTACTTAGCAAAGTCCCAACACAGACAAAAAAAAGTCCGAATAAAGGTCTCTTGGAAATGTGTCCTCCCCACACTGCTCCAGCACCCTGTTTCCAAGTCCTGAGGGGCAGCTAGGCAACAAAGCCAACAGCACAGGGTCCTAGGGGTCTATGGCACTTCCCCCCACCCACCATAGACAATTCCACCCCTCCCTCCTGGGTCCCAAACAGTCCCAAGGGAAGGCAGCAGAAAAGCGCACTCAGTGCCTTGCTGCAGTTTCCATCTTGCCCCAGGGCTGACCTCCAAGCCCCTGAGGTCCTGGTCCTGCTGGCCTCTCCTAGCTTCTGTTGGAATCCTGATGCAGGTAGCTCCCCAGTCTTGCTCTCTCACCTTTCCAAAGTTCTCACGTAGGCAGTCTGGGTCAGTATGTCGGCAGCCATCAGCTTTTTGTCTCACTGTGCCAACCTACCAAATCTGCACGAAGGCTGTTCTCCGCTTTTTGTCTCAAGTCTGTATGAAGGCAGTTCTCTGCTCCTGTTTTAAGGCTCCACAGGCAATACAATCTCAGGACATACATCCCTCCAACACAGTCCAGAGCCGGGCTAATCCACTCAAGCACTGGCTCTGGCCATCTCTGCCTCCTGCAAGCCTTTGCTTGTTTTCCTCCCACAGCTGCTGCTCCAGCCTGTCTCCTCCAGAGTGCTAGTGGGGTAGGGAGGGGGAAGGAGAGGGCCCTTCCTCTGGGCTCCCAGGAAACCACTCCTGTCACTGCTACTTGCCTGTTCTCTTTCAGGCCTTCACTGCTCCTGGGGCTACACAGAACCATAGCCACCACAAGTATAAAGAGCAGCCCAATAACTGGGACACATCCAACCACTGTCTCAGTACCCCAAAACTCCATACTTTCCTTTTAATCTGCAGATACTGCCACAACTATGGCATTTTGTAACAACAATGTTGCTAGCAACTGTTGTGGGGGTGAAAGACTAACAATACCAGCACACAGGAAGGTTGATAGCACAGGTTCTTTGATCTGCTTTTCTAAGGAAAGCAACTTTAAGCGTTTATTATCTCACTTTAATTAAACATATATATAGAGAGCGGGGTGAAGGACTCTGAGTGCAAAATGAGACTTTTTTTTTGGCGGGTGGACATGATCAATATGAAAACTTGTTTTGCTTCACTAACCATGTTTGTCAGGGAAGAAAAGAACACTACACTGAGAGTTAGTATATCTGGTTTCAGATCATGCCTTTCCCACTTCTTTTATGTACAACCTTGGGCAAGTCACTTCCTCTCAATTTCTGTGAGGGTAAAATGAGAGATCAGGCTGGATGAGCTCTAAAATCTTTCTAATCTATGCTAAATCTTGAGTATGGATCTTGGGACATCAGATGCTTTTGGTCTATGGAAGAAGAGCATTGGAGAATCTTTTTGATATCGTCCCTCCATTTCATCGGCCTGCTCTGCCAGGAAGGCCTCCAGACAGATAGGGATTGGGAAAGGAGAGCTTTTGCCCTCCTCACAGACCTCTGCTAAAAGATGGGTAGGTGCCCATCAGAGATTTCAGGATTAGAAATCAAAAGGAGTTTATCCTTCTCCTAAAAGGGGATGCTTCCCCACCCTTCTCTAAGTGATTTCTTTTGTTATCCAGGCAGATTGTAACATCCATCTAACTCTCATGTTTATCCATTATCACACAACTAATAAAGGTCATGCATTTTTTGACATTTGAAGGGGAGAGTGTTAGAACTGAGTATAGTCAGTGGATGGAGTTATAAGAATTTGAAGTTAGGGGTTGGCAAGACCAGAACTCTTATGTCCAGGAGTCAGACAACTGAGTTCAAAGGCAAAGGAATGGGAAGGATGGAATAAGAGGGTAAAGGACAAGACTAAATAGAGGCCTGTGACTATTAGGGAGGAGTTAAAGGGACTAAAACTCATTCACCTGAAGAAGAGGTTAGGAAAATTGTATATGCGTGCACGTAGTCATATGTGTCTGTCTGTTTCATTTTCCCTCCTTGAGATCAGTGACCAAATCTCCACCATTCCAGCTGGCACAGGTCTCTGGACAAAGTAAGAATTCATATTGGTTAAGCAGTTGAATATTGTTTAAACATTTGTGTATAGAGGCCTCTGCTAGGCAATAGTGTTGTTGTTCAGTTGGGTCAAACTTCTCACGACCTCATTTGGGGTTTTCTTGGCAAAGACACTGGAGTGGTTTGACATTTCTTTCTCCAGCTCATTTTACAGATGAGGAAACTGAGGCAAGCGGGATTAAGTGGCTTGACCAGGGTCTCACAGCTAATAAGTGTCTGAAGCTAGATTTGAACTCAGAAAGACGAGTCTTCCTGCCTCCAGGCCAGGCACTTTATCCATTGTACCACCTAGCTACCCTAGGCAATTGTGGAGATGTCAAATTTAGATTAGGCAGAGGCCCTTGTCCTCATGGAGCTTTTTGAGATGGCAAAGAACTGGAAACAGAAGAGCTGTCCTTCAATTAGGGAATGACTAAACAAGTTATGGTATAGAAATGGAATGGAATGGGGCAGTGTGACCAGAACGGCCTTTGTTTTCTTTGGGTGGCTCAGTTTATCTCATTGAGCCTTGCTAGGTGCCAGGCCTGCTGCTCCTCTTCCGGGGCAGGAAGCCCAGAGACCATGCCTGGGAGCAGAGAACTTCCTGTGTGACGATTCACGGGGCTGGCTGAGGGGAGGTGTTGACTCCAGAGCCATGCCCTATTAGGTGTTAACCTAGTCTACGCCAGGGGGAGGGGCCAACTCAAGAACCAATCGGCCCTGGTCATTCAGGCCATGCTTGATGATGTCAAAAACTCTATAAGAAGGGAGAGGACAGCTTGAAGAGCGCTCTTTCCTTTTCTGGTTGGCGTGGGAGCAGTGGCAAGCGTGTCTCTGGGCCAGCTCTTGCTCTCGGGCTGAGCCCAGATGTTGGTAACCATGAATTGTATTGGGTCTGTCTGTTGCTATTTGTAATTTGTTTGTATTTTGTTCTGAAGTTCTGGATGCTGATTTTATTTTCCCTCGAACTAAATGAATGTTCTGAACTTCAGGGTGCTGATTTTTTGTTCCCCTGAACTAGCTGACTGTAATCTGTATTTGGCCTGTCTGTTGGTGCTTGTCTGTATGCTCCCCTGAACTAACTGGATGCTGGATTAAAGAAAGCTGGTCAACCCCTTCAGCGTGCTTTCCTTGTTTAAGCAGATAAAAAGAACTTGTGCTTTCCCAGCGTGCCCGGCAGCCTCCTGGGTGCTGGCTGTGGGAGGATCTTACGCCCCCACAGAAGCTGCTAGCCACATTGTTAAAACGGGCAGCTATGTGGTACAGTGGGTAGAATAGCAGCCCTGGAGTCAGAAGGACCTGAGTTCAAATCTGGCTTCAAATACTTACTAGCTGTGTGACCCCTGAGCAAGTCACTTAACTCTGTCAAAGGACGGGAGGAAAAGAGGGAGGGAGGAAGAGAGGGAGGAAGGAAGGAAGGAAAAGAAAGGTGATGGAATACTGAATTGTGCTGTAAGAAATGATGAAATGCACTTAGTAGGGAGAAAAGGTATAGTGGAAAGAATATTGAACTTGGAGTCAGGAATCCTGAGTTCAAATCCTCACCTAGCTGTACAATCGAGTCTGTTCCCATATCTATGAAATAGGGATCGTACCTGTGCTACCTAACTCACAGGATTGCTGTAAGCACACAAGCACACACACATATAGGAACCGCTTTGAAAAAAGAAAAAAATACACACATAATAGTGTTTCCCAATTCCATCATTTTGTATTCGTTTTTTATACATATTGTATTAATTGTATATGTATATGTGGTTCCCTCCTCCTTGCTCCCAGTGGCTATAAGTTGCTTGAGCACAAAGATTATTTTTTGTCTCTTTATCCCCAGAACTGAGCCCAATACCTAGCACATTTCATTTGTTGTTCAATTGTTTCTCAGTTGTGTCCAACTCTTCATAACCCCATTTGGGGTTTTCTTGGTAAAGATACTGAAGTGATTTGCCATTCCCTCTCCAACTCATTTTATAGATGAGGAAACTGAGGCAAACAAGGTAAAGTGACTTGCCCAAGGTCACACAGAGATTAAGTGTCTGAGACTAGATTTGAACTCAGGAAGATGAGTCTTCCTGACTCCAGGCCTGGCACTCTCTCCACTGTGCCACCTAGCTACCCTTCCCAGCACATAGTAAGCATTAAATACATGTTTGTTGAATAATATAATCCTGAACTATTGCTATCATTATTTGAGGTAGATGGGACAACCAAACATGATTTTGAAGGAGAAAGGGGAAAAGCAGAGGTAGTCTCTACCATAAAGCCTTAAGCCTCTCTATCCAGTAGAAGGTAAATCATCTGCTGAAGGAGAGTGGAGTGAAACTGGGGCTTAGTCTGTAAAAAAGGATGAAAACACATGCCACAGATTATTTGAGTGAGAGAGAGAGTCAGCAAAAGATGGACCAATTGTGGAACTGAGTGTTGTAAACTAAAAATAAAAAATTAAACAACAACAACAAAAAAGGATGGGCCAAGAGGTTGCAAATGGCTGAGATAAGATTAGACTTTAGGCAACAAATATTTAAGTGCTTACTTAGTCCCAGGCTCTGTGCTAAGGGCTAAGGATACAAATAGAAGGAAAAAAGCAAAACAGGTCTTGCCCTCAAGAAACCTACCCTAAAGAGGCCTGGTGGTAAAGTCTGGATAGTCAAAAGCACAGTCAGGAGAACATTGGATGGCTGATCTGAGTCGTTTCCCAAAATTGAAGCCCTCCCATCAGTGGAAGAGGGGGCCAGAATCATAGGCATCCCAGGATGAGAAGGTCCTAGGCACTGATGGGATTCTAGTAAGAAGGAAACTGAGGCATAGTGGTAAGCCTAGAGACTCAGAAATACAACTGGGATGGGAATGAAGAATTGGCTGGCTTGAACCTCCTCCTCAAAATGAAGGTCTTGGGAAAAATCTGTGGTCAATCAGGACAGTTGAGAGATTTTTTTTACAGTAATATTCTGTTTCCTGAGAGAAGAAAGTAAAAGTAGCCCCAAGACATGACAAACCCAGGGAAGAGGTCAGGGCATGAATATCATCAAAATGGTGAACCAAGAGCCTGGGACTGGGTAAAAGAAGCAAATAAAGTTAAGAAGGAATAAATATGGAGCGGTCAAGGGACTGGGTCCATGATAATGATGAAGATTAAGCTCATTAAGTATGAAGGGGACAATATGGCTTTTTCATTTTCTCTCAAGATTCATGAAGATGAATTGATTATTCTGCCCTAGTTACTAGTTTTATTGCTGGTTTATATATATTTTTAATTTATGGAATAAAACAAGCATCTCCCTAACACTGTAAAACAAAAAAGATGATTGCATACAAAACTGCAAGTCCATTATGTACAACATGCTATTCCTCTCAAATACACAACCAAGTTGTCATATAAATTTCCTCCCCTACCCTTTTTTCTCCCCCCTCCACCCCAGAGATGTCTACCATTGGACATAAATAGGTGTGTGTGTGTATATACATATACATATATATGTATATGTACGTATACATATACATATATATGTAAAATTATTTATATATACTTTATTTATCAGTTCTTTCTCTGGATGCAGACAGCATCTTTTTTTTAATATATCCTTTATAGTTAATTTGGATATTTATAATAGTCAAAATGCTCAAAGTCATTCTTAAAAAATATTGCTATCACTGTGTACAATGTTCTCTTGGTTCTGCTCATTTCACTCTTTATTATTTCATGCAAGTCTTTCTATGTTTTTCTAAGATCATCGAGCTCATTATCCCTTATAGCACAGTAGTATTCCATCCTGATCGTATAATGCAACTTGTTTAGCTATCCCCTGATGGGTGGACATCCCTGCAATTTCCAGTTCTTTGCTACCACAAACATTTTAGACCATATAGGTTCTTTTCCTTTTCCCCTAATCATTTTTGGAAATAGACCTAGCAATAGTATTGCTGAGTCAAAGGTTATAGGTTGTTTAATAACTCTTTGGGCATAATTCCAGATTGTTCTCCAAAATGGTTGGTTCCGTTCATAATTCTACCAGCAGTAAATTAGTGTCCCAATTTTTCAATGTCCCCTCCTACATTTGTCATTTTCCCCTTCAATCATTTTAGCTAATTTGATAGATATAAAATGATACCTCACAGTTGTTTTAATTTGCATTTCTCTAATCAATAATAATTTAGAGAATTTTTTCATGTAACCATAAATTGCTTTGATTTCTTCATTGGAAAACTGCCTGTTCATATCCTTTGACCATTTACAAAGTGGGGAATGACTCATATTCTTATAAATTTGACAAAATTCTTTATATATTTGAGGTATGAGACCTTTATCTGAGAAACTGTTTATAAAAATTTTCCCCCAATTTTCTGCTTTCCTTTGGATCTTGGCCAAATTTGTTTTATTTGTACAAAACCTTTTTAATTTAATATTATCAAAATTATCCATTTTACACCTAACTTTTTTCTCTCTTGTTTATTCATAAATTGTTTACCTGTCCATAAGTCTGATAAGTAATATGTTCCATGTTCTTCAAATTTTCTTGTAGTATCTCTCTTTATATGTAGGTCATGTATCCATTTTGACCTTATCTTAGTAAATGGTAGAAGATATTAGCCTAAGCCCAGTTTCTGCCATACTGCTTTCTAGCTTCCCCAATAATTTTTACCAAATAATGAATTTTTATCCCAAAATCTTGTCTTTACACTTGTCAAAGGTTATTATATTTATATGCTGCTATAAATTGTATATCTATTCTGTTCCATTTATCTACCTTTCTATTTCTTAGCCAGTACCAGATAGTTTTGATAATTACTGCCTTATAATATAGTTTTAAGATCTGGTAATGCTAAACCTCCTTCCCTTACATTTTTTTCCATTAGTTCCTTTGATATTCTTGACTTTCTGGTCTTCCAAATGAATTTTGTTATGACTTTTTTTCTAATTCAGCAAAATAGTTTTTTGTAACTTAATTAGGTTGGCATTGAATATATAAATTAGTGTAGGTAAAATTGTCATTTTTATCATGTTGGCCCTGCCTACTCATGAACAATTAATATTTCTCTGATTATTTAAACAGGATTTTATTTGTGTAAAAGTTGTTTTTTTTAATGATTTTGTTTATATGGTTCCTGGGTTTGTTTTGGCAGGTATACTCCCCGGCATTTTATGCCGTCTAGGGTTATTTTAAAAGGGAAATCTTTCACTCTCTCTTTTGTTCATGATACATAGGGATGCTGATGATTTATATGGATTTACTTTATATCCTGTTACTTTGCTAAAAATAGTAATTTTTTCAACTAACTTTTTGGTTGCATCTCTGGTTTGTATTTCTTAAATTTCATTGTACTTGAGCATTGGCTTGTTGATACTTCAGGCTTCTGGAAATCTGTTGCAAAACTCTGTGTTGGGTATAAAGATGCCTGACTATGGTAATATAAAAAATCTGCCTGATATCAATAATAATAATAATAATTTGACATTTGAAGTCAGATGAGCTAAATTCAACTTGTCCTTCTTTCCAATAATCCATTTTTCTTCATCTTCCGTTGGGTCTTAAAGGTGCAAAGGTAGATAGATGTTTTAGTTAGAAGTAGGGCAGGGGATGGGAGGTGGGAAGAAATATGTCTAGGGTTGGAGGACAGAGAGATAATTCAAGAACCCTTCTTTTTCAGGTTCTCTCCAGAGAGCATCTCATTTTCCAGACTTATTTCTGGGGATAAGTCCCTAGAGACCACTAAACCTCTACCCTTACCATAGGGAGATTGGGACAATCCAAGTTAACCATGGCTACACTATCCTGAAGGGAAACAAAAAGGAAAAGAGGGAGAAGGAGAAAGAGAGAGGGAAGCAGAAAGGAGGGAGAGAGAAAAAGAAGAGGGGGCAACTAGGTGGTGCAGTGGATAGACTGAAAAGCAGGGATGATCCCGTGTCCTCTTCATGGGACCCCAATAAAGTTATTCTCTCCAATAATACAAATAGGAGACTTCACCTGCCCCAGGAATGTTGGAACTGTCCCCATAAAGGTCACCCCACCCTGTCCTTCTCTTCAAGGCTCCAGGTAAGAGTGATGAGCATGGAGTCCCTGAAAGGAAGTGTCTTTGGCATTTATAGGGCTGAGAGGAGACAGATAACCTGAAAAGCAGAGGTAGGGATTGGAGATGAACAGAATGAAGAGGAAAAGAGAGAGGACTCCCCATGGGGCCCTAAATTTGGGTGAGGCATCAAGTGTTGGGGTTCACTTTCCTCCCGACTCCTAAAGGACAGAGTCCTGTCCCTTTCCCCACCTCCTCAATCCGTCCCTAGAATATCGGATATTAGAAAGAGCATGGACCCAGGGAGCCAGTCCAGATCAAATAAATGTTTATGAAGTGGCTTCTGTATGGAAAGCACT
This sequence comes from Trichosurus vulpecula, assembly GCF_011100635.1. Taxonomy (NCBI): domain Eukaryota; kingdom Metazoa; phylum Chordata; class Mammalia; order Diprotodontia; family Phalangeridae; genus Trichosurus; species Trichosurus vulpecula. The sequence goes on from NC_050579.1 coordinate 249,443,282, forward strand.
TTACTAGACCTTGGGAATGAACAACCAACTGCTTTTTTAGCCTCATCAGAGTTGTCCTAAACTGTACTCCCAGCCTCTTCTGATGTTCTAAAACAGAACTTGTACACAGTATTCCCACAGCAGACACGCCCTGGTTCTCAGAGGATGGCGTTCTCTGGTTTATTTCCAAACCCTTTCCTGATGACACCCAGTACTTGGTGGTAACATTGCAGCAGCCCATCTGGAGCCACCATGACTTCCATGTCCTTTCCCTGAGACCATAATTCTGTGATTTATATTATTTTTCCTTAGAGCTAAAAAAAAATAAAGAGTCCTTTCTAGATGTTTTCAGCTTTTCAATGATTAATTCAATCTCTTCTATCTTTCTGACTCTTCGAATCTCTCTTTTCTTCTCTTTTATTATACACACACACACACACACACACACACACACATGTCTTTTGTCTGCAGAATTAGGGGGGAATGACCTTAGAGATCAGTTAACTCCAAACAGTTCCCCCTCTCCCCATTTTATTTATTTATTTTTATTTTAATGTTTTAACTATGGTTTCTGTTTTTACATCATTTCTGGAAATACTTCTCACTCTCCAAATGACCTTCAAGTTGAACACTTTTTCCCTAGTGCCATGGAAGATGTCAGGTACTAACCTCAGGTAATTGGACAAAAGAGGTATTGCTTAGGGAAATAAATGATTTATGACATTGCCTTTGTACTTATCTGCATATTGTGTATGACAAATCCACTTACACTTGTTCACACAGCTTTAAAATATCCTTCAGCATGTGTATTTGTCTTGTCTTATATTTTGGACTGTGAACTCCTTGAGGGCAGGAACTGTCCTTTTTTTGTATCCTTTGCCCCAGTACATACTTTCTCTCTGACTCTCTGTCTCTCTGTCTCTCTCTGTCTCTCTGTCTCTGTCTCTGTCTCTCTCTGTCTCTCTGTCTCTCTGTCTCTCTCTCTCTCCCTCTCTCTGTCTCTCTCTCTCTCTGTCTCTCTCTCCCTCCCTTCCTCGTTCCCTCCCTCCCTCCTCTTCTCTGTATGTCTCTGTCTGTCTCTCTCACTCTGCCTCTGTGTGTGTGTCTCTGTCTCTGTCTCTCTCTCTGTGTCTCTCTGTCTGTCTGTCTGTCTGTCTCTCTCTCTCTCATACACACACACACACACACACACACACACACACACACACACACACACACACACACACACGGATCTAAGAGGATTTCCCACCAGCAAAGGGGCCATGAGAGGCAGTGTGACCTGATGGGACCTGGACACCTCCTTGGCTGTAGCTTCCCGAACTCCTGCCCTCCCAATCTATTGCCAATTAATTAATTAACTTTAATTTAATAGCTAGATTCCTATCAAGCCTCAATTACCTAGGGAGCTCCCAAGATAATTTGAAGAAAATGGGCCTTCTCAGAGCATAAGCCCAGCCCTAGGAGGGAGAAAGGTGGAACAGGGGAGGGAAATCCCATCATTGGCCAGGACACCAGGCCAGAAACAACTTTCATGTTCCCAAATCACCTTCGCTTCACCATGAGCTCTCCCAGGACCTCCACCCACTCACACACTCATCACCCTGAGTATGACCCAGTGAAAAGGGCAGTGGAGGTTGAGTGGGAATGGGAAGACACAGGACCATAGCACCTGAGTCTGACTGAGAGTTCATCTAATGCAACCCTTCTGTGAAGCCTCAATTCATTCTTCAACATCAATAACCTATGCTATAATTCTAATGCTGAATCTGTTCCATAACCCTAAAACTACTCCATAACATAAGCTGTCATTCCGCCTAACCTTAACAACAACACTAAATACTACCCTAACTCCAACAATAACCGTAAGTGTAATTGTCCTATCTTTAATCCCCAATTATTCTAACCTTCTAACCCTCTGGGTTACACACAGCTACCCAGTCTCTGCTTAAAGACCTCTAGGGACACAAAGTGAGGTTTATGATCTTGGACAATTCCCTTCAAGGTCTCAGTTTCATCACCTATAAAATGGGGATAACTATACTTGTACTATACTACCTACTAAGAATATTTAGAAAACGTTAGAGCAGGAAGATCAACCCTCCAACCACCTCATTTTACAGATGAGGGAGGTGAGGCCCATGAGTTAAGACAGATTCCCCATCTCATTCCCCTTATTTCACAGGGTCTTTGTGAGGCAAGTGCCTTGTAAACCATACAGTTGAGAGGCTGTGTTGTATAGTGGTGAGAGTATCAGACATGGAAGCAGGTAACACATGAGTTTAAGTACATTTCTGACTAACCGTGTGATCCTGGATAAGTCATTTAACTTCTTGAGCCTCAGTTTCCTCATATGTAAAATGAAAGAATTTCAAGGATTGTAATAAGGATAAAATGAGATCATATATATCCAAACCTTTGTAAATCATCATATAAATGTGATACGTGACTACCGTCACTACCTTGGGGCTAACCTGGGAATGGAGATTCTGCTCCTTTTTTTTAAAGACAGCATATAAAATCAAAGTTGGGATTCAGATAGAAAGAGATGTTGATCAAGGAGAAGGAAAAGGAGGGGAAGGAGGAGGAGAAGGAGGAGGAGGAGGAGGAGGAGAAGAAGGAAGAGGAGGAGAAGAAGGAAGAGGAGGAGGAGGAGGAGGAGGAGGAGGAGAAGGAGGAGGAGAAGGAGAGGAGGAGGAGAAGAAGAAGAAGAAGAAGAAGAAGAAGAAGAAGAAGAAGAAGAAGAAGAAGAACAGGAAGAAGAAGAAGAAGAAGAAGAAGAAGAAGAAGAAGAAGAAGAAGAAGAAGAAGAAGAAGAAGAAGGAAGAGGAGGAGGAGGAGAAAAAGCAGCAGCTCACACTTCTGTAGAACTATAGGGTTTACAAAATAGCACCTACCTCACAGGGTTGTCATGAGGATCAAATAACTTTTCCAAACCTTAACTGGCTGTTTTTATTATTACAAAGAACTTTCCCCATTACAAATCCATGATGTAAGTGGTACAAGCATTAGTGTCCCCAGTTCATAGCCAATCAACAAGCATTAAATATTTACTATGTGCAAGGCACTGGGCAAGACTCTTTGGCAAGACTATCAAAAACAAGCAAAAACAGGATCCCTGCCCTTGAGAAGCTCCCATTCCAATGAGGGAGATAACATGTAAATCACTATGTACATATAAGCAGAGGTGTGCCTGAGTCTCCTGGGTTATTCAGTTTTTGCCTCTGAAATTGAAATGCTTCCCATCAGGCCTTGATTATCTTTTTGCTGATTATCTAGACTTAAGAAAGTGATGAAGAAAATGTTAACAATGCAAATTTAACTGTGTGCCCGGAATACACTTCTCCCCTCACCCCAGCCAGTTTTTGAACATTTACCAGAATCTTTCTGCATACAAGATACATACAATGTAAATGGAAAGTACTCTCAAAGGGAAGATATTAATAGCTGGGAATCCCAGAAAAGCCTTTTAAGAGGATGGAAGGAATGAAGGAACCGAGGAGGTAGAGGTGAGGAGAGAAAGCACTCCAGGAATGGGTAGACAGACAGGATAAAGGTTCAAAGTGAGGTGGATCATGTTAAAGAAGCAGTAAGCAAGATCTTTCTGAGTTCACATGGGGTCTCAAACATTACTAGCTGTGTGACTCTGGGCAAGTCACTTAACCCTATTTGTCTCAGTTTCCTCATCTGTAAAACAAGCTGGAGAAGGAAATGGCAAACCACTCCAGTATCTCTGCAAAAAAAAAACAAAAACAAAAACAAAAACAAAAACAAAAACAAAAAACAACCACCACCACCAAATGGGGTCATGAAGAGTCTGATACAACTGAACAACAATCCTATGACCTCCTGCTGTATAATATGGCATCTCTCTCTCTCTCTCTCTTTCTCTCTCTCTCTCTCTTTCTCTCTCTCTCTCTCTCCCTCCCTCTCCATACATATATATATATGTATGTATGTATATATGTATTATGCCACAATATACCTCTATGTGAAGGGGAGGGGTTGGCCTGGGCCATATTCTAGTCCCTGCTACTGGGGCTAGACAGCCCCTGGCGCTGAGGGCAACAACCCTACCATTCACAAAAGGTGGAGGGATGTTGGCATCGGTTTGTCTTGGGTTTCAGTGTTTTGTAGTGTCAGGAAGTACTTCTCCTCCCACCATATTGTAATCCATTTTCTCTGGTCCTGAGTCCCCATGAAGAACAGCATTAACCATAGGTTTAACTGAATTTGATCCTGTTTGCATCAAGGAGCAGAGGAGAAAGGTTACCCATTCTGCAGGTCTGCTTAGTCTCAGAAATCTGTCTGACACTGTTTGATCCTCCCACTCCTAGTCTTTGCCCCCTATCAATGAATGACTTGGAGGAATGTTGAACTGGGAACAGAGAGGCTTTCTGGGGTTGGGAAGGGGGATGGGGAATGAGGAGAAAGTAAATGAATCATTATAGGATTCAGTCTGAGTAACAGAAAGGGAAAGGCATGGAAAGGAGGGAAGGAAGGGAGGAATTGAGAGATTAAAGGTCAGGTAGAGGGGGTAAATAAGAGCTCAAAGATACATTCATAAACCTAAGATAGAAAAAGAAATCATATGAAGGGAAGCTGGGAGAAGCCTGGACATACTATCCAAGTCATAGGCTCTTAGACCCAGAGCTAGAGGGTTCCTCAGACACCACCTAGGCCTACTCTCCCATTTTGCAGATAAAGAAATTGAAGGTCAGCAAGCTAATGTGACTTCCCTGAAGTCCCACAGAGTAGTAAGGGGAATCAAAAAGCCTGGTAGGACCATTTTATAAATCCTTAGTTGTAGGCACAGACCTATCTGTCCCTCTGGTGGTTCTAGGTCCAGTGGAAGGGGAAGACAGAGTCACTATTGTTAAGAACTTCCAGTCTTATGGGATTGATAGGCCCTGTCCTCAGTGAACCCCTGATCTGATGCTGGGGGAGACACACTCCCTGCCTTCAAGAAGCTCCCAGTCCATTGTAAGAGACACCGTGCTTATTCCAAAAGTGCTCACTCCCTGAGGAAGGAGACGCAGTCCCTGTCCTGGGAAGCCCTAGTCCGAGCAGGGAGCTATGGCTCTGTGTCTGCTGATTCCTTCGCCCTTTTCATGGCTGAAGCAAATGTGGCTATTCATTGTGGACATTTGCTCTGGAATTCTTGTAAACAGCAAGGGGAAACCCCAGGAGTTGAGCCCTACCTACTCTTATCATCCTCTATTAGCCTTGGATGACTCATAGAGAAAATCCACAGCAGTCAGAGAAATGGAAACCAGACATGGAGAATAGAGCTTCCTTCCAGGGGACATCTTTCAGTGGCAGAGGAGAATCCCAATAATGCATCTGCCCTACAGACATCAGTGGTGGAGTATACACTCAAAACGACCTCACCTCCTGACCAGGAAGCCGGGCCCCATAACAGGGCCAGGTGTCCACAAGACTTGGATGAGGAAATAGGATCTGAGTTGGGGGTGAGCCAATAATGGGGGAGGCCAGTGCCCAGGACTGGGATGGGGGCATCTGGCAGAGGTGCTGCCTCATCCCTGCCAGGGGCAGAGAGACACAATGTTCTCTCCCTCACCTCTTGTCCCAACATAGCTGGAGCATCAGCTGACCCAACCCACCTAAATGCATTTCATCAGTAAGGCAGAATGAGATTTCAGTGTGTTGGCAGGGAGGGCGAGGGGGGAGGGGGAGACTGAGAAATGGTGAGCTTTGTGCAAATACTAAGCAACCTGCAACTTCTCTCTTATGTAACCACTGGAACATTCCAGCCCTGGCCATGGGGGTGGGGCCTCAAGAGGAACCAGTGGAATCCAAGCCCTTCTTTTTCAGCAGCCTCCTGCCCTAGGTTTCCTCTTCTTGCCCCCAGGCCTCAAAGTGCATCTATCCTCTCTGAACTGATCAGCTAGTTCCAGACCACCTTCCCTGCCTGTCTATAGAGGAAGCCCCACCTATGTACCCTTAGCCCCACTTCAGACATCCCAAGAAGAAAAATCGACTCCCAGCACTGCCCCAATTGGGGCGGCAGCTTTGAGAAAAATGGTGGCTTTGTGGAAAGAGCCCTAGATCTATAAAGATGACCGCTCATCTTCTGCTACCTACTAACCTGTGTGACCTTGCAGATGTCACTTCTCCTCTCTGAGACTCGGTTTACTTCTTTCTAAATTGAAGGGGTTGAATTAGCTGATCTATAAATTCCTTGTTAGTTTTGGTTTCTAAGATCCTAAATGCTACTTTTTTAATCTTGATAAAAGAAAGTTGTGGGGAGGGAAAGGAGGAGCATGACACAGGAAACAATTGAGTCGGTCTTAGTGAGGGGGCTAGCCAGGGACAGGCTTTCTAAATCCAAACTAATGTTCATTGACACAGAGAACTTTTAGCGAGGAAGCTCCCTCTACCAATGCAGATCATCATCTGTTTTGCTTAGAAAACTAGAAAATTTAGGTGGAGTCCTGAGAAGTTGTGACTTGCTGGGGGGTCACGTAGGCACTGTGTGTCAGAAGGATTTGAATCCAGGTCTTCCTAAGTCCAGAGATAGAAGCTAACCCACTATGCCAAAGTTGCCTCACCTCCAGGCTTATGGAAAATAAGATCATTGACCTCAAATTCAAAAGACCTGGGTTCTAGTCAGATTGATCTTGGTGCCAGAAAACCGAGTTTGAGCTTGGGCTCCAACAGCTAGAGCTCAGTGATTTTGGGCAGACTTTCTTGTAAAATGGGAGTGATGACACATTACTTACCTACCTTTTCCTTTAAAAAGAACTTTTTTGTGTTTTCCTAAACTTGACTGATATGCACATTTCCATGTACAGAGAACAGAAAAAAAGAGTACTGCTTATACACAAAATCACAGATCTCTTTTAATGAATAGCTTGCATTAAAAAAACTATAAAAAAATCAATGCCCTAAATTTTAGAGCTGTTCTTCTTATCTAAGACTTCTGAATCACCTTGTCATCTATGCATTTTTAAAAGTACTACATGACCTTTTCTTCCCTTATCTTCTCTTTTTTTGGAGGCCATTGCTCCATAATTTTCCTCTCCACCCCAAACACTTGCTCCTCAATCAAAAAACAAACCCCAAATTTGCAACAAATAGGCATGATCAAGAAAAACAAGTGCACATATTGGACAATCTCTAAAAAAAATGTATATCTTAATCTTCACCTGGGATCCTCCAACAGGCTGTAGAGGTAGTATGCTTCACCATTAGTCCTTTGTAGTAATGATTGGTCATTGAATTGATAAGAGTTCTTAACCCTTTCAAAGTTATTTTCCTTTACAATGTTGTGGTTAGATATAAATTGTTATCTTGGTTCTGGCCACTAGACTACCCATTGTCTCTGAAACCTTCCCTTTTATCATTTCTTTATTCGTGTAGCCATTTCTGAATTGATGAATTAGCCTCTTGGTTTCTAATTCTCTGCTACAACAAAAAGTTCGTTATAACTATTTTTTGTACATTTCGGTCCTTTCCCTCTATCTTTGATCTCTTTGGAAGTATATCCCTGGGTAAAAGAGGATGCATGTTCAGTTTAGTGGTGTTGGGGGTACAGTTTCAAATTGCATTCCAGCATGTCTGGATTAGTTCACAACTCCACCAACTAGTGCGCTTGTTTTCATACTTCTCCAACATTTGTCATTTTCCTTTTTTGTTATCTTTGCAAATTTGATAGTATAAGGCAGGACTTCACAATTATTTAAATTTGCATTTCTTTATTAATAATGATTTGGAACATTTTTTTCTTTTATTGTTGATAGTTTGTATTTCTTCTTTTAAGAGCTACCTGTCACACTGGTGCATTATTGGTAGAAGCAGTACAACCATTTTAGAAAGCAATTTGGAATTATGCAAACAAAGTAACTAAAATGCCTATACACTTTGACCCAGAGATTCCATTACTAGGTTTATGACCAAGGAGGCCATTATAAGATATCAAAACATTTATACTTTGTGATATCATGGAAATGGAAATAAAGTAGATGCTCTTCAACTGGGGAATGACAATTATTATGCATGAAGTAAAAGAATATTATTGTGCTGTAAGAAAAAGACAAATATCATGATTACAGAGAAACATGGAAAGATCTACATGACCTGATGCAGAGTGAAGTAGGCAGTGCTGAGAAAACAATATTCACAATGACTAAAAGCATGTAAATGGAAAGAACAATCACAAAAGAACCAAAAATAGGTGTTGCAAAATGAAGAAGAAAAGCAAATGTGGCTCCAAAGAAGAGATATGGGAAGACACTCCCACCTCATCCTTTTGCAAAGGCAGGAGGTCCATAACTATGGTATATTTGCATGTATGTTCCAGCAGTTTTTCAATGTATTGATCAGTTTTTTCTCTTTCTCCTTTTTCTGTCTTTAAGAATAATACTCTTGTATGAGATGTCTCTCTGGGAGAAGGGGAGGATGGAATATTTGGGGGAAATTTTGGATTATATGAGAAAACAAAAAACATCAAACAAAAGACTTTTTTTAATTGCCTATTTGTAACTTTGGGCCATTTTTTTTTTGGAGAATGGTTATATGTTCTTATATATTTAAATCAGTTCCTTGTATCTCCTGGGTATGAGACATCTAAAGAAACTAGCTGCAAAGATTTTTTTTCTGAGCTGCATTGATTTTGTTTGTGCAGAAGCCTTTTCAGCTTTCTGTAATCAAAACTGCTTTATCTTTTATGATCCTCTCTATCTCTGTGTAGTCATGAACTCTTCTCCTATCCATAGTTGCAAAAGGTATCTCCCTCCTTGCTCCCCAAATTTGTTTGCGATGTGACCTTTTGTATCTAGGTCATGTATACATTTGCGATTTATTGTTGTTTTTGTTGTTTGTCCTTAGTTTTCCAAGAAGATTAACATTACAATGTTGGGGGATGGTATATGGTATGAGATGTTGGTCCAAGCTTGGTTTCTGCCAGCTGCTTTTCCAATTTTCCCAGCAGTTTTTTGGTGAATAATGTGCATCCTTAGTAGTTGCAAATCTTTGGGATTATTAAACATTATGCTACTTCTTATTAGCTTCTCTATTGACCAATTTTTTTTATTTTTCAGTGAGAACCAACTAGTTTTGATGATTATTGCTTTGTAGTATACTTTGAAGTGTGTTGCTTCTTATGAAAAAAGCACCTGAGTCTAAATGTGAGTTATTTTTGCTTTATTCTTCCTGGAACAGGACTCACCTGTCTGCTTGATACCAGGACTGTCAGTTCTCTCCCCATACCCAGAACTGGCCTTGTCTGGAGTTGCTTCCTGTCCATGAGATCCAAAGGGCACCCAGACAGTCTCCCTTACCTTCAAATATCTCACTATTAGAAAGGTATAGACTGAGAGAATGTAAAGTGTGGAAGGGATAGTAGAAATAAGGATAATAGACTAAGAAGAAGCCTTTGAAGTCAACTAGTATAATTAAGTTTTGAGATGATGAAACTAAGACTCATAAAAGCAGAATCAGTCTTCAAATACAAATCTTCTAACTTCAAATCAAGCTCTCTTTCCACTCTCTCACATTGATCATGTAGTCCAGATATGGCATAGTGTAGTGCTGCTATTTCCAACCTTTCTGAATAAAAGGATCTCTTTTTAGTATGTTAAAAAAAGCCAAGCCCTTGGAATACTACTGTGCTGTAAGGAATGATGAGCAGGTTGGTTTTAGAAAAACATGGAAAGACTTGCATGAAAAAAATACCGAGTGAAGCAGAACCAAGAGAATGTTGTATACAGTAACAGCAATATTATATGAAGAGTAACTGAATGACTAAGCTGTTTTGAGTATTATGATCATTCAAATCAACTACAAAGGATTTATGAAAGAAAATGTTATCTACCTCCAGAGAAAGAACTGATATATGGAAGTGTGTATTGTATGGTTCCACACATATATGTATATTAAATGTTGTCCTTCTCTAACGTGGGGTTGGGAGGGAAGGAAAGAGGGAGACAAATCAGAACTCAAAATGTAACCAAAAAACACATGAAATACATACATATATATATATATATATATATATATATATATGCACATGTACATATAGGTGTTTATATGTATCTATATACATATACATACACACACACACACACATACACATACCCCAAGCCTTTCTCCCCCACCCCCTTCGTGATAGTACTTGCACTCTTAGTATTGGCTGATATGATGACTGGAAATTGAATGCTACAAAAGCATAATGACCAAACTCAACCCCAAAAGAGAGATATGAAAAGGCACACGCACGTGTGAGCACACACACACACACACCACCACCACCACCACCACCACAAGTACCACCACTATATTATTTACAGAGGTGGGATACTATGGAAAGCTGCATGTAACGCCAAGCTTTTTCACTTATACTGGTTAATTATGTTAAAATTTTCACATTTTTTCTAATTCTTTATTCTATTGCTTTCTGGAAAGGGAAGGGAGAATACATTGAGAAATGTAGATGATGTGTAGACAAAAGATATCAATAAACATTTACTTTAAAAAGAAAATCTAGGATGACAAAGGCTATTATGAATTCAGTAACATTTTTAATACATTTATTTATTACTCGTCACAATAGCATCTACATCCATTTGAAAACTCATAATATACATATGCATGTATCACATTACTCAGTCTACAAAGGGTGTGTTTGTTTATTTATGGATTCTAATGTGGATCCAGAAACTTCTTGCCACCTGTGGCCCATGGGTTGGGAACCACTGGTATAATGTAAAAAAAGAACTACACTGGGCTTCACACTTGGACTCTGGCCCTTTCTATGCCTCTAAGTCAGTGTGTGACCTTGGGCAAACTGCTGAACTCTTCTGAGACAATTTTTTGTTACTACAAAAAGTTTTTGTTATGAATATTTTGGTTTATGTATACATGTATATATAGTTATGAATATTTTGGTGTGTATAGATATGCATATATATAAATGCATATATGTGTGTGTATATATATATATATATATATATACACATATATATATACACATACACCCAACTGCTAGTCATATAGGTGTGTTTGTGTGTGTAGACAGATAAATAGGTATGCACCTAGCAGTTGGGTCTCTGGGTCAAAGGGTATAGACATATTAGTCACTTTCTTGGCTGAATTCCAAATTGATTTCTAGAATTGGTGGACTAATTCACAGCTCCACCAATGAGGTATCAGTGTACCTGTCTTTCTACAATCTCCTAATAGTTCTGGATTTTCACCAGGACTATTTTCATCTTTCCAAGTCCAGAGTTCTTTGATGCCATACGTAGGAAGCTCAGGAATTCCTCAAAGGATAAGAATAGCTTAGAATAAAATTTTAGAAGCCACTAACCAACCCTGAAAATCTTTTTCACCTCACTCTCAACTCTGTGGTGGTCTTGTTTGACTGCGAAAAGTGGGGTTAGGAGAGGCTGAGGCAACGGGAAGAGAGGGAACCTGAGCTATCAGAGAACACAATGAAAACAGCACACTAGGTTTGAAGTCAAAGAATATGGATTCAAATCCTATTTCTGACACTTTCTCCCTATGTGCTCAGGCAAGGCACTTTACCTCCTTGGCCATAGTTCCTTCATCTGTAAAATGAGGGAGTTGTACTGGATGACCTCTATAATCTCTTCCAGCTCTAAATCTATGCTCATGGGATCCTTTTCTGTGAATGGGAGACCTGCCCCAGTCTAGTGTCCTGGGAGAGATCTCAAAGGAAGACCAAGAGGGAAGTTGGGGGCTGGGCAGTCCAGATACCTCTTTCTGGTTAAAACTGAAATGTGAAACAGAAACAAGGCCTGAGAGTTTTCTGTCGATTTCATCCACCTAGATTTTCCTTGCCTTCTTCCACCACCACCAAATAAAGAAGAGTTTGGCTGTAATTCGTTCACGTCTTTCTTTGATGTAATAATCTTAGTGTTAACTCAATGCTGTTGTGTAAATTCTGACCTGAGAATGCTGGCTCTCACATTAATAGATCCTGAGGATAGGTCAGAGCTGTTCTAAGATAATTCAGCCTCTAGTCTTTAGAGTGAGGCTTTCCTTTAAAAAAAAAGCCCAGAGCATTTGCAGAAAGGTGAGGTTGACAGCTGAGCACAGTTTGATTTGTTAGTTTGCTTAAATTGGCATGCCTGTGTACAAAAGTATACAAATGACATCTCAGTAGAAATTGGCCTGGAATGTAAAATTAAGTAAAACAAACCCTTGGATTGTGAATTCATCCTGAGCAACCTCAAACAAGATACAAGGCCCTGGGATATCCAAAAGCACATTAAAGGGACCCAGGTATATATCCTGCCCTTTTCCACTTCCTAGGTCCATGACCCCAGACAAGTCACTTAATATTACTCTATGTCTCAGTTTCCTCATCAGGGATAATAATATTTGCTCTCAACATCACCAACGCCTCATGAGAAAAGTCCTTAGTCAGTCTTAAATACTATAGAAATGAGCTCTTGTTGCTATCATCACTAAACTCCTAAGGCCAGGCCGAAGATGTTCAGGCCACTGCTGGTTCCTGGCAAAGGAAGACATGTGAGGTTCCCCTCCAGGTAAGGATGCTAGTGTCTACAGGACAGCAGAAATGATGGACCAAGTGATAATGAGCTGGGAAGCAAATGGGTGAGTTAAGGAGTTCAGAGAGCTGAGCTTGGTGTGATTCTACTGGGCTGAACTGAACATTGTTTCTCTGATCAAGCAAGGAATCGTTCATTCAACAAGCATGTGTCAAATTATTGCTATAAGCCAGGTACTGTGTTAGACACTGGGGATGAAAAGACAAGAAGGAAATAGTCCCTGCCTTCAGGAAGTTGATAGCCTATCTAGGGAAGTAATGTGTACATAAAAGAGTAAATATGAACTATAAAGCTCCTGGAAGTAGGCGTGGGGGAATGAGGGTTCGGAAAGGTCTCATATAGGGGGTGATATCTGAACTGAGCTTTGAAGCAAAGCTAGGGATCATAAGAGATGGAGGTGAGGAGGGAGCGCATTCCAGGTATGGAGCGCATCCCTGTACAAAGGCAGGAGATGAAGCAGAGGGACTGCCCCAAATATTGATTAAATTGAAATTATTCGAACTGAATTTGTCTGAAATAAGTAGGTTACATACAGCAAGCTTGTCTGGAGGAAAAGAGATGTGAGGTAGTGGGAGGCAACTCCCCTCCTCATCTCTCCCCTCTGATTGCAGGGCTGGAGGGTGGAGCAGCAAACTACTCACAAAGCGGTCCTTTATAGAGGGCTCAGAGCATAAGGAACTTACAAGTAACCTGTTATTTTTCATCAGCAGCTCTGTTTGGTTTCTACCTCATGGAATATCATGACCCCTGGGAGTCTCCTCTTCCCCCCTTTTCAAGCTTCCTTTTATATGTTATCTTTCCCAATTAGATTATGAACTCCTTGATGGCAAAGACTATCTGTCTTTCTCTTATTTGTGTCTCTGGCACTTAGCACACTGCCTGGCACATAGTAGGTGCCCTAATAATTGATTATTGAATGAATGAAGAGCATGCTGGATTTGGAGTCAGGGTATCCATCTGGGTTCAGATCCCAACTCTGTTCCACAACTGGCATGACCATAAGTACTTCCCACTCCTAGGTCTCAGTTTCCCTGTCTTGTAAAACAAAAGTTTTGGACTAAATTGTTTTCAAGAATCGGTCCAGGTATTAAGGAGCCTGTGTATCTGTCTGTATGCATGAAGGTTTGAGGCGGCCAAGCATTGTGAATACAAAGTCATCTATTTCCCGGTCACCTTTATTTACTCACCCAGACCGGAGTCCCTCCCTCTCCTCCATGGGATTGTCTCCATCTCTCCCAGGAAACGTGCTCCAGGGTCTGTAAACATTCATTCATTTATTCAACAAACATTTAACCAATAGCTACTACGTGCAGGGCCTGTGGCAGGTGCACAAAGGAAAACAAAGCTGAATTAAGCCTTGATTCCTGCCTGGAAAATCTAGCAGGAGAGGCAAACCCTTGCACACACCAGGGCCTAACATCCACTCCTGTTTGTCTCAGGTAAATGTTTCTATATCTGCGTGTATACCATCCATGTACATCACAGGACAAACCACGAGTCTCCCAACTTTCTAACCCCATCTACCCCCTAGGCTTTCCAGCAAACACACAGTGCCCCTGGCCCCCAAGATTAGGAACTATTTCTCCTCCATTTATATCAAACAATAAACATGGAACTCTAGTTAGTGAGTGACTAACCAACTCCCAAGGTGTTTGCTTCTCTCTAGAATCTCCTCCTCTGATGAATGAACCTACATTTGAGAAAATACCCATGCCAAGACAGGCTTCCTCAAAACCTGGCTACGATCCCCAGACTCCTTCTGGATGTCACTCCTAGTACCCTCCCCCCACTTTCAGCTCTCTTTCATGTGTTATCATGTAAGCTCCTCAAGGGCAGGGATTGTCCTGCTTTTTTGTTTATATTTATATTCCCAGTGTTTAGCACAGTACCTGAGACATAGTAAGGACTTAATAAGTTCTCTGTCTCTCTCTGTCTTTCTCTGTCTCTTTCTCTGTCTCTCTCTCTCTCTCTGCCTCTCTCTCTCTCTCTCTCTCTCTCTGTCTCTCTCTCTCTCTGTCTCTCTCTCTCTCTCTCTCTCTGTCTCTCTCTCTGTCTCTCTCTCTCTCTCTCTGTCTTTGTCTATCTAACTTTTGGTCTATCTAGCTTTCTCTGTCTATCTGTCTATATAGCTCTTTATCTATCTCTTTGTCTATCTATTTACCTACCTACCTATCTCTGTCTATTTTTCTATCTACCTACCTACCTCTTTGTCTGTCCATCTACCTATGTATCTATCTAGCTCTTTGTCTATGTGTGTGTGTGTGTGTGTGTGTGTGTGTGTGTGTGTGTCTTTATCTGTCTCTGGGTTGTCTCACAGGCTTATAGATTTAGAGTAGTAAGCGACCTTAGAAGCATCTAATCCAGCCTCCTCGGGAGAAAACTGAACCCCAAAGAGGATGACTTGCCCAACATTACAGATTCAGTCATTAGCAGGGTAAGAATTTGAATCCAGGTCCTCCCTGCTCCCCTTTTCTCTTTTGATGCCCTTTGTCAATGTGTATCTCCTCTAATGTATATGGTGGCATAGTTCATAGATAGCTGAAGTTGGAATAAAAATGCAAATTTGATTCTTCCTTCTGATAGCTATGTGACCATGGACAGGTCTCTTAACTTCTCTGTCCCTTGGTTTCTTCATCAAATGAAGATGACAATAGCACCTACTTCCCAGGATCATTACAAGGATTAAATGAAATTTAAAATATTTGTAAAGCTGAGGCCAAGAAAAAATAGAAGCTAAGGAGAGGCATCCTTACCCACCTGTGAGAGGGAGTTGGCTCTTGTGAGACCTTAGACAAATCCCTGGGAATCAATTTTCTCATCTGTAAAATCAAGGATTTGGACTAGATGACCTTTACATTTCCTTCTAGCCTCTGAGGTCTTTTCCACAAGATATTATGATTCTATGATTTTACAAGTATAGAGAACTTCCTGCTTGGAAGCTCCTTCCCGTGATACACATCAGCAACTTGTCTGAGGACTGAGAGGTAAAGGGACTAGCCCAGGGTCACATAGCTAATATTTTCCAGAAGCAAAATTTGAACCCAGGTCTTCCCTATGTCAAGGCAGGAGCTCTTTTCTGCTGCCTCTCACATTTATATGGTGTTTTACATTAAGAAAAAGGCTTTCCTGTGTCATTATACTTAATCATCCCCCTCACAATCAAGGATTGCATAGATCCAGGGAAAGATAGTGAGTAGGAGCCCATGACCTGGGGGCAGACCATAGAGTTGGGGAGGCCATACATTCTGAGAGGACAGAGACCCCAAAGGTGTGATCAGAGTCTACAGGAGGTAGTTTAGGGAGATGTTCTATAGGAGGTGAGTGTGAAGCCAGATTGGAAAGGGCAGAAGGGACAGAGAAGATTAATTGTTGTTGTGTAGTCATTCAGTCATGACCCCATGGACCATCGCATGCCAGGCCTTTCTATCCTCCACATCTCTCTCTGTCCAAGTTCATGTTCATTGTTCCCATGGTGCCACCTACCCATCTCACTCTCTTGCCATCCCCTTTTTCTTTTGCCTTCAATCTTTCCCAACATCAGGGACTTTTCCAATGAGTCTCATCTTCTCATTATGTGTCCAAAGTATTTAAGCTTCAACTTTAGTATTTGACCATCCAATGAATAGCCTGAATTAATTTCTTCGAGTTTTAACTGATTTGATCTCCTTTCTATCTAGTCGACTCTCAAAAGTCTTCTCCGGCACCAGGCACCACAATTAGAAATGTTGATTCTGCAGCGCTCAGCTTTCCTTGCAATTCAATTCTTACAGCAGTACATTGCTACTGGAAATACCATAGCAGTGACTATAAGAACCTTTGTCAACAAGATAATATCTCTGCTTTGTATTTAGTATGCTGTCTAGATTAGCCATAGTTTTCCTTCCAAGGACAAGTGTCTTTTAATTTTATATCTTCAGTCGCTATCTGCAGTGATAAAATCTGACACTGCTTCCGTGTCTTCTCCCTTGATTTGCCAGGAAGTGATGGGACCAGTTGCCAAGACCTTAGTTTTTTTCATGTTAAGCTTCCAGCCAGCTTTTACACTCTCTTCTTTTACCCTAATCAAGAGGCTTATTAATTCACCTTCACTTTCTGCTATCAGAGTGGTATCATTTACATATCTGAGATTGTTAATATTTCTCTCTGCAACCTTAATTCTGGCTTTTGATTCGTCCAGCCTGCCATTTCGCGTGATGTATTCTACATATAAGTTAAATAAATAAGTTGACAATATACAGCCTTGTCGTACTGCTTGTGCAATCTTAAACCAATCATTGCTCCGTGTTCAGTCCTAATTGTTGTTTCTTGGTTCCTTGGGAGACAGGTAAGATGACCTGGTGCTCCCATCTCTTTGAGGACTTACCACATTTTGTTGTGATCCACACAGTCAAAGGCTTTAGTGCAGTCAATGAAGCTGTAGCAAATAAACCAGGGATGTAGAAGTGAACTGTCCTTACCTTGGACCCTGTTAAGATGGATGAATCCAGAGGACTAAACCTCATGGACTGGATAGGGTATTGGTATGCCATTTAAAAGGGACTAAAAGAGCCAATTTCCTCCACTCTTCCTCTTAGACACTTTTGGTCTTTGCCCTTTAAATTTAGAGTGTTCTTTAGACATGGATCTATGGCTACTCATTTACAGTGAACCCCAGGCACCTTTTATTTTAACAAACATTTATTAAACACTGCCAGGCACTGTGCTAATTTATAAAATTATCCCATTGTATTTTCACAACAACCCTGGGAGGTAGGCACTATTATGATCCCCATTTTACAGATAAGGAAATTTAGTAGACAGAGGTTAAGTGACTTGTCTAGAGTCACAGAACTAGAAAATATATGAGCAAGATTAGAACTCATGTCTTTCTGACTCTGTGTCCAGGGTTCTCTTCACTATGCCACCTGGTTGCCTGGATACTCCCTCCCCAGACAGTAAAAGCAAGGTTCTGCTACCTCAGGGTCCTACTCTCCAGATGGACACTTCAGTGACTCTGGTATCCCTGATCTATTTTCTATTTCCAGTCTGGTGGGAGTGCACAGAAAACCCTCGTCATCGTCATAGTCCCCTTCCTCCCATCCCCCAATTCTGCTGCACCTGTCTCAGCCACCTGGGACCAAGAGAAGGGAGTAGCTGAGAGGAGGAATCTTCACCTGCTTGAAGGGAGGGAGGAGGGGGGTGGCAGGCAACTCCTGGGAGAACTGGGCTGGGAGATGTGAACCAGTTCAGTCTGGTTAGGCCTGGTTCCCTCTAACTTTCCAAAGAAGAGTTAGTCCAGAAAGGAGTCATAGACCCCTTGGAGTTGGAAGGGACCTCAGAGTCTGGTCCAACATGCTACCTGATACAAGAATCCTCTCTCCAACATCCCTGACAAGTGGTCATCTAACCCCTTCTTGCAGACTTCCAACAACAGGGAGCTCACGACCTGACAAGGCAGTTCTATTTTTGGAGACTTCTAATTGCCATAAAATTCTTCCTTATATTGAGTCAAATTATTGTCTCCTTGTAACTTTTACACATTGTCCCTACTTCTGCCCTTGTTGTCAAACGGAAAACATTTAATTCATCTTCCACGTGACAACTCTTCAGATACTTTCAGATAGCTATCACGTCCCCCCAAGTTTCCTCTTCACCAAGGGTAACATCGCCAGTTCCTTAGGATCAGGTGGATCATGATATGACCTGTTCTCAATGACCAGTGAAGCAGGAAGATACTGTCTCCAAGGACACCAGCAAAGCAGGAAGTTAGTGTCTCCAAGGACACCAGAGAATCAGAAGACTCCATCTCCAAGAACACTTTTACATTTAGACAAAGTAGGTGATCACCAACATGATGTAATGTTAGAGGCACCAGGACTTCCCTTGCCAGCAGATAGTCTTCCTGTGGAAGAAGCAACGTTCCTGCTGTGAAGGTAAAGCTGGTATTTTCCCTTAAAAAAAGCAACGAAACTGTCCCCAAGACTTAATTGGCACAGGAAATTAAAGCTTGAATCATTGACTTAGCTTCCAGGTCTCTGGAAGCATTAAAAAACAACAAACGCACAAGGATCCAGAGCTTTTCGTATTGGAAGGACTCTCTTCTGCCGTGGGAAAGCAAAGTGCACCCCCCAACTCCATCTGAACCATATCAATGTTGAATATCCTTTCTATGCTACTACCGAGTTTAAAAAAACTTCAGGCAGGATGATCTAAGAAGGTTTTGTTTCATTCTAATTTCAAGTCTGATATACAAGACCAGCCTAAATTAGGCCTTCTGGCCCAGAATACCCCCACCCCCTACCCCAATGTACAAACTTCAGTGCATCTTTTATATTTACAAATCTTACTGGTGGTAGTGATGGAGACAGGGGGATAGGCATGGTCGTGACTACTTCACTTTTCATCAGTCAATATATTTCCATACCAGTGCATACCATTTGCCCATGATTTTCTGTCTATACCTTCTGTATAGAAATGATCTATCACAGTCACATACCACAGGTGTACTACAATGTACCCAATCCATTGGTATCTACCTTGTTTCCAGTTCACTTCTACAGAAAGTCCTACTATAAATATTTTGGCTTAAATGGGACATTTCTTTCTATATCTTGACTTTCTTGAAACTCAAACTGTTGTTGATCATTAATACCTGAGTATGAATTATTTTTTTTCAGATTTATTTCCTCAGTGACTGCTGGCTAGGAGAATGAGACATGAAATTTTGGTAATTTTATTGGGAGAAGAAGGAAGGAATAATTTTGGAGCTCAAAGCATTCAGTGCCTTCAATGATGCTCCCTTCCCTTCCCTTAATTTCCTGTGCCAATCAAGTCTTTTTTAAGGGAAAATACCAGCTTAACCTACGTGGCAGGAATGTTGTTTCTACCACAAGGAGAATATCTGCTGGCAAGGGAAGTTCTCATGCCCCTAACATTACATCATGTTGATGATTCAATGTGCCAATCTGAACAGCCTAGGGACATTTATGAGGGTGCTGGGCACCTGAGTGTGTAAGAAGAGGTCATCTTGAAGAAAGAAGGAGGTCACAGAAAGAGAACTTGGAGATGCCTGAAGACAGACTTTGCCTCCTTCACAGCTTGACCAGACAATGGGCCTATCAGTCTCCTTCACACCTGGCAGGTATAAGTTCTAAAACAAATAATCCATAGGTAGCTCTGGCTTTCATAGGGCTTTAAGGTTTACAAAATATTTCACATACATTACCTCACTTGATCTCAGCAGCCCTGAGAGGGAGGCAGTTGTAGGTATTGTTATCTTCATTTTTCAGACGAGGAAACAATTTCATAGACTCATAGTTATAGCTGGATGGAGCCTTAAAGGCCATGATGGATGGAAGGAACATTAGAGTCCATTGAGGCCAATCTGCTCTTTTAAAGATGTGGAAACTGAGGCACAGAGAGATTAAGAGATTTGCCCAGGATCACACAAGCCAGTAAATTTCAGAAATAGGTTTTGAGCCACAGTCTTTCTGACTTCAAGTTCAGCACCCTATCTGTAATGCCTGGTCTCTTACCTTCAGGGAAGGAGAGAAATGCAACTCCATCATACCAGGTTTCCTGCCTTCTGGTCAACTCTTCCCTTAGGTCTATTACCTGAGCTGCCTAATAGCCCTGAGAGAACTTCACCCTGATGTTAAAATCTTGAGATATTGATAAATGACCTGAACTCATTCCTCAATGATAAACAAACTCTCGCCTGGTCATACTCTTCCCCATTCCAGTAATTCCAAACCCTTAACTGTCGTCACTCAAACTCTGCTCTCCATCCCCTCTGCCAGCTCCTTTGTTCCCATTCCTCTTGATCTAACCCTTCACCATGTTCCACTCTGAAGCTACCCACCTCTTCCACTGTGTTCTTCCAAATGCTTGCTCTGTAGGTAGCAAATTTGATTTCATCTTAATATTTTCTTTTCCCACTAATTCCATCTACTGACTCTCACTGAGACCTGTCCTCCTGATGACATGGGCTCCCAGTCTACCATTTTCCAGCACTAGCAGTCCTTCCCCTCATCCCCATACTCATAGTTAAGGTGGAGAAATTGGAAGACTCCCTGCTCCTTCCTCATCAGACTCTCCCTCTACCACCATCACTCAGTAACCTCTCCTCCATTCAACCCATATCTACCACCCAACCAAAATTCTTGCAACTATTGTTTACTGATAGGACACTCCCCTTCTTTCCCCAATGAGCTCAGTAGCTGGCTTAGAGTCTTTTTCTCCTTCCCAGCTACT
The DNA here is from genome assembly GCF_011100635.1 of Trichosurus vulpecula. Classification (NCBI taxonomy): domain Eukaryota; kingdom Metazoa; phylum Chordata; class Mammalia; order Diprotodontia; family Phalangeridae; genus Trichosurus; species Trichosurus vulpecula. Next base: position 249,464,047 of record NC_050579.1, read on the forward strand.
GCCTTCATAATAGGATACTTAAACATACTGTTACTCCCTCAAACACCCTAACCTCCTGGTATCTCAACTTATGCACTTCACATGTCCTATTCCCTTACCCAACCTCAGCCACACAAAGATGGTCATACCCTTGATCTTGCAATTATCCACAAATGAACCACTTCTATGTTCACGAACTCTCAAATTCCCTTACCTGGACACAATCTGCCGTAAATCCACCTCTCCCTCTGCCTTTTTACTCCCTGTTCTTCATCCACACCTTGACCTTCCATCCATCAACCCCTCAGTTATTTCCAGACCAATACCCTACTTACACCGGCTAGACTCTCCTCCCTTTTCCATCTTGACCGCTTGGTGAATCAGTTCAACTCTACACTGTCCTCTTCTCTTGAGTCCCCTGCCCCCTTAATCTGGCAAAGTTCTTCCCCTGGGAAGCCTCAGCCTTGGATTATTCCCACCATCCGTTGCCTTTGTCCTTAATCCTGTGTTTCTGAACAAAGGTAGAGAAAATCATGAAATTATGTTGATTGGATTCACTACAAATGTATGGCACATAATCTCAACAGGGCCTTTACTGTGGTGAAGCAATTCTTTTTTTAATCTGTCCCTAATTAACTCACTTTCTCATGTACCACAGCAGCTTTTCCAAACCTTTTCATCCTTCCTCAAACTCTCATGACCCTTCCTCCCCCTCCTCTTTCAGCGGAGAACTTTGCCCTAAAGTTTGGTTTAAAATGGAGGCCATCAAACAAAACTTTCCTCTTCTCCAATCCTCACCTCACTCACCCCAATGCCTTTTGCCACTTTCCGTGGCCATTTCACCTTTCTCATATGAATTTTCCTGTCTTGCCAAGGCAAACCCCTCTACCCAATCAAATGGTCCCATTCCGTCCTATCTTCTCCAGCAGATTGACCCTTCTATCATCTCCACTCTTTCCCATATCTTCAAGAGCTCTCTTTCTATTGTCTGTTTCCCTACAAGCCCATGCATCTTCCACCCTCAAGAAAACCTAATCTGATCCATCTATCCCTCACTAACTATTGTCCCATATTTCTCCTCCCTCCTGTGACTCTGTGAGAATGTCATCTAGAAGAGGGGCCTTCTTAAGTTTCTGGAGTCCGGCTTATAACCTCATCATTCAATTGAAACTGCTCTCTCCAGTGTAACCAATGATCTCCTAATTGCCAAATCCGATAGCTGTTTTATACATTCTTATCCTTCTTGATCTCTCTGTAGCCATCGACATTCTTGATCACTCTCTTCCTTGATAATCTCTTTTTTAAAGTTATTTTTAGAGGCAATGAGGGTTAAGTGACTTGCCCAGGGTCATACAGCTAGTCAGTGTCTGAGGCTGGATTTGAACTCAGGTCCTCCTGATTTCAGGGCTGGTGCTCTGTGCCACCTAGCTGCCCTGCCTCCACCTTGATACTCTCTTTAGGATTCCATGACACAACTCTCCTGGTTCTCTCCCTACCTGTTTGATCACTCCTCGGGTTCCTTTGCTAGATTTTTAATCAGGTCACTCCCGTGAACTATAGGTGTTCCCCAGGGCTCTCTTTTGGGCCATCTTCTCTTCATCCTCTGTGTTATTTAACTTGGTCATCTCAGCAGCTACAATGGATTCAATGACCTTCTCTATGCTGATGATGAGGGCAGCTAGGTGGTGGAGTGGACAGAGTGTGGGGCCTGGAGTGAGGAAGACTCACCTTCCTGAATTCAAAATTGGCTTCAGTCACTTCCTAGCTGTGTGACCCTGGGCAAGTCACTTCACCCTGTTTGCCTCAGTTTCCTCATCTGTCAAATGAGCTGGAGAAGGAAATAGCAAACCGCTATCTTTGCCAAGAAAACCTCAAATGGGGTCCTCAAGAGTCAAATACAAATGAAATAATAACAACACTGATGATTCTCAGATCTACTTGATCCATCCCTAACCTCCAGACTTCCATCTCTAGCTGCCTATTGGATATCTTAAACTGAATGACACTTTAAACTCAACATATACAAAACTAACTCATTATATTTCTCCCCCCCCAAAAAAAAGCCTCCCTCTTTCTGATCTTCCCTATTACTTTTGAGGGCACGGTCATCTTCCCAATCACCTAGGCTCACAACCTAGATGTCATCCTCATTCTCTCTCACCCTCCATAGCCAATGCGTTACCAGGCCCTGTAAATTTTGCCTTCACAACGTCTCTTGAATTTGCCTCCTTTCCTCCACTACCTTGGTGAAGCCTGCATCACCTTGGCCTTCCTTCTTCAAGTCTCTCCCCACTCCAGTGCCTCCTCCACTCACCTTTCAAATGAATCTTCCTAAAGTACAAGTCCAATCATCTCCATTCCCTAAACTCCAATGACTCTAGAACCAAATGTAAAATCTTCTGTTTGGCATTCAAAGCCCTTCATAACCTTCTCCCCACTTCCAACCCATTTCCAATCTTCTTATACCTTCTTATTCCCCTCAACATAGTCTGTTATCTAATGGCACCAGCCTCCTTGCTCTTCCTTGAACAAGACGCTCCATCTCTGGATTCCATGAATTTTGATTGGCTGTCTCTCCAACCCAATCTCCTAGCTTCCCTGGCTTCCTTTAAGTTCCAGCTAAAATTTCACCTTCTACAACAAGTCTTTCCAGATTGCCCTTAATGAGATGCCTTCCCTTACTTGATTGTCTCCAATGTATCCTGAAGATATCTTGCTTGTACTTCATTGTTTGCATGTTTTTTTCTTTCCCCTCCCCCTCCCCCGCCCCACCGCCCCCATTAGATGGTGATCTGCTTGAGAGCAGGGACTTTTTGTCTTTCTTTGTATCTCCAGCATTTGGCACAGTGCCTGGAACATAGTAGGCATTTAATAAATGTCTGTTGACTGACATAGTTTTACACTGGTGGCTACTACCCTCTTTTCCTGGATACTCTCTCTGAGTTTTTGTGACACCGCTCTTCCCTCGTTCTCCTCCTACCCATCAAGCTGCTCTTCCTCAGTCCTCTTTTCTAGTTCATCATCTATGCCACACCCACTAACTATGGGTATTTCCCCCAAGGCCCTCTCCTGTCTTCTTTCTTCTCTCCTTCCCGTCTCTGTTTTCTCTTCTTTCTCTACATTTTCTTACTTGACGTCATCAAATCCCTTAAGTCCAATGATCATATTTATGGAATTGTTTTCCAGATTTATACATCCAGCCCTGGTATCTTCTCTCCTGAGTATTTTATCACTAATTATGTATTAGATTTTTTTTTTGTACTAGATGCCCCATAGACATCTCGAAGTCATCATCTCTAAATCAAGACTCATTATCTTTCCCTGGAAACCCACCCTTCTTCTGAACTTCCCTATTTCTGTTGAAGCCACCACCATCTTTCCAGTCACTATCCTTCCATGTCTAAAACCTATTCACCCTCCAATTCTCATTCTCCCTCACCTCACATAGTCAATCAATTGCTAAGTCTTATAGATTCTATCTTTACAACATTTCTCAAAGCCATGTCCTTCTCTTTGTTCCTGTGGTCACCACCTTAGTTCAGGCCCTCATCAGCCGGACTATTGCAGTGGCCTCCTAATTGGACTCCTCACTTCACAGGGGTTCCCAAACTTATTTGGCCTACCACCCCCTTTAAAAATTTACTCAGCACTCCCCCCGAAATCTGCTTTCTTTAACAGTTTTTTCTTTAAATTGCATCATTTCAAATAATATAAAATATATATTTTTTAAATGACATCTTATATTTAATAATTTATCATAAATTTATAGGATTTTACTGCATTAAAATTTTGATAATGTAATATTGCATCATGTAACTATATAGCATCATATTATAAACAAGTCATTACACACACATATTCCTGTCGATGCATGCTGGACTTTCCAACAATGTGTGACACTCTAGCCTGTCAACACTTGCTTGGTAAGACCTGTTGGCGGACTTGACCACTAATTGGTTATAATTTGCATTTTGTGTGTTATTTGGAAAATAATGTAATCGCTATGACTTTAACTCTGGTATACAACAGATGAAACATGTACAAACAGTTTTTCAAAATTTAAACTTTTCTTCCACCACCCCCCTTATTTTTATTTTTATTCAATGCCCCCCAATTGCACCAGAGGCTACTACCACCTCCCTGGATCATTCCAGTGTCCCCCAGGAGGCACTATCACTCACTTTGGGAACCTATGTCACTTCAGCTCTCTTCCCTCTCCCAACCATGGTTCTACACAGTTGCCCAAGTGATATTCTTAAAGCAAAATTCTGATAATATCACTTTCCTGACTCAAAAAGCTGGCTGATCATTCCCCTCAACATAGTCTGTGATCTAATTGCGTTGGCTTCCTTGCTGTTCCTTGACCAAAACATTCCATCTCTGGACTCCATGCATTCTCACTGGCTGTCTCATCCAATCTCCTGACTTCCTGGTGGCTACCTATTACCTCCAGGACAAAAAAATACAAATTCCTCTGTTTAATATTTAAAGGCTTTGACAATTCAGCTCTAGCCAGTTTAGCCAAACTGAACTACCAACTAATTGTTCTTCACATGATTACCATCCCATTTTGATACCTTGTATAGGATGTCTCCAATGCCTGAAATGCAACTTCTCCTCACTTCTGCTTCATAAAATCTCTGGTTTCCTTCAAAGTTCATCCCTACTGCCGTACCCTGCGCTCATTGCATTATGATTTCTTTTATATATACATAGATATGCATACATACAATATTTTATTTATATGTAAACATGATATTTTCTTACTAGAACTCAAACTCCTTAAAATCAGAACATACTTTTTTTTTTTTTGCATTTCCAGAGTCTGGCCTACTACTTGGCACATGTAGACATTAATAGATGCTTGCTGATTGTTTGATTATCAACCTATGCATCTTCTCTACAATCCTTTTGACCACTAAAGGATCCCTGCACCTCAAATTTGGGGAGGTCAGGAGTAAAAGAAAGAAGAGAAGTATCATAATATCATGTAATGATAGATTTAGAGCTCAAAAGGTCCTTAGAGGTCATATAGGCCTTAGCTTAAAAAGGCCAAGGTCTCCCACTGCATCCTGGGCTGTTTCTTGCTATCCTGATGAATAACAGGCCGCTGGACCCAGATGGCTCCTGAGCAGAAAGTGAGGCTGGTGATTTTGCACAGCCCTCCCTCACCATGATCCAGTTCACTTTTGAGTCATGACATCTCCTTCCTCGTGTCATTGGTCTTCTTCGAGAAGGAAGGGTCAACAACGACAAGTTCATTTTACGAGTAACTACAGTTAATAGAAGTTCATGTGACTTGCCCAATTAACTGGAACACTCTATTGATTTTGGATTTTAAAAAAACTTTCCTCACAATAGTTCTGTGAATTAGATAATGCCAATGTTATTTTTCCCTTTTTACAGATTAACTGGAACACAAAGAATTTAAGTGACTTACTGTACAATGCCAGCTGCTGTCATCTCTGTCAGACTTTGAACAAAGTAGAGGCTTTCTCATCCTCGTCCCTCTCTGCTCTACCCCTCTCCCTAAATGAATCAAGTCCAAGTCAGAGGATTATAGGGACAAAGCTCTGGAGCTGGGAGGAAACTCAAAATGCATCTAGTCTAACCTTCCCATTTTACAGACCAGAAAAGTAAGGCCCTGGGTTGTGAAAGCACTAAGTCACACAAGTAGTGTCACACTTGAACCCAGGTCCAGAACTAATACTCTTTTCCATGCCTCTGGGTATAACCCCCATCCCCTATCTTCATCTTTTAACTATAGTTTTCTCCATCTGTCTGGCTCCCCTTTTGAAAGATGGAGCCCCAAAATATACAGCTCAGATACTCTGAAATTGGTCATGAATCAATCGGTCATTCTTAATGTGGGGTCAGTGAACCCAGGGCCAGACCTAGTAGGGGAAGTGCTTTTCCTCGGTGGAAGGTACTTCCACTGCTTTTGGAAACCAGCCTCTCCAGTTCCTTTACCTCTCTTCAAAGACTCCGGAGGTATGGTTTCTAGGGGACAAGTTACCCACTCCCAGCCTCATGACTATACAATACAAACCCAACCCTTACATCCCTTTTTAGACTTGGATTTGTCCTCTAAGTCACCTTTGTTCTACTTCTTCAACTAAATTTTCCCCAGCACAGTTTCAGCTCTGAGTGAATCAGCCATCCTTAATGAAGTGCCAGTGGGTCAAGTAGTACTCTGGGCCAGGAGAGCTCCCAGTCTCTCAGCCTGAAGAGTCAATTCCATAGCTCAGACTCAAAGATAGCCTCAGTGCAGCTGTTGACACTTTCCTAGGGAGACCATTTCAATGCCAGAACAAAACTTTCCTCTTATAACCATATTAATGTTGACCAAGTTCTTCCTAGGTGGGCCTTCTACATTTATATCGTTTGTTGTGATGGTTCTTTCTCCTTTCTATGCATCAATTTCCTACAATTCTTCCTGTATTGATTTGTAGTCTTCACACCTCTCACTTCTTATGGTGCAATAACTTCCCATTGCATTTATAATCCACAATTTTTTCATCCATTCCCCAGTCAATAGACACATGACTTGTTTCCTGTTTTGTGTTTTGGTTGGGGTTTTTCTTGGGGGGTGGCTATGGCCCATCAGATAGTTGAATTCATGTTGCTCCCATGAATAGTCCACGAGGCAGACAATGGAGAGTTAATAAAAACAATAAACCAAACTCTTGTTTCTCTGGTCACCAACTTATCCATTTAGATATTGCATTGGACACCTTTTGATAAATATACAAGTGGAACCATAGAGAGGGCCTAGGGTCTCAGTGGAGTGGCATGGTATTAGAGATGGGGGCCAGATACATGCCAATCTTATTGTGAAAGCATTAAGGGTCTAGGGGATAGGACTGGATTGGGGCCAGAGTCCCTGAAGATGAAGAAAGTCATTCTTGCCTCATAAGCCACTAAGTGGTACTCAGTGTCTGTCATGGCCACAGCCCCGGAAAGGAAGAAAACACTGCTTAGAGACCATGAAGCAAAGCTGGGGGTAAATGTTTAAGCCCCGTGGGACAGGGATGAATGGGCAAGGAGAACATACTTAGGGGGTGAGGAGTGTCACAAAGCCCATCTTTGGAGTGAGACTTTAACCCCAGGAGAGAGGTCTGGTAACTCCCCTCTTTACCTCCTCCCCAGTACCCTAACAAAGCAAGATCATCACTGCCAAATGTCTATAGAGTTTTTATTCAAAGAAAATCCTAAAGTACAGGAAGAGGACCTCAGCTGGAACAAGACTTTTCTAAGCCATTCTAAATAGGGGCAGCAGGGTATCTAACACTCCAGGACAAAGAAGTCTTGCTACTCTGCTGGGGGAGGGTGGGCTTAACTGACATTTCAATTTGACCCCACCGTCACAAAATAATTTATTTTTCTGCCAAAGGAGAATTTTCTCTTTCTCCAAGCAGCATGCCTGTTGAGGGCCAGAGGATCCCCGATGGTCTTCCTAACCCTACAGGAGGCTAAACTCTAATAATGACTCTTTCTGCTTTCTTCCTAAAGCAAAATCCCACCCTATCCATTCCCAAACACAACCCAGTCATTCATATTTCAGGCCAATAGTTTGGTCCTTTAGTCTATGTGTTCTGTCCCACCTCATATCATATATGACTGAGAAGAATAACAAGGTGTTAGACTTGGAATCAGGAAGAACTGGGTTCAAATCTCTGCTGAGACACTTCCTAGTTGTGTGAACCTGCTCAATGCACTTAACTCCTCTCAGCCTCAGTTTTCTCATCTGTAAAGGGGGAATGATTTCATCTACCTCACAGAGTAGGATCAAATCAATAAAGAGCTTTGCAAAATTTTAAGCATTATGCAAATGTCAGCCAGTATCATATAACCATTTTAGAGACGAGGAAGTTCAATTATTTGCTGGCAGTTAGCTTATAGGTATCAGAAGCAAGACTGAAACTAACTACAGGACTCTTCACACTGCACTCTCAGAAGACAGAGACAGGGCTAATGCAATAGCCTTTAGCAGGGTTACGCATAGATGGGAAGTTAGGGAAATACTTTCTGATGGATAGAAATTATGATACTCCATTATGGTGATAGTTAATGCACTCCGGGCTCCAGGAGGCCTGCTGCATCTTCTCCTCAGAGTATTAGGGGTACCCTGAGAGATTTGGGGGAGTGTCTTCTCTAATGCTATTGGTTTGAGCCTTAATTATCTCTGTCCCCACCCTCACTGTTCGGTGCCAGTAATTTGCACCCTAGTTCTATTTAACATCAATTAGCTTTTGCAATGGGATATTTACTTTGAATATAGAGCAATAAAAAAGCACAAACATTTCCCACCGACATGATAGGGGAACAGTATCCGCTATCTTATTTACAAATCTGGGAAGCATGGACTGAAACTTTGTCCTCTTCCTACATAGCACTGGTTCCATCAAGTTCGCATCAAAATGCTGAATCTCTGCCAGATGAGTCCTTTTACTCAGCTGGGTCCCAAAGATCACTCCTTGTTCCTTGGTGCATTGATGTTAAGTTGACTGAAAAACCTCGACACTGGGACCTGGAACAATGCTCTTCTCTCTCCTAAAATGAAACTTGAAGTAATCGAGAACTGAGCCCTCTCTTCAACAGGGCCACTTGGGTTTGAAAGGGAGAAGATCCAAAGCCTCTTGTGCAGAGCACTGGCCCTCACCTGGATGCCGTGATCGAACGAACCAGAGGGACAGCTAGGTGGCGCAGCGGGTAGAGCACCAGCCCTGGAATCAGAAGACCTGAGTTCAAATATGGCCTCAGACACTTACTTAGATGCGTGACCCTGGGCAAGTCACTTAGCCCTGTTTGCTTCAATTCCCTCATCTGTCAAATGAACTATAGGAGGAAATGGCAAGCGACCACTCCATTGTCTTTGCCAAGAAACACCAAATGGGGTCACAAAGAATCTGATTGAAATGACTGAACAACAACAAAGTCATCGTATAGTTTCCCTCATTCACTGTTCTGTTCTGGTTCATACTAGTTATCCTGTGTTTCTCTAAATTCTTCATATTACTATTCCTTCATATTATGGCCCAATAATTCTCCATTCCATTCATATGTCACAATTTGCCCAGCCACTTCCAAAACAACGGATACCCACTTTATTTCTAGATGTTTTTTGCTATCCCAAAAAGTGTTTTCCTGAGTATTTTGATACAGATGAGACCTTTGTTTCTATCTTTGACCTCAATGGGGTTATTCAGTGGTTGGATTATTGATGCGCATGAGCTTTTAAAAATTTTAATATTTTATTTTTCCCAATTACATGTAGAAGCAATTTTTAACATTCATTTTTTAAAATTTGTGCATGAACTTTTAAAGCAACTTTCCTCATTTCATTCCAAATTGTTTTCCAGAATGGGTCCAGGGTTAGGGAACCTGCGGCCTTGAGGCCACATAGGTGGCCCTCTAGGTCCTCAAGTGCAGCCCTTTGACTAAATCCAGACTTGGTCTGTGAAGTTTGGAATTAGTCAAAGGGCTGCAGTTGAGGACCTAGAAGGCCACCTATGTGGCCTCAAGGCCACAGGTTCCCCACCCTTGAGTTATAACATTCAAAGCTCATGAGTAAGCCTGCTTTCCCACCACTCCTCCAACATCAGTTATTTCTTTTATCATCTTTGCCAATGTGATGGGTATAAGGTGAGACTTTTGGATTGTTTTATTTAAAGTGTTATTTCATATAGCTTTTGATAGTTTATATTTCTTTTTTTGAAAATTGCTTATATGCTTTGACCATTTATCTACTGGGGATTTCTTATATATTCATTCACTACCTCTCTGTTGGTTCTTTTCTATATATTTACAAACAGGCTGTAGTGGGAAAGCAACCTGGTTGTGAATAGACTCAGAGAACCTGAATTCAGATTTCAGCTTTGTCACCTACTAACTATGTGACCTTGAGCAAATCATATCTCTCCTCTGGCCTCAGTTTCCTCATCTGTAAAATGAGAAGTTTGAGGGAGATGGCCTGAAAGGTCCCTTCTATCTCAAAATCTATGATTCTATGCTCAGGTCAAGGACAGCTAGATGGTACAAAGCTAGAGTACTGGGTTTGGAATCAGGAAGACTCATCCTACTGAGTTCAAATCCAGCCTCAGACACTTACTAGCTGTCACTTATCTCAGTTTCCTCATCTCTAAAATGATCTGGAGAAGGAAATGGCAAACCACTTCAGTATCTTTGCCAAGAAAACCCCAGATGGGACACGAGTGAAACAGCTAAACAAATAAGGTTGCAAGTTTTATTTCACGTTTTCTTCTTGTCTACATTCGAGCCAAACTAGACTATTAGCCATTCACTAAACCTAGGATTTCCTAAGGACTCAGGGTCTACACAGACTGAGTTTGAAATTGAGGGCTTAACTGCAAAAGAGTTCAATGTTCCTCTTTAGCTCTACCCCTACCCAGTGTAAAACTCCAAGGGAATCTCTAAAACTAACCTGAGCCATGGTTCTTGTTTAGGTTTTCCTCAAATGTGGGTAACAGAGTAACAAAGATATTCATCATGGTATAAGGGAGTTGGGTTTAGGATAGCACTTTTATTTCCTCCACAGCAGAAAATGCAAAAGACACAAAGGACTCACAGATGTATTCAAGCAAATAGGAAATATAAAACATCCAAATGACCCATTAGACTCCCTGGAAAGAAAAGCTCCTTTGTGAGACTACTGAACAAATATTTCCCCCTGTACCATCTGAACAACCACAGCATATCATGGAGGGTTAAGCAGGTCCAGGTCTCCTATGATACATAGCTTAAGTCCTCCAGCTGCAGGATCTGTTATTGGTGGTTCTCTTCTCTAAGAATCATGCTGTTAAGGAAAACTTCTCACTGTCGGAATTCAGTGCCCATCTCTGAAACTCAGGAACCCTAAGATCTCTTGAAAAGGCATGAACTGAAAATCACCTAAAAGCAGGGCTGGGCTTCTTCCTCTTGTTAAATTTCTAGCGGGACCATTTATACCTCAGAAGTTGAGAAACACCGCAAGTCTGGTCTTGATTTATTGTTTTGTCAATCTGATTTTGGCTGGAAGGAAAAGCTCAATTTGGGTAGCAAGGTGGCATAGTGGAGAGAGGATCAGGCCTGAAGTCAAGAAGACTCATCTTCCTGAGTTCAAGTCCAGCTTCAGACATTACTAGCTGTGTGACCCTGGGCAAGTCACTTAACCCTGTTTGCCTCAGTTCCTCATCTGTAAAATGAACTAGAGAAAGAAGTGGCAAACTACTACATGATCTCTGCCAAGAAAACCTCAAATGAGGTAACAAAGAATAGGATAGAAGTGAAACGACTGAACAACAAACTAGACTTAAGAAAGCAACAGGAAAGACGTTAATAATTCAGATTAAACTTAACGGTGTGCCTTGTGTATATTTTTTTCCCTTTATCAATACATCATTGCCCCTCTTCCCCTACTTCTAACAAAGGTCTATGCATGCCTATAATCTCATCATGATGATTAGAGCAGAATCAAAAAATTGATCAGAAGATCCCCCAATTAGCCCCCATTACATCTGGAGTGTATTCTCTCCTTACATCTGCCAGATGAAATGCTCCTCTTCAGTGCTCAACTCAGATATTGCCTCTATTTTTTTAAAAAAATATATTTTTATTTTATTTTTAATTTAAGGGATAAAACAAGTATTTCCATAACATAGTATAATTAAAGAAAAAGCTTGCCCATGAAATTGCAAGTTTATTATGTACAACTTGCTATTCATTTTAAATATATAATAAAGTTATCGTGTAAATTTTTTTCTTTCTTTTCCTTTTTTCCTTCTCTTCTCCCACCCCATCCTAGAGATAGCTACAATTAGACACAAATACGTATGTATATATGTACGTATATATACATACACATACACATGTGTGTGTATATATATAATCATTCTATACATACTTCTATTCATCATTTCTTTCTTACATGAAAATATCCTGGTTCCCCCAGCTGAAAATGCTTGCTCTTTGTCTCTCTCTGTCTTTCCCTTTCTCTTGTCTCCTCATCTGTAAAATGAAAAAATTGAATTAGGTGGATTTGAAGAACTCTTTCCAGTACTAAATTCATAATCCTAAGCCTTGAGGGACACCCATATAAAATAGTCAGGAATAGAATGAAGAGCCAAGAAAAGAGACTGACAAGGAGTTGGTAGAAACATGAGAGGATGAGGAGAACCAGGAGAGTATGGCATCTCTAAGGCTAAGGGAAGAGCACAAGTCTTTAGCAGAAGAAAGTATCTACTGGCTGATTGCTAATGGAAAACACACTGGCAGGGGTTCATTGACTACAGTATTACAAGTACAGCCCCATATAGTTACCTCCTCGTAGGGTAGTAGTAAATTCACCCCTTTGACCCAGCAACCATTATCAGGTCTGTTTCCCAGAATAATCAGAGAAAAAGGAAAATAGCCCCTAAGTTCTGAAATATTTATAGCAGCTTTTTGTGATGGCAAAGGACTGGAAATTGAGGGGATGCCCATCAACAGGGAAATGTATGAACACATTGTGGTATATGATTATGATGGAATCCAACCGTGCTATAAGAAAGGATGAGCTGGTTGGTTTTAGAAAAACATGAAGACTTGCATGAGTAATGAAGAGAAATGAGCAGAACCAAGAGAATGCTGTACATAAGAGCAGCAATGTTGTTTAAGGAGTAACTGTGAATGAGTAAGCTATTCTGAGTATTATAAATATTCAAATCAGCTATAAAGGACTTAGGAAGGGAGGTACTATCCACTTCCAGAGAAAGGACTGATAAATAGAAGTATTCAAAGTATGTTTTACACACACACACACACACACACACACACGTATACGTACTATATATAGTATATTATACATACATGTATACATATACATACTATATATACAGATATACATATGGATGTATATGTGTGTGCCAAATGGTGGCCTTCTCTAGTGCAGGGAGGGAAGGAGACAGTTTGGAACTTAAAAATATAACTAAAAAATTAAAATTAAATTTTTAAAAATCCAATCTACAAAGTGTAAATTTGTCAGGATAGAGGGTGTGTTATTAAAAAATTATAAGATGTCCCAAAATGTTTAGGCTCAGCATGTGTCTAATGATGTCTTATGTTCAAGAAGTTTCATAAAAGATATCAGTGAAGAAATATATGATTGAGGAAAGATATTTTATGAGTGAGAGAAGGTTTCATTGAAGAATACTGCCTCCCCAGATACAGACTGGCAGCTCATCTGTTCATCTGTAACATATGGTCTTAGAGAGTTAGAAGAGATACTCAAAGGTTATAAGTCTTGCTTCTTGGTGTGTTCAAAGAGAGCTAGCACCTCTCCTGTGAGGGCTTGCAGAGACTTTCTCACGGCTACTCATCCACCTTTGGTGTCCACATGGCACGCAATGCTCACCTGTGGCTCCAAGAAGCTACGGCATGTGCAGTGGTCATACCCCAGTAAACTGTCTGTGGGTTAAACCAGGTTGAGAGTAAATGATGGGCCTCAAACCCACTGGTGAATTAGGGCTTGGGAGGTGTCTACCCCAAGCATGTGAAGTCTTCCCCTGGCAGAATGGGCAGATGAGAACAATCTTTTTTTTGGAGGGGGGAGTGCCAGGCAATTGGGGTTAAGTGACCTGCCCAAGGTCACACAGCTAGTACATGTCAAGTGTCTGAGACTGGATTTGAATTCATGTCCTCCTGACTCCAGGGCTGGTGCTCTGTTCACTGCGCCACCTAGCTGCTCCAACAATTTGTTTCAGTGGCCATGAGGGAGCCTAAAGCAGGTGCTGTGGAGCACTTAGACATTGATCAGACATAGAAGACTCTGAAGCCATCCACTGTATCCTGGGCCATCGCTGATTGTCTTGATTTTTGTATTGCCACTGGACTTCGATAACTCTGGAAGAATGAGGCTGATGCCTTTGTGCCACTCTGCCTCACTTAAATCCGATTCACCAGTGAGTGGAGACATCACCCTGTGATCTCATTGGTCCTCTTCAAAAACAAGGACAAACAACAACATATGTCTTGCTTCATAGAATAAGTATTGTCATCTCTATTTTGTGATGTACCCATGGTCATATGACTAGTAGATAACAGGGGCTGGGATTCAAACTCGGGTCTCCCTTGACCTCAAAACCAGCAATCTTTCTAGTACTTTACACCGCTTGCATCACAGGCCTGATGAAGACTGTGGTTATTTGAGGATAAACCTTGATAAATGCAGAGAGGAACATGACCAGGTCTTTGGTGACCAAGAGACGCTTTTTTTAAGCAACTGCAGCTGCGATCTCTATGCATAGAAGGACTACACACACACGTGAAGTTACAGATTCTTAAAGTTTTCAAACATAATTTTGTATAACTTTTCAGTGTATGCCTATTTTTAAAAATTAATTTTCATTAATGTCCTTTATTTTAACATCACCTAATTTTCACACTTTCTGCCTTCCACTGCCCTCTCTCAGAAAGCCATCCTACATAATAAACAATTTTTGGAAGGGAAAAAAGGAAGAGAAAAAAAACAGCAAAGCTAACCAATACATAGGAAAAAAATCTAACAACAGGTGTGATGTTCCACACTTATGACCATCCTTACCCCAACCCCAACACACACACACACACACACACACACACACACACACACACCCACCTCTGCCAAGGAGTGAGAGGAGGTGTCTTCCCGCGTCTTTTCTTCTCTTTCTTTTTTAAAGGTGATTTTCTTTAATTCCCCAAGGGATAGTGAATTTGTTTCCATGGAAACGCCATATTATAGGCCTTGCCACCCCCTTTCAAAACCTGACACATTTCATGTTGATTGGCAGCACCTCTGCCTATTCGGTGGAGTGGATGGTTCAGTGGTTCAGTGGATAATTCAGATGGTTCCATTGTCTGTTTTCGACGTCTTCTTTGGGGTCAAGGTTATTGTTTGTAATTTGGCAACAGCACTTTTCCACTTTTTCTTTTTGGTGGTTGTTCTCTGCATTCACATTGAGGTCATCATTATGTGCATTGTTTTCTTGGCTCTGCTCTGTTTCCTTTGAATCAGTTCATACGGGTCTTCCTATACGTCCCTGTGTTCTTCAAATCGGTCAAAATCGGTTCAGTTTACAACACCTGAAGCTTTATTGGACCTGGCCCCATGAGTTTCCTTGCCATCTGTTTAAAGATGGAGATAAGGACCAAATCTGTGAAAACACAGATTCACTTAAGTAGGGAAATCTTATAGGGCAGGTGGGGGAGCAGTGAATTGAGTGGCAGGCATGGAGTCAGGAAGACTCATCTTTCTGGGTTCAAATCTGGCCTCAGACCCCCTGAAGGTATGGTGAAATCAGGGCAGTTCCAAAGTAGTACAGTCAGGTGAGAAATGAATACAAATCTTTCCTCAGACACTAAATGGCTGTGAGACCAGGGGTGATCCACCGGACCCTTTATGCCTCCCAGAAACATCATGGGGTAGAGCATAATGTAGGAGATCGCTGTCTTCGAAGCCAAGAAGACCTGGAATCAAGTCCTGTTTCTGACACCTCCTGGTTGTGTGACCCTGGGTCTTAACCTCTCAGTGGTCTGAGCAGCTTTCTCTAAGACTATAAGTTGCAGAGAATGATGCTCAAATGCATTGGTAGAAGGGGCATCCTCACCTGAGAGTTCCCTTTGTGGTTTTTCAATCATGTCCCCCATTTGGGGTTTTCTTGGCAAAGATACTGGAGTGGTTTGCCATTTCCTTCTCCAGCTCATTTGACAGATGAGGAAACTGAGGCAGAGTTAAATGATTTGCCCAAAGTCACAGTGTTTGAGGCCAGATTTGAACTCAGGAAGGTGAGTTTTCCTGACTTCGGGCCTGGCACTCTATCTATTGCACCACCTATCTGCCCCCCCCCCAACAACCTTGTGAGGGAGGCGTTTATTATTATCCCTGTTTTACAGATGAGGAAACTGAGTCTGAGATAGGTTAAGTGACTTGCCCAGAGTCACACAGCTAGTAAGTATCTAAGTCAGGATTTGAACTTAGGTCTTACTGACTCCTAATTCGGCCCTCTTACCCACTATGATAGATTGCTACCTAAAATGATAAACTGGATTTGATAACCATACAAGAGGAGTATAAAATGTTATGAAATCAGATGAGGGAGAGATCCCTGTACGCTGGGGGCGTCAGAAGGAGACAGTATTTGAGCTGGACCTTAAAGAATAGGAAGGATGTTAATAGGTGGAAGGGGCAGCTAGGTGGCATGGTGGATAGAGCACTATGCTTGGAATCAGGAAGACTCATTGCTAAGAGTTCAAATCCAACCTCAGACACTTGGCTGTGTGACCCGGGACAAGTCACTTAACCCTGTTTGCCTCAGTTTCCTCATCTGTAAAATGAGGTGGAGAAGGAAATGACAAACTACTCTAGAATCTTTGCCAAGAAAATCCCAACTGAGATCACAAAGAGTTGGACATGACTGAAATGATATAACAATAAAGGAAATAGAAGAGGGCATTCCTGAAAGTGGGAATTGTGTGAGTAAAGGCAAAGTGGTAGAAGAGTGTGTTGTATGTTTGGGTGATGAACTGTAGTCTAGTTTGGCTAGACTATAGAGTACCTTAAGGAGAGCAGTGGAAGATAAAGATCATACAGGGAGTAACCCCGGAGGCGATCTCATCCAACTCCTCCATTTTATCGATAAGGAATTGAGTCCTAGAAAGGTTAAGTGATTTGCCTGGGGTCACACAGCACCCTCTGAGTTGGGATTTGTGCTCAAGTCTTCCTGTCTCTGCCTCCAGGGTTCTTTCTACTACCTCTGGAAAGATAGGCAAGCTGGATTATGGAGGGATGTCCTTGAAAGCCAAGATCAGGAGTTTAGACTCAATTCATAGGCAATGAGCCACTAAGAATTTTAAGTGAGGAGGGATTTTTAAAAATATTTGTGCACCAGGAAAACCAAACTTGTAGCAAGGTGCAGAGTGAATAAGAGGAAGAAGAGATTGCAGGAAGAGAAGTTGGTTAGGAGGTTTTTGCCACTCTCCAGGCCAGAAGGAATAAAGGAGTGGACTAAGGGATGGCAGCAAGGGGGAAAATATCCCATTTCTTCAGATCCTTATCCCCAGCTAGTCGTCAGGAAAGCAAGAGATATGACAAGACTATAAGATTTAAGACAAGGATAAGTATGCTGAATAGCCTCTTAGAACTACAATATTTGGAAGGAACGGAGTTTTTATTTCCTTTTTATAAATGCATTTTTTTTGTCCAGAAAATTCTGTCCACTGTGGTCCATCGACATTAATTCTGTGATAAATCACACTTTTGTTGTTGAGTTCTTTCAGTTGTGTTCGGCTCTTCATGACCCCACTTTAGGTTTTCTTAGCAAAGATACTTGGCAAAGAAACTTGTCATTTACTTCTCCAGGTCATTTTACAGATGAGGAACTGAGGCAGACAAGGTTAAGTGACTTGCCTAAGGTCACATAGCTATTAAGTGTCTGAGGCTGGATTTGAACTCTTGACTCCAGGGCAGAGGCTCTCTATCCATTGTAAATGCCACAAAGCTGCCCTTACTTTGCAAGCACTTAAGAAATGCTCTCTCTCTCTCTCTCTCTCTCTCTCTCTCTCTCTCTCTCTCTCTCTCTCTCTCCCTCCCTCTCTCTCTCTTTCTCTCTCTCTATCTCTCTCTCTATCTCTTTTTATATCTATTGTCTCATTCAATCTTCGCATCTGCCATACACAGAGTTGTTAAGACTGGTACCTCTTGGCTAAGAATTGGAAATGGAGGGGATGCCCATCAATCGGGGAATGGATAAACAAGTTGTGGCACAGGATTGTGATGAAATATTATTGTGCTATAAAAAATGACAAGCAGGATTATTTCAGAAAAACCTAGAAAGACTTACATGAACTATTGCAAAGTGAAGTGAGAAGAATCAAGAGAATATTGTAGACGGTAATGGCAACAGCGTACAGTGATCAACTGTGAATGTCTTAGCTATTCTCAGCAACGTAGTGATCCCAGATAATCCCAAAGGACTCATGATGAAACATGCTATTCACCTCCAGAGAAAAAACTGATGGCGTCTGAATACAGACTGAAGCATACTATTTTTCCCTTCCCTTCATTCCTTCCTTCCTTCCTCTTTCCCTTCTTCCATCTTTCTTTTGTTATTCGAGTCTTCTTGTACAAAAATCACTAATACGGAAATGTTTTACATGGTTGCATATGTATAACCTCTATCGGACTGCTTGCCATCTCTGGGAGTGGGGAGGGGAGAAAAAAGGGAGGAATAGAATTTGGAATTCAAAACTTTTTTAAAAAGTTAAGAATTGTTTTAACATGTAATTGGGGAAAAAATAAAATATTATTTAAAAAAGCAGTAAACCAATTTAAAATTACAAAAAGAATAGTACTTCTATTGTAAGGGCAGTTGAATCCATTCACCTTTGGCGTCCACTTGCTGCCCAACTCACCTGTGGCTCCAAGAGGCTGTAACATATATAGTGGCTACACTCCAGTAAACAGTTTTGGCAGATGGGCTGAACCAGGTTGAGGGTAATCAACAAGCCTCAACCCCATCTGTGAGTTAGAGGGGTGGCTACCCTCTAGTGGAATGCGCAGATGAGAACAATTTGCTCCAACGGCCATGAAAGTGGATGCCAGGGTCATCGACATCATCTCAGGCCATTGCCAATCATCTTGACTTTTGCCTCACCGTTGGACTTTGATGACTCTGGAAGAGAGAATGAGCAACTCTTCTTGACTTAAATCCAGTTGATGTATAAGTCAAAAGACATCACCCATACCATTTTACCATCTATCATCTATCTCTATTTAACTCAAATTTATCTTGCACTTGTAGTTTTGCAAATCACTTTACTTATATTACCCCATTTAATTTCTTATAGTAACCCTGTGAAATAAAGGCATTATTATCCCCATTTGACAGATGAGGAAACTGAGGCAAGACTCAAACAGAAGTCTTCCTGACCGCGAGACCAGCATATTCTCTGCCACATCCCACTACTTCTCAAGGAAGCTTTGGCTAGGGAACACTGACCGAGGTGAGGCCGGGGTGATTTCAGTGTAGTCTGACATGAAAGAAATTGGATGAAAAGTTAAATACTGTGTTAAATGAGTGCTCTTTGAAGCCTGTACTATGATAACGGAAAGCACATTCAATTTGGAATTTTGGTGTCATTGTTGCTATTCAGTCATTTCAGTTGTGTCCTACTCTTCTTGACCCTTTGGGGACTTTTGTTGGCAAAGATACTGGAGTGGTTTGCCATTTCCTTCTCCAGCTCATTTTATAGATGAGGAAACTGAGGCAAACAGGGTTAAGTGACTTGCCCAGGGTCACAAAGTTAGTAAGTGTCTGAGGCTGGATTTGAACTCTCAAAGCTGAGTCTTCTTGATTCCAAGCCCAGTGCTCTATCTACTGAACCATCCAGCTGTCCTCAAATCTGGAATTAGAGATCTTGAATTCCAATCATTGTTCTGCTACTTGGTACGTGAACCCTTTCTGGACCTCAGTTTCATCACTCGTAAAATGAGAAAATTAGACTGAATGATCTCCAAGCTTCTTCCAACTCTAAGTTCCTCCATCCTGGGGAGCCTACAGGACTGACAGATACACTCTGCCCCAAGCATGTAGCACTGCTGTCTTTGAGTCATCTATTTTCCTGCCAAGTCCCTTAGCCTCGTGGTGCATTCCCAAACATTTACCCTGTAAGTAACGTCCTACTTAAGAATCTAAGGCCCAAGTCCTCCTTGTGACAAAGTTCCGTTTATTGCCCAGCTCGGACCTTTGCTCCTTAGGCAGAAATCAGTCTTCACTCTAACCTTCCTCCTCCGCCTCCAATCAATCAGTGAATTCCCTCCTTCCCCTCTTTCTGAGTGGACAAGTAACCCATTGTCTTAGATTCCCTTAGATTCCCTCTGGCCCCCAGGATCTCTGCTGTGTGGGGGCCCCCTGAGGAGGTGGGCGGGCACAGGCAGCTGGTCAGGAAAAATGCCATCAGAGGGTCCTGAAGCTCAGGGAAACAATGGCGAATCACAGAGTATCAGAACTGGGAGGGCCCTCAGAATATAAAATGTGAGAACACAGAACATAGAATGTCACAGCTGAGAAGGTCCTTACAACATAGCTAGGATGTAGACAGTCAGAGTTGGGAGGAAACTTAGAAATCATTTGGTTTAACATTTATATTCTACAGTTGGTCCTCTGAGGGACAGCAAAAGTTTCTGGCCCATTGGGAAATTTGGGGGACAGAATTCACCAGGTTCTCTAGACAGTGGCTAGAGAGTATCAGTGTAGGTATAGGGGAGGTGGATTGTGGGTCACACAACAGCCAAGGAAAGTAGTGCTATCTCTTTACACAAAGGACAGTTGTACCCATGGACCAATCACTTATATCACAGGCAGAACCTGATTAACATTAAAGATCCCCAAAGCAGGGAGAAAGCTATGTCCGAAAATCTGGCTACAGAGACCTGTGGGTATGGCATATGAGAAGTGACAGGCATGCCTGAGGCCTGGCTATCCTAGCTCTCTGAATTTCATGTAAGAGCCTTAGGGACTACAATAAGAAGCCAACTATCTCATGGCACACAGGAGAGGATCCCCCAAAGTATGGCTTCTGGGTAGATGCTGTAACTTTTTGAAACCTAACAAAGGGACGATTTCTTGCCTTTGGAATGGAGTGGGGGAGGAAAGGACAGATTAGGAGAGAAAGAACTCTAGGAAAACTTAAAGAGAGAAAAAGAAACTATCTACTAGTGAGGGTTGGTATCTCATTTCATCCTTACAACAATTCTATGAGACAAGTAGGCAGGTATTTTCATTATGCAGATGAGGAAATGGAGTTGCATAGAGGTTGTTGTTTTAGTAGTTCAGTCCTTTTCAGACTCTGTGTGACCCCATTTTGTTGGCAAATTACTGGAGTTGTTTGCCATTTCCTTCTCCAGTTCATTTTACAGATAAGGAAACTGAGGCAAACAGGGTTAAGTGACTTGCCCAAGGTCACACAGGTAGTGAGTATCTGAGGTGAGATTTGAACTCAGGAAGAGGAGTCTTTCTGACTCTAGGCCAAGTGCCGTATCCACTATACCACCTGGCTGCTTCATGAGACAGGTAAGGAGGAACTATCTTCATTTTGCAAATGAGGACATTGAAGTTCGTAGAGTTAAGATCACACAGCTACTAAGGGAGAGAACTTGAACATAGGACTTTTCCCTAAATGCAAGACTATATCTCATCTCCTCCAGCACAGACATTGTATATGTCAGGTCACTGATGAATTCTTATCACGGATTCAGGGTTTTCCCCGTTATTAGTGCCTCACATCACACAGACCTATCTGGCTACTCTGCCTACCCTCCCGGTGAAGCCCTTTCTGGCCCTGAACCCAGTTTTGTTCAGATCTGGTCAAGCAGGCTAAATTTGTAACTCTTTGACTACAATGTATGAGGAGGTAGCTCTGTTGCTCCACCCACCCCAACCTTCTACCCCTCTCAAGGCACCGGCAGTAAGGATGCCACCTTGACTTTTCTCCACTTCTTGGTAAAGGGGCATTCTAAAGGAGCTACTTGACTATGCCTTTAAACCCAAATCATTCCCGCTCTCACTGATTGGCCAACAATAGGCCCCAGCCCAAGCCTCACCTGCTCATTATTCGGCTCAGAATGAGTGTAAATCACAATGCTTCTATTCTGCCTAGAAACTCTGAGGGTCTTCCCCTCTTGGACTGATTCTCTTGCGAAGGCAAAGTAGGCCATCTTTTACCTCAATTCTTATCTAGCCTTTAACTACTGAATGGGCATTGCCTCAGACAAACTGAGACCTGGGAAAGACCTTAGCTTAAAAAGGCCAAGGTCTCCCACTGCATCCGGAGCCATCACCGTTTGTCTTGCCACTGGACTCCAATGACTCTGGAGGACAGAGTGAGGCTGATGATTTTGCACAGCTCTGACTCACTTAAATCCAATTCACTTGTAAGTCAAGACATCACCCTCCTGATGCACATTGGTCCTCTTCAAGAACGAAGGATGAACAACAATCTCAGAAAAGTTAACTGTAATAGTTCTGGGAAAAGTGTGCAGGTCAAGTTAGGTGGCGTGCTTAGGGCAGAACTTGGTAACTGAAAAGGAAACTGCTTTAACAAAGGGGAGCAAAGGCTGAAAGGGCATGTAGGAAAATATGCTAAAGGAAGAAAGAGGTGGGAGGAGACTGAAGGTGGGAGAGATAGGAAGACATTGAAAAAGCAGGAGAATAATGAAGAGACACATAGAGGAGTACAAATCTTACCTCAGATACTTACTAGCTATGTGACCCTGGGCAAGTAACCTTTCCCCAGCCTTGGTTTACTCATCTGTGTAATATTAATTAAGGTGGGACTTTTTTTTTTACTATTTTAGAATGCTAAATTAATCAAGTGCTTTGATTAAGTCTTACTAGGTGCAAAGCCCCAGGCCCACACCTTTTTGCTAACTAGATGTAAAGCTCCAGGCCCACAACCTTTTGCTGATTTGGTGTGAAGCCTTCCAGGGCCCTAAGAAGGGTATATAAACTCAGAGGTTAGCATTTTGTTTGGGGCCCTCATGCACTGGAAGAGTGTTGGTATGGAAACTCTGGGTAGTCATTGTTAAGAACTCCCCAGCTTTGAAGAAAACCCAGATGTTGGTGCTTCTCTTTTTGGTAACTATTTATGTAATGCCTTCATCATACAAAGCCTGTCTGTTGAATCGTGTTATTTGATCTGTTGATATTTTCCGTTTGTAATTTCTATTTGTATTTGCTCTGAAGTTCAGGGTGCTGGCTTTTCCCCCTGAACTAAATGAATTATATATGTATGTTTGATTAAAGGGAGATTGTTAGCCCCTTAAAGTTGCTTTCTTCAGAAAAGCTGATCAAAGAACCTGTGCTGGCAGCTCTTGTTGGGTCTTACACCCCTATAGCAACTGCTAGCATCATTGTTGTTACAAAAATGGTGCAGTCATAGAAGGATCTGCAGATCAAAAGAAAAGTATGGAGTTTGGGGGACCTGAGATATGTTAGCTGTGTCCCAGTTATTGGGCTGCTCTTTATACTTGTGGTAGCTATGGTTCTGTGGAGCCCCAGGAGCAGCAGAGGACTGAAAAAGAACAGGCAAGTAACAGTGACAGGAGTGGTTTCCTGGGTGCCTAGAGCAGGGCCCCTGGGAGATAACCTCTCCTTCCCCTCCCTACCCCACTAGCACTCTGGAGGAGACAGGCTAGAGCAGCAGCTGTGGGAGGAAAACAAGCAAAGGCTTGCAAGAGGTGGGAATGGCCAGAGCCAGTGCTTGGGTGGATTAGCCCAGCTCTGGCCTGTGCTGGAGGGGTGCATGTCCTGAGATTATATTGTGTGTGGAGCCTTAAAACAGGAGCAGAGAACTTCCTTCTTACAGACTCGGCAGGAGTGGTTGGTGGAACAAGAGAAAAAAGGGAGAATTGCCTTTGTACAGACTTGGTAAGAGCAGTTGGTGAGGTGAGACAACAAGCGAATGGCTGCGGACATACTGACCCTGCCAGAGCAGAGGACTGCCTGCTTGAGAACTTTGGAAAGGTGAGAGCAAGAATGGGGAGCTGCCTGCATCAGGATTCCAGCAGAAGCTAGGAGTGGCCAGCAGGAGTGGCCAGCAGGACCAGGACCTCAGGAGCTTCGAGTTCAGCCCTGGGGCAAGATGGAAACTTTGCAGCAAGGCACTGAGTGTGCTTTTTTGCTGCCTTCCTCTAGTACTGTTTGGAACCCAGGAGGGAGGGGTGGAGTTGTCTATGATGGGTGGGGGAAAGTGCTTTGGATCCCCAAGGACCCCACCTTGTTGGCCTTGTTGCCCAGCTGGCCCTCGGGACTTGGTAGCAGGGGGCTGGAACAGTGTGGGGAGAACAGACCCCCCCAAGAGATCCTTATTTGGATATTTTTTGTCTGTGTTGGGACTTTGCTAATTGAAGCATGCCCGTACCTGAGGATACCAGGAGGAACCCTGCAAAGGCAGTGTGGGGAGAAGGACACACCTCAAGAAGGACTTTACTTGGACACTCTGTGTTGACCGAAGAAATTGTACTTTGCTTTGACCTAGAGGTGGATCATACCTGCGTTGTAAACAAGTATTTTGAGGAATGACACTGAATGATATGTTTTGTTATGTTGTGAATGTTATGCTTTAGTTCCCTAATTGGATTGCAATGTATAATGCCTCTATTTGTTCCAGGATCCATTGCTATTTAGATTGTGTAAAGCCAAGGATCCTGGAAAGGGGTGCATTGTAATATTAATTAAGATGGGACTATTTTTACTGTTTTAGAATGCTAAATTAATCAAGTGCCTTTGATTAAGTCTTACTAGGTGCAAAGCCCCAGGCCCACACCTTTTTGCTGATTTGGTGTGAAGCCTTCTAGGGTCCTAAGGGTATATAAACTCAGAGGTTAGCATTTTGTTTGGGGCTCTCACGCACTGGAAGAGTGTTGGTGTGGAGACTCTGAGTAGTTGTTGTTAAGAGCCCCCCCAGCTTTGAAGAAAACCCAGTTGTTGGTGCTTCTCTTTTTGGTAACTATGTATGTAATGCCTTCATCAGACAAAGCCTGTCTGTTGAATTGTTATTTGATCTGTTGATGTTTTCTGTTTGTAATTTCTATTTGTATTTGCTCTGAAGTTCAGGGTGCTGGCTTTTCCCCCTGAACTAAATGAATTATATAAGTATGTTTGATTAAAGGGAGATTGTTAGTTGCTTTCCTTAGAAAAGCAGATCAAAGGACCTGTGCTGGCAGCTCTTGTTGCTGGTCCTATATCCCTACAGCATCTGCTAGCAACATTGTTGTTACAATCTATAAAATGAGGATAATAACAGCATATATCTCATAGGGTTGTTGCGAGGATCAAATAAGCTAACCTTTGCATGGTGCTTTGTAAACCTTAAAACTACATATAAATAACGTGATAGCCATTAGATATGGAGGATAAAGAGACACAGGCAGCTAGGTGGTGCAGAGGACAGAGCACCAGGCTGAAGTCAGGAAGAGCTGAGTTCAAATCTGGCCTCAGCCACGTACTAACTGTGTGACCCTGGACAAGTCGCTTAACCCGGTTTGCCTTAGTTTCCTCATCTGTCAAATGAGCTGGAGAAGGAAATGGCAAACCGCCTCAATATCTTTGCCAAGAAAACCCCAAATGGAGTCACAGAGAGTTGGACATGACTGAAATGAATGAGCAACAACAAAATCAGGAGACACAGAGATGGCAGTCATGGTAGCTACTAAAAATGTCAAGTAAAAAGCTGGCCAAACTTTTAAACAATGCCTGGCATATAGTAAGACTTAATAAATGCTAGTTGTTTAAAAAAAAAGACTCTTTCCACCTTCGACCTCATTGCAACAACAACAAAACCATAATGAAGAATTTCTTTTCCCTCTCCACCTTCTCCCCACCCCCCATTCCAATTGAGACAGGAGCTGGACTAGGCACTGAAGAGGCATTCCCCAACAAAAAGGAAATTTGTTCCATTCCTACATTCCCTCCCACTCCTGCTGGGTTGAACTGTTCACACCAGCTTCAGTTCTCACAAACATGTATTTGAGCTCCATCCTTCCAGAAAGGGATCCAAGCTTAGAGAGAATGGGAAATGTCTCTTTGAGATGGCAGAAGACAGGATAAAAGGTGAAAATGAAGACCTTGGTCTGTGGTGTAGGGAAGGCATTAGGAAGAAGGGTGAGGTATGTGGAAGTCAGCCCCCTAATGTCAGCTTCAGGCTGGGAGGAAAGACAGAGAGAAGTGTTTGAAACTGTAGTACTGGGGAACCAAACATTCCTCTTTCAGCAAAAGACGGAGGCACTAACAAACATAAGTACGTAGACACATAATATAGACACCAGCAACAACCATTTCCACCGTAGACATTAGAGCTCTTCACTGCCACCCCCCTCCCACCTGCATCTCAAGTATTTAGCTGGCAGATCTCTCCCAAATGCTAGATAGCGTCCAGTCTTAGATTACTGCTGCTCTGCCCTCACCCCTACAGGGAAGAATTTTTTGGACCAAAAAAAGTGCATTTATAAAAAGGAAAATGTCTGGTCCTACTGTTGTTGTGTCCTAGGAAGCTGAAGCATGCTTACTCTTAGTTTTAACAGTCAAACTTGCTTTCCTGGTAACTAGCTGGGAATGAGATCTGAAGGAGTGGGATGTTTTTCCCATAGTCGCCAGACCTTAGTTCATGTCTTCTTTCTCCCCCCCAAGAGCTGTTCAAGGTCAAGATGATCATAGATCATAGATCATAAGAAAACCATTTGGGGTTTTCTTAGCAAAGATACTGTAGTGCTTTGCCATTTCCTCCTCCAGCTCATTTAACAGATGAGGAAACTGAGGCAAACAGGGTTAAGGGTCACACAGCTAGTGAGTGTCTAAGTGGATTTGAACTCAGGTCCGATTTGACTCCAGGCCCAGCACTCTACCCACTGCAACACTGACCTCCCTTGTTTTACAGATTAAGAAATTGAGACCTAGAGAGATTAGTCGACTTGTCTAGGTCACAAAGGAAGTAGTTAAGCCTAAAGGGCAGGCTACACCTGCAGCGGAGAAATGTGCCTCCTAAAGGCTACAATTAGAAGGGAAGGTTCCGGCTAACTGGGACTGAAGCTGTAAGTGAAACAGAATTCCCCAACCATTCCCAAGGGAATGTTTATTGTTTTTAAGGTATTGGAAACCACCTGCTTCTACTGGGCTCCCTTGCAACCTGCACCTTTTTCTCTGGCCCACTCCCCTTTCTCTCCGTCAGTTCCACCCTTCTCCTCTTCTGCCCCCGCCCCTCGCTTTCCTACGGGAGGTCTCTGGCACCCTTGGAGGAGAAGCGAAATCATGACAATTGCAGGCACCTACACTAATACAAAAATACACTGCGCTCAGGCAGGTTCCTCCAGCCCAACTCCCAACACTCCTCGCTCCCCGCTCCATCTCCACCCTCTCCCGGGACAGGGTCCAGGGTCGGGGTAAAACACCTGGGGGATAGGTGCTTCCAAGCCTCTTCCTCAGGAGCCTGGAGGACGAGATGGCTAAGCTTCCTTTCAAGTCCAAAATTGTAAGCGCTGAACTCTAAATTCCACCTTCCCTCTTCTCCCGGCACCCCCTTTCCCGCCGCCAGCAGACTGGCCCATCAAGGCGGGGCGGGGCCGGCCTTGCTCCCTCCCCTCAGTCCAGGGCTGGGGAGGGCGGGGGAGCCGACTGGCCCCTCCCCGGGCTCGGAGGAGTGCGCTCGGGGCCGCTGGTTAAAGAGGCGCAGGCAGGCTAGGCGGGCGCAGTGTAAGGCAATAGCCGGGTGGCGGATAGAGAGGGAGTCCACGTGTCTCCCCCGTAGAGTGGGACCTGGAGCTCCCACTTCTTTATTCCAACGCAGAACCGCCCCTCCCCAGAGGCCCCTTCTGTTCCCAACCCGCAGGGTTGCGCAAATTGAGGGTCCTTCCCCAGCATCGATCACTAACCCCCAGCTACTCCAGCACCCAAGGCGGGCCAACTTGGCGGAGAAACTTTGCCCCGGGAGAGGCGCTCGGGGAGGAAAAAAGGGGTACTGCGCATGCGGAGCTCCAAATTCAAACAGCTGTTTCCAGAGGTTACGAGGGAGGGCAGTGGGGAGCCCTGGGGCTTGGGGGGCCGTTTGCCCCTGGCACCATCCACCCCTAGCCTGGCGCAGGCCAGGAGTGACCGGCCCCCTCTGGAGCCATGGTGGACCGGGGACCTCTGCTGACATCGGCCATCATCTTCTACCTGTCCATCGGGGCGGCAATCTTCGAGGTGCTGGAGGAGCCGCACTGGAAGACCGCCAAGGATAACTACCATAGGCAGAAGATCCAGCTGCTTAAAGAGTTCCCGTACCTGGGGCAGGAGGGCCTGGACAAGATCCTACAGGTAAGCCTGGGCAGCCAATCGGCCTTGGGGTCCTGGCTAAGCTCGGGGGCTTGCTCTTGCTTTTGAGGGAAGGTGACTCAGTCTCTCCCTTGTCCTGCCCTGGTGTCTTTCCCCATCTTCTAGGAGTGCCTGTTCTAGGGCTTGGAACATGTGGGGATGGTGGGGTGCTGACACTTCGAGGGGTCTTTGCTGAAAGGAACCTCTCTCCCTTCCCCTTCTCCTGTAATATCCTTCTCCTGGATTCAAGCTGTCTCCTTTCCTCTGGGATTATTATTCCTCCTCTTGACTGAGCCGAAAGCCTCCTGTGGAGGTGAGGAGAAAGGATGGCTCTTCCCTGGGACGATGTAACTTTGGGGGCAGAAGAGAATAGTGCCTGTCTGGAGACCATTGTAGCACAACACTTTTCAAGCTCCTGCAGTGTTACTGTTACTGTTACGAAGGGGGAAATACAAAGGTAGGCAAAAAAAAAAAAAAAAAAAACGAGGGAGATCCTGCTTTCTGGAAGCGTTCTATTTACTAGAATA
The DNA here is from genome assembly GCF_011100635.1 of Trichosurus vulpecula. Classification (NCBI taxonomy): domain Eukaryota; kingdom Metazoa; phylum Chordata; class Mammalia; order Diprotodontia; family Phalangeridae; genus Trichosurus; species Trichosurus vulpecula. The sequence goes on from NC_050579.1 coordinate 249,492,410, forward strand.
CCGGGAAGGGTTCGGAGCCCTCCGCGTCCTGGGACATTGGGAGGTCCGCTTTGGCTAGTCCTAAGGATTGACCCTTCCTTGACCCTGGAATTGGCCCTCTCTGAGCTAGAGTGTGCCGCCAGTCCATCCCTCCAGAGGAAGGGCTGGAAGGGAGGACAAAAGCTTATGATCCTGCCTTGGAGCCCTCCCTGCCAGCCCTGAGGAGATCTTGAATCCCCTCCCCACTCCGGTGCTGTGAATCGTGCGTGGTCTCTCCTCAGTTGCCACAGTGAGGCTGGGGTGTGGGGTGGGGGTGTGAGGTGAGGTGCAGCTCCGGAGTTCTGGCTCCCCGATCCTGCCTCCACGTGCTGACCGGCCGAAAGCCTCCACTCCCACAGCCGGGCCTCAGGGGAAGGGAGATGGGGAGCGGGGGAGCAGGTAGGATGTTGTGACCTGATAACTCTGGAGCAGCCGGGGGCGGGTAAGGGGAAGGAGGACACTCTCTGGGAGATGGGGTCTATGGGGAGCCATGGGGGGGGGCGGGGCAGGCTGAAATGAGAAGTTAGTGGCCTCACTTCCCGAGGTGCCTTATCTCCCCCAGACAGTGGGGCTTAAAAATAGTACTGTTGGAAAGGAGGAGGTTAAATGCAACCGCCTCCCACCCTCACCCCCAAAAAGCCAAAACAGCACAAAAAGAAAACCTAAAACTTAGATCCTCCTGGATCGCAAAACTTGGCGATCCTTTCTTGAGGGAGACCAAGGGGACTGAGGGTGGATAGCACTAGATGAAGGCGGGAATGGGTGGTGGTGGGGGGGGCCTCTCCTCTAATCTTTGGTCGGTACACACCCCATCGATCTCGCTGACCTCACTGTTAAAGCCGTCAGCCGCCCATTCTGGGTGGTGCTGATCTTTTGGGGTGCGAGCGAACACTGTGCTAGCAGGGGGGCAGGGAGAGACCACTAGCATTCTGTTTGCACTAGGGTCTTCTAAAGACCTCTGCCTGCTGGTCTGCTCTCCCCTCCCCTTTCCCCCTCCCTTCCCCCCTCTCCCTGTGCCTGCGGACAATGGGGGGAAGAAGCTAAGGGGGCCTGGATAATCCTGTGGCTGTGCAAAGTAGAGAGCGGAGCTTACTGCTGGGCTGTTTCTGTAAGATTAGGCTCGAGGTTGAGGAGAAGACTTCTTTTCCCCTAGTATGTCCGTGTTACCTCGGACAAATGGCATGCCGAGTCTCAGGCTCCCCATCTGTAAAATAGGGAAGGGGTAGAGAGCTTATTAGCTCAACTTCCCTCTGAGATTCTTAAAGCTACAAAAGCAGAAATGGTTGTGAAAGCAGTGTACTTCATTGGGGAAAGCCTCCCCAAATATTTCTTCCAATCTTCAGGAATCCCGTTTCTAGTTTCTTAAAATGTCATAGTGACCGAGGAAGTTCATGTGGCTGAGTAGAGGCACTAGCAGAATTGGCTTGTGTAGACATGCCTTCTCAAGACGAAGAGTCAGAAAGGACTTTCTCTCTTTTCTCTGGGTCTGTTGGGGTGAGAGTGACCTACCAGTGGGGTTCCACGCCCTTCTCATGTGCCGGGTCCTAGAGATGTCAGAGATTGAAGATTAGGGGTTCAAAGTGGAGGCAGGGGAATCAGGATCCTTGGGTAGTTCTTGGGGAAGAGAGTTTTGGGGAACCAGTGATTGTCAGTAAAGACCCATACCAGTTTCACTTACTGGGGTTTCTAAGAGTGATTCTGTTACTCTGAAGTACCTTACTGGTCTTAGATGACTGGGGGGGGGGGGGGAGGAGAGGGAAGAGGGAGGAGAGTTGGATGATTTCCCTTGAGGAAACAATTTCCCTGGAAAACAAGGTTTTCGTGTAGTTTTCTTTACCTCTTTGTTCTGGTGGTAGTTGAGGGGGGTGCACACCAGGAAGGATTATAAAGCCTTGTTCTCTCCTTTAAACGGTTCCCTTTTAGCTGCAACAGGACTGTGATAGGGGAAGGAAGGAAAAAATCCAAGGCTGAATGTGGGAAAATAAATTTCAAAACATGAAGGGAAAGGGGCGGGTGGGGGGGAGAGAAAAGCAGCTGGGTACAGCTGCTGGTGGTACTGCAGCCGGCCGGCTTCCTTAAGGTGTTTGAACAAATAAAATGCCTCTTAATTCTGAGATCCTGCTAAGACTGTAAACAGAGCTCCGGCCCTCACTATAAAGTGGGCAGGTAACTTGAAAAAAGAATTTGGGCACCAGCCCAGGGCTTTGAACAATGTGATTGAAGAACATCATGGACAAGTCCACACAGGCACTTTTTCTCCTCTCCCCCCGCCAACTACTGACCCCCTTGTGCTTTAGTACCCCTCCCCTCCACAAAAATGACCCAAGTGAAGCATTTTGCCAACTTCAATTTCCCCTGTGCTAACTTGCTCGTCTCCCCTTTATGATCTGTGCTTTGGGCTAAGGAAATAGTTTAGAGAGAAAGAATGAAAGAAATCCTCTTCTCTGGGTACTAACTGGGCATTGGTGCCCATCTGGCCCTTTAGCCATTTCTGAACACAAGAAGCACTTAAGAACCAAGTTTTCCTGTTAAATCTCAGTAGGATGGAAATTCCTTGAAGGTAGGAACTGGATTGTGGATTTGTTTTGTTTTCTTACTTCTTTATATCCTCAGGGCCTCAAACATAAGCAATAATAATAAATAGCATTTTATCTAGAGTATTATCTAGAATATTATCAGCTAGGTTCTAAGTTCAAATATGACCTCAGACATTTATTTACTAGGTCTGTGACCTTAGGCAAGTCACTTAACCATGTCTGCCTCAGTTTCCTCATCTGTAAAATTGAGCTGGAGAAGGAAATGGCAAACCACTCCATTATCTTTGCCAAGAAAACCCCAAAATGGGGTCAGGAAGAGTCATACATAACTGAAATGACCTAACAACAACTTGCTGACTTAAAACACTATGCATTGCACCACCTAGCTGCTTTGGGCTGTGTAATTCACAGTCAATTTAAGAAACATTTATTAAGTGCCTATAATGTGCAAAGTTTTATACAAAGTTCATAACCTCCCCAACAGAACTTACAATCTAAAGACCTAGGAGAGGAGGAGACTTGAAAAATGCAAAGGGGAGATCAGTGTGGGTGGGGGTAGCAATAGCAATTTTATCCCTAGCCACATAAAGCATCTAATTTTATAGATTTGCAGACAGTTTTCCAAATGGTTATTTGGAGTTTGATGCACCTTCACCTAGAAAAACCTTCCTGTCTTCCAGGTACTATTATTTGAATATGCTGTAGAATGCTAGATTCAGACCCAAGGTCATCTGTTTATTATCTACGTGACCTCTATGCTGATAATTTTAAACTCTTCTTATCCAGCCCAAACCTCTCTGCTGATGCATCTTAGACTACCTAGTGAATATCTCATAGTGGATGTCCCGTGGACATCTCAGCATAGCCAAAACTGAACTCATTATCTTCCCCCACAAACCTTCCCCTTCCCTATTACTGCCCTGGTACCACTGTCTTCCTAGTCATCTGGGCCTGAGACCTATGTATTATCCTCATTACCTTCTCTCTTCTCTTCTGACACTGCCACCATTCTTCTCTTCTTCTCCCCTCTCCCCCCAATTCCTGACCCCTCTTCTTTAGCACCCCTCCCCCCCAACAAAAATAACCCAAGCGTCCTCACTCCTGACCTCACACCTGAACTATTGAAACAGTCTGCTGGTTTTGGTCTTCCTACCACAACCTTAGTTCATCTAAACTGTAGGTCTGACCATGTAACTACCCTATTCAGACTCCCTATCACCTCCAGAATCAAATATCAAATCCTTTGTTTGGCATTCAAAAGCCTTCATAATCTGCTTACCCTGACAACTTTTCCAACCTTACTCTTACTTAGTTCCACCTTGCTGATGTTCTGTATTGTCTGATTCCATATTGTTGTTCAGTCATGTCCAACTCTATAAGACCCCATTTGGGGTTTTCTTGGCAAAGATACTGGAATGCTTTACCATTTCCTTCTCCAGCTCATTTTACAGATGAGGAAACTGAGGCAAACAGGTTGAAGTGACTTGCCCAGGGTCACACAGCTAGTAAGTATCTGAAGCCAGATTTGAACTCAGGAAGAGGAGTCTTCCTGACTCCAGGCCCAGTGTTCTATCCACTGTACCACATAGCTGCAGCTGCTTCCCTCCATGTACTCAGTGATCCGATGATACGCTCCTCCTTGCTATTCTCACACAAGACAATTCATTTCCTGGATCTGGGCGTCTAAACTGGGTTCCCCTTGCCTAAATTTCTCTTCCTCCTCATCTCAAGTCCCAGCTAAAATCCCATCTCCTGCAGGAGTAGGAGTTTGCCAATCCCCCTTAATTCTAGTGCCTTCCCTTTGTTGATTATCTCTAATTTATACTGTGTAGATCTTGTTTGTACAAAGTTGTTTGCATCTCGTCTCCCTCATTAGATTGTGAGCTCCTCGAGAGCAGAGACGACAGTCTTTTTCCTTTCCATGCCTGTCCATTAGCACACGGCCTGACACATAGTAGGCATTTAAGGAACATTGACTGACCTTGGGCCAGTTACTTCTGCCCCAGTGCTTTCATCTGTAAAATGAGGGGTTTAGGCTAGTGTGCATTTACAATCTACCCCAGTTCTAAATCTATGATTCTAAGCATCCATTTTATTTATATTAAGTAACCCTCCTAATTTCTTTGGTCTTTCGAATGTTCTTATAGTCAATTTTCTTGCCCTTAAAAAGAGCTACTTCTCCCAGTTTTAGGTGTTCTGCCTTCCTCCTCTCCTCCACTCTTTCTTAATCACTAAATTGGAAGACACAATAGAGACATTTGGGGGGGGGGGAAGAAGCGCATTCTGGTTTCTAGACTTGGCTCTGCTTTTCTGTGCCTCAATTTCACCCCCTAAAATGGGTGTTACAGTCGCATTAACCCTCGTCCCTTACTAGGTCCTCATGAAATTACCCCAAGGTAGGAGCCAGAAAGGGGTTTGCCCCAGTATTAGTAAGTCAACTTTCCCTGATGAACTAATTAAACCGACTAACTTGCTTTCCAAGTCACTTAGATACTAAGTTGCTTTTTACTGTGTTTAGTAAATGAGGAACTGGATAGATTGCAAACTCCCCAGAGGCAGAGACTCATTCTTTGTAGGGATACCCCCTTTTATTTTAGTAAGTCTGAATGGAACTACCCAAACATCCCTTGATTCCTCCAGTGACCACAGTCATCTCTCTTTCTGACCGGGCACTGAATGTCCGTACCACAGTTTAGCACTTAATTACACATCTGTCTTAATTGTTCCATGCATGAATCTTGTTTCCCTGGCTAGATTTTGTAAACTGCTCAAGGACAAGCCAACCCCTCATTGTTATTGTATGTGCTGGGCTCGCAGATTATCTCAGAAGACTTATTAATAATCTTTCAACCCCTCATTTCCACCCCCTAGGGAAAAACCCAACCCATAAGTAATATGTGGGAGGCATCTATATACCAAGCAACAAACATCATTAAGGGGGAAAGCATTTATGAAGCACCTACTATGTGTCAGACACTGTACTAAGGTCATTTTATAAATATTATCTCATTAGATCCCCGCAACAACCCCAGGTGATAGGTGCGATTATCATTGTCATTTTATAGTTGAGGAAACTGAGGCAGAGGTTAAGAGACTTGTCTAGGGTCACGTAGCTGGTAAGCGTCCAAGGCAGAACTGGAACTTAGGTCCTCCAGGCCCAGCCCTCTATCCCCACCACCACCAGCACCTTCTCTGTCAGGCACAGTGCTAAGACATAGTCATACAAGACTAAAGTGAAACAGTCCCTGCCCTCAGAGACCTTGTAGTCTGTCCCAGGCCTTCCCAAAATGTAGCCCATTTACCCTTTCAGGTAAACAAATGAACATCCTTGATCCAGGATAATCTGGGTTTACCTCTGATGCTCATTGGGAGACTTTAGGCCAACTACATAGTGCTTCTTGATGCTTAAATTACAGATATTTTAGAAGGTGTTTATACCATAATTCTCCATGTAGGAGGAATTGCAGGCGTCTCCAGAGGGTATACTCCCATCAAAGTCATAGACTGCCCAGGGAAATGAGGTCTTCTGGTGAATTAGGTAATTGATGGTCATTTCAACTCTGTTGAAATCTATGATGCATTGGGCTATTTCCCAGTCTTTATATTGCATGAGAATGACCAGGACTTTTTTTTAAACCTGGGAGACACTGGAAGTTCTTTATCCTGAATTGGAACTCATTTTGGAGGCCTATAAGTATGGTAATGATAGGAGAAGTTAGTATTTAGAAAACAAGACATAACACTAGTTTCTTCTCATAGCTGAGGGCAGCAAAGAGTAAATCTAATATAGTTAAATGAATGTTTTACTCGTTAATTGAGATTTTACTGTGGTTTGTATGAACAAACCAAATAAACGTGGATCTTTCTATTTTTGAGAATTTGCAAATATTTTCGCACTATCCAGTGAGTCCAGGTAGGGAATCGCTGGGGCGAGTGTATTTAGCTGTATTTAGACTGAATAGTTCATCCGTAGATTTAGAGCCAGAAACATTTCCCCAACCCCCATCCCATTTTATGGATGAGGAAATTGCCCAAGATCTAGACTCTTGACTCCAAATCCAGTCTTCCCTCCACTGCTCTGTGATGCTGGGGTGGGGGTGGCCTAGGATTCCTGTGTTCTGTGAGGATAGGTGGGATGGGGAAGATAGTGCCTATTGCCCCTGAGAAAGTGGGGAGAGAGTCGTGGTTTATTTATAGTCTGGCACTTAAAAGAAACAAAATCTCTTGGTTTGGGTGCTTTGCTTCAGTGGCCCTGACCTTAAGCCAAGAACTTTCATCTTCGAGCTTGACTGGTTGCTGTCTGATCTGGCTAGGCCTCTGAACACTTCCCTTTTTTTCCTTCTTTCAGTGGTGGCAATGATGGGGTGGGGAGTTAGAAAGATGGCCAACAAAGCTTTGTGTGACAGGCATCTATGGTGCCAGGGTCAGCCTGCCAGAGACCCTCTTCAAACTGAGACTTTGTGTCTGAGCCAAGGAGGAGACTCTTAAAGAAGGTGGAATGGTGGATTAGGATGGGGGTGGGCATGAAGTATGGGGAGAGGAACACAGGAAGTGAGGTACCCAAATACATCTCTTTACTTGGTGTTGCCTTGGCTGAATGCTGAAGTATTTCACCAAAGGTCAAAGGCGTTTTGAGAGTTTCCCCAGGCAGGGCTGGAGATGTCTCTCTCAGAGGGCCAGGTCTTTTTGGTCTGGGAGTGGAGAGCCTGTTCTCCTGGGAAGAGAGTATCTGTTGGACCCTGGGGAAGGGAGGGAGGGACAGGAATGAAAAAAGCCATGAATGGCTCAGCATTCACTTCCCTCCCTCCCTCTCCATTAGCTACAGCTGCCCTGGGAGCTACACTGATGTCCCTCCTCTGAACTCTGGCTGATTTTGCCCCCTCAAAAAAAACATCCTTCTGTGGGAATATTCTCCTTCCCCCTCTCTAGAGGTGTCACTATGAGAACACAAGGTGATTTCCCACCCCTACTGCCACTCACAGCTGGCTTGCTTTCTTTTCTTTTTTAAATATAGCTAGCTGATAAACCAACAGCATCTCTCTGCAAGGCTGGGGCTGTGATGGGGACGCCTCCTCCTTCCTTCCACTACACCACCCCCCAACAGATTACTGAGCAATTTGTTTCTAATGGAAACTTTTTTTTCTCTTTCCCTTCTGAGTATTGACTTCATGCCCAAAGCCACCCAAAGGAGCTTCTGTAGATCAGGGGGTGGAGGACCTTGTGTGTGTGGAAAGCCAGTGTAGGAGCTTGGAGACCTGCTTACTTGACTGATCATTCCCCTGACCTCTGCCTCAGTGACTCAAATTTTCTAAAATGATTTGTCTGGTTCCCTTTTGCCCCTGTCTCATTCCACCTTGTATCGATTATCTGTATACAGGTTTCATCTCCCTGTTAGATTGTGAGCTCCGGAAGGGCAGAGACTGTATCGATTTTCATCATGTATCCCCAGCATGTTTTATTTTTTGTTAACTAGATCTATGATTTCCTTAGTACTGGGAGCTCCCAGAGAGAAAACTCCTTCTGTTAATGTAAACCTGCAATCGGCTCTGTCACTTAAAATCTTGGGGAGTTGTCTGGGGCACTGAGAGGTTAAGTAATGTGCCCAAGCTTGGTCACAACCCATTTATCAGAAGTCAGAGTCAGAGGTGCTACCCAGGCCTTCATGAATGAGCGTGGCTCTAGACACTCCGCTAGACAACCAACTTGTACATTTATTGTTTTTTTAGTCTATTAAGAGCTGCATGGAACTTTAGAGGTCATGTAGTCCACCCCTTCATTTTACAGTTGAGAAAACTGAGTTCCAAAGAAAGAAAGTGACAGGTCTAGGGTCATATAGCTAGTTTAATTGTTTTCGTTGAGATTCCCAGCTTGGTCTTCCTGACTCAAGTGCACCAAGTATACCATCATGCCTTTTAGGTAGGTACATTAAAGCTGTTTTTTTTCTTTTTTTTTATTAAATCTTTCCTTTGTGTAAAAAAACCCAATTTTCTTTTCTTGCTCCCTTCCTTTGTGCCTTGTGAAGATTGTATAATGATGGACACTTCCCCCCGTGAAGTTATTTCTAAATAAGCCTTACTCATAGGAGAGGGGAGAGAGGAGGGATGTCTCTATCTTGGAGAAGCTTTGACCTCAAGCTTCTTCTCCAAAATGGGGATTATGATAATTACAGTATCTGTTTTGGGAGGCAGTGTGTTAGGGCCAGAAAAGAGGGTTAGATTCGGAGTTAGGGGACCTGTGTTCAAATTCTGGTCATGTCACTTAACCTTCTCTGTGTCTGTGAATAAAAGGCTATTCTAAAATCATGGATTTATAGAGTGCTTTAAAGTGTGCATAGAGCTTTGCCAACTCTCGCACTTGAATCAGCTCTGTGCAGGAGTGTGAATTTTTATTGTTTGAGGGTTAGTTGGGTATCCCCCCACCCAGTTGTGGTATTTGACACCTCTGAAACTTTACCTGGGGACGGAGAGGTTGAGTGATTTGTCCAGAATCACATAGCCAGTGGTGTAGTTAGGTGGTGTAGTAGATAGACTGAAAGGCCTAGAGTCAGGAAGACTGGCCTCAGATACTTACTAGCTGTGTGACCCTGGGAAAGCCACCTAAACCAGTTTGCCTCAGTTTACTCACCTGTAAAAATGAACTGGAAACAGAAATGGCCAACCACTCCAGTATCTTGACCCAAATGGGGTCAAGAAGCGGCAGTCATGACTGAAATGACTGAACATAGCCAGTATTGTCAGAGATAGGAGGTCAGCTTTTTATCCATGACCCTACAATGTCTTTCATACAGTAGTTATTATACAGGTATTATCGTTTTTATTTTAGATCAATGAGGGTAAGAGAGATTAAATAACTTGCTTAGAGCCTCACGGCTCATGCCAGAGGCAGATTTTGAACTGGGTCTTACTGAGAATGGGGCTGTAGCATGCCTTGCTGCCTTTGTAATAAGGGAAGAGTGAGCCTGAGGGAGTGGGGCATTGGCAGGGGGACAGGGGGAGCAGGATAAGGTTTATGAAAAGAGGTGGAACAGACTATTCGGGGTCTCTTATCTTCTGACTGGAAGGCCCAGCTCCACCCATCAGCTGTTTGCCCCCCGCCCCAAGTTCTCTGTCAAATCACAAGGGTGAGGGAAGCTGCCTTCATAGCCTTTTTAAATCAACAATAAAACCCTCTATGTCCTGGCTGTAAAGATTCTACCACCACCACCCCCCTTATTTTCAGGTCTAGATGAACCACCCACAATTTTCCCCTTCTCTCCTAAGAAACTTGTCTCCTCTTCTTTCAAAGGAGGTTTGAAAAACCTTGGAAAATTGGAGGCTTTTTGCGTCTCTCTGCCCTCCTTCCAGCTGGGCCTCCTCCCCACTGGCTGAGTGACCTGGGGGAAACCAGTGAAAGGTTTTCTCTGTTCCAGGCCTGGCCTGCTTCAGCCTTGGATTAACCCTTCTGTTCCTGGGGGAATCCTCAGCCCCTTGACCAGACAAGATTGGTCTTTCTAGTACGTGGTCAGAGTGATGGATCATGCTCTCTGATAAGGGGCCAGGAAGGGGCAGGAGACACCAACCAATCACCTCTTCTCCCCTAATATATCCATTGGAATCCTCAGTCTCTTAAGCCCATTCAGGCTTGGTTTTAAAGCTTGCATCCCTTTAAAAAATCTTTTTCTAAATACTTAGGTTTTCTTTAGTGATGTTTAGTAGGACTGTATATAAATTCTGTTACCTCTTAGTAAGCACCTTTCCCCTCCCCCTCCAGCCCTGACATGCCTAATAAGTAGCTAGTTGTGGCTTTTCTGGGGAGCAAGTTTTGCTTTTGGCGGGGTGGGGGTTAAGATAGCCTTTCCCTGGGTCTGTGAAGTCATGATCAGGGATGGTCACAGATCTATCCTCGCCATTGACTCTTGGCTTCACCGTGTTAACTAACCCTGCAAGTCACATTCAAAGGGAAAAAAAATAAAAGAATTATTTAAATGTTTTATTGCTGTCCTTTAAAAAAAAACAAACACTTCACTTCCTAATGAATGACTCTATCAGCATCTATAGTTTGTTACCCCTCTCCTGAGAATGCCCTAGCCCTCTCCATCAGGCCCCAGAACTGATGGCTGAATTAATCAATCTGAGTTTTCTTGCTCCATTCCCACCGTTATATGCTCATCATGCCAGTTGTTTCTCCTGCTTCATACATGTGTCCTTCAGGTTCTATTCATTTCATTCTACTTCAGTTCATTAAAACCTTCCTAAGTTTCCTTGATCTATAGAGCCATGGAGTTGATGGTTTAGGCAAGGGTGGGAGACCTGTGGCCTCAAGGCCACATGAGGTTCTCTAGGTCCTCCAATGTGGCCCGTTGACTGAATCCAAACTTCACAGAACAAATCATTTTATTAATTTATTTAAAATCCTTTTATTAAACTTTAGAGGCACAGGGAGAAAGAAGGCTACAATTTTTCCTACCTTACCCAGATGCTGACTTTCACTTCATGTTTGGTACCGTTGTGAGGCTAGTTGGAATCAGCATCATCTCTCTCCCAACTACCTTGTAGGCATTCTGCACATACTCATGACATGTACGTCAATGAATGAAAAAGCGTTTTGGGGCAGCTAGATGGTGTAAGGGATATAGCTCCAGGAAGTGGGTCAGCAGGACTTGAGTTCAGATCTCACCTCAGAAACTTACTAGTTGTGTGCCTCTGAGAGAGTCACTTAATGGCTCTCTGCCTCAGTTTCCTTATCTGTAAAATGGGGATAATAACCGCATCTATCCCCCAGGGTTGTTGTAAGGATCAAATGGGAAAGTTGTAAAGTGCTTAGAATAGTGTCTGGCACATAGTAATAGTAAGTATTATATAAATGTTAGCAGCTACTACCACTACTACCACTACTACTACTACTACTACTACTACTACTACAAATTACTACTGCTAACTACCACTATTATTACTACTACTATCACTATTACTACTAACACTATTACTACTACTAGTACTAGTACTACTACTACCTACTACTACTACTATTACTACTAGTACTAACTACTACTACAAACTACTACTACTACCACCACTAATTACTACTACTAACTATTATTACTATTACTACTACTAACTACTACTAGTAGTAGTACTAACTACTACTAGTAGTACTAACTACTACTACTACTAACTACTACTACTACTAGTACTACTACTACCTACTACTACTACTACCTACTACTACTACTATTACTACTACTACTAACTATTACTACTAACTACTACTACTACCACCACTAATTACTAGTACTAACTATTATTACTATTACTACTACTAACTACTACTACTAGTAGTACTAACTACTACTATTACTAGTACTACTACTAACTACTACTACTGGTACTAACTACTACTACTACCATTAAGCTGATACTGTGTGCCAAGAATTATACTGGTGATGTTGTTTGGTCGTGCAGTTATTCATTCCTGTCGAACTCTTCATGACTCCATGGACCACAGCACACTAGGCCTTTCTGTCCTACACTGTCTCTCGAAGTCCAACCAAGTTCCTGCTCAAAGCTATGCATCTGATCCTTTGCGGTCCTTTTCTTCTTTTGCCTTCGATTTTTCTCAACATCAGGGTTTTTTGCAATGATAACTGTGTTTCCATTATGTGGCCAAAGTATTTAAGCTTCAGTGGCAGTCCTGGTGATAAGAATGGAAAAATTGAGACACAGTTCCAGCTCATCAGGAGCTCATACTCTACTTGGGGAAGAAAGCATATAAAATAAAGTCCAACTGCAGGGCAGGTAGAAAGACCCAAGTTTTTTGGTTATTTATTTAATATATTGAAATATATATTTAAGAATATATTTAAATATGCATTGTATATTTTAAGCACTAAAGGGGGAGAGAAGGACTTGGAGGAAGATTGTAAGGTTTAGAGATGATATTAGGAGTCAGGGGCGGGGCTGAGGTTAGGGCCCGGCAGCTCTTCATCTCATCTGAAGGAAAGGAGCTATTGACTCTCATCTCCACTAAGGCCTGGGAGCCTTCTAGCAGCCCTGGGATAAAGGGGAACGGTTGTCTTCCCTCCTTGGAACATAAGCTTCTTGAAAGGTTTTTCCCTTTTGTCTTTGAATCTTTCATGCTTAACTCAGTGCCTCACACACATAATAGGCACTTAATAAAATGCTTCTTGATTGATTTCTACACAGCCCTGCCTTCGGGTAAGTTCACAGGGAGAACTGCCAAAAAAAAAAAGTCACTGATTTCTTCCGTGTCATTAAGAGCATACATCTAGAGCTGAAAGAGACTTCAGAAATTTATCTAGTGCCACCTCCTCGTTTCTTAGAGGAGTTTTTGGGTTGAATTTAGGAAAATAATGTGCCTGAGGTCACATGGTTCTAAGAAGCCTGGTAGGACCTGAACCCATGTCCTCCTGGCTTCAAACAGAGGGTTCCTTCCAATATGCCGTGCTTGCAGGTGAGAGCTGTCAGAGCTTGCAGCTTGGTGACAAGAACCCAAGGTCACCCTGCGCCAAGGTGAGGCATGAAGGCAGTCTCTATCTATGACTTATATAGAAAGCATATATAGAGTCAGATTGCTCATAGAATGTATGATTGTGTGTGTAGCATATGTACGTATACACAGTATGAACAATCTGTGAAAAAACTTAGCCAGATACTCAAGTGTAGCACCAGCAAAATGACCCTGACTAAAAGGAAACGGGTGGGAATAAGGAGAGAGTGTCAGTCAGTCAGTCAGTCTCAATCAATGCATATATGCCCAGAATTGTACTAGCAACTATGAGGAATACAGAAATATAAAATAAGGGGGCAGCTAGGTGGCGCAGTTAGTAGAGCACCGGCCTTGGAGTCAGGAGGACCTGAGTTCAAATCTGGCCTCAGATGCTCAACACTTACTAGCTGTGTGACTTTGGGCAAGTCACAACCCCGATCGACTTGTCTTCCCCCTCCAAAAAAACAAACAAACAAACAAACAAAAAAGAAATTTAAAATATGTTCCTTGTCTTCCACTAGCTATAGTATATCATATCATAAAGTTGTTGGTGGAATATGAAGCTTCGCTTCATCACTGAGAGAATATGGCCTCTAAAATGTGGACTCTGACACCAAAGGGCAGCTTGGGACTGTGGAAAATTTGGTGATTTATACCCGTGAAAAATGTGTTGAAACAGTGCAGTTGGGTCTGTCTCTATGTGGATGGAGTTCTGGACTTGGAGTCAAGAAAACCTGAGTTAGAATCCTGCCTCAGATGCTTACTAGCTTTGTGGCCCTGGGCAAGTCACTTAATACCCCCAAGGTTCTGTTTCCTCATTTGTAACACAGGAGATGATCACTGAGTTGTGAGGCTCAAATGAGAAAATAGACATTAAACCTTGTAAACCTTAGATGCATAAATCTGAGCTACTGCTGTTATTATGATAAAGCGCAGAATGGACTAACTGTAGCCAAGTATTAATGAATATTTGACACTGCTGTGGGTGGTCATGAAGAGGCCAAGGGTAGTTATGGTTGCCAGGAGGGACAATGGCTGTTCCCCTTTAGACATTGGGAGTATAATCAAAAGGGGATTGGCTTTGAAGTCTGGGGACCTCAGTTCAATTTCTGGGCCCAGAACTTAACTAACTAGCGTTGGTACAATAGAAAGAGCATTCACTGGCTGTGGAGTCAGGAGACCTGGGTTCAAATACTACCTTTGTGTGACGTTATAGCAAGTCACCCTGGGGCCTCAGTTTGTCATTTGTACAATAAAGGGGCTGGGCCAGATGGCTGCTGAGGTCCCTCTACCCTTTTAAAGCACTTTATATCTTCCTACCTTTCCAATCTTTCACCTTCCCCTGTGTCCCTGGATGGCTTCCTTGCTGCTCCTCACAAGATGGTTCCACACACCATTTCCTGACTTAGCATTTTCACTGGAACGCTCCCTCTGAATCTCCACCTCCTCCCTTCCCTGGCTTCTTTCAAATCTTAGCTAAAGACCTTCCTTTTCAAGAAGCCTTTGCTCATCCTCCTCAATCTTAGTTCTTTCTCTTTGAGATTGCTCTCAGTTTATCTTGTATGTAGCTTGTTTGTACAGAACTTTTTACTAATGTCTCCCCCATTAAACTCCCCCATTTTGCCCCTTTTTGGATCTTCAGCTTTTAGCACAGTACTAGGCACTTAATAAATGCTTATTGACCAACTTAGCATTAATCTTTGACTTGAATATCCTCCTCTATAAGATGGGAAAATGGTACCTGTACCATCTTTTTCAGTCAATCATTGTGAGAAAAGTATATTGTAAATCTCGAGTGATTATTGGACCGCTTGCGCCTAGTGAGTGGAGGGAGTACTTGGGTAGATAAGAGTGAAGATCCATAAAAGTAATATTGTTATTAGTAGTGTTGCAGATCTAGCAGACTCCTGGGTTCACAGATAAACAGGCCAACCGTGGAGCCTGGAGCCTGCCTCAGCCTGGGGCAAGGAGGGAAGGGATTACAGGGAAGGGAGACCTAGAGACCCTTGTAATGGGTAGGAATGCTCGGAGGCCACTGACCTGCTCCCCTGACCCATGGCAGACCCTAGGGACCTGTCCCTGAAGCTGGAGTCGGAGGAGGGAGCCTCCTCAGCCTGGAGGGGAAGTGGAGCTGAGTGATGCCTTCCCTTTCCTGTGAAGGAAGGAGGGGGAGAGCTGAGATAGAGGGGGCCAACAGCACTATCTGATTGTAGGATTTAGCTCTGGTAGGAGCCTTAGAGATTGTCTAGTTCAGCCCCCTACTCATTTTACAGATGAGGCTACTGGAAGGCCCAGAGAGGTGGTAACTTCTCCAAGGTCACATAGGTTTTAAGTACCAGAACCTTAGGTTTCAGGGGATATGGGAAGAGGGTGTGTGTGGAGAAGGGGGAGATTAAAGGTTGAAAAGGCTGGTGTACTGAATGGAGAAAGAGCACGGAATAGAAGTGGGGTGTCAGCCACCCAACCCAGCAGCAACTTAGGTCCCTATTCAACTGCCTCTCTGTCCCTCACCAAAGGGCTGGAAGCTAGCCCTCTATTGTAAGTACTGACTGAATTTCTGTCATTATTAGTATTCTCTTTTATTATAATTATGAACTTTAAAATTCAGGAGTGAGCATCGTATAGTGGAAAGACCACTGGCTCTGGGAGACCTGCATTCAAATACTGACTTTGCTGCTCACTGTCTGTATGACCTTGGGTAATTACTCCACCTCCCAAGGCCTCAATTTCCACTCCTATTAAACGAGAGTATTGAATAAGGTAACCTTGAGGCCATAGTTACTAGATGTAGATATAGATAGACAATTCCATGAGGTTATATATCTATACAAAATTTTCTCTCTGTCTTCTTTCTTGCCCCTACCCCAAGCAGAAAATCAGGCAAAAGGATGCCTAGGTATTGGTTATCTCCAACTCCTTTGACTGCTCTCCCTCTCTAGGCTCAGACACGATGAAACTCATCCCTTGTCATTGTCCAGGATTGGCCCTGGGGCAAGAGGTTGAATTGGGGAATGGAGGTGGCCAGGGTAGAGTTGGAAGAGACATTAGAGACTGACTGGAAAGATAAGGAAGTCAGCGGGAGGAATTTTTCCACATGGGAGCTTGGTGTTAGTGGCAGATGCCAGATTGGGTCCCTAAACTGTCAAGCCCAAGTTCTTTTCACCATCCTGTACGGTGGCCTCAGCAGATCCATAGAAAATACCTTTTGGTTGATAGATTAGGGAAGTAGGGAGGAGAGAGGAGACTGCTGGGGGAGAATGTTTTGTGCTGAGTGAGGAAGTCCCTTAGAGCTGTTTACACCATTTATCTACTATGAATTATCTATTCTGCCTTACTAAAGAGTGATGAAGGGAGATAAATATTCAGAGAAATGTGTGGGCAAGTACAAGTGAGCGCCATGTGCAATCAGGCTGGAGGTTGGGGGCACTTGAGGGGAGGTCGGAGCCACATCCTCCTTCCTTGGGAAATAGCCGCTTAATCTCCAGAATCTTCTGAGGAGGAAGAGGTTGGGGGCATTTTTAGGTAAACAGGGGCACGATCTCTGTTGTTCCGGATGCCTCCTGTGCTCAGCAGGTGTTTCCCCTGGCCCTGGCCAGGGACCCTGTTTTGGCAGTTTCTGTGCCTTCTCCCCACCTCAGTCAGACAAGGGCACCTGCTGCTGACTAAGGGTGTTGGCCACAACACAAAGGCAGAAAGAGTGTTTTCAGGGTGTTGCTTATTATGTGAAGAGGTCCCTTGGGTCACATCTACCCTGCCAGTCATCTTGGTCACTTAAATAAGGAGTCTGCAAACACTGGGGAGGTGTGTCTCTGCTCTTAACTCTTCCCCAAATAACCAACTTTATTTAAAGTTATTTTTATCTTTTTTCTATTGATATAGCCTTTATATATATTTCTTTATCTTTTATATCTCATATCTTTATCTTATTTCTATTGATATAGCCTTTACATATATATATATAGATAGATCTTTATTATATATATATATATATATATATATATATTTATAGATCTTTATATCACTTTCATTTCTGAATATGTCCCTCCCTTGTTCTCTACCCATCAAACCATCTCTTACAACTAAGAACTAACCAGCCATCACCGGTGTCAGGCAGTAAAAGCAGTATTCTATCCATAGTCCCCTAGTCAGTCAGTAAACATTTATTAAGCACCTACTCTGTGCCAGGCACTGTGCTAGGCAAATAGCTAAGCAGAGATGAGCATTTTCTCAACTGTTCTCCTCTGATTCAGTGAGCTTATGTATTCAGCCCTCATGAGGTAGATGGAACAGGCATGACTGTGCCCGTTTTGTGAACTGAGGTTCAGAGGGGCATGAAGTCAGAATCCAAACCAGAACCCAGGACTCTTGATTTCCACGTTCAGTGGTATCTTCTCAAAACCAATGCTCTAGAATGGCTTTTGACCTACAATAAGCCTGTGGATGGGGCAGCTAGGTGATGTAAGTGCACACAGAGTGCAGGGCCTAGAGTCAGGAAGACTCATCTTCCTGAATTCAAATCTGGCTTCAGACTGTGACTAACTGTGTGACCCTGGGCAAGTCACTTAACTGTGTTTGTCTTAGTTGTTCTGTAAAATGAGCTGGAGAAGGAAATGGCAAACCACTCAAGGATCTTTGCCAAGAAAACCTGAAATGGGGTCACGAAGAGTTGGACACAACTGAAATGACTGAAAAAAAAAAATAACACAGCCTGTGGATGTCTGCGCTGCCCAGTTCTAATCCTGTGTCCTTCCTTTGGTATTTCGGATGGAAGGTAGTTTGTTTACAAGAAGTCGATGACGTAAAAAGGGTTGAGCTTCATAGCTCTAAAGATGAATGTGACCTTGGGCAAAGTCATTTCTCTTGGTGGGGGCAGGAGGAGGGAGGTGTCTCTGCTTCCTCATCTATGATGGACTAGAGGGGAGGCAATGGGTCTGTTGTCTATGTGTCTCTATATCTCTTCTTCCAGCTCTTGAGTCCTGTGACTACTAACCATACGCCCTCCATCCTGAAAGAACGCTTGAGAAAAGGAGCAGTCAGAAAGGATCATTCAAGGAAAGCTTCCTGGAGGTGGCAGCTAGGGGTGGGGAGGGCTGGGTTGGTAAATGACCCTTGGAGGGGAGCATGGTGGAACAATGGGAAGATCATTGCTTTAGGAGGCAATGGATATGGTTTCAAGTCCTGCCTCTGATATAGACAACTTAACTGCGCTGGGTTTCAGTTTCCTTATCTGCAGAATGAGGAGGGAAGAGGGGCCATTAGATGGACTTGGAGAGCCTTCCTGCCCTGAATCTGTGATTTGTGATGCCTGTGTTGAAATAACAGCTGATCTCCTCATGCCCCAGCCATGATCAGTGGACAGTGCCTAGACCTAATTCCGATATATGTAGCTGCTTTTCCAGCCTAGCGGATACTGTGGCCTCAAGGTTATGGGCTGTTTATTAATTACTCACTTCGTGTTATGAAGAACCTCCCTGGTTAAGACCAGCTGTCCCCGCCCTGTCCCCAAGATGCCTTCCAATAAGCCAGATGAAATCAAGGGCCTCCAAAAGCCACATTTGGAGGTTTGGGTAAGGCTCCTCCTAACCTTCTCCTAAGTAGTGCAGGGTCTTCATTCATTCATTCAATGTGCATTTATTAAATGCCTACTATGCTGGAGCTGGGGATACACAGAACAAAGACCCAAAACAAAACGTCTTTGACAGTCCCAGCCTTGGGGGCACTAAATGCTATTGGGAGACATCACTGGGACCAGACATTGGGCCAGAGGATAGGGGGAGGGAGAAACTGGGCAGGAGTGGAAGAGGGGAGGGAGATTCTAAAGCCCGAAAAATTGTAATTAGCCAACATTACAATGAAGGTGATCTAGTAATGTTGGAGCATAAAGTTAAAGATTTAGACCTGGAAGGAACCTTAGAAATCACCTAGTACAACTTTTCATTTTACAACTGAGGTCCAGAGAGGTTAAGTGATTTGCTTAAGGTCACACAGCTTAGAAATGACCTAGCTGGGATCTGACCCCAGGTCTCCTGACTCATACCTGGCCCACATTCTTTCTCTGGTGTCTCATCTGCCTCTCCAAGTCACAGGATCATAAAATGTCAGGACTAGAAAATCCCTTAAATGTGTCTCGTTAAGCTCCCCCCACCCCTCTGCCCCATTTTATAGAGAAGAAACCAAGCCCCAGAGAAGGGAAGTGACTTTTTTGAGGCCACATAGGGTCAGTGTTACAGCCTGTTCTGGTCCTGTACTACTTCCTCTGTACCAGATAAAACCTTAGCCACCCCACCAATTAAGAGTTTTGTGGGTTTTGTTTTGTTTTATTGGGGAGTGACTGGGGAGTAATACAGTGCCTTGGGTGTATGTCCAAACAAAATGATACTCCCAGGATTTTCCTCTGAGATAATTTTATTTCATTGCAAAGTATTGCCCTGCTGCTTGAGTGATCTGTGGGGTTTTGGAAAGGAGCCTCCAAATTTATATATCTCTTCACAGGCCTGGTTTTTCTTACTACCTAGATTGCTTCTTACAACAACAACAAAATCTTTCTCTGTGCAAATGCAAATAATTCCTCCTTCTCCCAGGAAGCCTCCTGTGACTTTGTTATAATTTTCCTCCTAAGCTAAATTCCTATTCTACTTGGAGCAACTCTTCCTACTTGCTGCTCTCTCCCTGGCTAGACTTTAAGTTCCCTGAGGGCAAGGACAGCTTATCAGACTTCTCTGTACCCATCCATGATATCAAGCCCTGGACTAACTCAATACCCTTTCTGTGTGTTGAGTCTCCTTTGCTGATAGCTGTTATGGTCAATACTGTTGGGACACAGAAAGACACATGGGGGCCTTTCTATATTCCACCTTAAATATGTCATTAATAAGCAAGAAGCTCAGCTCTGAGGCTATGTCATATAAGAGGACATTATAGAAAGAAAGCTACCAACCCTGTCCAAGTCCTTCTCATAGTACTTGCTGGTGACTACATTCACATTCCCTAAAAGTTTACAAAGTGGTTTTCTCATATCAACCTAGAAGTAAGATCATAGGTTAGAGCTAAAAGCAACCTTGGTGATCATCTAATCCAACCCCTTTATTTTACAGATGAGAAACTGAGGCCCATAGAGGTGAATTGACTTGTCGAATGTAACACTGGTAGTAAGTGACAGAATAAAGATTTGAACCCAGGTCTTCTGATTTCAAACCCAACAATCTTTTCCACAATGCCACAGCTTTGGGATGAAGAGCTGGGCTTAGGGAAGAATATTCTACATACTCATTCAAAGTTCAAGTGATTCTGTTAGGGACCTTTAGAAAGCATTTCTCTGAGACCTCAGATCTCATTACCGACTCACTTCAGTTGAATCATCTAGATTTAAAGTTAAACCCATTTACTGCATAGCTGCATGTCAGTTCCTGGGCTTGCCCTGAGGGTTAAATTTTAATGGGACCAATCTGCCTTGGGAGGTTGTGCAAACTCTCCCTCTACTCCCCCCACCCCAGGGTCCCTGAGGAACCCTGTGTCAAGGGGCAGGAAATCTACTTGGTTTGCAGTTACCAAGGGATAAGGGAGCCCTTCCTGAGATTTTTTTTCTGGTGGGGGGGGCAGATTTCCAGTTGTGACAAGAGTTTATTTCCATGACTCTCCTCCCCTGTAAGCTCTGCCTGTCCTGCCTCCTGTCCCTGGGAACAGGTACCTGTTCACAAACCTCCCCCTTCCCCACCCCCCCACCCCCCAGGATCACTATCATCTGTCCCATCCCTTTTTTGCTACTCCTGTTTAAATAAAACACCTCCCCTCCCTGGCCATGGAATGCATCCCCACTATGTTGATTTTGGAAATCTGCCCTTTTCTTCTTCAGGATTCCCACCCCTTTTTCGGAGTGGCCAGACAGAAGAGTAGGCGCTGTGTTCTTACCCTGTACATCTGGTACCACCACCGGAGTGGTAAGGGAAAGAAGGTGTCATATTGCACCGGCCTTCAAGGCCTTGTACCTGTTGTTCTTTCTACAAACATAGATGACACCCTCTTCTCTGTTCTAGCCAAACTAATTCGTTAGCAATTCAATAAGCATTTCCTTTAAAAAAATGTATTCATCTTTTGTTTGGACAGCACCATTTCCAAATCTGTCTCCTCACTGTTGCAGCAAAGCGTAAAATTGGGGGTGGGGGCATAGATGGGAAGACCATTCTCCTAGAACTTGCTGCTCTGCCCTCCTCATCTCACATCACCCACATGCCTTCTCCTTCATCCTTGTCCCTTAAAAGAGGTGGTCCTTCTCCTTATCAAGGCAAACCCCTATAGAGGCACAAATGGTCTCGTTCCATCCCACCTCTCCCTTGTCTTTCTTTCTTTCCTTCTCTACTGGCTGCTTCCTTACTGTCTACAAATATGCTGCCCCATCCTCAAAGATCCCTCACTTGATTTATTTATCTCCTGATAGCTATCATCCCATATTTCTCTTCCTTTTTTGTGGCTAAACTCCTAGAGAAGGTTGTTTATAATACATTCTTCCACTTCCTTTCCTCTCACTCCTTAATCTAGCTTCAGACCTCACCATTCCGTGGAAACTACCCCCTCCAAATTTGCTGATGTCATCTTTTTCTCAGTCCTCATCCTTCTTTTTCTCTCTGCAGGCTTTGGCATTGCCGATCACTCTCTTCTTAATACTCCCTTCTCTCTAGGTGTCTGTGGCATTATTCTTTCCCTCTCCTCCTCCTACCTAGCTGGTGAATCCTCGATTTCCTTTCCTACATCTTTGCTTAGATCATATCTGATAAGCCTGAGTGTTCCCCAGGGGCCCCCTGCAGTATTTCACTTGGTGATCTCATTAGCCCCCATGGATTCAATTATTATCTCTATGCTGATGATTCTCAAATCTGCTAATCTAGCCTCCTTGCTGACCTCCCCTCTCTCCAGCTGCCTACTGGGCATTTTAAACAGGATGTCCCTCAAACTGCTTAAGTTAAACATATCCTAAACTGAACTCTGGCTTTCACCCTACCCCACCCCAAACTGTCCCTTTTTCTTAGCTTCCCCATTATTGTTGGGGGTACCATCATCCTCCATGTCATCCAGGATTGCAGCTTAGATGTCAGCCTCAACTCCAATCTCTTACCCTCCCATATTCAATCAGTTGCCAAATTCTGTGGATTTTACCTATGTAACATCTCCCATACACACAGCCCCCTTCTCCCTTGAGACTTTTACCATCCCAGTTCAGGCCCTTATTTCACAGCTGGATTATTGCAAGAACCTGCTGATGGTTCTGCCTGCCACAAATCTCAGTCCATACTCCATGTCAGAATGATTTTCCTAAACTGTCTTGACCATGTAATTCTCCTACTCAAACTCCAGTGGCTCTCTATCACCTCCAGGGTCAAATATAAAATCCTCTGTTTGGCATTCAAGGCCCTTCATCATCCACCTCTTTCTCTTACTTTCCCCCCAACTTCTAGTCTTCCTAGAGCTTACATCCCACCCCCCACACACACACATACTGTGTCATGTCCTTCTTGCTGTTCTTCACCCAAGATATTTTCCTGACATTTTCACTGGCTGGAATACCATCCCTTCTTCTCTCTGCCTGTAATCCAAACGAAGTGGGACTTTTCACTGTTTTTTCTTTTGGAGTGCTTCTTAGCACTAAGACAACCAAGTGCCTTTGATTGAGCCTTGCCTTTGTTTGTAGGAAGGCTCGAACTCCTTTGCTAATTAGTATGAAGCCCTGGAGAGATGTGAAGCCCTTGGGTCCTGAAAAAAGGGTGTATATATATACTCTGAGGCTAGCATTTTTGCTTTGGGGCTCACTCATGGGAAGAGTGTTGGTGTGGAGACTCTGGACAGCCATTAAGGAGGCCCCCCCGCTTTGGAAACTCAGATGTTGGTGCTTCTCTGTGGTAACTATGTATGTATTGTGATTTGGTCAGACAGATAAAAGCCTGTCTGTAGATCTGTTTGTAATTTCTGTTTGTATTTGCTCTGAAGTTCAGGGTTCTGGCTTTTCCCTCTGAACTAAGTGAATGGTATATGTGTGTTTAATTAAAGTGAGATTGTTAAACCCTTAAAGTTGCTTTCCTTAGAAAAGCAGATCAAAGGACTTGTGCTAGTAGCCCTCCTGTGTGCTCTTGTTGTTGGTTTTTCACCACCACAGCAACTGTTAGCAACATTGTTGTTACACTGCCTTCTGGTTTCTCTAGCTTCCTTCAAGTCCCAGCTAAAATCCCACATACAGAGGAAGCTTTTCCCAGTCCCCTTTCATTCTAGTGACTAGCTCTTAAAGAGCTGAGAATTGCCTTTTGTCTTTCTTTGTATCCTCAGGGCTTAGCAAAGTACCTGGCACTTAGTAGGCACTTAATAAATGCTTATTGGCCAACTGGAAAAAGCAGTCCAATAAACCCAACTAACTCTTTGACTAAGTAGGAGTATAGAATTCAGTAAGAATAATAACCTCTTACTGTATACAAAGTCCTAGATATTTAGAGATAAAAAAGAAATCACTCACTTTTCCTTTAAGGACCTTATACAGAAGGGTTAGGTTGTAGAGTTTTGAGTTAGTGATCTGGGAACCAAAAGGCCTGAGATAAGGAAGGTAAGGCAGCCCTCTGTCCCCTGTGGGGCTTGAGCCAAACTACCAGAGGCAGCTTGGGCCTACAGGAGTGAAAGAAGCAACTGGCTTGGGAGACAGGAGACCTACATCTTAATTAGTGCCATGCCACTGGATGGCCATGTGATATTACTTGGACAAGTCTTTTTCTCTCTGGACCTCCATTTTACTTTTTGTCTCCTGCTCTGGTCAGAGGAACTCCCTTCCCCCAAGAAGGAAGGGAATGGGGTGATGAATACGTGAGTACATCTCAACTATGAAACAGCAAAGGAACATGTCTTTATTTAGCCTGCTCCTGATTGGTGTATTCAGAGGTGCCTGGGGTCTGCTTGCTGTAGTTTGGTAAATTGTAAAAGGCTCCAGTTCCCTTTGCTCTCTTGATTATAGAACAGTGTGTCCACCAATGTTCGTGACCATTAGGGCTACCCTTGTGTGGGCTGTGGCATGTCTTATATCTGTACCAAGAGGACCCTGGTAGTCACACACTGACATGTTTCCTTACTATAGCTTTTGTTTTCTGACAAATCATAGCCAAGTATTTTCTTTCTTTTTCTTCCTTAGTTCGCACTTGTAAAATGAGGGTTGGACTAGGTCATCTGGGAGACGACATGTTGTCATGGATCGGAAGCCATTGAATCTAGCCCTGTCATTTACAGATGAAGCCTAGAGAAGTCACCTGGCTTGCCCATAGTCCTAAAAGGTAGTGAGTGACGGGTAGAATTTGAACCCAGATCCTCCAACTCCAGAGGCAGTGTTCTTTCCAGTGTTGTTTTCAATCAAAAAATCTGCTTTCTCTCTCCCTCCTGTTGGGAAAGCAAACAAAATTCCTGCATGGACTGTATCTAAAAAATAAATGACCAGATCTGAACCCTGATTCATTGCTTTGATCAAAGCTCTTCAGAGGTGGGAAACCTGTGGCCTTGAGGCCACATGTGGCCCTTCTAGGTCCTCAAGTGAGGCCCTGATTCAGACTGAATCCCCACCCTGTTTAAATCTTCTGAGGGTTGTTTGTCTTTATAGTGGTTGTCGTTCAGCTTTGTCCAACTTTCCATGACCCTATTTGAGGGTTTCTCAGTAGAGATGTTGGAATGGTTTTTCATTTCCTTCTCTAGTTCACTTAACAGATGAGGAAATGAAGGCGAACAGGGTTAAGTGACTTGCCCAGGGTCCCACAGCTAGTACATGTCTGTGTCCAGATTTAAACTCAGGAAGATGTCTTCCTTATTCCAAGCCCATTGCCCTATCCACTGCACCACCTAGCTGGGTTCAGATCTCAACTCTGCCATTTAAACTGCTTGACTCTGGGCAAGTCATTTTCCATCTGTGGGCCTCTGATTCCTCAACTGTAAAGTGAGAGGAGTTGGACTAGAC
This sequence comes from Trichosurus vulpecula, assembly GCF_011100635.1. Taxonomy (NCBI): domain Eukaryota; kingdom Metazoa; phylum Chordata; class Mammalia; order Diprotodontia; family Phalangeridae; genus Trichosurus; species Trichosurus vulpecula. Next base: position 249,517,418 of record NC_050579.1, read on the forward strand.
CTTGAAGGTTCTGGACAGCTCTGAAAGGGTGATTCCACATAGAGGATATTCTTTGGTTCCAGCCCTGGAAGGGTTAGAAGAAGTAAGCTGCGAGCAGTAGAAGCCCAGCATTGATAACCTGACAAGTGTAGACTTAGCTTGGCCTTTTGCCATGGTGTTGGAATCAGCATTTTTCTCCAGAGTCCCAGAGGGATATTTCAAATCAATTATTTAACCAGGCCAGGGAGGCAAGAAAAACAGAAGACCAAAGTCCTTTCTTGGGACTTTTATATAATTTGTTTGGAGAGAGAAGAAAGAAAGAAAGAGACAAGAAGTACTCAGGGCAATATGTGAGCAATTATAAGATTGTGATTGCATAATATGGGCAATACATGCTATATAGATCAGAGAAAGGGAAGATGAATGTAACTGAGAGTGGGCAAGGGAGAGCTTCAGGAGAAGGGGAGAATGCTGGTGTAAAGCCATCAACATACTGTCCCAATGTAGGCCCCTTTTCCTCCCCAAACAGAGTTATCCATTTTTGTGTCATGGGTTCCTTTGGCTGTTGTTATTCAAGGCCTGTGGAACCCTTCTCAGAATGTTTTAAATACATAAATTAAAATACATAGGATTACAAAGAAAACCAATTCTATTGAAATACAGCTAACAGTATATTAACAAAAAAAATTTAAAGACTGCAAGTTAAGAACTCCTGGGTTAAAAATAAGGCAGAAGCTTTGTACTATTTGGATGTTTCATTCAGTGATCCATACCCACTTATGGCTGTTTTTCTCCTGAAGTCTTAGTTTGAGCTCTGGCTGAATCATTTCAGCTCCGTTAGGCAGGAAGACGAGGTTAAGAGTGGGCAGGATTGTAAGACTGGGGCTTGGGGCAGTTGAGAGTGGTGTGGTTTTTCAGAGAACTTGAGGGAGGGGGAGTAATCCTCTACCCACTCCACCTGGAGCTAACTTCATAAACAACTGCTGTTTCTCCTTACAGCAAAATAAGATTTTGGGGCTTTGGGGACTGAGAGAGGGGGTTTGGGCAGGTTACCCTGAGTACTGTGAGTAATTTCTAGAAGTACTTAAGAAAATTCAGGCCCCAAAGAAGCACAGCACAAGGCAAGTACCTAATAAATGTTTGTTGTTGAATGTTTATTGAAGGAAGAGAGGTCAAAAGGGGCCAAGGCCTCCCAGCCCATTGATGTAATCAGCAAATCCTTGTTAGGTGAGAAGTTGAGGGAACAAAGTACTTCGTAATGATGTCACTCTTCGGAGGAAGAGCGGATTTTTTTTTTTGTTTCCACATTAGAATCTGACTTCTCTTGCTATCCCTAAGTTTCTAATGACCTCAGGCCCCAGATTGCTTCTTCATCTGACCCTATATTTGCTCCTCAACTTTGAAAAGTTTTGTAAGATTTCGAAATGGCTACTTCCACCTGGGCCTATTTAGAATAGGTGTTCCTAACCCAGGGTCCATAAACTTGGTTTGTCTTATTCTAGTTTTGTTTGTCTGTTTTTAGTGTTTTGACAACTATTTCAGTATATTTGGTTTCCTTTGTAATCGATATACATTTAAGAAACATTTGAAGAAGGAATCTGTGATCCCAAAGAAAGGTCAAGTGTCCCAGATTTAGTCATTTCTTTCCCCTGGCCATGAATTGTGAATTCTCTTCCCCACTTCCACTCTCCTTCCCCACATGCAGCAGAAGAGAAATTATTGAGGCTGATTGAAAAGGAGGAAATTCTGCAGTGGGGCTGCCCAAGGCAGAACCTAAGGACAAGTTGAACAAGGAGCAAAAAAAGGGTTGAGAATTAAGGATTGAGCCACTGTCAGGGTTATAGAGGCAGCCTTGTTTGGGATTTGGGGAAGATTTTTCACTGGAAAAATAGACATTTCTGTATTACATAAAACTTTTCAAAACATAAGGGCAGACCCTGGGTCAAATGAAGCCATCGAGGGCCTAAGGTCATTAAGAATTTACAGACAGCAAGAGAAGCCATATCTTAAAATCCATCTACCTTCATAAGTCATATCACCTTGAAGAACAACATTCCCCTTCCCTCTCACCTAACAACAATAATAGCCAGCATTTTTATAGCACCTTATTGGTTGCAAAGCACTTTACAAATATTATCTCGTTTTATCCTCAAAATAACACTAGGAGGTAGATGCCATTGTTATCCCCATATTACAGGTGAGGAAACTGAGGCTGGTTAAGTGACTTGTCCAGGGTCACACAACAAATGTCTGAAGCCAGACTTGAACTCGGGTCTTCCTGACTCCAGGTCAAGTAGTTTATTCTCCGTGACACCTAGGTGCCTCAAGCATCTGCTAGTTACATCAGTGGTCTGGGAGGCCAATGGATCCTCCCTCTTTCAATAAACATTCAACAACAAACATTTATTAAATACCTATGATACAGTATGATTTCTTGGGGTCTGAATTCAGTATTGCTTCCAACCTCACTTAATTTGTGCCTTAGTAAACTCATCTATACATATGGAGACATCTATACATAGATATTCCCTCTTTGGTAATGGTATGAGGCTGGAGAATTTAGCTATTTATGCTATCTATTTTGCCCATGAATGCTAATATTCTGCCTCAAATTCTCATTTGTAGGGTCTATATGCTTTTTCTCCCTGTTAAGATTATGAGGCAGTTGCCACTGAGTCCAGTATTATTACCCTCAGTGCCAATAAATATTGAGTTGGTCCTTAGTTAAACTGAGTCTCGATGGATATGAACTACCCATGCTTGGAGCTCCTGGAGGCAAAGCACATTTTTGTCTTGTGTGTATAGTCCAAGATACTAGGATTCCTGGCCAAATGTTCTCTGTGTGTTGAGTAGTCACATCTTCAGAAGTACTTAGTCTGTTTAGCCTTCTGAGAAATGGCCTTTATTAGAGAAGAGAGGAGCCCCAGTTACTACCTGACATATGGGTGAGAAGACAGAAGCATCCCCTACCTTGTCTTCTTATCTTCTTCTCTCTTCTCACTGGGTGGTGATAGGGGAGCATCAGGGAGCAGTTAGGCACATTTTACAGATCATTAATCCAAGGCTCTGTCAGGACAGATTATGGTGACAATAGAAGTGCCCAGCTCACAAATGAGGTGTGATCTTTATTTGTCCAAAAGATAGGACCTTAAAGATCATCTAGTCCTCTTTTTACAGATAAGGAAACAGAAGCCTGGAGGAGATTTTATGGGAGGCCAGTCCTCTAGTTGAGTGGTGGCATCAGTGTTTGAACCCAGGTCCCCTAACTCCAGATACACTTTCTATTATACCACTACAGGCTTAATGTTTATATTAAAATATAATTGTATGTTTAAAAATAACTTTATATTCATTATCTCATGGAAGAGATTAGACATTCTGGGAAAATCAATAGTGGCTCCTAGCAGTGTACGACTGTAAACAGACCACAAAATCTCACTCTTAGCCTATTTCTTTGTCTGTGACATGGGGAAAATTAATTAATTAAATAAAATTAAATTTTAAATTAAAATTAATTAAAAAATAAATTGCATTAAATAATTTGTAAACTTTAAAATGTTGTAGAATTGGGGAAGGTATTGTTAATACTTGCAATTTAAAACTATTACCAAAAATGATATCAGTTCTATGATAGTTAATAAACATGTGAAATGGGCATTGTCCTAAGGCACTGGGGATACCAAAAAAAAGGCAAAAAAGGGGTGCCTACTCTCAAGGAGCTCACAGTCTAATGAGGAAGACAACATGTAAATGGCAGTAACCAGAGCACTGGGCCTAGAGTCAGGAAGACCTGAGTTCAAATCCAGCCATAGACACTGGCTGTGTTACCCTGGCCAAGTCACTCAACCCTGTTTGCCTCAGTTTCCTCATCTGTAAAAGGAGCTAGAGAAGGAAATGTCAAACCACTCCAGTATCTTTGCCAAGAAAACCCCAAATGGGGTCAGGAAGAATTGGACAAGACTAAAAAATGACCTAACCAACAATGAAAATATGCGAACAACTATGTATGAACAAGCTGTGAACAGGATACATTGGAAATGAGCAGTTGAGGGAGGGCACTAAAATTAAGAGGGATCTGGAAGGGCTTTCTGTAGAAGGACTCAGACTCAGTTCAGGAAGCCAGAGAAACCAGCAGAGATATGAGGAGGTAGAGGCAGCCAGTGAAAATGCTCGGAGTCAGGACATGAGTGTCTTGTTTGAGGAACAGCCAGGAGACCAATGTCACGGCATCAGAGTAAGATAAGACCAGAAAGGTGTGTATTGGGGGGCTGGGAGGGGGTGGCAGGTTATGACAGGCTTTGACCCGGATTCTTTATTTGATCCTGGAGGTGATAGGGAGTCACTGGAGTTTTTGGAGTAGGAGAATAACATGTCAGACCTGTGATTTTGGGGAGTAATTGAATCTAAGTGGAGGACGAACTAGCAGGCTATTGCAGTAGTCCACGAGTGTGGTGATGAAGGTCTGCACCTGACCAAAGTCAAGTGTCAGAGCCAGGATTTGAACTCAAATTCCCCAATCTGTGAATCCTGAGCTCTTCCCACTAACCCACTCTTAACATAAGCCCTCATGCTGTCCCTACTGTACCACGGTGCTGCATTTGCTAGAAAACTTAGGAAGAAATTATTTGTGGAGCTGGGTTAGATGGCAAAGGGTTAATTAACGCAAGATTGGAAACTGCTCCTGGTTGTAATCTCTTCCCCTGGCCTGGTAAATTTCCCAGTGGGATTCCATGGAAGGAGAAATGTCTTTCATTTCCTGTTGCCAGCTAGTCCCCGATCTCAGGGCCTGGCAGAGGGAGGGAGGGTTAGGTAGGAGAGCTAGACCAGGTTTCCATCTCCTGCCTTCTACCCCCACCCCACAGTCAGCTTTGACCGGGGGCTCGGCTGTACTTTTCCACATGATGAGCATAGAATAACTTGATACTTACTAACCCTGGTCACGTCCCACTCCTGAGACAGGCAGCGTGGGGGGCCAGCCTGGGTAGAATGCCTCTGGTGATTTTGACTTGAAATTCCTAGGGAGGATAGAAATGGTTGCATTTAGTTGGTCTGCCCTCCTCCTTCTCCAAGGACCTAGCTATCTGTTCCTGGTATAGCCAACTACAGGTGTCGGAGAATGGTTAACCATCAGGGAAGACTTTCTGCCCCCTAACCCCTCCCTGTGCTGACTCCCCCATCCCCCATTCAACCCCTCAACATAGTGGTTTGCCATTTCCTTCTCCAGCTCTGAGGCAAGCAGGGTTAAGTGACTTGCCCAGGGTCACACAGCTAGTAAGTATCTGAGGCCAGTTTTGAACTCAGGAAGATGAGTCTTCCAGGCCCAGCTTTGACACCTAGCTTCCCTCCCACTCCCATACAGGGACTCAATTCCTACTCCTTCTTCCCACCAGAAAGCACATATTGCTATTCCTTTCCATCCCTTGGGAAAACAAAACCAAAAACTCCAGGCCCAGCACTCCACTGCTCCACCTAGCTGCCTTCCAACATATGGGGATTCCATTATAAATTGTGGTACCGACCTTCCCCTTAACACTCAAGGAAGTGACCCTGTCTAGAAAGCTCAGTGTGGAATTTTTGAAGTTCAAGTTCATTGCAGGTGCACAGAAACCTTGTGGCCCTGGTAGCAGAACAGAGGTTTCCAATAGTCAGCCAGCAACAAAATAAATAAAAATATAACAGAACAGAGATAATGTTAGTATGTGGTTTTCTGTGTCAATATGCAGTCTGAAGTAATTCTTATTCATAGTTTAGTGTCTCACCCTCCCTTTCCTTTTCTATTTGAAGTTGATATTCCTGAACTAGAGGTGAAAGAACCTAGATATTGATTATGATTCCTGACTTGTAACTGTGATCTGGAGACAGTGATGAATAACCACTACTCCCACCCCCAATTTAAAAAAAAAATAGCTCGCCTTCCCTGGGCCCTCCTGGAAGATCTGATAGATTCGTGTACAATTTATTCCAAGCTCTATGGAGAACAGCTGCTGTCCTTCTCTGCCCTAAAACGGAACCAGAGGAAATGGGCCTGCATTGCAGCCTGAGGGACTTGGGTTAGACAATAAGGAAGAATTTCCTGACAGGTGGTAGTTAGCCCTTGGGGAGGGTCTTGGGGAGTGGGGGGGTGGAGAGGGAGGCAGGCAGCCTGTGGAATCTCCCTGCCACGAGAGGTGTTAGGTGAGGGTCTTCATGGAGGCAGGGGGCTGATTGAGGTGACCTCTGGCTGCCTCTTTCGACACCCCCCCCCAAGCTGTTTTATAAACATGAGTGGATATTTTCATTTCCCAGTCAGGAGTGTGTAGAAATGCCATCATTCCGCCAAGCCTTTCTTTGTGTTTTCTTTTAGTGGAGAGGCTTAGAGTTGAACCACTAGAATGATCTTAAAAAGAAAGTAATAAATGAGTGGACTAATAAATCTCTTATCACGTAAGTCCTAGCCTTCAAGGATGAGCGGTTACTTATTACCCAGAACCACCACCACTGCCCCTCCCTTTCAAAGCCCTTTCCTTCAGCCCTTAATTTGGGAGGAGTCCTGACTGAGCAAACTTCTTTTCTTCCAGTGCCCTAGAAAGGGGTAGGGGGGAAAAGCCATTTTGATCAGCCTCAGACATAAAAAAACAAACAACAACCCACACAGCCCTTGTGGCTGTTGGGTATGTAGGTGTTTGGTGGCTTCAGGAGGGGTGGGGGAACCACAGAAGTTTCACTTGGAAACATCCCACCCCCACTTCTCCTATATGAGGGATGTATAAGCACCACCACAGGTGGAAGGGACATGACCAGGCTTTTGGCAGGAGTGTGGGCAGGCTTGGTCAGGAAGGGGCAGATCTAGATCTTTGGATTTCTTGCAGAGGGTTCCAGAGTAGACTAGAAGGAGAGCACCCCTAGGATTGATGTTCATATTCCCGGTGTGGGTTGGGTGCTGGAGGCAGCATTTAGGAGAACCCCATTTGTCAGCCCTAAACTTTTCCTCCTTCTCCTTCCTCCTCACTCACTTACACCTTTGTCGGGAATTCATGTGGTTCCAAAGTCTAGCCAAGAAGCTGAGTCAACGGGGAGAGGACCTTTGGGGGTTTTGACCTTGAAGATGAATTGTAGGTGATAGAGGAAATAGCAGGGAGTATCAGGCAAGGCGCTGGCTGACTTTGTCACTCCCAGACCCACTCCTTGAAGTATCTTAACACCCCTTACCCTCTATCCCACACTGAGCACCAGGGAAACTATTAAAAAACCATTGGATAAGGGCCAACGGCTATGGCCCTTGGGTGCCTCTTGGCTCATCCCAGATTTAAAGGCAGCTCTTTGGTAAAGGTGTCTCTCTCAGGGACTCAAACTGCCCACTCACCTCCCCAAAATCTGCAGAATTCAGCAGTCATCAAAATTGAAATGAGCTATACGGGCCCAAGTAGAATTGGGTTCATAACTGTGATGAGCCATTTGTCAGACAGAATTCCCAATAAAGCTATATAGGGTCCCTGCACTCATGAAGCTTATAGTCTTGATGTCCAAGTCACTCACTTGACCTCTTCAATCTTATGAGTTCTGAGTCCTCTAAAAGTCTCTTTTCTTAGAGTAGCTCTGTGGAAGATATCCAGCCTATGGAAACTGCATTTTTATATTCCTGTATCCACAGCAACATCCTGGCCTTAGTTCATTCCTAGCACAACCTCCCACAGACAGGTCTCAAAAAAGGTCTCTTCCCCTTGAACTCAAAACTCTAGCCCTGAAGGCACTAGAGCCCAGAAAAATAATATTAAAAAAATATTAAAAAAAATATAATGACCAAAATAAATAAAAATACAGTACAACATGGAAAATGGTGATTTGTGGTTTTTAAGTCAATATGCCCCCAGCACAGATCCATTTCTGTTTGACCTCACTGCTGACAGGCAGACTCTCCTATCTGTACCTCTGAGCAACTTTCTAAGACAATAAATTGCAGATGCAATGCTGACCTCAGTTTATAGAGGGAGTTTCTTAAGGGAACCTGGATTCCTTTGCCAATGAAATTATAAGTCTGGTCTCTATACCATTCCTCATACCGTGATTTCTACCTTGCCTCCAAAATGAATTGGAAGTCATTTGCTTAGGATTTTTTTGGCAGAGTGGCCTGTCTTCCTCCCTGGTGTTTCTGATAATCCTTTCCTGGCCACATCTTCCTGAGTAGCCAGACAATCAGTAGAAAAAAGGGACAGAATAAAGAATGAACCGGGTCTCTGGCCTCAGAGAGTTCCTGATCTGATGGGAGGAGGTAGTACATAGATGAACCCAAACTTCAGATCCTAACCCTAATCGTAATATACTTCCTAAGTCCTGCTGTATTGGGTAATTTTTGGTTTGCTGAACAGCACAGTTAGGGGAGCATGAGGGGCACCATCAAAAGGTTCTTCTGTAGAGAACTCTCCCCATCCCTTGCCTAAAGGTTAATGGACTAGAGAATCCTAGATATCATTATTGACTTAAGCCCTTATGAGTGGAGAAGGATGGGTAAGAAGTTTCTGTGATGCAGTGTCCCTAATCCTGTATTCTGCGTCCTCAAGTGACCATTTCCTATCATCCTTCCCGTCTCCCCTCTAGACGGTAGCGCCATTACTCTGAGAGATTAGAGATGTAAGGTAGGAGGTGACCTTAGAGGTCATCTAGTCCAACTTCCTCACATTACAGAAGGGAAAGTTGAGGCCCAGAGACTTGAAGCAACATGCCTAAGGCTTTACACAGGTGGTAAAGGGGCAGAGTCAAAATTTGAATTCAGGTCCTTTGACTCCAAATTCAGCACCCTTTCCATTGCAATATAAAAGAAATATTTCCCCAAAAGTTGGGGAAGGAGCAGACCCCTAAACACATCCTAAACCTCCATCACAAAAAGCAGTGATGTTAATGGAATCTCTTTATAGCTTCTATTCCTTTTGCCTTAAAAGACAAATAAATTGAAACTGCAATCTCCCCATATTAGGGAGGGATTAAAAACATTAAGGGGAGGTAGGGTTGATGTGACCCAATGGAATAACTTCTTCCACACCCCCGTTAGGGGTTGAGACTTGAGTTCTAATCTTGGTTCTGCCACTAATTTGAATCTGTGACCTTGGACAAGTCACTCTTTTTGGAACTCTTTCCAAATCTGCATATTGAGGGAGTTGGACAGTGTGCCCTTTGAAGTTACTAAGTGGGTGATATATCACTCCTTATTTAGGGATCAAGGCAGGGAGACTCTTTTTTGCTTAGGCAATGATGGGACACTGTCCACATTATTTATTTTGGGGGTGGGGGAATGAAATGAGGGTTAATTGACTTGCTCAGGGTCACACAGCTAGTAAGTGTCTGAGGCCAAATTTGAACTCAGGTTCTCCTGACCTCCAGTGCTGGTGCTCTGTCCACTGTATCACCTACCTGCCCCTCCCAAATTACTTTAAAACCCTTGTCTGGGAGGGAGTATAAATTGGAGAGAAAACAGGGATCTCAGAGTGCCCACTTTGTGGACCATTTAGTTTATTCCCTTTGCTCCCTCCCAAGACTGAGTCTTTGTGTTTTCTGATTCCCTCAGTGGTACCTAGCCTTCTTTCTCTAGCTAAGTTCCTCAAGATCAGACACTGTGTCTCCTACCTCTCCTGAATCTCTGATAGCAACACCTAACCATGAGTTAGAACATGGGCCAGAAAAATCTATCCTGGAAAAGAAGAAGATGTCAATCACAAACTGATCTTAGCCTCCGGGAAGAGGTGAAGTTGATAAAATTCTTCAATCCTCTAGTATCAGCTGAGATCTAGAGGCCCATTTCCTCATACTTCATTCAATGTGAGGGAGGTGGGGGCTGGGCAGTTCCGGGGTTAGAGCAACTCAAGGGATTCATACAGTCTCCACCTAGGCTCGGGCCTTCATCAGTCTCTTACCAAACATTTCAACATGAAAAGGATGAGGTGCACCAATTGATGCCAAAAAAATTTATTTTACTTTGAAATAAAAATTTTTCATCCTTTTTCTCCTATCTTATGGATAAAAGATGTTACTACATATATTGACACAGCTTGGTCCTTTAACATATACTTAAATTCTGTTCCTTCTAGTGTATAAAAAGTATTATTGATTTATTAATTTTCTATTAGTTATTTTCAAGTATGGGGGCATGTAGGTAGCACAGTGGATAATGCACTGGGCCTGGAGTCAGGAAGACCTGAGTTCAAATCTAGCCCCAAACACTTACTAGCTGTGTGACCCTGGGCAAGTCACTTACCTTTGTTTTCCTCAGTTTCCTCATCTGTAAAATGAGCTGGAGAAGGAAATGGCAAACAACTCCAGTATCTTTGCCAAGAAAATTCCAAATGGGGTCACAAAGAGTCAGATGTGACTGCAAATGGCTGAACAAATGTATAAGTTGGTTGTTTACAGGAGTGACTAAGAATCAGGCTCACAACTGAAAAATGACTGAACCCATTTTCAGGTGTACCCCCTTTCTTCCCTTTCCTATGCCAGGGAGTCTTGTCTTGTAACACTTTTTTTTTAAAGTTAAGCAAAAGTAACCAATTATCTGGCTGCTGATGAGTGTTCCATACCCCTGCATCTCCAAGGAAAGGAGGGAAAATTCTCTCATATAACAGTCACCTAATTGGTCTCCCTGTCTTCCTAAAGCATCCTACACCCCACTGCCAAAATGTTCATAAATTACATTATTTCTATTTTAAAAATCTTTAATAATTCCTAGTTGCCTCTAGGATAAAATGCAAAGTCTTCAGCCTGAGATTTAAAGCCTGCTCCAATCTGATCCCCCATCTAACTTTTAAGTCTTATTTCTTATTACTTCCCTTCACACCATTCTAGTCAGATTGAACCCCATAGCTCGTTTCCTTTCCAAGAGATGGCACTCTGGCTTTAAGAGGCCTCCCTTATCTGGGATCCATTTCTTTCCCACCTGCAGTTGGTAAATTCACTGGCTTCCTTCACAGCACAATTCAACTACCTCCAAAGGCCTTTCTGGAGTCCCTCTTCTCACCAAGTTATTAGCATGTGCTTACTCTTTTTTTCTTTTTAAAAATTTATTTCTTTATTTTTAGTTTACAACATTCAGCATGCTCTTACTCTACTGGCTTGCTTGTGTAAATAATAGGTTGACAATAGATAATAGATTGACGAGGTAATTTATTAAGTACTTTCTATGTGTTAGGCTCTAATTTAACCAATTAGGAGGTTCAATAAAGGCAGACAAGGACAGCCCCTGCCCTCAAAGAGTTTATGTTCTCAGTGTAGGACCAACACCTAAGGAGAGCCAGGAAGGGAGAAAGGTCTGGAAGTGCTTTCTGGGCAAGATAAGACTAAAGCTTATCTATCAGAGTCCAAAATGGCTCCAGAGTCCAAGGATCTGGTGGGAAGGGTTAGAATTGATGGCTTCACTGAAGATAGCATGGCATGGAATTGGCCTGGAAGTATGAAGTCCTTCCTCCATGCCCTCACCCCCCCTGTACTTACTCCTCTACTCTGGGGGTCTTGCCCTTGTCTTCCCATCACCTAGCCCAGTGCCTTGCCCACAAAGTTATTGGTTGGTGAAATCCAAAGATCATCGAAGACCTTTCTTGAGGTCTCTTACAGGTAATGAGCAGGATTGCTGCTTTTGAGGCAGTCAGAGGGCCTGGGCTTTCTACCTGGAAGTGGGAAAGAAATAGATTCCAAATATGGGAGACCTCAAAAACATCGACACCTGGTTCTGGGCTCTCCTATTTACCTGTGTGACCTCAGTCTTACTGTTTACCTGTGTGTCTTCCCCCTTCTGAGCCTCCTGGTCCTATAGAATGAATTGTGGTTCATTCAGTTGTGTCCAACTCTTCATGACTCTGTATGGGGTTTTCTTGGCAGATGCTGGAGAGTTTTGCCATATCCTTCTTCAGTGGATTAAGGCAAACAGAGGTAGTGATTAAATGACTTGCCCAGCTTCTGAATGAGTGTCTAAAGTCGAATTTGAGCTCAGGCCTTTCAGACTCCAGACCCAGTGCTCTGTCCACTGAGCTACCTAGCTGCCTTCATAGAATGGATGGGTTGGACTAAATGAACTTTACATACCTTTCAAGCTCAAAGGCTCCTGTAAACTGAATTAAGTAGGGGTATATAGAGTTGTACATTCCAACCCCACCCTCCACCTCCTCCCCTTTCTCAGCATCTAGTTTGCCAAGGTAGCTTTCTTTCTACTCTCATCCCAGCATCTCTAGCAAAATCTAATTCCTGGGTAGCCTTCCTAGACAAATCAGAAATGAAGGGGTGTGGGGGGATGTTGATTATGACAAGGTCTTAGGAGGGAAAATGGGTTGGAGGTGGATGGGAATTATTCCCATCCAACAGGGTCATTGTATGGAGCTCATATTTCTCCAGACTTTTGTAAGGGCTTTTCTCCCAATAATCTGGTAAGTCTTATTGTGATCCCCATTTATAGATGGTAAAATTGAGGCTTAGAGAAGCAAAAAGTGTCTTGCCTCAGCTTGAGCAGCCATCAGGAGTCAGTGCCAGATTTGAAATTAGGTCTCTAGACTCCTGAGTTCAATGCTCTTTTCACTAGACCTAGATAGTGTGCCAAGGGACTGGGAGAGGGAGATAGTGATGAAGGATCCAAGGTCCAAAATGACACATCACCTGGGTTAAAATGCTTGGGGATTTCCAGTTTGTGCTGCTTCTCCTGTCCCCTTGCCCCCTCCAGGGGCCTGGGAACTCTTGCTGACTTCCCATTCCGAGCCCGAAGCGACGCCAACTGGTTTTGTTTGTCTTAACCCAAACCTGTATCCCACCCAGGTCAATCCCTGACAGTAAAGGTTTTCATTTAGTACTCTCACAGGCAGTGAGATATTGGAAAGGGGCGGGAGGGGCCAAGGGGTTACCGTGCAAGCCTGGGAACAATGGTTGATGAGGGATTCACCCCACCTTTTTGTCCCCCTTTGTTCCACCAGAAGTTGGACAGTGATTCCCAGGCATGTGAAATTCGGAAATCCAGAGGTTTTTGCTGAAAAAGTTTTCACATCTGGCATGGTCCTCATTCCCTAGGATTGTAATACAGCAGCCTCCCTCTGGGTTCCCATAATGTTGCTGAGCGATGAGGACCTGGGACTAGACAGGATGGGTCAGGATGGGATGGGACTGGCAGGGCAGAAAAGAAAAAGGGAAAGGTGGCAGTGAATTTGTAGGGAGGAGAAAAAAGAGGGGAGGAGGCTGCATTTAGAGTTTTTTGGTTTTTGGGGGTTTTTTGCTGCCTTGTCCCAGAGATGATTTCAAGGCTGGCTAGAGTTCCTAACACACATGGCAGCCTAGTTTGACCCTAGCCCCCCATATCTACCTCTTAAAGAGGTGCACAAAAGGGAGAGTGGGGAAGGAAGGGAGGAAGAATTGAATGAGGAAGAAAGAACAGAACAAGTGGCTGAGGCCAAGGATAAAACTCCAGGGGGAGGAGAAGGCAGCATCTATTCTGGGAATTTCGTTGTAACCTTCCTTGTACCCTCCCCACCCAAGTGCCTGGGATCGGGAGGGAGGCCAGGGTTGGGTGTGGGGGGGAGGTGAGTGCGTGGAGGAGGGAAGGTAGCAAGGGGGACATGGGGTGTGTATTTCCTCCCTATGCTGGTTGTGGTCGACCTAGTTCCTGTGGTTTTCATTTTAGGTTGAAGAACTCATAAGGGGGGGGATATTGAAATCCTACAGGCTGTCCAGGCCAGTGGAAAGGAATCCTGGCCTGCCCTCAAGAGAGGACAGGGATCCAGTAGCCGTTTCTTTCTGGCCTTGGGTGAGCAGGGTAAAGCAGAGGTAAGAAAACTCAGCATTATTTTAAGGCCTGGGGAGGAAGATGGACAGAAATGAGGCAACTCACACGTGAGAATAAAACTTGTCTAGATTTAAATACTGGTTCTGCCTTACTACTACCTGGAGGTTAGGCTGGGTGGGCCTCTAAGATACTTTCCAGCTCTGAACCTCTGATCCTGTGAAATGATTTCCCTTCTCTAGTTCTCAGTTTCCTCATTTGTAAGACTAGATGATCTCTAAGGGCTCTTCTAGTTCTGAAATCTTAGGGAAGAAGAGGGAATGTGGAGCTCAGATATATATATATATATATATATATATATATATATATATATATATATATACACACACACATATATGCATATATATACATATATGTGTGTGTGTGTGTGTGTGTGTGTGTGTGTGTGTGTGTGTGAAGGGGAAGAGGAGAGTGATTTCAGCACAATCCCTTGAGCCTGAAGAGTTGGGGTAAGGGTTAGTTTGGGAAGTGATTGGGGGGTGGGGGAGTAGATACAGAAAGAAAGCATGGAGAGGTTACTCAAAGCGGTAATAACAGCGCCAATAAGGGAATGGGGTACAGAAAGGGGAGATACTGAAGAAACTTCAATAATTTGATGATTTTGCCCAGACTCCTTCCACTATTGGTCTGCCTCTTGTCTGCTCTAATACTTTTTTCAACCAACAAAAATCTATTTTTCTCCCTCCCTCCTATAGGGGAAGGGGAGAAGGGAGGAAAAACCCCTGTAACAAAATACACATGCTCAAGCAAACAAAATTCCTGCTTGGATTATATCTAAAAATGAAGGACTAAATCTACACCCTGATTCTGATAGATCAGAGTTCTTAAGTCTTCCAGAGTTGTTTGTCTTTATGGTGGTTGTTGTTCAGTTATCTGTTGTTGGTTTTTTTTTTTTCAGTCTTTCCGACTCTTTGTTGACCTCATTTGGGGTTTTCTTGGCAAAGATACTGGAGTGATTTGCCATTTCCTTCTCCAGCTCATTTTATACATGAGGAACTGAGGCAAACAGGAATAAGTGACTTGCCCAAAGTCAAACAGTTAGTAAGTGTTTGAGAACAGATTTGAACTCAGATACTCCTGACTCCGTATCCACTGTGCCACCTAGCTGCCCTTTTACCATGTTATGATTATATAAATTGTTCTCCAGGTTCTGTTCTTTTGTTCTTTATGGATTCATACAAGTCTTCCCCAGTGTCTTTTAAAGAGTCCTCATAGTTTCTCACTGCGCACGATAGTGTTGCATTTCATTCATCTACCATAATTTCTTGAGCCATTCCTCAATCAGTGAGCATCCCTTTATGGTCCAGTACTTTGTAAAGAAATTTGGTCTCTGGGTCTGGTCTGGTATGGTCTGGCTGGTGGAGATATGTTGTTCTGGGAGTTTACTATTCCAAACCTTGCTGTCTCTCATCCTGGAACCTCCCGCATTGTCTCATTGCCCTGGAACATCCACCCACCCAGGAGTGTCTTCTCAACCTGGACCACCTGTCTGTAAAGCCTACCCCCCTTCTCCCACTGGTGAGTTCCTTCTGGAATCTGCATTTTGTGGAAGAACTCAGCCTCTCCCACCCTCTCCTAACTTCAAATCCTGGCTGGCTTATCTTCCTTTCCTCTCTCTCATTACTCCTGCTCTTCAGCAGCACGCTTTTGTTAGAACAGTTCCTGGCACATAGTACACACTTCATAAATGCTTGTTTCCTTCCTTGCTTCCTTTTTGGGTTCTTAGATCATTATAATAATCAGTGTTTAAGTGAGGTCCAAGCCTCAACAATCATGACTGCGAAATTAGTCATTTAAAAAATACTTTTACTACCAGGCTTCTTGCAAAGGGCTGGGGGTTAGAAATAAAGGTAAAAACACCCTCTCTCTTGGGGAGTTGAGGAGGGACTACCTAGCAATGCAAAATAGAAGTCTTTTACATGCTAATAACTTGTTAAGACTATAACCCTTAGTGCCAAAATCAAAATCATTATTGGAGTGCTAGTAAGCCACCAGAGTAATTTAAGCACATCTATTCCTTTTGTGTGACTGTCTGGGGCTCTCTTGTGTTCCTTCCCCCACTCACATTCACCTTGATCTTCCTCTTTAGAATTTTCTGTTATTCTCTTCTCCGCCACTAAAGCCAGGGAGCCACTGTGTCCTCAGGGGATTCACCCTCTAGGAGATTTTAAAAGCAAAAGGCACCTAGATGATAAAAGAAATGCACCTCTAATACCCTAGAGGAAAGCTTTTACTTCTTTGGGGAAGGACTGTGGCAGTTCCTGGGAGTTGGTGTAGGGGCCCAGCTGGGGTGGGGACTGTGCCTCAAACACTAAGCATGTTAGCGAATCATTCATGTGTCTAGAATTAGGCTTCTCGGTTCCAGTCTTCAGCCAGGGACCTGAAGTCAGTGCACTTAAGCTGGCTGAAGAGGCGGGCTTTGTGGCATTTCCTCAATGCTTTGGCCTGTTCCGACTTGCTTGGATGCTTTGGCCTGTTCTAACTTGCTTGGCTGGATGGGAAACTGGTCAGGGTTGCCCTGTAGCTCCAGAAGGATCCAAAGCCTGGGGGAGCTAGCTCTGATTGCCTTATTGGAAGGCAGGGAGCACATGTGCCTGTCTGTGTTCCTCAGAGTTCTGCTGTCTCTCTTCTTCCCCTTCTTCCCCCAGCCTCGTGCACACATACCACCTTCCCCTCCTCCTGACACATCACTTGGCTGCTTTTCTGTTACTGGTGGCCTCTCGCCCAAGTGGCAGCTGGGAAGTTCCCCTGTGACCTGCCCACACCCTGTAGATTCTCATGGTCTGCCGCTGCCTCCAGGAGCAAATAAAAAATGCCCTGATTGGCATTAAGTGCCCTTTACAACCTAGCTCTCTCCTATCTCTGCAGTCTTCTTACACTTTATTCCTCTACCACATGTAATTTTTCTCTGACTGTCTACCATGTCTGGAATGCTCTACATCATCTTCACCAACTACAGACTTCCTTTAAGTCCCAATGGAAAATTCCTTCTTTTACTAGCAGCTTGCCAGTAAGTCAATCACTTCCTATCTAACCTGTCTATAGTTTACTTTGTATTTATTTGTTTACATGTCCCCCCCACCCCAATTAGATTGCGATCTCCTTGAGGGAAGGGACTGGTTTTTTGCCTCTTTTTGTAACCCCAGCATTTAGCACAGTGCCTGGCACGTAGTTGGTGTTTAATAAATGTTTTTTGACTGATTGGTTGGTGAGAAGGAAGTTAGATGATTAGTTGAATTTAAATTTCGTAAAGCTTTTATTTTAAAAGGGAAGGAGAGGGCAATGGGCATTAATTTTTTTTAAATTTTATTCTCAACTCCCAAACAAAATGGGCACTTATTCAGTTCCTGCTATTCCGGGTTCTGTGCCAAGCACTTTATAAATATCCCATTTGATCCTCCCTATGAGAGAGTTGCTATTATTTTTACAGTTGAGGAAAATGGAATTGGAGAGAGGTTTAAGTGACTCGCCAAAGGTCACCCAGTTGGGTAAGTTTCTGATGCAGGATTCAAATTCAAGGATTCCTGACTTTAGACCCAATGTTCTCTACCGCACACTATTTCACCTAGCTGCCTCATTTTAAAAGATGGACAAGGTGGGGAGGGGCACGGGGTAAAAAGATGAGTCAGCTGTTGAGCTGAAGCGGTTTAGTGGAAAGTGCTGAATTTTGGAAACAGAAGACGTGAGTTTTGAAGTCTACCTCTGCTGCTGACTTGTATCATCTTAAGCAAGTCATTTCTTGCTTTCCTGGGTTCCTCTATTTCATCTTCTACAAATGATTAAGCATCTACTATGAGACAGACACTGGGGACCCCTAAACACCTGAACAAAATAGCCCTTGCCCTCAAATGAGTAAATACCAAGTCATAGACAAGTGATTTTAAAATGGCAGGGCAGACTACAAGCAGCTAGAGGGTCCTTTAGGAAGCTGTTTCTTTAAAATATATGTATGTGTGGGGGCTGTGTTACCCTGGGCAAGTCACTTCACCCAGTTTGCCTCAGTTTTCCTCATCTGTAAAATGAGCTAGAGAAGGAAATGCCAAGAAAACCCCAAATGGGGTCACAAAGAATCAGACACAAATGAAAAAAATGACCAAACAACAGCAACCAAATTCAAAGCCCTGTGCCTGTGCTAGGAAGACAAAGAATAAAACAAAAATAATCACCAGCTTGCATTCATAACCACTTGACAAAGCAAGAGAGAATACAGAGATAGACCACCTCAAAGAACAGCCAACTAGTCAGGGTCTGGACAGAATTGTGAAATCAGAGAAGCTAACCTTCCCCACCCCTGTCAGGGCTAAATGACCTCTCTGCCATCAACCCTGAATTCCAGAAGCATCTGGTCCGGGGCAGGTAAGTTTTCCCTGAGCGCATAGTCTTTTCTTACTCAGTATACATAGACCATATTCCTACAGATGGTGGTAGGATGGAGGTAGAGATGAAGTCTCCCTTGGCTTCAGAAACCAGGGGAGAACCCCCTTCATCTTCCCTGGAGTCTTGGTGTCCTTCCACTGTGTTCTTCTACACCTTCCCCCACCCCCACAGCTCCCTTGAGTCTTTCTTTTCTGTCTTCGTTTGTGCCCTGCCGGCTTTCTTCTTGGTCCCTTTCCCTCTACACCTTGCTCCATCTCTTCTCAGTCTTCCCCTTTTGACCCTGCCTGGCTCCACTTTTCCTTCCATGACTCCAGTGGGACTGACTCTCCACAGGGTATTAGTTGATGGTATTAGTTTTGGCAGCTTGTACATCCCCCAGCCTGGCCAGCACCATTGTGGGATGTTTGCTGATTAGATTTTCCTCTTTCCCTCCCTTCCCTCCATGCTGGATTGGGGCAGCTTAGGGTCCTGGTAGAAATTGGAGCCTACTCCTGGGTCTTCCTGGTCACCCCAGCACACTGGGATGTCAGAGTTGTTGCTGCAGGATCCAACTGAAACAAAACTGCAAAAAGATGTCAGGATGAACAGAGGGAGACATCCCCCCAAGAGCCAGCTGGGGTCAGAGAATGTATGAGTTGCTGGTGGGGCAAATAGAAAGGGAAAGATTTTGGATGCCTTGCCTGCCTTGTCTAGAGCCACAGAAACTAAGCTATATGCCTTGGTTTCTCCTGGCAGCTGTTTCTGCAGAGCTGGAGAGAGACTGCCAGAAATTGGTATCACTGGTTTTGGGTGTCTCATTTACTTAGGGGGCTAAGGCCAACCGTGGTAGACCTGAGACGTCCAGACCTAGGTTTATAGATTAGATAGGACTTCTCAGTAGAAGGAACTGATCCCATGGGCCTTAGTACTGGGTCAAAACCCTCAACTAGGGGGAGGTTGAGCCAGGCATTAAACTAAACTTTAGTTTTAACTAAACCTTAGTTTCTTTATCTACTTTGTAAACTTGTGTTAGGGACTCTTCCCCAAGGAAGAGCGCCATGGTGGCCCTGCTCACCTCTGTTGGCATTGGGAGGAGTCATGTGCCTCACACAGTCCTTGTCTCCATGGGAAAATGAAGTGTGGTGTTGGGGGATAAGGGCATTGTTTGCCCTCTGGGTTCTAAAGCCATTTTTGTCACTGTCTAGCTGTGGGAGTCTGTCAACCACTCTAAAAAGGATGCAAAAATGTATTAGCAAGGCAGTAATCACAATATAAATGATAATTGTCAAAATGCCTATGTGATTCTGTATTGTAAAATATAAGAAACTCTCCATATAGAAGGTAGAAGAAGTAAACCATTTGTTCAGACATCAGAGAACCAGATCCCAAAACCAATAAGCCCAATCCATCACAGCAGCAAAGAATTCAATACATAACATCACAACAGAGAACCACTCCATCCCATAACCTTCCCACCCCCTGCTGGGGTCTGGCCACCAACAATCACTCACAGCACTGCTAGGACAGGTCTGCTCTCTCCCTCAGCTCTAACTGTTCTCTCTAAGCATTTCCTGTGACACACTTTCCTTTTCCTCTCAGCAAGCTCCTCTCACCACTTGTGACTTAGGCTTCTTGTTCCGTAAGCAGGTCACATGACCTATTAATGGGTGGCAAAGATCTTCAAATCTAAATCGTCATTACAGAATCACACAATTTAGGGCTGGGAGGAATTTTAGAGTTCATTAAGTCCGGCCCCCTAATTTTACAAATGAAGAAACTAAGGCCAATAGAGATGCAATGATTTGACCAGGTTGTCAGAGAATTTCTTCCCATCATCCTTGTGAGGCAGATAGCTGATATATTATCTCTGCTTTACAGGCAAGAGTTTGGATCTTATCTTGGGTCTAGTATTTCCCCAGGTGGTGTTAGGGCCAGGATTGGGAGCCCTAATCTCCTGACTTGAGTCTAAGAGCCAATTCTGCTACTTAGATCACAGGTCCTCCCAGGATGTATGGGATAGGTAAAGTCCCTTCCAGACCCCTTCAAGCTCTGGTGCTCCCCGAGTCAATTAAGGATGCTGAGATTTCCCTCTCAGGAAACACTGATGGGTTTCTTAGGGAAGATAACTAGAAGACAGCATGGAGGCAGCTAGGTCAGAGTACCGGCCTTGGAGTCAGGAGGACCTGAGTCCAAATTCAGCCCCAGACACTTATTAGCTGGGTGACCATGGGCAAGTCACTTAACCTGATTGCATCCCCCCACCCCCCAAAAAAGGCAGCATGTTGGGCCTGGGTGGTGGTAGAGCACTGGATTTAAAGGCAATTTGAATCCTGCTCCAGACCCTTATTATCTGTGTGATCCTCGGTAAATTATTTAATCTCTCCCAGCCTCAGTTTCCTCATCTGTAGACTGAGGAGGTTGCAGTGACCTCTAAGTTCATTCTCTTAGAATGTGAACTCCTTGAAAGTGAAGATTGTGTGATTCTTTGTCTTTATATCCCAAGGCCTAGAAGGTACCCGGCACATAGTAGGTGCTTAATAAATCCTTGTTGATTGATCCCTGTTCTAAATCTCCGATCCTATAAAGTGGAAGGGCCTGTAGAAAGTGATTTTTCAAAGTGATTAAAATGCTGGATTTGGAGATAGGAAGACCTGAGTTCAAATCCTGCCCCAGGACACTTGGCATGTGACTTGGGACAAGTTAATTAGCCCTCGTGCCTCAGTAAAATGAGGACTCCATGACATATCTAATGTTCTTTCTTTCTGATGACCTTATGATCTGGCAACATACAACAGGAAAATACATTTGTTGCTAGCAGATACGGCCCAGGAATCCCTAGGAAGCCTGGCATTGATAGGTTTATAAGTGCTGGGGAATTGTGGAGGAAAGGGTAGCTCTGGAGTGTGGTGGCAGCAGGACAAATCCTGCCTCTCTAAGAGGTTGACTGGACTCCAGCTAAGGTTTTTGTCTGAGCAAATTTGATTGATTTAGGAACCCTTTTAACCCATCCCTCTGTCTTGTAGCAGGGGCTGGAGAAGAGACCCTAAGGCCTAAACTTGGCCCCTGCCCCTTGAAAGAAAATGGGAAAAACAAAGGAATAAGTCTCAGCTCTTTCCAGAAGTGAAAGTTAAGCCTAGCCTGTCTCAAGGTCCCCCTGTTTAGCCCTTTCCCATCCCTAGTTCAATCTCCAGGCTTGTGCAGAAAATGAAAATATTGATTTGTGTAATTTTGAGAGCCAAGTTAAAGAATGCTTCGGGTGAAGGAGACTAGCTGGGCCCTTTCCTGGGGAGGGCTGTTACTCTGATCCCAGGGCCTGGGCTGGTGTAAGGTACAAACTGTCTACAGGGTGTTTGCCTGTCTGTGGCTTGTCTCTTCTACACCCCAACTCTACTCTCCACCCTGTCCATCTAACCTCACAGAGGCCTCTGTTACTATGTAGGCTGGTTACCTCTTTCACTCCAAGACAGAGTCTGGCGCCAATGGAACACTGAGCTAAAGACTAGTCTGAAGGTCTGTGCAGCAGGGGTCTAGCTTCCCACACAGTTAACAAAACCAGGATCTGCCCTATACATCCCATATGGATTCTAAAAGTGCCTCTCAGCCTACCTTAACCTATACTGAGATGACTAGCTCTCTGGCTAAAGTCCCTAAGACTGAGGCAACAGTGAGGGCAATCTAGCTCTGGATGGATGGATTCATTCATTCATTCAGTAAACTTTTATTAAGCACCTACTCTGTGCCAAGCCCTCTGCTAAGTGGGTATAATAAGGGGCAAAAGACCGTCCCTGCCCTCAAGAAGTTTGCAATCTAATGGATTGAATAGAGGAATGAAAAGGCACTCATTAAGTGCTTACTGTGTGCCAAGGCAATGGGGTATAAGAACACTATTTATACACATATATGTATGTATATATTTATGTGTGCATGTATGTATATATATATGTGTGTTCATATATACATGTGTGTGCATACATATATACATACACATATATACATATACATACACTCGATATATAAAAATATATATATATAATAAATATATATATATATATATTTATTGCAGTCAGAAACTACGTTTTACTCCTGGTCATGCAATTTACTTCCTGTTTGACTTTTTGACAAGTCAATTCCCCTTTCTGGGCTTCAGTTTCCTTCACTCTGTAAAATGGTTAGACTAGACAAGTTATTTTGAGCTCTAAATCCTATGTTGTGAGCAGAGAATGAATGATAAACAGGATCCCTTGGCAGCTGAGAACAAACCGAGTAATAGGTCACATTTATAAGATGCTTTAAGGCTTACAAAGGCCAGTTTGGTGGTATAAGTAGCATGATCATTTTACAAATAAGGAAACTGAGGTGTGACTCTGTAGTGTCACATGCCCTTTCTCCTGCCCTCCCCCCCCCAGTTGGAGTCTGAGTTTGAAACCATGTCCCCAAACTCCAAGGGCATCATTATGACAGATACCCTAACAGTGCTGGGGAGCCCAATAGTAGACATGACACCTTGGCTGGAGTCTGAAAGACATTCCAGCAGCACCAGGTTCTCCTGACAGTGATAGGGTCTGCAGACATCTAGCTGCTGTAGCTATAAACCAGCTTGTAGCTTGGCCCAGTTTGACCCAAGGAACTAAGAGTTGAGTGTAGCATCTGGACTAGAGTGCCAGACTTGGACTCAGGAAGGACTTGAGTCCTCAACCCTATGTCTGATGTCTTCCTTTATGACTATGAGCAAGTCATTTGAACTCCCCCAGCCTCAGTTTATCAGCCTGAAAAATGGGGATAGTAATAAGTAGGTCATGGCAAGGCTCAAATGAGGTAATATTTGTAAAGCATTTAGGAAGACTTCAATTGGTGTCATTTCATATGATTTCTGACTTTTGATCAAGGGTGTCTGCTATGTGAACCTACTGTATGCCCAGTCATTGGGCATACCACTGCCCAATAGTGTCAGCTGCTGGAAATACATAATTCATAGATGCAGTTCTTGTACTTAAGGAGCATAATCTAGTTGGGGTAATAAAATGGACATATATGCAGCAATTATCAAGTTGGGGGGGGCAGGAAATTCTGCAGGCTTTGCCACAGTTAAAAATTTACAGATGCAGAAAACTTCCTTGAAGGACTCAGGAGAGAGGATAATATGTAGAGAACCAAAGAATCTATGACCTCCATTCCCTGGATTGCAAATAGGTGGCACTGTGGACAGAGTGCTGGGCATAGCATCAGAAAGACTTGAATTCAGATCCTGCCTTGGAACACTTACTAGCTTTGTGACCGTAGGAAAATGACTTAATTTTTGCAAGTCTCCGTTTACTCATCGGCAAAATGGCAACAACAGCTCCCTCACTGCTTTCTCGGTCCTTCAACACTTAGGTTGAAATAGTCAAAGAATCCTAAATATGGCCATGGAAGGAACATCGGAAGTCATCCTATTCAACTTATTCTTTAGAGACAAGGAAACCAACGCCAGAGAGTTTGTGACTTAACGTAGTAAGCTTCGGAGCCAAAACTTGAACCCACATCCTCTGATTCCAAGCCAGTGCTATTTCTTCTGTGCTATACCACTTAAGTGTCTTTGGTGGTCTCCCCCACCCCCGTTCCCTTTATTCCGTCCCTTTAGTGGCACTGATTGCTTCTTTCACTCACTCAAGATCTCTGCGCGCTCTCTCTCTATCATCACCCTGCCTCCAGTCGAAATAGGCTATGAAATTCATTTATACAAACATGTAAGTGACTTGCTGAAAACTTGAAGTATTATTCCTCCTAGGCGAGACACACATTTAAACTGAAGACAGTGCCAAAACCCAAAGGACTAAAGCTTATATACCAGGAACTGGTCCTAAGGCATTTACAGGGCAGGAAACAAATGGTACGCAATCCTATCAACCACTTGAACAACCACTTATCAGTAAAATTAGGAGAGTAGAGAAACACCATGCTTTGATGGTAAGGGTACCAGATTTGGAATCAAGAGATCTGACTCCAAAAGAAGAGACCTCAGTGACTTGCCCAAGGTCACACAAGACTAAAATCCATATTTTCTGACCATCCAGCGCTCATTCCAATAAACCACACTTGTTTGGCATGACTTGTTCTTAGTGATATCTACTGTAGACCTAGCTCTGGCGCCTCCTCATAGCCTTGGATCCTCAGGAGCCATGCCAGTGAAGAGTACCAACAGGTCCTAGCAAGCTGGAAATACAGGCCTGGCAGTGGAATGTGGGTGTGTTTCTCATCCAAGTACCAGCCTACCTCATAACCAGAAGCTTGGCCACCTGGTGATAGATGAAGCATTTATTCAGTGCATACTGTGTCCTAGGTACTATGCTAAGTGCTAGGGGTACAAAGATGAACAAAAAAAGACAGTTTATATTCTTGCATTTACATTTTAATGAGGAAAGACAGCATATAAAAGGGAACTGGAAAGCGGGGGTGAGGATGCCCACTTGGGGATATGATTGGATATCCAGATAAGGAGGTGGAGAGGTCTCAAGAGTTAGGAGCATATCTGGTAGTGAAGGCCTGGGAGCTCTTAGTCCAGGCCAGTAATGGATCAATCAGAGGAGAAGGCTGTTGATAGAAAAATAGAGAATGTGAAAGGTGAAGTCAGAAGTTATCAGTCTTTGACACTAGCTTGAAGACTGTCTATTAAAATACGGAAAGGTTTCAGTCTTTCTCAGTAGATCAGGTGCCCACCCATGTCAATGAAATCCCATCAAGTACTGAAGAAATCCTCAGCGAACCCACATTGGCTCCTAATGATCAATACTTTCTTATCTAAATATTCACAGATGATTTGTTTAATCAGCTATTTTATAATTTTATCTAGGACTCAAACTCACCCGTATGTAGTAGTTTAGAGAATGGAGGGGGGCCAGGGGAGGGAGAGTGAAAGACAGAATGAGGATTGGAGCAGTTGACTATCTCTGACTTTCTGGCCCTTCTCCAGTTTTCTGTGTTTCCTTAAAGATCACTGAAAGTGGTGGTTCTTTGGTCCCGTTTGTCAAGTTCTCTGAATCCCCTAGGATGGAAGCCATCTGCTCCGGAGGCTTCAATGAAGGCTATCTCCTTACCTACCTTGCGCTTCATTTCCCTCTTGAACACATTTGTCCTATGCCTTCCAGTCTGAAGATCTTTCTCCTTGATAAAGAAGTGGGAATTTCACAGTTGAGCAGCTCTGCTTTCTCCCTATTACGCCATTTGCCTCAAGCATTGGGCCCATCCCTCCCTCCCTCTTCCATCCTATAAAAGCCCAATTTATTGCACTTAGCATTTTCTGCCAGCCCCAAAGCAGGCCTTCAAGCATCCTTCCCTTTCCACCTATTTATATTTTCTCCAATTATTTGACATTTCTTGGCTGTCTCTAGCTAGATTGTGAACTCCTGAAAACAGAAAACATTTTATTTACGTATGTATGTATGTGTATGTATATATGATATGTTTTTAAATGTATGTTTATATGATGTATTAAACTATATTTATATTTACATAAAACATTCTGATATATTTATCTAAAATTTAATATATTACATAATAATGTCATAAAAGGTAGCTAGGGGACTCAGTGGATAGAGCACCAGGAACACCTGGTTCAAATTAGGCTTCAGACAGCTTATGAGCTGTGTGATCCAGAACAAGTCACCAAATCCTGTTTGCCTCAGTTTCCTCATCTGTAAAATGATCTGGAGAAGGAAACTGAAAACCGCTCCAGTATCTTTGCCAAGAATACCCCAACTGAGGTCATGAAGGTTCAAACACAACTAGAATGACTGAACAACAATAATGTCATGAAATATGCTTGATATGTTATTATATTATATATTAATATGTAGTGAAGTATAATTTAATAAATCTAATTATTAAATATAGTTTATGTATTTAAATTATCTTCTTTCTCCCCACCCTGGCTCCTTTCTTCCTAAACCATTGGAAGAGCTTAGAAACTGAGCACTTGAGTCTCTGTGGAGGGATGGATGATAAACAGTGTTGATAGCCTGTTGGACCAACACGTTGAATTGGGGAATTCCTTAAAGAACATACTGTATCCATTTATATGGATTCCCTCACTGTATCTGTAAACTTCACATTCCTGTCCAGCAAATCCACCCTTTTGCTTTTTCCCCAACACACGTCAGTGGAGCTGGAGCTGACCTAAGCTCAGGGTGTGGTGGTGGGAGAAAGATGATAAAGTTCTTTGCGACCTCATCCTGGACCCTGAATTCTACACCCCTCCCTCCTCCTTCTTCCCTCCTCCCTTCCAACGTTGCCCTTTCCTTTGTTAAAGGTCCTGATTGATGCTCTAGCCAGTTTCTTTTAGGCTGAAGAGTTTCCCTGGGCCATTTTATTTGGGAATGCCGTAAAGGGAGAGGAGGGGCTTATATCCTGGGATTGGAGTCAAGTGTAGACCTTGGTTGGTCCCTTCCCATTTAGGGCTCATCCTGCTGGGTCCCTAGCTCAGCATTCCGTTACTAGAGGCAGCCAATTAGTGCAATGAATAAGGCACCGGACATGGAGTCAGGATGTTCAAATACTGCCTCTTGTTCAGTCTTTTTTTTCAGTTATGTCCTGCTGTCTGTGACACCTTTTGGACTTTTCTTGGCCAGTATACTGGAGTGGTTTGCCATATCTTTCTCTATCTCATTTTATGGATGAGGAAACTGAGGCAAACAGGGTTAAATGACTTGCCAAGGGTCACATATCTAGTAAGTATCTGAGGCCAGATTTGAAATCAGGAAGATGAGTCTTCCTGACTCCCAGGCCCAGCATTCTATCCACTGCACCACCTAGCTGCTGGGCCACGACCCCCACCCCCCACCCCCGCCCAAAATGGCCTCAGACCAATACTAATTGTGTTACCTTGAACAAGTCACTTAACCTGTCTGCCTCAATTTTCCCATCTGTAAAATGGAGGTGATAATAGCATCTACCTCCCAGGGTTGCTATGAGGATCTACTGAGATAACGATTGTAGGGCCTTGAGCACAACGTCCAGCACATAATAAGCGCTATATAAATGTAAGCTATCGGTATCAAAGAAAAATGAGTGTTGGACTAGCTAATCTCTAAGTTACTTTCAAACTCTAAGTCCTATGATCCTCCTAAGCCTTTTTTTCCTCCTGCCCCAGGAGTCAGAATCTCCTAAGTAGCCTCTCCCCTACATCCCCCTGATCTTATCTGGACCTATTTCTGAACCCTCCCTGAAAGGCAAATAGCAGGTTCTCCCTCCCAGACCCTTGCCCCACTGAGCAATAGAGCCTGACAGCTCCCTGTAATAGCGTGCCTTCCAGTTTACAAAGGGCTCTTCACATGACTTTGTGAGGTAACTGGTACAAGACCCAAGATCACCCCATTTTATAGATAAGGAAGTTTAAGCCTAGGAAGGTTAACTGGTCCATCCACAGTTATTTTTAGTGTCAGACCTAGGGTCTGATCTTGGATCTAGAACAGGAAGGGGGAGGGGCCTTGGAGGCTTTCTATCCCAGTCCCTTTATTTTTCACATGAGGAAACTGAGCCCTCCAAGGTCACCCAGGTAGATTTGAAGGCCCTTATCCCCTGACACCTGGACTAAATTGATCTTCCCAAGGTACACATCTGGCTACGTCACTTCTCTACCCAGTAGTAAACTCCACTGGTTCCCTATTGCCTCCAGGATCAAACATAAAAGGGGCTGTTGGTGTTCAAAGCCCTTTATAACCTGGGCTCTTCCTACTTTTTCTGGTCTTATTATACTGCACTTCCCCATCCATAACAATACTCTGTGATCCAGTGCTGCTGGTCCCATTCCGTCCCTCCAGGGATTTTCACATGCCTACAATTCTCTCCTTCCTTCTCATCTCCACCTTATGGCTTCCCTGGTATCCTTCAAATCCAGCTAAAATCCCACCTTCTACAGGAAGCCTTTCCTTATCTCTCTTAATTCTAGTGCCTTTTCTCTATTAATTAAGCCCAAGTTATCCTGCCTATGTCTTTTTTTATGTGATCATTTTTTTATTATACTGCGTTATGGAAATGCTTGTTTTATTCCATGTATTAAAAAAAAGACACAAGATCAAGGCCTTCCCCCACGTTTGTCGCCCCTCTTTGCATACTCTCTAGTTTACCAATGCCCATTCCGTCCTGTGGTGCCCAATCCTGAACACAAGCCTCTGGATGAGGCATTACCAGTATCCTACCTATATCTTGTTCGTACATCATTGTTTGAAGGTCCTTTCCCCCATGAGACTGTGAGCTATTTGAGAGTGGCACCTGCCTTTTGCCTCTTCTAGTGCTTAGCGTAGTGACTGGTGCATAGTAGGCATTTTAAAAATGTTGTTTATTCATTTCAATCATGCCCAGTTCTGTAGCCCCATTTGGGGTTTCCTTGGCAGAGATATTAAAGTGGTTTGCCATTTCCTTCTCCAGCTTATTTTACAGATGAGGAAACTGAGGCAAACAGGGTCACACTTGCCCAGGGTCACACAGCTAGGAAGTGTCTGAGGCCAGATCTGAACTCAGGTCTTCCTGACTCCAGGCCCAGCTCTATTCTCTGTGCCACCTAGCTGCCCATGCTTAATAAATGGTACTTTATAAATGCCTGGCTTGCTGTACATCATAGTTTACAGATTTTTCCCCCACTAGCCTATGAACTCTTTGAGAACAGGGACTATCTTTTGCCTCCTTTTGTATCTCCACTCCTTACCACAGTCTCTGACTCATAGTAGGTGCTTAGTAAAGGGCCTTTTATAAATACTTATCTTGTCTGAATATGTGAGCTCCTTGAGAACAGGACTGTGTTTTGCCTTTTTCTGACACATAGTAGGTGCTTGACTGACTGACTGAAGACAGAACCTGGTTCCATAGCCAGTACTTTGTCCTCTGAATCATGCCACCTCTTGACTTGACAATTTTCTTTCCGTCATGTGAGAAATCACTTTTGTGTTGTGGAAATCTCATTGGTTTAGCACCTAGAGGTAAAGGGAGTGGAGATGGCACCTGCTACTCCAATGATGATAGTAGTTATAATAGTAAAGAATAACACCACCTGGCTGGGTAATTCCCAGCCTGGAGCTAAGCCTCCTGGCCTTAGAGGGAAATGATAAGGCTCTTTAGCAAAAGAATGCTTCCAGGTATCAAGGTCAGGAATCTTGCTTCCTGTAAGGCTCTCTTCTCCCTCTCCTTTCTTATCTGAATTCTCACTTTTGGTCCCCTTCTGTCTCCTCTCCCCCCAGGTAGTATCTGATGCTGCTGGGCAGGGCGTGGCTATCACAGGGAACCAAACCTTCAACAACTGGAATTGGCCAAATGCTGTCATCTTTGCTGCCACAGTCATCACCACCATTGGTATGTCATTCAGTATGTCTGTGCTGATGTGTGCCTCCAATGCCTCCCATGTCTTCCTGTTTATTGGGGATTCTCCAGACATATCCATTCCTCTCTATCGTGTCCCCTGAGCTCAGTCCTTAGCTTTCAGGAAGGACTAGGCAAAGTCTGGCAGCTCTAACCACAAGACAAAAAGATTACTCACAGTTTGTCCTTTTGATGCCCTCCTGTGGACTTTAAGAAAAGAACTTTTCCCAGAGTGTCTGACGCAGTTCACAAGGAATTACCCAGCCTTGGATTGGGCACTTATTTGGGACGTGGTGCCAAGGTCCCCACCCTCCCAAAGCTACCCCACCAGAGAATGGTGATAAATCAGATGTGGGTAATTAAGCAAAACAAATAATTAGCAGCAAGTATTGAGATTGAATCTTAGCTAGAGGTTCTGATTGACAGAGGTGGACATGAGCTGTGTAAATCCAGGAAGGCTTGGGTGTGCCTAGAGCTACTGGGGAGGAAGAGAGGGAAGGAGGGGGAAAAGGAGGGAAAGGGCACATGTATCATTCAACTCATGGCTGGAACTGATCAGGTCTTAGGGACTTCTCAAATCAGTTCATCTGTTCCAATCACATCCCCATTCCTCTCAACCTTTCTCTCACCTTCCCCCACTGAATTCTTTTCTAGAAAGGGGTTTCTTTTCTGCCTGACACCTCTTGTTTCTCCTTCCAAAGGTTATGGAAATGTGGCCCCCAAGACTGCAGCTGGGCGCCTCTTCTGCATTTTCTATGGCCTCTTTGGGGTTCCTCTCTGCTTGACCTGGATCAATGCCCTGGGGAAGTTCTTTGGGGGACGTGCTAAGAGACTGGGGCAGTTCCTCACCAAGAGGGGTGTGAGCCTGGTATGTATGTTCCTTTGGGACTCCGTGCAGGTCTGATGATTCTGGTATCTTTGCTGGGGCATGATTAGGGGCCCAGGCAGGGAGACACCTCCTTTGCCATTCCCTGCTTGGGCTGTAGGGAGCAGCCCACACCTACCTCCCCATTTCTAAAACAGTGAGAAGAGACAGAAAGTTATAGGACCATAGAAAGTTAGAGCTTAAAGGGTCCTTAAAGATGAGAGAACTGAGAGCCAAGCTGATGAAATTCCTTTCCCTGGGAGACCTGGGATCTGAACCCGGATCTTCTGATCCTAGAGTTAGAACTCTACAATCCATGTCGTGAATAGTTAGTGTTGTGTTTGTCCTTCATTTTCAAAGAATGGCATCAGGGAAATGATGACATGACTTGCTGTTGACTTTGATTTGGGTGAGGGAGGGCTGATAGTTGGTGTGAAGGGGTAGGAAGGATGCAGGTATCAGTTCTGGAGGAAAAGATGGTCAAGAAGAATGTCACCTCACCATATTATGTATCAAGGTTAAGAATAGAAATGATAGCTTAAGACTCTGTCCAGAGAGCAGAGAAGTAGAGATGCCCCTTCTCCACTCCCTTCATTCCCTTGGGCTTCCCCAGCTGAGATTTAATTCCTTACCAGTGACCCTCTCAGGACCCTGTAGATCAGGCTGGGGAGGTCC
Source organism: Trichosurus vulpecula (assembly GCF_011100635.1). NCBI lineage: Eukaryota > Metazoa > Chordata > Mammalia > Diprotodontia > Phalangeridae > Trichosurus > Trichosurus vulpecula. Next base: position 249,548,395 of record NC_050579.1, read on the forward strand.
CTTCAGAGAGTCCTGGAATCTGTTTCCTTGACTCTCTGGGTCTTGAATAAACTGATTTCCTCATTCTCTTTCCCTACCCCTAAACAGAGGAAGGCTCAGATAACATGCACGGCCATCTTCATCATTTGGGGGGTACTGGTCCACCTGGTGATCCCACCCTTTGTGTTCATGGTGACTGAGGAGTGGAACTACATTGAAGGCCTCTACTATTCCTTCATTACCATCTCCACTATCGGCTTTGGAGACTATGTGGCTGGTGAGTAGACACTCTCTTCCTTCTTCACTACTCCTTTTTCCTCTCCTACAAGTGTTCCTTTGACCCCTTCTCTCTTTCTTGCTTCCTTCTCTTCCTTCACCCTTACCCCATTTCCCTACTCAGACTTTTCTTTTATCTTCCTATCTTTTTCCTCATCCCTTCCACCTCTCCTTTCTCTCACCCTCCCCTTCCTGTGACACCCCTCTTTCTGTCTCCTACCTCATTTCTCTCTTCTTCCCCTCTCCTGATGTCTGGTTAGACAAATTCCCCACTACCTTCTTCTCCCTCTTCCTTTGACACCTCCTTGTTCTACCTTTCCTCCTTTCCTTTCCCCTTATCTCAAGCCAAATTCCAGGCCTAGCACACTGTGCCATCTAGCCACCCAGAAATTAGGGGTACCAGGGCCCTCTCTAAAGGGTAAACACTCCGTTTGTATACTAATGCTGCAAAAAGGAAGCTTGAGTTAATGTTGTGGTGTGTACCTCCTCCTCTTCTAGATGAATCCAGACCGGTGATAAGGCTCAAGGCCATTTGTCTCAGCAGGAAATCTCTGCACTGATGTACTTGACCCTTGTCCTGCACAAGACATGTTTTTAATCTTATCTGTTTATTGCTTGTTTTCTGAATTGAGTCTCCATTTATTACTAATCTCTTTTCTTTGTAACTGGGTAGACCTCTGAGCTTCTTCCAGTGTGGGCGCCTTTCCACAGAACCATTATGAGGAAGAAAATAAAGACAAGAGGAATGGGGAAAAGAATAAGGGAATATTCCACACTAACCTTCCTTGTAAAAGGGTAACTTTAGGTGTCCAGGGTGACAGGAATAGGCCAGCTGAGTCACGGCTTCTACAGAAACTCAAAGGTGTCTCAGAAGGCAACTAGTCCAACCCATACCCAAATAGGAATTCCCCTCTGCAGTGTCCTAGACAATGCTTAATATCATCCAGACCCAGGGATCAGGGATGAGTACTAAGACAGGATGGGAAAAGAAACACAGAGTCACTGAGTTTCACTGCTAGAATGGATCTCAAATTTTAAGTTTACTTCATTTGACTTTTTATGTTTGGGTCGCCAGAGCTTAGCAAAGTGCCTGGCACATACTAAGTATTTAAATGCTTGTTAACCGCCTGATTGTTATGGGCATTTTATTTTTGGATTTTGGGGGAGGGAAAGAATAAATACTTGGAAAAAATTTTAATTAAAAAAAAAGTTTGCCCTAATTCTCATCTTCAGGTAAGTTCATGGAGAACCATATTTTCTGTATAGGGAAATGCTTGGAAAGGACCCAACCCCAGCCTGTGTATGATGGGCACTCACTGGAGACAGGCTAATGGGGAGATAGGACCCTTACACATTAAACAGCAAAAAAAAAAAATAGATATTAGCAGGTTCAGACACATCTAAGAGCAAACTAAGGTAGTAAGAGTTGACTTGGGGCACGGGGTCATCAAAGTCAGAGGATAATTAGGAGAGGATTTTTTTTGGACTTTCCAGTAATATCTTGAAGGAGGTGAGGAGCTTACAGAAGTGGGAAGCAGAAGGGGAAAAGCTAGAACCTAACCAAGTTCTGGGAGGAGAAGGTTGAAAATGTTTGTGGATGGATGCTGATGTGATAAGCTGGAAAGCCTCCAGAGGAGGGTAACCAGTATTGTGAACGGCTGTCCGCCATATGAAGAATTGATCAAAGGAATTGAGGAGGATTAACCTAGAGAAGAGGAGATTCAAGAAGGAATGCTGAAGCACTCTTCTGTAGTGGAGGAGATTCGATTTATTCTGTTTGGCCCCAGAATGCGGATTTATGCTTGATATCAGGGAAAACTTCCAAACAGTTAGGCTCTAGTGATTCAATTTTATACCAAAGCGAAATGTGCTGCCATGAGACATGGTGGGTCTGGGGGACCACTTGTTGGTTATGTTAGAGAGGAGATTCCTGTTAGGATATGGGTTGAACTAGATCCATAGTTCTCGAATTTTTTGGTCTCAGGACTCCTTTAAAAAATTATTGAGGATCTTGAAGAGCTTTTGTTTTTGTCCATTATATCTATCAATATTTACCAGAAGTGAAAATTGATCAATTGTTCAAAATATTTATTTGATTAATTAAAAAAAAGCCCATTTAAACATTAACATAAATTAATAGTTTTTTTTTTCATTAAAAATCTTCCAAAACAAATGTAGCAAGAAGGGTGGCTTTTTTTTTTTACATATTTGTGCGAATCTCTTTCCTATCTGGCTTAACAGAAGATGACTGGATTCTCCTATCTCCTTCTGCATTCAATCATCAGGGAAATTGTTTTGGTTGAATTATATGAAGAAAATCCGGGTTCCCACAGATAGATAGTCCGAAAAGAGAGGAGTATTTTAATAGACAAAAAATGTCTGATGATTCTGACTTCATGGGTCCCCTGAAAATGCTTCAGGGATCACCAAGGTCTCTACTGGACAGCTGCTGGTGATCTTTCCAATCCTAAGATCTGTGAATACACAAGACTTTTGCTCAGATGCTCAGAATACAGATAACTTACCAAAAAAATTTTTTTTCATATTCTTGGCTTAGGTTGAATGGAGGACAAAGGCCAAGTTGTCATGGGGGTTTTAGATTATCCATAGATTTTTGCAATCCATTTTGGATTCATCCATATCATTTGACTCACCTAATGTCTAGGATGCCCAGGCATTGCTCTTAGCATGAGAAAATCACATAAATCAAAAGTGGAAGGGACACAGGGAACCTTTGCGTAATCAGCAATCTCTTGACAACTGAGACCCAGAAGGTAGTGACTTGCTGAAGGTCACACAGGGAGGCTGCAACAGGTCTTCCAACCCTCTAGTCTTATGTCCTCTCCACTTTACTACCCTCCCCTAAGTATGTAAATTTCTTTCCTTTTCCCTTATGGATGAGATGTGGAGGTTTGGTCTTTGGACCTAAAGGTAGCCAGATGGTACAAAGAATGGAGCGCTAAACTTGGTATCAAGAAAACCTAGGTTCAAATTCTGCTTTAGACCTTTACTAGCTTTGTGACCCTAGACAAGTCACTTAAACTCTGCTTCAGATCTGTAAAAGAGAGGGGGTTGGGCTTGCTGGTCTCCAAGGTCCCTTCCAGCTCTAAGTTATAATCCAGTGATAAGGCTGATTTTTCTCTCTGACCTTTGCATGTCTCTGTCTCTTCTCCCAGGAGTCAATCCTGATGCCAACTACCATCCCCTCTACCGATACTTCGTAGAGCTGTGGATCTACCTAGGGCTAGCCTGGCTGTCCCTGTTTGTGAACTGGAAGGTGAGCATGTTTGTGGAAGTCCACAAAGCCATCAAGAAACGTCGGCGGAGGCGGAAGGAGTCCTTTGAAAGCTCTCCGCACTCTAAGAAAGGCCTGCAGATGACATCTGGTGGAGGCGTCAAGGACGTCAATATTTTTAGCTTCTTGTCCAAGAAGGAAGAGACCTACAATGACCTCATCAAGCAGATTGGGAAGAAGGGTCTGAAGACGAGTGGGGGAGGTGGAGAGAGAGCAGTGGGACCTGAAAGCGGAAGGCCTGCCCTCCCCGCTGCTCCTGTGGGTCCAATGGCAATCTATACCAAATCCCGTGTGCCCAGCTACGAGGAGGTATCCCAGACCCTGAGACTGAAAGGCCATGTTTCGAGGTCTCAGGGTGGGGATGCTGGGGAGGGACCCCCCAGTGACAACACCAACACCTCAACGGTGTTTGTCAACCAGCTGGACCGGATCAGCGAGGAGGAGAGTGAAGCTTGGGATGCCCGGGACTGCCGCCCACTGATCTTTGAGAATGCCAACATCACCTTTGTGAATGAGGAAGGAGGCCTCTCAGATGAGGACACTTCTAAATCCTCTCTGGATGACAACTTAGCTGGGGAGGAAGGGGAGGAACAGGGAGAGGCGGAGGAGGCTGAGGCAGAGATGCCGCTGAACCTGGGGGAGTTCCCATCCTCCGATGACTCCACTTTTACCAGCACAGAATCTGAACTCTCTGTGCCTTATGAACAGTTGATGAACGAATATAATAAAGTCAACAGTCCCAGAGGCACGTGAGGCCCCCCTCTCTGCCCCTTGCCCTATCCCACAAATCCTGCAGCCTCTTCCTTCCCCCCACCTCCCCTTCAGGGGTATTCTGTGATGGCTGAGATTCCTGGACCCTTGAACTGGGAAAGAAAAGAGGACCCTTTGTCCTCTCATCCCCTCTGGCCAGATGCCACTAAGCACGCATACTCCCCTCACTGCCTGCACACTTCAGGACTGACTATGTTTCTACATGCTCCCTTGGAGACATGGCTGAACAGATGTGATCCCGAAATTGGGAGATATTCGGTTCCTGAATGATGGTTTTTGTTTTCTGTTTTGTTTTGTTTTGTTTTTATATTACATTTGTAATTTTGATAGAGTATAGATGATATGGGGGCAAGACAAGGTGTATGGATGGTCAAACCTATAAAAAAGTGTGAAGTTTTGGGGTATTGACAGGATCTCCTGTCCTGGGAGGATCCATATAGAGAAGGCTTGATTCAGCAGGTATTGACATTTTAGTATGTTGCCCAGCAACAAGACCCAAGTCTGAAAGGCAGTGCACTTGAGACAGTCTGTCCTTGTCCTCAAGATGACTTAAGGTCTATTTGGGGATTCCAAATGAACACAGGTGAGACAATTAATGGGTCACGGTAGTGTATAAGCAAGTGTGGGGGTGAGGTATACAAGGATGCTAGGGAAATAGACCCTATGTCTGTTCCAAGCTGCTTCTTCCCAAGCTCCTCTTCACCACCCCACCCCAATACTCTAATGCAGGGGTTAACTTTTTTTGTGCATTGTGGATCCCTTGGGCAGTCTGGTGAAACCTATAGACCCCTTCTCAAATATAAATAAAATAAAATAAAATATGTAGGATTGCAATGGCAGCCAATTACAATATTGAAATAGATATCAAATATATATACATATATATTTTTTAAAAGTTCTTGGACCCCAGGTTAGAACCCCCTATTCTAATGAGAAAAGGGCTGTTAAGGGTTTGGAGAAGATGAAGGTCAACTGTCTGATTCAGAACCCAAATTGAAACACTGCCAGTGGTAACCAGACCCATCCCATAGGCCCCACAGCCGCTGTTGCCCATATTTAAGAAAGACAGGCCAAACCAAGCCTTCACCAAAGTGGCCCTTTGTGGAGTCACTGACAGTGGGGGTGAGCTAACTAGGTCTAAGTTCACCATGGTTTACCCTGTTCTGGACTACTTACCCCTTCAGGGAGAAGCAGGTGGAGCAAGATAGAGAGCAGTACGGAGTAGTGAGTGGGATGTAGGATGAATCTGGAGCCAGCTTTTGCCATTTAGTTACCTAGGTGACATTAGGCAAATTATTACCCTTCCAGCCTCATTTTCATCACCTGTATAATGGATTAAGTTTGGCATGGTCTAAGAGCTCTTCTAGACCCATGATCCTAAGTGTTTTCCTTGTGGCTTTGCCTTTAGGTCCAGGTGTCTTATCTCCCCTCCCCTGTCCTCTTCACCACCACCACCACCACACACACACACAGGAGGCAGTGATCAGGAGAGAGGCAGGTCTGCATCTTGCCCCCTCCATCTCTGGCACTTAGGCCTTCCTCATAGGCTTAGTGGTGCAGGGGGATTATGTCCCACCCCCAAGGACTTGAGTGTATGCTTCAGTGGGTGGGAAGGACTGGGACCTGTTTCAGGTAGCCCTTCCTCTTTGGGAAATCTGCTCTGGACTAGCTTGAGGTTTCTGATGGAAGAGGAGAACCATGGGTCATATCTTTAGCTCTGTGTACCCCTGAGACCTTCCCTTCCCGTTCCTCTGCTACCCCAGGGAAACAAGCCAATGAATATTTAGTTGTGGGGCCAGGAACCAGATGGGCTAGATAGGCCAAAACTCTTGGAGTTTGGGGGTGGGGATTCCACCTCACCCATTTCCTTGAATTAATATAAAGTCTGTAGATGACAATATACACTCCATATGCCCCCTGGAACTTAACTGTCCTCAACAGAGTGTTACCACACATCTTCCCATCTTCTCCCTGATAGCCCATCTCCTAAAACTCATTGAGCCTGTCTTCCTTCAGGCATTTCCCTAGAGCAAAGACTTTGATGACCAACCCCCTGCCCCACCCCATACATGCCTTACTTGCATTTGATGGAGAAGTAGGTCAATTAAAGAGGAGGGGCCACTGTTCAGGCCTCCCTTCTGCTTCCCACATCTCCAAATCAACAGTTGATATTGATCTTGGCTCCAATTTGGGAAACAGTGAAGAGCATATTAATAGGCCTGGGAGGGGTGTGCCTCCTACAACTTACCTCTGCAATCCCCAGCTGCTGTTTTTAGGTTTTGTTTTGTTTTTTAAGGAGGTTGGAAACCTGGCCAGAATATAAAATTGTAAAGGAAACTATTCCCCCTTTTGTTTGGGATTGGAGGGAGAGGGGAGGGCAGGGCTGGACATTTATCTGTGCAATGTCTCCCTGGGGCAGACCTTTTCTGCTCTCTGTGGATAGTTTTTATTTTTATTTTTTATTATTTTTAAAAGAATTTTTTTTGCAATATATATATATATATATATGGATATGGATTCTGTGGTTGGCTACTGATGGCATCTTAAACCCAAATCCAAAAGTAAGGGGCAGGTTCTGGTTGCCCTGAGAACCATCTGACAAGTCCGTGAGTCTTAAGCTATCTTGGACAAAAAACAGTGGAGGGACCCCTCCCTAATTCCTCCTTTCCCCATGGCTCAGGGCCTCAGCCAGTATCCCATGTTAGGAGATCCAGTGGTACATAACAGCACTTTTGTAGAGTCATCTCGGCCACCTTGGTTTTATCTTCCTCCCCCTGGTTCCCTTCCAGGGCCAACTTTTAGTTTTTAACTCCATTTGAAACTGTGGTTGATCCAGTTTCCTAGAGGTCACCAGCAGATGCTAAGACCCAGAGGGGTGTGATTGAATACTCTTGAGAGTGTTCCCCTGGCACCAGCTGTGGTGGGAGGCGGTGTCTTGTAGTGGAAAAATAGACTTGAGAATCCAGAAGACCACCCTCAACACCTAACTCCCCAATGAGATCCTGAGCAAGTCAAGTCGCTTAGACTTGGCCACTCAAGTTGACTGTAAAAGAGGGTTACTAATAGTAGCACTACCCATCTCACAGGGTTGTTGTGAGGAATGTGATTTTTGTAAACGTGAAAGCGCCATAGAAATGTGAACCATCATGGGGGGGATGAATGGGCTAGAAACTCCCTGTTCTGTGGAGCCTTGAATGCCACCCCCACACCCACCCTCACCTCCAAGTGTTTGAGGGGGATGAGAAGGAGTGTCCTCATCTTTTCATGTGATTGATACTCATGACATTTTCTTCATTCTATGATCCTACCTTGCCTATCACTGACTGTCCTGGAATCGTACACACTGTATGTAAATATTGGCAGAGTCAATGTCAAGTGTAATTTATTTTAACATTTTTGCAATAAAAAAATGAGGTGGACAGTTAAGTCTAGTGTTCGCCAAATGGGGGCGGGGTTCAAGTGGGAAGATTGGGAGACAAAGGAATGTGAACCTGTAGCCAGAGATGAGGTGACCTTTGGTGGGAGCTGAGAATTATAGGAACGTGGGAGACCTCTTCTGGGTGCCAAAGGTAGGCAAAATGAGGGTACGGAACATAGGGGTGTTGCAGAATGGAGAGGTGTGGCATGATAAAATGTGGCAAAATTGTGTACCTTCTATGTGCCCTTACCAAGACTTGGGTTTAGCAGGAGGGGTGCACATGCCCAAGTTACTAAGATGCATGAGGAGGTACAAAATCACTTTCGGCTTAGGGAAACCAGGGAAGGCTAGTTGTTTGAGCTGGGTAAAAAAAAAAAAAATAGCCCGTATAGTAGGAATAGGGTAGGACTGATCTGTCAACAACCAATTAATAAGAACCTGTTTTGTTTGAGGTGCTTGGGATACCAAACAACAACATTGAAAAGTCCTTGCCCTCAAGAGGCTTTCTTGGAGAATCAAGGAAGAAGGCTTCCAGTTTTCTGGAGCTAAGTTGAAAAAGGTGTGTTCAGAAAAAGTAGATTGGGCAGAGAGGAGATCAGGGAACTAGTGAAGGATAAAGTTGGCTAGGAAGGTGGAGCCAGGTGATAAAGCATCTTGGAATCCCAAGTAGGGGAACTGGGAATCGATCCCATTGGCCAAGGGGAGCCTCTATTAATTCTTGAGCAAGGCAGCAAAGATCAAAGTGGTGTTTTGGCAAGATCCATGGGACAATGCACAGGATGAATTAGAAGAGGAAGAAGCTAGATGCCCAGAGACCAGCTAGGATTATATAGCATTAATTCAGGGGTGAGTCACCCCTATTTTGGAGATGAGGAAACTAAAGCGTGGGAAGTTATGACCTGCCCATGATCGCCCATGATCTCTAGGCAGAGATGGGAATAGAACAAGGACTCTCTGCCTCCAGCGGGATTAAATTCAGTGGCATGTATTAAGGATCTACTGTGTGCCAGATACTGTGCAAGGCAGAAGACAGGAAAACAAGCTCTGCCCCAAGGAGCTAAAGAATGATGCCCACTCGTTTGGGTTCCAGTTTAAATGGAGGTCACTTACTGCTGCCTGGGTGGTGCTGAGTTCTTGAGTAAGAGCGGGAACAACCAGGTTGCGGTCCTTGCCTCAAGAGAGGAAAGAAGAACACACCTGGGTTCTCTCCACCTCTCTTTGTCCTGACTGCAATTATTTCTCACCCACACTCAGGCTCTCTGTCTGTCCCTCTTTCTTTTCTCTTCTCTCTCCTTCTTTTTCTCTTCCTCTTTCCCCCTCTCCTGCTCTTTCTCTCTGCTCTCTTTCCTTTCTCTCTCTCTGTCTCTCTGTCTCTCTTTCTCTCCCCTCTCCTCCTCCTCCCTCATTCCCTCTTTTTCTTCTCTCTTCCTCACAATACATTTTATTAATGCCTTTTGTTTTACATCAAAGTCATTTCTAGATACTAACCCTCCCCTTTCCCTGCCCAGTGGCAGCAGTGGATAGAGCCCTGAGTCAGGAGTCAGAAAGACTCATTTTCCTGAGTTCAGATCTGGCCTCAGACATTTCCTATCTTTGTGGCCCTGGGCAAGTCACTTCATGCTGTTTGCCTCAGTTTCCTCATCTGAGAAAGAAATGGCAAACCACTCCAGGTTCTTTGCCAAGAAAATACCAAATAGGTCATGAAGAGCCAGACATAACCGAAAAATGAATGGACCACAATTCCCCACCCAGTATATTCATATCATTGGAACCTGTAATCTCTCTGCTTGGCATATACCCCAAGAAAATCAAACATCGACAAGCCCCATACACCCCAAAATGTTCCTAATGACACTCATGTTAGCAAAGAACCAGACCCTGAGAACTAGGGCCCAACATATGAGTTTGAGAATGTAATGAAAATCTGTCACCTTGAGAAATTATGAATAGGAGAATTGAGAGAAACAAAGGAAGATTTGTATGACCTGAAGGAGCACCAAGTGACCGATGCACACAATGTACCATAATACGGGCAGCTAGGTAATGCAGTGGATAGAACACTGGGCTTAGAATCAGGAAGACTCATTTTCTTGAGTTCAAATCTGGCCTCAAACACTTCCTATCTGTGTGGCCCTGGGCAAGTCACTTCACCCTGTTTGCCTCAGTTTCCTCATCCGCAAAATGAGCTGGAGAAGGAAATGGCAAATGGCTCCCGTATCTGCCAAGCAAACCCCAAATAGAGTCATGGAGAACCAGACACGACTGAACAACAACAAAAAGAAGTCACCTAGTCCAACTTTCTCAACAAATCAATACCATAATATAAATGGAAAATGTTTTAAAAGAACGGCAAACGGGCAGTTTCTTTCCCTTTTCCACAAAATAAGATTGGTTAGTCAGGCCATTCACACACTGTCCTGAACACCTGCTATCTGCAGAGCAGAGGAAGGAAAAGGCACAGTCCTTCCCCTTAGGGAGCTCACCATCTGGTTAACGGTGTGGTTTCTACCCTCAAGGAACTTCTGTGGAAGTGCACAGGGGCCGGGAAAAATGGAAGAACCAGAGAGAGACAGAGAAAAAATAGAGGGAGGCAGGGAGAGAGGGGAAGGGAATGAGGAAGGAAGAAAAGGAGAAGGAGCAAGCTGCAATGAATAGAAAGAGAGTTGGGGCGCTAATTAGGGAAAGCTTCTTGGAAGACTGGGAAAAACTGATTCAAACCTGTCTAGTAGGCCCAAGCTGCTGACTCCACTGGGCTGGCCACAAATCAGATGAGTCACTTGCTATGCCCTACCCCTTCACCTTCTCCTAGAGGTGTCCATTCAGAGCCCAGCTTGGGAGTTTTGTGTTATGCGTGGGTGTGTGGGTGTTAGCAAACTCACAAAAGAAGCAATCACATATTAATATCCATGTCCAATTTGCCATTTCATTACAAGGACTGGGGGGGGGGCAGGGGCAGGGAGTTCTGGGAGGCCTCCTGGAAGGTGAGGAAGGTAGCTACAGTGTGCCCGTAGCATGTGATCTACAGGCAGAGCCTTTGGAGTCTAGACAGGGTTCCCACTCATGGCACTAAGGAAAGAGTAGGATTATAAGGGAAAGACTCCAGAGAGGAAGGGGCCCAGCTGTTCCCCAGACTTACTTCTGTCTGAAGTTTTCATTGTTCCTCTAATGAATCCTGTTGGATAGGGAGTGCTGTCCTCTTGTTATCCTCATCACTAATCCCTGCCTGGCTTGTAGGGTCCATAAAAACCTAGATTTAAAGCTAGCAAGGATATCTGAGGTTATCCAATCAACCCCTCTCATTTTACAGGGGGGAAAGGAAGTCGCAGAGTTACTTGTTGAAGGTTATACCACTAAGAAGTGTCTGAGATGTTATTGAAACCCAGGCCTTTCTAATTCCTTCTGGGTCTAGCACTCTCTCATCATACCAGATGACTGAGTCAGATGAGAATTAATCAATGAACAGGCATTTACATAGTACCTACTATGTGTCAAGGATAGAAATACAAAGCAAGAAACGTTCCCTAATCTCAGAGAGCATACATTTTAACAGGAGAAATAAGTACATTAAGTATATATAGTGTCTGTATATGCAATATACATATACATGCATATATGCATGTATATGTTACAGATACGTAAACATTTGTATACAAATGTACACAAAGTAGTTTGGGAAGGAAGGCAGCGTCAGTTAGGGGCATAAGGGAAAGGCATCATGTAGAAAGAGGTAGTTGTGCTGTGTTTGGAAGAACGAAGACCTCCAAGAAAAGAGGACAAACATCCAGAGCTGGAACTGGGAAATAGATTCTAAAGCGACCCCAGAGCCCTGATAAGCCCAATCTGTTGAACCGAATGGTCTCCAAGGTATCAGCTTATGCTATATGACCCCACGAGCTTCTGACCTTGCCTAGAAGACCCATGGGGCAGTTAGGTGGTGCAGTGGATAGAGTGCGAGACCTAGAGTCAGGAAAACCCTTCTTCCTGAGTTCAAATCTGGCTTAGGGATTATTGCTAGGGAATAATTCCTAGAGAATGCTAGGGATTCTGAGAATGGACAGCTAGGTGTTGCAGTGGATAGTGTGCCAGCCCTGGAGTCAAGAGAACCTGAGTTCAAATCTGGCCTCAGACACTAGCTATGTGACCCTGGGCAAGTCACTTTACCCTGTTTACCTCAATTTCCTCATCAGTCAAATGAGCTGGAGAAAGAATGACAAACCACTCCAGGATCTTTGCCAAGAAAACCCTAAATGAGGTCTCTAAGAGTCAGCCGCAACTGAAATGATTGAACAACAACAAAAGAAAACCCACAGTAGGATTAGCATCCATGGGAGACAAAGATTGGGTACGAGATCTGGAGGATAGAGGATCAGTATCAACCAGAGTTCCTGCTTGGAAAATGAGGATTAGTTAAATTTTCAGTAACTTTCTGTAACTTTTCCTCTTGCCATTTTAACACTATGTATGTTTTTACATAATGATCTGTAGTTTGAAAAAGAAATTTAAAACTATTAAATAGCCCCCCAAAAGCATTGTATTTTGATTATCTTAGGGGTTATTGAGTAACTTGTATTCCCTTGCTAAGCAGAACCAACTCTTAGGGAAATCCAGGTCTGGAAGAGAGGTAGTGACATTGAAAAACCAATGAGAGGGAACCAACAGGGACTACTGAGTCAGTCAACTAGCATTTATTAAACTTGTGCTATATGCCATATAGCACCAAAAGCTATAAAGAAAGGCACAATACGGTCTCTGTTCTCAAGAGGCCCACAGTCTAATGGGGAAATGACATTAAAACAACCACTTACAAACAAGAAAGGGACAAGATAAATTGGAAATAATTGGCAGAGAGAAGGCACTAGAAGGGGATTGGAAAAGGACAAATACTGCAGCTGAAGCTTAAGTACTTTGGCTACATAATGACTTCTCATAACTTGTTGGAAGAGATCCTGATGCTGGGAAAGATTGAAAACAAAAGGAGAAGGGGATGGCAGAGAGTGAGATGGATAGACGGTGTCATGTAGACAATGAACTTGAACTCGGACAAACTTCGGGAAATGATGAAGGATAGAAGGTTTTGGAGTGCTATGATCCGTGAGGTCACAAAGAGTTGGACATGACTGACTGAACGACAACAATGAGGCAAGCTGAGAGGGTGGGAAGTTTAAGGAAGGATGAAACCACCTGTGTAGTGAGTGGGACAGTGAGTCAGTCAATCAGGGAAGTGTAAAAAGATTGTTCTGCTGCGGTGAGGACACAGTTAAGATTCTGTAAATAAATTTGTAATGGACCCAGGCAGCATAGTTTTGTGATTTTGGCCATCTTTGTTCAGCATCATGTGAGTAGGAGCAAAGTCAATGGACAGTGGGAACAATCCAGGATTGAAGCTTAGCAGGACAAGATCTTCCTTAGCATAAGGGGACAAAGGGCTTTGAAAGAAGATGGCAGGGTAGAACGGTATGGTTTACCAAAGGTCAAGATGGGGAAGGGAGGGGTGTAACCAATGTGGGGGTGATAACTAGGAGATCACAGTGAGGACAAAGAACAGGGTTTAGGGTTGCAAGGCAAAGGACAAATGGAAGGACAACAAATTGTGATCAGATCAAGAAATTTTGGAGTTTATGAAGGTGGAAGTGATACATTCATGAGTAAGGGCAAGATTAAGGGTATAACCATCTCTGCAGCTAAGGTAGAGTGGAGAAATAGTTTATGGGAAATCAACAAATTGAGAAACTATGAGCTTAGAGCGTTTGAGGAAGTGTCAGTATGTATGTTGAAGTCCCTTAGTGCTGGAGGAGGAGTTGGGGAGAAGAGAAAGATTGTGAGCCAGGCACTGAATTTATTCAGTAAAGAAAGGAAAGAGTCCTGGAAGTTGGTAGCCAAAAGTCAGTAGAATCTTGATTGAGTGGTAGATGAAGATTGAGCGAACCGCAAAGTAAGGATTACTGAGGGAGAGCTTGGAAGTGAACCAGGAGGGTACAACAGCCCATGACATCCCAAAGACCATTATCCTTCTGCTTGCTCCTATCAATATATCATCCCCCTTTCTCATTTCAACACACCTCACTTTCATAACCTGTCACACCTCCTAAGGTTACAGCTTACTTTTCACTGATTATGTTTCAAATCATCTGCTTCCTGGTGACATCAAGTGAGGCCTCTTAATCTCATCAGTAACCTGACACCAAATCCTATTCCAACTTGGGTTGCTGCTGGTTAGGGTAGGCCAGTTATCTACTGGACCGTAGAGAGGCTTTATTGCATTAATCACCAGGGTTGGCTCTTTGGATTTTTTTTAAGGGCTTTATCCTTTATCTCCTGATTAAATTCTGTAAGTCAAGAGATTTGGGTTCTAGCCCCTCGACTTCCTGTGTGACATAGGGCAAATCACTTTCTACCTCCAGGTCTCAGTTTTCCCATGAATCAACAAGCATCATTAAATACCTGCTACGTACCAGGCATTGGCTAAATACTAGAGATACAAAGATAAAATTTAAACAGTCCCTGCCCTCACGAAGCATATATCCTATCAGGGAAAAAACATGTACACATATAGTTGAATACAAAATAAATACCAAGTGGAAGATAAGTAATTTCAGAGTTGGGGAAAGGCATTGTATTGGGGGCAAGGAGGAGGGAGGGAAATAAGGAAAGACCTCATGTAGGAGGTATAGCTTGAGCTGAGCTTTGAAGGAAGCTAGGGATTCTAAGACACAAAGCTGTAAAATGAGCATATCTCTAAGTGGTCTTTTTTTTTTTTGGAGGCAATCAGGGTTAAATGACTTGCCCAGGGTCACACAGCTAGTAAGTATCTAAGGCTGGATTTAAACCCAGGTCCTCCTGACTCCAGGGCAGGTGCTCCATCCATTGTGCCACCTAGCTAGGCCTCTAAGTGGTCCTTAAAGGCCATTCGTGCTCTCTCTATTGTGTTATATATTCTAACACCCCCTTCAACTTTGATACTCAATGCTCTGTTTGAACAGTCTGTTCTAAGATCCCTCCCAGCTCTGAAGTTCTGTGATTCTATCCCCTGTTTGTTTTTGTCCCACACGGCCTTTGGAGGTATACTGGGTTCTATAGATTTATTTCCAACTGTATCAATAGAACCTCTTTCCATTTGTCCTAAATTTCCTCTGGCAATTCTCTGTTGGCAAGAGATGTAATTCCATGCAATTCAAGTTTTTGTTGAGTGTTGTTGCTGTTCAGTTGTGTCCGACTCTTCATGACCCCATCTGGAGTTTTCTTGGCAGAGATACTAGAGTGGTTTGCCATTTCCTTCTCCAGCTCATTTGACAGATGAGGTAACTGAGGTAAATAGGGTTCAGTGACTTGCCCAGGGTCACATGGCTACTAAGTGTCTGAGGCCAGATTTAAACTTAGGAAAATGAGTCTTCCTGACTCCGGGCCCAGCACTCTATTCACTTTACCACCTAGCTGTTGACTTATTAGGACATTTTGTTCACTGGCCTTGGATTCATTATGTTGGCAACCTTTGAAGCAGCATGAGGAACAGGCATTAAACACCCACCTGCTTCTCTTCTCAACCCCCTGGTCCCCTCCCCCATCGATTTAACCCTCAAAGCAAAGAAATGAACCTGAAGCCACTCATCTCAAGAAGAGAAATACCCAGGTTATAAGGAAGTTCCATCAAGGTCTCTCTTTATCTATAAAAGCAGGGAGTGACCCTACATGAGCTTTGCATTTCCCTTCCACTTTTAAGTCTCATGATCTCTTCTTCAAGATTTGGTTCAAAGTTCGCTTTGTAGAATGACAGCAGTCAATGACTCTCAGTATTAGAATGGACCTTAGAGGTCATGCGGCCCATATTCCTTCTCCAAGAAGGAATCTCCTCAAGCAAATCCTCATTCCTATGGGGTATGTGTGGGGGACAGAGAGTGGTTCTGTTTGGCTGGAGTGCGGAGGGGAGGGTGGGCTGGGGTGGGACAGTATGGTAGGGGAATGGATAGACTGACAGACCTGGAATCAAAAAGACCTGAATTTAAATCCAGCCTCAAACACTCATTAGCTGTGTGACCTTGGGTAAGTCATTTAACCTCTGCCTCTATTTCTTCATCTATGAAATCACATAAAAATGGCACCTACTTTCCAGGGTTGTTGTGAGGATCAAATGACCTAATATTTACAAAGTGCTTTGCAAATCTTAAAGTGGTATATTAATGCTAGCTAATATTATTAACATGGGATAAGGCTGGAAAGTGGAGCGGGGCCAGCATAAGTAGAGAGCCTTGCATGCCAGGTAAAGGAACTGGAACTTTACTTGGTTGGCAATGGGGAGCCAATGATGGTTTTGAACAGAATGATGTGGATATGACCCTAAGGAAGATACTTGTGGTATTTATTGTGAAGGACGGATTAGAAGGGAGAGAGGAGAATAGAAAACTGGTTAGACGCTACAGTAGCAGTCGAGGTAATGGTCTGGTAATGAGAGCCTATATAGGCTGACACTAAAACTCCTCCCATGCCACTCACTGTCTGCACCTCCACGTCACCCCCTCCAGGTCCTGGGGACCTGAAAGTACCTCAATCCAGATTCTCATAAGGGAGCCCCATTTGCAGGAATAGCTCATTACCCAGTATTCCCCTATGCACAACCACCGGTTTTGTTCTAAGGTAGGGAGAGAAGACAGCAGGGCTATTCTGAGACTGGCTTTCCGGCCACGTCTTCTACCCCCCCCTCCCCAACACACACACGCACTCACCCCCATTCCAGTCCTTGGCAAGGAAGTCTACAGCCCCTGGGATTGATGGAACTGGGTTGGGGGGGGCAGGCCAGGGAAGGACATAACCCACCCCCCAACAGAGCAAACAAAAGAACAGATGAAAGTTGTCTCTTGGGGGGCTGGGGGAAGGGGTCTTATGAGATATGAAAACAATGAGAATCTATGAGTCATGGTGGGGGATGGGAATATTTCCCATCACAAGCTCCTATTCCCATCCCCCATCCCCACCCCACCACGACTGGAGGCGGGAGAGGGGACAAAGGCATCCACCAACAGACAGTCTTGGTGGTGCTGGTAGGTCACCTGAAATAACCATCACCCCACCTCATCCCTGGATTTGGGTAGAAGCTGGCCGTGGCACAGAAGGACCTGGTGATGTAAGGGGGTGGAAATGGATAATGGGACAGTTCACTGCTCTCTCTTTTCCCCACCCTCCTCATCAATATAATCATTTCCTAAGTAAACTGCCTAGCAACAGCAACAGAACCCTCTTTCCAGAAAAACTGAGGCCTCAATAGAAATCAAGAGCTTCTTCCCAAATTTCCCAAATAGGTGAGTGCAGATCTGGGATTCCAATCTCCAGGTCTTCCCCAACCGCCTCAGAAAGGCACAACAGAACCTAAGTATGGTTTCTAAATGGGACAGTACTTCCAAGAATCCCAGTATAGTCAAGGAACCCTTTAGAATAGATATATCAGAAGAAACCTAGGGACTGGGAGAAATTATCCTACCCCAGGATGAGAGGAAGCCATGCTAAGATATCACATTCTGTATTCTGATTTCCTGGGTGTGTGTCTATCCACCTCAAGGGCGAGGAAGAACATCCTATTCTGATCACCTTTATAATGTTATCCTAACCTAACCTAGCTGCTTATTCATCAGGCCTCCCCTACTGCCCTCCCAATAGAGACAGACTGGGAAAGTCCAATGAAAGCAAGCACCTTGAGATCAGAAACTGTTTTATTTGAGTGTTTCTGTCTTCAGCTGCTAGCACACAGCGCCCACCTCATAGCAGGAGGAGGAAATGCTTGTTGAATTTAACTGACTTCATAGCTTGTCTGTTTGTTTGTTTCTGTCTACTCCTCTGATTTCTTTTTCTCTTCTCCCTCTCCTTTCTCTTTTTCTTTTCTCTTTGGCTCTCTTTACCGATGTTCCTAGGTCCCCACCAAATGTTTATAAATGGGGAGTTATCCTGTCTCACCCACCCCACTTCTTTCCCACTTTCATTCTCAAGGATGTTGGGAGCATATGAAATCAGAGTTAGGATTCACATAGAAAGAGATGGGGAGAAGGGGGCAGGGAGGAAAACAGTAACAACTACAAGAAGGAAGAGGAGGAGGAGGAGAGAAGGAGCAGGAGGAGGAGGAAGAGGAGGAGAGGAGGAGGAGGAGGAGAAGAAGAGGAGGAGAAGAAGAAGAAGAGGAGGAGGAGGAGGAAGAGGAGAAGGAGGAGAGGAGGAGAAGAAGAAGAGGAGGAGAAGAAGAAGAAGAGGAGAAGAAGAAGAAGAGGAGAAGAAGAAGAGGAGGAGGAGGAAGAGGAGGAGGAGGAGAAAGGAGGAAGAGGAAAGAAAGAAGGAAAAGGAGGGAGACATATAAAGAGAAGGAGTGAGAATAAAAAAGGAAGACTGAAGAGGGGGAAAAGAGTGAGAAGAGGCTAAGAGCCAACCAGCCAGCCCAAGATGAGCAGCCCAGACAGTGGGCGGTACTCATACCTCCGGAATCCACTTGGTGTTGGTTTTGGCCTTGAAAGGGTCAGACAATCCAGTGAGAAAGAGAACTCCTGCCAGTGGCTGCTGTTTACCTGACTGGGCTGTAAGGAGCCTCCCCCAGTCCAGAAGCAGGTAAAGAAAACACAGCCTGTCTGTACCAGGTTTCCTATCCTCATCTTGACCTTCCCAGCTTGGGCTGGTCCTTCACACAGGCAGGAGGGGGTGAGGTGGTGGGGAGAAACTCCTCTCTGGTACAGCAGCATCAAAAGGCTCTCCTTGAGCCCAATTTGTTCTCTCCCATCTGACTGCCTAAAATTCCTTCCATTAGAGAAAACGCCTATGTATTTTAAGGCATTGCATCTCACACATATTACTTGGAAGAAAGACCCATTGGGAGGGAGAACCCCTGCATCACACCACTCACTAAAGCATCAGCATGAATTAATTTATAAGGATTACCCTACAGACCTGGAACATAATAAACATAAGTTTTGATGGGAAGGAAAGAAGTCAGCCAATAAACATTTATTAAGCATCTACTGTAAGCCAGGCACTGTGCTAAGCACTGGGGATACAAAAAAAGAGGCAAAAAACAGTGCCTTCCCTCAAGGAGCTCATACTCTAATGGGGCCAGCAACAAGCAAACAAATATGTACAAATGTGCTAATATATTATATATCTAATTCACACACATATATACATATACATATATACACATATACATATATACGTATGCGCACACACACACACAGGAGAACAGATACACAAGCTGTCAGCTCAGCCATGGATGGACGCAGATATCTAGCCTTTCTGTTAGAACCAGCCAGAGCCTGCTCTCAGCCAAGAACAGCTTTCACCATTCTGGAGTCACCTCCACACCAGCGGAAGCATCAGGGTAGGGCTATGCCCACAAGCACGCCTCTCTCCCCCGCTCTCCTGCTCTGTGGCTTATTTTCTCCACTATGCCCCATGGAATGAAAAAACCACAGAGTAGTAAGAGATTTGGAATCTCCTCTCCAGTCCCCTGCTTGCCCTCCAATGTAATCTGAGTAGGTTGAGATAGAGTCAAAAGACCCTCTTGACACAGACCACACCAATACTGCCTGTAAGGTTTCCATTGACAGTGCATTTAGGAAGAAGGTAGAGGAAAAGGTCAGACAAGACCAGGCTCTGGTGGGCTCTCCAGACCTGAAGCCGTTAGACTCAGTTCAACTCAGCTCAAACCCAGGAGAAAAGGGCTGCAGAGGCTAATAAGACCACTTGCTACCCAGCTTTCTTTCCTCTGGGGTGATGTCTGACGAGAGACCAAAACATGGTCTCTCAACTTTTTGGAGACAATGAGGAATCCTCTACTTCCTCCTCCCAACAAGGACTTCCCAGGCTCCAGGAGAGGTAAGGAATCATTTAGGGCAGGTCATTTAACCTCTCTGGACTTCAGTTTTCTCATCTGTAAAATGGGAGAGATTGACCTTAGTCTTGTTTCATTCTGGGGTCATACCCTAGAAAGATGCTCCACTTCTCATCCCACCTGACCTTGATGAAGGCATGTAGGTCTATGACTAGGGCTGTAGAGAGAGATACAGAGTCTGGAAAATGGAGTCATTTGGGTTCAAGACTTTCAGCTGCTTTCTTTGGGGGGGGGGTGGGGAGTAAAGAGGGCTGGATGCCTGTCTCTGTGGTTTGTGTAAGGGGTGTTATGTTCTATTTTGAAAGTGAGAGGAGCCCAGTCTTTACTGGTTTTGTCTTTCCTTGTTTTTTGGCTGTTTGCATTTTTTGCTTGGGGGATAATGGGGGAAGGGAAAACAAGGGTAAATTAGTCAGTGATGATGCAGGAATGTGGATGGAACACATACAGTCTGGCCATGTAATCAGAAGACTTCCTGATTAGCTGAGATTGTATAATGGATCGATGAGTTCCATATTGAGTACTCAAACAGATGAATCTCAAATGGGTGGAGATCTTCTGAAGTTCAAGAGCCATTCTCATTGGGGGTTACTAGGGGTGGGACAATGATGGGGTGATGAGGTAGGGATCTTGGGCCAAAGAAAGTCACCACCCAAGCTAGGCCTGGAAAACCAGCAGAGTCAAAAATAGCTTCGAAAGTTTGAGGGCTCATTTGTTTGGGACTTGTTGAAACTTTTAATTACCTTACTCTGGTGTATTATTTCTGAATTTGTATGTGGTCTTTTCCCTTGTAAATCTAACCTTGACAAACCACTGCTGGATCCAGAGGAGAGGGGGTACTGCATCTCTCTGGGTTCTGTACTCAGACATGTGGTTTGGACCAGGTTCATTTCTGGGGAGCCTTTCATCTGATGAAGGGGGTCAGACTCCCTTTTCTCATATACTTTTTCTCATTAAATCCCAACCCTGGCACCCCAGGGAATATTTTAATTCTTGCTTATGTCATGCATGGCACACATCTCAGGTTTCTTCAGAATGGGGAAAGTAAAATAGGTGTTCAATATACGATATAAATCAGGCATGTGGCAGGCAATTTATTTCTCCACACAGTAAGTATTCAACATAAAAGATTCACAAGTGCACATTAAGGAAACAGTATTTAGTAATTTATAACTATGATTACAATCTACTTAGAGGTGGATACTTAAACTTTATCAGAACATTAAGCAGTTTGCAGGGCTGCTAACCAGGCTTTTTGCATTTCATCTTGGTTCTACACTGACTAAACAACTTTCCGCACAGGCCTGCTGGGGAAATGGTCTGGTTTGGGCCAATCATCTTATCAGAGGTTGACCTCCCTTATACAAAAGCTTCCCTTGCTACCATCCAGCTCCACCCCTGATATCCAAACGCCTAGCCAGGAAAGGAAACACAAAGCAAAGTCCAAGAGGAGCCCAGGTGTGTTTGCTTAGTTAAGTCCAGAGGTTCAGGGGGCACAGTGGCCTGGGAAAGAGTCACTTTTCTCCCTATCCCTTCAGAGAGACAGAGTGAATCTAGAGACAGAGTGTACCATTTGCCACACACAGGCAACAGACAGAACAAGAGGCTGGTTCTTCTTTTTAATTGATTTAGCACCCTGCCCCAATGCTTCTGTCAAAAGGTAGGGGAATAATTAAGGAGCCCACTCATTGTTTACTAGGTTATACTAAAATTTGAAGCCTTTTCAACAACTGAACACTGTATGGCTGGAAGCAGGCCTCAAAGTTCTCACATGGTTGATCAGAAATGAAAGGGCAACTCTGAGCTTGTTCCATGGGATATATACCAGTGGTATCAAATTCAAATAGAAATGGATCCAGGTTGCTCATTGACTTAGAAAACTACAAATTAATATCATCTATGCTGTATTTTCATTTATTTTGTTAAACAATTCCTAGTTACATTTTAATCTGGTTCCTATGGCATTCTGTCATTTCTATGGTGTGTTTGACATCTACGCTATAGGTTAATTTAACCCCTCTACATCAATAAACACCAAAGCATACATATTTATGGTATAGAATACATGGACAGAAGTAAAAAGTGAGTAGGAAGTAGATACTGGATCTGACCACCCAGTAATGATGGCAGCAGCAGAACAAGGGACAAATGTAATTGATGTTCCAGTGTAGGAAGATCTCAGACCCCAGGAAGCCAAGCTGGATTAATGCCAGGAAAGACCATGAGACTTGACACCTTGAGCCAGGGTTTCCAAGAGCAGGAAAATCAATGGAGGAGAAATCCCTGGGGCCAAACCACTCCTAGAAAAAGAGAGAGTCCTTAGGAAGACCCCTGGGATCAGCAAGACCTAAGGCTTAGAACTTGATCCTTCACGGTGTAGTACATCTTTCATGGGCAGTGACCATAGGGACAAACCAGGGTCCACGTTGAGGAATGATTAGTTATGGGGACAGTGGGAACAGTCAAAAGCAGGATAGGAGGGTCAACAGAGATATACTTAGGGGAAGAGCCAGAGAGATAGTTCTCTCTTCAGAGGAAAGAAACCACCTAGATGGCAGGGAAGGCAATGTCAGGCCTGTCACATGTTGTAACGAAAGGAGCACTGACCCAGGTTTGAATCCTTGTTCTGCTCCTTATTTCCTATATGACCTTGGGCGAGAAGTGGTCTGGCATAGTGGATAGACAGATTGTCAGAAAAGACCTTGGTTCCAGGTTTGCCTAAAGCATGATGGCAAAGTGACACTTAGTAAGTAACCTCTCAATGCTTCCAGACAGCCACTTAAACCTACAAATTGCAGAGAAGGGACTTATCTGCTTTGTAGAGGGAATTTCCTTATTGGGAACTCCCTACAGCATTAAATCACAGGTCCTGTAAAAAAATAGATAAATTGTGTGTGGAAATGAGCTAAGCAGTGGGACTATAAAGACAAAATAAATAGTCTGTGCCCTCAAGGAGCTTACTTTCTACTGGGAGGATTAAAAGTCTCAACTTGGAAACCAAACCAGGGGAATTTTACATTTGGGCACAAGGGCTTTCTCCTCAAACTATTTTCTTTTAAAATGTTTTGACTTATTTAATTTCTAGCCTTTATTTTTATAACATATTTATTTGGACATATATCCTTCTTCCCAACACCATCAATGATAAAAGATGAAACAAGACAAGCGGGAAAAAAGCACAATTCAATAAAACTAACCCCCCATGTTTGACAGTGTATGCAATGTTCTATACTCATAGTCCCCCACCTCTGCAATGACTGTGCTAAAGATACTTTCTAAACTCTCCCTGATTCCCAAACCCACAATTTGGGGCGCCAAGCCTCCAGAACCTTTGGGAGGGGCCTGAAGCAACTTGGCTTTCTGAGGTCAGAGATCTACCATACTGGAACTCCTATTATCTTTCTTCTTTCTACTGTGGCCATCATAATTGGACTCCCTAGTTTGTCATTCATACAATGATGGTTTTTGCTTTCGGGAGCAAGGTAAGACTGAAGCAAGATCTAGTTTCAGCTTGAGAAATACATAAATCCTTCCAAAACTGATTGGACACCTTCCTCCCCAGGCTTATCTTTGGGGACAGAATGTCTAAGGGCTCAGACCATTCTAACCCTGGGAAAGGGCCTATAGATAGGGCAGGGTCAATTGCTCAATATTTTCCTCAAGTTTATAGCAGGGCATGAGTCCCATTGTTCTCAGACTTTATCTTGCTTCTTTTGGGGGAGAGAAAGAAAAGGTCATTCAGCACAAGGCCATTCCTTGACTTTCCAAGACAGAGCTCAGAAGTGCCTCTTCTCAGATCTTTTTGTCTCTAAACTTCAGTTTCTCCATCCATAAGATGAGGATAATATACCCTAAGGCTTGTTGTGAGGCTCAAACAAGATTATGTATTTACAATGCTTTCCAAGTTCTCCAGCTCCATAAAAGATGTCAATGATGATGAAGTTGTCCAGACAGACTTGTGATTTCATAGTTTTGTGAAACGCCTTGTAAAGAGATCCTCCCTACCAGTATAGAGAGGAAATTATTCTGCAACTAACAGTCCTAGATCACTGCCAGGGACACTGAAAGGTAGATGACTTAACCAGGGTCATGAAACTGCTAAATATAAGAGACAGAACTTGAATCCAAGTTGTCATTCTTCAGAGAAATCAGCTCTCTATTCAATATACCAGTTTCTCAATAATAATAAATTATTTTTATAATTATTATTACTAATTATTATGAGAGACAGTATGGAATAGAGACTAGATACCTGGCCTCAGTGCTGCCTCTGACACATACTAGCTGTGTGACCTTGGGCACTTTGCTTAACCTCTCAGGGCTCTAGAAAACACTCAAGAGTTTATAGAAAGTGCCGCCCCTCCACTGACCAAAGTTTTCTCATCTGGGAGTTCCCTAGATGACAGCCTCTATCTGCTGTCCATATCCTTGCTGCTGCTGCTATGAATTGACTCCCAGATTTTTCCTCATTCTGCCAACAGCAAATGATAAAGCATGCCCTGATACGGACCCCTTCTCTGCGGCCCAACAGACCACTGCTAGCCCAAATGACAAATAGCAAATAACTTGACAATTCAACTCTGTAAGTCTTTGTTTCTAGGGCAACAACGTTCAGAGCTGGGCTCATTTGGCCCAGAGTAAAGAGAAGGCTGAGGATGGGTTGTTCTGAGTAATAATCTCCATACTCAATGGTCTATGGAGATGACTCTCAAATCCATGTACCTAGGGCCAATCTCTCCATGGAACTCTAGTCCCGCATTTCCTTATTGCCTGTTGGATATTCCATTATCACTTAAAATTTAATGAGTCCCCAACCTTATCCCTCAAATCTGTCACTCTTTCCAGCTACCCTCTTTCCGTTGGCAGCACCATTAACAGATCAGATTCTCCCACTCACCTAGGCTTGAAATCTCATCTTGCCCTTCCACCCTCATTAACTTCCCTACGTACCAAGTCCTGGAGATTTTACCTCCATATTGTCTATCTCCTTCTGTCTACTCACTGCTAGTACTCTACTTCAAGTCCTCATTACTTTCTATCTGGACTATTGTTATGGCCTCCTAAATGGTCCCCTCATCTTTAGTCTCTCCCCTAGTTTAGGTTCAGTGGAAAGAGTGCTGGGTTTGGAATCAGATGGCCTGCCTATCACTTCCTGTCTGTATGACTGTGGGAAAAATCACTTAAGCTCTCTGCCTTGAGTTTATTCTCTCTAGAATCAGGATGTTAGACTAGATAACCTCTAAGAGCTTTTCCTTTTCTATAAACTATGACCCTCCCCAATCCATACAAGCTGCCAAAATTATCTTCCCAACACACAGGTAGGAAGGTGTCATTCCCTTTGCTCTACAACCATCCTTAGCTCCCAGCTACCTAAAGGCTACAATTCAAACTCCCTACCTTGAATCTTTCTTGCCTCCAGGAATTTGTGCAGACTGCCACCTCCCTCGCCCTCTCCACACACACACTACATCTCATCATTAGCAACTATTTCTTTCTTTGAAGCCCAGTACTACTTCCTCTCTGAAACTGGACCCCCTTCCTCAACGAGTAATCTTTTCCTCCCCATACTTCTAATAGAACTTTCTCTAGACCTCTCCTTTTCCTTTATCACATTCCAACTTGTACCAGACTTATTTTTATAAATGTTTTATCTTCCCCTCCAGCCCATTTGATAATAAGCTCCTAAGGGTGGCTACCATGTTGTTTTTCATCTTTGTATTCCCAGTCTTCAAACACAAATGACTTGTTCATGGGAGGTACTTAATGGGAAAGGAACCTGAATTTATTAATTATTTATTAATTATTAATGTAGGGCACCGTGCTAAGGGCTTCACAAATATATCTCATTTGCTCAGGTTCTTTGGATTAGATTGCACTCATTGACCAATCTCAGTTCCAAAGAACATATGAGGTGCAGAATGTTGTGCGTGCCATCAGATGGTGGTGCTGCATTGATTGCCTTTGATTAACTGGATTTCTCTGTTACAGCAGAGGATTCCATGGAGGGGATGACACATCAGGAAATGACTGCGAAAACAAAAGATATCGATAAAACTTTCAAAGTTGTTTTTATTTGAACTCATTTCTCTGAAGGGTGATGGAATAATTATTAAACATCTTCTGTGTCCCAGGCACTGTTCAGAGAGAGAATATTAACACAGAAAGCTTCCTGTCTCTATCTTTGTTTCTGCTCTGTCAGTCTCTCCCCACCCCAACCCTATCCCTCTCCCTAACCAGTCTCTTTTTTTCTCTCTTCCTCTTTTCCTCTCCTTCTCCCCTCCTTCCCTCTCTTTTTCTTCTCTCTGTCTGTCTCTCTGTCTCTGTCTGTCTCCCTGTCTCTGTCTCTCTGTCTCTGTCTCTCTGTCTCTCTCTCTCTCTCTCTCTCTCTCTCTCTCTCTCTCTCTCTCTCTCTCTCTCCCCCTCCCTCCCTCCCTCTCCCCCCTTTCTCCTTTCCTTCCTGGCTTTCTCCTTCTCCTTTTCTCTCTCTTTTTCTCTCTCCCTCTCCTCCTCTCCCCCTCTATTCTTCTCTCTCCCTTTCTCTCTCCCACCCTCTCTTTTCTCTCTCTCCCTCTTTCTCCTTTTCTCCCCCTCTCTATTTTTCTCCCCCTCTCTATTTTTCTCCCCCCTCTTTCTTTCTTTCTCCTCCTATCCCCTCTCTTCTTCTCTCTCTCCCTCTGTCTGTAGGTCTGTCTCTCTCTCTCTCTCTCTCTCTCTCTCTCTCTTCCTTTCTTTCTATCCCCAGCACTTAGCACAGTGCCTGGCACAGCCTAGGCCTGGAATAAATGCTTGTTGACTGATAGGAGGAGGCCTGGACTTGGAGTCAGAAGGTCTACATTCTAGTCCTGGTTCTGCCACATCCATGGTGTTTGACCTTGGGCAAGTCATTTGGACCTCTTCGCATCTTGGTTTATTCATCTGTGATACGAAGCTAATAGTACCTACCTCATGTGGTTGTTGTGGGAACCAAATTAAATAATACGTATATACGAAACACTTTGTTACCATAAAACATTGTATCGATATTATTATTGTTACCGCTCCCATCCACCTGGGAGGCTCTGGGTACCGTCTCATCTGGATGCAGAGGTCATGGCTGGGGTGACATATCGAGCACCTTGGGGTCTCCAGGGCAGTAAAGCCTTCTCCCTCTTTGGGACCCAGCTGGTCTCAGGAACTTCAGATGCTGTCTCCTTAGCACCTAACTCCCCATCCCTTGAGGCAGCTGCTTCTCGGGAGTCTAGGGACCCGGGACCTTCAGAACCTCCTTATCTTCCTTCTGTCTTTGCTCCTCTACTTCAGCCAGTGGCCCTTGGGATCCCTATCCTGGGTTCTGATTCAGAGAAGCATAGCCCTTTGTTTCTTCCCCTAGGGACCCAATCATGCAGCCTCCTAGCACAATGCCCAGGATTATCACCTAAACCACTGGTCCTGGCTCAACTCCACCAGGCTGGCATGACCTCCCAAGTCATGCCTCTCTTCTCTCCGCCCTTCCCACCCCTCCCTCCCAAAGCAGTTTCTCCACTCTGCCACTGGCAGCAGCTGTGACAACCTTGGACATAAGCCATCTCTCTACACATGTGTTCAAATAGGGTTATTTTTCCCTTCAAGCTCCTATTAGCTGAGAGGGAGGGAGGTTACATCAGAAAAGTCGCAGAATCAGAGACGTAGAGATAGAAGGGCATCAGAGGCCATCTAGACAAACCCCCTTCTTTAAATGACCCGTCCAAAGGCAGGAAGAGGCAATGTCAGGATTCGAAGCAAGGTCCTCTGACCACAAATCCAATTCACAGGTGTCAGAGGGTACATCTGCGTATAGATGTTTGTTTCTCTGTGTATAGATACTCCTTTGTGAATGCGTCTATGTTCATCTCTATGTTTATATTTCCAGAGGGAGTTGTGGTATAATAGGTAAGGTCAGAGGACCTGGGTTCTTACCTCCTGTGTCACCTTGACCAAATTAATTAACTTCTGTGTGCTTCATTTTCCTCAACTGTTAAACGAAGGGGTTGGACAAGATGGCCTCTAAGGTCCCTTTAAATTCTAGAGCTAAAAACAGAAAATGAAAGTCCACAAGTTTGGCAGATTCTATTAGCTCTTCCTGCAGCTCCTGGTGGGGATATGGCTGCATGTACCAGTGTGTTTGTATAGGACTGTGTGTCTTTTTAGAGGGCAGGTCATCTCATCACCTAGCCCACCAGTCCATTCACTTGTAACAATGCTTTTATTTTCCATTTGGGTGCTGGTGGTGATGGGGAAGATGCCCTGGAAGCTAAAACCTCCTAATGCTTCTCTGCCCCTTACCTCTAGCTAAACAAATGCCGTGTTTGTCCATGGGGCTAGCCAAGGGCCACCCCTCACCAACCCTCTGCTTTCCACCCCAGGGCTCAGGAATAACTGGGCCCTGCCGCAGGAAGTCTGGCCAATTCATAATCCTGGGGCGTGGGAAATGCCAAAGCCCATCGGCAGGGTGCCAAGTCCTGGGTGCCAGCCCACTAGCCCCTGATGATCTACCAAGGCAGCTCTGAGCTGGTACACACCTATTTACACCCTGGGCTACATGGTGCTTTCCTCTCTCCCGCCTCCCCTTCCCCCCTTTCCCTGCCCAATCCTCTTCCCACCCCCTCCTCCCCACCTCCCTGGCGCCACCTAGGAGCACAATGGGGCTATTTTAGAGCAAAATCTCCTTTCAGAAGGAAGAATTCCCGGATCCCATCAGGAAGGCTCTGAGGCTTCTTATGTAAGCCTCACCTGGCCCCTCTCCTTTCTCCCCCTCCCTTCACCAAAGCAGCTTCAGGCTGAAGGACAGGGAATCCTCCAGCTTTGTAGACAGATTCATAAGGAAGCCAGGATACTGTTGGGTGCGCAATAAGTGCTCCACAATGGATTGGGTTGTGTCAATAGGTGGTGAGTTCCCTGCCACTGGTAGTGTTCAAGGGAAGGCTAGCTACATTTCAAGAATGCTGTAGAGAAGGCTCTTCTATCAGGTGAGAGATAAGACTAGAATCACCAGTTCTCAAAGGGTGGGGGTCCCTGAAATGCTTTCAAGGGATCCATGAGGTCAAACTACATATTTTCATAATAATACTACGATGTTTCAATTTTGAACATGGCAAATATTAACACACATAACACACATAAACAAAAGATCTTTGCAGGGGGTAGAGAAGAGAGAGAAACAGAGAGAAGAGGAGAGGAGAGGAGAGGAGAGGAGAGGAGAGGAGAGGAGGATAGAGATTTAACCTCTGGCTGGTGTAGTGAATAAAGCACTAGGCCTGGAGTCCAAAAGACCTACATTCAAATTCAGCCTCAGACACTTCCTAGCTGTGTGACCTTGAGCAAGTCACTTAACCCTGTTTGCCTCAGTTCCTCATTTGTAAAATGAGCTGGAGAAGGAAATGGCAAACCACTCCAGTATCTTTGCCAAGAAAACCCCAAAAGGGGTCACAAAGAGTCAGACGCAACTGAACCAGCCATACAACTCTCTCTCTCTCTAGTTCTCATGAGGAAGTTGGACTAGATGAACTTTAAGGTCCTTTCCAGTTCTAGGTCACTGATCCTTTGATAAGGGGATAGAGCCTCAGAGGATGCAGATAAATCCAGTCAGCCTTGATTTACTTGAGTCCAGAAATCTTTATAACTTAGAAACTCAACCTGAAATTAAGAATCTGCCTTGACTAACTGCCCTGACTCTGATCACTTTTCTCCTCTGCCTTCTAGTAGCACATGGGGATGCAATGTTTGTTTTATTCACCTATATCTGTGGATGTGTTACTCATTTTACATGAATTATCTGTTCAGTTGAATGTGTGTGGAGGTAGGTCCTTTAATCCATCAGACTGGGAGCTTCCAGAGGGTAGCAATTGTCTGTCTCCCCAGATTGAGGGATGCCTGAGAGCAACCTCTTCAGACTGGGAACTCCAGGAAGGCAGGGATCATATCTCACCATTAGAGTGTGGTTCTTCAAGACTATGGTTGAGTCTTTCAGGGACTTGTTCTATGTGTATATGTGCATGTGTAGATACCCTTGGGCACCCTCCCCAGCCAAATTCTATACTTACAACCATTCCTGTAAGTGTTCAGGTGATTGGGGCTGGCAGGGTTAAATAGAGGCCCTTCAGATGAGACAACTGATTCCCCAATTGGGAAATTTAACATTTAACAATTGTTAAACCAACAGGAAATTCTCAAAGGAAGATCTCCAGGCTACCAACAGTCATGTGAAAAAAAATCTCCAAATCGCTAATAGAGAAATGCAAATTAAAGAGATTCTGAGGTTCACACCCATAAGCTTGGCAAAAATGACCAAAAAGGAAAACGACAAACGTTGGCGGGGCTGCAGGAAAATAGGCATATTAATGTACTGCTGGTGAATTGGTCCAGCCATTCTGGAAAGGAATTTGGAACTATGCCCAAAAAGTTACTAAACTGTGCATACTTTTTGACTCAAAGATACCACTGCTAGGCCTATGTCCCAAAAAGATCAAAGAAAGAGGAAAAGGACTTATAAACTACAAAAATATTTATAGCAGTTATTTTTGTGGTGACGAAGGATTGGATATTGAGGGGGTGATCATCAGTTGGGAAGTGGCTGAGCAAATTGGCAGTTAGGTAGTTATGTGCATAGAACATCTGAACCTAGAGTCAGCAACACTCCTCTTCCTAAGTCCAAATCTGGCCTCGGATACTCACTAGTTGTGTGACCCTGGGCAAGTCACTTAACCTTGTTTGCTTCAGTTTCCTTCTCCATAAAATGAGCTGGATAAGGAAATGGCAAACCACTCTGGTATCTTTGCCAAGAAAACCCCAAAAGGAAGTCAAAAAGAGTCAGACAGGAATGAAATGATTAAGTGACATGAATGCATTGGAACACTCATAAGGGTTCAGAGAAACCTGGGAAGATGTGTATGAACTTATGCAAAGTGAAGGAAATAGAACCAAGAGAATAATTTCTACAATAACAACATTGTAAATACAAAAAACTTAGGAATTCTGATTAACGAAATGACCAGCCATGATTCAGAGGAGGACAGATTATAAAGTATGATATCCTCCTCCTCCTCCTCCTCTTCCTCTTCCTCCTCCACCACCTTCTTCTTCTTCTTCTTCTTCTTCTTCTTCTTCTTCTTCTTCTTCTCTTCTTCTTCTTTCTTCTCTTCTTCTTCTTCTTCTTCTTCCTCTTCTTCTTTTCTTCCTCTTCTTCTCCTCTCTTCTTTCTCTCTTTCTTCTCTTCTCTCTCTCTCTTTCTTTCTCTCCTCTCCTGACAGTGATGGATGGAGTCAAGATACAGCATGAAACTTACATTTTCAGATGTGGACAATGTGGGAATTTGTCTTCCTTGATCATCTATTTGTTACAGGGTGGGTTTTTTTCCTTATAAATGAGGTTGGGGAATGAGAGAGAAAGCAAATAATTATAAATTGAAAAATAAAATTCAATAGACAAAAAAGTAAACAGTTGAGGCAACCTTCAGAAGCCTCTGCCAAAACCCCAGGGAAGATGAGACCAGCTCTGGGATATCAGGTTTAAGGCTGAAGAAAGGCCTAGAGTTACTCATTAACAAGACAGTGACCCTGGGTGTTGTCTGGATGGGCCTTCAACCCCCTAAGGGCCCAGGCTGTACAATTCTTGTCCACTCTTCCTCCCTATAAAGGGAGCGGAATGGGAGATATCATCACAGCAGCAAGGTCTCTGATGTTTGTTACCACTCAACAAACCCCTCTTTGTCTGTCCTGTGGTGTCAGGGTAGCTCCAGTGAGTTACTGATGTTCCAGTTCATTACACTTTCTTCTGTGCTTCACCATCCCTTAAATACATGCTTACTGATGTCACAGACCCTTGGAAGAGACAGTCAAGTTTTGTTGCTAGCCAGTGTTCTTGGGACACAGTGAGCAAACCTAGTGCTTGAGAAGGCACAATCTCTGACTGTTGGCACAGCTCTGTGACTCAAGGCCAGGAACATGCCTGAAGGCCTTCCTGTCCTGAGGGATCCCTGACATTAGGCCCTGGACAAACCTGCTCTGTCATTTCCCCATTAGCTATCTGTACAGTCTCTCTTATGACTTCGGCACATATCAATCAGTGGGTTTTGCAGGGATCTCATCCTTTTAGGCATATCTTTTTGGTCCTTCTCTTTAGAGTTTTATGCTCAAGAAAGAAGGAAAATAGGCAAAAGATTCCGGGTGGCACAGTGGATAGAGTGCCAGGTATGGAGTCATCTTCCTGAGTTCAAATCCACCCTGACACTTCCTAACTGTGTGATCCTAGGTAAGTCACTTCACCCTGTTTGCCTCAGTAAAGCCATCCGTAAAATGAGCTGGAGAAGGAAATGGCAAACTACTCCAGTATCTCTGCCAAGAAAACTGCGAACAGGATCATATAGAATCAGATACAACTGAAAAACAACTCGGCAACAACAACAAACAAGTAAGGCTTTTATCTCCTTGTTAGAAGCTTTGTGTATGGGAGGTTTATTTCCCCTCCCCTCCATGGAGTATGAGTTAGCATTTCACCTGTTGAATTGAAGAGGGGGGAAAAACATAAGCGCTTTTATAAGGCCTTTGATCTCTCCCTTGAATGAACAGTCCAAGGCCGTTCTTCCGGCACTTGCCAGATAATTGGCATTTATCCCATGAGTGTAAACTAACCTTTGCATTTTGGCTTTTACCCCTAAAACCAGGCTGAGATCCTTCGTCTTTGCCCAATCATCACTTCATAGATAAATGTGCATCTGGGCCTAGACAGCCCCTCTTGCACCTGGCAGCATAAAAATAAAAGCCTTCCACTTCCCTGGCTAAACTTGGGTTAATCAGGGAACTATAAACTTGCACCTACTTATCCCTCTTCAGCCATTTGCTGCACGAAAAAATCTCAATGTTTATAGATGGGAGAGGAGGCGGTGAATGACGATTATATGATTTATATAGTACTTTAAGGTTTGCAAAAACGCTTTATAAATCTCATCTCATTTCATCCTCACAACAACCCTTGGAGGTATCCCCATTTCACAGATGAAGGGACTGAGGCAGGCAGAGAGAGGTTAAGTGACTAGGTCCCCACCAATCATCATCTCAGAAATCCTGAAAAGGAGGGAATATCTCTTAACACGTCAGAAACCAGACTTTTCTTATATGAAAAAGGAAAGCTGGGAAGCCATCTTGGCAGCTGTGGCAACATCAGCTCCAATCTTGATATGGATTTGGGAGCCTGTGTCCAGCCAACTGTAAGGAATGATCTTTAGTAAATCTCCTTTGGACACGTAGGTCTTGTGTGTAGGTTTCCTTTTCCCCTTTCCTAGTGCCAAGGCAGGGTTGCCACATAATCACTCATTTGTAGAGGCATTTGACACCCAATGAAAGAATGGAAATAGGCAATAGAAACTATCCAGTCTCCTCTTCCTTTTCAAATTCCTTGAATGCAGAGATCCTCATTCCATTTCTTAAGCTCCTTTAAGCTCTATGAGCTCCCTTACTTAGGAGGAAAAGAGTTAGAATACTAGGAACCTCTTAAGTGTGTGGTGGTGGTAGTGGTGAGCAGGGTTAGGGAGGAGTCCCCCCGCTACCTCAATTAATATAATTATTGAAGGTCCAGACAACTGGACTGAATTAACCAAAAGTGAAAAAAAATAGGCGTCGAACAAGTTTGAGAAGAATAAAATGGTTTGATCATTGGATAAAGATAGATGAAGTCATGCAGGAAATATTTTGAGATTGGCTGGAAGAATCAGACACACCTCTGGGCTGTGTGACCAAGCAAGCCAGTGCAGAATCATGAGCTTCAAAAACAGGCCAGTCTAGTGGAGGACAGCCTGCAGCCAAACAAACCCATGAGAAGGAATCTCTAGGAGGGAGGAGAGAGTGAATTTTTCTCCTCTCTTTTCCTCTACCTACCCCTTCCTCCAGGAAGCAATATGCTGGTATATGTTTAACAACCGGCTCTTAAGTCTAGACAATCCACAGAACAGTCAATCAAACCCTGAATTTGTAACCTTTGCCTGATTTCTGAAATGCTCACATTCAAAATTTAACAATTGGCTCTCCCTAGTAGGTTTGAGCTGGTTCCACACATCCTTGCTCCTAGGTGACCATGTGAGTTGCCGAGATCTACCAGACATCACACATTTGATTTTAACCAAGGAAATTAGACTTTCTTTTTAAAACATCTAAATAACATTGCTGGAACAATGATAGCTAGATCTAAATGACCCAGGAACAGAAGAAGAACCTACAGATGGGTGTGGAAAGGGAGTTATTGAAGTGCTTCTTTGGCTTCTGGGAGTGAGACTCCTTGTGTCAGAGAAAAGTTGCTGTTCAGTCCTTTTCATCGTATCTGACTCTTCATGACCCCATTCGGGGCTTTCTTGGTAGAGATCCTGGACTGGTTTGCCATTTCCTTCTTCGGCTCATTTTACAGATGAGGAAACTGAAACAGAGTGAAGTGATTTGCCCAGGATCACACAGCTAGTAAGTCCCTGAGGCCACATTTGAATTCAGGTCTTCTAACTCCAGGCCCCTTGTTCTGTACACTGAGACACCTAGCTGCCCATCAGAGGAAAAGTACAACTTGTGAACTCCAGAAAGGTACAGATCTCTGGAACTCAACAGAACTACACCTAAGAGCTTCATGAAGATTCTACAAAGGGCGGAAAGAATTTCCATTAACAGCTGGGTGTTTCCCCCCTTTGACACACAGATTCTCAGAATGTATGCCTGACTTCCATTTTACTACAAGGTTGAGCCCCAGGGACCTAATGTGTGCTAAGGGGGTGGGTACCCCTAGTTTGAAGAGTTTATTTTTGTAACAACTGTCCTTATTAAAACCCACTTAGTAAATATCCTTTGTAAACTCTAGTTAAATCTGGCTGATGGTCAATGGCAATGACCCTAGACCTCTGATGAGAATACTAGTCATCTCCTTCTGGGAACTCTAAGCAGCCAATGGGAATGGGAGTTGGAGGAAGAGACTATGGGGTGGGGATGAGGGCTGTTACATCTGCCTGGTATCATTGTGGGGTTGTGATAAGCACACTGGATTTGGAATCAAAAGTGCTTAGGTTTCAATTCCACCTCTGTTTCTTACCACCTATATGACACTGGGCATTCCCCTCTGTGGGTCTCAGTTTCCTTATCTGAAAAATGAGAAGACTGGACAAGATGATCTCTAAGCTCTAAGATCCCTTCCAACTGTAAGGGCAACTAGGCGGCAGTGCATAGAGCACCAGAACTGGTGTCACAAAGAGTCGTCTTCCTGAATTCAAATCTGGCCTCAGACACTTACCTGGGCAAATTGCTTCACCCTGTTTGCCTCAGTTTCCTCATCTGTAAAATGAACCAGAGAAGGAAATGACAAACCATTCCAGTATCTTTCCCAAGGAAACCCCAAATGGGACCACAGAGTCAGACACAACAGAAACCACTGAACAACAACAACCATCTGCAAATCCTAGCCTAAAGCCCACCAGCTAGCTCTGTTCAGGAGCCCAAAATCTTGTTTGCAGCTGCTTACCTTTTACACAAGTCATTGCTGCCCTCGTGTGGTTAGATGTTATAAAAAGAAAGTCTAATTTCCTTGGTTAAAATTGGGTAAAGTGTCCCAATATGGGATGGTACTTTCCTTCTAATTACCTACCCTTATCTACT
The DNA here is from genome assembly GCF_011100635.1 of Trichosurus vulpecula. Lineage (NCBI taxonomy): Eukaryota > Metazoa > Chordata > Mammalia > Diprotodontia > Phalangeridae > Trichosurus > Trichosurus vulpecula. The sequence continues at coordinate 249,583,620 of NC_050579.1, forward strand.
AGAAGGTGCTAAGGTAAAGGAGAAAGATCAGGATTTCTTTGCAACAGGCTATTACCCACAGAGAACCAAATCTACAACACCCTCTCTGGCATAGCTGGCTCATGAGAACAAAAACGTCAGGATTAGTCCTATCGATTCCTATGATATTAGGATGTCAGAGCTGGAAGAGACCTTAGTGACCCTCTGAATTCTCATTTTACAGTTGAAGAAATCAAGTCCTATAAAGGAAGCATCTACCTAAATTGAAAGAACAAATGCTGAATCAAAGGATCTATCAGAGGTGGACAACCTGTAGCCTCAAGGTCATATGTGGCCCTCTAGGTCCTCAAGTGTTGCCCTTTGACTGAATCCAAATTTCACAGAACAAATCCCCTCAATAAAAGGATTTGTCCTATAAAACTTAGACTCAGTCAAAAGGCTGCACCCAAAGACCTAGAAGGCCACAGGTGGCCTCAAGGCCAAAGGTTCCCCATCCCAATAGGTGTTTTTAGAGGGTCATGTTGAAGAAGAGGAGTCAGTAAGCAAACATTTATTAAGTGCCCACCATGTGCCAAGCACTGGGAACTGTGCTAATCGCTGAGGACACAAAGAAAGGCAAAAGATATTCCTTGCCCTCAAGGAGCTCACAATCTAAGGGAAAGCCCAAGGAGCCTTCCCTTACAGCATTGTCTCTACCCAGACTCCATCAATGGAATAAGAGACAAGAAAAGAGATACACTAGGAGATAACCTATATAGGAGGAGAGCCAGAAAAGCTTAGGTTGACTACATACCTTTTAAAAGTACCACCAGTTGAAAACTGGTGTTTAATAAATGGTATGTAGTGTTTATTATATAGTTTTTAAAAACATAAACAGTGCGAAATAGAAATTCATGGTTTTATGTTGAGTCCTCTTTTTAGATTATGCTGTGTACATGGAAAAGTTTTGTCTTTTATATTTAAATTCAAGATGAATTTTTAAAAGAGACAACAACAGATATAAAAATAAATCTCCAATCATAAATTTTTAAAAAGAAGTACCACCAGCTCTAGCTGCACGGACAAACCATGGAAATTAGTAGACCTGAACTAGCTACAGAGTATCTACATATGATCCAAAGGCCCTACAATTCCCCATCATCAGAAGCAGGTTCTTCAATCTCTTCCACATGGGGAAAAGCATCAGATGTACTTTGTCCATTTGCCAGCCCCTCGTGACAAAGGAGAAATGGACTGGCCTAATGTCTTACGGGCAGGTCAGGAGAAAAAAGATAGGAAGAAAGGGGGAAAAAGACCATGGGATCATAGATTTAGAACTACAAAGTACCTTAGAAGTCATTGAGTTTTTACAGATGCTCAGAGAGGGGAAACAATTTATCCAAGGTCACACAGAGGGATGAGGCAAGATTCAAACCCAGGTATGTCAACCCTCAAACTAGTTGAGTTCTCTTTCCATCAGGAGAAACCTTTTGGGGGATGAGGGCAATGAGACAGACATTCCTGCCAAGATAACTCTTTTAGTGTCAGGGCTTTTTTTCTCTTTTCTCCCACCTCTGCCCAAGGTAGAGAGATTTTGGGCAAGTCTGCCTCACCCTCCCCGTCACTGCAAATACTTTCATCTGGACTATGGCTCCTGCTCCCAACATGGCTTCCCACTCCCATCTCCCTGAAATGCTTCCCTTGTCCTGGAATATAATGATACTTTCTATTTGTATAGTTGTATAGGAGATTGAATTGTCCTCTGTATTAAAAAAGCAACACACTTTATTCAGATAGCTTAAAGTGTATGCCCAGAGCTCTCCTGGCAACTTTTGGGGACTCCAGAGGTATGGTGATTCAGCTCTTGTGCCTTTGGGGGATTGATAACTACCTGGCTGCTTCCAGTCACATGGTAGCCCAATGATGAAAGGATTGTCTATTTTGGTATGCTTCAGACAACCCTGAGTGGTCCTTTGGTCTTCCTCTGTCCTGAGGCATCAAGGGAGTAGATTGGAAGGGTGGAGTACTGTATCAGTTAAAAGGAAAGGCAGCTTTTGGCTGACTCTCTCTTCCTTTCAGCTGGCATCATGTTAACTCCAGCGAGATTTCCAGTGAAGGGCTTTACCACTCTCATATGGCTGCTAGAGAATGAGGATTACACTAGATAGACATAGGCCTGGGCCCCTGGCTGCCTTTTCCACTTTGTGTTTCTTTTCCTTAGTAGGTATCCTATCATCAGCCTTGAAATGGTCATGTTCAGACTTATGCAAGTGACCTTATGCAGATTGAAGAGGTCTAAAGATCCACTGGGCCCAGTTGCTTGGCAGCAAAGGGAGTTTTTCATTGGAGATGACCACCAACCCCAAATTGCTTGGACAATGCAGAGCTGAGGTTAATTGTGCACATTTCTACCTGGTGATCCCATAAATTGCTTTATGGTATAATGAGGTCTAATTGTCAGCTTCTCAGGAGAGATTATTACAGTAGTTATAAATTAAGTTACCAAATCATGTTTTAAATCTTTCTGTCATTTCAAACTTACAAAAGTCTTTTGGGTTTTAGTATTTCTTATAGTTATAATAATAGCTGGCATTTATATAGTATCTACTTTGTTCTAGGCACTATGCTAAATATGTGACAAATATTAACTCATTTGATTCTCACAACACTGGGAGGTATTATTATCCCCATTTTATGTTTGAGGAAACTGAGGAATGGAGGTTAAAAGACTTGCCCAGGTCACACAGCTAGAAGCTAAATTTGAACTCTAGTTCAAATTTGAACTTTGGGCCTGACTCCTGCTCCAGAGCTCTATCTACTATGCCACTTACATATCTTCCTTTGTGTGTAGGAAATAAATAGCAGTCCTCTACCTGATTCATCCTGTTCATGTAGTATCTTTTTTCCTCGTTTTAAGGAGACTTAGACATGAACTTCGAACTTAAGTTTTAAATTATTTGTCCTTAACTCTAGGATAGAGATTTCACAAGCCAAAGACTGTAAAAAAGTGTGGGGGGGGGGAGCTTAGGCCCTCTCTTATTAGAGGCCAGGTTCCCAAGTACTGAACCTAGTCTGACTGAGCGCCTGGGTCCAGAACAGAGAGGGACGCCTTACAGAAAGGGGATTAGAGAAATGTCACAGCCCTTTGGACTCAGCAGTAGTTCCTTAATGGTAGCTAGCAGCTAGATTGTACTTTTAATTTTTCCAAGTATCCCCCTCTCTACACTCTCTTCCCTTCTCCAATCCATTCTCAGCTCAGATGCCAAGGAATGCCAAAGCACAGGAATGATCATGTCTTTGCTCAAGAAACTTCAATGGCTCCCTATTTCCTCCAGGATCAAGCAGATTTATAGATTATTACAACATGTCTCTAGGCTGCCTTTTCAGAATTATTTAACATTATTGCTTTTACCTATTCTTTCTACAGACAAACTGGTCTAATTTATGTTCCCCATACATAACATTCCACCTCTTTTCTACACCCATCAAATCAATCAATTATTAATTAAGAGCTTACTATGTGCCGGGCACCATGCTGGATGCTGGGAATACAAATACAAAAAAGAAAATATCCTAGCCCTTAAGGAGCTTCGATTAGATCCAGAGGGACACTTCCTTTTTGCAAGTTTGGAATATACTGTCTCCCTTCAAAACTCTGCCCAATTACCACCTCCATACTAGTCCTATTGACACGCCCTGGCAAATTACTTTTATTTATTTATGGTTTCCTTTATCGTTGCACATAGTTCCCCCAATAGAATGAAAATTCCTCGAGATCAGGGACTGGTTTGATTTGGTCTTTTTATCTCTAGAACGAATCATAATGCCTGATACATCATAGGTGCTTAATAAAGTGCTTATTGAACGAATGAATAAGATTCCATCTCCTCACAAGGCTTCGATTATAGTCTGAAATCAGGTAGTTCCAAATTTATGTCTCCTGTTCCACATCCCTCTCCTGAGCTCTGGACCTGGAGTTAGGGAAGACTTTAGTTCAAACCAAGCCTCAGATACTTACTAAGTCTGTGACCCCGGGCAAGGCATTTAATCCCTGTCTGCCTCAGTTTCCTCAACTGTAAAATGGGGATAATAATAGCACCTACCTTCTAAGGGGCCTGCGAAGATCAAAAAGATGATATTTGCAAAGTTTAATAAATTGCTTGTTTCCTTCCTTCTAACTATCTGCTGGACATCTTCATACCAACACCTCAAAAGCAACATGTCAAAACGAGTTCACTATTGGCTTCCCCCAGCTAGTTCCTCCTCCTGGTCTTTTTCTGTTCATGGCATGACCTGATCAAGTAATTTAAGGCTAGGAGGAACCATTGAGTTCATCTAATCCAGCTTCTTTGTTTTCCATTTGAGAGCTATCCCATGTAACAAAGAATTTTTTAAGAGAGAGAGAGGGGGGAGAGAGAGAGAGAGAGAGAGAGAGAGAGAGAGAGAGAGAGAGAGAGAGAGAGAGAGAGAGAGAGAGAGAGAACGACGGGACAGAGAGAAATCAATAAAAATCAATCAATGCACTGAGAAAAAAAAACCCTAAAAATGTATGTAATATCTCCCCTCCCCCCACACACACATTCTCTCTTCTACAAAGGAGTGGGAGGAAGTATCTCTCATATCTTTTCTCTGCAGCCAAGCTTAATCTTTGTAATTTTGCAGCATTCATGGTTGATTGCTTTGTGATTATTGTTCGTTCCATTTACATTGTTGTCGTCATAGAAGTTTGCTTTTTTTTCTCTTGCACCTCCCCTATATATATGTTGTCTTTGGCTCCAATTACTTTACTTTTCATCAGTTCATATGTCTTTCCATACTTCTCAACATTCATCATTTCTTAGCAATGAGTGAAATGTTTCATTATATTCATTGTTAAGCACAGCATGGTGATTCACCCTAGAACTTTCTTTCAGCACAAACATACGTGGTACATTCATGTACCATAAGTCGTTTAGCCATTTCCCAAGCTATGGGCATCTAGTTTGTTTCTGACTCTTTGCTTCTATAAAAATACTTCTAAATGTTTTGGCATCTATGGGTACCTTCTTTTTATTAACGACTTCCTTGGAGTGTATTCCTAGTAGTGGAATCTCTGGTTCAAAGAGTATTGACATTTTAGTAATTTAATTTACATAAACATTGCTTTCCAAAATGATTGTACTAACTCAAAGTACTAAACCACCGACAATGCATGAGTGTAATCTAGTGCTTTTCCAAATAACCCATGCTGCCAACCACTTAGATGCAAAATCACAGTCATGCTCTCACAATGAGTCATTAAGTTTTGTCCATTCTTTCTTCCTTTGTATCTCTCATATCATCCTTTCCTTCTAAAAAATGTTTTATTGATGCTTTGCTTTTACATCTGTCTCTACCCAAGGCATCTTCCTTACCCCACCTCCCAAACCATCCCCAAACCGCCCCAACCCTCAAAGAAATTTTAACAAAAAAGTAGGAAAGTAGTAAACATTGGCCATGTCTGATTCATCAACACCCATGTTCTACCACCTCAGTGTTGAGAGACAGTCATTAAACCTCTGAAATCGTGATGATTACTGCATCAGTCTTTCAGTGTGGTTTACAATTTACAATATTGTGGTCACTGGGTAAATTACTCTCCTTAGTTTTGCTTACTTCACTTTACGCCAATTCATTTGTCATCCCAGATTTCTCTGAATTCTTCATAGTCATCATATCCATAGTAATAAAATTCTTTCATATGGTTATTGTTGTTCAGTTGTATCCGACTCTTTGTGGCCCCATTTGGGATTTTCTTGGCAAAGATACTGGTGTGGTTCCCCATTTTCTTCTCCAGCTTGTTTTACAGATGAGAAAACTGAGGTAAACAGGGTTAAAGTAACTTGTGGTCACACAGCTAGTAAGTGTCTGAAGCCGGATTTGAACTCGGGAAGATGAGTCTTCTTGACTCTAGGCCCAGGTTCTAACTACTTTACCACCTAGCTGCCCCACTTCTTTCCTATACCGCAATTTATTCATCTCTTTTTCAACTGATAAACATACACTTTCTTTCCAGTTCTTTACAAATGATACAAAGAGTATCATTATAAATATTATTATATTTTGGGGACCTTTTCCTCTGTGTTTTATCTTCTTGGGGGTATATACCTAGTAACGGTAATCACAATAAAAAGAATAAATCACATTTCTATCATGCTGTAAGGTTTTCAAAAGATTATATATTATCTCATCTGATCAAAAGACATACATTTTAGAGATTTTAAAAAAATATAATCCCCAATTATTTTTTCCAGAATATTGAGGTAAAATCATAACTCTACCAAGAGTGCATTAATGTGCTTGTCTTCTCACAGCGCCCCCAACGTTTAATATTCTTTTATCATTTGTCATCTTTGCCAATTTGGTGAGTACAAATTGAAGCCTCAGGGTTGTTTTAAATATACATTTTTTTTGTTTTTAGTTAGTTGGAACATCCTTTAATGCAGTTACTGATAGCTTACACGTTCATATACATTAATTATCTATATTAGAAAATTTTTCATGTTATATATCTTGGATATCAGGTCTTTATCAGAAATATTCATTTTGAACTTTTTCCTACTTATTAAGTTCTCCTCTTATTCTAGCAGCATTGATTTTACTCATGTAAAAACTTTTTAATGTCGTGTAACTGAAATGATCTATTTTGCATTTTATGATGACTTCTGTCCTTTGGTTGGTTAAGAATTCTGCCTCTAGCCAAAGTTTTATAATGTATTTCTTTCTATTCTTGTCTAATTTTCAATGACGTAAACTTCTTTATTTTTAAAACTTAATTTAATTTTTTAATTAACAAAAATCTACTTTCTCTTTCTCCCATCTCCACATACCATTGAAAAAAGAAAAGAAAAACAAAATCCTCATAGCAAATGAACAGTCGGATGAAACAGAAATAGACAGTGAGGTACAGCACAGTAGAAGGAATGTTGCGCCTAGAGTTGGGAAGTCCCGAGTTCAAATCTTGCCTCAGATACTTACTAGCCCTGGCCAAGTAAATCGCTTAACCTCTATTGCCTCGGTCTCTTCATTTGTAAAATGGGAGTAACAGTAATCTACCTCTCAGGGTTGTTGTGAGAATAAAACGAGATAATATTTATAAAGTACTTTGCAAATGCTATATCATTACTCCTTATTATTACTCATTACATATTTAGGCAGAGAACCCATTTAAAGTTTATTGAGGCACTTTGTGGCATTCTGATCAATGCCACCTGCATTCAGATTTTTGCCACCAATTATCTAGACCAGGGGTGAGGAACCTGCAGAGGCCACATGTGACCCTCTAGGTCCTCAAGTGCGGCCCTTTGACCGAATCCCAGTTTTATAGACTGGACCTAGAGGGTCACATGTGGCCTTGAGGCCACAGGTTCCTCACCTCTGAATTCCAGACCATTGCTAGGGCCACCCGACTGGTCCACCCACATTCAATCTTTCTATTCCAGGCCATCCAAAGTTATTAATAGCAAATTTTTTTTTTTTGTAGCAGCAAACCTTGCTTTTCAATCATGTCAACTTCCCACTCAGAAACCTGTGGTAGCCTTCCCTTGTCACCTAGGAAAGCCTACAACAGTTAATACGGCATTCAAGGCCTTCCAAAGTCTGGACTCACTTTTTTCAGCCTCATCTCCTGCTGCTCCCCTACACAAATGGTACATTTAAATGCCTTATGAGTTTATATTTATGCGTCTTTGGTCATCCCAAGTCCTTGTCTAGAATGCCTTCTCTGTTTCTCTACATCCATCCAAATGCTATTCATTCATTCAAAACATAACGGAGGACTTACTATGTGCCAGGTGCTAGGGAAGATTCAAAGATAAATAAGAGACGATTACGCTCTGTGATATAAGCAAGGTATCAGATCTCTCTGGCAGACTTTGGTAGGTAGGGACAAGGAATTAAATCAAGCACAAAACACCTTTTTTAAACATTGTACACAGTATCAGAAACATTGCATGATGATCAACCATGAATGACTCAGCTCTTCTCAGCAACACAGTGATCCAAGACAAAGGACTCACGAAGGAAAATGCTGTCCACATCCAAATGAAGAACTGATGGACTCTGAATGCAGATTAAAGCATATTTTTTCACTTACTTTACTCTTTTCAGTGTTTCTTTTTCTTTTGATGTGTTTCTTCTTTCACAACTGTGACTAATATGGAAATATGTTTTACATAATAGCACCTGCATAACCTGTATCAAATTGCCTACCAATTTTGGAAGAGAGGACGGGAGGGAGGGAGGGAGGAAAATCAAAATCTTATAAAAATTGTCTTAACATGTAATTGGTAAAAAATACTATTTTAAAAACACCTTTTCTATACCACAGCGATCCATGATTTCATTGGAATGGGTGGTCTTATCCTTAATAAATGGTCTTCCTGAGTTGCTATAACCAAAAACCACTATAGAAGGGGGCTTAATGCTACTTAAATTTATGATGCAAAGCTGTTTTAATAAGGAATTTTAGGATTTTTTTGAAAAGCTATTTAAATAAAGTATTTTATTTTTGAATATCCATGGTGGGCAGCTAGGTGGTACAGTGGATAGAGACTGGGCCTGGAGTTTGAGAGTTCAAATGCAGCCTCAGACACTTACTGGGTGGGTGACCCTGGGTAATTCACTTAACCCTGTTTACCTCAGTTCCTCATCTGTAAAATGAGATGGAGGATATGGCAAACCACTCAATATCTTTGCCAAGAAAACCCCAAATGGGAGCACAAAGTCAGACACAACCAAAACAACTGAACAACAAAATCAGGTACCTTCCTTCTCTCCATTCCTCATGGCTAGGTGGTGAAGAGGATAGAGCACTGGGCTTGGAACCAGGAAGAATCATCTTCATGAGTTCAAATCCAGCATCAGACTAACTTTACGAGTCTAGACAAGTCACTTAACTCTGTTTGCCTCAGTTTCTCATCTATAAAACGAGCTGGAGAAGGAAATGGCAAGCCATTCCATTATCTTTGCCAAGACACAACTGAAACAACCAACAAGAAAAGTGACATTGGGGTCCTCAGTCTTCTTTGCTTCTTGTGTATTTGGTGATACTTTGTGGGCTCTTCCCATGAGATCTGAACTACGGAGAGTTAGTTTTGCCTTAATATATTCTGGTGATAGGATCTCAAAGAGCTTATCTATTTGTGGGCTGAAGGAGCAAATTGGGAATGTGATTTGCATCAGGAAGGATTATTGAGGCTGCTTATGATGACGTCTGACCCCATTTGCCCTGACTGAAACACATCTGAGTGTCTTCTGCCTCCTTTCACATATGGATATGTGAATATCAGGGAGAAGAAGAAATCCCCGCTTAAAGGTAGAGGGAATCCAGGAAAAAATCTTGTTTGCTGGGGGAACAAAATAGACCAGCTGAAGGGTTCTAAAGGTGACTTCAGAATGAGAATTAATACCACCCTCTCTTTTCTTTATTCTCCCTAATACTCTGTCCTCTTCTCCACACCCCCCAAGACAGAAAGTAAGGAACCCCTTCAAATCCTTTGTGCAGATGAATGACTGCCTATACGCACAAAGGCTTAGGGGAAAAGGAAGAACTTTATAGACTTAGAAAGTGTTCTCGAGGAGATAGATCACTCCAAATTAGCTATAGAGCAAAGGAACCAGCTCCGGGAAGATAACACCATTATAAAACATCCTCCCCTTATTTGTCTTCAGATCAGGTAGGGGTACATTTCAAGAGGACTTGTTAAATGATCTGATTCTATCTTCTGTTTGGGGAAACACTTCCCTTTTATCTCAGCGATTGCTGCTTTATTTGGCAACCCAGCAAGCTTATCTCTTTTCCCTTAATATAATTGCCTCAGCAATAATGTCAGCAGGGCGAACGTTGCGCTTTCCTCTTGTGTTTAATATATTTTTTAAGCAAACTAATTGGACTTTATTTCATTTTCTTTTATTCTCCTGAGTCAGACTGAACATTTGGCTGCTTGCTGTCTGCTCTGCTGTTTTGGTCTATCTTTTTTGGGACCTGGAAAAGTTTCACTTCTGAGGCTGCCAAGGCAATGGGGCAGCCTCCTGAGATGGTGCCTGTTTTCAGTTAATTCACTTAGCAAGTGTTTATGGAGGCCCATTAAGTGGTAGGAGCTATAGGCAGGACAGAAGAATAAGGCACAGTCTTTGCCCCCAAGGAGTTTATAGTTTAGTTCAGGGGCAGATAGGATACAGTCTCAGATGATTACAATAACATACACAGATAAAATGAGTGTCATAAAAAAAGGTATAAGTAAGGTGTTCTAAGAATCCATAGGAGGGGGAGGTTATTTTGGACTGGGAATTGGTGGTAGGCATCAGCGAAAGGCTTCATGGAGGTGGGAACATTTAAATTGGGTTTTGAAGAATGGGCAGGACTTGGACAAATTTTAGAGACGTCAAGGAAAGCATTTCAGCCCAAGGGAAATGAATGAGCAAAGTCACAGAGGAGGGAAAGTACAATGTATATTCAGTAAGGATTCCAGTTTGGCAGAAGCACAGGGAACATGTAAAGGACCAGTAAGAGATAGGGATGGAGAGGTAGGTTGGGACCAACTATAGGTGCCCTTAAATGCCAGGCTGAGAAGTGGCCTTTATTTGGTGGGCAATGGGAAGCTGTGACATGATTATAACTATATAGCAGGGAGAACAATACTAATAGCTAATATTTGTATATAGATTTAAGGTTTGTAAAGTTCATTAAGTCAACAAACATTTATTAAGCATCTACTACATGTCAGGCACTGTGCTAAGCACTAAAGATAGAAAAACAAAGAAACAGTCCCTGCTTGAAGGAGTTCACAGACTAATGGAGAGGATAACATGTAAACAACTATAGAAAAACAAGATATGGTCAGGATAAATTGAGAGTAGTCTCAGAGGGGCAGGTAGGGGGCACACTAGTCCTAGAGTCAGGAGGACCTGAGTTCAAATCTCATCTCTTACTAGCTGTGAAACACTGAGTAAGTCATTTAATTTAGATTGCCTCAAAAAAAACCACAACAACAAAACAAACTGTGGACATGAGCTCTGTAATGACTCTGCTATATGCTAGAACTTCCCTTCTTCATGGGGGAGCAGGACAATGGAGTTACACAACAACCAGCCAATTGGAAGGATTTCTGAGGCTCCGAGCTGCTTGACATACCGGTCATCCTTTGTGAAGTGGACCCTAAGTGAACTTGGAAAGGGCTGCAGAGGCCAGATCAGCCTTGAACAGCTCAAGGCAGCCTTCAGCAGTAGCTACAGATTTGGAATTTTCCAAACACCTTAGTCCCTGGCTTATTATATCTACAGTTGTCTTCTCCTTTAAACACCCCCTTGCCCCTCTGAAAGCCTTTAGAAACTATATTATGTCAGGCCTTTTCTCTCCCCGTTGAGCAGCTGAAGAACACTCTCTACCTCCGCTCCAGCGGTGGGATTCAAATGAATTAACAACCTGTTCTCCAGGGAAGGAGATGAGGCACCGCCCAGGCTGCTGGTATGTTGGGCGCAGGCCCTGCGCTCGCTAACAACTGGTTCCAGGAACTAAACCTAAAATTAGGTACTGGTTCTACCAAACAGATGTGAACTGGTAGAGTCCCACCGCTGTTCTGCTCCCCTGTAGGATCTTTTTTCTCCCCTATAAGTCTTTTCTCAGACGATGAATGCATTTAATCGGTGTATTGGACTCTGTTTCATTTCAGGTCCTTTCTTGGGCCTGGAGGTCATTTCTTAACAAAACAAACAAAGAAAGAGAGTAGTCTCTGAGGGACATCACTAAGTTTAAGGAGGGCTGGGAAAGTCTTCTTATAGAGGATGGGACTTTAACTGAGATTTGAGGGAAGCCAGAGAAGCCAGGAGGCAGAAATTGGGGGCGGGGTGGGGGGGCAGGGAGAAAGTTCCAAGCATGGGGGCCAGCCATGTCAAAATGCCCTACAAAAACCAGGGAAGTAGGTTAATAAGTATTTACCTTATTTTACAATGAGTAAACCAAGCTTCAAAGGAGCGCAAATTACTTGCACAGCTAACAAATGTGGGGACCAGGCAGATTGGAGGTAGAGAGACTTGGAGGAAGTTGAGGCAAAATAATAGTGGAGACAAAAAGGAAGGAGGGTCTAAAGGTGGTAACAACAAGGGAAGGATGAATATGGCCTCGCCTGGCCTGGCTAAAATGCCCCACTCCACCATTCCCACCCCAACCCCACCCCCATCCCCACCAGTCCCTTCATACACTCTACATTCTAATCAAACCAGACTGTCCTCAGTCTTAAACAAACTCCTTTCTCATCACCAGCTTACATACTTCTGTTCCTTTAAGATCCAACTCGGGAGCCCATCTTTACCATGAAAGCTTCCTTCCCTGGTCCTTACCCCACATCTTTCCTTAAATTTTCCTAGAAAACTTTGCCTGGATCTCTCCTTTGCCCATACCAAACTCTACCTTACATTATAGTCAATTGTGTTTCTGTGTCAATTGTAAACTCTCTGAGGGCAGGGACTGTGTTGTTTTCCATCTTTGCAGTGCTAAAACCTAGAACAATACCTTTGCTATAACTCTGCTGAACTGGACTAAAGTTGCAAATGAAGAATCAAATGCAATTTGACAAATGAGCATTTATTTAGACTGACTATATCATCACAGAATGATAGCTCCAGAGCTGGAAGGGGCCTCAGATACCATCTAATTCAGCACCTCATTTTGCAGATGAGGAAACTGAGGCCCAAGGAGGTTAAATGATTTGTCCAAGATTAAATAGGTAGTTAGTACACTGTGCTAAAGCACTAAGGATGCTTGTAAGAATACAAAGAAATAGAAGTCAAATAATTCCTACCCTCAAGGAGATTACATTCGGGGCAGGGGAAGGGTACCATATATACAGATATTTATGTAATGGAGAGTAGATGCAGGGAAGCCTATGTTGTATTTTCCTGTGTGTGGTCCATAAGCGTGTATCTATCCAGGTAGGAAGTGCATTTCCCACGCAGATTCAGGCACTAAGAGTCAGACCTGAAACTTTGAATTCCTCTGGTGATAAGGGATGCTGTCCCAGCAAAGGCGTGAGTAGGAAGAAGAAATAGAATCTGAGGCAGTTCAGCCTGCCTAGCTAAGGAAACTGCCAAGATATGCCATCATTTTGTAAAGAACTAGAGAGAGAGCTGCCTAGAGCTATAGCTGGGGGTGGAACAATGGTTGATGGTTACGTGTTGGAAAGAACCCACTCCCCCTGCCCTCCACACACACACAATGCATGTAGGAACCTGGGGTTGGAACAGTGTTGGGGCAAGAAGGCCATGCGAATTCACTCATTTAGGAGAATGATTTCTGAGGTTTCTAATTAATTTTTTTTCATTTCCTTTCCAACTAAATGCTTGTTGCTGATTCCATATTATTGGTTGCCTAGGTTTCTGTTAGCATTTAGACCTGAGTTTACTTTAGAAAGCTCCAGTTTTATAGTGGGATGGGGCTTGAGCTATATGGGGCAAACCTTCTAGAAAATGATATGCCACCTTCCATGAATTTAAGTCTGCAAGGGGCAAGGGTTGCACAAATTGGGGGGTAGAGAGAGCATTAATAATTGGGGCCTAGGAAAAGATTCCTGTAGGTGGCACAGGAACTAAGTCTTAGAGGAAGCTAGGGAATCTAAATGGCAGAGGTAAGAAGGGAGTACATTCTCTGCACAGGGGACAGCCTATGTAAAGACACCATGGTGGAAGACAGATTGTTGTATACACTGAATGACTAGCTAGTAGGCCAGGTTGGCTAGAACATGAAACGCACGATGGAATTCAATGAGAAATGTCTTGGAAAGATTGGCTGAAGCTAAATTATGGAAAGATTTAAATGCCAAGCTGAAGGGTTTGTTGTTTTTTTTTAATCCTAGAAACAACAGGGGCCCAATGAAGATTTTTTTAATAGGAGAGTTTCAGGACAAGAGCTGTTCCTTAGCAAGATTATTTTTGGCAGCTTTGTTTGTAGAGGATGGATTAGAGAAGAGAGAAAAAAAAACTAGGGGGGTCGACCAGGAGGCTATTACCATAGTACAGTCAAGAGGCCTTGAACTGGGGTGGTTGTCATGTGAGTGGAGAGAATGTGGGTGTGGAATTGACAAGAATAGGCAGGGACATGTAGATTCCAGGGAGCTAGAATACCTATCGACTTACTAACCAAACACATTGGCTTAAAACTGAGATCTGGATAACCTCTAGAAGGGTTGGCTCTGAGAATGAGACACGTAAAAAAGTCAGGGTTCAGCCAGAGAGTCTGGGGGAGGGCCTAAGGAAAGTTTGTTTTAGCCTCCTGTACTGTCTGCTGAAAACAAGAATTGAATGTAAATGTGAACATAATTGTAACATGCATAGAGTTATTGTACATATGATAGCAGAGTTGGTGAGGAATTTAGTGAGCACAGGATGGTAGATAGGGCATTAGACTTGGAATCAGAAAGAACTGGGTTCAAATCCCAAGACACTTATTAGATGACCCTGACCAAGTAACTTAACCTCTCTGTGCCTCAGTTTACTTCTGAGCTCTAGATATATGATCTTATCATTAAAAGAGAGAGACAGAGAGAGAGAGAGAGAGACAGAGAGAGAGAGAGAAGGAGAGAGGAATCAAGGGCTTTTAACAAAGGATATAAGGAAAAACTTTATGTAGGAGGTAGTGTCTGAGCTATACTTTGATAAAACCTCAGGATTTTAGAGGAGAGGAAAAATGCATTCAAGGCATAGATGGACACTTCGTCCATTCCCTTCTCCTGTGACCCTCCATCTCACCATTCTTAGAGAAATAAGTACTGTAATTGCCTTTTAAAAAGTCCAGAATTCTCCAAGCCAATGCCTGTACATGCTCACAAAATGGAATCATAAATTGAAGATCAGGAAAGGTCTTCACAGGCAAGTTAGTTCAAATCTCATTTTAGAGATGGGGAAACTGAGGCCCAAGAAGATAAAGTGATTTGCCCAAGATCACATATGTAGTAACACCGAAGGCAGGATTTGAGCTTTGGTTCTATCTCTAGAGACAGTCTTTTTACACCATATCACACTTTCCATCCCCCTTGTGTAACAGAGAGGTTTAGAGAGAGGCTTAGAGAGAGGTGGTCACATAAGTCAGTCACTGTAAGCTCCCGCCATATCATTGTTTGGTTGTTTTTTTTTTTAAACAAGACCTGAGATTTCATCTATGTTGGGAACGCCCAGTGAGGAAACTCTCTCTACTAAATGCATGTTGACACCTGCTTTGTGATATATAATCTTGGACAGTTGCGGCTCCAGTTCATAGAATAATGAAATCCTAAATTTAGAGCTGGAAGTGCCTTAGAAATCATCTGGTCCAATCCTTTTCATTTTATTTATTTTAAAAAATTCCTATTAATAAGTATCTGTTTTCTTTTCATCCCACCTCCTCCTGCCATTGAGAAAGAAAAAGACATTTTTTGTAACAAATATGCAGAATTAAGCAAAACAAATGACCAGATTGGTGATGTCCAAAAATGTCTGCCTCAAACTGCATATTAATTCTAGCACCTCTTGCCAGGCAGCCCCTGTGGTTTTTTTTACAGTACTTGCTTTAAGAATCTATGGGTGCCTCTTTTATCCATGTAAATTAAGATCCATTCACTCCATGCCTTAGTATATAGTTTTTTTTTTCCTGAGTTGCTGTGACTGGGGGAGTGGGAGTGGGGAAGTAGAGAGGGGATTATCTATTGGCTAAATTAATTTTGCAGTTCTTTAGAATGTCTGTTTTGGGCCCGTTTATGAATACTTTCCCCCTTAATAGGACATAGATAAACAAATGCTCCACTAATAAAGCTTTGGGAGAAACAAGGCTCACCTCCCCAGCACAGACACTGCCCTAGCTCAGGCCCTCATCGACCTCTCACATGTACTGTTGGTTGACATAGCCTCCTAATTGTTCTCCCTGTTTCAAGCCTCTCTCTTTCCCAACTCATCAATCAATCAATAAGCATTTATTAAGCACCTACTATATGCCAGGCACACACATCCTTCATGCAGCTGCCAAAGTGCTATTCCTAAAGTCCCTATGACATCCTTCTATTCAATAACCTCCTATGGTAGGGGCCTCTCACCTATGGATATTTACATCAGAAGATCAGCAAAACCAGCTGATGACTATGCCCTCAGATAGCTTGCAGTCTTCTATAGTCTTTCATACTAGCTCTTGGGACAATGAAAAAGCAATGTTTTTCACTCCGGTGTGTGGGAGATGTAGATAACGAGCTCTGTTGGAGAGTTCAAAAGGGACTATCAATTATTATGTGACATTAGAGACCCTGATGATGTAATGGACTTGTGTTTTTTTGGACCAGGGAAGAATTATAGCTGCTTCATCAACAGAAAGTGTAGTAATTTTTGTTTATCATCAAATCAATTAGGCTTAATCAAGCAGAAATGTCATCATTTTGGAGAAAAGGGAATAATTATAGAACATCAAAGCCCACCAACATATTGGTCCATATTATATGTGTACTACAAGCAAATGTCCTGAAATTGTCTTCTGGAAAGATGGGAGAAATCTATCATCTAGAGGGATGATAGAGAATGTAGACCACAGTACATTCCACGTAATCCTCTTCCTTTCAACTACTGAGATTCTCACTGTATTTAATTGGACAGTTAAAAATATGGGATGTCTGACAACAAGGAAATGAAACTGTCATCGACTGGTGCCACTGTGTTGATACACATCTCAACCAGCAACCTTGTAGTTCCATTCAGGATGGAATGTTGACTATTTGAGATGTCACAGAAGAGGAAACATGCCAAAATCTTTGCTGCAGGCTCATGAAACTAAACTGTGGGAAATTCACTTGCGCCCTCCAACCCAGATCTAGTCTATTTATTTGTTCTGATCATGGAGCCCTTGGGCACTGGGGTGCTTCCACAGACCTTCCTGAAAAATCACCACCTTTTCACCAAGGTGGAAATAGTAGCATATTATTATCTCATCTTGCAAGTAACTTGCTTAACATCAACCAATTCCTTATCTTATAAGTTCCTGGCTCACAACTGCGCTTACAAATCTCTTCACCCAGATTACTAACTTCCTTCCAGATAGGACACTGCTTATGATAGGCTTTTCCATTTTAGGATCTTGTCTTTTTCTTTGTGGAACTGGTATAGAAGAAATTTATCACACTTTTAGGCAACACTTTTTTTTAAAAAAAAAGATAACTTTTCTCATGAAAACATAATGAATGTCAAGTTTGATTTGCCTTTGTTCTTAACAGCAATGGCCTTTTGAGTCAAATTGACTTGTGAGCAAACTCCTTGTTGAGAACTTTCCATTTTACTGTGGAACCTTCAGTAAATAAATGAACAATTCTTTATCATAATTTTCAGCATTAGTGATTCTGATGCATGGCTCTAAAACAAATACTGCTCAGTTTGAGTTTTATAAGTTGCATATACCTATTACGTAAAAGATTTGGTGTCTGATTTGAACCTTCTAAAGAGTATCAAAGATAACTTTGGACTGTTATTTTATGCTTTTAATTTTTTTAAATTATTTTTCCTCTACTCATTAAATCCAACTTTTTTTAGTCTGAACTTAATGAAGACCAACTATAATGAGCATTTCCTTATACAAAACAGGGCAGAAAAGGAGAATTGTGCACAACACAGAATCTCTCTCTCTATAATATATATAATACATAAATATATATATTGCTTTTCCTTTTACACATTATTATGTGCTTTTTAAAATTTAAACTTCTAAAATTTGGCTGGAATAATTTAAATTCCACTACATTTTGCTAATGTTTAAGAAGCAGTTATGAAAATGGATAAGTTAACTGATTCCTTAAGAATTGGAATGTAAAGGTTTTTCAACATTAAAAAAATGGTAATATTAACAGAGGGTAAGAAAGATTACTCCACCCTCAGTTGTTTTGTCTTTTATGGACTCAAAGGACCTTCTTATCCCCTCTCCCCATTGTGAGTTTGAAACAAACATTCAACATACATTTATTAAAATCTTACTAAAAGAAAGGCTAGGTCCTGGAACTAACAAAATATCATCAGTAATAGAGGAATACTTCTTTATAATGTTGGGGCATGACCTGTCAATTTTCAGTTCTTTTGGAAGCCACTAGCCAATGGATCTCTTGATTTCTTTACATTCATCTTTAATTATTTATTTCCATCTGTCCAAATTCTGTTTTCCCATATCTAATATGTACGTTTACTTTCTGATTAGAAAAGAATGTTAAATGGAGCAAAGGGGAAGAAGGGGGGAGGGAGGGAGAGAAGAAGGATTTGTTAAGTGCCTGCTACAGTGCCAGGCACTGTACTAGGTGCTTTACAAATATTACCTTCAAAATTTTAGGGTGTGAAGTGGCAATACTTAGAAAGGTGAGAAAAATGTTCTAGTTCCTTTAATGATGCTTTTGAATGGAACTTAGCAATCACCAACAAATATTAAGAGCCTACTAAGTGCCAGGCCCTACTGTGCTGGGCATTGGTGATAAAAATACAAAAATGAAAAAATCCCTGCTCCCAAAAAGTCTACAATTCTAAGAGGAGGGGCAACATTTATCACCTAACAAAATTTCTTTTGGTTTAACAATTTAAAATTTTCTATATTATAAAAACATTTAAAAAATATAACTCTTCAAAATGTGTCAGTACATGAAAAGCATTTAAGACATTAGGTAATCTAAATGATTCTGCAATTGGGTTACTAATATATGTGAAGGTAATTTGGTGGGGGGATGATCACAATTGTACGGTCTGTACCATCAGAATGTTAATGGTGACAATATGTAGCATTATAGGATATGTTCATGATGTTCCTATCAAATTTAATAGGTAAAAACAGAAGTCTCATTAAACTAATGATATTTAGATGATATCAGTGTTGATATAACAGAATTTCGTATTCATTTACCTTGAAGTTTTATGAAAAGAAATGTTTTGATTTAGTTTTTCTAGCCAAATAAATAGTCTTAGTTTTTGTGATATGTATGTATGTATATGTGTGTGTGTTTTGTGTGTGTGTAGTGCTTAGCGAATGCCTAGCGCATAATAAGCACTATATAAATGTTAGTTCTCTTTCTCCCTCTTTCTCTCCCTCCCTCCCTCCTCCCTCCCTCTCACTCCCTCCTCCCTCCCCTCCCTCTCCTCCCTCTCTCTATACATACACATACATACACACACATATACATTTGTATATATGTATAAATATATTATACATATATACACATACACATATCTTTCTCCTGATAGAAGTTCCTTAACAACAGGAGCTGTTTCTTTTTTTTTCTTTATATTTTCAATGGCTAACACATAGTAGGTGTTGATTGGTTGTACTGTCAGAGGTGTCAGAAGACTACAGTGGAGAAGTGCTACAGTGTTTTGTAGCGAATCTGGTCCACAACACCTAGGAAGGGGAATGATGTTTTCAAGAGAGGGAGAAAAGCAAAAGGCTGCATCTTCCCCCAAGCCTAAGCTGGATGGTAGGGAACTGAGTTACAAAAAGAAGCTCTGGTGGCAGTGAGATACTACATTTGGCAGGGGCTGGGGACAGGGGGTTGGAGTGGGGAGCCATGTCGGGGTGATGCTTGTAGTGACTCCCCTCTCCAAAGGCCCTGGTGTTGTCTGAAATCCCAAGCGGTTTTTGCCTCTTAGCAGAAATCTTCCCCTTCATAGTCAGTAGCCGAGGTATTTACAACAACCACTACAGAGAGCAAATCATCTCATTACAGATGCAATCAATACAATCAAGCTCGGCAGCCAGCCGTGTAGCCCCAAGAAGCGTTGGCCTCCAAGGGCCAGATCCACATGGCAGGGAATGAAATATCACCAGGGCCATAAAGACTAATGAACTTCTCCCATTCAGCCCTTGACCCTGGAATGGGGTGGTGGTGGTTTGTTTTTTTCTTTTTTTAATAGAAATGACAACAGGTCTAAATGAGAGTCCGCTGACAATTACGGAGAATGGATTAAATTAGCCTGGTGAGCTCTGGGAGGCCAGAAAGGCAAGGAAATGCATTTAAAACAGAGACAGAGAAAGAAACCAACCAAAACAAGAACAAACAAACTGGGGATGAGCAGAATTATTGGCATAGGCTGGGAATTCCTTTGGCTGCTCAGATCCAGAGTAATAACTAAGCTGGATAGGGGTATGGGGGAGTGGAAGAGGCTAAGGAAGGCATATTCATCTCTGGCTCAGCTTAATACCCTCACCTCATAGCAGCATAGATTTAAAGCTAGAGAAGGAAAGGACTTCAGCAGCCATTTAGACTGTTAGTTGAGGAAACTGAGTCTCAGAGAGACTATGTGACTTGCCCAAGGTCACACAATTAATTGATCACTAGCAGAGCTAGATTTGAACCCAGATCCCCTGACTCCAAATTAAACACTTATCCCTCTGCACCAAGCTAAGAAAGAGGAATCCAGAGACAGGCATGGGGTCACTGTGGGCTAGTAGTCATGTTTAGGGTCAGATTAGTAGAATGTTTAGGTTCATGGAGCAATGAGACTTGAGTTGGGCCTTGAAAGATGGGTCCAGTTTGAGGAGGTGGTATGTTACTGAATTCAGATGCTCTGTAGTGTTCCCTCAGAACCAAAGCATTGTTTTCCTTTTCTTTTTATATTTCATTATATGTAGTAGGGCAGTCAGGTAGCATAGTGGATAGGGTGCTGGGCCTGGAGTCAGGAAGACTCATCTTCCTGGATTCAAATCTGGCATCAGACACTTACTAGCTGTGTGACTCTGGGCAAGTCACTTTACCCTGTTTGCCTCAGTTTCCTTATCTGTCAAAAGAGCTGAAGAAGGAAATGGCAAACCACTCCAGTACCTTTGCCAAGAAAACCCTAAATGAGGTCACAAAGAGTCAGACACGACTGAAACAACTCACTAACAGCAATAGCAAGTAGGACTACATCAAGGTGGCTATCTGGTTAGGTCTGTTCATTGTTGTTTTTTGCATAGGAGTCATTTGATCTCACACACACACACACACACACACACACACACACACACACACACACACAACGGGACTGGGCAGGGGCTCTCTCAGAGTTAGCACTGATTCTTCCATCAGCCTAAAAGGAAAAGATAGAGTTTCTGCCCTGCATAAAAGGTAAGATTCTTTGCCCACCTTTCGGGCCTCCCTTCACGCATGGGATACTAATATAGAGAACTGTTTCCTCTGTGTTTAAGCCAGGCTGGAAAACTCAGTGGGAGGCTGGGAGTTTTTCTTGCAGCTGGTAAGAAGCTGAATGTCCTCAGCTGGACTCCTGGGTCCCCCCCTCAGCAGCATCTTCCTTCCCCCTGAGACAGGCCCCTGTGCTTAGAACTGTCTAGATGATGTACAGAACAGAGAAGCTTCATCTAAAGCCAACAGCACACAGGAAGTTTTATTAACTGCACCGGCCGTGCCTGCTTTTGATTAAAATTTCAGCCTAAAACAGACAGTTCCGCTAACTGGAGATTTTCATTAAAATGATGTACTGTATCTGGACGCTGCTGAGCCCAAGGTTGGCTGTCTCTCCCTGGCGCAGTTTTTATTACATTGTAACGTGCTTGACCATAATATTTGGGTCTACTTAAAGTCACAGTTACTTTAAGATGCTCCAAATTATACAACAGGAAACAATTCATTCAATACGTTTATTGGGTGTCTAATGTGTGCAGAGCATAGTGCTAGGAAAGACACAATGTTTAAATAAGGCAATGTCCCTGCTCTCAGGGAGTTCCTAGTCTTGTATGTTTGTGGGTTAGAGGGGAAATAGATCTGTGAATTAACTGGTACCGGGAACTCCTGGAGAGGAAACTCCCTACACCCAGGCAGATCAGCATCTATCTGGTTACTAGTGATAGAGAGTTGTCTGAGGCATGGATTAGTCAAGTAACTTGCCTCGGGTCTCAAAGCCTATGTGAGCCAGAGCGGTACTAGAATCTTTTCAAGGTTCAAAGGTCTTCCTGACTGAGATTAGCTCTCTATCCACAACTTCATGCTGGCTCTTAAAATAATTTACGTAATACATTTATAATGCATTTGAGAGATACAAAATTAATTACTATGTGAGGCCCGAGACAAGCCTTTAGTGATGAGGAGGAAATCAAAGAAGCTTCCTTGGCAAGATGGCTTGAGTTTAGCTCTGAAACCCAGGTAGATGATGCCAGAGAACTGATAATGTAGCTCATCATATCTCCAGCCAGAGGGGTGATGGACTTAAGGTGCAGAATAAGATGTCTATTTCTGGATATGGCCAATATGGGAATTTGTTTTTGCTAGACTATGTATATTTATTTGGAGAGTTTTGTTTTTTAATGGTTCACTGGGGAGGGGAGGGAAAAGGAAGGGACAGACAACAAATTAATGTAAAAATAAATGATTCAAGTGCAGAAATTTTTTAAAATCTCAAGTAGGAATAAAACAGATTGAGAGAGGGAAGGGGAGCCATTCTAGACTTGGAGAGCAGAATCAACGAAGGAATAGAGCCAAGGGAGCACAAAGGAATAATAGAGCATAGAGAAGAGTTCATTTTGTCTGGAGTGGAGAGTATCTGGAAAGATGATGAGACAAGCCTGGAAAAGTATCTTAGAGTCAGAAGGTAGAGGGCCTCAAGTGCCTTACAAAGGAGTCTGTACATGACTAAAGAAGTTTCACTTCTACTCAACAAGAGAAAGTATTTGGCCCTGCCAGGGAGCTAATTTGGATACATTACTGGCCCGACAGTCAGAAAAACCAAGTTCTGACTCAGACACTGTCACAGACTCCCTGTATGACCTTCAGTAAGTCATTTAGTTTCTTCCTCTATAAATGAAAGGGTGGGACTAGATCATTGGTTCTCAAACTTTTTGGTCATAAGACCCTTTTTCACTCCACCCTCCCCAAAGAGTTTGTGTTTATATGGGTTATATCTATCAGTGTTTGGTGTATTCAAAATTAAAACATCATAGTTTATTATGAAAATAGTTATGATCTTACAACCCTCCAAAAGGGTCTTGGGGATCCCTGAGGAGTCGTTTGACCACACTTTGTGACTGGCCTAAATGATCTAGTGCTGATGTGAGGGAGTCTATGCATGGTTTGTGATTGACTCTGCAATAAACAGACCTCCTCCACAGATATGTATGAATTATAATCTTACATCTGTCTTATCTGGACACAAGATATCTAATGGAGTCATTTATAAATGTAGAACATTTTATTATGAAGTTGACTGCGTATGGTCTGTTCTGAATCTGAATCCTGTCATTGAATAATCAAAGCAACAGGTTTTTTGGTGCCAGAAACAGCTGGAGATCAGGGAATATGAAGTTGTACCCAGTGGGGAGAGGTATGACAAAGGATAGAACTTGCTTAGGAAAGGGGTCAAAGCAAACTTGGCTCATACAGCTAAGTGATATAGAGGATAGCATGCTGGCCTTAATCTTCCTGAGTTCAAATCTGGCCTCAGACATTTACTAGTTCTGTGACCCTGTTTACCTCAGTTTCCTCATCTGTGAAATGAGCTGGAAAAGGAAATGGTAAACTACCCCAATATCTTTGTCAAGAGAACCCCGAATGGCATCGTGAAGTGTCAGACATGACTAAACAACAAAAACTTGACTCCAAAGAAGATAAAGTTTCCTTTCTTCTTTGCAGAGGTGGGGGACCACAGGTGTGCAACATTGCATATACCATTGGTTGATGTGTGGGTTAGTCGAACTGTATTTTTTTTCCTCTTTCTTTTTTATTATTTGTTATAAGAAATGACTCACTTAGGTTGGGCAGAGGAGAGGAATATTTTCAAAATGATGACGACCTAAAAACAAAATATATCAATGCTTTTTTTTTCAGGATTAAGAATCATTGAGTTTCAGAGTCAGTAGACACCTAAGAGATCATTTATTAAAAAGTATGACTCCCTTAAGCCCAGCATGCCTAAAATGTAGTCATCCTATCTCTTATTGAAGACCTTCTTCAGTAGATGAATAGATGCTTCCTGCTGCAACCCATTCCCTCTGGGAGGGTGCTATTTGTCATGGAGGTTCTTCCTTATCTTAAGGTGAAATGTCCCCTTATAACTTCTGCTGATTGCTCCTAGCTCTGTCCCCTGGGTTCAAGTAGAATAAATCTTCTCCCTTCTTTTCCTAATAGCCCTTCAAATATTTGAAAACAGCTTTCATATTTCCCTCCATCTTTACTTTTCCAGGTTGAATAGCCTGAATTACTTCATCTAATTCTCATATGGCATGGCCTCTGACCTGCTATTTACTTTCCTCTTTGACCTTGGGAAAGTCACTTAATCCCTCTGAACCTCAGATTCCCCATTTGCAAAATGGGGGTTTTTTCACAGATCTCCTCTAAGGTCCCTTTCAGCTCTAAATCTATGATTGTCCAATCCTAAAAGGCATCACCATTGCTGTACCTTCCTGGATATAGCCTTACTTGTCTTCCTCCCCTTTCTCCTCCAAATACCATGCCCAGAATTGAACAAAAGCTCATAGATTTAGAGCTAGAAGGAAGTTTATCTGTCATCTAGACCTTCATTTTGCAGATAAATAATTCGAAGCCAAAAAGATACAAAATTACTTGTCCGGGGTTCCATAGCCAGTAAGAAAATGAGGTGATACTTGAACCCGGGTCTCCCAGACTTCAGGGTTCAATGCTCCATCCATTACAACACAGTATTTGGGGATTTCATCTGACCAGCATTGACTGATGACATCCTTCATTCTGGACACTGTTCTTCTATTAATAAAACCTAATAATTCAATTGCTTTGAGGGTGGGGGGAGTGTCAGGTTGCTCTGTCATATAAGAAGACCTTTCGTATTGAGTCAACTTACAGAAATTGACTTAAGTAGAGAAGGTCTGAGGAATAAAATTCATTCAAGTATTTTGAGGTATGGAATCCAGAAGAGTGAATGCAGTCTAATAGACACGTCAGGTGTTAATAGAGAAGCCTTTCAATCTGGAACTTGTTGTATCTGAAGTCCAGCCAATCAAAACCTGCCTTTCACCTCTTTGGGTCTAGAAGAGATTGCCACCTGTCCAGAGCAGTGATAAGCTGTGCCCACTAGGACTCTATAATTAAGCTGTATACCTTTAATTTGACACTCCATATGTAGTTTGTGCCTGGAGATTTTTTTTCTTTCTTGAATTATTCTTATGTATAGACCTACTGGGCCTGGGTTGGGGCCAGTATGGAGCACTTACCAGCTCCCATTAAGGGCACCCTAGCTCTGGGTTCATGCAGAAGAGGTTCAGTTCTATGTGTGGAGCCTCAGGGGTCTGCCTTTTTCATTGTATTCTTTGGCTTTTTAGGCCCCTACCATAGAATCCAGGAGAAGTCACTTGAGATTTAGGCTTGGTTCTTGTCTAAGATCCTCCCAAAATGGATTTGAAAGGCACTCAATGTTCACAGTAAAACAAGTATGGGACAGCTATTAATTGTCTTCACAAAAAAAGAAATGCTTAAAATACAAAAGACTCAAAAAGCATGTATAACAAAGATCTTAAACCTGAAGAGTAAACCATAACTACTTTTATACTCTCCCTAGAGGTTGAGACTTAAAACATTAAAATATGGAACCCTTAGTGGGACTATTAAATAGGCATTCCATCCTTACTTTGGTTCTGCAGCATCTGAACAACTCCCTTAAGGTCAATGTCTTCTGGCAAGCTAGGCAGAGGCTTGGGCTTCTGTTGTTAGGCATCTCCTCCTAGAAATTCTATGGAATCTAAGGAGAACCTTCCACAGTCCATCCAATGTGACTGAGGAATTCAGGAACTCTTGACCTCCTGAACTTCTGAGGTCGCTTCCAAGGCTGGAATAGTCACTCAGGATTACTGTTCAATCACCTATGCTCAGGAGAAGAAATATAAATAGATAAAGCAACCAGAACAGGAGGCCCAGGCTCAGGTTCATCTAGGCAGCACAGCTTTCAGGGCTGCTAGGGGAGGAGAATGGCCTCTCTCCCAAACCAAGTGGAGCATGATGTCAGAGAGAGAGAGAGAGAGAGAGAGAGAGAGAGAGAGACAGAGAGAGAGAGAGACAGAGAGTGACAGAGACAGAGAGACAGAGAGAGACATACCTTACATTCCAGAGAGAGGAAGCAGAGAATGAGAGCAGAAGTTGTTTCCCTACCTTATGGGCAGCTCCTTATGGCCAAAATGGCCAGTCCTCTTTTGAGGTATCTCCCTCTCTTCTTGCCACTACGGGGACCAAGGGATGGTTATAAAATCCCAAAGCATCAGAGACTTCCAGTCTGAGTGCATACATGTCTCCAGAAGGCATCAGGGGCCTCAGCACATGCTCCATGGGATAGGCCCCCAGGTCTATCCCCAGGCATTCTCCATAGAGTGTACGCCAATCCAGCCTCCACTACACTTATATTGTAAATGTCCAGCCAAGACAGTTATGACTTGGCTAATTTATTGTGGAGAAAGGGAAGGGATCAGAAGTGTGGGCCAGAGCTATAATTCCAAAGAAAAGTCTTCCTAAAATGTAGTGACAGCAGTACATAGTGGATGGAGTACTGGCCTTGGAGTCAGAAAGACCTAGGTTCAAGTGTGACTTCAGATGAATTCCAACTCTGTGACCTTGGACAAATCGTTTAACCTTTCATGGCCCCAGACAAATCTCTGAGACTGTAAACTGAAGAGCAGAAGTTTATCTCTCCAATCGTGGATGAAATTTTTTGCTGGGTATTCCCTATAAAAATGAAGTCATAGGAAGAAAATAAAAAGTAGAGGTGATGGAGAAATTGAAATGGAATTGAATTTGAGACTTACTCATTGGTCTCCAGGGATTACTGGTTTAAGAGCTCAAAGGGATCTTAGGAATCATCAAGTCTGAAAAACCAGATTAACAAATTGAGGGCCATTGAAATTAAGTGACTTGCTTATACAAAGCACTATTAGGATTTGAATCCAGATCCTCTGACTCCTCCATTACTTTTTTTTCTGATATGATGTTACCTTCCCCCTACCCCCACCCCCCACCTCCATCTCCACATCTCTGCCAATTTCCTTGCTATCAGAGAAGCAGAGGAACAGGGGGACCCCAATGCTTAGAGATTTCTCTTCCTTACCCATTCCTTCTTAGTATTCCACAGAGCCCCTTCCCTAGCCACATGGTACCTGAACTCTACTCCTTGATGCTAATTAAAAAAAAAACAGGAGAACAAGCTGAGGGCATGGAGAGAAGCCAGGTGGTAGGTGTAAAGGAGGGGTTTTAATGAACTACAAGTTCACTGTGAGTCAGCAGTGGGATGTAGTGGCTAAAAGAAGGATAATGAGGTTTTAGGCTGCATTAAGAGATGCGTAGACAGCTGCCAGAAATAGGGAGGTGATGTTCTCTCTGCTGGTCAGACCACACCTGGAGTATTATATTCAACTCTGGGGACCACTGTTTAAGAATATTGATAATCTGGAGAGTATCCAGATTGGGCAACCAGGATCGTAAGGGCCCTTGGGTCCATGACACATGTCTATCAGTTGAAGGAAATGGAAATGTTTAGCTTGGAGAAGATGCATCAGGGGTCATGGTTATTCTCTTCAGGTATTTAAAAAGTGGACATGTGGATGAGGAATTCAATTGACTTGTTCCATTTGGCCTCAGAGGGTAAAAGCAGAAACAATGGGTGGAAATTGCAAGGTGGCTGATTCAGGATTGATATTAGGAAAAAACTTCCTAACGGTTAGAGCTGTCCAAAAGTATAATTTGTTAGGAAGTACTGGTTTCCCCCTCCTGGTAGGTCATCACCAAACACTGAAATGGCCACTTGTCAGGCATGTAGTAGAGGGCAATTCTTTCTCATACAGCCTGGCCTAGGTGGCTGCTATGAGGTCCCTTCAAACTTAGAAATGCCATGATTCTGTGAAGATGAAGGATCAAGGGTTTGAGTGGCACTAGTCCCCCACTGCTCTAACCTCCAACACCTTGAGGAACAGTGAGGCCAAAGCCCGTGGGTGGCTAGGGGGACATTGGGGAGGAGTAGGTTTGGGTGGGGGTGGGGCGATTAGGTAGGTAGATTGCTGGAAGAAAGGGCAAAATTTGTCTTCTGTTTTCTATCCTTACCTCTCCCCACTCTATCTTCCCCAACTCGGTTCCTTTATTCTGACCTGCCCAGAACCATCCATTTCACATACCCTCTCCTTCTCACACTAAAAGGGCCTATGCAGCATTAGTGAGGGACTGTAGGAGGAATGAATCAGGGATGGAACCTGCCTTTTACAACATTTCATTTCTCCCCAGCCCACTGAAACTTACCTCTCCTTTGTGTTCCATTCCCTTAGGGCCTGGCCCTTTGTGCCCATCAAAGTTACAGAGAGCTAGTCTGAAAAATTCACCCATACTCATGGGCTAAGGGGTGAAGGTTAGCTAACAGAATTCTCTTATCCTTCTCAGTTAATATAGGTGTTTTCTCACAGAAGCCTTCTGGAAACAGCATAACAATCAATGTAAACCTTTTGTTGACTATTGTCAAGGCTTCATGCTTTTTGGCAAGGTGTAGATTAGACAACCTCTGGAGGAGAGAAGGCCCAACTGGGGACATGAGTAGTCTCTTCAGATACCGAAGGTCTCTGCGACTGTTTGTGCTCTGACTCTCAGGGCTGACCCTGATGGTGGCTATTTCAGGTCAGCCAGGCCAGTAGGAAAGTTATTGAGATAAGTGGGGCCCTCCATCATCAATGAAATCACAGCCTAAGTTGGGCTCCTCAGCTACTCTGCGGTTAGGTAATGCTCACCCGAAGTCTTGAGGTGGCTGGCCTGGAGGGCGACGCTGGGAAGGTGTGTGACACGGGGGCTGAAGGGGAAAGTCTGAATGGCGAAAAATGTTCTTAGCTTGAAAGCAAGTCAGCAGCCCTGCTTCCTCCTCCAGCCCACAAGTTATTGAAATGTCAGTGGTTCATCTTCCTCAATTCCCTGTGGCCCATGAGCTAGAGACAAGGGGTTGTAGTGGGAGACTTCAGCCCTGTGAGCCTCCGTATCAGCGTCTACGATCGACTGGTCACTCACTCGTTTAGCTGACGACCGGTGACTAAGCACTTACTATGTACAGGGCATTGTACCAGGCCCCGGGGATAGAAAGAGGAGAAAAACAACAGTATCTCTACCCTTGCAACCTAGCAGGAGAGATACAACATAGGCAGACATGTTCAGGAGGCATTTAAGAGATGTATAGAGATTATAATATGATATGATATAATATGATAGGATATAATACGATATAATATGACATAATATGACATAACATGACATGATATGATATGGTATGATATGATATGATACAATATGACATAACATGACATGATATGATATGGTATGATATGATATGGTATGATATAATATGGCATGACATGATATGGTATGATATGATATGATATGGTATGATATAATACGATATAATGATACAATATGACATAACATGATATATGATATGGTATGATATGATATGATATGATATGATACGATACGATACAATATATCATACAATATATTGTATTGTAATGTAATGTAATTTAATGTAATATAATATAATATAATTATAATTATAATAAAACAAACATGGTCAAATCATAAGAAAAACACTACAGGAGGACCCGAGGAAGCCTCAGAAGGAAAGTCCATGTGGCTGGACGTGCCTTCATTGCATCTCTGCTTTGGACAAAGCCCTGAACTACCTTCTACAGATCTAAAGACAGAACTGCAGAGCCCCCTGCCCTCGAGGGACTTACATTTCCCAGCTGGAGCTTTACGGAAGTGGCGCCTGAGTTGGAACTTGAAGAAAGGATCGGTTTTCAATGGGTAGAGAAGGGAAATGGGATGCCAAGAGGGCATTTGAAGACTTAGCAGGACATGTGGCAAAGGCATGGGAGTAGAAGGGCAATGTAAGAGCCTGAGAGAAGTCCAGTTTGGCTGGAACAGCGTCTGCAGTAGAGGATGCTGAGAGCTAAGGCTGGACACGGAGAGGCCCTGCATTGTGGAAGGCCTTCAGTGTTGGGCTTTATTCATTGGAGAATTGTTTTTGTTTTTTTTAAATACTGGAAGGGCTGGAGATTGATGTCTTGGGGACTCCTGATTTGGGAAACTACCTGGTCCTTATTGCCATAGGACTGGCTCGGCTGATTGGCTTTTATCTTGGCTGGGTAGGGCTGAGGGGCCATAAACCACTGGACGTGGAATCAACAGGACCTGGGTTCCAGTCCTACCTTAAATGAGACCTCGAGCAAGATATTTAACCTCCCTCTGCCTCAGTTTCCTCACCAATAAAATGAAGGGGTTGACCTCAAGATAACTTCCAGCTCTAAATCTACGATCATATAAATAGAATGAGTTTTGTTACTTTCAACTTAGTCACTGATGCCTAGGGAGGAGAATCTCGGGCTATAGTTTTTAAATTGTGAAATAAAAGAATGAACGAGATATTCCAAAATGTCCACCGAAGAAAGTCTAGAGGCAGCTCTGGGAGAGAAAAAAGGGATGAGAAGGGAAGAGAGGGAGGAGCAGGGAGAGAGGGATGGGTAAAAGAGAAAAAGAAAAGGAGTGAGGAGGAAGAGGGGCAGAGAGATGAGAAGAGAGGGTAAGAGAAGGAAGAGGAGAAAGAGGAAGGGAGGGAGAGAGACAAAAAAAGAGGGAGAAAAAGAAAAAGAAAGAATAAGAAAGGGAGATGAGAGGATGAGAGGGAGGGAAAGAGAGAGAGAGAGAGAAACAATGAAAAAAAACCACAGGGAGATAGAGGAGAGGGAGGGAGGGGGAGAGGGACGCTGTAGCCTGAAGGTAACTGGCAAGAAATATGTTTCCCCAGCAGTTTTCAGAGCCGTAAATGTCATCGCTCATTGTGGGGAAATTGCTCTCAGGGGAAATACTGGTGAACAAATCTACTCTCTTCAGGTGATGACATTTGATAAACACGTTGGACACTTCTTTCGCAGTTCCTCATTTGGATGGCTGAATGGACTGCACGAGGCACGATGCAGTGTGCTCCTCATGGAAAGAGCATTGGAATAGAGCTCATAAGACTGGATTATCTTTGTGACCTTGTGTACAGCTCTGCTGGCCTCTATTTCCTCATCGGAGAAATGGGGATGATAACACATGTACTTCCAAAACTATGCAGGCCTCCAGACTCACTGTGTTGGCCCTGCAGATGTGTCTGTGTATTGTGGGTGTTTGGGGGTGGGGCAGGAATTGGCTGGAGCCAGATTGAACTGGTTCCTGAAAGCCGGTTGTTAAATTTTTGGGGTGAGCATTTACACCACAGAAATCAGCAAAAGCTACAAATCTAGGCTTGATTTGTTGTTTTATTAATTTCTAGACTTAAGAAAGTGATAAAGATTTTTTTTGGAGAGAGACAGAGATCTAGATGTTGAAGTGGATAGAGCTCTGGGCCTGGAGTCAGGAAGACCTGAGTTCAAATCCAGTCTCAGACATTTACTAGCTGTGTGACCCTGGGCAAGTCACTTAACCTGTTTGCCTTAATCCACCAGAGAAGAAAATGGCAAACTATTTTACCTCAGTTTCCTCAACTGTAAATTGGAGATAATACCTACCTCCTAGGGGTGTTTGAAGATGAGAAAAGAGAAAATAATTATGAAGTGCTTGGCTCAGTGCCTGGCACATAGGAGAAGTGACATGATAATAGATGATATTTATATAGTGCTTACTCTGTGCCAGGCACTGTGCTAAGTACTTTATAATTATTAGCTCACTCAATCCTTACAACAACCCTTGGGGAGAGAGTACATCCATCTCCCTGCTTCCACAGTCCTGCCAGCCCTATGCTTGTATGCACTTGACCTTCCCCTGTCCAGGCCTGGCCTCACGGACTTGACTTTAGGGAGCCTCGGTTTCCTCATCTGTACAAGGGGGACCATAATACCTTCCATGCTTCCTCATTTTACAGATGAGGAAACTGAGGCAAATAGTGACTTACCCATAATGATGCAGCAAGTAGATGCCTTGAGACCAGACCTACCCACTCCTGAATATAAACGCTAGCTATTACTATAATTTACCAGGACACCTCTGGAGTGGGAGGTGTTTAAACATCGCTGGGTGGACAGAACCTTATGTAATCCATGTCTGTCATGATCATTCGAGTTCTGCTAAACCTTTCCTTAGGTTTCTTCCATCTAGAGCTAGAAGAGAAAGAGAGAGAGAGAGAGAGAGAGAGAGAGAGAGAGAGAGAGAGAGAGAGAGAGAGAGAGGGAGGGAGAGAGAGAGAGAGAGAGAGAAGAGAGAGAGAGAGAGAGAGAGAGAGAGAGAGAGAGAGAGAGAGAGAGAAAGAGAGAGAGAGAGACAGAGACAGAGAGAGACAGAGACAGAGAGAGACAGAGAGACAGAGACAGAGACAGACAGAGAGAGAGAGAGACAGAGAGACAGAGAGAGAGAGAGAGACAGAGAGACAGAGAGAGAGAGACAGAGACAGAGAGAGACAGAGAGAGATTTAGACCCCTCTTTTAATTTTACAGAAGAGGATATTAAGGCCCAGAGGGATTGTTTCTATATAGAATCCTTGATCTAGAGCTGGGAGGAACTTCAAGTCTAGCCTTCATTTTACAGATGAGGCCCAAGGTCACCCAGGCAGTGTGTGTCAGAGAACAGTCTGCTGCCTCCTTAGTCCTTAGCTGTTTCTGGCTTGGCTACCAAGCTGAGTGGTGGCTTTAGATTTCCTGACATTGGATCACCCTTGACTAGCCAGTTAGGATTGATTTTCTGATTATACCCTCTCGCTACCTGGGTGTTAAAGCCTCAGACTGTGACTGATTTATACCTGGAGAACTGTGGCTGCTGCCCACATCAGTGTCAATGTCTGACTCACTCCATACCACAGATAATCCTCTGGTGAAGGCTCCCTGGGGAAGGTGCTAATGATTGGACATGACCTCTTATGGCTCCCTGTACCTGGGTTGTTGGCATGTTTTATTCTTGAGGTGCAAAAGAGTTCAAAAAGAAAACAGAGATCCATCGGCTTAGAGGAAGGAAGGAAGGAAGGAAGAAAGAAAGAAAGAAAGAAAGAAAGAAAGAAAGAAAGAAAGAAAGAAAAAGAAAGGAAGGAAGGAAGGAAGAGAGAGAGAGAGAGGGAGGAAGAAAGAAAGAAAAGAAAAGAAAAGAAAAGAAAAGAAAAGAAAAGAAAAGAAAAGAAAAGAAAAGAAAAGAAAAGAAAAAAGAAAAGAAAGCAAACCCATCCTTTTCCCTACTGGGATCTGGGACTATTCATTGCATCTAATGGCTGCCCATGTGTTAGAAGGTCTTAGTATACTTGGGGGAATTTTTCTGCTTCTTTTTTATTCATAGCCCCTACCCAGAAAATCTAGGGAAATCCCTTTCTGCCAGCATAACGCCATCAACACCACTCATGAGCACTGCACTTTACTATTCGTTGTTGCTTCATTTGTGTCCAACTCTTAGGTTTTCTTAGCAAAGATACTGGAATGGTTCGCCATTTTCCTCTCCATTCATTTTATAGATGAGGAAACTGAGGCAAACAGGGTTAAGTGACTTGCTCAGGGTCACACTGCTAGTGTCTGAGGTCAGATTTGAATTCATGAAGATAAGCTGTCCTGATTCTAAGCCCGGTGCTCTGCCCACTGTGCCCCCTAGCTGACCATGTATGTTTTTGTAGAAGTATGGTGGAACCTTGAAGACAAATGGGTCTATCCATGTATCTCTATTACATATGAAAACATTTATTTATTTGATTGTCTATTTATTAGTTTATTTGTTCATTTATGTGTTTGTTCAACAATCTATTTATTGGTAGCTAGGTGACTTGGTGATTAGAGTATTGGATTTTGAGTCAGGAAGGTCTGAGTTCAAATTCTAACTTAGACACATGATAGCTGTGTGATCCTGAGCTTCTCAGCCTTAGTTTCCTAACCTATCAAATGGGGATTAATAATAATAATAGCACCTCACTCACAGGCTGTTGTGAAGTTCTAATGAGATCGTGTATGTTCTTTGTAAATCTCATAGAGCTATATAAATATGAACTGACTATTATTACCTGTAAGGATCTTCCGATACAGATACGCATTACTCGGCAATGTATATTCTTAGAGTGTTTCACGGGGCAGTGAGAGGTTAAGTGACTTACTTAGAGTCACGCAGCCAGTATGGAACAGAGAAGAATCTTAAACCCAGGTCTTCCTGACTTTAAGGGTAGTTCTCTAACCATTACACTATGCTGTTTCTTGGACAGCTAGGTGTTGCAGTGGACAGAGTGCTGGGCCTGGAGTCAGGAGGACCTGAGTTCAAATTCAGACTCAGACACTTCCTAGCTGTGCGAGCCTAGGCAAATCACTCCACCCTGTTTGCCTCAGTTTCCTTGTCTGCAAAATGAGCTGGAGAAGGAAATGGCAAAGCACTCCAGTATCTCTGCCAAGAAAACTCCAAATGGGGCCAGGAAGAGTTTGACGTGACTGAACAACAACTTTTATTGAAAGAACAAGGAAAGCAAATAGAGAATTCTTGAGAAAATGAGCAGTGCCTCCAATGAGCAGCCATCTGCCAAAGAGGTTATACAAGCCCCAGTCCCTTGTAGTAGGAATAATGAGTAAATGAAGGAATGAATGAAAACTGCATTTATTAAATATTTCCCTTCTGCAAGGCACAGTGTTAAGAGCTGAGGATACAAACAGAAAAACAAAACAGTTCCTGCTTTTGAAGAGGGCACATAGCAGGCAAAATTAATACTTGTTGATTGATTTAATATGCAAAGTAGCTCCCTGTAGCTCTGAGCAGATGTTTTTTGGCTGTTTGCCTTCTGCCCTGTGATGGCTGAGTGACTTCAGTAGTACAGGATGCCCCAAAAGACCTAGTGCAGTTTTGTTCAAAACTGCTCTAAGACTTTTGGGACTTTCTGTAGTGTTTTCTATTACTCCTGCAAGTTCCATTACCAGTAACTCCCCCTGTGGAGTGTCTCATGCTCCCAGCTGCTTTGAGTATCTCTCTTGTAGGATCCTAGATCTAGAAATGGAAGGGACCTTAAGAGTACCCTAATCCAAGTCCCCTTCTTTTAAGAACAAGGAACTAAAGCCCGGGAAGAAGAAAAGGGCCTGAGTATGATTACATGAGTAGTTTGTGGCCGAGCCAGGATTTGAACTCGAGTCCTCTGACTGTTGGTCCACTGCTCTTTTTATTGTACCATGCTTCTACAACCTGGGCAGAATCCAGTGGCTTCCAGCATGGGGCTCCAAAAAGGTCTTTCTCACTCTCGGATGCAAAGTTGGGTTTTGGCCTGAGAGTTTTCAGCCTCCCAGAGGATCAGCCTTAAGGATTCTCCTTGTCCAACAGGAGAGACAGATCTCCTTGAAGTGAGTGTACCCTGCCCTCTGTGCTACTAGCCTGGAGGTGCCACCTTGCTGAGTCTCTTCCCTTTGAGACAGTCTGTCATCCTCGGGCCACACAGCAACTTGTCCAGCTATACTCAAGCTTCAAGAAAGTTTCCATCACACATTCCCAGTACATATAAGGTGACCACAAATCCTTTTTTTTTAATTTAGTATTTCATTTCCTCCCCAATTACATGTAAAAAACCCCAATTTTCATCTTTAGTTTTTAAAATTGAGTGCCAAATTCTCTCCCATCCCACCCCCCCTTATTGAGAAGGCAAGCAATTTGATATAGGTTATATATGTGTACATACATGTATAGTCATGCAAAACATGTTGCCATATTAGCCATGCTGTAAAAGAAAGTGTAGACCAAAATAAAAATCCAAGAAAAATAAAAAAATAAGAAAGGTATGCTTTGATTTGTATTCAGACTCCATCACTTCTTTTTCTGGAGGTGGATAGCATTTTTCATCATAAGTCCTTCAGAGATGTCTTACTTAGATCATTGTATTGCTGAGTATAGCTATGTCATTCACAGTTGAACATCTTATAATATTATTGTTACTGTGTACACTGTTCTCCTGGTTCAACTCATTTCTCTTTGCATCAGTTCATGTAAGTCTTTCCAGGTTTTTCTGAAAGCCTCTAGATCATCATTTCTTATAGCACAATAGTATTTCATCACAATCGTACACCACAAATTGTTTAGCCATTCCCCCAATGATGGGCATCTCCTCAATTTCCAATTTCTTGCCGCCAGAAAAGAGATACTATAAATACTTGGGCATAGTTTCAAATTACCCTACATAAGGGTTGAATCAGTTCACAACTCCATCACCAATGCATTAGTGTCTCAGTTCTCCTAATCCCCTCCAGCATTTGTCACCTTCCATTTCTGTCCTATTAACCAATCTAATAGGTGTAAAGTAGTGACTCAGAATTGTTTTAATTTGCATCTCTCCAATCAACAGTGATTTAGAGCACCCTTTCATATGACTACAGATAGCTTTGATCATCTAAAAACTGTTCATATGTTTTTGATCATTTGTCAATTAGGGAATGACTCTTATTTTTATAAATTTGACTTATTTCTCTACATATTTGAGAGGTGAAGCTTTTATCTTCAAGAAACTTTCTTCAAGAATTGTTTCACAGTTATGATTGCTAACTCTATTTCCCTCCATCCTATTTTTCCCTGTTTGTTCTATTCAGTCTCTCCTTTCACCCTATCTCTCCTCAAAAAGTGTTTTATGAATCTTTATTTTATTAGTCTTATATTATAAGACTACTGACTACTGCCTCCCCCAATCCACTCTGCTTTCTATGAGCACCCCCCTCATCTCTCTTCCCCTTCCCCTCCTACTTTCCTGTAGGGTAAGATAGAGGGTATATTATTCCCTTGTTGAGCCAATTCCAATGAGAGTAAGGTTCAAGCATTCACCCTGCCCCACCTCCCCCATCTTCCCCTCCACTATAAAAGCTCTTTCTTGCTTCTTCTATGTGAGATAATTTGCCTCATTCTACCTCTCCATTCCCCTTTCTCCCAATGCATTCTCCTTTCTTACCCACTAATTTTGTTTTTAAAGATATCATCCCATCATATTCAACTCACCTGTGCCCTCTGTCTACATATACTCCTTCTAACTGCCCTAATAATGAGAAAGTTCTTATGAGGTACAAATATCATCTTCCCTTGTAGGAATGTAAGCAGTTTGACCTTATTAAGCATCTTACGATTTCCCATTCCTATTTACCTTTATATGCTTCTCTTGAGTCTTGTATTTGATAGTTAAATTTTCTATTCAGCTCTGGTCTTTTCATCAGGAATGCTTGAAAGTCCTCTATTTCACTGAATATTTTTTCCACTGAAGAATTACACTCCGTTTTGCTGAGTAGTTGATTCTTGGTTGTAATCCTAGCTCCTTTGTTCTCTGGAATATCATATTCCAAGCCCTTCAATCCCTCAATATAGAAGCTGCTAAACCTTGTGTGGTCCTTACTGTGGCTCCACAATACTTGAATTGTTTCTTTTTGGCTGCTTGCAATATTCTCTCCTTGATTTGGGAGCTCTGGAATTTGGCTCTAATATTCCTAGGTGTATTCATTTTGGGATCTCTTTCAGGAGATGATCAGTGGATTCTTTCTATTTTACCCTCCGCTTTTAGAATATCAGGGCAGTTTTCCTTGATAATTTTATTTGCAAGGTAATTGGGGTTAAGCGACTTGCCCAGGGTCACACAGCTAGTAAGTGTCAAGTGTCTGAGGCCCCATTTGAACTCGGATCCTCCTGACTCCAGGGCCAGTGTTCTATCCACTGTGCTACCTAGTTGTTCCTGATAATTTCTTGAAAGATGATATCTGGGTTCTTTTTTTATCACGGCATTTAGGAAGTCCAATAATTTTTAAATTATCTCTGCTGTATCTATTTTCCAGATCAGTTTTTTCCAATGAGATATTTCACATTTTTGTTCTTGTGGTTTTGTTCATTGTGGAACTGGCATTAGGTGGGAAAGGTGTCAAGCTATAAAGCTTGGGGTACTCCTCCCCAAAATAACAAATCAATTAAAAGTTAGTTCAAACCCCATTATACCCCCTAGATTGACAATATTGAAGGAAGCAAATAGATACACTACTAGCCCTCTCTCTGAGGAGAACAGAGTGGTGGCCTCCAACCCCAACCTCTTGCTTCCCTTCCTGGCAGAAATGAAAGTCTCCATTGGAGAAGGGTGGGGGAGAAGAGGCTAGAAATTCCCATTCTACCTCCCTTCAAGTCACACACATAAGGACAAATCCTCTCTATACAGCACAAATAGGGAAGGTTTGGAAGAAGGGAAGGTTTATGAGCAAATATAATGAGGTGTTTTGGACACGTTGAGTTTGAGGTGTCTCTAAGACATCAAAGAGAAATAGAGACACCAAAGAAAAGTCACAATTGATCAAGTAGTGCCTGAACAGAGTGTAGCAGTTTGCTCCACTGATGCAACTTCCCAACGTGGAGAGGTTGAGGAGCCTGTTCCAGGAGACCCATGATAACTGAGATGATGCCCTGAGCATGGTTAGACATTCTGTAACTGGTTCCAGACTGCTCTCTCACTTACTTTCTCGGAACCAGGCTGCTATATTTGCTCCCTCAGGGTTCTGGGGCATCCAAGAAGTTTGGGAATGTCTCATCTCTCCTGCCATTGGCCCAAGCCTCCACCAGCCATATTTCCCTCCATCATTAGACACCAGTGACTAGCTGTACTATTTCCATTTAACCCCTTAATATAAACCAGATTTTACAAAGGGATATTTGCTTCAAAGATACAGCTAGAACAAAGTACAGATACCTCCCTCAATACCTCAGCCCACTTTCCCCTTTACACCTCAATCTCTGATTAGAGTAGGTTCACTCCTAACAGTTTCACACATCGATCTCATCAAGTTTAGTTACTCTAGTCAATAAACGTTTATTAAATACCTGCTATATGCTAGACTGTGTAAGAATTGCTGGGACACAAAGAAAAGGAAAAGACAGTTAGGAACTCACAATTCAACGGGGGAGACAACACCTAATTAACTATGTAGAGATAACGGATATGCAGGACAAACAGGATATCAACAGAAAAAAGGCACTAGAATTGGTCAAATTGAAAAAGAGACAAAACAAATTCACTGAAGAAAAGAACTCCTTAAAAAATAGAATTGGCCAAATGGAAAAATAGATATAAAACCTCACTGAAGAAAATAATTCCTTAAAAAGTAGAATTGAACAAGTGAAAGTTAATGACTATGAGACATCAAGAAACCATTGTCGTAGCTTACTGTTTTTCCCTCAACGAATTTCTCACATATGACCTCTTCTCTACTCACCCAGCCACAATTTCAGTTCAAGCCCTCATCACCTCTAACCTAGATTATTGCATCAGCCTCCGAATTGGGCAACCTGCCTCATCCCTCCCCACTCCCGTCTGTTCTTCAAATTGTTGCCAGAGTG
Organism: Trichosurus vulpecula; assembly: GCF_011100635.1. Lineage (NCBI taxonomy): Eukaryota > Metazoa > Chordata > Mammalia > Diprotodontia > Phalangeridae > Trichosurus > Trichosurus vulpecula. Next base: position 249,622,844 of record NC_050579.1, read on the forward strand.
ATTCTCCTTAAGTGCGATCTGAACTTATCCCTCCCCGGCTCAGCAAACTCCAGTAGCTTCCTATTGCCTCTGGAATCAAATATAAACTCCTTTGTTTAGTGTTTTAAAGCCTTTTACAACCTGGCCCTAATCTATCTTTCCAGTCACATAGGACATTAGTCCCTCCCTGAACTCCTCACTTCCTCAAATATAACACTCCATCTCTGCCTCTCTGCCCTTCTAATGGCCCTTCCCCATATCTAGAATTCACTCCCTCCTCACCTCCACCTTGCAGAATCCCTCTCTTCCTTCAACATTATCTTCTATGATAATGAAGCCTTTCCTGATCATTCCAACTTGGAGTATCTTCCCTCCCAAGCTAACTTGTATTTAACCACTTTGTATTTATTTGTGTTTTTTGTTGTTGTTCAGCTGTTGATTAGTCCTGACCCCATTTTGGGGTTCCATGGCAGAGATACTGGAATGGTTTGCCATTTCCTTCTCTAGTTCCTTTTACAGATAAGGAACTGAACAGAGTTGGGTGACTTGCTCAGGGTCTCACAGCTAGTACGTGTCTGAGGCCAGATTTGAACCTAGGTCTTCCTGATTCCAGGATGGGCACTCTATCCACTGAGCAACCTAGCCACCTTATTTGTATTTATTGTCTTTCTATTTATTCTGTATTTACTTGTGTTGTTGTTTGTCCTTTGTTTTCAAAGATCAATGACATCATGGGGTGATGTCTTGACTTGCACTTGATTTAGCACAAAGTCCTCAGCCTCACTCTCTCTTCCTGAGTCATCAAAGTCCAGTGTCAGGACAAAAGTTAAGATGATTGGTGATGACCCGGGATGCAGTGGAGAACCTTGGGATCTTTGATGTCTGACCAAACTCTGAGCAATCCATAGTACCTGCTTCAGCAGCCTTTATGGTGATTGCAACAAGTTGTTCCCATCCACCGATTCCGTGGTGGCCATCTTCACCTGCTTAGGGCAGACAGACCCCTAACTCACTGATGGGTTTGTGGCCTGTTGGTTACTCTGATGCTGGTTTAGCATGTCTGCCTAGATAGTTTACTGGGGTGTGGCCACTGCCCATTCTACAGCTTCTTGGAGCCACAGGTGAGAGCTAGGCGCCAGGTGGACACCAAAGGTGTATGACCAGGCCTGAAAAGGACTCAGCAAGCCCTCATACCACAGGTGCTAGGCCTTCCCAAACATTCCATACATCCCATATATTTACTTATACATGTCCTCATCTCTTCCGTTTGAATGGAAACTCCTTGTGGGTAGGGACTGTTTCTTTCATTGCATTTGTGTCCCTAGCCTCTAGCACGGTGCTTACCCCTTAGTTAATACTTAGTTCAGTGATCGATTGATTGGCCATAGAGAATTGAGCTAAGACCAAGTCTCCACCTCTCTACTCACATAGTCATCACTCTAGTTCAAGCCCTTATCACCAGTTATTTAAACCAGCCTCCAAATTGGTCTCCTCGCCTAAAATCCCTCCCCACTCCACTCCTCTCTCCATTCAGTGGCAACATGATTTCCCTAAAGCAGAAGTCTGACCACATCACTCCTTTACCCAATAAACTCTAGTGGCTTTTCATTACTTCTAGAATCAAATACAATCTCCTCTGTCTGGCATTTAAAGCCCTTCACAATTCGGCCCCATTCTACATTTCCAGCCTTATGACACATAACTTCCCTTCCTATAACTCTGCAGTCCACCCGCACCAGCCTTATTGCTCTTTCTCAGATGACAGCCCCCTGTCCCCCATCCATTCTCATATCTGCCTCTTAGAATCCCTTGTTGTTTATCGTTGTTGAGTTGTTTCAGTTGTGTCTGACTCTCTGCGACCCCATTTGGGGTTTTCTTGGCAAAGAGACTGGAGTGGTTTGCCATTTCCTTCTCCAGCTCATTTTATAGATGAGGAAACTGAGGCAAACAGGATTAAGTGACTTGCCCAGGGTCACACAGCTAGTAAGTGTCTGAGGCCATATTTGAACTTAGGAAGATAAGTCTTTCTGACTCCAGGCCTGGCACTCTATCCACTGAGCCACCTAGCTACCCTAGTAACTTTCTAGAATTCTCCATGAAGAAGCTAGATGCCTACTCATGAATATTGTGGAGGGAATAAATGTTCAAGTAGGGGTTGGGCTAGCTAACATTTGAAGGAAGTGCCCTCCAACTCTGAAATTCTATGCCTCGACCCATTTGAGGGCATAGCCAGGGGCCTCCAAAGTACTGGAAAAAACAGAGCAGGCAGTAGTCTTGAAATAGAAAGTCAGTTGAGGCTGGTCTGGGCGGTGGGCAGGCCAAGGAACAGATACCGGTTATTCCTGACATCAGGCTAGTTAAGAATCCTGATATAGGTAGGTTATCAATGGAAGGAGACACAAAGCTCAAAGCAGTCCAAGAACAAATATAGGACAAAGCCAAAGACATGTCCTCGTCAAAGGACAAGGCATACAGACAGCGGGTACTGGGCCAGAGAGGACTCAGACTCAGCATGAAGACAGGGTTCTGACTCAGTTGATAATGCCCTCAGGAGAGAACTCTCTGGTACTTAAGAAGAGGCCACGCCTGTAGATAAGTGACTGGAATGGGGAATCAGTCAAGTCCTGAGCAAAACTATTTAGTATTTGTGTTGGATAGAAAGGGTTGACCTGGAACACTCTGTGGGCTGGTTGGGCCTGACCTCATCTTTATTGGAATTTCCAAATAGGCACACAGTTCATGAGATCATCGTTTAGGGTCATGGCCCCAAACCCTCCTAACTTCCTTCCTATCATTTGTAAATTTAATGGGCAATGAGGACTAGATGCCCGAGTTCCCTGGAATAGGGAACTCCTAAGTGAGGAAACTCTCCACCAAAGGTTGAAGAAGGTTAAAGTACACCTTCTTTGCCGTTTATAGTCTTAGAGAGTTTGCTTCTAAAACTGGCTGAAAAATTTAAATAAGCCTTTCTAAAACTTATTTTTATCTTTGGCCCTTAAACATACTGTCTCCATCTGGGTAACAAGCTTTGCTGTGCCAAGTGAGTGTTCCTTTTATTTGTCCTAAAACTTCTATTCTTTCAAGATTTAAACACTTTCTAGGATCTAGTGAACAAGACCATCCATATTCCCCTGTATATCATCTTTATCTTGTCTCAGTATTTATCTTTCTAGGCTGAAAAAGTTCATCTGTTCCATGTGTCTTCACGTGGCAACAGGAAAACTCAAGAATGATTAACAAAATAGTTGTCCTTCAGCTGTGTACAGCTGCAAGGAAGGAGAATGAGTCAGTGGAACAGCAGCGGTAAACTTTTGACCACAGCTTAGCATGGGACTCGGTTTCTTCTTCTGTAAAATGAGAGGTTGCTATGGAAACCAAAGACCAATACAAAAGTCCCATATCCACCAAAAATACTCAAAGTAGTACACTTGGTAAAAGCAAAGAACTAGAAATAAAAAAGCGGTGCCAATTAATTGGGCAATGATTTAAAAAATTGTACATGATTTTAGAGAGGCAGTATGGCGTAGCACAGAGAAAGCCTGACTTGGAGTCAAGAAGGCTTGGGTTCAAGTCCCTTCTCTGAACCACACTGGCTGACCGTGGGCTAGGTACTTAACCTCAGACAACTCTATGAGACTAAGTTGTAGCACAGTTGTAGAATAATAAATATATAAATAATAGATGTACTTATAACTATATAATCTAATAATAAACATATACTATAATAAGTATAACTATAACAACTACAACAATACATAAAATGATAAATATAAATAACAAATAAATTTAAAATAATGAAAATAGGTTATACGATAGAATAAATTGGGAGAGGTAGCTTCTTTTCCTGGGAATTCTCTAAATCAATGAAATCATAGGTCTGGAACCATATATATCTGTATTTATACATATATATATATGTGTGTGTGTGTATAATATATCTGTATAATATCTATCTATATAAAATTATGTAGTAAGAGATGATAAATATGAAGAATTCAGAGAACCATATATATATATATACATATGTATGTATAAAACGCTTAATGAAAAGGTCACTAAAAGGGAGTTGAACTCTGAGTAAAATAGACAAACAAATGAAGTTCTTGGGGAGCAAATAAGAAACATAATTCTTCCTTTATTATGTATGAATATATTGATTCTCCTTGCTAAATTATAAGCTCCGTGAGGGCAGACTATCTAATTTTGCATCCCTAGTGCCTAGCAGAGTGCCTGGCATTATAGCCAGGTGGGAGAATATTAGGATAGAATGTGTTCAAATGCAGTCTTAGACACTTAGTGGCTATGTAACCCTATTCAGCTAGATGGTGCAATGCTACACCAACAGTCAGGAAGACCTGAGTTCAAATTCAACCTCGGACACTTTCTAGCTGTGTGACCCTGAACAAGTCACATAACCCTGTTTGCCTCAGTTTCCTCATCTGTAAAATGAGCTGGAGAAGGAAATAGCAAACCACTCCAGTATCTCAGCCAAGAAAACCCTGAATGGGGTCATGAAGAGTTAGACACAATTGAAATGACTGAATGGCAGCAGCACCAACAAACCCTGGGCAAGTTCCTTAACCTATTGGCCGTGTTTTCTTCACCTACAAAATAGAAGTAATAGTAGCTACCTTACAGGGCTGTCATAAGGATTAAATGGGATATTTATAAAAAACAAAACAAAAACCCAAACACTTAAGCATAGTGCCTGACACATAGTAGGTGATACATAAATGCTTCTTCCCTTCCCTCCCCCTTACATACATATAGTCTGCCAGATGTGGTCCCTATGTTAGTTGTTTTTGCTTATTTTTCTTTCTTAAATAAGAGGCTTCAGGTTGGAGGAAACACTGAAGTGATTGGTGTAAAGGCAAAAGGCATCAATAAAACGCTTTTTTAAAATGTTGAACTGGATGGTCTCTAAGGTCCCCAGTAGCCTTATGATTTTATGACTCTCTGGCTCCCTCCTCTATTCTTTGACTTTTTTGGCTTTCCTTCCCTGTATCTTTTTCAGTTTGGAAAAGGTTGTCCTGAATACCACAGCAGTAACAGGCTGTTTGTTGATACAAATCATCATCACTTTTTACCTAGATTATTACAAGAGCCTCCCAATTCATCTCTCAAGTCTCTCCCCACTCCAGTCCATCCTATGCATTGTAGCCAAAGTATTTCTATTTGTATCAGGTCTGACCTTGTGACTTCCCTATTCAACCAGCTTCAGTAGCTTCCTGTTGCCTCTGGGATAAAATATAAACTCTTCCCTTTAGTGTTTAAAGCCCTACACAGCTTGGATCCAACATATCTTCTCCAGTCTCGTTGGACATTACTCCCTTCTTGTACTCTGCAATCCTGACAAATTGGCCTTTGCCCTCCCTCTCCTGTTTCCTGTCTCCTTTTGCACAGTATGTCCCGCCTGCCTGGAATGAATTCCTTCCTTGCCTTTTACCTTCCTTATTAGCAGAGGACTAGTACCTCAGGTGGGAGGGCTTGCAAAGTCATTTTCAAGGCTGCTTATCCACCTTTGGTGTCCACTCGCCACCCAACTTTGACCTATGGCTCCAAGAAGCTGGAGCATGTGTCACAAGCACACCCTGAAAAAACTGTTTCAGCAGGTGGGCTAAACCAGGTTGAGAGTAACTGAGAGTCCTCAAACATGTTGGTGAGTTAGAGGGGCGTCTGCTCCAGGCAGGTGAAGACTTACAGCAGCACAATGGGCAGATGAGAACAATTTGTTCCAATGGCCACGAAGGGGATTGAAGCAGGTGCTGTGGAGCACTAAGAGCTTGGTCAGACATTGAAGACCCCAAAGTCATCCTGGGCCATCACCAGTTGTCTTGACTTTTGTCCTGCCACTGGATTTCAATGACTGGAAGAGTCCCTCATTCTTGAAGAGGACCATGACATCAGGAAGATGATGCCATGATTTACAAGGATTTAAGTGAGGGAGGGCTGTGCAAAGTCATCAGCCTCACTTTCTCCTCCAGGGCCATCTGAATCCAGTGGCCAGATATAGATCAGAATGACTGGAGGTGGCCCCCATTCTGGAAGAGTGAGTGAGGCTGATGGCTTTGTACAGCTCTACCTCACTTAAACCAATCCATGCTTGAGTCAAGACATCACCCTGTGATGTCATAGGTCCTCTTCAAAAATGAAGGATGAACAATAACAACATAATAAGGTCTCTTTCTTTAAGATGCAGCTCAGCCTACACAAATCATTGTATATAAATGTAATACAACACAGAGTGCTCCAAAATTCTTCATGCAGTTTTAAGCTTTAACAGCTCAAAACTTACCTTAAAATTATAAAATTTTAATAGATTAAAGTTGCACAAAGACTTTTGAGGTGCCTTGTATTATTGTGACATAAAAAATTATGAAATGGAAAGTCTCAGAGAAAACTGGAAAGACCTCTATGAACTGATGCAGAGGGAAGCAAGCAGGAATAGGGGGACAATTTACATAATGACAATGATGAGATAGAGAAAAACAACATTGATAGACTTCAGAACTTGAATGATTGCAATGAGAAACCATAAGTCCACTCATGTCCTGTTAAGAGAGATGACGATCTTAAAATCCAAAATGAGACTGCTTTTTTTTTTTGACATGGCCACTGTAGGTATTTGTCTTGTTTGATTGCATGCCTGTTGTGAGTGTTTTGTTTTGTTTTGTTTTGTTTACAATTGTTCAGTGTAGGAAGGGTAGAGAGTGAGAAGGAGAGATGATTAAAAAAAAAGTTGTGGCTCAGGCACCATCTTCTGCATGAAGCCTTTCCTGATCCCCCAAGTGCTAGCACCCTCCCTCCCAAACCATTCTGTACTTAGCTGGCTTTTTTACATATAAGTTTTGTCAAGTTTATACAGGACATCCCAGAAGTCTTCATGAAGATCTAAGCCTAATGAGTAACTCAAAACAGCATAAAGACTTTTGGGATACCCTGCGTTTAGGCTAAATATGTATATAAATATATATATATATATACATATATATATATACACACACATATATATTTACATATTCTTGTAATCTTTCCCATTAGAACACAAGCTTCTTGCAAGTAGAGATTGTTTCATTCCTTCTACTTACATCCTCAGCCCCTAGTACAGCACCTGGCACATAGTAGCTGTTTAATCCGTGAGTGATTGGTTGATTGATCCATCCTCTAGGATTTAGGAGGTTGGAGGGGAGGAGTGGCCAAAGGCAAAACCAAAAGCAGTCATGTTGAGAGAAGTATATGTAGCATCTCTGTAAGCTGGTCAACCGGACTTTTGCATAAGCTTGGCCGATTAGGAAGAGGAAAAGAGTTCTCTCCACTGACTCATCTCGGAAAAATTCAATCTGCTTCGGGAAATGAGAAATCTGCCTGTGGAAGACAGAATTATTTTAAGCAACTCACCATTAGAATAAATGAAATCCCTCCGGCCTGCAGCCAGCCACTAGGGCATTAGCTCTCTAATTGATCCAAAGCTGAGGGGACCCAGTGAAATTCTATTTACACTCTCACCAAATAATAGCATTTGAGGAAATGAAATTAACCCATAAAGGCAGCTTTTAAAGGGACATGATGCTTATCTCCGATTGCACAAAGATTTACACAGAGCAACCTGAACCCTGAAGGGTGACTATTCCTCTCAGTGGTCTGATTTCCTATCAGTGATGGCACATAGAGACAGCCCCATTCAGCCCCTTAGAGCTAGCCTTAACTATGTTGGATGAGTCAGCTGCAAAGGGTGGATATGTTGAGAAAGGGAATCATTGAGTCATCTAGAAAAAAAAATGCTTTGTAATAAATGGGGGGAGGGGGGAAGAGGAAGAGAATTACCTCCGGGGAATCAGTAGAATGTGTTAATCACTTAGCATAGATCATAACTGTCTGGAACATGTGTGACTAGCTGGAAATGGTATTTGTGGCTCCTTGGAGACCCTGGAATGATGCAGAGGAAAAGTTGGCTTCTACTACAGAAAGCCAGACTCTGTCACAACCCAGGAAGCCAGCAGGGAGTGCATGAAATTGGAGCCTGAGCTGAGAGGCCAAAGGAAATCAGTCAGCAGGGCCAAATAAATGACCCAAAAGAGGTAACCTTCTCTCTGTCTTTCCATCACACTGTGGCACAGTGGAAAGAGGGACTGTTTCTTGGAGCAAAAGAGATGAATTCCAGTCTTGCCTCTGATGTTTGCTACCTGGGTGACCCTGAGCAAGTCACTTACGTTCCCCGGGCCTCAGTTTTCTCAGGGGACCTGAGTTCAAATCCTGCCTCTGATATATTACTATCTGTGTGATCTTGGATAAGCGTATTATCCTTTTTGGGGCCTCAACTACCTCATTTGTAAAATGAGAACTGGGACTAGCTGGCCTGTGAGGTCCCTTCTGGTTCTATGAGCACCTGCTTGGAGCATTCTGCATTTTTCTAAGGTAGCTACTTGTTTTCTCTGAGATCGGTGAGATACGGAGTCACAGAAGAAGAGAGAGGAGAAAATCCTTCTAGGATTTCCTCTCCCTCCTAGAACCCTGAGCTTCCATCATAGCATGGCTCTGCTTCTGCTTTTGCTTGAGGTCTTTCCTGATCCCCTCATTTTACAGCACTTGGCCCACCTTCCTTTTTCTTTTGTCTCTTTTTAGGATTATAGAATCCTATAATTAGGTAGATCTCAGAATTCCAACCTCCTCATTTATCAGAGGAGGGAAATAAGACCAAAGAAAGTTCAGTAGCATGCCTGAGGTCATACAAATAATAATAATACAAAGACAGGATTTGAACCCAGGTCTTACAACTCAAGAGCAAATGGCCCTTCTATTGTGCCATACTGCTAAATATATTATTGAGGCTCTTTTCTTTGTTTAAAAAATCACCATCACTTCCCAATGACTTCCCAAACAACCAATAGAATGCTCCCTTATAACAAACAAGTATTTTGTGGTTCAGTCATTTTTCAGTTGGTCTGACTGTCTGGGACCCCATTTGGGGTTATCTTGGCAAAGATACTAGGGTGGTTGGCCATATCTTTCTCTATCTCATTTTACAGATGAGGAAACTGAGGTAAACTGGGTTAAGTGACTTGCCTAGGGTCGCACAGTTAGTAAACATCTGAGGCTGGATTTGAACTCAGGAAGAGGAGTCTTCCTGACTCCAGGCCCAAAGCTCTATCCACTGCAACACCTGGCTACCCTAAGTAAGTATATTTAAATAATTAAATAAGCATAATTAGATAAAACAAATTGACACATTGTCAGGGGCTGAACATATTTGCCTCAGTCTTACCTGCTTCACCGTCAGCCCTCTGAAGTCATGCCTGAATACCTCATTGACCAGAGTCCTGAAGTCTTTCAGTCATTCTTGTAATCATTGTGCAACTTGTTCTGGTTCTCTCTATCAGTTCATGTAAGTCTTCCTAAATTTTTCTGAATTCTTAATTTTTACCTGATCCCTCTTGAAATTAGTATCAAGTATACTTTGTACACATGGGGGCACCCCTGACTCCTCCCCCAGAGGAGGCCATATCAGGTTCAAAGTATTCTGTGAGTCTGTATCTCAAGACCATAGTTAAAGAGCCCCCACCAATGTGTTTACCTTTATTAGTCAACCAGGGGACGCATTAGTTTAAATGAATGAAAAAGCATTTCTTAAGTACTTACCATGTGCCTAACATTGCGTTAGTCACTTGGAAAACAAATAGAAAAATTGACCTGCTCCAGGGGAAGAAATGAAGGGAAAGCATCAGAGGAAGAGTATCCTAAGATAGTAGTGGTGCTCCTGCTTCCAGGCCATACTAGCCTGGATGGCATTATACAAAATAACGTGAAAGTTAGGAAAGTAGCAACAAAACATTTTCCCTTTAAACTCCTGCAAAAATGCACACAGGTCAATAGAAAGAGTGGATCGATATGGGCAACATGTAAGAAGAAACACACATGTAGGTAACATATGAACAGGGCATATTTATGTAGGGTCAAATCAATCCTCTAATAATGCAGAGACGTCAATGTTGTTGATTGACACCATTGCCCTGTTCTATTGGGCCTGCTACTCACTAGTCTGCCAATCAGAACTTCCCTGGGGATATGACTATGCGGGGCCTCTCTTTGTTTTTTACTTCTGCTGGTGTGTATGGCTAGGCTTCCTCTTGAGAAGAGTGGGTTAGGCCAGGCTCTTTTAGCTTAAAGTCCCAAGGCTTTCTATAGCTCTTAAAAAAAAAAGCAATAGCTCCTAATTCATTCAGTCACAGGACAAGCAAGAGTCTCTTTTAAGAGGGAAAAAAATATCTACCTGACTTTTTCATCAATGAAGGAACCTGTTTCTTTCAGAATCTTGTCTAGAACAGACTTTTAATCTCCAGAAGATTTTTTTGCTCCAGTTACCAAGCAATTTATAATGCAACATTTTCCATGTAGCAAATGCCCACTGACTTAATCTATTTTTTAAATTGTACTTCCCAGTAGCCAGAATTTGGGGTTCTCCTTTGAACAAAGGGAGCAAGAGTTTCATGGTGTACCTTGGATTTGAGGTCTCTGGTTTATACAGTGGAGTCAGAAAGAATTAGGTCAGAGTTTCCAGTGGTGGTTAGGGATAGTTACCACTAGGGTATCTGGAGTTTTAAAACACAAAACAAATTAAGATGTTGGCCACATCTGAAAATGTATATCTCATTCAGCATCACCTCTCTGACAAGAGGCTGGAGGTGTACTTCCTCAGTTTCTTTATTAACAAAGAAAACTTGTGAGCCATCCTTTCCCTGCAATTTCTTTGTGTCTTTTGGTTTTGTTTGTCTTAATCAATACACATGCATGCACACACATTTTTATATATATATATGTATATATATGTATATATGTATGTATGTATATACATATATATGCCATTCCTAGAATATATATGTATATATACAAGCATGCACACATACACATGCAAATATACACCTGCATATATATGTATGTAGACATACACATGTATATACATACATATGTGTGTATGTACATGTGTGTATGTATATGTGTGTGTGTGTGGTGTGTGTGTGGGTGTATATATATACGTATCCTACTATGTGCTGGGCACTCTGCTAAACCCAGGGACCAAAAAAACAAGCTCAAAATGGTCCCTACATAGACTCAAAGAACTTCCATTCCATTAAGGGAGACAACACATACACATTTGACCATATAGAGAAGATATGCAAGACTATGTCAATATGGATGTAGTTTAGTTTACCTGGTATTGTATCTTCTTAGTTGCTGGGCAAAGATGTCACTTTTAGAATACCAGCAATTAAATTAATTAAAAACCACATAATTCTTAACAACCTTTGCACCCTTTTCTACCATGACCTGAGAGGCTGATAGGATCTACACAGGATTGAGCACTTTCTGCATTTGAGTCTGTTTTGTGTCAAGTCAAATCAAATCAATAAACCTTTATTAAACCTTTACTATGTGCCAGGCACTGTTTTAAGTGCTAGGAATATAAATATAAGTAAAAGACCTTGCCCTCAAGAAGCTTACATTCTAATGAGGGAAGACATAAACTTCCTTCTCCAGCTCGTATTACATCTTGAAAAACCTGAGGCAAACAGGGTTAAGTGACTTGCCCAGGGTCACATAGCTAATAAGTATCTGAGGCCATATTTGAAACTCAGTTCTTCCTGACTCCGGGCCCAGCATTCTATCCACTGCACCACCTAGTTGCCCTGGTCACAGGGGTGGGAATAAAGATAATTACAGAAAAGAGCAGGACCTGTGATGCCTACCAGAAGATGGAGGACTGCATGAACAGTGAGGAAAACAACAGGGAACAATTATTGAAAGAGATCTCCTGACAAAAGCAATAGAGAACTGAGTACCAAGATGGAAGAGTAAACCCTTCTTGATACCTCACACAGTAATATCATAAGTCACAAGGATGGGGAACCTGCAGCCTTGAGGCCAAATGTGGCCCTCTAGGTCCTTGGGTGTGGCCTTTTGACTGAGTCCAAGTTTCACAAATCAAATCCTTTTATTAAGAGGATTTGTTCTGTGAAGTCTGGATTCAGTCAAAAGGCCACACTTGAGGACCTAGAGGGTCACATGTGGCCTCGAGGCTGCAGGTTCCCCACCCTTACAGTCTATGGGCTCGAATGTGAGTCTATTATTTGTGATTTACTGTGTACATAAAACCATTCTGATTTTTGAAGTCTTGTGAGTGATTACATGGAGAAATATCAGTTCAAGAGGTTCCCAGATCCTCCCTGGGTGGGAGCAATTAAATGCACAAAAAAGCCCTTTGTGACTGAGGAAGAAGGCTCTGAAATAAGGGTTACAGAGGGTAATGCTTTTGATCACACATAATTCTGTGTCATACCTCCCTGCGTATGTCTTCTCTCCTCTGATGCAACAGCAAGTTCCATGAGGGCAGGGACTTATCTGACCTTTATATTTCCCCCAGAGACTACATTGTGCTCTGGATATAATAGATGCAATAAACATTTGTTGAATTGAATCATCATCAAAAAAGCTTTTATGGCATTCAAGACCCTTCACATGTTGACAGCATCTTAAGGTTCACAGAGAGCTTTCCCTACAATAATCTTCTGAGCTAGGTAATAGCACAGCTTCTATCATTTCCATTTTGGCTGGGGATGCATTCTTTAGCTATGTCGACCTATTAAACAAGGAAAAATACAAAATGGCTCACAATCCTATTCAGCCCCTTTCCTCTTCAGCAGTAATGGTGGTGAAAAGGTGGATGTTAAGAATCATGCAGTTTTTTTTAGATTGTCGATAAACAACACAAAGTTCTTAGGGCAGCTAGGTGTCATAGAGTGCTGGAACTGGAGTCAGGAAGAACTGAGTTCAAATCCAGCCTCAGGCACTTACTAGCTGTGTGACCCTGGACAAGTCACTCACCTCTGTTTGCCTCAGTTTCCTCATCTGTCAAATAGAGATAATAATGACACCAACCTACCAGAGTGGTTTTAAGGATAAAATGAGATATTTGCAAAGTGTCTTGCAAATCTATTAGTGGTAGGAGTAATATTCGCCAGTGCAGCTAGGCAGCACAGTGGATTAAAGCACCAGGTCTGTAGACAGGAAGATTCATCTTCCTGGGTTCAAATCCAGCCTCAGACCCTTGCCAACTGTTTGACCCTGGGTAAGTCACTAAATTCTGTTTGCCTCAGTTTCTTTATCTGTCAAATGAGCTGGAGAAGGAAATGGCAAACCGCTCCAGTATCTTTGCCAAGAACATCCCAAATGGGGTCATGAAGAGTTGGACATAATTAAAAAACGATTGACAACAACAGCAGCAATATTTTCTAAATGTGAGATTCTTGTAGAAGCAATGAGCAGACATACTACCAGGAAAAGTGAATTATATCCGTATCCATCTGGATCACATCCCTCTTGGCATTCTCACTACAAATTAAGCCTGAAGACAAAAGGGAGAGGCAGGTGAAGGAGAGGACGGCTCACTGTTCTAGAAAGCACGTATTTGGAAGAGACGAATTATAGCCTGAATGAGTGAGCGTTAAGGTCCTGTCAGTTCTGCTCATGTTTATGTAATGTCACTGGGAGAGCATATCCCTGTTCCAAAGATTTCACATCAAGTATGATGGACACGCTTGTACCAGATATCACATCTATGCATATATGGATATATAATGATATTTTTGTTCATTAAATATTTAATAGCAGACATACATAGGCATAAACCTACATATGTGGATACATACATACACATCTGCATATATACATACATACGTGCATATATATAACACGAGCATCAATACCTATAGATACACTGTGTATGTATAATACACAATACACATTCAAATACACATACACGTACCTATATATCTACGTGGGCAGCTGGGTGGCACAGTGGATAGAGCACCAGGAGTCAGGAGTGTCTGAGTTCAAATCTGACCTCAGATACTAACTAGCTGTGTGACCCTGGGCAAGTCACTTAACTCTGTTATCTTCAGTTTCCTCATCTGTAAAACGAGGTGGAGAAGGAAATGGCAAACCACTCTAGTATCCTTGCCAAGAAAACCCCAATGGGGTCACGAAGAGTCGGACATGATTGAAACAACTCAGCAACAACAATACGTATACATATACACACATACATATATTCTCAGATATTTAAAAGAATCTGTGATCCATTTATTGAATTTATTGCTGTACAATGGTGTTGCTTTGAATGAACAGGGATACTGGATGACATTGCCAATACACTTCATTATCCTGTTACTAAAAAAAAGACATTTGAATGCATTGCCTTGATTGGGTAGGACTCCTATGGATGTTGACTTCTGTTGGTATGGATTTCGGAGTTCCCTGCAATGATGCAGAGGCCCATCTGCTCTTGTCCATCCTATGGGACTCTTTACCATGTCTCCCAAAAGTTTACCATGGGATTCCACCTGAAGTACTAATGGCCTTTCTTACTTTCTTCCGACATTGCAAGCTTACTAGTGGAACACTCCCCGATATGTACCTGTCATTTCTTACTCTTGCTACTTGACGAGATCATATTCTCTTCCTATCATAAAATTCTCTGATGACATCCTTTATTCCTGTTCTTCTTCTGAGCTCCTTGTTCGTAATATGTCGTAGTTTGTTCATTTCTACCATGTACCTCTCCAGTCTTGGGAGACAATATATTTGCATATTTATATAGATATGTGCACTTTATTGCTTATGTTCCTAAAGGGATCTCACTTTACCCAGCCTCCTGATTGTCCTAAGCTAGGCCTGACACATACTGATACATATGTACTAGTTTAGGTCTGAAACTGGAACAAAACGAATCATTTTTAGTGTGCTAACAGTTAACAAAAGGATGTTTACTCAGCTATAGCAGGGGAAAGACATTTAGAACAGGAAAGGATATTCCTCCAGGATAAAGCATTGATTCAAATGAGCAGATTTTTTCCTGTGTGGTCCGTGCTTGCTAATCTGTGTCATAAACCAGAGTTCTTGCACCCAAAATCCTTGGCCATTTTCATACCTAGACAATCAGGAAGCTATGCTGATACGCTGAGCCTTAGCCCCCTGGCTCAGCTAAATCTTGAGGACAATTTTCAAACCCATTAAAGGAAAAACTATCCTAACTTGGCAGATGGGGAGGAGAACTTAAGATATTGCTCCCACCCCACCACTCCTTAGATTTCCTTTTTATAGAGATAACGATGTAGACCATGTAATCAGGGATCCTCCATATATCTTGTATATGATAAGTTTACAAGGCCAGTCATAGTTGGGCCAGGCCCTCCTTGACTCTCTTAACTGAATGAAGTGCCCCCCAAAGCTCCAAGGTATAATTCTTGAAGAAATGGATAAAACATACACACAGTACCCCAACAGCAGGGTTCCTAAAAGGTACAAGGAGTGGGACATCATGCAGATTATTCTGCCCACGGAGGCTTTTCATTAGTATGGATAATATGGGCCAACATGGTTCTGCAGGGAAACTAGAGATAAGCGCACAAATCAGGGGTGGAAGCAGCCATGTTTCATTCTGTAGCCACTGTGGGCATGTGTTCTTGTTATATTACTGAATAAAAGTAGAGCCAAGGACAAGTAAGTATGCACATTGTTTTATCACCATGTTAAAAGGAGCAAAGCAATTTTTTATTGCATACAAATTCCAGAGAGAGGAGGGACTGATCATCCCAAACTCCTTAGAGAAAGATGAGAATGGCGCCTGCTCCCTCCCATCTAGTGTAATAAGTCCTTGCCAACCCAACACAGAGGCAAATAAAGGAGTTGGCAGGGCAGTTTTATGGTGCATCTAAAGGCAACAAGAAACACAATTTCATGAGACACTTAGTCATCTCTTATTGCAGCGCTTATGATAAGCATTTGCAAAAAAATAAAAAATAAAAAGACCCCCATAAAGATGATTGCAGCTAATGTGCCAACATCTGTTGCTGAGGATGAGGAAGTAAAGAAATCCTTGGAGTGACTCAATAAAGGGATTAAATCAGGGATAGCAAATTAATCCAAACACTTGCTTGACTTTATTGCAAAGGTAGGCATAAAAAAAGATGGTAAAAAATATTTTGAAAATTTGGTTCAAGAGTAAAAAATAAGAGAGACCAGAGGTTCAGTTACTATACAGAAGTCTTGTGCCTATGTTGTAGCATATAGCTTTCTGGGATCCTTCTCCCTTCTCTGGATCCCTAGAGGATGAAGTATTCCTGAGGGATAGAGGCGTCTGCTCCAGCTTTCCCATTGCTCATAAGCTACCATGTGGTATATTTCTCCCCAATATCACTTTCTAGTTACCAACTCCCCAATGTAAATATTACCAGTTGTTGCTTCCATATTATTGATAACCAGTTAATGCCAATCAGCTTTTACAGAGGGGTATTTCCGAGAAGATATAGAAAGAAACAAAGTACAAAAACCTGTGAAGACAAGTTTCTGCCCTCATTTACCACCTCAGTCCCTGGAGAAAGTGGCTCAAATTCAAAGAGGTTGCTAAAAACGGTCATCCCACCAAGATCACTTCTGGGTGTGACACAGCCAATGGATGAGTAGCTCCCTTCCTTGAAGGATATAGGGTTTCAGCAGCAGAGTCAATTCACTGCCTGGCTGGATCACACAATTCCCTCCCCAGGGCTGACTTGACAGTTTCATCTGTGAGCAGATTCTACCGGAGACCCTGGTTGCTTGACCTTTGGTGGCTCTTCTGACCTTTTGAAGCTCACAAAACTGTACCCAGGTCTGTAGTCTCCTATTATACATTCACCTAAGGTCAGGAAAGGAAGATGGAAGAAACATAAGTGCCATGCCTTTATGGCTACATTGTGGTCTGGGTGTAGTGATGAGACAGCTGGTGCAACTTCTTTCCACTACTTTTCTCTCCACTGGGAGATGTATAGTACACCTTCTTCCTCCTCACT
Organism: Trichosurus vulpecula; assembly: GCF_011100635.1. Taxonomy (NCBI): domain Eukaryota; kingdom Metazoa; phylum Chordata; class Mammalia; order Diprotodontia; family Phalangeridae; genus Trichosurus; species Trichosurus vulpecula. The sequence continues at coordinate 249,639,703 of NC_050579.1, forward strand.
TGAAAGACTCCGGGAGGAGAGAGAGAGATTTCATCTGTTTCTGCCTTTTCTATCTTTCCTTTTGTACATGTACTCAGTTCCAGTTTAGTGGCCAATTAAAAGTATTTTTCATGACTATGAAAGAAGCCAACAGGAAATAATCAGGATACCTGTACATTCTCTGAATTGGGGCAAAGTTCTGCCATTGCACATGTCCAGAAAGAGACTTCTCAAGCTTCCACATGAACTGATACCAGGCAGAGCATATACCACATGCTCTAAAGACTCATGCTCGTTGGCAGCCCCTCCATATACACGCGCATGTGTGTGTGTGTGTGTGTGTGTGTGCTATTGTTGTTTGTCCTTCTTTCTTGAGGAGGACCATGATGTCAGGAAATGAAGTCATGACTTGCAAGTGAATTGGATTTGAGTGAGGGAGAGCTGTGCAAGGTCACTAGCCTCACTTTCTCCTCTGGAGCCATCTAATTCCAGTGGCAAGATATAGATCAGGAAGACTGGAGATGGCCCTTCATGTGTATACATGTATCTGCACACACACACACACACACACACACACACACACACATACACACATATATACTTTAAGAAGAGATTGGGAGACCCTGAACATGGTGGAATCCCTAACATCATGATTATAATTAACAGATGAGAAATGACTGATTAGAGAAGTAGTCATAATTGGGGGAGACATTTCTGATCACCTGTCTGTGTATAGAAGATCTGTGATTTGTTAGATCAAAGATTAAAATCAATACCAAATTAGAAGAATAAAAATTAGAAGCCATGGCACACAATGAAGCAACTCCAACATGACATAAAGAAACTGACATTGAAAAGTGGGAAAAGGATAAAATAACAGACTTCACCATAGGCTACCACATTTCCTAAGGAAGATTAACCAAAACAATCAGGAGACTATGAAAGCCAAAAAACCACCCTAGTCACCACTTATTTTATCTCTTTGTCAAGATGAGAGATGAGGCAGTCTTCTCTTAAATGCAATTTAAAAATATACACTCATTTGTAAAGTCTAAAGAGAGAGTATAATGGAGTGGAATTGCCACTTAAAATAGTAAGGAGTAGAGGGAAAAAGAAGCTTACACAAAACTTGGCAAAATGCCCAACTAAGAAGGTCATCCTTAGGGAATTTCAGAAAGACACTAGAAATATAACGAATGGATGGAAAATAGAGGGGGGTGTAGAATCTGGAAATATTACTAGTTAAACAATTTTCTCTATCAGTGACAGTGGAATCACCCCATTTGGGCTCCAATATCATGGAGCCTGCCTACTGTCCTATATAAGGAAGTAAAACTTGCTTTAAAGAAAAATAAAGGTGGGAAGAGCAGCAGGTCTAGATGTGTCAATTTTTAAGCTATATGAAAGAGAGAAGGGCACTAAAAGTTTGGGAAAACTCAGACTTCATTTTTACCAAAATGAGAATTTATAAAATATTTATAAAATTTTAATTTATAAAATTTATAAAATATTATTGGCTATTGACCCATATGCCTATACACATTTTCCATATTTATGAGAATAAGCTATACATGAATTGAGAGGATTCTTGGGTTTTCACAAAAATGATACTTAACATGTAGAAGACCACATATTTACAGTTACACAGTTGATCGGAAGGTACAGAAAATACAAGGCATTATAATGTTTATTGTTTAAATATGAAAAACAAAACCCAAAACATTTAATTCTGAAGAGTCAAATGCCACCTGAGAGGCTGCTCTCCAACAAAGTATTTTCTATGCACATCCAAATAATACAAAATTCCTTGAGAGAATGAGAGATAACTTTGTTTGACTACCCTCTGGTAATTAATATGAACTGAAGCATAAAAAGACATGCTCACTAAAGAAGTTTGCTACTGTCATGGGGAATTTCAGAGAAAGAATCCAAACTGAGGATTCTCTTAGAAATTCCATGTAGTCAATGATGTCTTCTGGTTATTTCTATTCACATATGACACTATGCTGATTGCATAAAGCAGAGAATATTGCAATGTCTCCAAAATGATATCCACAATTGTGGTATAACCATCTACACAGGAAAAAATCAATTGGAGAAAGAATACCTATTGTCCTCACTATAATAGAATATAGCACTATCTAGACAATTAGACCCATAGATTTGACTCATCTGTACAGGTATTTTGGAAAGAGTCTGAAGGTGAGCAATGAATCAGGCACAAAATCAAACACAAGGAGAATGGGCTATATTGCTCTGGGGAAATTACTCAGGGCTGTCATGTAGAAGAAGGATTAAACTTGTTTGATCACAGAAGTAGAACTAGGATCAGTGGGTGAAAGTTGCAAAGAGGAAAATTTAGATTTAGTGTTAGAAGAAACTTCTTTTAAATTTTTAAAATTAAATTAAATTTTTTAAAAATTATGAAGCATTTTCACTTCTATTCTACCCCCCCAAAAGAAAGAAAACAAATGCTTTGTATCAAATATTTGTGTTTAATCAAAACAAATTCCCAAATAGGCCATGTCCAAAAACATGTGTCTTATTCTGCATATTCAATCCATCACCTCTCTATCAGAAAATGGGAAGCATTTTTCATTACTGGCACTCTGGAATCCTGATTTTTCATTGTGTTAATCAGTGTTTAAAAAGTCCTTCAAAGTTGTTCATTTTTACAATATTGTTGTGGGGTGAGTTTGTTTTCCTGGTTCTGCCCACTGCTTTGTATCATTTCAGGAGAAACTTCTTAACCATTAGAATTAACCAAAAGAGAAATGGACTGCCTTGAGAGACGGTGAGTAACACTTTAGGTCTTCAGAAAGAAGCTGGATGACCTCTGTTTTGGGCCGGGACTGACTCAGTGAGTCTGGTGATTCCAGTATAGGACTAGGATGAAATTGGACGCTGTAGATTATCAGTTAATAAAAAAAAGCTTATTGAGTTATCACATGAAAAGGATATTCAACAAGGATAAAGTATTGATTCAACTAGGTACAGTTGCCCTGCCTCTGGCGGCAATGCTGGTGACACAAGACTGTCAAGCCTGAGGGAAGGGCTACTGAAGTCTCCCATGCTAGATTTTTCTACTTTTGAAGCTACACTTGGAAACTACATCAATAGCCTGGGGCAAACTAAATCTCTTTTAAAAAATAAATTATTTTTATTTTGGGTTCCAAATTTTCTCCCTTCTTCCAACCTTCCTCTATCCATTAAGAAGACAAAGAACATCATACTCATTATACATATGAAGTTATGCAATATAATTCTGAATTAACCATTTTCAGGGTCGGGGGGAAGCAAGAAAAATGAATAAAGAAAAAATATGATTCAATCTATACTCTATCAGTTCTCTGTCTGGAGGTATATAGCATTTTACATCATGAATCCTTTGGAGTTGTGCTGGATCATTGTGTTGATCAGAATTACTAAATCTTTCAAAGTTGATTCCAATTAGGTCTCAAAGACAGTTTCACTACCTTTTTAGGAAAAAACTAACTTCACCTATATGACAACCCATTGTCTGGTATGTTATGGAGATAAGACTCTTTCTAACTGTAAATTCTATGATCCCCCAAACTTCTACCTAAAACAAATGCCTGTCTTTTTATGTATGAATAAAGATGATTGCAAAAGAGAAACATTATGTGATGTCTTCCCCAATTAGAATGCAAGCTCCTTGAGACTTACGGTAATTGGTTCTAGCTCAATGAAAATATACAGGGACTGTCTTTTGTTTTGCTTCTATTTGCATCCTCAGTGTTTAATACAGCACCTGGCATACACGGAGCACTTAATAAATTCTTGTTGACTTGATTAATCAACAAGTTGGTAAGTGTCTGACGTGAGATTTAAACTCAGGTCTTTCTTGACTCCAAGTCCAATAATTTGTCCACTATTCCATACTGCTCCCAGAGTCTCTTAAAAAGTCCCAGCTTTCTTTATAATGTCATTGACAGTAATTAGGACTTTCTATAGGAGAGGTTAGCAGGCACTGTCCAACTTCTGAAAATCCCAAAAGGACTGAATGGCAGGAAGACAAAATTTAAGTTATATTTGCAACTTATTAATGGAGCCACATCTCACACAGAACAATAGACCTAGGGCTAGAAGATATCTCAGAGGCTATTTAGTCTAACCTTACTTTTTTACATACAAGGAAATTGAGGCCCAGGGATGTTAAGTCCAAGGTTACCCAGAGGCAGGATTTTAACCCAGGATTTGCCTCCATAGTCTGTTCGTTTAGAAATATACTCCATTTGCCACCACCTCTCTAGCCCCTGTGCAAACCAACACATACAACACAACTACAAAAGGCAAGAGGAAGCAGGGAATTCTGTCATTTGGGAACCAATCCTCTTTTAGAATAACTGGGAGATTTTTTTTAGAATAATTGGAAAATTCTGAGTGGGTGTATTACAAGCAAAATTATTGGAGAGAGGGACATCCCAGGGCTCCCCATCTACCTTGATTGGCAGGTGCTCACTACATGTGTGTGTTCTGCAAATTGTGGAGGTCTGTGTCTTATCTGCACTACAGGGAATGAGTTTTCCTCATGAAACTCATTTTTCTTGTCTTTTTTGCAGCACTGGGGAGGGTGGAGAGCAACTGTGGAATCAGTCAAGATATAAAAGGTAAAGGCCTAGGAAAATAAAGACCTCATTGCCCCTAGACAAATTTTAAGGCTATAAAATTATAGCCTTGAGATATAGCCTTATATGCCAATTCATCCGTGGGTAAAGTATCTCCATTGGGAGTTGCTACACTGAAGAAATCATAGTTCTGGACAGTCCTTCCCCTCAAAACCAAGAAAAATAACACATCTCTATCCTATCACATCAATCCTTCACTAAGATCTTACTTAAAGGCTTCAAAGTGGCATAGAGAAGACCTTGGATTTTCAAAGGCTAAGCCAGTAGAGTTCAAAGTCTAGTAGGTAGCTCCTACTAAGTTGGAATGACTTTGCATATGGGCCAAGAATTGTTGTTGTTCAGTTGTGTTATATTGTTTATGACCCAGAGGACCATAGCACGCCAGTGCTGTCCGTGGGGTTTTCTTGGCAAAGATACTGGAGTGGTTTGCCATTTCCTTCTTCAGGGTCAAGAGTACAGATTGTGTTTCTGTCCTTTGAGAACCAGCCTGGCTAAATACAGCTAGATCTTAATTACTGTAAATAATGAATCTCCCTGAAGTGGTCACATGTATTCAAACTGACACTATTCAGTTATAATTATGTAAAATATGGTAATTGGTTCTAGCTCAATGGAAATGTGCAATACAAATTCAAATGTTGCAACCGCTCCAAGGGATTCACTATTTACACTAATTGAGATATAGCCACACAAAAGGAATCATTACCAGAAACCAGCCAACCATTTATTTTGGCCACAGACACTCATAAAGATCCTAGGTAATAGAGTGGATAGAGTACTGGGCTGGGAATCAGGAGGGAAGACCTGAGTTCAAATCTGACCTTAGATGCTTACTAGCTGTGTGACCCTGGAGCAAGTCATTTAACCTCTGCTTGCCCTGGTTTCCTCATCTGTAAGAAATAACAACAGTGACTACCTCCCAGTCAAATGAGATAATTGTAAAGTGCTTAGCACAGTGCCTGGCACATAGTGCCCCATAAATGTTAGCTAACATTACCATTATTGTTATAGTGTGGAGTGGCTCTGGGTCAGCCAGAGGAAGGAGTACTCACACGTGAAATCTCAGATCTGAAGCAATGAAGTGTCCCATTAATAGGAGGCTCACCATCCAGTCACGCTGGGGAAGGAAAATTTGGCTATGAGGACTAGTTGGAAAGATAAGATTAACCTATATGCAACATTTAGCCCAAAGCAAGGCAAGAGCAAATTAAATGCTGGATATCATGTAGACTATGAGTGTTGTGGGTGCTCAGGGAAGGGAGAGATCAACTCTGACTGAATTGTGAACATTTTAAAAAACATTTATTAAGCGCCTCTTTCATGCCAGGCTCTATGCTAACCACTGAGGATACAAAACCAAAAGTGAGATAACCCTTGCCCTCTAGAAGCTTACATTCTAGTAGAATACATATAGAAATGGTGATTGATGAAAGGAGCATCTAGGAAATCGGAACATGTGATCTGATCATATTATCATATATCCATTGTGAGTTGACACACCCTTTCCAAGGACAATGACAGTATGGTAGTGTAGATTTAGTTACTGAGCCCAGGGGAATAGGTGGGAAATATAAGAATTTGACAAGATGGGAGGTGGGCAGAGGGGATGGATAACTAGATGGGATCTAAAGCATGGGTGATCTGGTGGTTTGGGATTGGTTGATATAGTGGGGCTAGTTGAGTTTGGGCTAGTTTGCTCACCAATCAAAACAACTCAGCCTAGAGCAGGAGTTCCAAGTAGATTATCTGAGGTATGTGTGGGGGTGGAGAGTATAATTTTTTCTGGAGGTATAGTCCAGAGGTCCTGTTTCAGGTAAGGAGAAGCAGGACAGTGGCAAGGAAGATGGCAACATAGCTAAGGTGGATAGCTGGATGAGATGTGAAACAAGCTAGATGATGCTGGAAGATGTGAGTTCAAATCCAGCCTCAAACACTTACTAGCTGTGTGACCCTGTGTAACCTCTCTTAGCCTCCTCATCTGTCGAAATGGAGATGATGATAGTAACTTCCTCAGAGGGTTGTTGTAAGGATCAAATGAAATAACAGATGTATAGCATTTTGTAAGTCTTAAAATGTTATATGAGTATCACCACCACCACCATCATCATCACCACCACCACCATCATCATCACCACCACCACCACCACCATCATCATCATCATTACCATATCAGAGAGGGATACATGGAGAAGGTGGACTTGACTTGGATCCTGCAGGGTGGGTGGGAATTTGAATGAGAGGAGGGCAGTCATCAAATCATGTGATTTTAAACTAAAAGGACCTTAGAGATCAGAGGATTTATAACTGGAAGGATCTTAGAAGTCATTTAGTCCAGCCTCTGCATTTTCACAGAGGAGAAAATGGAGACCTAGAGAGGTATCAAATGGCAAAGCCAGACATCTAATTCCATATCTAGTGGTCTTTCCATAATAAGTAGGAATGACATAAGCAGGAATGAAGGCAGTTACATATATGTTCGGGGGCTCGTGAGGAGGGCAACCTGGCAGAAGACCATGTGTGCCAGAGAAGCATAGGAAACAAGACTGAATAGGGAAGTTGGGACCAGATGGTAGAGGGTTATAAGAACTTGGCAGACAATTTGATGCATCATGCAATAGGGAGCCCCACCCCCCACCCCCATGGGTCTCATATTAGAGATCAACATGATAAAAGCTCCCATCAGGAGAAGTTTTCATTAGGCAATTCCACTGCTCATTAGCAGCTCCTGATGGGAGAGGACGGTGAAACCTTCAGGTAAGAACTGTTTGTTTTCCACTTGTCTGTGCTGTGCCTTTCCCCCATTAGTTCCCTAATGGAGAAGTCTTATCATTAGCCAGCTTCCATTCACTTGTCCCTGCTGGCTGGCTGAGTTGTTAATTGAAGCAGGCAAAGATTTGATTTGGAAACCAGGCTCCCACCAACTGGCTGTGAGTGGTTGATTATGCTGGTGTTATCACTACTGTGGTGACAGACCAGCCAGGGCTCTGGTAGGTCAGATCTGTGGTAAATTTAACCCAATCTTATTAAATAAATGGGGATGATTTTTAAAGGTATAAATGGGGGATACAGGGTCACTGCATCATTGGGCAACAGGTGGTAGAAGGTGAGGGCAGCCGGAGGTCATTTAGTCTATTCCCCAGTTTGGGATTAGTTTGGGATGTTTCACCTGAAACATCAACCAATTAATTAACAAGGATTTATTGTGTTTCTATGTGCCAGGCATTATGCTAACTACTTGGGATATGGAGACAAAAATGAAACAGAAACTTCCCTCAAATAGCCTATGACAACATATCCAGAGTAATGAAACTGTTCCTTTTCTTAAAATTCTCCCAAGATTGAGACTTTCTTCACTGATCCAGTTTCTCAGAATTCTTAGAGTGAGGGAGATCTTTCTCTCTATCCAGAATCTCCTTTCTGGCTTCCCATGCCTATTTTTACACACCGGGCTTGTGTCTTACTAGCTTCTGGTTCCCTGCTTCTAGTTCGATAACATTATTCCCTGATATTCTCCAATATACATCCCCTCTCTCCATTGTAGTCAGGATGGTCTCCTCATTGACAACACCATAGCCATTTTTATCTCTGGTGTCATCATAATCTAGACCCACCCACCCACTTTTCCCAGACTTTTTATATAATACCAATCCACTCATACCCCCAACAAAGTCTTTAATCCAGATACTGGCCTCCTTACCATTCCTCCAACAAGTTGTTTCATTTCCAGGCTGTCTATCCCCCATGCCTGGAATGCTGTCCCTCCCCATCTCTCTCTCCTGCTTTCTTCAAGTCTCAGCTAAAATCTAATATAATTCTTCAGGAAAGCTCCCCCAATCCTTCTTAATTCTAGCACCTTCCCTCTGTTAATTATTCCCTATTTATTCTATATTCGTATTTGTTTGCATATTATCTTCCCCTTCCCCATTAGATTGTGAGCTCCTTGAGGGCAGGGACTATTTTTGCCATTCTTTGTATCCCCAGTAATTAGCACACTGCTTACACATATATGGTGTCTAATAAATGCTTATTGACTGACTCTATCTATGCTCAACTGACTATTGTCCAGTCTCATCATGTTTCTGAGCCTTAACCTCCCCTATAAAATGGGAGTAATAGTAGAGAATGACAATTTTTATAGTATCGCTCTGAGGTATGTTCTTAATAAATGTTTATTGAATTGAATGAAGCCTGGGAGCACTTTTCTATTGGTACTACTCTTCCCTAGAGGTATAATCCCAGTGGTTGTCTCTGATTTCAGCCTAACTATTTCTTCTTCTTCTTTTCTTTTGGAGTGGGGAAGGCAAGGTAATTGGGGTTAAGTGACTTGCCCAAGATCACACAGCTGGTAAGTGTCAAGTGTCTGAGGCCAGATTTGAACTCAGGTCCTCCTGACTCCAAGGCTGACCCTATTTCTTCTTCTGTGCTCTTAGATTCTCAAGTCCTGACCGTAGCCTAGCCTAGCTGGGTGCCTGTTCCACCATCTTGTCTATATTGGATCCATGTCTGTGGCAAGAAAATGTATGCAAAGCACTTTGTGAACTTCAAAGAGCTTTATAAATGTCTGTTTTTATTACTCAAATGGCTCTATGATCTCACTAATTCTGGAGTTCCTTCCAATTATGCAGATTGGAATTTCTCCCCATCTTGTACAACTCTTATTCATGCAGTCCCATAAACCTGCCACCTGTAGTCCACCCAAAGTTCTGGAGGACTTTCTTGCTTTCTCTTCATACTGTGAGAATATCAGTGGAGTAGTAGCCTGCCCACTTGTTATCTTTTGCTCTTGCCACATGACTAGCCTATCTTCTCAGAGACAACTAGGGCCCAAGCAGATGGAGTACTGGGACTGGAGTCAGCAAAACCTGGGTTCAAATCCAGCTTCAGACATTTACTAGCTGTGTGACCCTGGGCAAGTCATTTAACCCCTGTCTGCCTCAGTTTTCTCAACTGTAAAATAGAGACCGTAATAGCACCAATCTCATAGAGTTGCTGTGAGGACAAAACGAGATATTATTTGTACATTGCCTGACACATAATAAGTAATTAATAAGGGCTTAGTTCCTTTATCATACATTTCCTCAATGTCTTCTAATCTCATTTTTCAGAGTTGCTCAGTGGTTTTTTATCATATTCTGTTCACACCCACCATGCATCTCTCCATTGCCTCCTGTATTTTCAATTTAATTCAATTCAATAAATATTTATTTTTAAGTTACCACTATGTACTAGGCTCTGTAGTAAGTGCTAAGGATACACATAATAAAAATAAAGACAGTTCCTGCCCTCAAGGAGCTTGCAATTTAATGGGGAAAAACAAGCCACAAAAGGAAGCTGGAAAAGGCAGGTTAGTGGGGGACATCTGGGATGAGGAAACCAAGCAGGATGGAGTAGAAACCAAGCAGAGGAGTTGTTGGAAAATGCAGTTATCTGGAAAGTTCAGATCTGAGCCCTCTACAAAGAAAGGCTCTGGGAGGAATTTATTGATCCACTCTCCAGCCCTCCAATCAGAAAGGAGAAAAAGCTGAGGGAGTTGAAAAGGTGTTGAGTATCAAAAAACTGAGTCAATCTTCATGGGGATGACATTTCAGGGGATCATCTTGTCTGGGGTGAGCCATGATGTTCTGTAGAATGGAAACCAAGCAGAACTACTAATGGAAAATGGAGAATTAGCTGCGTGATACTCATCTTTAATTTCGTAGAGGTAGTTGTATTCCCAAGTCTCATTCTCATATTAGCAGCACTAGTAGAATGCTAATATTGAAAAGAGGGCCCTTTGCTTTCTTGGGAAGCTTAAGGTCAGTAAGAGCTTTGCAGTTTCCCCAAAGCAATCCGTCTTATTTTCCTTGTCTGGTATTGCCTATCCCAAATATATATACTGATGGATAAATTCTATAGAGTGTCCCTCCAAATACATGTTGAAATGTGGGCAATAGACATTTTAAAAACTAGAGTTTTTCCTGTGCAGATGGATAGGCTAAACTCCTTTGAGTGATTACAGATCATTTCTAGGGGGTTCTACAATTTTCTGGGGCTTGATACCATCAGTAAAGCATTGTACAGAAACAAGAACATCTGGAGGACTTTACCATCACAGGAACTCCCTTTTTAATTTGTACTTTCCTCCATCAAGTGGTGAATACACTGTCGTCATCATCATCATCATCATCATCATCATCATCATCATCACCAAGAACCGGCCTTGGGGCCAGGAAGATCTTTGTCCAAGTCCTGCCTTTGACATGTACTGGCTGTGTGACCTTGGGCAAGTCACCTAACTTCTCATTATTCTAGACTAGGCTGTAAGACTATAAGTTTGAGAGAAGGTGCCAATCTGTATTGGTAGTCAGAGTTTTATTCATCTGGAAGTTCCTCATACTAGTGATATAACAGATCCGGTCTCTATCCCTATCACAATCATTCTTATTACAACTCTTCCAAGTTAGACTAACCGCTCCAGTGAAATCTATTCCAGCGGTCTTAAAATTGGTCATGTGACTGTCCCTAGTCTTTTCCTGTGTTCATATTTTTCAGTCTTGATCCGTTATTTACCCTTAGCCCAAGTAGTAGGCTTAGAAGGCCTTAAGATGTGCTCCCTTAACCAGTTCTCCAGGTAAGCCCTATATTCCTTACTTTTTTTCGAGGAGAGAACATACCAAACCTCATCCCTCTTTGGGGTGATGTTTCTGTACTAACTCTCCTTGTCCCCGCTTGGCTCTGTACCCCTTTATGGACTTCAAAACCATGTTTCAGCAGCTATCTCATCCTGTAACATCCTTCAAAGCCTAGGGCCTCCTCGCACTGGAACTTTTAACCATCTCTGCAGCCTTCTCTTGAAATATCCCTGCCAAGCTGGCTCTTTTCTCACATTGGTGTGTTCCTCCTGGAGCCTCCATTTTGCGACTGGGAAAAGGCCAAACAAGCTTTGTTCCCTTCCCAGCTCTGCTACTGACTTTCTAGACTTCAAAACCACCCCTCTGCCCAGTTTATTTTCTTTCTCACCTCCTTCCCTTCTGTGTATTGCCTTCCTCATTAGAATATAAATTCCTGGAAAGCAAGGACTACCTTTCTTTTTGCTTACATTTGTGTCCCCAGTGCTTAGCACAGTGCCCAGCGTGTAGATAATAAATTATTATTGCCTGTCTGCCTCTCACCTGCTATGTCTTCTTAGTAATAACAGGCTAATCGATAATGGGTGGAACACACTGGAATGGTGCCCATAAGAACTAGAAATAGCTCCCTGGGAACCCAATCTTCCATTGTGAGCTGGAGTCAGGGAAGTGAGCCCGGAAGAGGGTGCTACACTTTATTAATGATAGATTGCCCTTCTACCTTTCTGCTTACCTAAATCCTAACCTTCCTTTAAGGCCCAGAACCACTTCTATCTCTACCAATCATTTGGCTCTTAGCTTGTGTTATCCACTCTTTTTGTATATCTTTTGATGTACACAGTCTTATCTTCTCTTTAGTTTCTTGGTCCTTGGTCCTTGGTCAAGGATGGTATGTTCTGTCTCTTTGGGCTCTGGTGCTTAGCACAAATAGGGTTTTTTTTTCGTAAGATCGTGAAGTGGAAGGGACACTAGGATATTGTCTTCTTCAATGTTATTATTTTACAGAGGAGTAACCTGAAGCTTAGAGAGAGGAAGTAACATCCGGTGTTACCACAGGTAGTAAACAGGGATTCAAAACCAAGTCCTCTGCTTCCAAATCCAGCACTCTTTAAAAAAAAGAATAAAAAAGACCTAATTACCTTTTCCTTTTTCTTCTCCTTCATCTCTTCCTTCTCTCCTGGGAATACTTGAAAAGGCTAAAAGGTAGAGACAGAAAGCCATTCTTGAACACCCAGGTCCTCTGACTCCAATCTGGTATTTTTTCCATCACACTTCACTGTGTCTATATAGCATTTCTATAAATGTTTATTGCTTGTTTCTGCTGATTGAATGATTAAAAATTGACCATGAGATCCCAAAGTATTTTTAAAATGTTTATTTCCATTGATTTCTTTTGCATTTTTAATAAAATAATTTCCAAAATAAAAATTTCCAAAAATTTCTCTCCCCTTTTCATCTAACAAGCCATCCCTTGTTTTAAAAAAAAAATAATAATAAAAAGAAGGGGAAAAGGCAGTTCAACAAACTAATAACACTTTAACCAAGTCTGACACGATATATGATATTCTATGCCCATAGTGCCCCACCTCTGCAATGAAGAGAGATCCAAATGCTTTTTTAGAGGGAGGGCTCAAAGACAGAGAGTTCTTTCCACAGGAAAGTAGTTTTGAAAAGTAACTGAGGCTGGGACTCCTGCTTGAAGGAGGTTGAATGGATCAGTCAGGCAGACTGAAAATTAGCAAGGCGTGGGATGTGGGAGGGAATAAAAGCACCTCTCTGGTGTCACAAAGCCTTGCTGCTGACAGAATAATAGCTCCCTGGCTGTCCTGGGCATTTAAATGACTAACAACAAGAGAATGACAGGGCATAAGCAGCAGCCAAGTCATCTGGGCAGGGATCCTGCTGTGAAGTCACAGAGAAAGATGCAGAGAGCCTCATTCCCCACCAGAGTGGAGGCTAAAGCCATTAGGATGAAGGATGGACCTATACCAACCGTGAGATCCCAACGTGTTGGCAAGCCTCAGGAAAGTAGATCGTGGCAGAAATGCAAGTACGAAAACTAGAGCTTCTAGGGAGGGCAGCAATATAGCAGCTTATGACACTAGACCAGAAATATATTGCATCCGGTGCGGGTGCATGTATTTGTAGCTGGATAGCCTGTTTTCCCAAGGACATCCAAGGTTGAGCATCCTCTTCCCCTAACCCCTGCCTCCCTCTCTTTATCCTTATATACATCACTTCAGCCCTTGGATGGATTTAAATTATATAATTTATATTAGTTTCTAAACTTTCATAAAATCTCCCCTATGAAGACACTTTTATGGAAAATTTTAGGACAGAGTTTATACGCCTGTCCTCTGGGCTTTGTCTCTGAACACTTGTTATGCAAAGTCACAGGAAGAAATTTCTCTATGTGATCAAAAGTACTGTTCTAATGTGGGGGAGGAGGGGTCTAGATAAGAGGCATGGGTGGGAACAGAGAGTCACAGACTGACTGACTACGTAGCAGAAGTGGGGCAGCCTGGAGGAGAAAATTGAAGAACAATCCCTAAGAACATCCTGTTGGGAACAGGGTTTCAAACACTGTGCCTGGCCCGGTGATAGCTGGAGGAAGCCCAGCGCAGACAGAGTAAGCTGGCTGCCACGTACCAAAGTCAGGGGTAGGAGAAGCTGTAAGTGAAAGATGGAGTTTTAAGAAAAGCAAAACGACAGTGTTAAAAAAAATCAAGGCCTCAGTTTTTATATCTGTAAAATGAGGTTGTGGACTCTTAAGGTCGGTTCCAGTTCTAAATGTATTTATTATCCTATTCTGAGCCAACGACCTGAGTTCAAATCCTGACTCTGCAACTTACTGTGGGTGTACGCTTAGAAAAGTGTCACTTCCCCTCTGTGGATCTCAGGTTTCCTCAGGTATAAAATGAGGGGGCTGGACTGTGTGATCTCCGAGGTGTCACCTAGCTCTGAACTGGATGCTCTTTAGTATTACAGCTGACACATGTGGGTGTAGGGAAGGTCGTGGAATAAAGGAGGGGGGCCTGGTGAGATAGTTCCAGATTCTCCAGTGTCGTGTCATCCCGTGTGAGCTCATCAAGGAGAAGTGACCAAGGAGGCTCCGCTCATGAGGTCTACCCTGCCTCGGCTCTTATTTATCTTATTGGCCTAACTGATTTTAGGTCTAAATGTACATAATTTATGGCATTCATTTAACATGTTATGGGGAACTCGGCTTTGTCTAGCGCAAGCTGCCCTTCCTTTAGTCAAGGACCCCTCTGGCAGTCAGGCGAAGTCTAAGGATTCTGTCTCAGAAAAGTGATTTTTTTATTTTAATTTTTAATTTAATTTCATTTTTTAAAAATTTTGAGCTCCGAATTTTCTCCCTCCCACCCCTCCCCCACCCATTTTTAAAAATTGTACTCTATATTTCCAGCCAAACCGGATTTCTACCTGCTCCCTCAAACAACATTCCCCTTCCCATCTCTGTGGGAAATACCCCTCTGTACATTTGCACAATTGTGCTCCCTGCCTGGCATGAACTTCTTCCTCATGGCTGCGGTACTTCCTCAGCAGGCTTAGTGAGACTAAATTAAGGCTATAATACATAAAAGTGCTTCTCAAACTTTAGAGCCAAATTAGTAACTTAAACTGCTCTGGGACTTTTGGGACATTCTATATCTGTGTATGTATATTTTAAACAAAGGAAAGGAGATTAAATATATTTAGAAATAATATAACAGGGTAAAGTAATTAAGTCTAAATAAAAGAAATCTGCCTAGTTCTAGATTGGTGGTACTGCAGCTTACATCAGTTGTTACTGATCACAACTTCTCAGAAACCCTATCATCATCCCTTAAGGTTCTCAGCGTGGGTACCTGGCATGGTAGGCTCTTGCCTGATTCCTTAAATTGAACTGAATCCAGTCTAACCTCCTACTAACCACAGAAATCTCTTCTCCATCCTTGATAGGATGGGAAGAAGAAAATATCCTCAAAGGAAGAAAACAAACATCTATTTACCACATGTGCCAGGCACTGTGCTAAGTGCCGTGCATACAAAGACAAGTAAAAAAGATTGACAAGGCCCTGTTCTCAAGGAGCTTACATTCTAA
Source organism: Trichosurus vulpecula (assembly GCF_011100635.1). Classification (NCBI taxonomy): domain Eukaryota; kingdom Metazoa; phylum Chordata; class Mammalia; order Diprotodontia; family Phalangeridae; genus Trichosurus; species Trichosurus vulpecula. The sequence continues at coordinate 249,655,044 of NC_050579.1, forward strand.
TGGAGCAATAAAGTGTGGGTAAAGGAGAGAAAAGGGAGTAGGAAATGAAGATACTCAGGGCAGGGGTCTGTTTTGAAGTCTAGAGGCCAGGACCAGGACCAGGAAGGGAATGAAGGCCAGCCTTCGTCCCTCCACAAAATGGAGGTTCCAAGAAGAAACTTACCAATGAGAGAAGGGGGTAGATCTTACAGAGGGATATTCATTCCAAGTTGACAACGCTTTCTTCCAGGGCAAGGAGATCCCTAGGCACTGAGGGAAGTTCCAGGGTAAGGAAGGGGCATGGTTTTGAAGTCTAGAAGACAGGGAACAGGGGCCAGAAGGAGAAATGGTTGGTTATCTACTCTCTATTTAAATACTTCCAGAAATATAGACTGAAATTTTTATTAAGGTGGCTCATTTTGTTGGATTGCTCAGTTAAGAAGTTTCTCCTTATATTGAGCTGAAATGAAATGCCCATCGATTAATTGGCCCCAGTCCTGCCCTCTGAGGTAGAACACAGATTAAGACTATGTCCAACACTCCATCATATATATACTTGATCTCCACCTTGCCTCCTCTCCAATGATAGGACAAGATCTTAGAACTTTGAAGGGGGGTGTTGTTGTTTGTCCTTTGTTTTCGAAGGGGACCAGTGACATCAAGGCTGATCTCTTGACTTGCTGCAAGTGACTTGGATTTAAGTGAGGCAGAGTTGTGCAAAGTCACCAGCCTCATTCTTTCTGAGTCCGGTGTAAAGACAAAAGTCAGGGCAACTGTGGATGGCCCAGGATTCAGTGGATGACTTTGGCATCAAATGTTAACTAATCCAACCCCCCAATTTTCTTTTACAGATGAGAATACAGAGGCTCATAATTTATGTTTCTAACAGTGCCATTTGCAAAATTGGTTCTTTATCTAGTATAGAAGAAAGAGGCAGCTACTGCTGGGATTCAAAGGTGCTGGAGATACCTTGCTCTGTATCCAGTCATGTGATTTGTGTGCCAGGTTCATAGCTTTCAGATTTCCTGAAATAGAGCAATTAGTCTATCAAGGACTTTACCTTACTCCCTGTCATCCACCCCTCACTTCAGATCAGATGAATCAGATACAGAATAGATCATTTATTCCTATATAGAAACAGGAATAAGCATTATAGAATCATAGACTGATTAGAACAGAATCCAGTAAATTATCATTACTTGTATAGTCAGTTAGGAGGCTAATACTTAAGACTACTGTGTGCTAGTGAATGTTTATCAACCAGCTCTCAGAAGAAACACTATGCACAGCAAACTTTTAAATTTAATCTACATTACTATTTTCTCCATCACTTTATTAAGTCTAGACAATCATCAGGATAATATATCAAGTTCTGATTTTTGTAGCATTTGCCCATTTCTGAAATGTAAATACTCACTGAAAACTTAACAATTACCTCTCTTGGGAGGCTGATCAAACTGGCTTCAGCACATCCTTGCTTCATTTTGCTAAGGTACTGTGATGCTTCCTTCCTATCAGGTCCTCCTCAGAATCACCTGAATCATGAGTCTCAATGATCTGGTCTGTGTGGTAGGTAAGTGATGTTAAATCTTTTTGGTTCATAGTGGGCCTCTTGATTTAAGAAGGCAGTGCAGGTACAGTACCAGGAAATTTCTAGCACACTCAATTCTTCATCACCTATCAGGGTCATATGTAGTAAAGTGCCTAAGAGGTCATAAGCCTCCTACATGCAACATATCCCATGATTTAAGTTAACTCTGGGGCATTGATACTTGCTCAGTTTCCTCCACCCCACTCTTCAAAATCTTCCACTTCCTGAGAACCACATCAGGGGGATGATACCAATATATTTGTTTCCTAGAGGCCCATGAGGAGGAGCTATACCCCCAGCCTCCACCATGGCTAAATTAGCACTCTCCCTCCCCTTGATACACAGAATTACCATCAAGTCAATCTAGGAGATCAACTTTTTTCCAAGTAAATACATATTTAACACAGTTATATGATGAGTTTCACTTCTCCCATTGCTGTTATAACAGAAAGGAAGTCACCTACTGATAGTACCATCTTTTGATCTCCCAAGCCTTTTCTGGGGAGGAGTCGCTCAAATCATCCCAGAGAAAAGGAAGCCTGGAAATTGAGAAAGACCTGACCTACTTCTCCAGATCATATGGAGCCCATGAATGGGGCAAGGGCCTTGAGGCCCAGGCAACTCTGCTAGCAAGAAATAATGAAAGACAGAGCTATGTCCAAAGGCAATCCATTCTTATCAAGTGAATCTTCCTGGAGATTGGATTTAAGACATAGCACTAGACCAGAGAGCTCTTCTCCTTCCCAGGGTCACAGACGTGGCTGTTAGGAGGCTGTACCTCTGACCTGGGCAGCCCAGCTCATGACGGTTGCTGACTAGCAAGGATAAAACCTCTTGCTCTGAGATAGAGTAAGTGGGCCATTATGGGGACAGATTGAGGGTCATTTGGGTTACATGGGTACTGTAACTGGCACAAGGAGCCCAGCTGGGCAGGAATGACTATCTACTTTATTCTTTACTATATATATATATATATATATATATATATATATATATATATATATAATATATATATATATATATATATACACACACACACACACTCACATATATGTATATATATGTATATATACATATATATGTAGTAAAAAGATGTATATATATACATATATATGTAGTAAAAATATGTATATATACATATATATGTAGTAAAAATATGTGTGTGTGTGTGTGTGTGTGTATATATATATATATATATATATATAGTACTACACCCAGCCCAACATGACATCACTGTCCTGATATCCAGACTGGCAATGGTCCTACTTCCCAACCTCTGCTATTCTTGTAACAGCTGCAACCTGGTAGTTTGATTCATCAGCAAGCATTTCACAGCTCTGTTAGGTGCCAACATGCTCCACAAACAACCATATGTAGTGGATGGCATTAACAAAATTCCTCCACTGGTCCAGACTCCTGAAGGTGCATGTAACTGTTGACTATCCAGTCCTGTTCTTTCTAGGCCCTAGAGCACTTGGCCAGACCCATGGTTACTGCAGGAATTTGTAAAGATGAAGACCTTTTCTATCCCTCAAGGCTCTTTCAAATCTAACCCGTACCACTTGGAGCTCAACCCAGTTGGAGGAGGTCTTTCCAAGAACAAGGTATCCTCTTGTTACCAGATTAGTGGCTCCTGAAATCCAGTTGCTTGTGTCTTACGAAGGGTGAAAGTCATTGGTAAACCAAGCAAGATGGCATTTCTCATAATGTCAGGTAATTTTATATTTGTTTTTTTGGTGGGGGAAGGGAGCAATCTTGGGCTAGCAGAGGAGAGGGAGTTTCCAAGGCCTGAAGTGGAAGCTTCAGTCTTTGGTATAATTGCCACAGGTTTGTGGAGAATATTACTAACACAAAAGCAATTGGGGCAAAGGTGATTTTGAATGTACCATCTCCATTTAACAGTATAAGCCTCTTGTGCCTAACTCATATCCACTGCGCCATCTAGCTGCCCTTTACTCCTTTTTAATAAGTCAACCACAGAGGTAGAGAAAAAAGCATTGGTTTGGTATTGTTACCCTTTAGCACTCATCCTGGGCCTGGGCTACCTGGTGTACAACATTGATGAGGTCAGAAGAAGCTATACTGATGGGCATGATGACTTGTTCATCCCCCTGTAGTTCACTGCAAGCAACCACCAAATGACATCTGCCTTCCTCACAATCCACGCGGGGTTATTTAAGGGGAATTGGTTTCATTCTCCTGTCTTATGGCTCAGATGGAGAGAAACTTCTAGGTTGGAGGTTTTCCACAGGAGAAGGCCTGTCACTTGCCATGCCAATATGATATCAGAGCTTCTTTCATTTGCTCTGTTAGCTAATGATTATTCCCTTTTTTTGTTTTTGTTTTTAACAGTTTACAAGCAATGGTTAGGAGCGAACCTGACTCAGGTTGGTATGGTTAGTTCAAGTTTCATGCCGGAACAAAATGAAGAACTCCTAGGTCATTCATCAGTTAACAACTTAGCCATATCATAAAAAGAATATTCAAAACAAGGATACAATTATCTTGGGCAGTTATGTTCCCCCTTGTCGCTATATGGAAACTCTGGTCAGCAGGGTAGGATGTGGTGACTCCTGTGGCCTTGGAACATCTCCAAAGTCTGAAGGACCCCAGTTCACATGGTGGGCCAGATAATTATGGCCAGAGGCTACCAGGAAGCAGCATCAAGGCAGGTGTCTTAGCCCCCTGACCCAACCAAGTTTCAGGGACAACTTTTTTACCTTTGGGGGAAAACTAGCCAAACTCATGTCATGGGGGGAGAGGTGAATCCTAGTAGATAGTGGTCCTATTACACCATTTGGTCTAGATTTTTTCCCGGTTCCATAAATCAAAGTCCTGCTCCTCTGCTACATAAAATGTTGATGACCCTCTTTATGGAAGAGATTGGGGTTAGCGCAAACTTGGGTGTATGCTCTATCTCCATTAGGCCAAATGCTAAGAAGATACACACACACATACACACACACACACACACACACACATATATACATAAATATATGTGTATGTGTATATTTGTATATACATATCTGTGTCTGTATGTATAGATAGATAGATAGACAGTGTGTGTGTGTGTGTGTGTGTGTGTGTATAAAATATCTTGGTCTGAAGCCACAAAAATAGCCTCTTTCTTTGCAGGGGGAGGTATATATACGTATGTGTGTATATGTATATGTATATGTATATGTATATGTATATGTATATGTACGCACATATATACACATACATGTACATATATACATGTGTACATGTATACATATACGTGTGTGTGTATCTACCCCTGCAAAGAAAGAGATTGCCTTTTGTGGCTTCAGAGCGAGATCTGTGGGCCAAGTCAAATGATTATTTTTGAGATTAATCAACAAGTATTTATTAAGCATTTACTATGTATCAGACACTAAATTAAATGATGGGGATATAATTAAAAATTAAAAAATAGTCCCTGGCCTCAAGGAGCTGAAATTCAAATGGGAGATGGGGGGTGTACTCCTACTTTTTATTTTCTATTACTTTTGGTATGTGTGGAAAAGTAGAAGTTAGTTAACATATGCATGGAACATCACAGTCTTGATGTGCTATCATTAAGTTTCATAACTGGCTGCACGAATCCAGGAAATAAACTACATTTAGTAGCACAGGCAGCTACAATCCAAAATCACTCCAGCTGATGGAAAGACCTTATTCTCGTCTAGGTCCAGAATGGGGGCAGGGTGTGAAATCCATAGTCTCCACTTAATGGAACAAACTCGTTATGAGCCATGGGACCATGGGCAAGTTAATTTTACGCTCTTGGTCTCCATTTCCAAAGCTGTATGATGCGGGGTTTAGCTAAGATGATCCCTGGGGTCCCTTCCAATTCTAACATTGTATATTCTGCGAATTCCGTGAAGATTTATTTTAAATTCTATCTCAGGAGACAGAAGCCTGCCATCTTGAAGCTTACAGTCTAAAAGACAACCATGGCATGGAGCATAGTCAGTTCTATATGAAGGTGGTATTTGGTTTGGGAATTACAGGTCTAGATCTCAAGATCTCTGGAAGGATCGGGCTTCGATCTCACGTCCTTTGACTGGACATGCTGTACATATCTGGAGGTACCACGTGACCTTTAAAAGCCTGGCTCAGAATTCCTGCGAGCCTACGGCTTCCTAGTGCTCCCCTTCTGCGCATGCGCACGACTGCCAACGCGCCCGAAAGTTGTTACAGTGAGTCGGCGCGGAGGGTGGAAAAAGGGGGGGGGGGGGTCTAGAGTAGGTGGCGCGCGTGCACGACGCCCAAGCGAGGTCACGAGGTCACAAGGAGGCCGCTCTCGTTGGCCTGACGAGGGTCTGCGCTCCATGGAGCAACGATTAGCGGCGTTCCGGGCAACCCGGAAGCGAGCCGAGCTAGAGGGAGGGCCCAGCACCTCGGGGAGGTGCGGAAAAGCACCGGGAGAGGACGTGGCAGCGCCCCCAACGCCGTCCCAGGCGCAGGAGGCCCCGGGCGGCAGAGCCAAGGTGAGACAGGGACACTACAGAGGGAAGCCCCGCCCTCCTCCCTCAATGAGGACCAACATAAGCTCCGCCCTCGGGGGGGGGGTGACTCCGACCCTTCCTTGTGATTGGTGTAGACGTCCCCGCCCCTGTCCCGATGATGCTGCCACGTTAACTTGGAAGAAAGGAGCAGGTCTGTCCTGCTGCAGCTGGTGACTGTAGGAAGGCCAGGTCCCGATCTCCCCTTCCGTGCAGATCCACTTGGTGCTGGACCTTGCCACCATCAGCCCCCGGCTGTGCATTCAGCATTGGGCATCGAAGTCACTCCTCTTTACCACTTCTTTATAGGCAGGGCATCCACCCCGATGCTAAAGAACAGAGAGGGAACTGGGGCTTGGGGAGAAAGCACCTTGGGGGTTTTTCCCCTTCCGGGCACATTGTCGTGTTTAGGATTCGTTTGAAACGGCATTCTGACCACTTTTAGGGTGCTCGGCTTAAAAATGTGTGAGTTGCAAACTCAGCCAGTGGAAGATGATAAAATAGTGTCGTTAAAGGAACTAATGGGGCAGCCAAGTGGTACAGTGGAGGGAGCAGGGGGCCTGGGGTCAGGAAAGCCTGAGTTCAAATTTGGCATTAGACCCTTCCCAGCAGTGGGACCCTGGGCAAATCACTTAACCTTCTGTGTGCCACAGTTTCCTCGTCTGTAAAATGGGGATAATTATAGCACCTGCCTCCCAGGATTGTCCTGAGGGCCAAATGATAATCATTGTAAAGCAGTTAGCACAGTGCCCGTCACATAATAAGCTTCATATAAATGTTAGCTGTTACTATTATTAGACTTTATTTGATCCTGGTTGGAGACAAATCCATTTCAAAATGCCCAGAGTTGGGAAGGATCTTAAGCACTCTTACCCAGCCCCCTCATTGTGGAAAAAAAACCTGAATCTCCAAGAGGTTATATGATTTACCTGTGGTCACACGGTTAATAAGTAAATGGCAGAGCCAGCATTCTAACCAAGGTCTGCTCATAACAAGGCTATTGTTTCTTCCAAAATAATCTGCTTAAGAGACAGGATTTAGATATTCCGAAACTCTTCACTGTCAAGGAATAGCCAGTGAATTCTGTGTGTTTCTATGACTTTTAAGCCAAAATTAGTGTTTTTGTGACAGCAAGGGGGGGGGTGGAAATCCAATGTTTTGAATTAATATATCAGCATTTTATTTAATAATGTATTTTATAACACTCTAAACTTGACAAAGCAGTTTTCTTCACAACCACCCTACAGAGTATAGGTAAGTATAACCATCACTCCCTGCACCCCTCCCCCTATCACCCAAGGTGAAGTCTCCTTGAAAGTCAATTACATAATACCACCAGTGTTGTGGATGGACTTGGAGTCAAACCATTCCATTGATGTTCTCTATTAGTAAATATTTATTAGGCATCTACTATGTGCCAGGCACTGTGCTAAATTCTGGGCTTACAAAAAGAGGCAAAACGCAGTCCCTGCCCCTCAAGGACCTTACAGTCTAATGGGTGAGACGATACGCAAACATATACAAAGTAAGTTATATACAGGATAAATAGGAGATAATTAACAGAGGGAATAACAGATAAATAACAGAGGTCCTGGAATTAATAGGGGTTGGGGAAAGCTTCCTGTAGCAGGTGGGATTTTAGTTGGGATTTAAAGGAAACCAAGAGTGTTCCAAGCATGAGGGGAAGCCAGAGAAAATGCCTGGAGCCGAGAGATGTGGAATATCTTGTTCATGAAACAGCCAGCAGGCCAGTGTCACTGGATCGAAGAGTTTGTGTTGGGGAGTATGGTATAAGAAGACTGGAAAGGAGGGAGCAGACTGGGTTACAAAGGGTTTTGAATGCCAAGCAGAGGATTATTTGATCCCAGAGGTGAAAGAAAGTTTATTGGAGGGGTTGAGGGTGACATGGTCAGACCTGCCCTTTTAGAGCTCAGTGGAGGATGGATTGGAGTAAGGAGAGAGTTGAGGCAGGCTGACCCTCGAGCCAGGCATGAGATGATGAGGGCCTGCATTGGAGTGGTGGCAGTGTCAGAGGAAAGAAGGTGAAATTGACAGGCCTTAACAGATTGGACATGGACTAGGGTAGCAGGGTGAGAAATAGTGAGGAGTGGAGAGATGACACCTAGGTTATGAGCCTGAGAGACAGGGAGGATGGTGTTGACCTCTACAGTAATAGAGAAGGTAGGGGGTGGGAGGGTTTTGGGGAAAGATAATGAGTTTAGTTTTGGACATATTGAGTTTAAAATGTCTCCTGGACTTCCAGTTGGAGATGTCTAAAGGCAGTTATGGGCAGCTAGCTGTTAAAGTGGATAGAGTGCTGGGCAGGAGTCAGGAAGACTCACCTTCCCGAGTTCAAATCTGGCCTCAAACACTTACTAGCTGTGTGATCTTGGGCAAGTCACTTAAATGCTTGCCTCAGTTTCCTCATCTGTAAAATGAGCTGGAGGAGGAAATGGCAAACCACTCCAGTATCCTTGCCAAGAAAACTCCAACGTGACCCAAATGGGGTCACAAAGAGTTGGACACAACTGAAAATGCCTAAGCAAACACCAATTGGAGAGGTGAGATCAGAGGTCAGTGGAGAGTTTGGGGCAGGAAAAGTAGATTTGACTATCATCAGTATAGAGATATTGATTAAATCCATGGGAGCTGATAAGATCACCAAGTGAAGTCCTGTTGAGGGGTAAGATAAAGGGGGCCCAGGACAGAACCCTGAGGGACACCTATGGTGAGAGGACATGATCTGGATGAGGATCCAGCAAAGGAGACCGAGGAGGAATGAAAATCAATAGCAAACATTATTGCTGAAAAATAAGGAAGTATGATGTTTTATATTCAGAAGAACTTAAGGTTTGAGAGCTGGCTGCTTCTCCCCCTCACATTTTAGTAAGGCCTAAAAATTTGTTTTTTTAAAAACATTGAGGGACAAATGTACATTTTCCCTTTGTCTTTTAACAGTGTTTTCCATAGTGTTAAACACACTTAGTATTGTAAAACATCTGATTTTAGGGAAATAGATTTTTTTTTTTGTCAAGGAGAACTTGAAGGAGCATTATTTAGTTTTTGATTGAGTGTGACGTTTCAGAGTACTGCTTGTTCTAAGTGAAATACAGAAAGTAGCAAAAAAAGGTTTAGCAGGGAACGGTCAAAACAATCTATTTTCCTCTTATGTGTTGTTTTTTAATTTTCTTTTGTGAAGTTTATTGTCGATTAGAGCTCTTTTTAGCAAACGATTGCTTATAATTTCCTGAGTAATTTTGTTCCTGCACCAAACTTTTAATAGCACAATCAGTTCCTTGGCTGTGTGTCTGTCTTGTCGCCAAAGGATTATGAGATCATTGAGTCAGACAGATATAGAGACCCAACTCTGAAAAAGCCTCCATTATTAAAAACCCAAATACTGATAGTGTGACATAAGAAGCAGTGGAAAACGCTAGCTATCAAGTTGGTCATTATTAGTGCTGCATTTTCATAAGGGAATCTGTTCCTAATTCCTTTTCAGTGACTTATCATTTGCTCTGGTGTGAAAATTCTCATTTAAATCTTTTTTCCCCTAATTTACAATCCATCTCTATTTTGCAATTCCCATAGAACACTGTAGCTTGTCATAGATTTCCTGAGCCTTCCTTTTGTAATTACTTCTTTTCAGTTAGCTATTGATACAAAGCATTCTACATTACTTTTTTTTAAAGTATGTCCTAGATTATGTGAAGCAAAATTAGACTTAACAAAAGTAAAGCATTATTTCTCTCAGCGACAAGGCTAGCTATGTAGGTGAAAAAACATGCAGTTTTATTCTTTGCAGCTTCAGAAAGCAGAGAATATAGAACTATCTTGAAAAACCTTGGGGTAGGAAAGTTATTAAATGTTTCATTGAGATTGAATATCATCTGTCTTTAAAATTGCAGGAAGGGTGACTTAAGGTTTTTCTTTTAATTTTTCCTGTTCCTAGAATTATCTTGGACTTATAGATCATCAATATTATTTATTTATTATTGTAATTTATCACCTACCTTTTTTAACACTAAAAGCGTAATTTTTATTGTGTTTCCTTTTGGCTTACGTAGTGATGTATTTGGTCACATTTGCTATGGGTTAGGGCCCTATACTGTATGCTCCCTACCTTTGAGAGACTTACAATCTACTTGTGGAAAACAACATAAAAAAGTAAATAACACTACAAAGTAGCAAATAAATAACAGAACAGCACCTTCATTAACATGTACAGGAGCTCCCTCAGCTTCCTTTCTCTCCTGGGGACTCACTGATTCCTGAAAGTCTTCATCCCCAACCTCCTGTTGTTGCCAACAGCATGTTCTTTTTTCCTTAGTCTACCATCACAGGACACAGGAAGGGGGAGGCATGTATACACTGTTACCTCCCCTGAGGCCAGCAAACCCTCATCCCCTGCTTCTTTAATCCCTGTGATTCAATTTCCCCCTACTGAGGCCAGACTCCCTTTCCTCTATTTCCATTTCTCATATTCTAATACCTCTCCAGTTCAGTCCTTTCCCCTAGCCAGTCTTTGTTCTCTTCTTCCTCCTTGTTCCACTGTGCTCTTTGGACCACTGCTTCTCTCTCCCCTCTCACCACTCCCTTCCCCCGTCTTTAGATATCTTCTTTATATCTTTCCTTCTTCTTGAACTTAATAGACATTAGTCCATCTCTGGGATGCACTTCATGCCTGGCTGTGAGGTGAGCTAAAACACCTGTGTTGCTTCTTCTCTCATACCCCTTACAGATTAGTCCAAGAGAAAGAGAGAGATTCCTCATTCCCCACAGCCACTTCCAGGATATTTGCATGCTGCCATCTTTCTTCAATGAACCCTCTTACTCCCAGCCTTTGTTGAGATAATCTGTTAACCACCAGGCCATAATCTTTCTTTTCTCAAGAAAGTCTCTACTTGCAATACATCTTTCCTTTCTACGTTAACTCCAGCTCTTATATACTTTAATGGTCCATTAAACACCCTGACCTCCTACTTCATTAACTTTCTCAACTACTATAACCTGCATCTTCACCTCAGCCACCCCAATGGAGAGGTCATTGTTACCCTCAAACTGTGCCACCTCCAGTATCTTGAACTCTTATATTTCCCTCTCTGATCGTAATTTTCTGTTTGTTCATTTCTCCCTAATCCTCATGCCAAACCTGTTCTTTATTCTTATTGTGATTTCTGCAAGCCTCCCTGGTCTCCCCGTTCATCATCCTTCCAGCCTCATTGTGTTCCCTTCACAGTCATGACTCAGCGTAACCATTTCAGCCATTCGTTTTTCTCCACTCCTGAACCGTTTGCCCCCTTTCGTTGTTTGTAGCCTGCTAGTCCTTAACTCTGAATCACCCCAACCTTCCCCACTCCTTTTCCCACATTACTGAATACAGTAGAAACCATACAGTTATGCTGATTAGGTCCATTACAAGCTCATGGTATCTAATTTCAGCTGGTGCCTAACAGCTGCATAGCAATCCCTTTATCCTTCCCTGATTCACTTTCCTTTTTTAAGGATTTTGTGGCTGCCTTTGTGGTCTTTTTACACCATAGGTACTTCCCCAAAAAACCCTCTCACCTCTCTCCTCACCCCCCCAAACATTCCGTTATTGTGAAGAAAGATTGACATGGTGATCACATTTGATGATGTGTGTAGTGTTGTCCATCCCCCCTCCACTGAATGTGCTTCGTGTTCCATCCTTCGAAGTAGCTGGCTGTTGCATTTAATGTGATTTCTTATGTCTTTTTGTACCTTTGGTTTGTATTACTGTAGCCATTGTGTGTGTTGTTCTGGCTCTGCTTTCCCTCAGTATCAGTCCATGTGGGTCTGGGTTCTTTGCTGGTTCTCCTCGTTTCTCCAAATTCCTCGCTTTGTCATTGTTCACTTTAGGTTTACCACAATTTGTTCCTCTCTTTCCCAGCTGTTTCCAGCACTTTGCTGCTACAAAAGTTCTTCAATGATTGAACCTTTCTTTCAGTCTTTTACCTCCTCTGGTTATATACCTAGTAAATAGAATCACAGGGTTAAAAGATGGGAACAGTTTAGTGACCTCTCCTGCAGACCTCCTAAGTTGTCTTGGGCTGAATAAATATCTTCCTCCGACCTTTTGTCAGCTCTACTGCTCTAAAATTTGACTTGAGGCATTATTTAAAAGTTGTTGGGGAGGGGAATGTTGGGAGAGTTCTACTACCTTGGCTCTTCCATCACCAGTGATCTCTTAATTGCCAAATCCGGTCTTTTCTCACTCTTCTTCCTTCTTGGCCTATCTACTGCATTTGTCACCACTGCTCACCCTCCTCTCCTGGATCCTTTCTCTTCTGTAGGTATGTTCATGACACTGTCTCTTAGTTTTCCTCCTGCCTGCCTGACTTCGTTCTTTTCTTCCTTTTCTTGTTTATCATCAATATCACACCCCTTGATTGTGGTTGTACCCCAAGTCTCTGTCCTAGACTCCCTGCTTTCTCCATACTCTCTGTGTGTGACTTCCTTAGTCCTATGGGTTTAATTATCATCTCCATACAGTTGGCTTTCAGATCTGTATTTCCATCTGGGCCGGTTTATTTGTCCAGCTCTATGACCTGTATATCCTGAGAGTGCTGTGGAGGCAGAGCTTGCTTGATGGGCCTTCCCTTGGGCTCAGGGCCTGCTTGCTCATAGAGGAAAGGAACAAGAGCTGGGGTGGGGGGAGGGGGTCTGCCTTGGCCTTGGATCTCTTCCTAGCTCTGGCCTTCAGACTGCTGAACAAGGCCAAAACTGGCACCTGGGCTCCTTCTGACTCCTCCCTCCTCAGGCCCGTCTTTTCCCTGAGCTTAATTAAGTCCGGTATCACCAGTTGCCTACTGGACATTTCAAACTGGATATTGCAAATATATTTCAAACTTGACTTGCCTAAAACAGAACTCCTTTCTCTTTCCCCTAAAGTTCTGGGTTTCTGTTGAAGACACCACCATCCTTCCAGTCTCTGAGGTTTGTAACCTCCTCGTTGTTCTTGACTCCCCAGCCTAGCCAGTTGCATCTACTCCTTCTCTCTACTCCTACAGCCATCATCATAGTTCAGGCCCCTGTCACATCTTATCTAGATATTACAACAGCCTCCTCATTGACCTTCCTGCCATAAGACCCATCTCATTCCAGTCTGTCCTCCATAAAGCAGCCAGAATGATTTTCCTCAAGTGCAGATCTCACTGTGTCACCTTCTCGTTCAGTCGACTTCAGTAACTCCCTATTGTCTCTAGGATAAAACAGAACTTTATCTTTCTGGCTTTATTATATCATATATATTACTCTTCCCCACCCTCCCACTCTGCCCACCAGCCAAACTGACTTTTTCTCTGCTCATCACAGCTAGTGCATCATCTCTTGTCTCTTCCATCCCTGGAGTGCATGCCCTTCTGAGCTCTTCCTCAGAGAACCTTTCTTTTTCTTCCACATACAGCTCAGGCACCACATCCTACCTTTCCTGATCCACTTAACTGCTGTCATCTTCCCTAACTACCTTGTAATTAATTGCTTTGTATTTATTTGCATTTATTTTCTTTATAAATTTATTTGGTATGTACTTACCTATGTACTTGTCTCTCCCATTAGAATATAAGCTTCTTAAAAATAGGGGCTGCTTCTTTTGTATTTGTATCTTCATCACCTAGTACAGTAATATCTGGCACATAGTAGGTGCTTATTAATAAATGCTCCTCAGTTGAGTAATTTTGTTTCCTGAAAAGTTTTTGTTCACTCGAAAAAAAATACCACGTAGTTTGTTCAGTTTCAACTGTTCTCACCTTGAAAAAATTTATCTTTCATTACTTTCCATATTTGAAAACAACCCACAAAGTTCTTTTTGATTTTCATCTTGCCGATTCTTAGAAATTTATTTTTCAGATGAAACCTACTTCATTTTAATCTTTTGCCTTGACAGAATTTTTCATTGAATCGAGTATAATATAAAGTATTGGTAAGAACTTTCTTAGACACTAACAATTGGTTGGCCTTTTCTTTCCTGGAATATGTTCTTTAAGGCCAGTATTTTGAAATAGGAATTTTTTTCTGTCTCCTGTCTCATTCACAAGTAAAGCAACAGTATAGCTTTAATCTTAGTAAAAGAGCAGTTACTTTCAGATTGCCTGAAGGTATTCTAAGGATACTTTTCATACTTAATGTTTCTCTAGAGAAGTTTCACTTTTTGAACATATTTTAGTGCCATAGATTTAGAGCCAGAAAGGACATTAGAGGACTATGGCAACCTTTTGGTGTCCTCTAGTAGAAAATTCTACCCTTTTGGTCTGGAAGCTAAAGTTGCATCTTGATTTAGGGGTGATAATGGTGGTCGTTTTGGATGTTGTGCAGTGTGTTTTGACTTAGAGGTTTGATAAGTAAGAGTAGCAACCTCCTGACCGGTCATTTTGTGTTTCCCTATTATAGGAACTGCAAATGGCACATGACAAGATCTATGTATCAGTTCAGCTGGTTGTCTAACAGTAGCAAAAGATGTAACACAAGTGAGGGATCCAAGCCTTATCGTGATCACTTATTTCACAACCATATTAGAGGCCATATGTTTACTTAACTAAGGGAGTAAAGTCCTGTCTCTGAACTTTTAAATTTAGCTCACCACCTACATGTCAAAAACTGTTTGGATGATTGGTATACAAGACATATTGAGAATTTATGTAATGGGTTCCACCATTTACAGAGTGCAAAACATTCAGAAAAATAGGCTTAGAAACAATAATGATGTTTACCAAAGAGCACCTGCTACAAGTGACAAAACAGTCTGCTACATATTGAGAGTTTCACTGCATGAATGAACACATATGACCGTGTCCCAGCTTGCCCTGCCACACAGCATATTAACCAAGTTTTGAAGTAGTATATGAGAGTAAGCCAAGCAATGACTTTTCACTGTCCCCACCCCCCAATTCCCCTTCAACCAAACCACACTTAACTGCTTCCTAATATTGCACAATTTATAGCAAAATTAGCATCACTCAATAACAGTGGGTGATAAAGAAATTCCATTTCCATTTTGAGTTTAGCAGAAAAATTACTACGAAAGAAATTTCCATTTGACAAAATATGTATTGTGTTATATTGTGTTTACCTCTCTGTGCACATGTATTTTCCTAATAGAATGTAAGCTCCTTGAGGGCAAGAACTGTCTTATTTTGTATTTGACTTGGTATTTGCAACATCTATCACATATACTTAAATGGATCTGTAATAATCTCATTGGGGTGGATTATTTCCTCCAATGAAGCAGGCTGCAACTCTTGTCTGCCCATTCTATTCTTGTCTGTATCTTAGAATAAGTTTGCCCCAATGTGATGGGGACCTTCTTGCTTCTTTCTGATATTGTTGGGATGTCACTGGAACACACAGACTTTCCATTAATCATCCTTTGCTCCTGCCATATGGCTTGATGATCACCTTTATAGGTGACCTGTGCAAAGCAGAGTTTCAGGAAAGATTATCTGACTGCAGTCAAAGATTGAAGACAGAGAGACCAGTCCTTGAAACAGGAAACGAGGGCCTTGCGGTAGTAATAGGAAATGAAATTGGACCAATGGGAGAGCCATTGTGAAGAAAGAATCACTAGGACTTGATGACTGATTAAATGTGTGAGGAGAGAGAAAGGCTGCTGCCAAGGCTTTGAGTGGGATGACTGGAAAAATATTGACAAAAATGGACATGTTTGGAGGAAGAGAACTGGTTTTAGGGGAAGGATGTTATGTTTGGTCATGAACATTTGTTTGAGATAAAGGCAGGCCATCCAGGTAGATGTTAGCAAACTATGCATTTCAAGATAGCTAAACAGCTCACCTTTATATAGTGCCTTAAAGTGTAATACTCCCTCATACCTTGGGAAGTAGGTAGTACAGGTATTGATGCCATTTTATAGATGATAAAACTGAAGGTCAGAGAGAACTTGTCGAGGGTAGGACAACTAATCATTGTCAGAGCTAGGACTTGAACCCAAGTCCTTCTGACCTCAAGTCACCAAGTAGTTGGTGCAGTGGTTAGACATCTGGATTTGGAGTCAAGAAGAGCTGGGTTCCATTCATCTCTGATAGATATGGCTCTGTTACCCTGGGCCAGTTACATAACCTCCTAGTTCCACAGGCAACTCTCTAAGACTTAAGCCGCAGGACAGTTACTGATCTGTTATTCTGATAAGAGGGAATTTTCTTACCAGGAGAAAATAACTAATCTAATTAATACTATTACTAATTACACACCAGCTCCACATCCTCTCCTTTCCACTTCCCCCAGCAAAACAAAACTGTTTCAACTATCTTTTCAAACTTGCCAGTTTCTGTTCAGGACAGTTTATGCTCCCATTCAACTAGATTTATAACCTCACAGTGATTTTGACCTCTATTCACTGCCAAATTCCTAGAAAAAAAATCACCTATACTCCTTTTATTTTCTTAGCATCTAGTCATCTCTCAGTCCCTTGTAGTCTGACTTTGAACTCTACCATTTGAGTGAAACTTTTCTCACCTAGGTTACCATTTTTCTCTTAACTGCTAGATCTAATGGCCTTTTTCTCCATCATTTTCCTTGGCCTCTCTGCAGCTTTGGATGCTGTTGACCGCCCCTTTCTCCTGAATACTCTCTCTTCATCTTACTTCCATGACACGGCTCTCTTCTGATTCTCTTCCTTGTTAGTGGTCTTCAGTCCACTTTAGTGGACCATTATCCATCTGTTCCCCACCCCCTTAGAGCAGGTATCCCCTAGGCCTCACTCTTGGGTACACTTCTTTAAGGTGTCTCTTGGTGATTTCATTTGCTGCCAGAAGTTCAAATATCATTTCTAGGAAGATGAATCTCAAATCTGTGTTTCCAGTCCTACATCATTAGCTATTGGCTAGACATCTATCAGCTAGAGATCTCATCCTGGATGTTTCACACCCCTCTCAAACTAGACATTTCCAAAGTGAACTTCATTATCTTCCCAGTCCAAACCTGCTTGTTCTCTAAACTCTCCTTACTTTCATCGAAGGCACAATCATCCTCTCCACAAACTAGGTTCAAAAAGTTTGGGGTTATTATCTTAGACTCTATTCTTTCTTGTACACCCCTTCTCCCCACATCCAGTTAGCTGCCAAATCTTGTCTTTACTACATACACATCCCCTTGATCATCTAGAACGTTCTCTCCACTCATGTTCAGTTCCTTACCATCTCTCTCAGACAACTGTAATAGTCTTTGAATGTTTCTCCCTTCTTCTAATCTCTTACCTCTCCAATCCATCCTCCACCCAGTGACCAAAATAAATCTTCCTCAGTCACAGGTCTGACCATGATGCTTTCATTCACTGACTTTCGCTGGCTCCTTCCTACATTCCCTGGGATAAAATACAAACTCTTCAACTTGACTTTTAAAACCTGGCACACATATGCCATCTTGGAGTGGGGGGGGGAGGGTAGAAGTGGGGAGAAAATAATAAAAAAAAATTCTTCCTAAAACCTGGCACACTCTGACTACAACTTAACCTTTTCCGACTTGTGTCATGTAATGTGAGTTTTTAGAACGCTACATTCTAGCCAGCCTACTACCAAATTTTCTAACTTTGTTACACCATTTTCCATTGATACGCACTCAAAGAAGCTAGTCCTTCTCACCTCAACCTCCCCAAACTGCTATCTCCTTCCAGGGGGCAATGTAAGTGTCTTCCCTTATCCCTTTCCCTACCCCAGTTTGCCTCACCTTTGTTAGAGCTCTCCTCCTCTTCACTTCACCTTGTACATCCTTAATTGGGTTTAACATTTGTGTGAGAGAGAGCACGGCCTAATCCTAAAGAACTAGCCTTGGAATTAGGAAGATCTGGCCTCTGATGCATTAACTTCTTTGTTTGACCACAAGCAAATCACTTAACCTCTCAGTATCTCCAGCAACTCTCTAAGACTAGAAGTAATCCACAAGTTGCTTGTCTGCATCAGTGAGTTCTTTGTACTCTGAACTCACAGGAATGGACTAAACAATATGCCAAACCCTTTTTTGTGTACATGTTGTAAACCTCCAGGAGCACGTAAAGGACCTTGGAATCAAGGTCTTTTTGTCTTTAAATTCCCAGTGCCTAGCTCAGCATTAATGTTTTTGTTTAATTAAATTTGAGAGTGAAGTTTTGGGGGAGAAATTGAGGCTGGATTATGAGTAGGATGTTAACCTCTTAGAATGGTTGAGTACTTAGAAGGAAAGAATGTGGGGGAAAAGAACAGCTCTTTGCTATCTCAAAAAGTAGTTATAAATTTGTGGTGTACATAGGGTCATGTGAAAGGAAGGTATAGGCTTCTTTTCTTTTTATGTTTCTCTTATGGTTCCCATCCTAAAGCTCAATTTTTACAATGCTTCAGGAAAACTAATCAAATCAACAAATACTTATTTAACCCATTATAATGATAGTGTACTTAGAAAAGTGTTTGCTGTTGGTAAATTGCTTTTACATCCCATGTAGTCCTCAGAGTGAGTTTGTGAGGTTGGTATGATATAACATTAAGGCAGAATTCATGATTTCAAAGAAAATCATGAATATGCGTGAATGGTTCAGAATCGCAGGATATAAGGAATTCTCTAAATGGAAGGCAGAGGAGTTAAAGCATTTATTCAAGCTCCACAGTAGCAGACCCATGGACCAGTGTCCCCAATTTGATATCTTGGCAAGAATCTTCCAAAACCAATATGCCCCTCTCACAATAGTGAACAGGAGGTTACAGAAAAAATGTTATGACAGCAAGCCAAGCCATACTGGTGCTTCCCCCCAATGCTAGGGCCCTCCAGTAAGAAGATTATCCACTGGCTTCAAGCCCTTGCTCAACACTCTCCAGTCTGCACTAGGGTCAGTCCTGTTTCAGTAGCGCCTGCTGCCGCTGCTGCCACCACTTCTGCTGCCACCGCCGCTTCCCCTTTCTCCTGCCTCCACTATGTCTCAATCTCCAAGTTGTGTTCTCTCCTTTATATATAGTCACCAGACATCATCCCATCAACTAGAATGTCATCTGAGCAACCAGAACTCAGGTGCCTACCATTGGCTCCGGTCTTAGCCACTCCCCCTAGGACCCTGAGAACCTCCCCCCCACCCCCCACCCCACCAAGCCTATTCAAATGGGCCCAAAAGATCTTCTCATTTACTGATTGCCTTTACATATGCACATCTTGATAGTAATGCATTATCCATCATTGAAGATTTTGTGTGTGAATATAAATGCATCCCTCAATTGATTGTCCATCCATGTTCAGAGGCAGCTAGATGATGCAGTGAATAGAGTGTTGGGCCTGGAGTCAGGAAGATTTGAATCAAATCTGGCCTCAGACACTTACAAGCTGTGTGACCTCAAGCAAGTCACTTAATGGCTGCTTGCCTCAGTTTCCCCATCTGTGAGATGGGAATAATAGTATCACCCATCTCCCAGAGTTGTTGTGGGGATCAAATGAGATAACTTTTGAAAAGGGTGTAGCACAGTGCCTGGTACATAGTATCAATCAATAAATACTTATTAAGTACCTACAGTATGCCTGGCACTATGCTAAGCCCTGGGGATAGAAAAAAAGGCAAACGACAGTCCCTGCCTTGAAGGAACTTATACTCCAATGGGGGAGACAGCATGCCGATAATATATACAAAAGTACATACAAAGTAAGCTACATACAGAATACAGAATAAATAGGAGAGGATTAACAGGGGGTAATTAGAATTAAGAGGGGTTGGGAAATGTTTCCTGTAGAAGGCAGGATTTTAGATGGGACTTAAAGGAAGTCAGGGAGGGCAGTAGTCAGAATGCAGGAGAGAGGGTTCCAGGCATGGGGACAGCTGGAGAAAATGCCCAGAGACAAGAGAATAGTGTCCTGTTTGTGGAACATCCAGGAAGCCAGTGTCACTGGATCAAAGAGTAGATGTCCAGGAATGAGGTGTAAGAAAAAGAAAACTGGAAAGGCAGGAGGGGACTGGGTTTTGGAGGGCTTTGAAAGCCAAACAGAGCAGGTTTTTTTTGTTGTTGTTTGTTTGTTTTATATCCTGGGGGTAATAAGAAGCCTCTGGTTTATTGCTAAGACCTGCACTTTAGGAAAATTACTCTAGTGGCTGAATGGAAGAGGAGTTGATTGGAGTGGGGAGAAACTTGAGGGAGACAGACCTACTGGTAAGCCATTTGTAAGGGTAAGCAAAGTGGATTTTTATTAGTATTTTTTGGAGTTTGGTTTTCCAGGATCCATGGCCATAACAATCTCTTGTCCCTAGGTGTTAGATATAAGTTCTCTGGTTCAAACCATCTCCACCACGACCTGTGTAGACTGTAAGGGCCAGGTATCACCTGTTTAGATTGTTAAGGTCAGGACCCTGGAGGGCTGGAGTGTAAGTACAAAGCTAGGTGGGCACTGTTCAGTGAGTGGGGAACCTTCAGGGTTGAAATGCACAAGCTAGGATGTTGTATGTGCCCTGATTGGCCCCGTCAAGGCTCGGGGGGAATCTGTTTGCCTCAACTGGCCTCCATTGAGGCTTGAGGGGATTTAGGGGAATGCACAAGTTGTGCCTGTCTCGACTGGCCCCAGCTAGATGAAGGGGGAGTTGCCCCGCCCCCCAGCCTTCTTGCTGACCCCTGCAAAAAGAGTGATTAGGGAATGCTGGAGGAATTGGTGCTTAGCAACTCTTGTGAGAAGGTTAGATAGAATAAAGTCTGCCTTGTTTAATTGTTAACCCCTTTGAACCTTTATCAAAGCAGATCAAAGAACCTGTGCTAGCTGGCCATCCTGAGTGTGCTAGTGCTTGCTAATACATCATTGTAATAATCCAGTTAGGAGGTGATGAGGACCTGTACCAGAGTGGTGGCCGTGTCAGAGGAGAGAAGGGCCATATTGGAGCTGGCCTTGGCAACAGCTTGGATATGGGGGTGGGGAATGGGAATGAGAGAGGAACACAGGATGATGACTTCTTGGTTCCAAGCCTGAGGGACTGAGAGGATGTTGCCCTCTGCAGTAATAGGAAAGGAGTACAGGGTGGGGATGGAGTATTAGGGGTAAGATTATGAGTTTTGTTTTGGACCCATTGAGTTTAAGATGTCTACTGGACATGTGAGATGATCTAGAGGAGGATCCAGCAAAGGAGACAGAGGAGAACCAGGAGAGAATGGTGTTCTGAAAACTCGATGAGAGAGTGAGCAGTGGTACTAAAGGCTACAGAGAGGCCAAGGAGAATGAGGATGGAGAAAAGGCCATTGATTTAGCAACTAAGAAATCATTGATGACTTTGAGAAGATCAGAAGCCAGGGTTAAGGGAGTGAGAGAAGAGAAAGTGCAGGCACCTATTGTAAATGATCTTTTTGAGGAGTTTAGCTATAAGGGGAAGAAGAGATATAGGAAGATATTTAGCAGGGACAGAAGGATCAAGTGAGGGTTTTTTCAGGATGGGGAAAATATGATCATGTTTGTGTGGTGTTATTCAGTTTTGACTGACTCTTTGTGACCCTGTGGATGGGTCCATGGGGTTTTCCTTGCAAAGATACTGGGATGGTTTGTCATTTCCTTCTCCAGTGGATTAAGACAAACAGAGCTTAAGTGGCTTGCCCAGGGTCATACAGAGCTAGTAAGTGTCTGAGGCTGTATTTGAACTCAGATCTCCCTGACTCAAGGCCCAGTGCTCTTTCCACTAAGCCACCTAGCTACCTGGCTGGTCTTGTTTGTAGGCAGTAAGAAATATCTATATGGGATGGAATGGGATCACTTGAACAAGTAGAGGGGTTAGCCTTCCTATGGGATGGGGTGAAAGAAGAAATAATGGCAGAAGGCATCTGAGGTCTAAGATAAGGAAGAGGGGAGAAGAGCGAGCTCACAGTGAATGGCTTCAATTTTTACCTATAAAATATGAAACAAGGTTCTTTGCTGGGAGTGGGAGGAGGGGGAGCCATGGGAAGTTTGAGGAGAGAAATGAAAAGGTTTGGAAGAGCCACTGTGGAGAGTGGAATGGTGAGTTGATGAGGGAGGTACAGAAGGATTGCCTAGAAGCAATAGGGGCCCAGTTGAGGTTGAATAACATAAATTTGTAGTGGCCCCATTCAGAACATTGTGTGATTTTTCTCCACCATCTTTCAGCAGCACATGTGTAGGAGCAAATGAGATGAATGGTGGAAGTGATTCAAGGCTGAGAGTTGTCTGGGCATCATCAGTGCTTATGATGAAAGGGCTTAGGGATTCAAGAAAGGGCAGGGTAGAATTGAATTGGTTCACTAAGAGATCAAGATAGGGAGAAGAAGAGAAAGTGGCTAATGCAGGGGAGATGACCTGGGAGAAAACTGAGGGATGAAGGGATTGGAGGTCATGGTGCAGAAGATAAGTAGGGTTTGGTAAGGGAAGGCAGAGGGAGAGGTGAAAAGCCAAAAGATTATGATCGCAGAAGGGAATTTCAGAATTCTTGACCATAGAGATGGTACATTTGTGGGTCATGTCAAGGTCAAGGATATGACAACTTTTCTGTGTGGTGGGAAGTGTAATCCATGGGAGGTGAGTAGGTTGAGGGACTGAGTGGTTAAGGTATTTGTGGGAGAATCAGCATGTATGTTGAAGCCCCCTAGTATGAGGGTAGGAGTTGGCAAGAAGAGGAAAGTTCTGAGCCAGACAGCAAACTCATTGAGAAAGGAAGGGGAGTGACGGAGGCAGTAGCTATAAATAGTAGGCACAATACAACTACTAGTTATTGTGATGATAATGATAACATAAGGTTTTATTGGGTCCCATCCCACTAATGCTGATCAATTTTGATTCAACTAAAAAGAACTTATAAGTAGCAGACCTGAGCTCTTTGAAGTTGATTATTTTAGAGGCTAGGATGAGGAAAGAGAAACCAGTGAGCCAGCAACCTTTGGAAAGAAATAACAACTGCCATTTTGGTTTTTGTTTGTCAGCTCCATTACCCTTGATTCTTATTTCTGTTTGATTATTTCCTAGGAACCATTTCAGACTCAAGGAAGTCCACTACAGAATCCAGCAGCTACTTCTCCATCACGATGGGACCAGTCCTTCCTTACTAATGTTACATTCTTGAAAGTGGCTCTTTGGTTGGTCTTACTGGGACTGTTTGTAGAACTAGAATTTGGCCTGGTTTATTTTGTTCTGTCCTTGTTTTATTGGATGTATGTCGGCACCCGTGGCCCTGGAGAAAAGAAGAAAGGAGAAAAGAGTGCTTACTCTGTTTTCAACCCCGGCTGCAAACCCATCCAAGGAACCCTGACGGCAGAACAGTTTGAGCGAGAATTACAGTTTCATCCTCTGGCTGGGAGATAGTCCTTGTTCTCCTCAGTTTTCTGCCACTTTGATGTTTTTGGATTACCTAGCCCCCCAAGCCTGGATTGGAATCGATATACAGATACACTAGGGGGTGGTCCTTTGTCCATGACTGTCAACTTTTTGTTCTCCGACCTCTGTTCTCTTGTCTTTCAGTCCATCTCTCCTTTTCCGCTTCTGCTGCTGTAGCACCAACGTCTTTGTTCGCATTTCCATCTTTAAATTTTCTTTTGGTTTTTTTTTCCAAGTCACTAAAATCCAATACTGCAGTTGATCTGGTGCCATTTCCAAAAAATTAAATCTTCAATAAAGACTTATTCCAGTATTTACGCAGACCAATTTTAGAGGGACAGGATGGGAGTTGCATTGTAGTGTAAAGTATTTAACTAAATTGAAGTAATGATTCACTCCTTCACATGAAGTGCTTCACATTAAAAATCTTATCAGTCTGACAGTAAATTCACATTTTCAGTGCTGTTAGACTCTTAGGCATCTTTTAAATATTTCATCCTCAAAGAGAAGGTGAAAATTGTATTTTGCTTTTCTATTACTAATGGTATTGAAGATCATAGAATGTTACATATGGATGGGACCTAAGGAATTGTCTGGAGACCAGTGGTTCTCAAACTTTTTGGCCTTCGGACCCCTTTTACTGTCCTAAAAATGATTGGGGGCCCTCCAAAGAACTTTCATTTATGTGGATTATATCTATCAGTATTTACCATGTTAGAAATTAAAGTGTCTTAGTATTATTCTGAAAATAGTTTTGATCTTGTGGACCCCCTGAAAAATTCTCATGTCACACTTTGAGAACCTCAGATCTAGTTAACCCATTTATTTTATAAACAGGGAAACTGAGGCCCAAAGAGGGAACATGATTTCTTCTGGGTCATAAATAGAGGCAGAAACAAGATCTTCTGATTTTAAGACCATTGTTTTTTCTGCTATGGCACACTCTATTAGATCATGGCCAAGTCACTTCCCCATCTGTGCATCAATTTTCACACATCGTAAAAAGAAGGGAATAGATGGTCTCTTTAGCAATTACCCGCCATGCCAGGCACAGCTACCCTTCACCTGTAACTATCTTTCCTTCTATTCTTCCTCTATCACTTGGGAAAAGGAGGAAGAGAAGAGAGAAGAGTGCTGGTGGCATGTGGTGGGGAGCAATGGAGGCATGTCAATATTGGTCAGTGTTATAAAGGGTTATTAAATTGTAGCGTGTATGCACAAGGTAGCCCTGGAAGCAGCATTCCAGACTCACTGGACATGTGGCCTCAGGGACTGTGATACAGGCTTCCTGGGCTAGTCCTGGTTTGCTGTAGTCTTTGGAACAAATGATCACTTCATCTCTTTGCCTTCGTTAATACTGGTAATATTTTCTTTCATGATGGAAACAGCAATATCTTTTTTCATGATGCCTCCTTTTTTGCAATATTAGTTTAAATACTGTGATATATACCAGTCTTGGTTTATGGGATTCCTACTAAGTAAAAAATTTTAAATAATTCCTTTCTCTGGGTCGTATTTGTAAGTGAGAAGAATCTGCCTGTTTATCAGTCCTATCCCTTTCAAATGAGGATGCTGGATTATATGTCTTCCAAATCTAATTCCTATGATCTTAGTAAAAATTTAGAAATTTTTTCAAACCAAGGACTCAAGAAATTAAAGACACCTTCAATCTCTAGGTCCAATAATTAACTCATACTTTAATATTTTAAGGAAACCTGATTTTAGTCATGTGGGTATTCCCTCTGCAATGTAAATCCCCTTAGTACTTAATTTGAGGAGTTATGGCATCTAAAATAAAGGCATCTAGTGGCCAACATTAAATTGATAAGCCTCTTCACACTTAGGTGGTCCACAGATGACATGTGTTCAGTTCATCATTAGTCCATACACATGAAACCCTTAGAGTCAGTAAGATCTGCTGTACCTTGTAATCAGCTGGGATAGTCTTTAAGGACCAATGGTCACTCTCATGGCATGACAAGCCATTGGAATAGATGCCATTGACTCATACAGGATATAAAAGGATTTTTATTTGAAATGTTATTATGTAACATAGGCCAGTTGTAAATTTTTATTTTTTTCATTATTATTGCTTTTTATTTACTGCAATAAAGTCTCAGCCAACTTGCTTATTAAGAAAAGCATTTTCCTGGTTGACTGCGTTTTCTGGAGGATAACTTAACATCCCTCTTCATTGCAAACCTTGTTGAAAATCATTTGTAAGATGAATTAGACCTCTTTTTTTGCCTCAAAGTAGAGAATGATAAACAAAATTGAATCTCAGGGCTTAGTTTCGTCTGTTAAAATGAGGGGGTGTTGTTAGATCTCCAAGAGGTTCCTTCTGGCTTAACCTTGTGATCCTCCCAGTGTTAAGGGTTAAGGAATAGTGCTCAATGCCACAGATACAAAAGATGTATGAAACAAAGAGGGGGATAAACTTACTCTAGAATTTTTACTTGTTTAAAAAAATTCCCGAGGGTGTGTGCGTGTGTGTGTGTGTGTGTGTGCGTGTGTGTGTGTGAGAGAGAGATTTGCCATTTTCTCTTAAATACAGGGAGTTCAATGGAAGCTCATATCCTGGTTGGTGATGTAATATACTTGAAAGTAATTTTACTTGCATTTTTAAAAAAACATAGGATCATAGATAGTTACTGTCTTACCATTTTATGGATGCAGAAACTATGGCCCAGGGAGGTTGTGACTTGAAGTTACACAGCTAGAGTCAGAGACAGGATGTGAGCCCAATCCTCTGACATCAGAGGTAGGCCTTTTTTTGCTGTAACATGCTGTCTCCTAAATTATTGAATTCAGATTTTTCTCTAAGTCACATTTAGTCTGGGTGAGTTTTGATTGCATTTTAATAGCTCCAATAATCATTCTAAAAAGGGTAGTGTGTAGTACATTGATGATTGTGCCACAGTAGTGTTTCTTCCCACTTGCCGCCCACCCGAGTCCCTTCTAGAATTAGGCCATTCTTTAACTGGGTAGATTCTAGCCCAACTTTATGAGATCTTGTGAAAATGATTTCTCACTTGTCCCTGCTCACCAATTCCCAGAGGTTGTATTTGTAATGGTGCTATTAACTGCCAGGGGAGTTTGGGAGCATAAACAAATTAAATGCCTGGCAGGGGGGAATGAAAAGGACAGCATGTATTTTCTGTTCTTACCAGACCATTAAACTTTAGTGAAGCCTTGATTAGTTGAATTTGCAGGGACCTACTAGATCCCAGGAATTTCCACTTAAGGCTTGATCATTAGGACAATGAGTCTAGAAAGCCACTTCCATTAATGGCCCTTATCTACTGTCTTCAGGGGAAGCTTAAAGCCTTGGAGATGTACCTGGTCAATTTGGTAGGAAAGGAAACATCTGCCTGAACCCTCCATGCTGTTACATAATGCCTATTCTTAGGATTGTGAATGCATGTATACTGGAAGCTCCTCTTCGAGGCGGCCCCCTGACTCATCCCCACTCTCCATTTGACAGGACCAAATTTAAGCTCCCCTAGACTAAAGACAAGTCATCTGATTTTTAGTGATCTCTAGAGAAGATTTCAACATCTTCCCTCTGTTGTCAATCTAACTTAAATCCCCCATACTGAATTAAGCTCATTTCCTCTTGTTCCAGTCACAGTGGAGAATGGTCATTGTACTCTATGAGAGTACTTCATAACTAGAAATCATCATTAACCACGTCCACCCAGCCCTTATTTTTCAGGCTTAATGATCCTGGTTCCATTAACCTTCCCATGTAGGATTGAGTTTACAAATTAGAGCACAGTGATCGACTTTTGGGTGCTTCCATTTCCATCCCCAGCTGTACCTACTCTGTAGGAACCACTGCTAAAGGTGAGGGGGTTCAGGATCTGGCTTGGGTTGATTATGAGGATGGATGAGGAAGGTGACCCATCAGTGGCAATACAGTTCACTCCTCTTCTATTTTTGGTACCCCCAGGTCTAAGAAGGGGAGCTTATGCTTATAATACAAATATAAGAAAGCAAATATTTATTAAAGTGCTCATTGTATGCAGAGCACACTGGACTTTGGTTTGTATGTGGAGATCATTGCACACAGGAAGTGTTCTATAAATACTTATTGGCTGATCATTTTGTTGAAAGAGCATTCTCTTAGCTGTAGGAGAATATCCAATCGGCAAACTACAAGAAATGGCCCAGGTGGCATGGGGTATACCACACAAAAATTATGTGTGCTTTTCACTACAGAAGGCCTGGCAGTCCCTGGGGAAGCAGCAGAGAAAAGGCATGTATCCCAGTTTCCTCCCAATAGATCACAAGGACACACATGGGGGAGGGGGAGAGGGGTGCAGCAAAAGAAACATAAGGCATAGTGCCTGCTTTAGCAAGCTCAAATCTCTCCAGGGATAGAAGACCCAGAGAGTACACTTCATTCTCCAACAATAAGGAGTAAGCCTGCTGTCATGGAAAGAATGAATGCTAAATTTGGAGTCAGAGGTGTTATTACCTACTATTTCCTGTCTGTATAACCTTGGATATGTCACTTTGCTTTTGTGGGCTTCAGTTTCCCTATTTATAAAATGAGGGAGTTGGATTAAATGATCTCCAAGGTCCTTTCTAACTCAACATTGTAGGAGTCTGAGAATCAATAGGGTCGGCATTCAAGGGAGGGTGCTATGGAGCAGAATGCCACCAGGGGGCAGCACGGAATTCTTGAGTCCCCTATAGAATACTGCTTTCAGCTACACAAATCTTTGTTTAAATATCATAATACAGATCACTTCTACCTGAATTAATTAATTTGAAACCCACCAAGTCTTTGGCTGAGCCAACTGACACTTGAAGGCTTTCCTTCCTTCCAAGGGTCTCAAAGAAAAAGCATAGGATTCGTTTCAGGTAAAATTTAACCCAAATATTTACAAAGAGTTTACTATGTGACAACATTGCCTATGGTGGCAAATGAAGGAAAATACAATCCCTAATGGGTTTACAATATATAGCAGGAAATCAAAACACACATGCAAATGGCTATAACACATCAATAAATATTTGTTGAATTGAATGGATGCATCTCTTTGCCAGACCCTTTTTGGTCCTGGTTCCAATTTCTGTTGTTGCTTGTCTCCAACCTTGTTCCCTTAGGCTGAGCTCCCTGCTCAAGTGTTCTCCATAGTGCCTGATTAAACTGTGAGTCATAGCAGATCCCCGTTGATCTCACAGAATTCTGACATGATCCTCCTAAATTTGTATGTTCCTCAGGACATTCTTCAGGTTTAAGGTAGGTGTTGGATCAGGGAATGGTCCAATGAGATCAGAGAGAGATGAACAAGATGGTAGCATAATGGATTAAAACACAGGAGGCTGGGAGAAAAATCAAATAACTGGGTAAAGATTGCAGTGACTGTGGCTTTAATCACATTAAACAAAAACAAAGATCGTTTCTCATAAATTTTGAGCTGGAATGGACCTTAAAGATTAGTCCAATCCCTTCATTGTACAGATGGGGAAAAACTGAGAGCTAGGGAGGCAACGGGACTTCTTGGCCAAACCTGGAAGTGTCACATTTGAGTGGAGCCCAATACCTGTACTAAAATGTTGAAACTCAATTAGAGAAGCCTAAGGAGGGGCATTGTGAGTAGGAGTGGTGGTGGCCATGAGCTGCGCAGAAGAAAAGGAAGGAATGTCATAGGAGAACTGTTAGGTTGGTTTTTTTTTAGCTCCTGCCATTCGTGCTTCAATGTGAAAGGTGTCAAGATCCCTGAAGCTGACCAAGAGTGGGAAGCATGTGCATGGGAAAAATGAGCAGCTGGGTTTGTCACTGACAGATCTGTTTACCAAAAGTGCCAAACAAAGAGGAAGGAAGGAAAAAAAAACATTGAAAGCTTTAGAGCAAGCAGGAATTGACTTTGAAGATCACACAGTTTCCAGGGAGGTAAGGACTAAAGCAGATTGAGCTGAGAAAGCCCACACTGCATTGTAGTGGAAAGAATCCTAGAATTGAGTCAGAGCAACCGAGTTTGAATGCCGACCCTGCTCATTACCAGCTGTGTTACTTGGCTTCTGTTTCCTTCTTTGTAAAATTTGGGAGTTGGAGTAAATGATTCCTAATGTCCCTTTTGGCTCTACATCCTGTGATCTACCTCCAGCTCTTAGAGGAAAGCAGTTTTCAACCTGGATTCTGCTGGGGACAACTACATGGTTTGGTGGTTATGGAGTTTTCTTTTAATGATTATTGTAAAGCATATTCCCAAGGCTGCAGGCACTGGAGCTAAGACAGAGAAGGATACAGCCTCTCTATAGTGAGTTATTAGCCAGTCAAAAGAAACATTGCAAGGCCCCTGTAGGTTGTACATCTGAAAAAAACCTGTGTTTACAAAGCTTTTGATAGATACGGAATCCCTCAATCATTCAACAAGCACTTAGTAACTGCCTACTATGTACAAGGAACTGTCCTAGGCCCAAAGATAAAAATGAAATCTCCCTTTAAGGAGATTACATTCTACTGGGAGAAATATGTACACCAATAAGTCAATACAAAGTAAATATGAAGTCATTTCAGTGGCAGGGATGGGGGGAGGGAATCAGTCAAGACCTCATGTCAGAGCTGATGCTAAAACTCAGTCTTTTTTTAATGTATTTTTTTTATTTTTAGTTTACAACACTCAGTCCCCCAGTTTTTGAGTTCCAAATTTTCTCCTCCCCCCTCTCCCTCAAGACAGCATTAATCCAATATAGGTTCTACATTTACCTTCACATTAAAATTATTTACACAATAGTCAAGTTGTAAAGAAGAATTATAACCAATGGAATGAGCCATGAGAAAGAAGAAACAAAACCAAAACAGAGCAAATAGTTTGCCTCGATCTGCATTCAGACTCCATAGTTTTTTCTCTGGATGTAGATAGCTTTTTATATCATGAGTCTTTTGGAGCTGTCTTAGAACCTTGTATTGCTGAGAAGAGCCAAGTCTATCAAAGTTAGTCATAAGAGATACCGTGTGTCTATAATTGTGTATAATGTTCTCCTGATTCTGCTCCCCTCACTCAGCATCAGATCATATAAGTCTTTCCAGGCAAAAAACTCAGTCTTGAGAAGATCCAGGGATTCTGAGAGTTGGAGATGAGGATAGAATGTGTTCTAGTCATACAGGATGACCTGTACAGAGACAGAGATGGAGGAGATGCAATGTGGCATGTGGAAAATATCAAATAGGCCTGTTTGGTTGGAATGTAAGGTTTATGAAGGGGGAAGTAATATGTAATTAAGCTAAAGAGATAAATTAGAGCTAGACTATTATAAAGACTTTTATATGCCACACAGAGTAGTTTGCAATTTATTCTCAAGGCAATAGGGAGCCACTGAAGATTCTTGCTCAGGATTGACATGGTCAGATCTGTGCTTAGGAATGTCAGTTTGAAAGCTAGCTATATGGAGGATGGACTGAAGAAGAGAGACCAGGTGAGAGGTAATGAAGCCTGAAGTTGAGTTGTGGCCTCTGAGTGTGTAAATAAGAGAATAAATATGGGAATGGGGGAAGAAGGGGGAGAATAAACATTTATTATGGTGCCTACTAAGCACCAGCCACTTTGCTAACTACTTTCCAAACATTATCTCATTTGATCCTCACAACCACTGTACAAGGTAGACACTGTTACTATCTTCATTTTGCAGTTGAAGAAATGGACACCGGCAGACAGACGTTAAGTGGCTTGCCCGGGGTTATACAGCTAATGAGTGTTTGAGGCCTGATCTGTGCTCAGGTCTTCCTACTCCAGGCCAAGCTGTCTACCCACTGTCCCACCAAGCTGCCTCTAGCTGTCATTGGAGAGGTGGAATCAACAAAACTTGGCAACTGACCACATGTGGAGGTTGAAGGAAAAATGCAGCACTGAGCGTGCCTCTCAGATTGTAAACTTGGGTGACCAGAAGGATGGTAGGACCTTAAACAGAAATGGGAATTTAGGGAGAGGGGTGAGTTTAAAGTGGTACAATGTAAAAACACTAGCCCTGTAATCAGAATTTCTGGGTTCAAGTACCTACCACCAGCTCTGTTTCATGCCTGTGTCTTCTTGGGCTTGTCACTTAATCTCTCTGGGTCTCAGTTTCCGTAACTGCAAAATGAGTGGGTTTGGCTAGATGGCTCCTGGGGTCCCCTCTAGATTTGAGTTCCATTTTGGACAAGTGGAATTTTAGATGCTTATATGACATCCAGTTTTGAGGTTTCCAATAGACAATTAGTCATATGGACTAGAGCTCAGGACAGAAAATAGGGATGAATATATAGATGATAATGGTGGTGGTGGTGATGGTGATAGCTAATAGTTATATACCACTGCTAGGTCTATATCTCAAGACATAAAAAAGGGAAAAGGACCTATTTGTATGAAAATATTTAGGGCAGCTTTTTTGGTATTTTTTGGCAGCTAAGAATCGGAAATTGAGGGCATGCCCATCAATTGAGGAATGGCTGAACAAGTTGTGGTGTATGATTGTGATGGAATGTTACTGTGCTATAAGAAATGACAAGCGGGATGATTTCAGAAAAACTTGTAAAGATTTACATGAACTGATGCAAAGGGCAATAAATGGAACCAGGAGAACATTGTATACAGTAACAGCAATATTGTTCGATGAAGAATTGTGAATGACTTAGCTATTCTCAGCAATACAGTGATCCAAGACAATTCCAAAGGACTAATGCTGAAGCATACTATCTGCCTCCAGAGAAAGAACAGATATTGTTTCAATACAGACTGAAGCATGCCATTTTTCACTTTCTTTATTTCATTTCTTTTCCTTTTATTTGAGTCTTCTTGTACAAAATGACTAATATGGAAATGTTTTATGTGATTGCACATAACCTATATCCAATTGCTTACCATTTCAGGGAGGGGGGAGGGGAAGAAGGGAGGACGGGATAGAATTTGGAACTCAAACTTTTTTTAAAAATGTTAAAAATTGTTTTAACGTGTAATTAGAGAAAATTACATACATACATGCACACACATACATACATATATATTTGTGAAGTCTTTCATATATCAGAGATGACCCAAAAGTCTTAGTGCAGTTTTAAGCTTTAGTATTGTAAAGAGATATTAGCTAACAGCTTTAATCTATTAAAGCTTAAAACTTCACTAAGACTTTTAGGATACCTATATGTAAAAGACTTTGTTACTAGGTATTAGCTAATAGTTTTAAACTATTGAAGCTTAAAATCGTGCTGAGATTTTTGGGTCATTATCTCATTTGTTCCTCACAATAGCCCTGGAAGGTAGGTACAATTATTGTCCCCACTTTATAGTTAAGGAAATTGAAGGCTTTAAGAGATTAAGTAACTTACCCAGAGTCACACAGCTAGTAAGCATCTGAGGCAGGATTTGAACCCAAGTCTTCTTGACTCCAAATCCAATGCTTTCTCCACTTTGCCACTTTGCTGCCGAAACTTAGGAGCTATGTACATACAGATGATAATTGAGCCTATGGAAGCTGATGGGATTACGGAGGGAAAGGGTATGGGGAATAACCAAGAGGGCCCAAGACAGATTCTTAGGGACATCCATGGTGAGGAACTGGGATTTGGAACTCAAGCCTCTGTCAACAAAGGTTAGGTTTGGTTTATGTCTATACGGTCTTTTCAAGAGTATCTAACAGAAGCCATACTAGAAAGCTATTTAATGTACAAGGGTATAATATTAGTAACTGTCATTTATGTGGTGCTTTAAGGTTCAAGAAGGACTTGACAAATGCTTCATTTTATCATCACAATAATCCCTGGAGGTAGGTACTATCATCACCTCCATTTTATAGATGAGGAAACTGAGGTAGACAAAAGTTAAAGCCCACACTGCTAGTAAGTGGGTGAAGCTGGTTTTGAACTCAGGAATATGGACTGATGATCCAGTAAGAGAGGATAAGAAAGACTGGCCAGACCGGTAGGAAGAGAACCAGAAGAGAGCAATATGATGAAAATCCAGGGTCAGGAAAGTATCCAAGAGGAGAAGAAGGTCAACAGCATCAAACATTGCAGGGAAGTAAAAAAAAGATAAGGACTGAGAAGAGGCCAGTGACCTGAGTGTTAATTATCCCACCTAGTCCTCACAACAACAGTGAGAGGGAAATGTATGGCTAGCATTTATCTAGATAAGATTTGCAAAGTGCTTTACAAATATTATCTCATTTTATCCTCACAATAATCCTTGGGTGGGAGTAGATGCTATTATTAGCCCCGTTTTAGAGATGGGGAAATTGAGGAAGACAGGGTCACATAGCTAGGAAATGTCAGAGTCTGAATTTAAACTCAGGCCTTCTTGACTCCAAGTCTGGTGCTCGATCTACTCTTCACCTAGCTCCCTCAGTGGTAAAGATATTATCATGCCCTTTTTATAAAGGGGATCAGCTAATCTGTTCCATGTGATGCTTGGCAGTTCAGTTCAACAAACATTTTTAGGCATTTACTGCATACAAGGCATTGTATTTTACAAGCATCCCTTTAACAAACAATTTACTGAGCTTATTACATAAAATTTATATTAAGAAATGCACTGTAGTCGATCTTATCTTTGTAATTGGAATGGATGTCTTCACTTCTCTGGAGTATTTTCATTTCCATGCTATGGGAGGATCTAGAGGGGGGAAAGTGGACCTAATTTCTCTGAAGTGAGTTAAGCAGTTCTATGGTCAATGTTCAGGAACACACAAGCAATTCTATTATATAGAATGTATATTTGAACAATATTTTGTCTATGGTATTTTACCTGTGTAATGGGGGATAAATGAAGACCCCTACCCCTATTTGCTAGACTGGAGTATTTACCGTGATGCTGAGCCTGTGCAACATTTGGGCCACTTCTGGTAATACGTGCACTCTGCCCCTTGGCTAAATAAAAGGAATGTGCCTTCAGAGGCTCCCTGTGACAGGATGAGTTAGAGAGCTGTATAGGAAAAAATAAGTAATTGAGTCAAGAAGAGCCACTCACTAAGGCCCAAGTCACTGCCCCCCTCTCTCTTCTCTTTCAAATGGCTTGAGACTCCCAACAGTTCTCCCTTGGATTCATCCTTGGAAAAGGATGTCCTTTCCCATAAGAGGCCCTGGAAAATTGGGTTCAGTCCTGGGGAAAGCCTAATCCCAAATTGAGGATTGAGCTTTTCTTGAGATGTATAGCTATATATTTACTAATAGCTCTATATTTTCTTGCATTGTGGCTCCTTCCCCACTTCCACCCCCAAGCACACACACACTTTAAATTATTCTAGGAAAACCTCTTTAAACAAAGGTTAGGTTTGGTTTATATCTATACAGTCTTTTCAAGAGTATCTAACAGAAGCCATATTAGAAAGCTATTTAATTTACAAAATAGTAATATTAAGAACTATCGTTTATGTGGTGCTTTAAGTTTCAAAAAGGATTTGACAAATACCTCATTTTATCATCACAATAATCCCGGGAGGTAGAAACTATTATTATCCCCATTTTACAAATAAGGAAACTGAGGTAGACAGAAGTTAAGGCCCAAACTACTAGTAAGCATGGGAAACTGGATTTGAACTCAGGTCTTCCTGAGGCCTGGTGCTTTATCCTGTGTGCCACCTAGCCGGATATCAGGTGTAGACCAGCTCCTTATTCCCACCACAAAAGCAAAGCCTCATAAATACACATTGACACATTTAAAACATAAAACTAACTCATAACCAAAGACTCACAGTAGCTCATAAGCAGATAATAGAAACTATATGGGGCTCTCAAAGGATTTGGAAAAGTCTTTCATCTTGGTTATGCTCTCCCAGCAAGTAAAGACTCCTGGACTTCTCAGGGAACTGCTAAACAGATTTCTCTCCCCAGCCTTCACTGCCTGAACAGTAACTCACTTGAGATCCGTGTCTTCTGGTCGGCCAGGTGGGCATGGCATGTCCAAGGGCAGTGATGGTCATGCCCTTTGGAAAGGGCTTATCTTCAGGAAATTTACCTCCAACTCCTTAACTCTAAACTGGGAATAGTCATAGCACCTACCTCCCAGGGTGGTTGTGAGGTTCAAAGGGTATATTTGTAAAGCACTTGGAGCAGTGTCCAGCAGAGTAGGCACTTAATATAATGCATGTCCCCTTCCCCTATTCCCCACCCTGCCCTGGTTAACAAGCACATGAACCGTTGAGAACAGACTTTTCAAATTCACGAGGTAGTTGTCAAGGCTGGAAGCATTTATCTTGGAATTGCTGTTGAGTCAACTGTGCTCAAAGAAAGAAACTTGAAACAGAAGAGGCAGCTAGGGACTTAATAGCTAGTCTCAGGCTCACTTAGAAAAGAACATGTACTTACTATAGCTGCTTCTATAGAAAGAAGTAGAAGAGACAGATTCCCTCTCTCTAGCCTTCCCCTTCTCCAAATCCAAGGGAGAAAGACAGAACTGACATGGGCTATGTCCCAACAAAGAGGGTGCCTTGACTTGACTCTTCCTGGTTTGGTTACCAATCTTCTTAGGCATAGCATTTACCCTATAACACTCTCCCACCTCAATTTTTAAACATTAACACTGAAAATGTCAAGGAAAAAAAACAAATATGTGGCCATTTAAGCAAATGTTACCAAAATCTGCCTCCATTTGTTATGTTCAAAGCAATCCCTCCCAAAAGAGAAATTTCTGCCAAGAATTGTGTTCATTCTCCAGAAGCAGAGTGAATGATCAATGACTTAGTGAAAATCTGATTCCTCTTTGAGGCGGTAGGTAGGGCTATGGGTACAAAAAGAAAGGCCTTTCAATGGGCTGTATCAGTCCAGTCAAGCTGAGAATGAGTTCCAGGACCCAACAGGAAACAAAGGTTGGATTTTGGAAGTATCTCATATCCAGTGGGGTATAACCTAACTTCAGGAGTCCAAGGAAATGTGCATAAATAAACTATTGAGAATTCATCGGAACAAGTCACCGGACACATAGAATTCTGATGTACAATCTAAGTATTCTCCATCTAACATAAAGAAGCTTTCACCATCCACGCTATGCAGTAGTCATCTGGAAGGTATCTCCAAACCATGGTTGTGGAAAGATTCAAGAGATTTTGCTTTTTTTCCAGTGGTGAATGGCATAAATGATGTGCAAATGAGGGGGATGGAGAGCTCAGGTAGATCTGTGCTGCCGGAATGATTCAAAAGGGACACCACTTTAAAAGCAAACAGATTAGGGAGGCCGAGGGAACAGTCATTTGTTAGATCTTATGCTGTTAGAGCTTCCATGCATCTCCTTGTTTGGGACTTGCTGGTTACTCTCTGTCATCTCTTTGGAAGATTTTATACCTTTTGCTGACCAATTTCTGGAATGGAGTCTCTTTGTAACTATCTTAGTTGTTTGACTCTGAAAGTATTTGTCTTAATTGCAAAAACTAGATCTACTACAGTGCATTTCTTAAAATAAATCTTATGTCATAATCTAGGTAAGGACGGTATCTGCACCTGAGCAAAGCAGAATTGAAATAGCTCAAAGGAAATGCAGGATGCACAAATCTAGAGAATCCACCCCAAATGTTTACATGGACTATTTGTGCCTGACCTGTGGTAGAGCATTCTGAGCTCATATTGGTCTGATCAGCCACATTCAGACACACTGAAACTTGACTGTAGCATAGTGATATCATTTTGGTCCTCTTCAAGGATGAAGG
Source organism: Trichosurus vulpecula (assembly GCF_011100635.1). NCBI lineage: Eukaryota > Metazoa > Chordata > Mammalia > Diprotodontia > Phalangeridae > Trichosurus > Trichosurus vulpecula. The sequence continues at coordinate 249,692,016 of NC_050579.1, forward strand.
ACAACAACCAAGGATAGCAGACCTTTAATAAATGTTTGTTGAAGTTAGATCAAATCTATTTCCGTCCCGCTGTCTTTTAATCTACATAGCACCTCCCGGGAGATTGTTATTTTTTTATTTTCCAGACCCTTGAGTTGGGCTCTTCTGGCATCTTTGGCCATGGTGTGCAATGCTCCTTGAATATTATTTTGACTGGGGAACAGGGCAACCAGAATATAAGCCATCTTGGAGTGGGGGGGGAGGGTAGAAATGGGGAGAAAATTTGTAATTCAAACTGTTGTGAAAATCAATGCTGAAAACCAAATATGTTAAATAAATAAACTGCATTTAAAAAAAATAAATAAAAATAAATGAGAGGAAAATCTCATTGTGTCATGGTATTTGATTTGTAGGTTTCATTAAAATGTGAAATTCATTGTCCTAAGAACTCTGAAAATGTAGAGACTTTCTGAGGGGTAAAATAGATATACATTAAAATTGCCAACCTCTTGATACAGAAATTTTGTATAGAAAAATACAAATTGTTGAGAATCAGCATAACATAAAAAGAGAAAATAATAAAAATAAATCAACATAAAATGATCTCTCTCTCTCTTTCTCACTGTTTATAAACCTCAGTTGTTATATCTACTTCCATCAGTGATCTTTACACTAGAAATACTCCTAACCCTTTTATTTACTGCTTCAGGTTCTTGCCCTGTGAGACCTAGAAAGCTGACAAATTTTTCCTGACCACTGCCCTCTGTGGGCCTTGTCAGCTTGTACCAATCCCTGAGGCACTTACTCAGCCTTTTGGCACAAGTCAGAACTACATTTGTAATTGCCTATTGATTTTATTCTTGGAGTTTGTAACAGAAGAATCTGAGTGTGTCCTAAGCAACACCAGGTGGGGCAGAGGCTATTGGTTCCCACACTTGTGGACACTGCCATTTCAAAAGGGCAGGCAGTCGATGATATCTTGGCTGCTTCAGAGGCTGTCCTTTTTTCCTTCTGAAGTCACTGGGCTAGCCTCCAAACCAAAGGTGGACTGCAGTAGTTTGGGATTCAGTAATTTCACCAGGATAGAGTGTTATATGTGCTGAGTGGTATTAGCAGCATTTAAAGGCCTGTGGTTGAAATCTGGGATCTTTATTTATTATCCTTGGTAGCGTATTATGTGCGTTTCATTTTTTTCTCCTTCCATTCTTTTATTTTCTTTCTCCCTCTTTTTTCCACATTTATTTCTCTCACCCCCCCTTCCCTCAATGTCCTTTTTTGTTGTCTTCTGGAATCTTCCTTGTTTTTCTCTACTTCTTCCTTCCTACCTACTTACTGCCTATCTGGGTTGCCCACTTTTCTTTTTACTCCTTTTTCATCTGTTTTCTTTCTCATGTTTCTCCCAACCATTGGGCCACATTCCATCTTACCCATTAACTCCAGCTTGCCCCGAGGTTCTATTTTCCCCTCCCTACAGCTTCCCATTGTTATATCCTATCTTCCCAATCCCTCCCCAACCTTATTTCTTCTTTTTATGTTGTGTCTAAGTGTATGCTTCCTATCCTTCTGATGGTATCAGCTTTCAAAGGGGAGAAAGGAATATGAATGTTTCATAATCTACCCAACGCCAAATTCATTGATGATCACCTTAGTAAAGTTGTCCTGATTATCTGCTTCTTTGATGGGGGATAGTGCTGCTGAACATTGACTTAGGGATGTATTTTTATATTTGGAATAAAAAAATGAAGGGGTTGAAATAGAGGACTTTTGAGGTCTCTTCCATCTCCAGATGAATATGATTTATTACTCAATACCGATTATAGAATCATAGGTTAACAGCTAGAAGGGGCCTTAGAGGGCCAGGTTGAATTGCTCATTTTGCAGATGGGGAAATCAAGGCTTACAGAGAAATGGCATCACTTGCCCACATTCACTTACCTAAGTCAAACTTAATTAAGATATTTACAAAAAGACTCCATTTCAGAAATTGATTGGCAAAAGGTATAACATCTTCCAAAGAGACGGCAGAAAGGAACCAATAAATCCGAAACAAGGAGATGCATAGAAGGTACACAATCACATGCTCTAACTGACCCAAATCTAACAAATAATAGTGACAGGTCCTCTGACTCCCAATCCCAGCACTTTGTGGATACCCCCACTTATGTCCATCTAGGCTCAGGTTGCTAGCTTTGTCCACTTCCCCCATGTTTTCTTTGATGTCTTGTTTCTTAGATACTACAACACCATCTAATTGAATCTACAGAGGAGGAAACTGAGATCCAGAGAATTGTCCAGGGACATACAGGTAGAAAATGACTGAATTTGAACTTAGGATCTTTGGCGCTAAGTTCAGTGCATTTTCTGTTACACCATATTGCCTCTAATACAAGGTGTCCCAAAAGTCTTGGTGCAGTTTTAAGCTTTAACATCACAGCTTGGCTGAATTAGATATGTTTAAGGGGCTCTTCCTGGAGAAGGAAATGACAAACCACTCCAGTATCTTTGCTAAAAAAAAAACCCCATGGACAATATGGTCCATGAGGTCACAAAGAGTCAGACACAACTGAACAACAAAGGGTCTCTTTATTCTGCTAACTAAGTTGACCTTCAGAATAGCCAGGGATAACAGTAAGCTGGTAGTGAAATGAGTGATTTGCCATAAATTCTATTTCTATAAGAAAATGTGAGCAAATCGCAAATTCCAAGAGTGAGTGGTTATTTTAAATTGAAACAAAGTTCATCTTTCAGAAGATGGATTTCAAAACATGAACTCAATTCAAATACTATGACTAATTTGCAAACAAGGATCTTGCTTTTATGTTGTTTTTTAAAAAGCCAAATTTAATGGACTAAGTTCATTTGGACAGAAGGAAATCAAATGAATCAGTGGAATTAGAATACACGTCCATTTGGCTGTCAGTCATTGTTTAAAGCACTCGACCACCCAACATCTCTAATTAAATGACATTACAGTCACTGTATAAAGGCCCAGCAGTGGATAAATTAGTACTTGTTAAGTGCTCTGAGGATGAAGAGCATTGTATGAGTAATGAGCAGGGTTTTTTTTTCCTTCTTGGTATGAAAACCACATCTTTTGTATTTTCTCACTGTACCATGAATCACCTAAGTTGACATCACAGAAACACTCCTCTCATAGACAAAGAAAAAAAATTAGTCACATTAATGGCAGGCTTTTATTTGTTTTGCCAGGTCAAATAAGAATGGGCACATATCCATTAATGTATGTACAAGAAATTCATACACTATATACATATGCAATCTAGAGATGCTGGTCTTATTTGCATATGGCATTACACATCAAGTCGCACAAAAATTACACTGTTTAAACATTCATGAAGAACAATTATCCCCCATAGCAGCAAAGATAGAAGCACGTTATTCTCCTGTGCACCTAGTCTTCTGTTACATTTAAAGACTAGCACCTGAACCCTGGAAACCCACCAGAATCCCCCTGAGTGCTGCAGCCTTGAGCTGGTGAGGTGCAAGAACCACATACAGGAAAATTTCATTTTGCTTTGCCCCTTGGGGGTATGATTCAGGGTTGGGAGGTGCTGGGAGCTGGTAAAAACTGCAGATTGGCAAGGAAAACATCAGCCACATGAAGAAATCAATACAAGGGGAGAGCAAAAATGAAAATGAAGGCAGATGTATAGGCTTACCTTTTTGTCTTTATAGCTTGCCCACTTGGCAAAATTATACACTAGCTTTGAGACATTGTTCTAGATTGCCTGTGTGACTTCTTCCCTTGTACCTTCTTGACTCCCCACCCCCGAAACTCCATGTCCACCCAATGGCAAAGACTTCATATATGAAGGAAAGCAGTGGCTTGTCTTTGGTTTCCAACTTGGATGGTCAAGTTCTCTGTTCTCTGCATGCAAATGTTCTTCCTCCTTTTTTCCTTTCCTTGGATTGCTTTGATACAATGATAATTAGTCATGCTAGGTTATATAGTTTGATTAATTAGAGATATTCTGACAAGCTTAACTGAAAAGGTTGAATCACCTCCATGTAAGCTTAGGTTATAACAGTTGGCTCAGATGTCTTTTGTGGCATCAGGGTTTTTCATGCGTATCACCAGTTTCAACCCTAGCATTTGTTCATTCTCAGCTCCATGTCTTATAGAAATAGTGCCAAATTCAAATAGAAACAGGGCCACCAAACTATAATAAGGACTCTGAGGGCTGTATATTGACTTAGAAAACCACATATTAACATTATCTATGTTCTGTTGTATTTTTGTTACTTTGTAATGCTTCTCAGTTACGTTTTACTTTGGTTCAGGGTATTCAGGAGTATTGCGGGTTGCATGCTGCCAGCAGGCTGCATGTTTGACACCTCTGTCTTACAGCAAGTATAGCAACATCACCTTTCAGAGGAGACAGCTTAAGCAACAGCATTAAGAGGATATTAGAGAAATCAGTATCTTTAAGTTCTAGAAATAAAAACACACTATTTGGTGAATGAGACCCAATTAGATAATAAATGAATTGGATAGAAGTATCAGGGCAGCTAGGTGGCAGAGTGAAGAGAGCATAGGGCCTGGAGACAGGAAGACCTAAGTTCAAATCTGGCCTCAGACACTTACTAGCTGTGTGACCCAGGGCAAGTCACTTAACACTGTTTGCCTCAGTTTCCTCATCTGTAAAATGAACTAGAGAAGGGAATGGCATACCACTCCAGGATCTTTGTCAAGAAGACCCCAAATGGGGTAATAAAGAGTCAGACACAACTGCAAATGACTCATCAACATCAAGAAACAGGCCAGCCCTGCATACACAAATGCAAACAAACAACAGAACACTGTGATCAGTTGAGATCTAGGGAAAGTCCAGCAGACCTTTTGTATCATTAAGCTTGGCTATGTCCTACCCATCTGCACTCATTGGCAGTGCAGAAATAATTACAGATACAGTAGAATCACCCTGATTGCCAAAGATTCCCCACTGCTCCCATCCACCAAAGAGAAAGTTGGTCTGTCTGGAATTAAAGTAAGTTGTCATAATAGAATGAGCAGGAACATTTTATTTGAGAATTTTTATAGAGTTTGCTTCATAAGAGCCAAAAGCAGGGGCAGTGTTGTAAATTAGAATCAATTTAGAGAAGGAAAAACAAGCCCTTGAAATATATTTTCCCTTCCCTGGGCACGTAGCAGGCATTAGTGGTAATGGGAGTTCTGTCTGTGCATGGAAAGGACACATATACCATTCAGGTTCTGAAACAAGTCTTTGCCCTCAGTTACACAGTCTCAAGACCTTCACAGTAGGTGAGGTGACTCTGGACTTATCTTTCAGAATGCTGATCTGACTCCCTGAGTCCACACAAGGAAGCTTTTGGACGTTGAAGAAAGAAGCTTAGGGAGGGGAGGTGAGACCTCTCATGTCTGTAAGTTGCTATCCTAGGAACTCAGAATGCCAGATCTCGAAGGAACTCTAAAGTTCCAGCCTTGACTAACTGATCTAATTTACACTTTAAAAGATGGGAAAATTGAGACTCAGTAGTCCATGGAAGCATTAGAAATAGAACCTAAACCTTCTGATTCTCAGTCCAAGGCTCTCTCTACTCTACCACACTGCTACTAATATTTATAAGGATCTTGAAGGGCCAGATAGAGACTGATTTCTTCCTCCTTGTTGTTCATAACTCCTGCTCTTTCCATGTTTGTCTCTGGTTCCCAGGCTTGTTGGCTTCACTTCAACTCCAGGGAGGACCAGAGAGGCAAATAATAAAGGCAATAAGGACATGGGACACAAAGAAGTTGCTTTTATGTATATCTCCCATATGGATAGCAATGTTTCCCCAGAGTAGCCCAGATGAATCAGAAAAATAAAAATTCAGTCCAATGAGAAAGCACTGAATTTGCCATCCCAAATGCATTTATTGTGTGTCTGTACACGCATGTGTGTTGATGCATTTCATTTCTTCACAATAAGTTCAAGATGAATGACATACTCCGGTAGGAGCAATAAAATCCCCATGTCCTCCCTCTTGAATAAATTATAGAATTTGGTCAGGCAAGATTAGACCTTCACCATTTGATGTCTCTGCCTTTGTTGCCATCTGTTTGTTCATTCAATAGACTGGCTGATGCCAAATGCCACTGAAAACTTTCACCCTAAATAGCCTGATTATTATTTACATTATTTATATTTTTTTCCTCATAGAGGCAGACTGGGAATCAGTAAGAAGACTAGAGCTTTTGTCCTGGCTTTTTCACTGACTAGCTTTGTGACCTTGGAAATACTACTTTCTTCACCTGTGAAATGAAGGGCTGGGTTAGGTTTCCTCATCTGAAAATGAACGGGTTAGACTAGGCAGTATTTATATTCTTGGTTCCAAATCTATGATTCTATGACCCTAGGCATGTCAGATCTCTGTGACCTTCATTTTCCTTTTCTATGAAAGGATGGATGAGCGTGGACTAGATATTGAAACTCACAGCTTTTAGTCCTACGATTTATCTTGTATGTATCTTATGTAATTGTTTTCATGTTGTCTCCCCCACTAGACTGTAAGCTTCTTAAAAGCAAGGACTATCTTTTGCCTTTCTTTGTACCCAAAGTACTTAGCATAGTGCCTGGCACATAGTAGATACTAATAAATACTGACTGACTTCTCAAGTTCTGCCCTTGTAGGATTCTAATACTGAATTGGTGTGATTTTTAACATGAGGTGCATTTGAATTAATCTTTCAGATTACACCTGTGGCTCAGGAAGGAAAATGGAGTAGTTTTAAGGGGGAAAGGAACTCTGGATTCATGTGCATCTTATGTCTATCTTGACTTTTACGTCAAGGCTCACTGCCACTATTTACAATACAATTAGTTAGCTGGCTCTGGGTAGCTGGCCAGAGTGCTGAAATCAGCAACAGCACAAACCAGCCATCAGACCCAAATAGACACACAGAGAGACCTTGGTAGTCAGCTCTATGAAAGCAAAGGACAGAGGTGGACAGAAAAGTTCTCAGCAAGCTCTGAGCCTGTGGCATGAAGTATATAAACAGAATCAGACACGTGCTAGAGGAATTTCAGAGTGCCTTGAATTCGACAGTTGCCAGACCTGGTAAAGTTATACTTAGCTTAGGATAGTTTGTGAATAGATTCAAGTGGGGGCATTTCTCTGACCGGTACACTGTCACTCAGAGGAGTATTAATAGTCATCGGATCTGAGGGTAGAGAAAACATTTCATCAGACAGGTATCTGGCTGCAAAGGAGGAAAAACACTGCAGAGTCAAAAGGAGGGGCTTATATCAAGTTTTCTGAATTCCCTAGATATAACAAAGATCCAAGAGGACCCACAGAACATTTGCCAGGGGAGAGACCTCTGTCCATTACACACACTGAAACCAGTTGAAATTATGCAGGTATCTAAGTAAGCACTTTCCTTTGGCAATTCCCTCCCTCTCCCCCTTGCCCTGGGTTAATTTGTCAGGCTCCTATATATCAATATATCTTCCTGCTGTTACCAGTGCATGTTAATAATTTTCAAAATGCTGCTGTTTGTTTCAAACTGAAGTGCATGCTGTTACCCCCACATCTGTCACTGCCAGCCCTCAGTACTTATCCCTTCTCCTCTCTGCCCCAACTCACAAATACAGTACGCAAAAAGGGCAAACTTAACATTTATCCTTGTTTGGGGGAGTCATGCATTCCCTGTGGCCCCCACCCTGGCCTCAACCAGCTGCCCTAAGTTAGTGATACAGTTTGCATTATCCCTCCCTTTAGCCTGCAGTTCAGCTTCCCTATTAATGCAGACACAACACTCCAGTGAAGCTCCGATCTAAGAAATTTTCTGCTTGATGTGGTTTTAATGCCCCATTATTATTTTCCCTATACATCGCGTACCTCTCAGAGGGGGCACGGGCAGGGTGGGGGGGAGCTGTATGTGCTACAATGCCACAGGGAGGATCTTCAGGCCCATCAAATGGAGAGTTAGGTGGAGGAGACTGAGTCGTAAAGTAATTCATCCAGAACTCAAACTCTTCCCTCCCTCTTCCCCTGCGCCCTTCCCCCACCCCCACCCCATCCATGGCTCGTCTGCACTTCTCAAAGTTTGCTGATGCTTTGGAAACTTCTTTCTTGCTGCTTGAAATCAGTCCTTGGATGGTCAGGATGTTTGTTTTCTTCTCCTTGAGAATCTCTGCAGTGTTGGTATGTGTCTAGTTTCTCTTCATGGCTGGGGGGAAGATTGGTGAGTTTTCCCTACGGTTATTATTATTATTTACAATACTGCAGCTGGTGACAGGGCAAAAGTTAATTAGTACAATGTACGAATGAGTTCAATAACTGATTGTGCCCCCTCTCCCCTTGCCCACGTGACTCAATAACCTGTTATATTCACTTTAGATGGGAGAAGTAAGAACTGCACATTCACATGACAAATATTCGTGGCAAGAAAGTAGAATAACCAAGAAACGTCCCCAAATGAGTGGTTTTCAAAAGAAGAAAACTTTGAGCAGCTGGGCAATGCCTCCATGGTGATTGCCGGGCACTGCATACCCTTGACAAAGAGCATCCTCTCCAGTAGCTATATAACTGCTGGTAAGACCCTAGTGTTGGATGGGCTATCGAGAACAACTCATTCACTGCAGTGAGGTTCCACCCCTCTGCCTCCAGCACAATACTTAGTCTCCTAAAGCTTTCCTAGAGGAATGTTGGAGATATCTCCAACAATAGTTGGAGCAGAATTAGGAATTCTGACCTCAGAAAGGGATGCAAGGTATGACAACTTCCCTTCTAAATGCCTGGGTCTCCCAGCTGAAGGTCTACCACAGCTCTAAAGGCTGAGAAAAATAGGATCCAAGGGAGGGATATCCTCATGGAGAGGATCAGATGATATCCCTTCAGTCCCTTACATAACTGGGGGTTCCTGTGCTCAGAGATCTGTTCAACGGTGGGGCTGGTTGTGGTCAAAGGAAATGACCTAAGGTGAGTCAAGTTAGGAGTTGAAGGGGCAAAAGCTACACAAACAGCATCCCCCTCCCTACACAGACTTTTAATTAAGCAGAATGTTTGGACAGTTTGATTCCAGCAGGAGCCAAGTGACATCTCTATTCAAAACTGGCCCTGTGTTGTGTTTGTAATTTCATCAGACACTCTCTGTGCTGCTCTCCACCTCCACTTCCCAGCTCCAGCCCCTCTAATTGGCTATTGACCTTGAATTTAGGGCTGGGGTTGATTTGCTGCTCTGTCTGGGGAACCCCAGGGGCCTTGTGCCTTAATGGGAAGAAATCCTCATTTTAGCTACAATCATTTTTCCTCTTCTTCTGACACAGTGATCAAATTAGCAGGCTGCCTTTCCTTGGAGAAAATGTGTATGTCCATGAGTCCCAGGAGGAATCATCCATTTGCCTGTTTGATAAGTTGGGGGAGGGAGAGATAAAGCAGAAGACTCCTGGGTGTGTGACAGTGTATGTGTATGTGCATGCATATTTGCCCAAGTGCTCAGGAAGATACCTCCCACTTCTGGGGTTTATCCCAGCTAGGCCTTCCAGGTGGTGAGAAGAGAAAAACCTGGGCATCTTAGCTGCAGGTGGCTTGGCTGGTGGCTGCATATAGACTGCTCCCCACTGTGCCACCACTGCTCAGGCTACTGGCTGGATACTTGAGGGGCTTCATGCTGCAATCTCTCTGTGTGTAGAAGTGCTCTAATCGCCAGCGCTCCCAGGTCTTCTGAAACTCCAACTGGACCTTTCATGGGAGAAGGAGAGAAAGTGAAAACAAATACGTAAACCAAACTACCCACAAATTGCAAAAGCTTTTCTTTATTGCATTAGAGGGGAAGGAGAAAAAAAAATCCCAAAGTCTTATATTAAGAGACACAAGTCAGGGCCTTCAGGCACCCAAATTAATATCCCAATAAAATTGTTTATTGTTGTCTCCCATTTTCCTCTTCTCAGGAGAGAGGGATGGGCTCAATGACTTAATTGAACTCTCCCATCTCTAAACTCCGTGATTCAGCTAGGTACATTTCACAATCCGTCACAATATCATTTAATAAGAGAGGATGAGCGAGAATGGGGGGAAGGGGAGGAGGGGAGGGGAATAGAGGAGAGGAGAGGAGGGGAGGGGAACAGAGGAGAGGAGAGGAGAGGAGACAAGAGGAGGGGAGGGGAACAGAGGAGAGGAGAGGAGAGGAGGGGAGGGGAACAGAGGAGAGGAGAGGAGACGAAACGAGAGGAGGGGAGGGGAACAGAGGAGAGGAGACGAGAGGAGACGAGAGGAGGGGAGGGGAACAGAGGAGAGGAGACGAGAGGAGACGAGGGGAGACGAGAGGAGACAAGAGGAGGACAGAGACTTAACTTCTGGTTGGTGTAGAGAAAGAGAGAGAGAGAGAGAGATCACATCTTCCCAATTTTAGTCTCACAGTCTATAGTGAGGCTGGACCCTTTCAGAGAAGACCAAATCATACCCTCTTTCCCTCTACTGGAGTGCCACTAAACCCATATTTCCAACCAATAGGTAAAAGTGAATAGATGAAAGGAACAAGGAGCCTAGTATAGACATAGGGGTACTGAGCCAGTGTGAGGAGCTAGGTTCTAGTTCTAGTTCTGGTATTTTGACCTTTGGAGTCAGAAGACCTGGGATTGAATCCTGGCTTTTCCATCTAACAGCTTGGCCTCAGTTTCCATATCTATAAAATGAGGAGGTTAGTGTTTAATTTATCTCCGAGCTCTAAATCTGTGACCCTGTGATCTCATGAACTCGTCCCTTCCAAATATATCTATGCATATGTCTACATTAGCCTGAAGAGAGCAGCAAAGATGAGGAGGTTATTGGGAGAAAGAGAGCTGAAGTGAATTGATAAACCAAGGTTAGTTCTAAACATCTGGAAGTGGCTCAGAAATGGTCAGCCTCTATGATACAGAGAACAGCATACCAAGAACACTGCATACATACACATGCTAGTATACCACAGTGTGTGTATGTGTATATATGTACGTATGTGTGTAGTCACACATACACACCCTTTCTATAAAGGCAGAAATGACCACAGCAGGAGATGCAGTGTGCACTGGAATTGCTGGATAGAATCCAGGACAGCACCCTCACTCCATCAAGCAGAATTCAGAACAGCAGCCAAAGAGAACAAGGCAGGTACCCAGGAAACAGATTGTATTGACAGCAAAATATGAAGCAACTTCATCCTTCCCCTAGAGCCAAAAGGACATGAACAGCTTTGGTGACCTCTCCCTTAGCTCCCCTCATGCCTATGGAGAGTAGACGGTCCCAGAGGTATCGTCAAGAACTCTGGCACCAAAAATGCCTCCCCGAAGGCTGGCTCCTTGACCTCAGAGAAATGTTATACTCCATGTTGGAGCTACACAGCCAGTCCCTGGGATCAAGAGAATGGAAACTCCTTCTTAATTCCAAGGTAAATGTTACTTGCTTTAGCAGGCAAGAAGCTACATGTAATTTCCCAGGACCAGAAGGATGAATCTCCTCTGGGCACCGACTTGCACTCAGGGCCACTCTCTCGACCACATTTGAGGTTTAGGCTCTCCCTCCAGTAGGGCCTGCCTGCTGTGCCAGATGTGCAGCTGCTGTTGGTAAGGTAAGCCAGCTGTGGCTCCCCTGCCAAGTCTCTGTGGCAAACACTCCGCTCCCTGCCTCCCCCATCTCTTTCCTCCTCCTCTTCCCAACAGCTCCCATCGATCTAACGTAGCTCAGTGAGATGTCTGCACCACCCTGCATGCCATCCCTTAAAAGAACTTTTCTGTTCAAAGCTGATAATGTCCAGAGAAGTCCTCTGTGTGCACACAAGTTACTGCAGCCTCACAACACAGGGCCAGGCAGATTATAGGGCTTGCCTGATGGGCTGCCCAAAGCACACACTATTGCTGCCTTCAGAGCTGAAGTCACAGAAACAAGACAAGTGCATAGAGGAAAAAGGGAACAGAGAAATCCCATTTCCTGTCTCTCGGGCCATGCTGACCTCCTGATCCTACATTGCCACTGTTACTAATGGGGACCTATGCCAGCCGGAACTGACCTCAGCTGTTCACAGCTGAGCAGTGGGTGACATGGGGCTCTGCCTAGAACAGGAGATAAAAGGAACCTCTGATAAGGAGCCAAAGGAAATGAGAGAAATCAGGGATATCTATGGAAAACCCCCTCACTTATGGGGAGATTTCCTAGAGAGTAGAATGTCTCACAAGCACAGATCTGCCATGAAGACAGGACTTTCAAACACTTCTCACTGTTCCAATCAAAGTACTGAAATGTACTTAAGCAATAGAGCCCCTGATCACATATAGCATTGACACCAGGGTCATCAAAGTTATAAAAATGAATAACCTATTAGACCACAGATCAATTCCCTTACCTTCCTGGACCCTCAGTTCTGAGGGGGTTGGATTAGATGGATTCTGAGCTACTTAAATTCCAGATGTCATCATCATCATTATTATTTTTATTTTTTTATTATTATTATTTTCAGCAAACATTTACTAGAAGCATCTAGGTCCTGAAGTCAGGAAGACCTGTGTTCCAGCCTCATACACTAATTAGGTGTGTGATGTTTGGCAAATTACTTAACTGCTCTCTGCCTCAGTTTCCTCAATTGTAAAATCAGGATAATTAATAGCACCTACCTCCCAGGGTTGTTGCCAGGATCAAACAAGATAAAGTGCTCAGTCAAGTGGCTGCCACAGAGTAGGTCCTTCATAGTAAATGTTTATTTCCTTCCTTCCAAGCAATGGCAAGATGAAGCCAACTTTGACCAAAAATCGATACTGCCTCCTGCATCCCTTCTTCCCTCTGTCCCCCCTCCATTTCCTCAGACCTCCTATGCCTGCATGTCTTCAGTAGCCTGAATAGATATGATAGCTTCTAGAGGCGGCCTTCTGGCCATCTTTCCCATAGGCCTGAAGCATTGCCATAGCAACCCTGCGCATAGAGAGACGCTCTCACCATCTGCGGTATTGGCCCAAAAGGAACGGCTTGTGTCCTTTTGTGGACTCCTGGGAGATGGCAACACATGTCACTTCTCTCTCAGAGGCAGCTGAGAGGAGGCCAGAACCCAAAAGGAATCAGGGTGGACCTGAAGGAAATCAGGCAGCTAGCCTAACGAAGATCCAGTGACGGGATATAAAGATGAGACATTAAATGACAACGGAAACTCACACGGGGTTTAAACTGCAGTTTAAAAAGCACTTTCATGGATACGAGCTCATGTAGTCCTTACAACAGTCTTGTGAGGCTGGTAGAAGTATTATCAGCTCCATTTTACAGATGAGGAAACTGAGGCTGGGAGGGCTAAAGTGATTTGCCAAAGATCATGTGGGTAATAAGTAGCAGAGCCTGGACTAGACTCCAAGTCTTCGGACTCCTAGTCCTTTCCTCCTTCCATGATACCCAACTGACTCCGACTCCTATGCAATTAGATGTTCATGGGACTAGATGTTCATGTAGGGGTGGGTGGGAAAAGCTGCGGATGTGTGTTATCATTGACAATAGTTGGATAAAGACGGGGGAGAAAGCAGAAACTTTAACACTGGAAGAAGCCAATGAGAAAAGGGATGCATGAATGATTAAGGCTAATGCATTATTATTTGTGGGCAAAAGAAAGTTTTGATGGTCTAATGGCTTTGGGGAAAGTCACATCTGAGGCTGGAGCCCACTAAAGGGCTCCCCGTTTTGTCCCTGTAAATGTTACACAATCAACGTCACTAGCAAAAAGGTGATAAAGGTGGTGATTATGGGAAATGCAATACTCTGTTCCAACATGAATCCAAGGAGATTCCTAATCAGGAATCTAGGCTGAGGTGTATTGTTTTAATGAGAGAAGTTGAGTGTGTCTATGGAGCGTGTGTATGTATTTTGGAATTGAAGAGAGGTAGGTAGCATCTACAAAGGGAGAAGGTAGAAAAGAGAGAAGGAGAGGGGGTTGGGAAAGTGATGTGGTTGTGGAACACAGAAGGGGCTTGTCTCACCCTCCCCAGCCAAATTCTGCCAATGGAATCTTGTTCTTCCCCTGGCTCCTTGGTGCAAAGGCAGCTAGCTGCCACAGTGAGTAAAACACTGGGCTTGAAGTCAGGAAGATCTGAGTTCAATTCTGACCTCAGATACTTACTAGCTGTGTGACCCAGGGCAAGTCGCTTAACCTCTGCCTCAATTTCCTAACTGTAAAATTGGGATCATAATAGTATCTATCTCCCAAGGCTCTTGTAAGGATCAAATGAAATAATATTTATAAAGTGCCAGGCATATAGTAGGTACTTAATAAATGCTTATTTGGGGGTGGGTTTTTTTCAGTTATGCCCCATGTTTCAATGTTATTGCTTTAAACATCAGAAATGGTTTGTGCTCTGGGGGCTAGTGGAAATGTGGCTATCCTCCCTTCCGAGAACATAAAATGAAGGACCCAGATCTAGTTCCAGGGCAGCAAATCACCACTAAGTCAGAGAGAAAGAGAGGGAAGATGAGAGGTTTGGCTATAACACTTGTGAATAATTCCTGAAGGGACCACAAGAGGCCAAGCATTTTTATTTTCATATATTTCAACATTTTATTCATTTTTTAAAATGCCCTCTGGGGAAAACTGAGAGCAAGGCAGCCTGCACTGCTCCCTCATTCATTGCAAACCATTGGCAGCAGTCCATTGACTTTGCTGAGCCATCCCCAGAATCTAGAAGGAGCCTGGATACCTGAGAAGGAGGAGTCAGAAGAAAGGAATAGGGCTAGCCTCCTTTTCTCTTCTCCTACTAGAGTTGGACCTTTAAGCTGCACTAGATGGGTTTTCACTGTCTCCTCATCCTAGGCAGTCTGGTGGATAGAGAGCTGGGCTTGGACTCAGGAGGACCTGAGTTTAAATCTTGCCCTAGTCCTTACTCTAGCTAGCTATGCCTTGGTTTCCTCATTTGTCAATTAAGAAGTTGGCCAATACTCACTGGTCTCACAGGTCCCTTCCAGCTCTAAATCTGTGTTCTTATGATCCAGTTACTGTGAAGGGAATAAGGCTTCTGCTCCCACACATCTGATTGAGAATGAAGTCGGTATGAGCTGAGAGTCACAGGTCACAGGTCACAAGAGCCAGGGTCTAGTCTGAACTCTGACCAAGCAGCTTCTTCTCTTTGTCTCACTTTCCTTCCTTCTACAAGGTGGCTGGATTAGATGATCTCTAAGGACTTCCCCAGGTCCCACATTCTATAATACTGTGAAAATCCTTTTATTAATGTCCTCTAGAAGAAAGAGTTAGGGATCTTTCTTATCCCTAGTCCCTGTGCTGTATGGACTGTTTGGGCAAAGCCAACAGGAAGCCCCTCAGACTTGAACACTTTGGAGGTAGGAAAGGGTCTAGAAAAAGTCTGAGGCACAGCCTAAGGAACTGGCTTGTGCCTCCCCAGCATTATATCAAAATCTTAAATGAGATTCATAGGGCTGGAGGGTGAAAAAAGAAGCAGTGGGTGCTGGGAGAAAATCTCTCCCAAAGGAAGGAGGGTCCCTGCCTCAGGGCTCTAGAGGTGGTATTCTGGAACAGCCCCACCTCTGCGGTCACCTCTGGGCTTCCGGATAGTTGACCTAGGAGGGAAGCCTGACTTAGCATTTTCTCACAGAGGAGTGGGAAAGCATGAGGTGAGGGGAAGACCTGAGAATTGTTCATCGCCCGGCCTCCTGATAGCCTGGTCTGGTTGGTCCTGGGAAAGTCCCATTCCCTCCCCTCCTCCAACTCTTGGGCTTTTTAGATGTGTCTGACATGGTGTAGATCTGTTCCTATTCCTTTCTTGCTCACCAGCACCTCGTTTTTTCTATGTAGGACATTTCCCCCACCGTGAAGAAAGTGAACAAAGGCATTTTCCATACTAAAGGCCCTTCCACCTCCCCACTCCAGTCCTTGGGCTTAAGTGGCCCAACTGAATGAATCACAGTAGTCTCTATCCCTTGTGGCTCTCCCTCTCCAAAGCCAGGGAGAAAACAATCCTTGAATTGACTTTCATTGCCTTTGTTAACAGCCTGGCTCTGATGGCACTCCCTCTGGCGATGACTCAGATGTACAAGGTCACCAGTTAGACTTGAACATCAACCCCTCCCCCCCTTCCCACTGACATATACACCTCCATCCTAGGAGCTGTCAGCAAATGAAGAAGCTGCATTTTCCTCCCTGCTAAGGAAGGCCAGATCTTACATATAACATTTTGGTTTAGCGAACCTTGGAGCAGCTAAGTGGTGCACTGGACCTGGAGTCAGAATGAACAGAATTCAAATCTGCCCTCAGATACTTACTAGCTGTGTGACCCTGGGCAAGTCACCTAAGACCCTGCCCGCATAAAACCGAAGAAGGAAATGGTAAGCCATTCCAGTATGTTTGCCAAGAAAACTTCACAGATAATTGCCCAGGGGGTTGTAAAGAGTTGGCTACAACTGAACAACAAGAAAAATACCAAACCTTAAGGGCATAAGCCCTTGCTGCCTCCTGGCAACTTTTTCCATTCATCTCTTACTGACTTCCCATCACATTCCCCACAGCAAACATACCAAACCTCTCTCCCTGAGCCCCCAACCTTACTCAAAGCCCTCAAAACAGACACTCTCAAAGCAGATGACTTCAATTTCTGTTTTTCAGAGGTCCCTCTGACATGAGCTTCCTCCACACCTTTCTCAGCTCATCAGCCCCTTCTCAATCGCAGCAGCCACCCTCTCCTTCTCCCCTCCAATCTTTACAGGAGAAAGTGGCCATCCTCCTTGCCAAGTTAACCCTTCCACCTGTGGCCTTGAGCCTGTCCCCTTCTGCTTCCTTCAGGTCTTGGCTAATGGATTAATTCAGGCAACATTTATGGAGCCTTGCACTGTGCAGAGGGAGAGGCAAAGACAAAGTTCAGGCTTGTTGTCTCCTAGATTTTCAGCTGTTCCCTCTTTTCTGGTTCCTTTCTATCTGTCTACTAATATGCTCAGGTCTCTCTTATCTTGAAAAATAAATAGAAACCTCTTCACTCCATTACCCCATTCAAGCTATTACCCCATCTCTTGACTTCTTTTATTGCCAAAATTATTTAAAGACTATAATCACTTCTTTTACAGTCACTCCTTGGCACTTGTAATTTGGTCTCCATACCCCATGCTTAAGGGTGGCTAGGTAGTGCAGTGGATAGAGTGCTGGGCTTGGAGCCAGGAAGACCTGAGTTCAAATCTGGCTTCAGACACTTACTATGTTGTCGTGGACAAGTCACTTACCCCAATTGCCTCAGTTTCCTCATCTGTCAAATGAGCTGGAGAAGTGAAAATGACTAAACAAGCCCATGCTTTACTGAATCTGCTCTTTTCGAGGTCATGAAGGACCTACTAATTGCTAGATTCAATGGTCTTTCTTAGTCTTAATTTTTCTTAGCACTTTTTGAAGCTTCAGACACTGTTGACAACCTTGCTCTCCTTAAGATTCTCTTGTCTCTTGGCTTTCATACTGCTGTCCATTCTCAGCTTTCCTTCCACTCCTGTCACTGGTTCTATGTCTCCTTTGCTGGCTCTGCTCCCTCTTCCTTCCTTCTAAATTTAGGCAATCCTATTCTTGGTCTTCTCTCTGAGCTCTCTTTGATTCTATTCACTCATATAACTTCCATCATCACCTCAACACTTGTGACTACCAAACGTACAATCGCATCCATGATCTCCAGACCTACTTTTCCAACTACCTAGAGAGTGAACCCTTTAACATACCCTGTGCTTTCCCATTATGTGCTTAAGCCTTTCCTTATGCTGGCAATGCCTCCTTTAAGATTCAGTTGCAATGCCACCTTCTCGAAGCAGCCCTCCCTGCTGCTCTGGCTAGAAGTAATCTTTTTCTTCCACGTGTTCCCATAGCACTTTGTAGCTCTCTTATGCACTGAATACTCTTTGTAGTACGTGAATCTTCCCTATTGTACTGGTAGCTCTTTGAAGGGGGGAACTTTGTATTTTCCTCTGCACAGTGCATGGCTCCCTAAATGTTGGCTGAATTCACTAATTGGTTAATTAATCAATTAATCTCTCTGTAGCTTTCACATTCATTTTATGATCGCTTACTAACAGGCAGACTTCTCTAATTATGCATGGGTTAAAATTGTCATTCAAATGAGGTTATCTTCCTAAAGTTACATTGGACAAGTGCAAAATGTAAGTGAATGGTAAAGGACATAGGTGGCATGGGAGAGGGGGATTATCACTAGGATGAAAAACATTCAGATTCCTTACAAAGTAGGTACTCTGTGGGAAGAATCTGGAGAGTTGGATTATGAATGGGGTACGGAGGTAGATTGGACAATCTAGCTAAGGTGGGGCCACCCTCCTATTCTCTGCCCAGTGCCCCCAAAGGACCAATCAAGGCAACAGCCTCTCCCAGCCCTTTTAACACCTCTTCCCCCTTCCCTCAACTCCCCCAATGTGAATCCCCATTCCTTACCTCATTGTTAACAAAGCAGTACAAGATGGCCACCATCAGCCCCTGAAACCAAATATTGTTGTCAGGAAGCTAAGGCTCCATAGATCAGGTCTGGGGAGTCCTCAGCACCCTGCTGTCTCAAATATTCTGCATCTCTCCCAACCCTGGAACGCTGCAACCCCACACCCCACCCTGGAAACAGAGATCTTTAGGACTCAGTTTCCTCATCTGTACCATGGAGATAATAGGAATGCTTGCCTTGCTTTTGATTCCCAGCATAGACATGAGGGACAAATGATAGATCAGACAGGAGAGGCTTTTGATGGACCTAAGGGGCTAAATGGGAATGTTTGTGACTCCTCTGCCAGTCCCTGTTGCTGTTTGATATTACTCGGAAGATAACCAGTTCTTGATGTTACCTGGAAGGATGCGAAGGAGATCTCACAGAAGAGTTTGATGTAACGCAGGGTTCCTTGGGCATGCTCATCGATCACAAAGGCAAAGATAATCTCTTGGGTCCCCAGCAAGGGGATGAGGGTCAGGGTTGATTTGGCCAGCCTGGGGATCAGAAAGAGGCATCTATGAGCTGCTGGGGCACCTGGCAGGCAAGCCAGGACTCTGCTGCTACCTACTACCTGGGTGACTTTCTCTCTCTTGTCCTCAAGTTTCCTCACCTATAAAATAAGGGAATTGAACCACAGACTAGGCAATTTCTAAGTTCCCTTCCAGGTGTGACATTCTATGATACAGTACCTATGATACAGTACCTATGCAGTAGCCCACAGGCATGGACCATGGCTTCCACTCCTGACTCTGTTACTAGTCCTGAGCTAACCTTCTCCTCTCTGTTTCACTAGCCCCGAATGACAACTTCTGCTCTTCCCACCCTACAGCACTGAGGTCATCATCCTGCATTGCACTGTCTGCTGCTTTATGTCATGCATGTGTACCTCATTTCTCCAGCTTTAGCATCATAGATGCCAGAAGGGAACTCAGTGTTCCCAAATCACCCTGTAAGAGCTGGTGGAGATGTTGAAGCTTATCTAAAACTTTGCTGTGCTGGGGAGTATCCATGCATCTGTTATCCAGTGTCCCACTGATCTTATAGCCATGGATAACTGAGAATCAACCGCCATTTTCTCTTCCAGTTCTATGACCCTAATTTGGGGGAGACAGGTACATAGGTACATGACCAACATTGAGCAACAAACAAGTCGAGGTGATAAGATACAATGCAGAATGACGATCTGCCCTTTGAGTAACTTGTCCATCACCTGCACTTCGTGTCCGTCTTGCACATCAAATTGGCCTTCAGTTTGGAGATGATGATGCAGATAACTCTGATAAAGATGAGGAAATTGAGCTGTGGAATAATGAGGGGAGGATTGGCAACAACATCACTCTTACAGCAATGTACTTTATCTTTCCCCTCTTTCCCTTTTCCCCTCCCCTTCCTCTATTCCCTGGCTCTCTACTCCCTGGCTCTCCCCTCAGCCCCCACCCCACCTCCCACCAGAGCCTTCCATAAATTCCCTCCCTCCACTGGGGTTCACCTCCCCAAGGTCACTCACTCCTATGGCCATGATAATAGGTAGCCGGATAATCAGCCAATAGTTCATGTTAGCGTTTCTGTTCCAACATCTGGGGAGAGGAGGGATTCATACATGCATATACATATGTATGACACACACAGGAGCCCACAGGCAAAGAATCACAGCCACATACAAATAAGGAGAGACAGGCATACCAACGTAGCACATGCAAAGCACAGCCAGGTAGGCACAAATAGGGAAGCTGATTCTCCAGACAAACCCCTTTGTGGAGTCCCAGTCACCAGGACCTATCTATAACAGGGTCTGGGGAAATGGGCTCCTGTGAGATGGGGTCATAATATACTGGGTACATAGTATTCTGGCTCCTCCCTACCTCCCCACAGGCAACAGTCACACAGCCAGGCGTAAGGACTCCCATGGACCCCATGGGACAGGGCCTCCCTGACCTTAGGTCCAGCTCCCCTTGCCAGCCCCCAGAACGTCTCAAGGAGACCCAACTACCAGTGTCTGCACAAGGCACCCACCCCTCATCCTCGTACAGGTACTTCACGATGCTCCAGGGAATGACAAATAATAGGGGAACACCTGGGGGAAAAACAGAGAGGAAGAAAGAGAGGCTGGCTGTGGAGACATCCAGCCTGGTGTACCCAGCAGGCAAGAGGGCACAGACCGTTTACCAAGAAGGAATCCTGATCACCTCTCAGGTCACATTATCACTGAGTGAAAAATGAGGGGAAGAAGAGAACCCCCCGGGGTTCTTACCCTGGGGCCCATCAACTTGGCATATATATGTATATGTACATATGTATGTATGTATGCATGCATATATACATATGTATGTACATATGTACATGTGTGTATATGCACATATAAATAGTTATATATTTCTATATATACACATACATATATAAAACACATATGTATATATATAAGACTTATCTATACGTACATATGCCTATATATAGACATAAATACACACATATAGATATATAACTATATTTCAGTTCCTTTATAATCTTATGTATCTTACTTTACACATTTAAAAACAGGATTCTGAGAAGGGATCCACAGGCTTCACCAGACTGCCAAAGGGCACCATGACCAAAAAGGTTAAGAATCTGTCTTATGTGGACCTCCCACCCAATGGCCTTTGGCAATGTATCCACATTCCCATTATTGTCAAGAAATTGGGGCTTAGGCTCCAGTCTTGTTGATCTCACCACAGGATCATCCTCATCGTGGTCACCATCATTCTTTAACCTGGGGGGATCTCCATCAAACGACACAGAAACAGGTCTGGCTTTCATATATTCAGGACAGACCAACAGCAGAGACATTAAACAGAGATACACATGGACAAGGGGTGGGGCGAGTGGAGGGCAGGAAGAAGGTCCTAAGGAGCTCACTTCCTGACATTGTTTGGATTCAATCCAATCTAACAACCATTAGACAGTGAGCTCCTTGAGGATAGGGACAGTCTTGCCCTTTTTTTTTTTTTATCTCCAGCACTTAATACAAA
This sequence comes from Trichosurus vulpecula, assembly GCF_011100635.1. Classification (NCBI taxonomy): domain Eukaryota; kingdom Metazoa; phylum Chordata; class Mammalia; order Diprotodontia; family Phalangeridae; genus Trichosurus; species Trichosurus vulpecula. The sequence goes on from NC_050579.1 coordinate 249,713,437, forward strand.
GCCTGGCACATAGTAGGTGCTTTATAAAAATAACCTTTTTAAAGCCTTTTCTAAATACCTACTATGTGCAGTACATTGTGCAAGGTGCCCTCAAGGAGCTTATATTCAAAGGGGGGTGGGAAGGAATAAAATGCATAAAAAAGTGAAACATAGCACATTTTCATCAGAGTGTACAGCCAGAGAATTTCATTTTATGTTTTGTTTTCTAAGGCAAGCATTTATTGAATACTCAATCATACAGGGCATTTTATTCATTAAACAAATTAAACTCAATTTAAAACAATTAACTGAACTTTAAAAATACAAACTTTAAAAATGAGACACAACATAAACCACTTCTTTGAGACATTAGGGTGTACCTAGGTGCACTGGGCACACCCTATCTACATGCCTATGAACATAAATAAAAGATAAGTTGAGGAAGTAGATATGATTAAGGGGTTTTATGGAGAAGAAGGACCTTGAACCCAGTCTTGGAGGGAAGATAAGGATTCTAAGAGGCAGAGGTGAAGTGGAGTGCCTTGTAGACAGGGGAGGACAGCCTATGCGAAGGGACAGAGGCAGAGTGGTGGAATGAAGAGTTCCAGGAACAGCACCTAAGTTGGTCTGAAATAAGGTGAAATAAAACCATAAAGGTAAGTAGGAGCCTGGCTTCAGTGGGAGCCATTGAAGATTCTTCAGCAAAAGCAGCCACATGATCAGATTGCCTTAGGATGTGATTTTGGCAGCTGGGCAGAAAATAGATTGGAGAGGGGAAGCAGGAAGACCAATTAGGAGGTTATCACATTAGCCTAGGTGAGAGACGCTAAGGGCCTGAGAAATAGGGAGGTGGCCCTTTGAGTGGAAAGAAGGGAATTCAGTGTGAGAAAGATGGTACCTTTAAAATGATGTAGCAACTGACTGGGTATAAGTTTATGATAGCTAGGTGTGTACTGGATAGCGTGCCAGGCCTGAGGTCAGGAAGACCTGAGTTCAAATTCAGCCTCAGACACAATCTAGCTGTGTGACCCTGGGGCAAGTCACTTAACTCTGATTGCCTCGGATCATCTGTCAAATGAACTGGAGAAGGAAATAGAACCACTCTGGTACCTTTTCCAAGAAAACCCCAAACGGGGTCACAAAGAGTCAGACATAACTCAAAAGGCTGAACCACAACAACAATAAAGTAACTGATTGGATATGGGGTTAGGGGGACAGAAAAAGAGGATTTTAGAAGAGGGAAGGTTTGGGATGGAAGATAGTGAGTCCTGTTTTGGACATGTTGAGATACCTAAGGAATATCCAGATGGAAACGTTTGGCAGGCATTTGGTGATCAGGGATTGGAGCTCAGAAGATCCCAAGTCTTGTCCCCTACCTGCTCATTCCCCACACATCACACACCATCCATTGTACTAGGCAGAAGGAGGAGCAGAGAATCACTAAATCTCAGAGGCCAGCTAATCTATACCAAATGGAGACTGACTTTCAATGTCTCTCTCTCAGTGAGTGTGTGTGTGTGTGTGTGTGTATAACACGCATACTCTCTCCCTACATGTATATATGCATGTGTGTACATACACATATACATACATGTATATCCATATATATATATGTCCATATATCCATATCTCCATCTTAGAATCTGGTGATATATAGATATAGATATGAATATATACATGCACTATATATACAGACATAGGATATCTGCATATATCAATATATCTATAGCTATCTATTTATCCATCCATCACTAGACGCCAAGAAGGGGACTTCATTATAAGTAAGGGCTGAGACTTAGGGATGGCTGTACTTTTGTATCTCTCTCTAGCTCTGTATCTTTGTGACTCTTTCTGATTATATTTATGTGTTGATGCTTCTTTCTCTGAATCTTTTCTGTCTCGATCTTTCTCAGTGAGACGCTGTTTCTCTCTGCTGTCTATTTTCAGGAAAGGTAAGGATGTATATTTAGGAATGCAGGCATGGATATATGTTTGTATATGTCTTTATGGCATAAATTTCCTTACAGGTGATATTTCTTTTATTTGTTTAATACTTACAATAATATTTAACATCTAATAGATAAAATAATAATTTATTAAATGATAATATAAATATAATATTTAAATACATTCATATTTATTTGCCTAGTTGAAGGGAAAGGAACAAGAATTTGTTAAGTATCTACTATGTGCCAGGTACTGTGTGCCATGTGCTTTACAAATATTATCTCATTTGATCATCACAACAACCTTGGGAGGTAAGTCTTATTATTACTGTCCCTCCCCCTCTTTGGCAGTTGTAGAAACTGAGACACATAGAGATTAAGTGGCTTGACCAAAGTCACACAGCTAGTAAGTATCTGAGGCTGGCTCCTTTAGGCCCAGCGCTCCATCTACTGTGCCACCCAGTTGTTAAGAGGCAGCTGTAGCATAGTATCTAGGGAGCCCTGAAGATATGCTTTTAAGTCCCACCTCTGATACATTGGTTAAGTCACTATAATCTCTTACTGTTCTAGGCAACTCTCTGAGGCTCTAAGTTCCAGAGAAGACACTAATATGCATTGGTAGACGGAATTTCCTTACCTGGGCATTCTCTCTATATCCGTGAAATAACAGTCCTGTCTCATTCCCTATTTTGACTAGCGACATAAGTAATCCTTGGTAGTTTGGTCTGGCACTAAATTAATTTAGGTAGCATAATAATCTTTAGGGGCAGCTGTTTGATAGAGTAGATAGAGTGCTGGCCCCGGAGTCAGGAAGACTCTTCCTGAGTTCAAGTCTAGTCTAAGACACTTACTATTTGTGTGACCCTGGGTCAAGTCACTTAACCCTGTTTGCCTTAGTTTCCTCATCTGTAAAATGATCTGGAAAAGGAAATGACAAAACATTTCAACATCTTTGCCAAGAAAACCCCAAATCAGGTCACGAAGAGTCAGATATAACTGAAACAACTGAACGACAAACAAAAAATTTTAATTATATCAGCAGAGCTGCATATTTCTTCAATTATTTAAGCCAGAGGATATTTCTGAGACAGGAGACCCCTTAGCCTTCACTGTTATTTATCAACATCACCATCAAAAAACCCCTTTCTTGGTCATCTTTATGCACGGGCCAGCATCCAAGAAAAAAATAATCATAACTTTTTAAAATAGAGGACTCACATTTTTATAGTGCTTTCATGTTTATAAAACATTTTCCTCACTACAATCCTATGAGATAAGCAGGATATCATTATCCCCATTATCCAGACCAGGAAACTGAGACCCACAGTGCCTAGGTTCCTTGTCCAAAGTCACACAGCTACTGAGCCTGAGCCAAGATTCAAAATGGAGTATCCTGACTCCAAGTCTAGGGTTTTGTCCCATTCTATTATTCCACCCCTGCTTTTAAAAGAAACTTCTTCATGCATACTGGGTATCTTTCTGGAAAACTCCAAAAGTCATTTCCAGGTCTAGGACAAAATAGATTCCAAGGTTACTTCTTTCTTCTCCTCTTCCCAAATCCTCAACCCTCTGATCACCTGAATATCCATTTTTAGTAGACTAGCCCTCACCCAGAGTGAGATGGTAGTAGTGGGGAGCCAGGTGGAGAGAGAGAAAGAAAAGGCTAGAGATAGTTGGAGATTAGGTATCCTGATGCCATTATCAACCAGGCCTAGTGATTTTTTCACTCACAATGTCCTTTTAAGAAAGATTTTTTTTCTTTTTAATTATTTTTAAAACACTCAGAGAGAAAGCCCTGCCCTGACTAGGAAGCAGTGCAAACTCTCTGCTGGATTTATCTTTTTTATTTCCACTTAGAAAACAGAGGAACCAGGCTGGGGGAATAGGGAGCGGCGGGGGAGGGGGCAAGAGATTTCAACTGCAAACAAGAAAATGAAACACATTCAGGAAAACAGTGATTCCCTGGCACTTTAGTTCTCTCTCAACGCTACCGAACCATACTCTGGCTGTAACCTACACAGCTGCCTTTAGTAGCAATTAAACATGGGATTTGGGGTTTGGTGGGTTCTATTGAAATTCCTCAGTTTCTGAAATCTACCTAATGATAATGACCAAGCCTGGTCTTGAAGAAACCATGAGGAAATTCTCCTCCTTCCCTTCTCTGTAGAGCTGGGTGTCTATGGGCATGAAATGCTGCATTTACTTGATTTTGTGTTGGTAGCTTTTGCTAATTTTTTTCCTCTTTCCTTCTTTCTTTCCCTCTTTCTTTTTTGTTACAAAGGATTGCTTACTGCTGAGAGGAAGGGAAAGGGGAGGAAAGGATAGATTTGGACATGAAGGTGAGATAAAAATAAAAACTATCAATGATTTTTTAAAAACTCCTTAACTTTAGCAGCAGTCAATAATTTCTCACACTGCCCTGACTTTGCAAGGTTGACTGCCTCTTTGGGGGTCTCCACGGGGCTCTATCTCTTGAAGATGTTCTTTTTGGAGGTGAAAGAGAGGAGAAACCTGAGAGATAAAGGGGGAAAGAGCTGTTATTTGGATAGGTGAGGGGTGGATTGTGTGGGAGAGAAGGGAGCCTATCTCTGCTTGCCATCTCTCCTCCACCTGAACAGCCACTTTCTTCTTCAGATGCGATACATCAGGAGACCTTGCCTTTTTTCCCTACCAGTCTTCCTACCCACCACAAAGCCCCTTTGACACATGGTCTCTCTGTCTTCACTTGGTCCCTCTCCTCTGCCTTTGCCTGCCTTCTGGTCTCCATGGTGATAGGACACAAACAATGATGATGCTATTTCTCAGAAAGGACAGACATCCTGTGGTTTGTCTCATCCACCTTTAGGAGAGCTTTCCCTTGGCTGTCAGCCAGGTAGGGACTGATCAGTTTATCTTAACTGAGTCCCAAAGGTCCACTCCACTGTCTGCTACTGGGTACTCCTGGCAGATTAGGCTACAGGGATCTTAGGATAAAAGATTAACAGCTGAGACAAACTTTGGAATTCATCTAATTCAACCCCCTCATTTAAAGATGAGAAAATTGAGGCTTAAAAAGACAATTAAATTTCCCAAGGTCATAAAGACAAGAATTGGCTCCTTCCATTGTGCCTTGATAACTTTCTTGGAACTCAGGTCTAAGAGACCTGTAGACTCGAAGCTGAGAAAGGGGGAGGAAAAATGGAGAGGGAAGTATTAGGGAGAAATTTAGAGAGGTGCCAGATTCCTCCTGCAATGGTTCCTGAGCCCTGAGGAGATATCTCAGGCTGGGGGGCAGGATGACTGAATAGAAAGACCACTAGAACAAGACACTGAGATGATGCCCAAACTCTGTCACTATATCGTTAGCTATGTGACTCTGGGAGAAGTCACTTGAACATTCTCGACCTGAATTTCCTTATATATGAAATGAGGGGCCAGAAAAGAATTCAGAGGTCATTTTGTCCAACCCTCTCATTTTAATAGATGCAAAAGCCGAGGCCCAGAGAGATTAAGGGATTTGCCTGAGATCTCACAGCTAGCATAACAAGAGTCAAGATTCAAACCCATCTTATCTGACTTCAAATACTGTCTTCTTTTCAATCTGCTATGCATTTATACCAGATCACAGCTGAAGTCTACACACACACACACACACACACACATACCCCTAGCCCCCTTTATTCCGGGCTGTTTAAAGACCCACAATTCATATTATGCTTTGCTCTATTTTGTTCAGGCAAATAGCGCATCTAATTAACAAATCCTAGGTAGTAGTGTCAACAGAAAAAAAATGAAAATAAACCTGAAATGCTGAATTTGTGAGCCCTGGGCTAAGTGGTTCTTTTGGGTTCCTTCCATTTCCATAATTCTGTGATGGGGAGGAACATCTTCTCCCTGCTCTGTGACAATTCCCAGGCTGATGATCTTTCTTGTCCACTCTCCTATTTCTCAGCCCTTGCATATAGCTTCTGACCTTCTCACTCCATTGAAACTGCCCTCTCTGAGGCCACCAGTGATCTCTTAATTGCTAATTCTGAAGATCTCTTCATAGATATCATCCTTCTTGACCTCTCAGCTGCATTCCACACTGTTGCTTCCCCTCTTTTTGGGTATATTTTGCTCTCTCTAGTTTTCCATGATACTGATCGCTCCTAGTTCTCTTCCTATCTGGAGGCTTCTTCTCAGTTCTCTGGTTCCTCATCCATGTCCCCCTTACTCTTCACAAAGGCTCGCCTGGAGGTCTCCTCCGTTTTCTTTAGACTCTCTTTCTTGATGATCTTTTCAATTTCCATGGGTTCCATTATCATCTCTATGCAGATGACACCTATATATCCATGCTTCATCTTTCTCCTGAAGTCCATTCCTGTATCATCTGTTGGGCATCTCCAATTATTGCTCTATGGGTATCTGAAGGAATTCATTGTCTTCCCTTCCCCCCACCCCTAATACCTTCCCATTAATTCCTCTTCTAAACTTCCCTGTTTCTATTAAGTGCCAGGTTTGCAATCTTAGAATTCATTCCTTGACTCTTCCTTCTGCCCATGCCCCACATTCAATCAGTTGCTAAGTATTCTTGGTTTGATCTCTTGCGTTTGCCCTCTAGTTTCTACTCATATAGCAACCTCTCTATTTCAAGCCCTGAATAGTCTCCTAATAGGACACCCATCTTTCAGCCTTTTCCATTGCCAATCTATCCTCCACAGAACTGTTAAATTAATATTACTAAAGCACAAGTCTGAACATATCACTCCCCTCCTGAAGAACCTTTCATGTCTCCCTCCTACTGCCTTCAAAACAGGAATTCTTAACCTGGAGTCCGTGAACTTTAAAAAACAATATTTCAATATATTTAGTTTACTTTGTAATCCTTTGTATTTTATTTTATGCCTTTAACATCATTCAGAGGAATCCATAGGCTTCTCCAGACTTCCAAAGGGATCTATGATATAAAAAAGTTTAAAAATCCCTGGACTAGAATGAAATAAAAATTCCTCAATTCAGTATTTAAACACTTTAAACTGAACAGTTTAGTATTTCCACAACTTGTTTTGATTGCCTGTACTTGGTTGTTACAAAGGAAGGTTTTCATTTTTTAGGGGTGAGGGAAGAGTTGTAGAGGGAAGGAGGAGGGATAATGATGGAAGGAAGGAAGGAAAGAAGGAAAGAAAATGAAAGAAAGAAAGGAAGGAAGGAAAGAAAATGAAAGAAAGAAAGAAAGGAAGGAAGGAAGGAAGGAAGAAAAAGAAAGAAAGGAAGGAAGAAAGGAAGGAAAGAAGGTAGGAAGAAAGAAAAAGAGAAAAAAAGAAAGAAAGGAAGGAAGGAAGAAATGGAGGGAGGAAGGAACGGAAGAAGGGAGAAAAAGAAAGAATGAAAAGAGAGAGAGAAGGAGGGAAGGAAGGAATGGAAAAAGAAAGGAAGGATCAGTGAAACATTTAAAAATACACAGAATGGGATTCAAAAAAAGCAGAGTAGTATACTACAGTGTTAAATTTAACATGTATTTAAAACAAGCTGTGTGTAATATATTCATGGTCTCATAAATAATCCTCTTTTATTATGTTTGTTGATGTTTGTCTAGTTCATTTTAAAAAATAGACAAAAAGTTCTTTCTGATCTGGCTCTAACTTGCTTTTCCAAGTTTACCATCCATTATTTCTCTTCATGAACTCTGTGTTCCAGCCAAATTGGCCTCCTTGTGCCTTGTACACATCATCTTTCACTTGGGTTCTTTTGTATAGACTGAGCTCCCTGCCTAGAATACGCTCCCTTTTTTACCCCTGCCTTTCAGAATTCCTAGCTTATTACAAGTCTCAGTTCATGGGACACCTCCCTTCTGTAGGAAATCTTTCCTGAGACTCTTAGTTGTTTGTGTTCCCTCCCTCCTCTTGAAATGATCATATATAGAGTTATCAGTTCACATGTTATAATCACAGCCCTTCCTTCAGCCCTTAGAATGTAAACTCCCTGAGAGCAGGGACTTTAAAAAAATTTTGTCTTTGGATTCCCAGGACCTAGCACAGTGGTTTGCATATAATAGAGCTTAACAAATGCTTGACAGATTGGGTTCCCACCCTTTGGCAGCTCTAGGTCCAGTCAAGGTGTACAGTCAATACACAGGATACATATAAGAACTTATAAAGGAATAGGTTGAGGATCTAATGAACTGCCAAGGAGACTAGAGTAATATTGAGATCTGAGCCAGGTAGGGTCAATCTAAGATGTCTTCCTGGGGCAGAAGAGTTCCCTTCCAGGCAAAGGAAATGGCCTTTGAAAGGAGGAAGGGGAGCAAATCACTAGAGCAGAATCCAGAGACAGGAACGAGAAATGAGCCTAGGGAAATAGTGGTAGGTTTGAGAGTGCCCAGAATGGCAAGTGAAAAGGGGGCCATGAGGTTTTGAACAAGAGAATGACATGTGGAAATGATGTTTGTGGAAGATCAATCGGGCCATTCTGTGCAGAGAGGATTGCAGTGAGGAGAGCCTGGAAGCTGGGGAGCCAGTTGGGAGACTGTTAACAACAGTCCAGGGCAGAGATAATGGCAGGAAGAACATGGAGCAAGAGGCCAATCTAAGAAACAAAAAGCTGGAGGAGACCTTAGTTGGATTCTGTAAGCTTTTTTCTTAATGGTTGATAGCTATGTTTCAATAGAATTGTTTTCCTTTGTCATCCTATGTATTTTGTTTTATGCATTTAGAAATATTATTCTGGAGAAAGGGTCCATAGACTTCACCAGATGGCCAAAGAGGCCCAAGGACCAGGGGTGTGTTGGAGCCAGTTCTAACCACCCCTTGAAGAAGGAGATTGTAAAATTTTCAGTGTGAGCATTTACACCTCTGAAATCAGCAAACACTGCAAATGAGGACTTGATTTATTGTTTTGTTGATTGTCTAGACTTAAGGAAATATTAGTAATGTAGATCAAATTTAAAAGTATGTCCTGTGTGTTACTTTCCCCTCTCCCCCAGAGAGCTGGACGTTAAAAATTTACCGGCATACCCCAGCCTAGGACACAGAAAAATTAAAGTCCCTTCATAATCCACTCCTCTGTTTTTTTGTGGGTGAGAAGACTGAGCCAAGAGATTGGCCTGTGATCACTCAAGTCAGGCCATCAAATCAAGACAACAAGCATTTATGGAGCATCTACAGTGTGCTCGGCACTGAGCTAACTCAGGCACTAAGGAGCAGAAGCAATCCTAAAACCCAGTTCTTCTGACTGGAAATCATACAGTATTCTTCCCAGGGCACTGTTATTCTTTTGAAGGAAAAGGTGGTCGGCTGATGGATGGGTGGTGGGGGTGCAAGGGAGAGAGAGTCTGATGTCACTCTGAGACTGGGGCACAGGAAGACTGAACCTGCGTGCAGTAATTGGGGGACAGTTTGGGGGAGGAGGACGAGTTGGGGTTATATACAAGCGAATAGGGAGCCAGAGTGGAAGAGGACAGGAGTAGTTTATCCAAGTGTTGTCAAAGTTTTCTCAGTTCAAGGAAGGAAAGGAATAGGCATTTATTAAGCACCTACTATATGCCAGGTAGGCTGCTTTTTACACTTTTACAAATATTATCTCATTTGATCCTCACAACAACCCTGTGAGGTAGGTACTATTATTAGCCCTATTTTACAGTTGAGGAAACTGAGGCAAACAGAAGTGACTTAGCCAGGGCCACACAGCTAATAAGCATTTGATTTTAACTCAGATCTTCCTGACTCCAGGCCCACTACTCGAGTCAGTTTAAGGAGGCTCCCAAGCCCTATCTCCCTTCCCTGCCCACTCCCCTGTAATCCCCTAACCTCTCCCACCCCCCACTCCCCTCAGGTGAGTCTTTGCATGGTGAAAGGTAGAAACACAACCAGAAATGTTCCAGCAAAAAAAAGGGCACAATAGTGATCAGCAAACTTTTTTGGCTAAAACATTTCCAGCTGGGCTCCATTCATACTCATTGTTCCTTTCCAGCAAGCCTCCCTTTCCCCTCCAACCCCTTGCCCCAGCCCCACCCCCATCTCCTGCTTCCAGCCTCCTGTCACATCAGCTACCTCAGCCCTTTCACGTCCCCCAGACCTCCCCTCCCATCCACCAGAAACCAAGAAAGCCCATCTTTGCTCAGTCTGATCCTCAAAAAGACCCATCTTCTCTCCCCTTCCATCCTAAGACCCAGCAGGGAGAGCAGACTTTGTTGGGTGATAGGGGAAGTTAAGCCCATCTTCCCATCTTCCCAGGAGAGACAAAGCACAGATAAACACACCTGTGGCCTCAGACTCTTTCAGGAGATCCCTTTCCCCAAAACATACACACTGGCAAATTCCAAGGTCCCACAGTGTCCTATCCTAGACAGAAACGCCCTCTTCTTGTTCCCAACTCCCAGTGCTGGCCATTCCTTTGACCCAATTGGATGCTAAGAGAAGGATCTGGAGAGGATCTCAACTCTTGGCATGAAGGTCTGTTGGACAGCGATGGGGGTAGAGGGGGTGGATGAAGCCCTAGAGACCCGTGATCCAGCTGTGTGAGAAGAGGCAGTTGGAGTATGACTGTCTTAATACGGCTCCTGCCTCATACCTCCTGGGAGCAAGGCCCCCACAGGGAGAACCTGCAGTTTGCTATAGGATAACCCCGAGGGACCCAGGCATCAGCTCCTTCCTCCACACACCCCCTTACCCCAGCCAATGAATACGTAGAGTCTGAAGACCCTCTGTTCAGAGAAGACAGACAGCACAAGTAGAGTGTACAGGTAGATGCCCTCCACGAGAAGCCAGTAGTAGTTGGCGGCTACACAGTACTGCATCATGATAAATACCAGGCGGCAGCTCAGGGACTCCTGTAGAGGAGCAAGACCCATATCAGTGCTCATGGCCGAATAAGTCTTTGCTGCAGTAAACCTGGAGCTCCCCTACACCAGATCTGTGAATTTTCCATTATCCCGTGAGCTTCTGGAGTGCCAGAATTAGATCTTCCTTCCCCCACTTCTTCCACCAAGTCTGAAGATTTCCTAGGAGCAGGGACTATGTATACCCCATAAGACTGGAAGCTCCCTGAGAGCAGAGAATGCCACTCCCATAAGACTGGAAGTTCTCTCAGGGTAGGGACAAAATCTCCCCCATCCTAAGATTGGAGGCTTGCTAAGAGCAAAGACTATTTCTCCCACAATCTTGGGGGCCCCCTGACTCAGGAGCTCATCAGACTAGAAATTCCCCGAAGGTCATGACTTCATTTCTTCCTTTCGCCATACCCTCTTGGACTCAGTATATGGAACTCATTTTCATTATTAGGCAGTATAATATAGGGCAGTGGTTTCCCAAAGTATGGTCTGGGGACCCATAAGATCAAAACGATTTTTATAATAATACTAATATTTTCTCATTTTTAATAAAGTTAATATCAATAGAGATAACCAGGAGTGTGCTAGTAAACATTTAACAACTGGCTTTCAGGAGCGGGGAGTACCCACGACACATGTTCAGTTTTAATATTCATAATTAACATTTCCTCCATCACTTTTTTAAGTCTAGATCCTCAACAACAACAAAAATAGTATTATTACTACTAGTACTAGTACTGCTACTACTGTGATTAGGGAAATTAGGTGACAAAGTGGATGGGCCTGGAGTCAGGAGGACCTAAGTTCAAATCTGGCCTCAGACACTGTGACCCTGGGCAAGTCATTTAACCCTGTTTGCCTCAGTTTCCACATCTGGAGAAGGAAATGGCAAACCCCTTCAGAATCTTTGCCAAAAAAAAAAAACACCAAATGGGGTCATAGAATTAGACACAATTAAATAACAAAACAACACCTACTATTACTTACTTGTCTGTCTAGTTTTGGGCCTGAAGTCAGGAAGACTGGAATTCAAATCCAGTCTCAGATACAACCTAGCTAAGTGACCCTGGGCAAGTCACGTAACCTCTGTCTTCCTCAATTTCCTCTACTGTAAAATGGGGGTGATAACCTACATCCCAGTTTGTTAGAGGATTATATGAGATAATGTTTATAAAGCACAGTGCCTGGCACAGAGTAGGTGCTTCCTAAATCTTTATTCCCTTCCTAACCTTCTTTCCCCAGCTCTCTCCTCCTCTCCCTATCCTCCCCTCATACTTCAGAACCCCCACCACCCCCCACACCCACATAGACACCCATACACCCCTACCCGCAGACCTGATAGGAGAGGAGGCCGTCCCACTGGTGGTGCTGGGTAGCCGTACCATACATCCACTTCATCACAGCATCCCTGATGAAGACGGACAGAGCTCGCAGGATGAAAGACATGAACAGATTCAAGTGGATGTAGTTCCGGGTACAGTGCAGATGCCTGTGGGGAAAGCACAGCCCCCAGCCCCAGCCTCCATGTGCTGCTCTTTCCTTACCCCACCCCTTCCTACCATGTTTATGCCAGGGCAGATCAGCATCAGCTGTCAGAGCTCCCCAGCACACAGTTATATGCCCAAGTATGCATATGCATGCATGAACACACACATGCACACACACGCACACATGCTCACAGAACAGCAACAGAGCCTAACATCTATCTATCTGTCTGTGTCATCTACTACATATCAGGCACTGTGGTAAGGACTTTACAAATATCTTATCTGATCCCCACAACAACCTTGGAGAGGAGTGGGGAGGTACTATTATTATCCCCATTTTACAGATGGGGAAACTGAGGCAGAGAGTTGTTCAGTGATTTACCTAGGTTCACCCAGCTAGTCATTGTCTATGGTTGGATTTGAACTCAGGTCTTCCTGATTCTACGCCCAACAGTCTATCCATTCCACCACACATACATACACACACACACTTACATATGCCCCTTCCTATGTGGAGTTGAGCCAGTGAATACAAAGCATCTCCCCCTTGACCCCCCCCCCCATGGGACTCTTACCCCACCCCCCTCCCCACAAAGGAGCAAAAGGAGCAGAACATCTGAACCAGTAATGGTTCAGGTCTAGACTGCCTGCCTACTAGTAGTCACTTAGCATATGTTAAGCACCTGCTGTGTGCCAGTCACTGGGCTAAGTGCTAGAGATAGAAAGAAAAGCCAAACAATCCTTTATGTCTTAGGCCAAGCCCTCATCACCTTAAAACCTCCCATTGCTCTCCGCTGCCTATTGGGTCAATTCCAAACCCTTCCACCTGGCATTCAAAGCCTTTAAAAAAATATCTGAAGACCAACATGAATAGTCTCCGTATTCACCCCTTCTCTTGCCACCCCCTTACATCCATGTCATACACATCCCCACAACACTGCCTGGCTCTTGCTATTCTCCCCACCTGGAGAAGTCTCCTTTCCTTCTCCCTACTTAAACAGATTTTAGCCAGTTTTCAAAGACTAGTTTATATTCATAGGCAACAGATTAGGACAGTAGCTGGAAGGATTGAGGCTTGACCCTGGGGAAGGACTTTCTTGTGGCAGTTAATAAACACCAGGAAGGTCATCTCAGTGAATCATCAAACACTGACTGTTGGAACTGGGAATATCAGCTATTCCAACCCCTCCATTTTACAAATGAGGCCCAGACAAAGAAACCGGCTTGCCTAGGATTACATAGCTAATTGGTGGGAAAGCTGAAATGAAAATTTAGGCTTCCTTAAATCTGGACTTAATTCTAGTGACCTTTCCACTATTTGTTATTTTTAAGAGATTATAGAAATCTTTTAAAAAAAACAGGAATTGGAAAGTTAGGATGAATCTACTTATTTAAAACCTAACATAAGATTGCTAGCATCATGTTGTTTTTGTGGCTCAGTCATTTTTAGTCAGGTCCTCTTCTTCATGACCACATTTGGGGTTTTCTTTACAAAAACACTGGAGTGATTTGCCATTTACTTCTCCAACCGATTAAGGCAAACAGAGATTAAGTGACTTGCCCAGGGCGACACAGCTAGAAAGTGTCTGAGGCTAGATTTGAACTCAGGTCTTCCTGACTCCAGGCCCAGCACTTTATCCACTGAACCACCTAGCTGCCTCCTTCCTAGCATAATAGACATTCAATTAATGCTCACTGATTTTATTTTAGTCTAGTGAAAAGAAGATGGGCCTTCCCATAGGCATTCCTTAGGACTGGAGAATTAGATCTGGAAGAATCCTTACACCAACCCCCTCAAGATCACACATGATGAACTGAAGCCCAGAAAGGAGATTCAAACCCAGGTCTTGTCAATGAATATAGTAATCTACTCTTTGATAAACCCAAAGATTCCAGCCTCTGGGATAAGAACTCATCATTTCACAAAAACTGCTGGGAAAACTGGAAAAATAGTATGGCAGAAATTGGGCATAGATAATATCTTACTCCATATACCAAAATAATGTCAAATGGGTTCATGATTTAGATATAAAGGCTGATACTATAAGCAATTTGGGAGAGAAGGGAATAGTTTACCTATCAGACTTATGGAGAAGAGAAGAATTTATGACTAAACAAGAGATAGCCTTATGAAATGCAAAATGGATAATTTTGATTACATTAAATTAAAAAGATTTTTCCCAAACAAAGCCAATGCAACCAAGATTAGGAGGGAAGCAGAAAACTGGGAAAGAATTTTTACAACCAGTGTCTCTGACAAAGGCCTCATCTCTAAAATATACAGGGAACTGAGTCAAATTTGTAAGAATACAAGTCACTCCCCAATTGATAAATGGTCAAACGATATGAACAGGCAGTTTTCAGAGGAAGAAATTAAAGATATCTATAGTCATATGAAAAATGCTCTAAATCACTATTGATTAGAGAAATGCAAATCAAAACAACCCTCAGGTACCACATCTTTTCTGACAGATGGGCTAACATGTGAAAACAGGAAAATGATATATGCTGGAGAAGATGTAGGAAAATTGGAACACTATTGCATTGTTGGTGGAGTTGTGAACAGATCAAACCATTCTGGAGAGCAATTTGGACCTATGCCCAAAGGGCTATAAAACTGTGCATACACTTTGACCCAGCAATACCACTTCTAGGTCTGTATCCCAAAGAGATCATACAAGGGAGAAAAGGACCCGCATGTACAAAAATATTTGTAGCAGCTCTTTTTGTGGTGGCAAAGAATTGGATATCAAGGGGATGCCCATCAATTGGGGGATGGCTAAACAAATTGTGGTATGTGAATGTAATGGAATACTATTGTGCTATAAGAAAGGAGGAACAGATGGGCTCCATAAGAACCTGGAGAGTCTTATATGATCTGACGATGAGTGAAGGGAGCAGAACCAGAAGAACATTGCACACAACCACAGACACATTGCTTCTGTGATGACTAACTTTGATAGGCTTGGCTCTTCTCAGCAATGCAAGGTTCTAAGACAGCTCCAAAAGACTCATGATGGAAAAGGCTACCCACATCCAGAGAAAGAGTTATGGAGCCTGAATGCAGATTGAAGCAAACTATTTGCTCTCTCTCTTTTTTCTTTTTTCTTTTCTTTTCTTTTACTTTTGTTACATCTTTCTCATGGTTCATTCCATTGGTTATAATTCTCCTTTACAACTTGATCATTGGGAAAATAAGTTTAATGTGAAGGTATATGTAGAACCTATATCAGATTACATGCTGTCTTGGAGGGGAGGGGAGAAAGGGAAGGGGAGAAAATTTGGAACTCAAAAACTTGTGGAACTGAGTGTTGTAAAATAAAATTAATTAATTAATTAATTTAAAATAAAAAAAACAGGTCTTCTGACTCAAAACCCATCATGCTTCTTACTATGATACTCCCTTGCAAAGGTAGGGGCAGGCTGCTGCTCTAGAGAAGATCCCATCCCCGCTCTCCCACATCCTAACTCTCAAACACTTTTGCTGCCCAGTTCCCATTAGTTACCTGAATCGAAGGAGGATGGCCGTGGCGATGACCAAGGCTGAGAAGGAGAGTGCATAGCCCACGGTGTAGATGACGGTGAAAGAGAGCAGCTGCTCCTCAGGGTGGCTCTGTGTGGGTGTGGGTTTGGGGAGGGGCAGGGACAGGGACAGGGCTGTTATTTCCAATCCCATCCTCCTCCCCACTCAGACCACCATGAGAGTGATCTCCCCAACCTGTGGTACATCTGGGCCGAAGAGTCTTCTTGGGGCTAGAAATCATTTCCCAACTTGGCCCATTCCTTGCCCACTCCCTTAGATCACAAGAGTGAGCTTCTGGTTTAAGGGACAAAAGAGGCAGAGGAAGACAGTTGTCTGCATGCTCCCAGGGACACTATGAGTGGTCTCCAGAGTAGGGGGAAGAGTACCTGAAGCATCTCCTGCTAGAGCAGGACAGGTCACCCAGTGACCCAGAATGCATTCTATGCACAGAACCTGAAAGTAGGGGATGGATGATGATCCAGGTGAGCTCATGTCTTCCCAGAGCCTTCCATCCCGGACTGATGTCTTGTCCCACTTCCTTCTCACACACAAGTGGGTCACTCTGTTTCCCTCTCCTGTTATCATCCACATGTCCTTCCCTTCCCCTTGTCTGTTCACACCCCAACTTACCTCTTCTGACTCGACCTCACACTCTGACAGGTCCCTCCAGGGCATACTGGAGTTTTTGTCCTGTAGCCACAAGCCCTCTGTTGTGCAGAATCGATACACATGTCCCTGAGACACTGAGAGGGAAGAGGAGACCCAGGGAGATGGACAAGATGAAAATATGGGGAGAGAGGAGACAGGGTGGAGAGGAAGGGAGACCCAGGGAGATGGACAAGATGGAAATATGGGGAGAGAGGAGACAGGGTGGGAGAGGAGGGGAGACCCAGGGAGATGTACAGATGGAAATATGGGGAGAGAGGAGACAGGGTGGGAGAGGAGGGGAGACCCAGGGAGATGGACAAGATGGAAATATGGGGAGAGAGGAGACAGGGTAGGAGAGGAAGGGAGACCCAGGGAGATGGACAAGATGGAAATATGGGGAGAGAGGAGACAGGGTGGGAGAGGAGGGGAGACCCAGGGAGATGGACAAGATGGAAATATGGGGAGAGAGGAGACAGGGTGGGAGAGGAGGGGAGACCCAGGGAGATGGATAAGATGGAAATATGGGGAGAGAGGAGACAGGGTGAGAGGGTACGGGAGACCCAGGGATATGGACAAGATGGAAATGTGGGCAGAGAGGGAGATAAAAGGAGGAATAGAGACAAGGAGGGATGAAGATATTGGGAGACAGGAAGTTGGGGAGATGGATAGGAGAGGTGGAGATAGAAGGTGAGAAAAATGGGAGATGAAGATATGGGAAGAAATGGGAATTTGGGGACACAGGAGAAGATTATGAAAGAGAAGATGATCAGGAGAACATGGAGAAATAGGCAGATGGAGGTATGGGAAAATGGGGAGAGAAAGATGTCATTAGCTATCAGAAAGAACATAAATCCTCGCTTCTCTCCTCTCCACGTGCCAGAAGACGTAATTAGGTAATTAGGTGCCTCACATATTCCCTGCCTCCAATCTCCAACCCAAAGGATAGTGCATTAGTCTCTTCTCCTCTCCCTTCCTGACTCTCCAGTCCAGATTCCCATAGGTAGGATCAAAAGTGTCAAGTCACTAATGAAAAATCTTCCCACTCCCATCTCGGTCCTCCTAATTCCATCTTCCTCTCCTGAGTGAGAAGTGAGCCTTCTTCCTCTGACAAATAGCCCCACAGTAGCCTCAAACCTTCTCTGACCCCCTTCCCAACAGAGATGCCTTTGAGTCTGGTCTTCTTCAAAAACACCCCAACATCAGGGGTAGGAACAGCTCTGTGGATTCTGCTCATGGCTGAAGGAAGGATGGGGAGGAGACAATGGCAGGAATGAGAAGGCCAAAGCATCTCAAGGAGAAAGGAAGTGGGTGAGAGAGAGGAGAGGAAGGACAAATAACCCTTGAGATAGGAAGACCTGGAGATGAGGGAGATACAGAGAATGGAAGTTCAGAGGAACAAGCTAGCTGGGTTTGTTTAAGGTAGAGGACCCCTAGGGGGAAGATTTTTAGACTCGGTCTCCCTTTCTTTTGCTCTTAACTATCACAACTGGCATTTGTTAAGAGGTAGTTTGGTGCCAACAGGTCTTTAATGAGACAAGCCTTTTCCACATCCCTGCTTACAGCTTCTTAATCACACCCACTAACGATTTAGTCACTGCTCTGAGGGGAGCGAGTTGGCCAGCCCCCATTAGTGCCTGTCATGCTTCCTCTGAGACACATTAGGTCAGTGTCTACATCCTGCTCTTTTCCACAGTGTCCTGAGTTATTGCTATAGGCGAAGCTTTGTGCTGGGTTCTGTGGGAGTTAAAGTGGAAAAGAAACAGTTCATATGTCTCCCATTCTGATGGGGGAGTCTCAGCCCATCAGTGCGCGAGTGCTTGTGTGTGTGTGTGTGTGTGTGTGTGTGTGTGTGTGTGTGTGTGATATACAGAGCGTTATGACAAACAAAAAAGCATCATATAAATCAAAGAAAAGGGCCACAATATTCATCTCTAAGCCTCGAATATACTCCAATACTCACCATCCTCCCTCCACCCCCACCCCATGGCATGGTTGAAGGTTCCCTCTTCCCTGCAAGGCCATCTATACATGGATGATTTCTCCGCGGTAACTAGCTATTTCAGTTGGTAGATCAGATGGCCTTTTCTCAGTCCTTATATTCTACTGGAGAATACAGCTGATAAATAAAGATAATTGAGGAGAGAGAGAATGCTGACAAATGTGGAATCAAAAAAGTAGGAGGTGGACTCTGAACTGAGCCCATAACGTAGCTAGGGATTCTTCGAGGCAGAGGTGAATAGGGAGAGGATGACAGGTATGGGGAAAGGGGAGGGGCAGTCTGTGTAAAGGGCAGAACATTTGTTCATTCAAAGAACAAGCAATGATCTGGAATATAAAGTTCACAAAGACCAGTAATATAAGAGAAGTCTAGAAACATAGGAAGGAGCCAGATTATGGAGAGCTTTACATGCCAGACTGAGGAATCTATATTTTATCAGACAGCTGGATGGCACAGTAGACAAGACAGTTGGGCCCAAAGTCAGGAAGACCCGAGATCAAATCCAGCCAAAGACACTGACTAGCTCTGTGACCCTGGGCAAGTCAGTTTATGTCAGTTTCCTCGTCTGTCAAATGGGATGATGTAATCAGACTCGTGTCTTGGGCATATCATTTTGGCAGTTCAATGATGGACAGGTTGGAAGAGGGAAAGAGTGGAAGCATGCCGAAAGGTTAATTAAGAGGCTTATACAGTACTCCAGATGAGAGGAGATAAAAGACTCTGAGGGCAGAGAAAGGACCGAGTTCAGGAGACTCAGAATCAACAAGATGGCCAATGATAGGATGGGGGTGTGGGGTAGGAAAGGGAATGGTGACAGTCAAAGATGTTTGAAGGTTGTGGACCTGGCAATTGGAAGGATAATGGTACCCTCCACAGAAATAGAGAAGTTTGGAGGAGGGCAGGTCTAGGGGAAAAGATGGTAATGATCTCCTTTGAGTTAAAGTGGCTAATGGGACATCTAGATGGAGATGCCCTACAGGTAGCTGGGGGACTAAAGAGAGATTGAGGCTAGATATATAGATTTGGGAGTCATCTACAGAGGGATGAAAATTGAACCCATGGGAGCAGATCCCTAATAAAGTAGAGATAGGAGGACCAGGATGGAGCCTTGAGGTCCCCCATGTTTAGTAGTGATTCTACAGAAGAGCTTGAGAAGGAGCACTCTGGCCAACAGGAGAACCAGTAGAGAGTAGTGTCATGGAAGCCAAAGGAGGAAAAAGTATGGAGGAGGAGGTTGTCAAAACGCAGGCTGGTTAGGTCAATACAGACACACATATCCCTTAGAAAAACAATATGTTTTATCTGATGTAGAGTGAAGTAAGCAGAGCTGGGAAAACAATTTCTGTAATGACATTATAGAGAAAAAGACTTTGCAAGTCTTTCGAATTCTGATCAATGCAATGAGAAACCACGAGTTAAGAAGACGAAAGATGAAACATGACACTGGCCTCGCATACAGCTGATAGAGACTGAAGAGAGACTTACATACGTTTTTGGGCATGGTCAATGTAGGAATTTGTTTTGCTGGACTAAAATAACTGTTATGAGTATTTCATTTCATTTTAATTGTTCAATGGAGGGAGGGCAGTGAGGACGGATAACAAATGCTTGTAAAAATAAATTAATTTAAAAGAATAACACTAGAGACTAGATCTGTGCATTCAGTGATAGAGGAAACTCCCCGGGGAGAAAAGTCCCTTTACCTACTCAGGTCAGCACCTTCCAGTCTTACAGTCACCTACTATAGCAACTGAGAGGTTTTTTGTTGTGTCATTTTAGTCACGTCTGACTCTTTGTGACCCCATTGGTGGTTTTCTTGGTAGAGATACTGGAGCAGTTTGCCATTTCCTTTTCCAGCTCATTTGACAGATGAGAAAACTGAAGTAAACAGGGTTAAGTGACTTGCCCAGGGTCACACAGCTAGTAAGCATCTGATGCAGGATTGGAACTCAAGAAGAGTTTTCTTGACTTCAGGTCTGACATTCTATCCACTGCAACACCTAGCTGTCAACTGAGAAGTTAAGGTTAGTATTCTCTCTGTTGCCCTGAGTCACACTCCCACCATGTGTCAAAAGGCCCACTTGAACACAAGTCATCCTGGTTTCCAGAAGGAAACCTCAGTTGACAGAACACAGGTCAGGAAGACCTGAGTTCAAATCCAACCTCAGATACTTACCAGCTGTGTGACCCTGGGCAAGTCATTTAACCTCTGCTTGCCTTATTCCACTGGAGACAGAAATGGCAAACCACTCCATTATCTTTGCCAAGAACTCCAAGGACAGTACGGTCCATGGAGTCATGAAGAGTCAGACATGACTGAACAACAGCAATTCCCTGGTTTCCAGGCCAGTTCTATCCACTATACAAATGCAGCCTCTCAAAATGCTTCTTCTGGGGAGCTGCCTTCACTGCTGTCTGGGACTTAGGGCCTCATCCCTCCTCATCCTCTATAAAGAAGATGAACAAAGTAAAATAGTAATAACGTAGAGCTCAGCTATCACCCTCCTTGTGATTCTTATATAGAAGCCCTAGGAGAACATGCAGTAAAACTTCATTAATTATGATTTTACTAGCTCAGAGTTTGCATTCACTTTGGGCAAGGCTGGTGCTGAAGTTAGCCATGAACATTGTCCCCAAGGAAAGATTTTCTGAGCAAACTAAATGTATGGCTGAGAATCTAGGGGTGAATCATTTCCTCCATTAAAGTCTTCCTCCCATGGCTACTGTGCTGCAGAGGTGACCCCTCCGGGGCTAGCAGAGTCCCTGCTCCAGCAGGGGCTGCCAAACAAGCTAGCTACAAAGGCTTCCTGTCTGGCAGGCAATGAGTTATTATGGTAGTGTAGATGAGAGGGGGGATATGCCATGGAAGCATCCATCTAGAACCAGGGAGGACCTCTGGGATGGTTTTCCAATCCAAATGACTCATTTTTAACAGAGGAGGAGGCCCATTAAGTGATTTAAGGTTAAAGGATAAGGGGTCTAGGGCTGGAAGGCTCTAGATGGTTTTTGCCATCTGGATAGAGCACTGGGCCTGAAGTCAGGAAGATCCAAGTTCAAATTTAACCTCAGATAACTCACTATCTGCATGACCCTTGGCAAGCCCCTTAACCTCTGCTTGTCTCAGTTTCCTCTGCTGTAAAATAATATAATGGGCAGCTAGGGTGTGCACTAAGATAGAGCACTAGGCTTGGAATCAGAAAGACTCCTGTTCTGAGTTCAAACCTAACCTCAGACACTTACTAGCTGTGAGGCCCTAGGCAAGTTGCTTAACCCTGTTTGCCTCAGTTTCCTCATCTGTAAAATGAGCTGGAAAGGAAATAAATGGCAAACCACTCCAGTATCTTCGCCAGGAAAAGTCCAAATGGGGTCACAAAGAGTCAGATATGACTGAAACAACTCAACAACAGAATACAATAATAGCACCTACCTCCCAGAGTGGTTACAAGGATCAACTGAGATAATATTTGTAAAGTGCCTAGCACACAGTAGGTGCTGTGGAAATGCTAGCTATTATTATAATGATCTCATCCCATCCCTTCCTTTTACACTTAGATCCCCATCTGTGCAAAATCCTATCAGTCCCCCTCCCCAGTCTAATTAATTTTCTACTCCCTTTGAAGGGGTATGGGCTCTGGACCCCTACCCCCCCTTTGAACTTTCAACCCAGCCCCTGAACTTTTCCACAAGGCCTAGTCTCTGATGTTTGCCTGAGGCTTATCCCAGTAATCCTTTCAACTGGCCTTTCATTGTGGCTCCTTGCCCAAAACTTCAACTCAATTACCTTGAGGTCCCCCCAGCCTACAGTCCACTCCCATCCAAATCTTCCCACAGATCTTTCCCCTATGAAAAGGGTTAGTCTCATCTAACAAAGTACAAATTCTTAAAATCTTGCCCCACCTCAACGAGTGTTTTGATAAACCTAGTCTCTGACTGAAAGAAGACTTGAGTTGAATTCTTTCGAGGTAGGACCCACATCTTCTGCCCTTGAATTTCTGGGTTCCCAGCACTGTAGACCTCAATACCCTTGTCAAAGTGAACTTCCTAAAGTGCATGTCTGGCAACGTCACTGCTCCTCCCTCCAACTTCATAAACTCCCTCTACCCTCTAAGATCAAATAAAAAAATGCTTTGCTTAACGGTTAAAGCTTCTTCCTACCTTTCCAACCTTTTTGCATTTTATTCCCCTCCAAGTACACTGTATGATCCAACTACATTAAACTTCCTCATGTTCCTTGCCATCTTCCTCTCTGCCCCTTTTGCCTGGAATTCTCTCCTTGCCCATGTCTTTCTCTTACTTTTCCTGGATGCCTTCATGTCTCACCTCAAAATCCTGCCTTCTGCAGGGTCTCTCTCCCCTCCATTTCTACCTACTGCCAGCACCTTCCTTCTGAGATTGCTTTCTATCTACACATACATACATATATACCTACATATATACACACATGTGTACATACATCCAGATATGTACATACACATCATTTATGTATATGCACATAACTATATCTATGCACATATATGCATGATGAATAGATGCTGTGGGTCTCAGTGTCCTGAAAGAATTCACTTGGACAGTCTCCAAGATAAAGAAAGGCATTTATTGGGATAACACACCCAGAGGGCTTACTCCCATGGGGAGGCAGAGCAATTAGCCAGGTGAGGTGTCTGGTATATATACCAGATGGGATGGGGGAAGGGGAGCAGGAGAAGGGAAGAAGGGCAGGCACAGCTCTGGAATGCCTGGGATATCAGGTAGTCAGGAGGTGTCTTTGTCATGCAGATAAGCAAAGAGAACAGGAAAGGGGAAAGGGCTGCTCTGGGATGTCAAATAATTGGGGGTGAAACGGGCATCAATGCATAGTCTTCTTTGATCACTTTTCTGGCTGGTTACAGCCTGAATCTTATCTCATGTCTCACATCCTGCCTTGAGCACTCCTTCTACCTCATCATGTACACACACACACACACGCCATACAACACTTGTACATACCTAGTTCTTTACATGATGTTGCTCTCAGCTGGAGCCCAGGTATTCTCACACATGGGACAGTACTCATGTGTTCAAATCAGTCAATCACTCAACATTCCTTGTGTTAAATGGAGATATAAATAAAAGCAAAAATATCATCCCTCCACCCTCTTCAGAATGTGAACTCCTTGAGGGGAAGGACAATACTTTTGCCTTTCTATGGATCTGCTTAACATCTGAGGAATGTTTGTGGAATGATTGATAGATTTGACCAAATGGGCCCTGTCTCCTGGGAGAATACCTCCCCTCTCCCTATGCCCAGTTACTGGGTAGTTGAAGAGCAATCTGAGCACCAGAGAATGCCCACCTTTACTCAGGTTAACAGGAAGAATAGCTAGATCACAGGAACACAGCTCTAGAACTGGAAGGGGCCTCGGAGGCCATAGAGTCCAACTTCCTCATTTTGGGGATGAGGAAATTGCAGCCCAGGGAGGTTAAATGAATTGCCTAGTGTTACATGGGTAGTGATACCAGGGGACTAGCCCAGCGGTGAGGTTACTAGGGGATTAATTTTTCAGTCACAACAACTCAAGGTGGAGAGGCTGCAGGATTGGCCCTGGCGGATGAAATCCAAAGGGGCAGCTGGGTAGCACAGTGGATAGAGTGCTGGGCCTGGGGTCAGGAAGACTCATCTTCACTTAGTTCAAGCCCGACCTCAGACATTTACTAGCTGTGTGACCCCGGGCTAGTCGCTTAACCCTGTTTGCCTCCGTTTCCTCTTCTGTAAAATGAGCTGGAGAAGGAAAAGGCAAACCACTCCCCTAGAAAACCCCAAATGAGGTCAAGGAGATATCTCAAAACATCAAAAAGTAACTGTAGAAAAACCTCAAGTACTTCGGAAGTGGGCATTAATTTACCATTGATATGCTAATTACAGACTATTGTTTTCCATTCCTTAAAGTAGGTCCCCTCGGGGGATTTTTATATTAATTCTAATTACTTAAAATCATAAAACTTCACTTTTAAAGAACCCTGTATTTTGTAATTCAGATTCTGTCCTCCTCCTTTTCCAATTTAGACTGGGTATTTTTCCCCCAATTAATCTGGAAAGTAATGAGGTGTAAATTTGGAGAGTCTTGAGGGCAAACTGAGGAAGGAACTGTGGAGTTCAGTGGGATCAGCAGGCCTGGAGTCAGGAAAACAGGGCTGCTATGAGAATCGAATGGCATAATACTTATAAAGCCCCTAGCACAGTGCCTGGCACCTAGTACGTGCTATATGTTAGCTATTATTATTAATCTTATCCGTTTGGAAGACAGCCCAGGAGAGGGTCAGGGTATTATTAATTTTGGCAGCCTAGGCAATGCAGTCGTAGAATGTGAGTTCAAACCTGGTCTTAGACATTTACTATCTGTGTAACCTGGGCAAGTCACTTAACCTCGGTCTGCCTCAGTTTCTCCAGCTGTAAAATGAAGATGATAATAGCACCCACCTCCCAGGATCAAATGAGATAATATTTGTGAAGTGTTTTACAAACCTTAGGGTGCTATGTAAATGCTAGTGATTATTTGTCTAGGTCCATCCCAGACCGATGACTGAGGGCTGCACAGAGATCTTAGGACTTAGAACTGGGAAGGACCTTCATGCCCATGAAGCTGAACCCCTAGGTACAGCCTCAATGGGAAACAAAGGGACAATGGCTGGAATAAATTCATCCTGACAGACGTGGGAGATGACTAATGGACCATCTTGTCTCAGCTTCACTCAGAGCAGCGGTTGTTTATCAGAACAAGTTTTTAATTGGGGCATTGCTTCCAGTGGGAGGGTCTAGCTTCATGAAATATTCCTGAGCATCCTTGGTATGCATGGGGCCATGACAAGATCCGTTGGGCCCAGAAAGGTTTGGACTTGCAAGCCCATCTTGGACAAGATGCAGGAGGAAAAATGAGCCCCACTGCTTCCCTCTCCAGCCAGGATCTGTGCCTGAGGACCCCTGGGATGGCCAGGAACTTATCTGGGCATTTTAATACTTAATGCTAATGAAGGATAATTGACAGAGAGCTTACACATACAGGCCTTGTTAAGTGAGCTGGTGAGGACAAACTGATCATTCTTGTCCTGAGAGCCTGACACACAAGCAAGTCAAAAACATTGGAAGAAGCTGGGTTTGGTGGAAACAGCCTAGGCCTGGGAGTGGGATGACCTGGATTCTAGACCTCATAGGCTATAGCTCTGTGTGTGTGTGTGTGTGTGTGTGTGTGTGTGTGTCCCCTTTGGTAAGCCACTTGCCACCTTTACGCCTCAGATGCCACATCTGTAAAAATGAGAATTCTAAAAGGTCATAGATTTAGAGCAAGGAAGAACCTGAGAGGTCTCCTAGGGGAGAAGAGAAAGGGAGAAAAAAAAATTTATCAAGTACCTTCTATGTGCTAGGCACTGTGCTTAAGCACTTATAAATATAATCTCACTTGATTCTTACAACAAGGCAGGTGCTGTTATTATCTCCACTTTACAGACAAGGAAACTAATGAACAGAGAGGATTTGCCCAAAGTCAGACACCTAGTAAGTGTCTGAGGTTCGATTTCAACTCATTCCAGAATTCTAACCAATGGGGCTGGACCCTGAATTTTCCCATAACTTTCAGCAACCCAGTCCCTGGATCTTCCCACACAATCCAGACTCTGGTGCCTTGACTGAGCATCAGGCCCAGCCCAGCCAGCCTAGATAACCAATGGTCCTTTTCACTGCAGCTCTCTGACCCAGCCCAGACCACTTAACTCCTTTCACTGGTGCACCTCAGCCCCCCAGGCTATTTACCATTCTTAAATCCCATCCAAATCTTCTTACAATCTTTTTTTTTTTTTTGTATAAAAGTATCATTCTCATGGACTCCTGGCTTGAGTGCTTAAATTCTTTCCAGGCAGACCCCCTTGTACCCTCACATTTTGGGGTTCCCAGAACCCCAAACTGCATCAGGGCCATTTTGCTGCACCAACCAATGAAGGCTCTGAGACTCATGTAATGACTCACCTGAAGTCATAGGTAGTTAGGAAGTCAAACTGGTTGGCTTCTAAGTCCCCTCTGGCTCTTTAACAAGGAATGCCATTGCCTGTGTGATGCCCCACCCCCTCCAATGAGGCTGTGGTGCTTGAGAATCCCAGGAACCAACCCGTCCATCCCAACATGCAGTATCAGGGATAACTGTCAGTTCCGCCCTGAAAGGGTCAGCTATTGGACAGGGAAGTAGGGAATCTAGCTCAGTTCCCCCTCACCTCCCACCACCCAATTGTGAGCATTTATATAGGGTTTAAGTGCTTTACATCTGTTCTCTCCTTTAATTCTTACAACCCTCCTTTTACAGATGAGGAAACTGAGGCTGAGGGAGGTTAAGCAACTTTCCCAGGGATCACACATCAAGTGGGATTTGAATTCAGGTCTTCCCAACTCCAAGTCCAGAAGCAATACCCAGTGAGCCCCTGAGCTTCCCCTTGCGAATGACCCACATTTCCCTGAAAGGGATAGTAAGAGGGGTCTGGATAGCCTGATTTGTGAGAAGCAGTTCAAGAAGCCAGTGCTGAAGCTGCCTGCCCTTCTCCAATACTCCCCCCTCCACCTGTCCCCCCTCCCCCTCATATACACATAGTACACGTATACACACTCACATTCACATACACACAATACAATATACACACCCATACAGTACACACAACGTAATACACATACACACACACATGCAATACAGCACACATACACACACATACATATAACATAATACAGGCATGCACACAATACAACACACAATATGATACACATATATACGATACAATATACACACATACACAATTCACACATGCACACACAATACAAATCACAGCACATGCACACAGACACATATCATCACATACATACGCACAATAAACATACACATGTATGCTCCTATGTACATTCACATACACATAACTGCATATATACACATATGCACATACATACATACATAATACAATGTACTCACATACATACACAATAAAATACACTCACATACACACAGCACAATGCACATACACCATAATAGTCACATACAATATACACATACACGCAATGTGATATATACACATACACACAATATGCATATATACACTCACGTACAATACACATACACACAATACACAACTATACTCTCACATACACATTCACTCATGCATATACAATACAAATCACAATACACACACATACACACACAATCACAAACACATACACATACATACAACAAACATACACACGTACACTCACATACACATACCCACATACCTATCCATATGCACACCCATACGTACAACAAAACACATAATACAATACACTCACACACATATACAATACACTCACATACACACAGCACAACATACATGCACACACCACAACACAGTCACATACAATGCATCCTTTTATACATAACACACATCCATATACAAATACACAATATAAACACACACACATACTCTCAGGCACATACATGCACTGATTCACACACACACACTGCCATTGCTACAAGAACTTCAAAAGGTGAACGTAAGATTCCCACGAGAGCAGCCTGAGAACAGGGTCAGACCTCAGCTGACTACAGCCATGTAGGTGGAAAGGCTATGAGGCTTCCTAGCCTTCATCTTGGCCTGTGGCTCACGAGCTAGGTCGAGTGACCGCAGGTGAGTCACTTCTTCCACCTGTGGTTATTTTCTGACATATCTCTCTTCACTGGGTTAGAATGTAAGCTTCCCGAGAGCCAGGACTTGCTTCATTTTATCTTTGTCTTCTCCCTATCCCCCACTGAAGGCCACAGTGATCCTAGAGTTTAAAGAAGAAACAACCTTAGAGCTCATGAAATTCAATCTTGTTCCCATGCCTTGCACACAGTGGGCGCTTCAAGTTTGTTGAATTGCGTGCAAAAGATCAGTCAAGGTAAATACCAGCTTTTCTGTGGCCTCTTCACGGATGTTTAAACCTGGCCTCTTATTGAGGGATGGAAGGCTCCATGTCCTCCACACCTCCACTGAAGGAATTTCAGTGTCAGCTTGCAGGAGGGGAGCTTTCCCTGGGCCACTGCCTTCTTCCATCAAGCTTATGCAATGCCTCATCGCCACAGGATCCACACTTAGAGCTGGAAGGGATATCAGAGGCCACCTAGTCCAATCCCTGAACTCTACAGTTGAGGAAACTGAGGCTGAGAGGCTGACTTGCTCAGGCTCATATAGATTTGAATCCAGGTCCTCTGGCTCTTTCCACTTGTAGTAAATTGCCAGAAAGCTCACTCTCCCCCTTCCCTACTTCAAATTCCACTATTAGAAATTCATTCTTTGGACTCCTCTCCTCAAAGGGTCCCTGTGGGTTTTTTCTAAGTACTTGCTACCAAGAATCACAGGTACAACTTAAATTCAGATGGCTTGCTCCACTGACTGGCACTCCTCTTGGGGGTGGGGTTGGAGTAACACAAACTCAGATTAATTAGGAGAAACAAGTAAAAATGGCAGGAAGAAAAGTCTGAATTATAGAGCCCTTCAAATGAGAATGGTTTTATAGCTTTCAAATAATTAGAGCAAGGCTAACAAAACATCCTTAAGACCAAGAGGGAGCCAACTTTTTTTAATGAAGGAAAAAGACCGATTTGTAATTAGCATACAAGCTGCTTGTGACAGAGCTCCCTTTCTGCTATTTGAGGACTTTTCCAGTTTTCTCATCTTACACAGTGTAAAAGCTCTCCTTGCATCTCATAGCTACACCACTAATTGGTTTCGCAAACCTTTGCTGAGAGGCTGCCAGCCCGCACTGGAATGCCTGCCTGCTTGACCTCTTTGAGAGCCCAGAAAACTAGTTCCTTTCAGCACCTGGCTATGGAAGCCTGGGCAGCAGCACACATGGAAAGGAGACTTTACAGAAGTAGGCTCTCAAACATCGACGGAAATAAATTCCATGTTGAAGCAGCTCAACAATGTCTCTACTGGTCAGCCTCTGCTGATGTAACTCAAAAGCACCATTCTCCCTGTTTTGTATTGGCTCCCCCAACCCTGGTCTTCCAGCACCTAGATACAAGATACGCCTTAGATACAAGAGGCATGTCCGCTACTTCTGACTCCATTCCTACCTTCTTCCTGGGCTCCTTCCTATGTGCTTCTTTCCTGGTCTAGTAGTCTATTACACTGAGCTTGTTATTTGTCCTTTGTTCTCAAAGAGGGCCCATGACCTCAGAAAGGTGATATCTTGACTTGCAAATGAATTGGATTTAAGTGAGGCAGGGCTATATAAAGTCACCAGCCTCACTTTAGTCTATTATATGGCTTCTTCTGGAATGCTCATTCTGATCTCAGCAAACTCCATGGGTTTGGAACCATTTCTGGGTTGTGGACCCCTTTGGCAGATTAGTGAAGCCTAATGGGCCCCTTCTATGAATAATGTTTTTAAATACAAAACCAAAATATGTAAGATTAGAAAGGAAACCAATTATGGTGAAATATAGTTATCAGAATTTTTTTTAAAAGTTCACAAGAACTTACTCCAGGTTAAGAACCTCTTATCCTGTATCTTTGAACTTTTCAGCTAATTATCCCTTTTACCTTCTGGCTTTAACCCAAACCTGGCTTGCCCCTGAGCTGTTCCCTAAGCCTGGAATGCTCTTCCTCCTCATTTCCATCTCTTAGACTCAATCCCTGACTTTCTTCAAAGACCATTTCTTGGCAGTAATTTTTTCCCAGTCCCCCTCCTCTGTTAAGTTTATCTTGTGCCTACTAGGTGGAACAGTGGATAAAGTACTGGACCTCTAATCAGGAAGACCTGAGTTCAAATCCAGCCTCAGATACTCACTTATACTTACTTACCTGGATAAGAGAGCAAACTTGGAGCAGAAATTCTCAGCCTGGGCTATGAATAACTTCAGGGCATATAAGAAACTGGAGTAAGGGGTATTTGGCAAATAACTATATTATCCTTTGGAAATATACTAATTATAGTAGTGTTAGTGAAAAATTCTGAGACTAGGAAAAAAAAAAGATGAAGAGGTAGGGATGGAGTGGGAAAAAGAGGGAACATTTATAGCCATCTGAAAATATGAGGGAATGGAAGGGAATAATTCACAGGATCACGTGATCACAGACTTAGGACTTGGAAAAGACCTCAGAGGCGACAGGGTGCAATTCCCTTATTTTTACAGATAGGGAAGTTGAGACACAGAGCACTCGAGTCACATATTGGGAGGTGACCTCAGGTCTCCCAGACTCCCAAGACCAGAGCTCTCCACTCACTGTTCCACCTACAAGTGAACGAGGTTTGGCTAGAAAAAAATCAACAATAATGATATAGTGGAAGACAAACTAATTGATCTCTCCAATAACCAGAAACTCTGCATTGATTTCCAAGCAATGAAATTCAATTTTTTTTGGTGCTTGTAAAAGCATTGTAGAATGCTTGAAGAAGTCTACCCCGTTCTTACTAAACAGGCTTCCAAGGCTCTAATTCCATTTATAACAATTTAGCTTCGTGATTCAAGATTCTCAGTGCTGGTCTCAATCAAACCCAAAGCAAGAAAAAACCTGAACTGAATGTGACATGGGAGTAATCTCTTTCACAAAATATACTGAGAATAAAACTGTTGGTGGCTGACAGAAAACAGAATCAAAAGCCTCACTAATTTATTTGTTTGATTGCATTCTGTTAGACACTTAAAACTTTATGATGCTAAAAAATGTTATATGCCAAATAAAGTTTTATAATTTCTTATGTGCATGTAAATGGTAAACCACAGAATTTCTCTCCTTTTACATAGATAGGAAGTATAGGAAGATTTACTGAAAAGCAAAGGGTTCAGGATGAAAATAGCTGGGAACCTTGGGGAGACTTGGCATGTGAGTCTCACTTTTGTCATATACTAGCTAAGTTGGCACAGTGGATAGACCTGGAGTTAGGAAGGCCTGAGTTCAAATCTGGCCTCAGATACTCACTAGCTGATTGACCCTGGGTAAGTCACTTCACCCTGTTTGCCTCTGTTTCCTCGTCTGTAAAATGAGCTGAAGAAGAGCAAACTGCTCCAGTATCTTTGCCAAGAAAACTCTAAACGGGGTCATGAAGAGTTAGACGTGACTGAAAAAAGGACTGGACAACAATGAAAGCTTTGCGGTCCCCTGCAAACCTCTCCACCTCTGGCAATTCCCTAAGGATTTCTTTGCAGAGCGGTTACCAGTCTTCTTGAGTCGAAGGAAGTCCCTCCTGGAGAAGGAAGTCCCACATCAGAAATTCCCACCACCAATAACATCACAGGCTCCAAAGATGCCACAATTTCCTGGTTCTGCTCCTATCTTTAACTCCTCCCCTGGCTTCTTATCTTCTCACTCCTCAGTGTGGTTGTTCCTCAACGACCTTCGCCTCAGTCCCCTTCTCTTTGCTTTCTGCCCCAGTACAATTCTCCACTACCATTTCTATGAAGAGGAAGCTAGAAGACACAGCAAAGACACATTGGGCTTGAAGTCGGGAAGACCTGAATTCAAATCTGACCCCAGAGACTTACTAGCTGTGTGACCTTGAGGAAATTACTTAACCTCTATTGGCCTCATAATCCTAATCTCTAAAATGGGGATGATAATAGCACCTACTTCCCACCTACCCCTGTTGTGAGTCTCCAATGAGATAATATTTGAAAAGCACTTAGCACGGTTCCTGGCACATAGTAGGTGTGATATAAATGTTGGCTATCATTACTACTATTGTTATTATTAAAGAGTCCCAAATCTATACACAGAGTTCCAACATCTCTTATGAGGACTAGATGCACATCTAGAATGGTCTAACTGGCTTCTCCACTTGAATGTCAATCAATCAACAAGCATTTATTAGGCACTTTCTGTGTGTCAAGCATTAGGCTACCCAGGCATTGAGTAACATAATGACCAAAATGGAACAGTCCTTTCCTTCAGGGAACTTACATCGATCAACTATTCCAGAAGAATCTATTAACTGTCTCTCTGTGACATACAGTGGGCAAGGTGAAGGGGACGAGAAAACAGAAATCAAACAGTGCCTGCCTTCAGGGAGCTGACTTGGCCCAATAGCATTTCAACTTCAGCATTTCCAAACTAAACATATTATTTTCTCCCCACAACTTGCTGCTACTTCTGACTTTACTACTTTTTTGCTTGTGATAGCACCATTAATTCTTTTTCCAAAGAAAATATTAGGGTTTCTTTTATCCTTCTACAACATATCAACAAGTTACATGAGATCATAAGACATAAATATTAAACATATAATAGGTGCTTAATAAATGTTACTTTCCTTCTCTCCTTTCTGTCCTTCTTTTCTTCTTTCCTTGCTTCCTTCTTCCCTCCCTCTGTTCCTTCCTTCCTTCTTTCCTTCTTCCCTCTCTCCCTCCTCTTCCTTCTTTCCTTCCTCCGTCCCTTTCCAATAGTTCTTGACAAGCTAGAAGAATCGACCCCATCTAATCAGATGAAATTGAATAGAGATAAAAGTAAATTCCTACACCTGTGTTCAAGATATCATTTTCACAAACATAAGACAGGGTGTGGGGGAGGGACTAGGCAATGGTTCCTTTCCAAAAGTTCTGGGGATTCCAGAGGACTCCAAGCTTAATATAAATCATATGCCAGTTAGAAAAGCTATCAAAAAGCCAAAAACCCAAAATCTTAGGCTATGTTAACAAAGGCATAGTGCCTATTACAATGGGTTTGGTAACCTCACTGAATTCTACCCTGCTCAGATCACATCTAGTTGGTGTTACATTTTAGAAAGGCTGTAGAAAGTCTGAAGGAGAAGGAGAGAATAGTGAGGGCTCCCAAGACCACTCCATACAAGGACTGGTTGAAGGAACTGGTGGAGTTTGGCCTATAATATAAAGAGACTTAGAGGGGACATGATTGATGGGTTCAAATATTTGAAAGAGTGTCCTACGGAAGAGGGATTAGATTAGTTCTGCTTAGCCTCAGAGGGCAGAACAAGTGGCAATGAATGTGTAGGAATTGCAGGGAGGCTCAATGTAAACAAAAAAAAATCCTAACCATTAGAGCTGTTCAGAAGTGGAATGGGGAGCCTTGGGAAATCTCCCCCTCGATTAGCATCACCAAGCTGAGACTGGTGGTCACTTTACTCATCACATCGTACGGGGATTTTTCTATAGATACAAGTGGACAAGGTGACTTCTGACTCTAATCCCATGGGGGTCAATGTGTCAAGGGCTCACTGGGGCCCACCTTGGAGATCAACCAGAACTGTTTACATCAAATTCTTCAGGCAACAGGATTCTGAATGCCTTATCTTAGGGAGATTCAGTCTACAATTTCCCTGGGAAGCTCTCTTTTAGAAGGAAAAAAAAGGAAGACACCTCAAGGAAGAGGTTTATAGGACACTATGCAAATACAAACAAACACAAAGTCATTCATTCTAGCTACACCAATTCTGAATTCAGACTAACTCTGGATGGGACTAAAGGTTATCTTTTTACTTTAATTTTTTTTAAAAAATTTATTCATTCATTCCACAAACCACTGTGTTAGAGGCTGGGAAAGATGAAAATTATAGGAAAAGGTCTGTCTTCAGTCCAGCAGGGGAATATGACACAAACACTAATAACTATTTTTGGTACATGATGTTACGGGGAATCAGATGTAGAGGGAATATAGTATTGTGGATACCTGGGATCAGTTCTGCCTCAGACACATACTGATTATTTGACTATTAAAACGTCAGAGCCCCAGTCAAGTTTCTAACACTAGGATTGCCAGTGCTGGCACCAATCTGCATTGGTAGAGGGAGTTTTCTTACTGAGAGTTCCCCAAATCAATGAAATCTGACTCCTTTGTCTCTACCATCCCCTGCAAAAAGAAAAAAAAATTAAAATCACTCTGTGAAGTCCAAGAAGGAAGATGGTTACTAACTGGAGGATCAGAAAAAGTATTTGAGTCGGTCTTTAAAGGATGGGTAGAAATTCAGCAGGCCAAAAACAGGAGGAAGATGTCTCAGTCCTTGAAAACTATGAAGAAAAATCCCAACAAGAAAGTGTTTGCTGGGGGAATGGGGTCAGAGAATAGTCCCATTTGGCTAGATCATGGAGTTTATGGAGTACAGTAATATGATACGAGGCTAGGCAGGTAGGAAAACAAATTATAGAGGGCCTGGAATGCCAGGCAAAGGAGTTTGCCTTTTAGTCAGCCAACAATAGGGAGTTACTGAAGAGCTTTGAGCAGTAGAGGGGCATGCCTACATTAGTATTTAAGAGAAATTATTCCAGCCACTGTATGAAGAACAGATTGGAAGTAGGAAGACTTACCAAGGGGAAGGGAATAAGCATTTATATAGCACCTACTGTGTGCTAGACTTTGTGCTAAGCACGTTTCAAATATGATCTCTTCTGATCCCCACAACAACCTTGGGAGGGAGGAGCTATTATTATCTCTATTTTACAGTAGAGGAAACTGAGGCAAACAGAGGTTAGATGACTTGCCCAGGGTCACACAGCTAGTTAAGTCAGATTTAAACTCAAGTCTTCCTGACTCCAGGCATAGCATTCTAACCACCAGCTGCCTCACATGGGTGACAAGTAGCAAAGCCAGGTTTCGATTCTGACCCCACATTCATTGCTCTCTCTCTCTCTTTACCTGTCTCCCATGATACATAGAGGCTAGGGAGAAAGGGATGGAGTCAAGAGATGTCACAGGAATGAAACTGTTAGACTTAGTGACCAATTGGGTATGAGAGACAACATGGTGGAGTCATTGGACTTGGGTTGGAATCCTGGCTTTGTCGCCTCTTAACTACACGACCTTGAGCAAGTCATCCATAGAATGGGCAGCCAGGTAGCTCAGTGGACAGAGTGCTAGGCCTGGAGGCAAGAAGACTCAACCTCCTGAATTCAAAACCTGCCTCAGAGACTTACTAGCTGTGTGACCCTGGACAAGTCACTTCACTCTGTTTGCCTCAGTTTCAACATCTGTACAATGAGCTGGAGAAGGAAATGGCAAACCACTCCAGTACCTTTGCCAAGAAAAATCCTAAATGGGGTTGGAAGAGTCTGACGTGACTGAGAATAACTGAACACAAACACCTGTAAGACCTTGAGCAAGTCACCTGATCTCCCTGGAACTCAGCTTTCTCATCTGTAGAATGAGGGGCTTAAACTAGATACTTCAAAGGTCCCTTCCAGATCTAGTTCTATTCTCCTTGACTTTAGGCTTCATGCTCTAGCCACTGGATTACTAGGATTCTGACTCAGTGCTTGACATTCTGTGTGCTGGCTGTCCCTCCCAGTCCTGAGTCATCTGCAGATTTACAGGTATGCTTCTTTATGTCATCATCTAAGTCACTGATAAGAAAAAAGGCTGACAGCCCATGGCCAAGGACAGATCCAAGGAGGCAAATTCAACCTCATATAGGTATTGTTGAGTCTTAATGGGATGATTCTGGACAGGTTTACCTTAATCGAAGAACTGAAGTAGCTAGGGTAGCCTCAGAATCAGGAGACACCTGAATTCAAATCCAGCTTCAGACCCTTACTAGCAATATGACCTTGAGCAAGTCACTTAACCTCTGTCTGCCTCAGTTTCTTCAACTTTAAAATGAGAATAATGATAGTACCTAATATTATCTGAGATATTTTTAAATTAAAAATATTTACTAAACTAATAGGCAATTAAATAAAACATAAACAAATAATTTAAATTATTTTAAAAGCAGTTAGCACATAGTAGGTACCTTCCATGACAATGGCAAAAATGCCTTTGGCAACCACAAGGCTTCCTGTTTTGTGGCTTACTTGAATTAAAGTCAGGGATCACTCAAAAGGCAATGGAAGGAAGCAGTGTAAGCATGAATAGGCTGTAACATATCACCAGCAGCAAAGAATTGGATAGGAGAAAGGATGCTTGCATTGTCATTAGAGAGATATATCACCAGAAAAGAGGTGAACTGGTCATAAGGTATAAGGCAGAACCAATAAACAGCCTACCTGAACCATTGGTGTCCACCATTGTCAAGACACCTAGAAGAAAACCTCCATCAAGTTGACTGAAACATTTAGGGGAGCATATGAACAAGCATCAGGTAGACTAAGAAGATATAGATGGCTGCTCTCCATACAAATAGAGGAAAAGCCCATATCTGTGAGATCACAGATCGACTGATGTGTTATTACACATATGTCTGACCATGACCTTATGAAAACTAAGAGGATTCATGGGTCAGGGTCAAGGGTCAAGATCCTACTAGAGTCCTCCTGTCCCCTCCTAACCTCCCTCTGCCCCATCCCAAATCTACTGTACAGGATTTCCTCACTGCAGGTTAATTCCTCCTGCTTCATTAGCTCCTGGGAGGGAGCAGTCTGGGTGGTAAAAGCAATCATGCTGATGGAGCACTTTGCTTCTATGGGTCCCTAACTCAGTAGGGGAAGAGGGGGGCCAGGCAGCAGCCATGGGTGATTCTGAGTGTCAGAAAGCAGAGTAAATTAGTCCTTTGAGCCAGGTGGCGGCTGGCAGGGGGCTGCGATGACTGTCATTAGCTTCATGGAGAAAGTAATAAAACTCTGTTCGTTCATAAACGGGCCACCGTGAGGGCCTATTTCCTGCTCAAATAAAATTAAAGGTGATGGATGGAGCCTGGGAGAGGGAGGCAGAGTTGGGGGTGGTTTAGAGGCTGAGTGATGATAGGTTGCTCCTGGTTTGGGCTCCCTGTAGCTGGAGGTGAGGACCAACCTGGACAGCTGGCAGCAGAGGGGAAAGAAAGGCAGTGGGGTTAGGGGAGGCAAGCACAGGGAAGGAAATAGGGCTTTGAGTTCACAGAAAAGGGAAATTTTCGGTATCCCTTTTCAGGATCCTGTTTCCACATGGCCTGAAGCAAAAATGAGAAGGGGAAAAAAAGAGTTGAGAAGTTCCCCAGGCCCCTGAAGCAATTACAGGTAACAGTTCATGTGTTTAAGACACTGTTTTCACACTAGCCCTGGGGCAATAGATGGTGAAGTGGATTGAGCACAGGGCCCGGGGTCAGAAAGACTCATCTTTGTGAGTTCGAATCCTGCCTCAGACACTTAACCAGCTGTGTGACCCTGGGCAAGTCACTTCACCCTGTTTGGCTCAGTTTCCTCATCTGTCAAATGAGCTGGAGAAGGACATAGCCAACCACTCCAGTATCTTTGCCAAGAAAACCCCAAATAGGGTTACGGAGAGGTGGACATGACTGACAATGACTGCAGAACAACTTCACAGTAACCCCAGAAGGTAGTCAGGGCAAGTATTATCCACCCCCACTTTATTGGTGAGGAAACTCAGGCTCAGAGAAGAAAACAGGTTGGGATTTGAACCCAAGCCTTAGGACTACCATCATTATAATTCTCAAAGTAGCCAACATTTATATAGCTCTTTAATGTTTGCAAAGAACCTTATACATGCTATTTTCATTTACATGATTTAAATCACAGGCAGAATAGTCCTCAGAAATCATCTGGTCCAGGGGTAGGGAAGTTCCAGGCTTGAGGCCTTGTGTGGCCTTCTAGGTCCTTGGGTTCGGCCTTTTGACTGAGTCCAAGTTTTAGAATACAAATCCTTTTATTAAGGGGATTTGTTCTGTGAAGTTTGAATTCAGTCAAAGGGCTGCACTTGAGGACCTAGAGGGCCACATGTGGCCCTGAGGCCTCAGGTTACCCACCTCT
Source organism: Trichosurus vulpecula (assembly GCF_011100635.1). Lineage (NCBI taxonomy): Eukaryota > Metazoa > Chordata > Mammalia > Diprotodontia > Phalangeridae > Trichosurus > Trichosurus vulpecula. The sequence goes on from NC_050579.1 coordinate 249,751,459, forward strand.
GATCTGGTCCAATCCCCATATTTAATAGATGTGAAGGTAGTCACCTCAGGGCCCTCAAACTATAGGTTTCAGGACACAAATTTGAACCCAGAACTTTTGACTCCCAATCCAGTTCTCTTTCTAATATGTCATACCCCAATGCTATGGATAGCCTAGGTGTGGTGAAATCTTACCCAAGCGCTGCTAGCATGGATGTAGCTCTGCCCTTCTCCCCAACATTCCCACTCCCCTTGTTCTTGCTGTTCAGTCATTTTCAGTCCTGTCAGACTCTTCGTGACCTCATTTGGGTTTTTTTTGGTAAAAATGCTGGTATGAGTAATTTGACATTTCCTTCTCCAACTCATTTTACAGACGAGGAAACTGGGGCAAAGAGGGTTAAGTGACTTGGCCAGGGTCAAACACCTAGTAAGTGTCTGAGACCAGATTTGAACTCACAAAGATGAGTCTTCCAAGCCTGCCACTCTAACCACTTCAATGCCTAAATGCCCTCCTACTCCCACACAGAGAGTTAATTCCTACTCCTTCTTCTATCAGAAAGCCAGGGCATTGCTATTCCTTTCCAACTCTTGGGGGGAAAAAGCTAGATGGGTTGGGGTGCCCATCCTCTAGGCCCTCCCTGGGCATAGAACCCACTGCAAGTGGAAGAAAGCTGTCCCACCCTACTCCCTCCCACCGAGCTATGCAGTAGAAATTCTGATTATAATGAGGTTTAACCCAAGTGTTTCTTGCTGCTGCTGCTGAAGGCCTTTTCAGTCACCCACTAGTGGGGAAAGATGAGAAAGCCAGATGAGAACCAGCATGTTGAGGTGCCCTGAGTACTTTGAAGAAGCTTTCCCACACTACCACTTGCCTCCTTCATATTCTCTTGGCTGTACTATGTCATAGGCTCACATGGGTGACAAACCCTTGAATATGAAGGAAATAATTCTACAGAATCTTGGAGTTTGAGAGGAAAGTGCTCCAGGGTGGGACCAAGCCTCATTAACCCTATATCTTTCTAAACACTTTTCATAGCTCTGCTTGTATATTCTGTGTGCTTAAGGGATGTTTCTTCAAATGATGAAATTTCAAGTAAAAGGATTTTATGTCGTTAATGAAAACTGAAACTCAAGGAGCAGGGTTATGGGTGCCTCTCCCTTACCCAAACCCCTCAGTGACTACATGGATCTGGACAGCCAAGAAGATTCAATACTGAATAAGTTAATAAATTAATGAATAATAAATGCATCTTAACCTTCATGACTAGTGGGCTGTTTCATTTAAAACATGACCCCACTTAATGAAGCCTGGGCACTATGATATGGAGCAAAATGGAATCCATTTCAGTTCATCAATGGGGGATAGGTCCAGGGCAGGGGCTTCCACCTGAGGGGACCATCTAGCTAGCTGATGAGTTTGCCCTGGGGGACAGCCCCTTGTTCTTTCCCCAGAGGTTTGAGTCCCCAGGTTCTATTCCACAGTTCTGTCTCATAGCCTGGCCAGTTCTGGAGCCAGCCTCCCCACCAAAGAGTAACCTTCCCTGGCCCTGAACAGATCCTGTTTCCTTCCTAGAAACTCAGGACTTTATTTGCAAAAATGCAGTGCTCTTGGCAAACCTGATCCTCCCCCCACGTTTCACCACTTGGAATGGTTTGGAGGCTGCAGGAGCACATCTCTCTAGACATCTTCTCTGTCTCTGGGAGACTATAGAACCATTTCCCTAGGAAATGCCAGGCCCCAGAGGAGGCATGATAGGTAATGAATTATACCAGTGACAACCCCCGGCCAGCCCTCCGCTCCTGAGCCATCAGCTCTAAATCAAGCTAGGCCAGAGAAGGTGGGTGTTGAGTACAAAGAGGCAGGCGTGGGTGGCCACTTACCACCAGTGTGCCTGTCTGCCCTCCCCAGACTACCCCAACACCCAGTGTAATCTTGGGGAGCTAACCCCCATTCTTCCTGCCTGGAAGCCAGGACATCACTGTTCCCTTCCATCACTCTGAGAAAAGACAGACCTTCTTTTCCCAGGACATGGTAATTCCTGGCCCAGTGCTTCACACTCCTCCCCAGTGCTACTGGTAGGAGAAGTTACCAAAAGTTGGGGGAGGGGGGAAAGAGGAGGGGGTGGTCTTTGAAATAAACTTTCCTTACACATCATAAGATCATAGATTTAGAACTGGAAGGGACCTTTGAGCCAGCTGTTCCAATAACCCCGTTCCCATTTTACAGATGAGAATTGAGACCCAGAGAGGTTAAATGATTATTAGCCCAAGGTCACATAGGTAGTAAGTGGCAGACATGGAATCTTTTGACCCTCAAATGCACTACATGGCAACCAGAATGTGTCCTCATGCCCTTGTCTTCTCTCATCAAAGTTTAGTGGGTTTCTGCTCTGGAACTTGCTACAGTACTGGGGTGGTCAATCTCAGGGGTCCAAGGTCCCCTTTAACCTACCTTGATTGAATCCTAGTGGATCACCAGATAAATCACTTGAAAATAGCAGATTAAAAACAGAACTTCAATGAATTAGTATCTCTAATGTGCATGTATATGTGTGTGTGGTGGGGTGGTGGAGGTGTATGTGCATGTGGGTGTATGTGGGCATGGGTGTAGGAGAGAGGAAAAGAACAGAAAAAGGTCAGTGTAGATAGGAACTAAGGAAGGGATAGGTGGGGGGTCAGTTAGGTCAAGTGGGGGACCACAAAAAAGAGAAGGAAATCATCATCATGAGAACTGACCCCTCACCCCCACCTCAAATTAGGGTATAATGATAATCAACTCAACTATCCAAGTAAGCCTTGCCTCCCAAGGCTTGTTAATGATGCAAACACTTTGGGGGTGAGGCGGAGGAAAGAAGGGACAAAGAGCAAGTCAGCCCATACTGAATATTCCCATGGAAGGGTGGGAAATAGGGAGAAAAAGGGAACGGATAATATATAGCCAGGAAGAAGGCTATAGGAGAATATGGGAGGAGCTGGGGAGGAATGGGAAAGGACAGAGAAGGAAAAAGGGAAGGGGAAGGAAAGGGGAAAAGGGAGAAGGATAAGAATAGGACAGAGAAGAGAATAGTAGAAGGGGGGGACTAGAAAAGGGAAGATGAGAGAGGAAGGAAAATGCATCCCTACATTTTTCTGGTTGGTTTGCTAGATGGTTGGCTCAGAGGATTGAGAGGGATAGAAATTGGTGAATGATGAGTCGCTGTGCAAATGGCATCAGTCCCAGGCACATAGACCCAGAAGGGTGAAGGTATGATAATAAGCAGTATTCAGGGATGGAGTATAGGGTATAGGGACTGCAGGAGTATAGTCAAACCACCCAGCTCAAGACTTGGGGGTGGAGAGCCTCTGGGCTCTGTTTATATTGGCACACTGAGTTCCCATCCACACTACCCCAACCCCACATCCAAGGACCCATACACAGTAGGAGGTGATGGAGCAGAAGTGTTCTTACCACTGCTGGCCCATGGAAGGTACCAGGGGCAGCTGACATTGACATAGGTCCCAGGGAGTCCATCTGGCCAACAGGTATAGTTATCAAAGGTCCGGTTGCAAAATACGTCTCCTGAGTAGACAGAATGGGGAACACATCTGGTTAGGTGAAGATGGGAGTAGGGAAGGTCCCTTTCAAAGGTTCAATGTTCTCTTCGTACCCACCCTCCCCCAACTCCTTGCTCAGGTCAGAGCAATATGGCTGACCCAATGGAGAAGAGCTCTGAGTTTTAATTCTAATTCCTAGCTTCTCTGTGACTATGAGGGAAGTGCCAATCCCCTACCCTACTTCATGTCCCTCTCTCATTCTCTGAAAGAGAAAGAAATAGAAAGCCCACCCCTTCCTTTTCCAGGGTCTTGGGCCATGTGCCTCTTCTTCCCTACCCTCTTCCATGTTCACCCCCTTCCCTGGACTCCCAAACTGGGATTTCCCTGAACTCTACAGAGTGCAAGTACAGACATCTCCAACATTAACATATCCATAGTCAGGAATAGCTCATGACTAACCACTGCTTCCTCTCTACTCTCCCCACTTCAGTAGCTACTCATCTCAATCTGTGTCTCTTCCCAATCTGGAGGGATTCCCATTCAGGTGGGATGAGATGACATCTGAGATCCCTTCCAAATCAACGATTCCAAGTAAAAAAAAATACCAACTCAAGTTCCAGGTTCTCATCTTCTTATGCCTGAAATTCAGGAACAGCCTCTTAATAGGATTTCCTTTCTATTCCTATTAAGTCTGAATGTCTGCCAAATTAATCTTCCTAGAATACTGTTTACATCATTCCTTTCCTCTGCTTGAGGACTTCCTATTGCATTCTTTTATTCAGATCTGGAAGGAATTTTGGAGGTCATCTTGTTCAACCCTATCATTATACAGATGGGGAAACTGAGGTCCAAATGAAGTCAGAAAAGTTATATGGAGCAAAGTCAGGATTTAAGCCCAGGTCCTCATTTTTTTCCACTCCACTTCACTGCCTTTCCTCTCATTCATTCATTCATTCATTCATTCATTCATTCATCTATCCACTTATCCAATATTTGCTGAGTCCTGGCTATGGGCAAGTACCTATACTAAGTGGTGAGGAGAATCCTCAAGGAGAATAAGACACAGTCCTTGCCCCAAAAGAGCTTCCAGTCTAGGATGGATAAAATTTGGACTCAAATAACTATAATACAAGTCAGACAGTGATAAGTACATAGAAGAGGTACAAACAAAGTGCTTAGAGAAGTTGAGCATTCCAAGGAGGGACTGGTCACTTATGGGTTGGATTGGAGAGCAGGAAGAATGCTGATCTGGGGAGGAGACATTTTTGCTGGACATGAATGATGGGAAGGATTCTGAGATGCAACGTAATGTAGTAGAAAGAACACTAGAGAAGATATCTGAAAAAAATAAAATAAAGGGGTGAGAGAGGAATATATTGGGAGAGGGAAAAAGGGAGAGACAGAATGGGGTAAATTATCTCACATAAAAGAGGCAAGAAAAAGCTATTATAATGGAAGGGAAGAGGGGGTGAGTGAAAGGGAGTGAGTGAACCTTGCTCTCATCAGATTTGGCTTAACAAGGGAATAACACACACACACTCAATTGGGTATCTTACCCTACAGGAAAGTAGTGGGGAAGGGGATAAGAGGAAGGGGGATGATAGAAGAGAGGGCAGATTGGGGGAGGGGGTAGTCAAAAGCAAACACTTTTGAAAAGGGACAGGGTCAAAGGAGAAAACTGAATAAATGAAGAATGGAATAGGATGGAGGGAAATATATTTAGTCTTTTATATTATGGAAGTGTTTTGCATAATGATACATGTATAACCTATATTGAATTGCTTGCCTTCTCAAGGAGGGTAGGTGGGGAGGGAAGAAGGGAGAGAATTTGGAACTCAAAGTCCTAAAAACAAATGTTAAAAATTGTTTTTACATGCAACTGGGAAATAAGATATACAGGCAATGGGGTATAGAAATCTATCTGGTCATACAAGAAAGTAAGGGGAAAGGGGATAAGGGAGGGGAGTGGGGTGATAGAAGGGAAAGCAGACTGAGGAAAGGGACAATCCAAATACATGACACCTTGGGGTGGGGGAGAGGGTAGAGATGGGGAGAAAATTTGTAACTCAAAATCTTGTGGAAATGAATGTTGAAAACTAAAAATAAATATTTTTTTAAAAAGAAAGAGCACTAGATTTGGAATCAGAAAACCTAGTTTCAAGTCAGAGTATTCTACTTACTCTCTTTGTGACCTTAGGTAAATCACTTCCTCTCTCCAAGTCTCCATTTGCTCTATATAGATTCTATAACGAAGCCTTTGGATTAGATGATCTCCAAGGTTCCTTCTTGCTCTAGATTCTATGATTCTATTTCTCTGTAACTCCTAGAAATCAGCTCAAGGTTTTCTTTAACAGAGCATTTGAGACAGGATGTTGTTTGGTAGAGTGATGTCAGGAGAAGGGGAAAGTCTGCTTCGGGCAGCAGTGGGACAGAGTTGGGGAGGAAGGTCAAATCAACATGTGTCTCCTCAAAGATGGAGACTACAGATAGGACATGGTGAGTGCTCACCTGTGGCTGGGAGAGGTGTCTCTTGTAGGAATTGCTCACACTTCAGGCGATATTCCCTCCACTTGTACACTGTCTCTGAAAAGGATATGGTCGCACCCTATAGGAGGGAGATAACAAAAGCAACAATAATGATGGTAGTAATGAGAGGCAGCCTTAAAGTCAAGAAGAGCAAGGTGTAAGTTTGGCCTCTGACTCACACTGGATACAGGACCTTGGAAAGTCACTTAAACTCTCAATGAATAAGACTATAAAGTGCAGAGAAGGTGCTGATTTGTACTATGTGGTAGGTATCATCCCCATTATACAGATAAGAAAATTGAGACTTAGAGATTATACAGCTTATAGTCACACAGCCAATAAATGCCTAAATTGGGACTTAAAATCATGTTTCCTGACTCTTACGTCCAGCATCCTTTCACAGAGGGACAAGTCCATGGATTGTCCCATGAAATAAAGACACCTTCCCTGGATCTGCAGTTTCCTCTTGCCCTCAGCACTTTGCCTCACCAAGGATGTTTTCTCCCTGCCCAAGTCAGATAATTCCCAGGAATTATTTGTTCTCAGGGGGAAGATAGAAGGAAAGGTGGGCAAAGTCCCATGACTTCTTCAGTGTGGTCAGGAGATCCACACTGATCTAACTGCAGGTTTGGGGCAATCTAGATGGCATCCTTAACTCATCACTCTCCCTCAACAGCCCACCCCCTCATGATCTAATAAGTTGCCAAGTGTTACTGAGTCTAGACATACATCTCTCACATCCATCCACTTCTCTACACTCATGTAAACACAATCCTAGTTCAGGTCCTTATCATCTATTACCTGGACAATTTCAACAGTCTGATAATTGGACTCCCAACACCAGCCCCTCCCCTCTCCAGTCTGTCTCCCACTCACCAAATTGATATTTTGAAAGCATAAATCTGACCATATTACTATCCTGTTCAAGAAACTTCAGTAGTTCCCTATGGCCTATTAAGGATAAAACTCCTCTTTATAATTGAAATTTTAATTCTTCCTAGTCTGGCTCCACATCTGTCTTCTCAGATTGGTTCACAACACTCCTTCCCCACCCCTATCTATATATTCTATGTTCCAGTCAAACTGGTCAATTTGCTTCTCCCTACATATTATATTCCATCTCTCACCTCCATGCCTTTGTCCAGGCCGTCTGTCATGCCTATTATGCCATCCCTCCTCACGTCTGTCACTTGGAATCCCTAGCTCCTTTCAAAACTTCATATTGGTGGCACCTCTTCTCCCAGGCCTTTCTGGTTGTTAGCATCCTTTTACTCTTGAAAATCTTTTGCATTTTTTTATCAGCATATAAGGCTGTTGCCCTCACCCCCAGTAGAATGTCATCTTCTTGAGGACAAAGACTGTTTCATTTTCTGTACAGTGGCCTGGCACACAATAGATGCTTATTAAATGCTTGTCAAATTGAATCAAGCCTCTGGACTATCTTCAGAGAGGATGGAGAGATCCCTACAGGATGTGCTCAAAGGAAATGGGCTGAAACCACAATAGGAAGTACGACATTAGATGTTTGACCGTTGGGGGGACGGTGAGCCGGGAATTATCTTGGGTGGACTCTGGGAGGCATCTCTCCTAGAGAAGTCATAAGCTATACTAACTATCTCATCTGATGAGGGCAGTGTAAAGGAAACTCCTCTAGAACACAGAGAGGCAGAGAGTTATCTAAAATAAGACTAGGAAAAGAGATGAGAGTCAGGTGATTTTAAATATGAGGATGAGACTTACAAGGCGATAGGGAGCCTTTGAAGGTTTTTGGATAGAGGAGTGATACAGTCCATCCCAGGGGAAAATGTACAAGCTGACACTTGTCCTTTCAGACTGAGGATTGGATTAACCACACAGAGCTGCCCCATCACACCTGCGTTTACATGGCACTTTCCATTCCATGTTCATTAATTTTCCTGGTTGTTTATTTGTTTTTCATTATCACAGAAATCCCAAGGGAGCAGGGAAGACTTTTCCTATTCTGTATCAAGAAGGCCAAGGTCTAAGGTGAAAGAAGGTCACTAGAGATGAAAAGAACTAATCCAAGGCAATGAGACAAGTCAGGAAGCAGACCCGAGGGAGGCTTGTTTTGCTGTATTGCCAAGACCCCAAAAGCCAGGAAATCTGCACAGGATGGGTCTTAGACTCTGCACAGATAGGTGGGATTTAAGAGTGTCCATGTGATATGGTTGAAGGTGAAGGAAGGGACAGTTGAAAGTCCCCAGGATTCATTGTAACTGGAAGTCTGGGGATCTGGACTCCAGCCCTAACTGAGCATGGCACTGTTGTGTGGTCTCCAGCTCTTAGCTTCTCTGGCCTCTGTTTCCCTAACTGTACATTCAGCATAAGACCACCTATCCTAGATTCTTTCCCAGGTTATTGGAATAACTGACTCCAGAGTTGAAGTAGGCTGCATTAAGTGGGGGACCTAATTTTCAGGAATAGGATGGTGATATTCCCACTGTCCACTGCCCTCATCAGACCTCATTTGGGCAACAGTGTTCAGTTCTGGGCAACACAATTTAACAAGGACAGTAACAATCTGAAGAGTGTCCAGAAGAGGGTCACTGGCATGGTAGAGGACCTTCAGCTCATTCATAGGAGGATTGGCTTGTCCTTGGAGTTACTGGACATGTTTGGTATGGAGAAGAGAAGACTCAGGCAGGACATAATAGCTATCTTCCAAGCATCTGAAGGACTCCCATGAGGACTTGGATTTCTCCTTTTTTTTTTTTTGGCTTCGCATGGCAGAACAAGGGGCACAGAGTGGAATTTGAAGAGAGACAAATTTAGACTTGGTGTCAAGAGAAACTTTCTAACAATTAGACTGTCCACAATAGGGATGGGCTGCCTTGAGAGGTTTTCCCTCCCTGGGGGTCTTCAAGCAGAGGCTGGCCTTGTCCGCTTTGTTCTAGTGGGGATTCCATTTGTGTTTGGGCTGGCCACCGATGAACTAAAACTCTCAAATTCTGTGATTCTAGGTCAAATCCCAGAATCTGACACTAACTACTTGGGTATGCCTCAGTCTCCTCACTTGTAAATGTGGAGCTGGACAATGTAATCTCTAAGGTCTCTCTATAGGTTACCCTGACATATTGGAAAGAGCTCTGCCTTGGAGTCAGGAGATCCGGGGAATTCAGCTATGTAACTATGACCTTGAGCAAGTCCTATTTCCTCCCTGGCAGCTAGATGGATCAAGTGCTGGGCTTAAAGTCATGAAGATCAGAGTTCAAATCTAACCTTAGGCACTTACTAGCAGTGCAACCATGGCAAGTTATTTAACCTCTGTTTACTTCAATTTCCTCCACTATAAAACTGGGATAACAATAGCAGAGTTGTGAGGATCAAACGGGATAATATCTGTAAAGTGCGTAGAGAACAGTGCCTGGTACACAGTAGGCATTTAAAAAATGCTTGTTTCCTTCCTTCAGTTTTTCCATATGTAAAATGAGAGGGTTCAACTAGATAATGTCTAGGTCCCTTCCAGTTTTAAATCCTATAATCCTAGATCACTGAACTCAGTTTCCTCATCTGTAAAATATATATCATAGGATCCAGAGTTGGGAGGCACTTTAAAAGTTAGTTAAGTCCATTTTTATAGAAGAGGAAATTGAGGACTCCAGATGCTAAGCAATTTGTCCAAGTCAGTATAAGTAGTGAGACCCACCCTGAGGTGATCACTTGTAGGGGATGTTGCAGAGAGGGCTCTTGTTCAGACATGGGTGGGCCACCAAGGTCTCTTCCAACTCGGAGATTTCCATGAAATTAGCAGATTAGGATTTGAATCCAGGTCCTTTGATTCTAAAGCTAGTGTGCTTTCTACTTCAAGGTTGCTCACTAACCTCACAGATAAATGTGAAACTGTTACTACTATTAGGAATAGTCAGTCAACAAGCATTTATTAAGTACATACCATGTTCCAGGTACTGTGCTAAGCCCTGGGGTCACAAAGAAAGGCATAAACCAACCTAAATTCGAATGGGTAAGACAACATGCAAACAACTATGTATTTACAAAGAATACACAGGATTGTTGGATGTAGCCTCAAAGGGAAGGTGCCAATATTAAGGGAGACCCTAAGGGTTGAGCAAAGTCTATAGAAATGTGAAATAGAATTATCCCATACCACTGTGCCTCCATGCCTATAATCCCCATTCTTCTTTAAGGTGAGATATTCTGTATGGAAGGTGCCTATTCAAAGGTAGGTTGCTGCCCGAATGGTGACCCATGAACTCACCATCTCCCTACAAGCATCAGAATAAATTAGCTTATCGGGAGAGACCACGAGCACAAGGTCCTGTCACAGAGGGCAAGCTGACGGTGAGAGCCTAAAGTGAGAGAGGGCAGGCATTGGGGTGCTGGGTGGGCATCTCTGGGCAACAGAGCTGTGAAGATAAATTTCCTCCATGAGGTGTGGTATACTACTTTGAGAACAAACAGACCAACAAGGAGGAATCCAGATGAACAATGACACCTTCCAATTACAATCACAGATTTAGACCTAGGAGGGACTTTAAAATCCCGTCATTTTACAATGAAGAAACTGAGGCAAAGGATAAGTGACTTGCCTGATGTCACAGAGCTAGTAAGTGTTTGAGATGGTTTTCAAACCCATGTCTTCCTGATTCCAAATACAGCACTCATCCACTGCCTCTAGGTAAACACAATACTCCTCCCAGGCTATCTACATATTTGATTGTTCCCACCTTTCCAGCCCACCTCAGCTGGATATTCTCTGTGAGCCTTGCTGGTAATAGGCAAATTACTGTTCTTTGAATATAAAACTGCCCAGTGTGACTTGGAGTCTGCATCAGACCAAGCTGGGATATACCATAGCCTACAGGCATAACTGAGGGGGCTAGAAAGTAACAAGACTGATTTCTTATTACTAAACTGTTTCAACACTCAGCACCAATCTCTGCCCTTAGGGGATATTTAGTAAACGTTTATTAGTAGTGGTAACAACAGCTGTAGCAAGGTAGCAGCAGCCGTAGTAACATTTATATACAATTTTAAGGTTTGGGAAGCACTTTACATGTTAACTCATTGTGGTACTCCTTCCCATCCTTCCCACCTGTCCCCTTCTTTCCATTTACACAACACCCACCCTTGTCATTTCAGGTCATCACTTGATCTATGAGAAGAGTCTCCTAACTGGTCTCTAGGCTTTCCCCTTTCCCAACCATCTTTCCCCACAGTGGTCAAATTGGTATTCCTGAAACAAACCAGGCTATGTCACTCCTCTACTCAAAAACCTTCCCTGGCTCCCTACTGATAAAACACAAGAGCCTCAGTCTGACAATAAAAACTCTCCACCATCGGCAATCTTATTTTACATTTCTCCTCTTTCTCTGCTATAGTCCAATTTGTCTACCAGATGTTTCTCAGAAATGTAGCAGGCAGGAAATAACGCCAAAATGAAAGGAAAAGATGACTGTAAAGTGTTTTGCAAACTCTAAAGTGTTAATATTATTTGTATCTAGTTATCTTTATACCCATTATTGTTATCTAGAGAGGTACGTGGTGAAGCAGAAGAATGTTAGATCTCCAGTCAGAGAGACTTGGATTCTTGTCTTGCCACTGACACTTAGAGCTTTGTGATCACAGCCAAGTCACCTACCCTCTCTAAGCCTCAGTCTTCCTGTCAGTGAAATAGGGATGATACTACTTACCTCCGGAGGGTGGTTGTGAGGTTCAAACAAGATAATAGCCTCAAGACCAAGTCCCTTGCAAACCTTAAAGGGCTATATAAACGTAAGTTATCATTATCATTAGAAATCTAATAAATGTTCATTGAATTTGAATCCTAAATAAACAAGTGCATAATCCCAAGAGGGAACTTTGAAGGCCATGAATGTATAAATGCCTGCCAAGTTTGTTATCCAATAAAACAAAACACATTTGCCTTACTTTATAGCTATTTCTTCTGCTTAAGATCATAGATTCAAAATTAAAAGGGAAATTAGAGGTCATCTACTCCAATTGCTTCATTTAGCAGATGGGGAAACTGAGTCCCAGAGAATTATGTGATAGGTCACACAAGTGGTAAGTAGCAAAGGGAACATTTGAACCCAGGTCCTCCAATTCTAAATACAACCTGCTCTCCCCTATACCAAGCTGCCATTTTTCTTATGGCCAGCTAGCCTTCATATCCTCAGAAAGCTAGAACTCCCATCTTCCTCCTCCTCCATTTGTCCTTCCCAGCCCAACCCATCTGAGCAAACAACTCCACTTCCTCACCCCAATGGCCTATCTACTTCCACTGATTAGAGAAGACAAGGCTCCCTGTAGCCGACAGTCCCAAAGTGATCCCTTTACATCCTGACCCCATCAACCCCTACCAAAATAACAGTCTTCAGGTAGCACTCCTGATCCATGTTAGTTAATTGAGGTCACTTAAGGGAACCAAACAGAGGTCAGTTCTGAAGCCTGTGGTGGAAGAGGGATGACAACCTCAGGGCACTCTTGGGCCAGGGCTTAGGATGGTACCCCTCACAGCCACCCAGACAAGCCCAGACTTTTCCTGGGCTCTCTGAGGCAAATTTGTTTGTACCATTCATTTTATGTAGCCTTTGGCATCCCACACCAGCCTGGGAGCTCCCAGGACACAGAGGCATTGTCTTCTCCTTTCTTCCTTCCCTAGTGCCTAGCCTAGAGCTGTGCACACAGAATGAGAAGAAGGACTGATGGCCCACCGCCTATTCCTCCTCTTCTAACTGCCCCATCGCTGCCTCTCCATTCTTCACCAGTCACTTGATAGGGCAGGTGACCTGGAGGCTAAAAGGCTTTATCAGCCTCCTCCAGCAACAGGCAGCTGGCTGGTTCTCCAGAGTGGAGGGCTCTTCAGAACAGATTAACTTCCCAGGCTTCAACGTCCCCTCACCCAAACCCATTACTGGCAGACCTCCCAGATTGGCCTCTTCTCCCCCTCCCTCTTCCCCACATCATTGCTATGTTCACCTACGGCCTTAAAATATGTCTGAGCTGCCTGTCTTGTCAAAGGCTGAGAGAATGCAAAGGGAGGAGCAGACACAAGTCCCTGCCTTCATGGAATCCCCTCAATATTCCATCTCCCTGTATTCCAGGCCTTTTCTTGGGAATCCCCAGACTCCTCTGCCTCTCCTACTCTGACTTGAAGAATCCCTTTGTTCCTTTAAGACTCAGCTCAGATGTAATTTGTCCCTGGTGATGTCTTCCTGATTCTACCACCTGCTAGTGTCCTTTGCCAGCCTCATACTGGCTTGCATTTTTCTTATCTATATATTTGAGATACTATTTGTAAAGCACTTTGAACAGGCCAGATAGTAGGTGGCTTGTTCTCTTCCCCTGTATTGTGTCACCCCACCCAAGTAGAATTTAAATACTTTATAGACCTTCGAATTCCATCCAACATAGTGCTTTATAACTAGGAGGTGCTTAATAAATAGCAATTGAACTGAAGGTTCTGCCCTGTGGTTCTGCAACTTGCTGCCTGTGTGGCCTTGGGAAAGTCACTTTAAACCTCTCTGGGCTTCAGTTTCCTATCTACAAAATCAAGGAGTTGGATCAGCCGGCTTCTGAGGTGGCTCAAAATCTATGATTTAGGATTCTAACTTGATGGGAGAGACATAATCTTAGGTCTCAGGGGGCTCCCATTCTAGTATTGGTAAGGAAGACTTTGTCATATTGAGCTCTCTCCACTGGACATCTGGGGAGTTAGCCAGGGTCTATCTGTTCCTCCCCTCTGGGATATCTGGCTTCTCAACCATGTAACAATTGCTATTCATGTAGCACTATAAGATTTTCAAATGCACTTTGTATGGATTATCTCTTGTTAGGGACCCAGGAGAGCAGGTTTTTAAGACTAGTCATCTATAGGAGTGTCAAAGATCAAATGAGCCAATGGCACTTTGCAATAATAAAGTATTGTAAAATACATCATTAATTCAATAATAGGGTTAGAAATGTAAGCTGTACCCAGATCATAGACAGCCTTGAATTCATTGCTTAGTCCATAGGCATTGGGGATTTTGAGTAAGTTCCTGAGCATGGGAATGGCATGGTTAAAGTGTTATTTTAGGAAGCTGTCCACCTGAATGTTTATTGAAATATTAAACACATGTCCAAAAGAGAACTCATTAGTATGACCCTAAATCTGTCCCTCCTCCAAATTTCTCTATTTCTTTTTTAATATTAATTTATTTTATACTTAAATACCAAAACTTAAATATACAATAAGAAAAAAAACACATTGCCATGTGCACAGCAGAAGAGAGGATTCAAAATACACAGCAATGAATTTCCATTTCAGGGAAGCCTATATAATAAATACCAGGCATTGTGTTCAGAGCTGTCTATCTTTCTTTTGCCTCCTTGTAAGTTTTCTTTTGTTCTCTGCTGTGCACTTTTTACTTTGTTCTTCTTTTCGTGCCTTCTTCCTCCTCCTCTCCCCCTCCAAGAAAGCTACAATTAAGTGTGGACACATACACAATACAGATATACACATGTACACATAAACATATATGTATATATATATACATACACACATACACTTATATATGCTTAGATATCTATAATTATGCTCATATATAGACATATATTCATATGCACTTATGTAAGACCGTACTATATTTGTTTGTCCTCTGTTTCTCTGAGGGTAGATAACATCTTCCTTCATGATACGAAGTCTTTTCATATTTTTCTAAGTCTACCAACTCATCATTTCCTATATGCCAGCAATATTCCAACTTCATCCTGTCTGGTTATTTTAAATAGTCTTAATACAATATTGATTAATATGGCTGACATATAGTATAGTTTCCCTATTTTTCTCTTTTGATTAAATCTATTTTAGCTTTAACTTTGTCTGAGATCCTGATTATTACCCTTGTTTTTTTTCCTAATAAATTCTACTCCTGATCTTTATTTTATGTTTGTATCTCTTATTTCCTATCCCTCTTGACTCTCCTACTTTATGTTTACCTGCTACCTTGCTCTCCTATTACTTAACCTATCCCCCCTCCAAAAATCCCTCCCTTATCTTCTATTTCTCGGCTTCTATGGAGGGAAATGCCATTGCCTCAATTGCTAAGGTTCTTTACCTGAAATCCATCCATGAATTCTCCCTCACCCCATACCCCCATGTCCAATCAGTTGCCAAATCTCTACCCATGTAAAGATTGCTAAGAAAATGCCAAGAGAAACCAACATATTTTTCAGGTGATAGGACCAATATTTTTGGCATACAAACTCAATTCATAATGCCCTTTGGTAGCAAACTTCCCCTAATCAGAGAGGTAGCCCAAGAGGAGAACACGTCCCTATTGCCCTGATTTCATTGGCTGTGCCTGCCCTTGCCATGGGGTACACCTCAGCATTCCAGTTTAGAGATCAGAAGAGACAGTCTTCTTTCTCTCACCATCAGGGAGGATTTATTTGGGAGGCAGCCTGTGTTCATTCTGCCCTCCAGCCGGGTTGCCAGCCTGGGCTCCTGAGAGGTGAGACTTACTAGCTAATAGAATTAAGTGTGTCTCTTGGGTCGCCCCAAGCAGTTGGAGGCTAGGGGCTGGGGGACCCTGAAAAGCCAGAGTACAGTACTTCTCTTCACAGGAAAACACCAAGACCCTAGCCAAGTTCTATCTACAACCATATCTGGTAAACATCCAACCAGTAGATACCCAGATATCCTGATGCCCAGTGGTAGCTCTGTTTCCTCAACAATGAGACTAGTCATGGTGGGTCAAGAGGGATGAAGAGGAGGGAGAAAGGAAGTGTCCTTCAGACTTAGGCTGTGAGGAGCGGGGAGGCGAGTAAGGGGAGGGCAAGCAAACGGATGATAGCAAAGGAGACCAAGTAAGATTTCAGAAATACAAGGGAGACCTTTAACTCTGCAAAAAGAAACACATCCACCTCTCCTGATGCCTAATTTTTTCATCAGAAATTTTTTGATTTAATGCTCAGATCTGTTAATTAAAAAAAAATAATAATCCTGGGAAGGGTAAGAAAGTCAAGCTCACCACATCAGTCATATCACTCAGAAGGGATCTTAGAAATGTAGTCCTATTTCCTTATTTCACAAATGAAAAAAAAAGGCCTGGGGGTGGGGTGCAATTGACCTGACCAAGGTCATACAGATACACAGTCAAGATTTGAACTCAGGTCCTCCAGAATCAGAATCCAGCACTCTTTCTGCAATATCCACCTTCATCTTTGGAGTCCAGGCATGGCTATTCCTAATCCACTGAGCCAGCAGAGGCAGCTCCGCATCCAAGGGGGAGCTGACATTTTCCTTAGGGCAGAGAGCCAGGGAACAGACAGCTGTTTTACTCCAGTTTGGGAGTCAGGGGGAGGCCCAGCTCACATAAAGGCAGTTGCACTTAACACAGCTTCATATAGCACCTTCTTAAGCAGACATCCTGGGATGGAGTTGGAGGGAAGTGTGTCCTTGGCCTTCCAGTCAGCAAAGACCAGGGCCCAAGTGCCCTCTTTCAGGAAGCCTTCCCTAACAGGAAGAAGGGGAGAAGGGAGATGAGGGAGATATCTGTGTCAAGTGCCTTCCAGAAAAGTATCTATATATCCCTGAGCCCTGGGGTTCCTTGGTCTCCTCTGGGTGGTTCTTCAAATGAGTTTCCTTGCACTGAATTCTCCCCCTTCCTCACTTCCAGTCTGGAGCCAATGCCCCATTAATCATAGGGATCTTATACTTTGATTCCCCAGAGCCATAACCAGGGTAAGTAACTAGGGTTTTCTTTTTCTCCCCAGGGCAGGAGTGAGGGGCAAATTTAGAAGATACTGAAAATATGTTGCCCTTCAGGGTACTTGAATAAGCTCTTTCCCCTGCTCTACCCCACCTCACCCCTACCCCAGCAGCCTTCTGGACAGCGGACACCCACTAGTATCCCAGGGTGCCCCACAGGGTGGTTCCCTCTCTGATGTCCCACCCCTCCTTCCCCAATCCCTCCACCAAAATGAGTGTGCCTTTCATGCTGCTTTCTCCAGCCACATTTTATAGTCTTCACTGCAGGCACAAAAACTCCTAGTTATGACTCTGCTCCTTCCATCCCAATAAGTCAGCTTAGCTGCAGGGGCCCGGGGGATGATGTTAAGGAGGCAGAAGAATAGGTAATTAGAAACCAGGAAGGATCAATCATGTGGTAAGCTAGAACTCCTGAAATAGGCTCTCTTGACATCAGCTAGACCAGGTAGCTCTCTGCCTGACAGAGAAGACTGCTCTCACTGTAAAAGTTTTGAAGTTAATTGCAGGTGCAAGAAATGATAACTAATTAAAACTCAGAGAAACATGGGGAAGATTTGTATGAATTAATAGAGAGTAAAAGAAGCTGACCCAGGGAAACAATATAAAACATGAATACAATGTAAACAGAAAGAACAAAAACCCTAAAACTCAAAACTCTTTAATTATAATGACCAAGCTGAGTTCCCCAAAAGAATGTAGCCCCTCCTGTTTTTGCTGAGGTGGTGGACTATGGATGTGGAATGTTGAATAAGCTCTCAAATTTGGTTAGATTTTTGGTCACTGGTCCACCTTAATCTGAGTTCCTTCTTTTGGTGACTAGTCCCGATTTATCCTGCATATATCTTGTCGGGGCATACAGTGTTGTTTGCGTGTTATCTCCCTAATCAGACTGTGAATTCATTGAGAGCAGGGACTGTTATGATTTTTTTTAACCTTCCTTTGTATCATCAGTATTTAGCACAGTGCCTAACACATAGCAGGTGCATAATAAATGCTAATTGATGGACTGACTGCCGGGCTGCTTTTACTGAATTGCTTTTCGCCCGTCTTTGTTTTTAATCTTTGTTACAAGAGCTGGTTTGGGTAGAGAGGAGGGAGGAAGAATCTCTTTGGATGTGAAGGTGAAATAAAAACAAAAGATATTAAAAACAAGATTAAAAAAAGCAGAGAGGAAAAAAAATACTGTGCTAGAATTTGAGATCTAATTTCTAGTCTCTACTCCCCGCGCTACCCCCCCCCAACTCTTCTTCCAATTTGTGTGACCTTGGACAAGTCATTGTCCTTTGGGAAAGTCACTGTCCTCTGGGCCTCAGTTTTCCCATCTGAAATTCAAAATGAAAAGGCCACATGTGCTAACACTCCACAGAAAATAGACCCCCCCCCCCCACCATTCTTCCATAAACATCTGACAATGTTTTGATTCCCTCTGTGCCTTTTCTTATGTTCTCTGCCTGGAATCCTTATAACCTTTTATCTCCACCTTTTAAAGGTCCTCCTTATCTTTTAAGGCCCATTTCAAATGCACTATGGAAGCTTCTCTTCTCCTCAGTCTATAACCCTCTCAAACTGAGAACAGCATTTGGATTATGTATCCCTTAGCCCAAGATAGAGATGGGAAAATGGTACCTGTTCTTATATACCACTCTAGACCAAGAACTGCATAAGGACAGGAACCATGCTTTACTTAATCTCTGCATCTCTGTCAGCTTCTAGCTCACAGTAGGTGCCTAATATACAGTTATCCCTTCCACATCATGGGGGTTAGGTGCATGGCCCCACCTTGATCTGGAAAATCAGCATAAAAATTTTGGCCCTCCCTTCATACTAGAGAAGTC
The DNA here is from genome assembly GCF_011100635.1 of Trichosurus vulpecula. Lineage (NCBI taxonomy): Eukaryota > Metazoa > Chordata > Mammalia > Diprotodontia > Phalangeridae > Trichosurus > Trichosurus vulpecula. Next base: position 249,770,067 of record NC_050579.1, read on the forward strand.
TGAATTATCAATTAATTATTATTAATTAATTATTATTAATATTAAAAGATAAAATATGTTGATATTTACAATACTATACATATATTTTATGCATTTCCGAGTTTCTAAACTTTTTCCGTGTCATCTGCTGGCCTTTGTGTGTTGTCTGTGGCTTCTGCAAACCTCCCAAAAATTCCCATTTAATTTCTTATGCCAAGTCACGATATATTGAAACCCTTCAACAGGGGAAGTCGAGACGTGGCGCGGATAAACACATGCCAGCTGACATTGGGAGTCCACTGAAGCATCGTAGAAGACACAAAAGTGAATGATACCCCAGACTTACCTGGTGGAATGGTCACACCTTAAACTTCAACATTCCTCAAGACTGTCTCTCTTCCAAGATGCTGACCCCTCAAATTCCCCTCTCTGACCACAATCTCCTGTCCTTTCACCTCTCCAATTCTTTTTCTTTTATTTTTTTTACTGTATATTCCCTCCCCCCCCCCCCGACTCCTCTCATGTCTGTTTTTTGTCCTCATCATAACCTTTTGACCTAAAATGCCACTTATTCTCCAAGGCTATTCAGCTTGCTTTGGGGTTACTTTCCTGCCTACCCAGACATTTCAGTAATGCTTTCTCTTCCACAGTAGAGTTTGGCACCTTTGCATTTACCCCCACCTTGCTAGCTAATACACAGTCCCCGGTGACTCCTACTATCTGTCTTTTCCAATCCTACTCCCCAGCAGTAAAACAAATCCTGAAACTGTTCTGAGTGGGTCAGCTACAGCTCATTGTTTTCTGATCTCAACTGAGTTTTCACTACTTCATAGTAATTCTTTTACTCATCTCTTACTGGCTAGCATATGCCCAGAAGCAAATTCTAGATGTTGATTCTCCTCAGACCCTGAACTCTATCTCCTTTCTCCTCACTTGAGACAACAAATGACTTTACTTCCTGTTTTACCCAGAAGACTGAGGCCAACTGATATGAATGCAGGCAACTAGGTGGTGTAGTGGACAGTGAGCTGGGTGTGAAGGCAGGAAGACCTGAGTTCAAATCTGGCCTCAGACATTTAATAGCTGTGTGACCCTGGGCAAGTCACTTCACACCCCGTTTGTCTCAGTTTCCTCATCTATAAAACGAGCCGGAGAAGGAAGTGGCAAACCACTCTCATATCTTTTCCAAGACAACCCCAAAAGAAGTCACACAGAGTCTAAAACAACTAAATGATGATCTGAATTCACTCAGTTTTCCTCTTTCACTCCCCATCCTCTACTGCTCAGATTAATAGGTAACTCTCCTTCCCTAGGATAACCCTATATCTTCTATCCCTAAACCTCTAGCGTGAAGTGGCTACAGTAGATATTTCTTCTCTCATGAATCATTAATCTCTTTCCTTCCCTCTCCCTTTCCTTCTTCCACAGACTTTCCTCTTCTTCTCCCTTGGGCTCCCTTGCTCTACTCCCTTTCCTCGTCCCCTTCTTCTCCTTCCCCCTCTTACTTCCTTCTCCCACTCCCTCTTCTGCTTCCCTTTTTCTTCTTCCCTTCATTCCCTTTCTCTCCTTCTTGCCCCATTCTTCTTTCCCACTTCCCCCTTTCGCTTTCTCCTACCTCCCCCTTCTCTTTCTCTCATAGTTTGTTACCCTAGGTTAGGTCTCCTCTACCTTATTTTCACCTCAATCTCCCCTGAAACTATCGTCCCTCGTCTCTCCTTCCTTTTCCTTGCCGTACTCTTGCCTTCACTACCTCACTGCCCAATCATACCTCAACCACTATAATATGGCTTCCAATTCCACCACTCTACTGAAAGAACTCTCTCCAGGGTCATAAACCACTTCTTTAACATTAAGTACACTAATGTCTTTTTCTATCCTCATATTGACTTCTCTTCAGCACTGACAGCATTGATCATTTCCTCTTCCTTGATACTCAACTACTGTGACAAAGCACTCTGACCATTTCTCCTTCTGTGCTGTAAAATTATTTCCTTCTGCTCCTTAGATGGGGTTGCCCCCACAATGCTTCTGGCCATTGGCCTTGATTCTCTCTATGTTGTCTCCCTTTTTGATCTAATCCATTTCCATGGCTTGGAGGATCACTTCTATGCCTATGGTTCCCATGACTATATCTCAGCCCCTAACCTCTCCCCCAGTCTGCTAGTCCTGAATTTCTAATTGTCCACTGGCTATCTCCACCTTGACCACCCCTTAGCATCTATAATTCAACATCTCAAAACACAAACTCACAGGGTCATAGCACCACAAATTTGAAGCTAGAAGGAACCTCAGAGACCACCTAGATCAAACCCCTCAATTAAAAAATGAGGTCCAGAGAGCTTGTGACTTGTCCAAGCAAGTGACAGAGGTGTGACTTTGTCCCCCTCCCACCAAAGAACAGAAATCTGTTTCTTCCCTTAACTTCTCTATTTTTATCCTATAATCCTTCCACTCCGCTGAGGTGGGAACCCAAGGTACATCATGGATCACGGACTCTTCCCTCTCATTCACTCTCCAAGTCACCAAGTCCTGTCAATTCTGCCTCATCAAAGGCTGTCTCCTTTCTAGCCCTAGTTCAGGCCCTTGTGGCCACTTGCCCTTCCCGATCTGTCCTTCACAGGATTGCCCGTCATCTCTCTGTTCTGGGCATTCTACTCCTTTCCTCAAAAATTTCAGTGGCTCTGAACGTAAATGGAAGTATCCTATTTTCTCTCCTTCTCTTTTGTTGTTTTGGCTTTGTTCTTCTTTCTTGTGATTCCTCCCATAAGTTCTAGTTCTTCTTTACATCGTGACTAATATGAAAATAGTTTTAATATGAGCTTAGAAGTAGAGCCTGTATCAGACTGCACACCATCTTAGGGAGGGGGGAAATTTAAAACTCTAAATCTTATGAAAGTGAATGTTGAAAACTAAAAGTAAATTAATTAATTACAGAGGGAAAAATAGAGATGTGGAATTTCAGTATGTTGTCTTACTGTTGTCATTCCCTTTAATGAAATTGTTGATTATTTTTATGGTTTGTTCTTTGACCCACTCATTATTTAGGATGAGGTTATTTAGTTTCCAATTAAATTTTAATGTATCTTTCAAAAAAAATTTCAGCGGCTCTCAATTGCTGACTGATTAAAGAATAAATTACTGATTCTGGCATTCAAGGCCCCACACCATGTGGCTCAAGTCTGCCTTTCCCATTTCCATCTCACATTACTTCCTATCAAACTGGACTACTCCCTGTGCAGCTCTCTCCCATTTTGCACATAGTAGGAATTACTTTCACAGAGTAGGTGACTAATACATGTTTATTTCTTGTTATTGTCCTTGCCTAGGCTAATGTTTGGCAGGGGAACAATGGTGTATAAACAAATAACTATACTGTCAGGTATAATGTCAAAGCACAGTGTGAGGATACCAAGTGGCATTTACTCAGATGAGGGGGAGATCATTTCTGATTGAGAGAGAAGGAAAGGGGAGAAATGAAGAATGAATCATTCTGACCTTATTTGCCTCATAGGTAGAAAAGAATGAAAATCATTTAGTAATGATATATGTCATGCATTTGTAGAGTTGAAACATAATCCTTCCATTTACTTTAACCCCTTTCCCATTAGTTCAGTCTTGACTAGAAACAGAAAGTAGGAGATCACCAGCCTGCCCCAGAGATCAAATGCCCTCTGTTAGAATCTTATCTGCAGCTACCAACCTCATTGGCTGCCCCCATTACTAATCATTTTGGGGTAACAAGTCTAGTCCAATGCACAAAGCAATTGATCTCATCCCTAAAACGATGATTGTGAAGTTCTAGCCAAGTGCTGGAGCAAATGTCTAAGGGAAGAGGACAAACTATGGATTCAGTTGGTTGGGGAAGAGGAGAAGAAATCTGTTATTTTTGGGCAAAGGACAGATATGAGGGTGGATTGTTGGATACTTCAGAAAGGAAGATGGGCATGTGTGGGAGGGGGCCTTCTACTCCCTACTATAGCCAAAGCAGATGGGCCACTCAACAGGCCAGGTAGGTAGGATTTCTTTTTTCACTCTACTTATCCCCATCAAAGAAATTCATACCCTATCTATAAACTTTTACTAGGAGAGTAAGAATGGTAAACAAATCATTCCCCTTCCCCTCCAATGTTGTCTTTACTCTTGGTCCCATATGTTTCAGGGAAGGTGGGGCTGGAGATTTGAATAAATTATGTCTAAGACAACCTGGAAAACCTCTGCACCTTACTGGCAAACATGCCATTCGTGCCCAGGAATGGTAAAAAGAGTCCACCAGGTTTGGCTTGCTCCCTGCCCCTGAAAATACCAGCCAAGGGGAGAAGGAACTGATTGGCTGACTGGTCAGGTATGAGGATGGGCAACTCTGATTGTGGGGAGGCTGGGAAAGAGAATCTGAGACCTGTAGTGTCCAGAGGCAAGAATCAGGTTGATGGGAAGGACAAGGACAAAGGAAGAAGGGGGAATCTCTAACAGGAAGTTCATAGAGAGAACAGGAAAATTTATTTATTTTTTCTGCTGTGAAGTACATCTGGTTCACCACATCTGGTAGACACCTTCTGGCTTCTCAGCCAGGGCCTGAACTTCCCCATCTCCTAGTCTGAAGACAGAGCCATATGGGCCCTCAAGGCTCTTACAGAAAGGTAAAGATTCTCCCACTCCCACTCCAAATATTAGAATTCTCCAAGGCTGTGGTGAAGGAAAGGACAGGTTTATGGCACCAGAACCAGGGTGATCAGCAAAACCAGCACCTTTTCTGCCTCCCAAGAAAGCACCTGGTAAATATATCTTTCTTTTCCCCTACTCCACAGCGACTACCCTGTGGAGAAATGGATGGAGAAAGAAAAGAGGCAGATAGGGAGCAACAACAAGCGGTCCTTGGAGTGGATGGGAAATGGGAAACCCCTTTCACGAGCAAGGTCATGAACAGGGAGACTGGAGGACAGGGCAGAGAGACAGAGAGACAGAGACAGAGACACACACAGAGATAGAGAAAAATCAGACAGACACAGAAACAGAGAGAGAGAGAGAGAGAGAGAGTGAGAGGCAGGCAGACAGACAGACAGACAGACAGACAGACACAGACAGACAGACAGACACAGAGAGGATTCCAGAAGAGGGGAGGAAAGAATGAAGTGAATTCTGTGTGATGGGAGAACCTGGATAGGAAGGGATACTGGGCCCGCTGTGCATGATTTGCTGCAGAGGCTCTGATTCTCAAAAAATTAGGCTGGGAGGTGGGGCAGGAAAGAAGGTACTGAGGTGAAGCCAAAGAACCCTGGAGGTGCAGAAGTGGGAGGGCCAAGGTGACTGAGGACAGAGACAAGATAAGGGGGAGAAGCGGGAAGAATGCCCATTCCGTTATGACAGGGGGCTAGAGATTCTAAGGTTGTGTCCTCTGAGTCAAAGTCTGAGAGATGAAGGCCAGGCCTGGGAGGAAGAATAGAGGAAGGGTTCTGAAGGTGCCCCCAGAATCTCCCCCACCTCCTTTCTGTCCAGTTTCCTTGAGCTCCAAAACTGGAGCTTTGGAGGCCGCACTAGAAAAACGGAGATGACAATGGAAACCAGAAGAGGGAAAGCAGAGGAGAAAACGGAAATTAGGAGAGGGAAGGGCAGGTCTTCCTTCTAGTGTCAGAGAATGGGCCAAAAGTGAGGGGACTTGGAAACTGACAGGTCTTCTCTGTGGCCTGCAGTTAAAGCTCAGGAAGGGAGACACAGCAGGTTTGGGAGGTGGAAGTCTAGGTAAGGGAGTGTTGGCGGGCTGACGGTAGGTTTGGAGAGAGGTGGGGGGGGAGGAGAAACGGGCGGAGGGGTAGAGAGGAGGGGGAAAGTCAGTGTACGAAGAGAGACAGTCTGGGAGCCTGGGGGCCTAGCGGAGGTGCGTGTGCTCGGGGCTCCGTCTAACCGGTGGGATGTCTGGGGGAGAAGGGAAGGCCAGTGAACTAGGGAAGAGAGAGCCCGGAAGAGTGAGGGGACGATGTGGGGTTGAGTTCCACGTCAGGGCAGGTGGAGAGAATGTGCCTGCTAGACTGGGGGTGCAGATGCGCTTGAGGCAGGGGTAAGGAGCGACGGGGAGCAGGAACCTCCAACTCCAGTACCCCCTCCCCTCGGGTCCCAGCCCCTGGATTCAAGCCACCCATCATTACCGAAGTACCGAAGGGCTAGGCAGACCCCCAACCCATTTCCCGGTTTTGCGTCTCTACCCCATTCCCTAAGGTCTGAAGGTCTGTCCTGGCTCCAGAGTTTGCCCCGTGCGCCCATCTTCCCCGCTCCCCCCCCGCCCTTTCTGCGATATCTGGGGACACAGCGACCAGTGTCTGCGGCTCCTCTGGGACAGGGAAAAGGGGAAGGAAGCTTGGGGAGAGGGGTCGGGGCTGCGGTGGGACTGGGGCTGGGGGCAGCGAACCCAGAGCGTAGGGGTGGTTTCCAGGGTTTGTCCTCCCTCCCTCCCCCTCGCCCCCCAGGGGGTCGTACCTGAGGGCGGGGGCCGGCCCTGCCCACTGTGCCCAGCAGAAGGAGAGTGAGTCGGAGCGGGGCTGGGGGGCTGGCCATGGCGGGCGGGTCAGGACCGAAGCATGTCCGCCACCTGAGGCACCGCTGCACTGAGAAAGGAGCGGAGCGCAGCCCGGCTGGGGAGCTAGCGGCCCGAGCCCGGGGGAGGGAGGAGCCCGGCTGGAGCCGCCCCCCACCCCCCTCTCGTCAAGGAGGAGCTGGGGGCGGGTCGGCCCGGGGTGGGGCTCCCCCCGATGGAGGGGGCCCGGCGCGCAGAGGCAGGGACACAGCCGGGACCCTCCACCTCCGACCTGGCTGGGTGCACCAGGAAAACAGGGCGCGGGACCGGGGAGCCGCCGAGTCTCTGCGCCCTCTCCACAAGCGCCCTCCGCCGGGACGCTACTCCAGAGCCAGGGGATTGGGGGCGCAAGTATGAATGAATCTGCGTGGTTACTTTGTCCGAGTTCACAGAAACCCAGCTCTCCACCCCTCTCCCTTTCCAGCCGAACCTTTATAATAACTGCATATTTAAAGCCGAATGCCTCCCATCCCGTTATTTCCTTGCCCCCCCCCCCAATAAATCAAATCAAGTCATAATTTTAAAATCCGTGCTTTTCCATTGAAAACTGAAAAAAAATCTCCGAACTCTCTAACCTGGCGTTTAAGGCGTTAAGAGAGCTTAAATCTACACCAAGACTTTTGCTACATCGTGTGTGTGTGTGTGTGTGTGTGAGAGAGAGAGAGAGAGAGAGAGAGAGAGCGACAGAGACAGAGACAGACAGACAGACAGAGGTATATTTAGGGGAATGTTTGTCTTGGAAACTAGTGGGGAAGGGTGGCAGATGGGATAACCGTTTTCAGAAGGGAAGTCATGCAGAAAAATTATTAGAATTATTCTATAAACTAAAGACTGGGCCTATGATTTTATTGGTATAAGGAACTCCCAGATGTGGAAAATCCCTTTACCATTGCAAATCAGCACCATTTCTGCTAATTATAGACTTAGACAGTTGCCTAGAATCAGGAGATGTTAAGTCACTTTGGCCAGAGCAATGCTAAACTAGTACATATCAGGGGTGGAACTTGAGCCCTGGCTATGAGATTGGCTCTCTATCCACTCCACAGCTTCCTCTCATTTCTGATGGATGTCTATGTATCTGTCTGGCTGTCATCTTCATAGAACAGAAGTCATGGAATAATTGAACCCTCTTCACTATGTCTATCTGTGGAAATTGTATGCATCCTTAACAATTTAACTCAAATTCCACCTCCCTATGTCCTCTTTTCAAGTGGTCTCCCTCTTCCTACATATGTGTGTACATCTCATATACATCATATTCCAACATGCATTATAGTCTGTGTATATGTCTTATTATTCCCTACCCAAGCTTTAAGCTCCACAAGGACAGGTTTGTCTCTACAGTATTTATCTGTCTGGTGTCCAGGACTGTATTCTACTCAGAGGAGACACTTAATAACTGCTTATCAAATGAATCATTTCTTCTGACTCCCTCCTGAACCTGCATTTACCTCAGAAATGCTAAGGACAATTAAATGTACAGATTTAAGTTTGTGCTCCCGCCTGTTCCCCTACTAACCCTTTATTCAAAAGGAACAGGGCAGGAAAAACCAAGGGGCTGAGGTGATATTTGCATTGTGTTGCACCCTGGTCAATTCTGGGCACTACAATTCAGGAAAGATATTGGCAAGCAGGAGGCAGACAGCAAAGGGTTTAAAAGGGTAGTCTTGGTATTAGGATTCATGCCACAGGAGGATCGAGGAAAGGGACATGTTTAGCTTGTTTAGTCCCTGGGAAGGGGTGGCAGACATGATAGCTGTCCTCAGATATTTGAAGGGAAATCATGCACAAGAAATGATAGATTTACTCTACTTGACCACAAAGTACAGAACTAAGAATAATATATAGAACTTGCAGAGATGAAGATTTCATCTTGATGTCAGGAAAATCTTCTTAAAATTAATTCCCCAAATTGGACTGGGCTGCCTGGGGCTGGGGTGGGGCGGGGCGAGGTGGTCTTGGATTCCCCATAATTGGAGATCTCCAACCTAAAGGCCCGTTGTCAGATATACGGCAAAAAAAAAAAAAAAAAAAAAAAAAAAATTTTCAGGTAGGGATTGGATGAGATGGTCATTGAGTTACCTCCCAGTTCTGAGATTCTGGGATTTGCACAGTTCATTAGGTTGATCAGCAAACTGAACAATGGAGAGTTGACAGAAGTCTCATTTTCCCTCAGGTTATGTCCAGAGAAAAGGGTATTGGAAGGCCTGGTGCCAGAACAGGGCTCTTCAAGGCCCAGTTCCTTCTCAACCAACTGCCACTGACATGCAGAGTAAGACCAAGAGTCCCAGGAATAGCACCATCCTCTAGGCCACCAGCTGGGCTTCTGGCCTGGCCCCTTGTAGGTGTCATTCAGATGAACAAACCCTATGGAGAAGGGGCCCACCATCTGCACCACCACCAACAACTACCATTGACAGACATGGAAGCCAACCTAGGTGAAGCAGCAAGGCCTCCCAAGGGAGAAATACGAAGCGTCTTGTGCCTATTGAGTGGAGTCACTGCCATTACTTCAACCACCACCTCCTACTTCCAGGGCTCTTGTGCCTAGGCTTTCTCCATCAAGGTGATCACCCCATTCTTGTCCTTTGAGGAGAACAGCAATAGTGATTGGAAATAGTGGAAGGGTTACTTTAGATTCTGTCCTCATCCTTACCCTCCTACCCCTAATGCAATCTCATCGGGTCCTATCGATTCAACAATATCTCTGACACTTGCTTTCTCCTGTCCACTTCCTCTGTCACCACCTTAGTTCAGCCAGGTCCTCATCGCCTCTCACCAGGACTATTTTAAAAGCCTCATCGTCTCTAGTCCCATTCCTTCTACCCCCTCAATCCACCCTCCCCACAGATCTCTAGAGCCAAGATAATCTTCCTAAAGCTTAGTCCTGACCATGTCACTCCCCTGCCCAACCCCCTTAAGTTATTCTTATTTATCTACAGGATAAAATACAAAATCCTCTTCATGGTATTTGTGCCCCCTCCAGGTCAATATGCATTTATTAAGTACCTACTATGTGCTAGACACTGTGCTGAACACTGGAAATACAAAGGAGGCAAAACAGTCCCTGTCCTCAAGAAACTCATAGTCAAATAGAGAGGTGGGGGTGGGGAGGGAAGAGAGAAGTTCTCTAGTCACTAAATAAGTTCCAACCTTCCTTTCCATATTTTGACCAGTGTCCCAAAAGTCTTAGTGCAGTTTAAAACTTCAATAGTCTTGCCCTCCTCTCAAATCTATTAATTTCATATTTCTACCCCCCGACATCTTTCCTTTTCTCCAAAGCCCAGCTCATAAGCTATCTTTCTTCATCCCCAGCACACCCCTTTAAAGAAGATATAGTCAATCTCTTTCATTCCTTTTTGACTCTTCCTATATGTTCATTACATTCTAATCTGTATTAACGTTATTCATGTCAACGGATTATTTCCCTTTTAGACTGTAGGCTTCTGATCAGGGATTTTGGCATTTTCATCTTTGTATATCTAGAAAGTAGGATAAGGACTGTGGTGTTTAAAAAATTGGAGGGGTGTGATTTCTGGGTAATTTAATTATTGTATTAACAATGCCTGCATGTTTCTTAGTAAAAGGAGGTCGGTGGCCCTCTCCAATGCCAAAGACCCTCATGGTGGTGGACTAACAGGTTATATACCCTTGAGAAGAGTAAGTGTTCCTGAGGATGGCAATCCACTCTGATTGGTTAACAATTAATGAGAGAAGGAATATTATAATGAGATGTGGGCTCAGTCTAATGAGAGTCTTGGGGACACATGACTTGGATCACCCAAGTGCTAGTCAAAGAGACTTATCAGTTTCCATATCACATGTCTGACAAAAGGGAGGAGCCACATTTTCCCAGATCTGTCTGAGTAAACACAATGAGCGGGAGTCTTCCCATTAGCCCAAACTTAGAATTTCTTTTATGGTCTGATTAGATCTTAACCTAGGTAAGTCTTTGAGCAAGATTTCCCACACTGGTTGATTTGTGGATGAAGAAGTAGAAAAGGGGGAAAACCCTTGGTTCCTTAGTATAGGAGAGAAATAATAATTTCTCATATAGATAAGGAAACTTCTTCTACCAACATGGGTTAGCACTTTCTCTGCAATCTACCATCTTAAAGAATTGCCTAGAGCACTGAGTATTCAAGTAACTTGCCCAGGGTCACACAGCCAGTATATCAGAGGCAAGTTTGAACTCAGATCTTCCTAGATGTAAGGCCAGCTTTCAATTCACAACCCCACATGCTTTTCTGGCATATCAAAGGCGTTGGGAAAATGTTTGTTAACCTGAATGGCATCGAATTCTTGGACTTTGCCCAGTGGAATAGCCAATTCCAGGGGGCAATTACCTTCTCAACTGTGAGTGAGGTGGAGGGTTCATTCTCTTCAGGAGAGTCACTCCAAATGTGACTGTACTGTCAGAAAGGAAGAAAGACAGTGCACTTCCAGGGAACAGAAGAATAATTTACTAGAGACCAAAGCAGGGATTTATTTAACCTTAAACTCAGCCTGAGTCTGCATAAAGGATGTCCAGTGTAATTTCCCTCATGCAAGATCTGTCAGGTATCCTGCTGTTGGGTGGGGGAAGGAAGAGGTCAAGAGGAGGAGATTGAAGCAGACAGGGCTAGGGGAGTAGAGATGAGCCTCTGTCAATGAATATATCAAGCATGAGTCAAACTCCTCATACAAGTCAGGCACATTGTCTTCATAGAATCAACAACACACACCACCTAATAGGAAGACGAATTTGTTTTGTTCTTGTAGGTAGCTTCTCATGGTGGAAACGGACTGGATTCAGAGCTAGAACACCTGGGCTCCAGTCTCAGCTCAAACACTTTGTACTATCTTAGTGACTAAGTCATTTTCCTTCTTTTTAACCTCAGTTTCCTCATCTATGAAATGGAAATAATTATACTCTTACCTATCTCAAGATGTTATTGTGAGAAAAGTCTGGTGTAAACCTTAACCCTGTAGAAATATGAGAGGTTATTAATATTTTCCAAAGATGGAAATTATATAGACTTTCTTATTCCTGTAGGCAATACCAGTTTTTTTTCAGGTGGGCAAGCTCCTTTATGTTTAACTTGAATTCTTCCCCTGAGTTTCAAACCCATCCTTTTTTGGTATTATCCTCATTATTTTATATTGATGTTCTGTGTGTAAGCTATCCCATGACTATAGAGTCAACTGTTTACTGATGCTTTTAAGTCTCCAAAAAAGACTAAATGGTTTTGAGATTAGAAAACAATATAATCAAAGATGATCTTAGTGGAGTCAGGAAGGCAGTTAGAGAAAGAGAAAAAGGCTTGGGCTCAAAATATTGGGTCTAAGAAAATTGACTTCCTAGGTGGCCAAGACACTAGAAAGAAGTGATTTAGACTCTGGAAAGAAAAGACTTTTCTGAGCTGTTGTTGTTGTTCAGTCATGCCTGACCCTTCATGACTCCATCTTAGCAAAGATGCTAGAGTGGTTTGCCATTTCCCTCTCCAGCTCATTTTAAGGAGGAGGAAATGGAGGCAAACAGAATTAAGTGACTTGTCCAGGGTCACATAGCTGTTAAGTGTCTGAGGCTGGACTTGACTCCAAAAAAGGTCACTTTATCCATTGCACTGCCTAGCTACCTGAGTTAGCATGCTGTAATATAAAAAGGCTGGAATTTGGACTCAAAAGCCCTGGGTTCCTCACTCAAACCTGGGCAAGCTGGAGCAAGGGAGGAGTTTTTATCTTCAAATATAGGTTAAGCAAAGCACTATGCTAGGTATTCGGTGTACAAAGAAGCCTAAGACACATGCCCTCCTCTCAAGAAGTTGGAGATCTGATTAGTTCCATGAATTCTAAGAGATCCCCATTTATAAAACCATGACCTCACACAGTCCCATTCCCCCTCCAACAAGGGTCCTTTTGAGGAGAAAAAGAAGGAACATCTTTCTTTCTCCTCATTGTCAATGGGCCCATCGTTAGGCAGCTAAGGGGTGTAGAGGATAGTATACTGCACTTGCAACTGAGAAGACCTAGTTTCAAATCTTGCCTCAGATGCTAGCTGTGGTCACAGCCTCTTTGAGCTTCAGGTTCCTTAGGTGTAGAATAGGGATAATAATAGCACCTATCTCACAGGGTCATTGGGAGGATCAGATCAATTATCATACATAAGTTCTTTGGTTCTTTGTCAACATTAAAGTGGTATACAAAACACTATTAGTACGATTATCACCAAGGCAGGCAGTTTAGCTCCTTTTGTCCTAGAGTGACCACAAGGAACAATGCAATTTCTATCCTGAATTTGGCCACTGTAGCTAGGTCTCTTGGGTCTGGAAGCCAAACAGTTGGGGAAGGGTGCGTGTGTGTCTGTGTGTGTGTGTGTGTGTGTGTGTGTGTGTGTCTGTGTGTGTGTGTGTGTGTGTGTTTCTTCTTAGACCAATTGCAACTCCTTCTCCAGTGAGAAAACACTAATGATGCCTCTTAATCACCAACTCAGCCTCTACTGATCAGCCACTGGGGCCCAAGCCAGCTACCCCGAAGTCAGATGGAAATAATTTACAACCTCTTGAGCTACAGTTATTATTCCTCTCTTGGGTTAATGCAGCACGTAGTATTTTTAAAGTGTCACAGAATCATTTTCATTACCAACTTTCCCAGACAGCCTGAGGAGTAAGTGAGTAATCTTCTCCCCATTTTGCAGATGGGGAGAAGAGTCAGTTGACTTGCCCGAGTTCCTTTTGGGAAGGGTGGAAGGAAATGATTCTCTTATTCTCCCCAACTACTGGGATGGCTCTCACATCCTTTGGACTAATGTCCAGAGTAGAGAGAAGAAAATGGAAAAAGAGGGTTGCTATGAATCAAGGGTTAGGAAGAGCCAAACGACCAATAGGTGTTTACTGAATGAATATTAAATGAGGCTGGTGAATGTGGCTTGGGGAATGTGGGTTCTTCCTCTGCTAATCACAGGTCCTTTCACTAACAGGTAAGGCAGAATATGCCCATGAGGTTTCCTATGCTGAGAGAAGGACACAGTTCTACTAACAGTGCATGTGCCTATGACAAATGCAGACCATTGAGTTGGCACATGCACTGTTAGTAGAACTGTGTCCATAATGGCTGTATGCAACCTTAATGGAACTACGCCTCAAAAATCACTACTCTTTGACCAAATGATACTGTTACTAGGTCACCATGAAATCTTCTGGGATGGATACTGTAGATGTGTGGACACACAGAATGAAAGTGTTCTTTTTTAATATAACTTTTATTATATTTTACTTTTTTCAGTTAACAAACAATTTTCTGTCTCTCCTACCTCTACCCACCCCCACTTGAGAAAAAACCAAACCAAACCCATGTTACCAATATGCATAGTCAATATGCAATTCCTACATTGGTTATATCCAAAAATGTATGTGTCACTCTGCACTTTGAGTCCATCACCTTTCTGTCAAGAGGTGAGTAGCTTCCTCATTGGTCCTCTGAAATTAGAATTCTTAAGGCTTTCAAAGTTGTCTTTACAATGTTCTTTCTTATATTGTATTAACTATTCTGATTCTACTCACCACACTCTGCACCAGTCCACGTAAGTCTTCCCATGTTTTTCGGAAGCCATTCCTTTCATATTTTATTACAATACAATAGTATTCCATTACATTCATATGCTACAATTTGTTCAGCCGTTCCTGAATTAATAGGTAGATATTCTCTTAATTTCCAGTTTTCTGTCACTGCAAAAACAGCATGGGGATCCATTTCTTCTTTTGTTGATCTCTTTGGTACATAGGCCTAGTAACAGTATCATTTGGTCAAAGAGTAGTGATTTTTGAGGCGTAGTTCCATTAAGGTTGGATACAGCCATTATGGACACAGTTCCACTACCAGTGCATTTATGTGCCTGTTTTCTCCCAGTCTCTCCAGTTTCTGTCATTTTCCTTTTTTTGTCATCTTTACCAATCTGGTGGATACGAAATAGAACCTCAGAGTTGCCTTAATTTATTATTCTTCTTTTTTTTTGTATTTTATCATATGGCTATTGATGACTTGGATTTCACCCTATGAAAACCACTTGTTCATATCCTTTTTTTCTAGGCAATCAGGGGTAAGTGTAAGTGTAAGTATCTGAGGATAGATTTCAACTCAGGTCCTCCTGACTTCAGGGCCAGTGCTATCCACTGTACCACCTAGCTGCCCCCCTTCATATGTTTTGACCCAAAGCACAGATCTGACTGTGTTACTCCTTTACTCACTAGACTTTCTATCACTTTTAAGATCCAATATAAACTCCTTTTTATCATTTAAAGCTCTTCACATTCTGGTACCATGCCACCTTTCTAGCCTCCATGTACTCTATGGTCCGGCCAATTTTCTCCCTTCTTTTGCACCAGCTGTCCTCCATGCCTAGAATGCACTGTCTCCTCACCTCTGCACCTTAGAATCCCACATTTCCCCTCCGGACTCAGTTCAAGTGCTAATTTTTGTATGCATCTTTTCCTGGTCCTCCCAGCTACATCTTCCCCCACCCCATTATTTTATTATCTGTTTTGAACAAATTTTGTACATAATTGTATCAATCAACATGCATCTATTATTCATTTTCTACATATGTCAATTTCACAGTGTGTATGTTGTCTCTTGTGTTGGATTTCTTGTGGGATTTTAACTATGTTCCTCAAAGGTATGGACTATTTTGTTTTTGTCTTTGTATCCAGTGTCTAACAGTAGACACTTAAAAGTGTTTATTGATTAATTGATTAACTTGGGCCTAAAATAAGAAAAGGAAACCTGGATGAATGGTATTTTGGAAATTATCCAGCCCTCCCAAGTTGCTTGCTCACACACAAATATGTCTCTATTTTAACACCAATGCTCTTCAGGTGATGCTAAATGGCTTCACATTATAAAATCCCTGAAGAATCAAAACTGAGGGCAATGCAAAGGACAACAAAGACATGGAGATATGCATGGTGAATGTAAGTAGGTTGTGGCAGCGTGTTGCCTATGATGACTTGTGAGCAAGAAGTGGAATAAAAGAAATCATGTAGAAAATGAGTGATCAGAAAAGGAGACAGGCTTGACATGGAGGGTGATAAATAAAAATGGTGGACAGGCTAAGTGCTGAACCAGTGCATATGGAATATGAAAAGACCTGAAGGGATCTTAGAACTATAGAATTTGAGAGTTGGAAGGGACTATGGTGGCCATCTAGTCCAATCCACACATGAAAGAAATCTTCACTTACATAAAGTGGTCATATTGACTCTTCTTGAAGAGGTCCATTGAAGGGAAGCCATTTTTGCACATTTCCAATTATTATCCAATTAAGTTTTTTTCTTCCTTTTATATGAGTCCTATGTTTGTCTCATTGAACCTTCCACCCACTGCTCCTGGTTCTAACCTCTGCTGCCAAAGAGATCAAGTTATTTTTTAAACATTTAAAAATTTTATTTTTTAAGTATTTTCAAATTATATGTAAAAATTTTAAAATTCATTTTACAAATTTTTTGTTATAGAAAAGGACCTACTTGTAAAAAATATTTGTAGTATCTTCTTCTTATGGAAATGGAGGAGATGCCCATCAATTGGGGAATGGCTGAAGGAATTGTGGTGTATGATTGTGATGGAATATTATTGTGTTATAAGGAATGACAAGCAGGATGATTTCAGAAAAACCTGGAAAGATTTAGATGAACTGATGCAAAGTGAAGTGAGCAGAACCAGAACATTATACATAGTAATAGCAATATTATATGATGACGAATTGTAAATGACTTAGCTATTTCTCAGCAATGCAATGATCCAAGACAATCTCAAAAGACTCATGAAACATGCTATCAGAGAAAGAACCAATATTATCTTAATACAGACTGAAGCAACCTTCCTTCCTTCCTTCCTTCCTTCCTTCCTTCCTTCCTTCCTTCCTTCCTTCCTCTCTCTCTCTCTCTCTCTCTCTCTCTCTCTCTCTCTCTCTCTCTCTCTTTTGTACAAAATCACTAACAGAAATGTTTTACATGATTGAACCTATATCAGATTGTTTATTGTCTCCAGAAGGGGAGAAGGGAGGGATGGAAGGATAGAATTTGAAACTCAAAATTGAAAAAAACCCAAATGTTAAAAATTAGAGGGAAAAATATTACTTAAAAATTTTTGAGTTCCAAATTCTCTCCTTATCTCCTGTCTCTCTCCCCAACTTGAGAAGGCAAGCAATTTGATTCTGTATGTATGCATGAAATCAGGCAAAACATATTTCCATATTAGCAACATTGCAAAAGAAAACAGACAAAAAACAAGAAAAATAAATTAAGTTAAAAAAAGAATGTTTCAATCTGCATTCAGAATTTATCAGTTCTCTCTCTGGAGGTGAATAGCATTTGTCATTGCGGTCCTTTAGAACTATCTTGGATCATTGTCTTGATCAGAGGAGCCAAGTATTTCACAGCTGATCACCCAAAGAGATTGTTAAATCCCTTCTCCACACTGTAGCTCTTCAAATATTTAAAGATAGCTATCACTGTCCTCCCCACTCTTTTCCAGGCTCAATATTCCCAGTTCCTTCAGGTCCTTCACCATCCTTCTCCAGTTCATCAATGTTCTTTTAAAATTGTGATGCCCAGAAAGGAACACAGTATTCCAGATGAAGTCTGACAAAGTCACTATATAAAGGGACTATTGCATCCCTATTCTGTGAAGGTGTGTCTCTCTTTATGTAGCCCATTAGCTTCTTAGGCTGTTGTATCATACTTCTGACTCAGATCTTTTTTCAAAATAGCTTCTATCTAACCATACCTTCAGGGGAAGCCAGGTGGCACAGTGGATAGAGCACTTCACTTAGAATCAGGAAGACTCATTTTCATGAGTTCAAATCCAGCCTCAGACGCTTACTAACCCTGTTTAACTGTTTGCCTCAGCTACTCATCTGTAAAATGAGCTAGAGAAGGAAATGGCAAACCACTCCAGTATCATTGCCAAGAAAACTCCAAAAGGGGTCACAAGGAGTCTGACATGACTGAACAATAAAACCATTCCTTTCCCATAATCTAGATAATTGAGTCAATCCTTTATGGAGAGTTTATGAAAGTACATAGGCAAGACTTACTTGGGATAGGCAGGCATTTATAGGGAAGGAAGGGAAGGAATTAAGTATTTATACAGTGCTTACTATGTGTCCACCACTTTGCTAAGAGCTTTGAAAATATTTTGTTTTGTTTATCTCACTGCAACCCTGCAAGATAGGGGCTATAATTATCCCCATTTTCCAGTTGAAGAAGCTGAGACAAATAGAAGTTAAATCGCTTGCCCAGGATCTCACAGCTGATAAGCCTCTAGCTTTGAACTCAGATCTTCCTGACACTGAATTCAGCAAGTGGTGCAGTTAATAGCTAGAGTCAGGAAGAACTGATTTCAAATCCAACCTCAGACACTTTGTGTGACCCTGGGCAAGTCACTTAACCTCCATCTGCCTCAATTTCCTTAGCTGTAAAATGGGGATAACAACAATACCTATCTCCCAGGGTTTGTTGTGAGGATCAGGAGATAATATTTGTAGACTACTTAGCTCAGTATCTGGCGTATAGCAGATACTATATGAATTCTAGTTGTTATTGTTATTAATTATTATATTAAATATTATATAAAGGACAATATATATTATATTATATAAAGAGGCTTTCCAGAGGCTGGATGAACCTTGATTCTTCAGCTGCCTGGAACTGGAACTAATGACTCTTATATCTCTGACTCATATCTGTAGCTTCTAGACACAGGTTGTATCTGCACTGTCTTTGCTCTTGTTTTTGTTTCCCCAGCTCTCAGCACAGTGTTTGGCACTTACTAAGTGCTCGATAAATGCTATTTCACCAATTAATTAATTAACTCATGAACCAGAGCTACGTGGATCTGCTTCTTATTTTCCCCCTCCTGTGTCTTATCTCTATAGTGCTGCCTTTGTGTTACCAAGGCACTCAGGACGCTGGAGCTAAATACCTGTTTGTCTTGGATAGAAATCACCCTGACATTCCAGTTCCTGAGGGAGGAAGTACCCACGTCAGTGAGATCATAAATCCATTGAACTATTGAAATAGGGACTCCTTCTCTGCTTTAGAAATAGGGGTGCTTCTTGGCCATCTCTGCAACAGCTGCCTTGCTACAGCAACGACCAGAGTCCATGACCTGGAGGTAGCAACCCTTTTAGGTTTGGAACTCCCACTCATTTTTTTAATTTACTATTTTTCCCCAATTACATGTAAAAACAATTTTGACATTCTTTTTTCAAATTGAGTTCCAAATTCTCTCTCCCACCTACCCCCGCCACTCCCCCTCATTGAGAAGGCAAGCAATTTGACTAATTTGGTTATACATGTGTAGTCATGCAAAACACATTTTCTTGTAAGTCCCGCTGTGAAAGAAAATAGACAAAACCCCCAAGAAAAATAAAGTCAAGAAAAGTATCTTCAATCTGCATTCAGACTCCACCAATTCTCCCTCTGGAGATGGACAGCACCTTTCATCATGTGTCCTTCAGAATTTTCTTGGATCATTGTATTGCTAAGAATAACTGAGTCATTCATAGTTCTTCACTGAACAATGTTGCTGTTACTGTGTAACTTCACTTTGCATGTAAGCTCATGTAAGTCTTTCTAGGTTTTTCTGAGAGCATCCTGCTCTTCATTTCTGAGAGGACAATATATTCCATTACAATCATATACAAGTTAAGCCATTCCTCAACCGATGTACATCCCCTCAGTTTCCAATTCTTTGCCACCGCTAAGAGAGCTGCTATAAACATTTGGGTATACAGAGGACCTTTTCCTTTTTGTTTTTTATCTCTTTAGGATACAGACCTTGTAGTGGGATTGCTTGGTCAAAGGCTGTGTATGCATGGTTATGTAGACCTTTCGGTATTGGAACTTCCACTCATTGCTGTGATTATTAAATCCCTCTCCTGGCCTACAATTTCATGTGGATCCCAGCCATACTACATTTTGCCACAGGCTCCCTCCCTCCCACTTTTCTACCCTCATTCCTGTCCTGGAACATAAGCAAATTAATATTGTCAAAGTTGTTAGAAAGAGTCTGTCAGTCTGTTTCCATATATTCCTACTTCCCATTTTTGCAACTTTCTAAACTAAAATTCCCTTCCTGGGCCACCATTCCCCTGCATGTGCTATCTCCCCCACTGGAATATAAGTTTCTTGAGTGCTGTGACTATCTTCTTTTTTCGTTTGTATACCCCTCTTATCCAAGTGCTTGGCACTTACTAATTGCTTGATAAATGCTATTTTACTAATTAATTAATTAACTCATGAACCAGAGCTACATAGATCTGCTTCTTATTTCCCCCTCTCCTGAGTCTTCTTTCCTTAGCACTGCCTTTGTGGTACCAAGGGACTGGGGCCACTGGAGTTAAATACCTGTTTGTCTTGGACAGAAACCACCCTGACATTCCAGTTCTTGATCCCTTGGAGGATTTGCCTTGAGCCAATGACTAATAGGCAAATTTTGATTGATAAATGAATCCCACCCATTCTGAAGGATTTGAAGAAAGGAAAGCAGAGTATGTCAATGGGAAGCAGGAGCAACACTTGGAGCTAGAAAAGAATAGGAGGCTGTGGAGGGCAGCAGTGCCATGAGATCCCCAGTGCCAGACTTCAGGACTCTGTGTGTGTGTGTCACATAAAACATGCATGAGGTATGTCTACTGTGTTGCTGAAACTCCTCCACACTTCAGAGCCCCCAGGTGTTCTGATTCTCAACTCCCTTGCTCTCCATTCAAATTCTTTTATTTCCCCTTTGGAGATGGCTGGAGCCAATGTATTTTCACTTGAGCATGGGGAAAATCTGTTTGTTCTAAGTTGTTTTTTCCCTCCAGTTTATTTTATCTCTTTAAGCCAGCAGTTATGATAAAAATGGCTAACCATTGTGTTGCTAATCTGTGTGTCATTGCTCAAATGCAGGAGGTGGGGACAATTTGAGAGCACTCATGATAGAGCTAAATTTGAAGCTCTGTTTCGTCACTGATCTTCCAGTTGGGAACTCAGCTAGAGAGAGACAGAGATGGAGAGAAAGAAAGAGAGAGAAGGAAAGACACACACACACACACACACACACAGAGAGAGAGAGAGAGAGAGAGAGAGAGAGAGAGAGAGAGCGAGAGAGAGAGAGAATTATTGATTTATTTTTACAATTTCTCAGTGTAAAGAAAAGAAACTTATACCCAGGTCTCTCTAGGCAACAGGTTCATTGCCCTCCCCCCTTTTATTGTTTTGTTCTAGTTTTTTGTAGTCTTCTTCCCTCCTTTCCAATCCCACATTGGAGAAGGCCAACATTTGATGTAGATATATATGTGGAACCATACAATACCTACTTCCACATATCGGTTCTTTCTCTGAAAGTAGATAGCATCTGCCTTCATAGGTTCTTTGTAGTTGATTTGAATGATCATATTACTCAAAATAGCCTACTTATTCACAGTTACTGTAACATCAAACAGCGGGGCCATCTCCAATCATCCTGATCTATATCTTACTACTGGATCCAGATGGCTCCAGAGGAGAAAGTGAGGCTGGTGACCTTGCACAGCTCTCCCTCACTTAAATCCACTCGCAAGTCATGGAATCACCTTCCTGATGTCATGATCCTCTTTGAGAATAAAGGACAAACAACAACATCATACAATATTGTAATTACTATATACAACATTTTCTCGGTTCTGCTCACTTTACTTTTCATTATGTCACACAAGTCTTAACACATTTTTCTAAAACCAACCTGCTTGTCATTTCTATAACAACATTTTTCCCAACACATTCCATCATAATCGTATATCATAACTTATTTAGTCATCCCTAATTGATGGGCACCAGTTCTTCACCACCAAAAAGAGAGCTTCTATAAATATTTTCAAACATGTAAATTCTTTTCCTTTATCCCTGATCACTTTGTGAAACAGACCTAATGGTGGGATTGCTAGATCAAAGGGTATATACAATTTTATAACTCTTTGGGCATAATTCCAGATTGCTTTCCAAAATGGTTGGATCAGTTTACAACTCTAACAACAGTGTATTAGTCTCCTATTTTTTCGACATTCTCTCCAATATTTGTCATTTTCCTCTTCTATCATTTTAGCCATTCTGTTAGGTGTGAAGTTTTCATTTGCATTTCTCTAATCAATAATGATTCCAAGCATTTTTTCCATATAGCTATATATATATAGCTTTGATTTCTTCTTCCAAAAACTGCCTGTTCCTATCCTTTGATCATTTATCAATTGGGGAATAACTCATATCCTTATAAATTTGACTCAATTCTCTATATATCTGAGAAATGAGGTCTTTACTAGAGAAACCAGCTATAAAATTTTCCCCCAGTTTTCTGCTCTCCAAATATTGGCTACATCATTTTATTTGTATAAAAACTTTTAAATTTGGTATAATTAAGATTATCCATTTCATATCTCACAATGCTCTCTATCTCTTGCTTTTTCATAAATTCTTTTCATCTATAAATTGGTAATATGTTCTATGCTCCTCTAATTATGATATCTCCCTTTATGTCTAGGTCATGTATCTGTTTTGACCTTATCTTGCTAAGATATTGATCTATACCTAGTTTCTAACAGATTGCTTTCCAGTTTTCCCAGCAATTTTTTTGTTTTTTTATTTTATTTTTTTTAAATTTATTTATTTAACATATTTAGTTTTCAGCATTGATTTTCACAAGAGTTTGAATTACAAATTTTCTCCCCATTTCTACCCTCCCCCCCACTCCCAGATGACGTATATTCTGGTTGCCCTGTTCCCCAGTCAGCCCTCCCTTCTGTCACCCCACTCCCCTTCCTTTCTTGTAGGGCAAGATAAATTTCTATGCCACATTGCCTGTGTATCTTATTTTCTAGTTGCATGAAAAACCTTTTTTTTGTTGTTTTTGAACATCTGTTTTTAAAACTTTGAGTTCCAAATTCTCTCCCCTCTTCCCTTCCCACCCACCCTCCCTAAGAAGTCAAGCAATTCAACACAGGCCACATGTGTATCATTATGTATAACCCTTCCACAATATTCATGTTGTGAAAGACTAACTATATTTTGCTCCTTCCCAACCCATCCCCCTTTATTGAATTTTCTCCCTTGACCCTGTCCCCTTTTGAAAGTGTTTGTTTTTGATTACCTCCACCCCCATCTGCCCTCCCCTCCATCATACCCCCCCTTTTTTATCTTCTTCCCTCTTCTTTCGTGTGGGGTAAGATACCCAATTAAGTATGTGTGGTATTCCCTCCTCAGGCCAAATTTGATGAGAGCATGATTCACTCATTCCCCCCTCACCTGCCCTCTCCCCTCCTCCCACAGAACTGCTTCCTCTTGCCACCTTTATGTGAGATAATCCACCCCATTCTATCTCTCCCTATCTCCCTCTCTCAATATATTCCTCTCTCATCCCTTAATTTGATTTTTGATTTTATTTCTTTTAGATATCTTCCCTTCATCTTCAACTCACCCTATGTCCTCTCTCTCTCTCTCTCTCTCTTTATGTATATATATGTATATATATATATATATATATATACATACACATACATATATACATACATGCACATTCACTTATATATATATATACATAAACATATATATATATATATATATATATGCATATTCCTTTCAGCTACTATGATATTGAGGTCTCATGAATCATACACATCATCTTTCTATGTAGGAATGTAAACAAAACAGTTCAACTTTAGTAAGTCCCTTATGATTTCTCTTTCTTGTTTACCTTTTCATGCTTCTCTTGATTCTTGTGTTTGAAAGTCAAATTTTCTATTCAGCTCTGGTCTTTTCACTGAGAAAGCTTGAAAGTCCTCTATTTTATTGAAAATCCATATTTTGCCTTGGAACATGATACTCAGTTTTGCTGGGTAGGTGAGTCTAGGTTTTAATCTTAGCTCCATTGACCCCCGGAATATCGCATTCCAAGCCATTCGATCTCTTAATGTAGAAGCTGCCAGATCCTGGATTATTCTGATTGTGTTTCCACAATACTCAAATTGTTTCTTTCTGGCTGCTTGTAGTATTTTCTCCTTGATCTGGGAGCTCTGGAATTTGGCAACAATATTCCTAGGAGATTTCTTTTTGGGATCTATTTGAGGAGGTGATCGGTGGATTCTTTCAATTTCTATTTTGCCCTGTGGCTCTAGTATATCAAGGCAGTTCTCCTTGATAATTTCTTGAAAGACGATATCTAGGCTCTTTTTTGATGATGGCTTTCAGGTAGTCCAATAATTTTTAAATTATCTCTCCTGGATCTATTTTCCAGGTCAGTGGTTTTTCCAAGGAGATATTTCTCACTGTCTTCCATTTTTTCATTCCTTTGGTTCTGTTTTATAATATCTTGATTTCTCATCAAGTCACTAGCTTCCACTTGCTCCAATCTAATTTTTAAGGTAGTATTTTCTTCAGTGGTCCATTGGACCTCCTTTTCCATTTGGCTAATTCTACCTTTCAAGGCATTCTTCTCCTCATTGGCTTTTTGGAGCTCTTTTGCCATTTGAGTTAGTCTATTTTTTATAGTGTTGTTTTCTTCAGTGTATTTTTCAGTATTTTTTTTGGGTCTCCTTTAGCAAGTCATTGACTTATTTTTCATGGTTTTCTCGCATCCTTCTCATTTCTCTTCCCAATTTTTCCTCTACTTCTCTAACTTGCTTTTCCAAATCCTTTTTGAGCTCTTCTATGGCCTGGGACCAGTTCATGTTTTTCTTGGAGGCTTTTGGTGGAGGCTCTTGCACTTTGTTGACTTCTTTAGGCTGTATGTTTTGGTCTTGTTTGTCACCAAAGAAAGAATCCAAAGTCTGAGACTGAATCTGGGTGTGTTTTCGCTGCCTGGCCATATTCCCAACCAACTAACTTGACCCTTGAGTTTTTCGTCGGGGTATGACTGCTTGTAGACTAAAAAGTTCTATGTTCCACGTTTAGGGGGGATGTGTCAGCTCTGCCACACCAGCACTCCTCCTTCCCCAAGAACCCTCAACCCAGACTGGGCTTAGATCTTCAGCAGGCTGTGCACTCCTGCTCTGATCTGCCACGTAATTCCTCCCACCAGGTGGGCCTGGTGCTGGAAGCAACAGCAGCTGTAGCTGCCCCACCTCTGCTGCCCCGGGGGCGGTGGCCGAACCTGGAACTCCTTCCACTCCTGCAGCTTTTCCTACTAACCTTCTCTGCTGTCTTTGGTGTTTGTGGGTTGAGAAGTCTGGTAACTGCTGCAGCTCACTGATTCAGGGCGCTAGGGCCTCGCTCTGTCCAGCTCCTGGTCTGGTTGATCCGAGCAGCTCACACTGGGCTCTGCTCTGCTCCATTCCCAGCTCCCAGCCCCCAGCTGCGTGTGGGATAGACCTCACCCAGAGACCATCCAGGTTGTCCTGGGCTGGAGCCCTGCTTCCCTCT
This sequence comes from Trichosurus vulpecula, assembly GCF_011100635.1. Lineage (NCBI taxonomy): Eukaryota > Metazoa > Chordata > Mammalia > Diprotodontia > Phalangeridae > Trichosurus > Trichosurus vulpecula. The sequence goes on from NC_050579.1 coordinate 249,795,018, forward strand.
GCTGTTTTGTGGGTTCTGCAGTTCTAGAATTGGTTCAGAGCCATTTTTTATAGGTTTTTGGAGGGACTCGGCAGGGAGCTCACTGCTTTCCAGCCTCCATCTTGGCTCTGCCCCCCTCCCAGCAATTTTTTAAAACTTTTTTTTTTACTTTTTATTTTAGTAGTTTATTTATTTTTAGTTTTCAACTTTCACTTCCCTAAGTTTTAAATTTTCTTCCCCTTTCTACCCCCTTCCTCCCCAAGATGACCTACAATCTGATAATAGGCTCTACATATACATTCCTATGAAACATATTTTCACATTAGTGATGTTGTATAGAAGAATTATAATGAATGGGAGAAACCTTGAGAAAGAAAACAAAACAAAACAAAAAAAGAAAATAGTCTGCCTTTCTCTGCATTCAGACTCCATACTTCTTTCTCTACTTGTCGATGGCATTTTCCATCATGAGTCCTTTGGAATTGTTTTAGGTCCTTGCATTGCTAAGAAGGGCTAAGTCTATCAAAATCAATCATGTGGCTGTTACTGTGTACAATGGTCTCCTGGTTCTGCTCCCCTCACTCAGCATCAGTTCATATAAGTCTTTCCAGGTTTTTCTGAGGTCTGCCTGTTCATCATTTCTTATGGAACAATAGTATTCCATTACTTTCATATACCACAGTTGTTTAGTCATTCTTCAATTGATGGGCATCCCCTCAATTTCCAATTCTTTTCCACCACAAGAAGAGCAGCTATAAATATTTTTGTACATGTGGATCTTTTTCCCATGTTTATGATCTCTTTGGGATACAGCCCTAAAAGTGGTATTGCTGTTTCCCAGCAATTTTTACCAAATAGCCACTTTTTATCCCAAATGCTTAGATCTTTGTGTTTATCAAAGAAGAGGTTACTATAATATTGCATACCTACCCTATTCTGCTGATCCACTATTCTTAGCCAGTATCAGATAGTTTTGATAATCACCACCTTCTAATACAGTTTAAAATCTGGTACTGCTAGATCCTTTACATTTTTTATTGATTTCTGTTATATTCTTGAATTTTTGTTCTTCCGCATGAATTTTGTTATTATTTTTCTAGCTCAATAAAATAATTTTTGGTAGTTGGGATGGCATTGAATAAGTTGATTAGGTAGAATTATCATTTTTATTACATTGGCTCAGCTCACCCATGAACAATGAATATTTGTCCAATTATTTAAATCTGACATTGTTTGCATAAAAAGTATTTTCTAATTATGTTCATATAGTTACTGAGTTTGTCTAGGTAGGCATAGTCCCATGTATTTTATATTGTCTATGGCTATTTTAGATGCAATATCTCTTACCATCTCTTCTTGTAGAGTGTTGTTGGTAGTATGTAGAAATGCTGATGATTTATTTGGTTTATTTTATATCCTGCTACTTTCTTAAAATTATTATTTGTTTCAAGTAATTTTTAACTGAATCTGTAGGATTTTCCAAATATGCCATCATATCACCTGCAAAAAGAGATAGTTTTATTTGCTCGTTACCCATTCTGATTCCTTTAATTTTTTTTTTCTTTTCTTATTGCTATTGCTAGCATTTCTAGTACAATCTTGAATAGTATTGGTTATGATGGGCATCCTTGTTTCACTCTTGATCTTATTGGAAAGGCTTCTAATTTGTCCCCATTCCAGATAACGCTTGCTTTGTTTTAGGTAGATGCTTCTTATCATTTTAAGGAAAAATCCGTTTATACTTATGCTTTCAAGTCTTTTTGATAGGAACGAGTCCTGTATTTTATCAAAAAGCTTTTTTCTGCATCTATTGATATAATCATACAATTTGGCCAGGGGTTCTTAACCTTTTTTGGTAATAGATTCATGTGGCAGTCTGATGAAAGTTATGGACCCCTTCTCAGAATAATATTTTTAAATACATAAAATACATGTGACTACAGAGGGAACTAGATATATTAAAAATAGTTACTAATTTTTTGTAAGTTTTTAATTCATTTTAAACTTAAATACAAAGTGACGAAAGAAAAAAGAGCATTGCCATGTACACAGCAGAACATATTAATTTTTTAAAAACAAATACACAGACCTTGGTTAAGAATCCCTACTCTTGGTAGTGAATCAGCAATTCCCAAGTGTGTAATGGAGTGATATGACTAGCCTGGCTGGTATTTTAGGTGGGCTCGTGTGGCAACAATCTTGCTAGCAGCTACTGTGGCTATGTAAGACCAATAACAACCAGCACACAGAAGGGCTGCTAACACAGGTTCTTTGATTTGCTTTACTAAGGAAAACAACTTTAAGGGGTTAACAATCTCAGTTTAATCAAATGTACATATATCATTCACTTAGATCAGCCCCCTGAACTTCAAGGCAAATACAAAACAGAAATTACAAACATCAACATACAGACCTTGTTTGATCAAATCACAGTTCATAGTTACCAGAGAAGCACCAACATCTATCTGGGTTACAAAGCCGGGGTGGGGGTTTATTTAAATGGCTTGCCCAGAGTCTTGTCACCCATATACTTTCAATGAGTGTACCCCCAAAAGTCAAATGCCAACCTTGGATCTTATAAGCCTATCTCGGGGCCCTGGGAGCTCAAGGCTCACCATTTAGGGAGTAAGAAATCACTAATACCAAGAGTGTGGGAAAGCTCCAACCACCAGCACCACATCATGTACAATTCAATGACTTGATTGTCTTAGTGCTGAGAAACACTCCAAGACAAAAAAAGATCCCACAGTACCTGCCCTGTTCCCAATTTGCTTGCCATTACAGCTTGTCATCATTTTCTTTGTGGTTTTCTCCCTTGTTTTTTTTTTTTAGCAGGAACCCCTTCCCAGAGGGGTGTATCTGAGGGAATGGCTGGAGAGATAGCCATACCCAATGGGGGGAGTAGTCCTGCCTGTACAAGGGTGAAGACAAGAAGGAGTGACAAACCTGTTTACCCATTTAGCATTATATCACATCACATTTTTGAGCCCTCTATTCTCCTCTGCAAAATGGGGGCAAGAAAACTTGTAATGTTGATCTCAAAGGGTTTGTTGTTGTTCAGTCATTTACAGTCATGTCCAACTCTTTATGACCCCATTTAGGATTTTCTTTGTGTAATAGTAATTTAGATTTGAAGATCTTTCCCACCCACTAATAGGCCCATGTGACCTGCTTACATCACAGGAAGCCTAAGTCCCATGTGGTAGGAGGAAAAGGAAGTTGTGTTACAGGAAATGCTCAGAAAGCGGTTAGAACTGAGGGAGAGAGCAGATGTGTCCTAGCAGTACTGTGAGTGATTGTTGGTGGCAAGGCACCAGAAGCGGGGCAGAAGGTTGTGGGATGGAGTGGTTCTATGCTATGATGTTGTATATTGAATTCTTAACTGCTGTGATGGATTTGGCTTATTGGTTTTGGGATCTGATTCTCTGGTGTCTGATGAAATGGTTTTACTTCTTCTGCCTTCTATACGGAGAGTCTCTTATATTTTGCGATACAGAACCATGTGCCACAGAACCAAAATGCCATAGGCATTTTGACAGTTATCATCTATATTGTGATTATTGCCTCGCTAAAATGAGCTGGAGTAGGAAATGGCAAATCACTCCAGTATCTTTGCCAAGAAAGCCCAAACAGGGTCACAAAGAGACAGACACAATTGGGACAAGTGAACAACAAGAGACTGATGATGAGGAGGAAGTAAGATTTACATAGGATTTAAATCTTAAAGTTTATCTCTTCTACCTCTACCATTTTACAGATGAAGAGACTGGGGCATAGAGAGGAGAGAGGACTTACCCAGGGTCACAAAAGCAGTAATCTGTGGAGTTGGAGTTTGAACCCAGGTCTTTGGACCACAAAACCAGCACTCTTTCCACGATGGATAGAATTGTCTTCCTAGACAGACAGATGGGGAAGACGCTAGAGGATAAACAAATCTGTTTCACAGCAGAAGGAGAACAAATCAGTCCAGAAATCTGGAGAGATATCACAGATAGTGGGAAGCTCAGTGGGCTTTAGGTAAGAAACCCAAGGTTCTAATGTTGGACATTCTGTTTACTAGTTGTGTGACTTTGGGCTAATTACTTCATCTGATCCTTGGCTTCCTTGTCTGCAAAAGGAGGATCATAATACTTGCACTATTTACCTCCTAGGGTTGTCACAAGGGAAAGGAAAGGCAAGGTTGCAAGCACGTATTAAATACCTACCATGTGTCCAGGACTGTGTTAAGCTTTATGAATATCATCTCATTTGATCCTCACCACAGGATTAACTCTGGGAGGCAGGTGATTTATGCCCATTTTTCAGTTGAGGTAACTGAAGCCAACAGAGATTAAGTGAGTTGCTCAGGGTCACACAACTTAGAAATGTCTGAGGCTGGTTTTGAGCTTCACATGAGACATTACAACGAGAGAGTGCATTGAAGACTCTACCATGACTAGAGTCAGCTGTTATTCTGAAACAGGGTAATTTCCATCTTGATTTTTTTTCACTTCACCATACTGGAACCATAAGGACTTCGATCAATGGTGGCTCCTTTCAGAAGGCCACTCAATCTTGCCTAATCACTATAAAGTTTGTCTTGTGTCTCCCTAGAGAGGAGGGGTTAAAGAGGCATGGGCCAATGAGCATACACTGTCCCCCACACTCAACCAAAGCTCTTTACCTGGAGAGAGGAAGCATTCTAAATTTCACATGTCTGGAAAACAAGTGGAAAAGAAACCGCCAGCACCTGGGGATTTGCCCAATGAGTCATTTCAGCACCTCAGTTGAAGACTAGAAACCCACTGTGACCAAAATGAGAAATACAACTTACATTAACTGGGATTCTAAAATAAAAAAGTTTTCTTGGGCCACCTAAACCGTACTGGGAGGTTATGGGGATTTTGTTGTGTTGTTTGTTTTTTAAACTCAAAATTTTTTTTATTCAATATTTTTCTGGTCCACTCAAACTATTCTGATGGGTTTCTCAGTAACTGTCTAAGTTCCAATGTAGAAATTCTCCTTCTCAGGGAGATGCCCTTAAAGAATGCTCATATCTAGCATGGCCTCTGCTAGGGAAGGGGGCAGTAATAATAGTTAATATGTATAGTGCTTTAAGAGTCACAAAGAATTTCACATATGCAATCTCATTTGAGCCTCATGATAATCCTGACATGGTAGGTGCTACTATTATGTACATTTTAGAGATGAGGAAACTGAGATAATCTGAGGCAGGATTGGGACTCAGATCTTTAGATTAATATAAATGAAAGTTTTATAAACCTAAAAGCCATCTAAGTGTTGCTGGCTTTTGTTATTACCTCACAAGTAATAGTGAAAGAAGTGCTCTGTGATTCTTAAAGGTCTCTAGAAATGTGTTTTCACCATTTGAGGATGTAGAGATGGCTTAATTTGGGGAAGGTACAGAAGTTCTTCTTGGGAAGATGCCTGTAGAGAATGTCCACATCTGGCACAGCCCCTGATGTCAGGGGGTAAGAAATTTGACTCTAGTAATAAACATCAGAGAATCTTTTTTTTCGGGGGGGAGGGGGGAAGGTGGGGCAATTGGGGTTAAGTGACTTGCCCAAGGTCACATAGCTAGTAAGTATGTCAAGTATCTGAGGCTGGATTCGAACTCAGGTCCTCCTGACTCCAGGGCTGGTGCTCTACACACTGCACCACCTACCTGCCCCTGAACATCAGAGAATCTTAAACTCTGCAGACCCCAAAGGACCCCCAAAAGTCACTTAGTCATTGCCATCTTTCTCGTCAGCACTGACATAAATGTTTTTTTTGTTTGTTTAGAAATTAAACACAAACCCAAGAACAACATTTCTTTGCCTCACCATTGCTTATCCTTGAAACACTAGACCTAAAAGCCAGGAGACTGAGGGTGGCTGTTTGAGAAGGAAAGTGAGGGATGCAGAAAGCATCAGTACCGGGTATCTGGAGTTAGAGAAGGAACAGCTAGGCTTCAGCGGTTAAGTCCATAAACATCCTTTGACAGAACAGCTTGACTTCAGATCCTAGCAATTTTCAATTATACTTGCATTCGTTGCTTTTAAAGTAGTAAAACTTTAGATTTATTTCTTCATGAGCAGATGCAGAAGGGGAAAAATCAATTCCTTGTAGGCTTCAAGTTGTATGAGTTGGCTTATTTGGCATGACTTTCTTTTTTTTATCACAATGCTAAATATTCTCCATGAAATGACAAATTAATATATAAATTGACTTACAGGCAGATAAGTCAGTCTCATCCAGGGTAATTGGAAAAAGGCAGTGCCCATGGTCTTTGTACCTAGATGTGGCAGATGCCTGCTCGTTTGTATGTAAATCGATTTGTGGTTGCTCAGAAGGATTCTGGGAGGTGGAAACGATCAAGACCAGGTGCTAAAAGAGCTCCAATTCTACTTCTGGCAAAGAATACAGAGAGGTTGGAAGTGAGAAGTCCTGGTAGGAATCAAAAGTATTTTTCTTTCCTCACTTAACTTTAGTAACTTCAGAGCTGTGGAAGGGACCATCACATAAAAGGCTCTGAAGGTATCCATGTACCTATACGTACCAAAATATTTATGCAATAAGCAAAGAACCAAAAACTAAGGAATACCCATCAATTGGAGAATGACTGACTTATGAATGCAATGAAATACTATTATAATATAAGAAATGATAAAAGCAATAGATTCAGAGAAACTTGGGAAAGCTTGTATGAATTGATACAGAGTGAAGGGAGCAGAACCAAGAGAACAATTTATAAGATAACAACATTGTAAGTACAAACAACTTTGAAAAGTTTAAGAACTCTGACTAATGCAATGAACGGCCGTGATTCCAGAGAATTTGATGAAGTCCTCTGCTATCCTCTGCTATCTACCATGCTATTTACCTTTTGACAAAGAGTTGATGGACCCAAGGTGAAAACTGAGGCATATTTTTGGACATGGCTAATGAAGGAATTTGTTTTACTTAACTGTGCATGTTGGTAACAAAAGCTTTCCTTTTCTTTTCTTTTTGTGTCCCCCACCCCAGAAAGGTGAGGATGTGGGGTATAGAAAATACATTTTTGTTAATTAGAAAAATTAATTTCATTTAAAAAAAGAAATATTCCAGATATTACTCCCCATTTTTTCTTTCCCTCAAGAGCTCAGAAGCTTTTCTTTCCTCTCTGAACTTGGGCCTCTGGAAGAATGTGCAAACATTCCAGATAAACCTTAGGAGTATTTGGGGTTGGCGTGTGCCGCAGAGAGCAACCCGAGTGACCACCTGTTCTCAGTTGGCGTGGTTCCCAGAGTGAGCAATAAATGCTTGTCCCCTTCTCCCCTTTCCAGGTCTAAATCAATATTCCTAATACCATAGGAAGACACTTCTATATAATAGAGCTTGGGAAGATGGGTCTGAAGAATTCAAGAGGCCCAGTATGCTTTCTGAGCCCAGTCTTGCCTCCTACACCCAACCTGCTTATTCTTCTCTCCCAGATCCTGGCCTCCTGAGGGCCCTTCATCTTTTGAGAACATGGCCTTGCTCTCCCAGAGAAGCTGTTCTGATGGTCCATTTGTTCACATGTTGCTCAGCACTTTATAAATTTACCTCATTTGATCCCCTCAACAACCCTGGGACTATTAGTACCTAATAATGATTATTAGTAATGATTATTACTAATACTATTATTGTATTATACATATGTAATATACATTATATGTTATTAATGCTCTTTTCTGGAGGGGGAAAGGCAGGGCAATTGGGGTTAAGTGACTTGGCCAGGGTCACACAGTTAGTAAGTGTGTCAAGTGTCTGAGGCCGGATTCGAACTCAGGTCCTCCTGAATCCAGGGCTGGTGCTCTACTCACTGTACCACCTAGCTGCCCCTTATTAATATTCTTAGTACTACCATTTTATAGTTGAGGAAACTGAGACAAAGAGAGATTAAGTAACTTGCCCAGAGTTACACAGCTGGGAAGTGTCTGGGGGCAGATTTGAACTCAGATCTTCCTGATACCAATGTCCATTGTGTCACCTCTAGGGTCCTGGTAGGAATCTTAAAGATCATTTAATTCAAACCGCGCCCCCCCCCCCCCCCGCTTCATTGTACAGATGATAGGATTATAAGATTATATAACTAGACTAGAAGGGACCTCCAAAGCCATATAGTCCAACTCCACCATTTTACAGATGAAGAAACTGAGTCCAAAGGAGGTTAAGTGGCTTGCTTAAGGTCAGAACCAGTTTTTCTGCCTTACGTTCTCTAACAGAGATCCAACTTCCTTTTAAAATTTTTACTTATTACTTAAAATTCTTTTTCTCCTCCTCCCCCCATGTTCTTTCAACAACACAAGGAAAAGGACCTGATGGGGACACCTTTGGCAGTTCCAAAGATTTGGGAAAGCCAAGGCATGCATGACTGAAGCACCTCATGGCTTTGACTTCTTTTGTGTCAAACATGTGAAAGCGTACAGAGGGTAAGCAAGCCTGTTCTGTAACAGATGGAGAGTAAATCGGTTAAGGAATGACTTGTGATTAAGATATTCCATTAACACCAAGAAATCTCCTTTAAAAAAATTTCAACTTTCCCCAGGAGAGAGAATGACCCATAACAGGCAAAACCTCTGATGTGTGCTGTCTAAACAGCCGAACAAGTTCTTAGGTTTGGAAAGAATAAAAGAGAAGATGGAAATGGTAATGCATTTTCTATTATTTGCCAACTTCTTTGGGATTCTTATCATGTTGGTATCCAGGTGTCCTTTAGAATGGGGACAATGTGAGAGGAACAATGGAAGGAAGACAGGGAAAAGGCAAGGCAGAGTATTTTTGCTATAAGAACTGAACAAATGGAAAATCACTGAAGACAGATGGCGGGCCCTCAATTCTCTGGTCACGTGGTGAAATCCCCTACTATGTATTTGAGAAGAACTGTGGAATCCATGGACAGGAAGCTCTGTATACTTGTTGACTGGAGGCAAATTCCAAAGAGACCCAAAGTTCACAGATGTAATCTCTAAGAAACTTAAAAGGTGCCAGGAAATGAGAGTTCTGACCCTCTAATCTTTGTTCCAGGGCAAGTTAGATTTTTCTATTGGAAATGGAGAGGAACTACTATAAGCAAACATACCCTAGATAAGCTAGACAAGTTTCTGGAGGGCAAATCATGGAACACATCAGCTGGCAAAGAGGAATTTCTACATTTTCCCTAGGACACCTGTTCAAAGAAAATTGTTTTTAGAACCAATGGATGCACTGTTAAACTCTCACATTCCATATTCTCATGGGAAGCCACTAACACAGGCCCCAAAGGCACCAGAGCAATTATAATCTGCTCTCTTGCCTACTTCTTGGGGAGAATGGAATAGGCTCATATAATATTTCTGTAAAACTGATAGTTTCTGTAAGGAATCACTGTTGAGTCAGTGGTACACCGAGAACATACTTCTGGTTTATCCCTGATGGATTTATTATTTCTCCAAGGAGATAAGGCCCCCTTCTCAGTCTTCAGCAATTTTCTATTTGTTCAGTCTTGGTTGTGAAAGTAAGCGTGGAAGGGCTAAGCAATCATTGGGACCTTCCTGCAAACCTTCAGTGGTCTTTCTGGTTGAGGTATAGTTGAAGATTAAGGTATAAACCTACCTTTTAAACCAATCTGAATTAAAGATAAATGAGAATGAGATGGTGGTTGGTGTTTGCCAGGTACTTAGGCTTCATTTCTTCACAACTTTCTGTCATCCATTCATCGCCAAGCACTGACTTTTGCATTTCTTACAGTGAAGATGCCTTTGCCTCATTTCCTGATTCTCTGTGGCCTGTCTCAGCTCTCTCCAAACTGACTGAGTCTATGACTTCTAACACTCTTCTACCAATAATCCTCTTTTTTAAAAAAATTCCTGGATTTTTCTGGATACAGGAACAAGCCTAAAAGGCAGTTGTTATCCTCAACCTATAGGTTTCCTCTAAAAACAAGCTCTTATGGTCCATTGTTGAGTTTTTTTTCAGAAGAATTAGATAAACTAGTCAATGTTGAAAGAAATTTTAAACATGCCATTTTATTTGATGTGTTTTGAAGAAGGCCTTGTGACTTAACTGGAAGGAGAGTCAGGGTCACCAAGGGAAGGGTACCTAGGCTATTGTATACCAAATCAATTTGATATAGAATGTGAATAAAGGTACAAAACTCAAAACTATATTCAAAAATAAATTCCAATGATTTTCTGTAAGAAAAAATCTCAACAAACTTTTTAATTTCACGAATTAGATTCCTTTCCAAGCCATCATGCCTACTTGTATTTGATACTAGGTTCACCTTTTGTGCATTTTCCCCCAGAAAACAGAACCACCAAATTAATGAATGAAAAGGGTCATAGAAATGTTTATTTCTAATCACAAATATGAATTTAGAGGCTTACAATCAATGAATCGTGCTCTTTTAATAAAGGATGCCACCTCTATATTATAGAAAAAAATCTTTTAAAAAGATCATGGACATCACACAATGATGAGCCCACTGACAATTAGAATTCTTTCCAGAGATTTAGAAAGCATTTTAAAATCTCATAGACATAGAAACAGCAATTTGAACCTTTGTCTAAATGAGAAATACTAAAATATATCCATTCAAGGCCATCTCTGAGCAAAATGGTAAAGTGGACAGCTATTGAAGATTTAAGCTACTACAAAAGCTTCAAAAACCAGATCTGTATATGATGATTCCTAAATCTATATCTGCCTTTCCTCCCAATTATTCTACATTTCCCACTGTCCCTTGGCCATCTCTCTTTGGATATCCTTGTAGCACCTAAAGGCAACATGTCTAAAACCAAAAGCATTATTTTTCTTGCCGGACCAGAATGAGAAAGTCTATTTCTGTGGATGGTACAACCATTCTCTCAGTCATCCAGGCTCAAAATCACATTCGTTTGTGGTGGAAAGGTCACGGGTTGGAAGCGGAGAGTCAAAGGATTGGGTTCAAATCTTGGCTCTGCTGCCTATGTGACCTAGGGCAAACAAGTCACTTAATCTCCTTGGCCTCAATTTCCTCACCTACAAAAGAGAATGGATTGGATTAAATGATTCACTACAACTAACCTACTAAGCATTTCCTCAACATTTCTGTACTATGCTTTCCTATATCTGTGTCTTTGCTTATGCCTGTCCCTCTATCTTATTCTGTCAACCAATGAATATTAAGTGCCTACTATATAGCCTAAGCACTGTGGATACAAAAAGAGGAAAAAGACAGTCTCTGCCCTCAAGGAGCTCATAATCTAATCAGGGAGACAACAAACAAACCCAGTATGTACAAACAAGCTATATATAGGATAAATAGGAAATAATTGAGAGGGAAGGCATTAGAATTAAGAGGGATTGGGAAAATCTTCCTGTAGAAGATGAAATGCCCTCTTTGCTAAATTCACCTCTTGAAAGCTTACCATTCCTTCAACATAAATTGCTTTACTCTTCTGGGAAAGATTTCCTAATTTCTCCATTCAGAAGTGACCTTCCCCTATCTTTGAATTCCTATATCACTTTGTCTGGTACTTTTCCTCTATTGCCTTGTATTATAATAATCACTCAGGCTTGCATTAGCACGTAAAGGTTTACAAAGTACTTTCTTTCATAAAAATACTGTGAAGTTGGCAGCATTATTTCTATTTCTTGTATGTGGAAACTGAGGCTTGCCTAAGTGAAAACCATTTCCCCAAGGATACCTAATTGGGATTAGAGTTAGGATTCTAGCCTAGATGCCCTGACTCCCAATGCAGGATTGTTCATATTCAACATAGCTGTTCTAATATGTGTCTTATCTTCCCTATTAGTTTATAAGCTCAGTGAAGGCCATGAACCCTATTGTAATTATCAGATTTGTCTTAGAACCTTGCTGGACTTTCCTTGTATTTACCTCACTTTTTATTTTTATTGTTTGTGTAATTGTTGAGCACAGATATTTTGGATACCCAGAATCTAGCATAACACTTTACATAAATAAATGCTTGTTTAATTAGGACACAGCATGGTACAGGGGAAGGAACATTGGCTCTGACGTCAAAGGATCTGGCTTGAGGTCCTGCTCTGTGATTTGAGGCAATTCATATAAATTTAGAAGGCCTCAGTTTCCTTATCTGCAAAATGAGGGGGTTGAATTACCTTTCCACCTCTAGAACTATGATCCTGTGATTTCCTTTGGTGTTTTGCACATTATGTATTTGTTGAGTGAATAAAGAATTTAAGGAATTCCAATTTAAAATTCCAAAGGAATTCCAATTCAAAAAGTCATTTGAGAAAATTGGTCAGTTACTTTTTATAGGATATGATACAAGAGATTTTTCTTTTGGTCACATTTTCATAACATCCAAACTAAAGTTATATTTTTAAACTAAGGGCTATATAAATCTTACCATACATTGTAGTAGGGCCATGATAAGGCTACATAGAAGGTTTCCAGAGAGGAGAAAATTCTACCCTATTCTTCTGTCTTTCATCTCCAAAAGGCTTTACTACAATGTTTCTAGTCCTCTGCTCATCACCTTCACTAGATTTCTCTCTTCGAAGCATGGCAAATCATGCCATTAACAACTTTGTAGAGAAAATGAGTGTTTTTTAAGTGGGTCAAGATTTTATGATTCAGAGATATATATGGTTAATGATTCAGTGGCAGTTAGGTGGTGCATAGATAGAGTGTTAGACTCGGAGTCTGAATGCCAATCCTGCTTTAGATACTTATTAGCTGTGTGACCTTGGGCAAGTGACTTAATCTCTGTTTCTCAATTTGTAGGAATGACAGATAATAGCATCTACTTCAAAAGGTTGTGAAGCTCAAACAAGATAATATATGTCAAGCACTTTGCAAACTTTAACTGTTATATAAATGTAAGCTGCTGCTGCTGCTGTTGGTTTTTTGTTTTTGAAGAGGACCAGTGACATCATGGGTAATTCCTTGTGAGTGAATTGGCTTTATGAGGCTGTTGCGCAGAGTTGTCAGCCTCCCTCCCTCTTCTAGAGTCATCGAAGTCCCATGGCAAGACAAAAGTCGAGACAATTGGTGATGGTCCAGGATGCAGTAGATACCAAGCTCTAAACCCTCCACAGCCTTCATGGCCATTGGAACAAATGTAAGCTATTATTTAAAAGAAGGTCACTAAATCTACAAAGAGAAAAGACACTTGGGGCTTTTGCCTCCATTTCAGCAGAGCCAATTACGAATGAAAGGACCAATCTAAGACAAGTCAGAGTTGTTCCTGGCAGCACTGAGGAGCCTAAAGCTGCCAGCTCAGAATCACAGATGAGCCTCTCTGGCTGAGTATATGCCCTCTAACTCTCTCTCCTTCTAGTCCTTCTTCCATGGTGCATGAAAGGGTGGTGATAATATTGAGAGATCTTAGGCAATGCAGCTGTCCATGCAGCATTAAGCAGAGATCTGGGGCAATTGGTATGTTCATATTACATGCAAATTATTTGTCACTTATTTCCTCAGAGTTTTCTTTTTTTAAGGCATCATAGCAGGTTTTATTGCCAATGTTGCTCAGAACTGACATGGGAGGAGTGAGGTTTTTTCCCCCAAATTACATTTTTCATTGACTTTTTTTTGGTCATTTCCTAATAACTCTCCTCTCTCCTCCCTCCAATAGAACTTTAATAACAATGATGTGCATCTATGCAAAACCAATCAACATATTGGCCATATTTGGCATTATATTCCTAATCCTGCACCTGGAGTCTACTGTGTCTCTATGTTTCATCAACAATTCCCTGAAGTCACACCCAGTATCAGCATTGACCTGTGTTATAATGTCCATCAATGCTGTTTTCATTTATCCTCCAAGTTTTCATTAGGTATTAGAGATGTTCGAAAATGTTATTGTCTAGAATTCTATGGGGCCCTTCCTACAACTACAAGCTATTGAAACTGCAGGCAACACACTTTCAGCAAAATGTATTAAGTTTTGATCATAAGAAATGCGGAAATGGAAAATTCCAGAGGAAATGGAGAAAACCTTTATGAACGGATGCAGAGCAAAGTAAACAGAACTGAACAATTTATAGAGACATCAGTATTGTAGAAAAAAAACTTTAAAAGTCTTTAGAACACTGATTACAGAAATGATAAGCCATAAGTCCAAAGGAATAAAGATGAAACACACCCCTCCCTTCTTGCCAGAGAAGTGATGAACTTGAAATGCAGAAAGAGACATACGTTTTTGGACACGGCTAATATGGGAATTTATTTTGCCAGACTGTAGATATGTATTGAGGTATTTTCTTTTTAACAAGTTGTTCAATGTGTGTTGGATTTGGGAGAGATAGATTAATAAAAAATACTTATTTGAAAAATGATAAGCAGGAAATGAGCAGGGCAATGTCTATGTTTTACTGGGAACTATAAAAGTTGTTGTTTTAAGATGGCAGATGTATGCCTGACTGCCTTCTCTCAGTAATTATATGATTTAGTGACAGTACTCTATGATTTGCTCTGGTGAGTAAGCATTGATGATTGCTAATGTTTAGATAAAAAAAACCCACCTGCTTAGATGATCACGTATGACCACTCTCTTTTGCTTCAGATCTGCGTGGACTTGGAAAAGAATTGCAACTTGCTCTGGTGACTTAAGACAAGAACAACCAATAACAACCCATTATGGGAGCATCTGCAGCTTTTATACAGCATGTCCCAAAAGTCTTAGTGCAGATTTTAAGCTTTAGACTTAAATCTGGATAACACACATGCCTAGGCATTCACTGCTACTGTTTGCATTTCTTAAACACCTTTTAATACAAATTCTGGAATTTCCCCTAGGATTTTCTCTGTACATTTACAAGATACACGACATACTATTGCTTTACCCTCTTCATTGTCCTTCACGCAGAAGGAGTCTGACGGATGGTTCAATGGGAGACATGGTGTTGGCAACCAAAGGCTCACACCTTCCTTAGAAGGAGCAACGAGTGAGGGTTGTTCATGTAGCTGGTATTCAGAGGAATTCTAAAGGGGAAGTCAAGTATAGGAGATTCACAGAATGTGTTTTTCCTTATGGTGTAGTTGCATCAATATGCAAAACAGGACATTGTTGGTTTTGTTAAGCTGATGTTTCTTCCAACAAGGAACAAAGGGTCACTCAGTCGTAATGGGGCTGCAGAATGAGCAGCAGTCACTTTTAAGGCTTTTGCCTCTTGAGCATTCAACATGTTACCAGGTGTGCTTGGTG
This sequence comes from Trichosurus vulpecula, assembly GCF_011100635.1. Classification (NCBI taxonomy): domain Eukaryota; kingdom Metazoa; phylum Chordata; class Mammalia; order Diprotodontia; family Phalangeridae; genus Trichosurus; species Trichosurus vulpecula. The sequence continues at coordinate 249,810,161 of NC_050579.1, forward strand.
GGATCTCCAGCTGTTATTTGGAAGTTATGCCTGCTTATGACAATGAGGGAATCCTGGGACACTTCAGCGTTCTTGGAGACTGAAAAATTCCATAGAAAAAAGCTGTCACCTGCCCAGCCTTAGCGCCTACCCCCTCTTCCCCTCTACCACCTCCTCCATTACTACCCCAGCTTTTTCTCTGGAGGGGATGGAACTATCTCAGGTTTTCAAGTACCAGTTCACATACAGAGCAGGAATACTAAAACAGAAACCTTTAGAACCGCACATTAACACAGACTCACACACTGATGGCATAACAATAAATTGTTTTTATTGGGAGGAAAAATTTGCCTGAGGGAAAGTTAATTTTGGAATTGAGTAAGTCATTACCTGTTTTTTAGCTCTTTCAAGTTGTACTTAATAAAAATCCTCTAAGATAAAGACAGATCCATCTTTATAAAACTCATATAGTGGAATGAATGCCTCCACTGATTTTTAGAAATAAAAAAAAATCAAAGAATTTGTATGTCGGATGTTGTTGCTGGAAAAAAGTAGAGTATGGAATGCCAGCCAGCCACTATGGTATTTCAAAAGTATAATACAGAAATCATAGGAGGAAATAATTATTATCATAATTTTAAAAAAAACATGTCACATTCTGTAAAGAAAACTAACAGAGTCATGGGAAGTTATGTGGTTCAGTGCCATCAGCAAGGATGAAGATCTTGCTGTGGCTGGGACAGAATTTACTTGATGTCACACAAAAGGGCCACCCCTCTCAGAATCCAGTGGTCTGGAGACAGGACGGTCCTCAAATACACCACTGTGATGAAGGTTAGATCTGTCCTCCGTGGTTTCTTGTAAATAGGACACACGTAGAGTTTGGGGTCCTTGGGAGCTGTGGAGTTGATGGCAAATATGTGTAGCACCGGAAGCTGTGTGAAGAGCACCTTTGGGGTCGATTCAGTGAGTTTCCCATTCCTCCTGTCCCAGGCAGCTCCATCTAAATACAGTCCATAAATGTATACTCCTTCCTGAGAGAACAAAACACAAGAGAATCTATCACTTAAAAATATATTGAGTATTGGGAAATGATCACCTATGAAAAACCTTCAAACTTGGGGAAAGGAAAAAGCTAGAATATAATCATCACATAAGGGTATTAGTTTCAGAGCTATAGTGAGGTGTTCATATGCCCAGAGCAAATTCAGTGGAACTGAGGGAATGGAAGAGAGGTGCCTCATCCCTCTGGGAGGAGGGTTTGGGAAAAAGGTGAGAGAGAGTTGCCACATGATTGGGACCTGGGGATTATTTTACCAAAGTGGTATGGTCTGGCAGGGGATTAGGACAGTGGTCATCATAGGGAAGAAGCCTGCCTCCCCTTCCCCCAACATGACAGAACCCTGGGGCCAAGAGCTGGTCACCCTATGCTAGTTATAGCACTTACTGGACTAGATTTTTCTTAAAGATTCATGCTATTCTAATTCCTATGATATAATCTAAAAATACTATGTGAAACATGGAGGTTAGTCAAATATTGAGCTGAATTCTCCCCAGCTTATAGAGGAGTGGAGGCACAAATTCTCTGCCACTTTTTTTTGCATTTAAAGTACGGGACTTACTCTCTTATTCTTGGTACAAAGCCAAAGTACAAAATTACAAAAGTAGATTGGATGAGTCCACTGAGAGTGAATCTCCAATGGTTCTTACACTGGGCGATGCAGAGGCTGAAGTGGGCCTGATTCCTCTGGATAACAAGGAGGAACTACTGCTAACAGCCTCTGGTAGGGACAGAAGAGTCTGGGTCCAGAAAATGGTGCTTATGGTGCTAATGAGGCACTATGTAGAAACCAAGGGCATGCCATTAAAAAATATTCTAGGGAGGCAGGATAATATATGTTGGAAACAGAATTAGATTAGGAGGCAAGAGGAAGAGATGGATTCTAGCTCTGACTCTACCTCTGAGTAACTGTATGTTTAAGGAAAGTTACAACACCTCCCCGGTTCTCAGTTTCCTCATCTGTCATTTTGAACTCAATGGTTTCGAAGACTATTCGCAACTTGAAGATTCCAACTCAATGATTCTCTAGCATAGTAACCATTATCCTTTTCCAAAGGGGAATGATGAAAAGGATCTCCGTAAACTTGAACAGAGTATATGGAAGAGAATGAGATTAAATTTCATAGTGATAAATGTAAAATACTGTACTGGAGTGGAAAACGTTGACTACAGTGCACAAAGGAAGCAGGATTCAGGTTCCCTGGGAGTCAGCTGCCCAATGCAGTAATCCATGTCGTTAGTGTGGTCCTAGGCTGCCGTAATAGACAGGCAATGCCCACGGAATCTGGGGCACTGTGTCTAATTTTAGGTGCCACATTTTAGAAAAGGCATTAACAAATTAGAGAACTTCTAGGTGAGGGCAACCAGGATGGTGAGGGATCTGGAGACCACACCCTATGAGCATCAGTTCAAGGACCTGGTAAATATTGGCATGGAGTCTAGCCTTTAACCTATACACATATAGCACTTTAAGGTTTGCAAAGTGTTCTACAAACATCATCTCATTTGATCCTCCCTACAACCCTGTGAGATAGGCATTGCATAATTGTCCCCATTTACCAGATTAGACAACTGAAGTCTAGAGAAGCCCAATATCCTGCAGCTGGTAAGCACCAAAAGTAGCATTTGAACCCAGATCTCTCCTGCTTCCAAGCCCAACACTCGTTCCACATGGCCTTTCAAGATTTAGGGAGGACGCAATCGTGGTTTTCCGATATTGGAGGGATGGTCATGGAGAAGAGGACTTGTTTTGCTTGTTTACACAGGGCATCAAGACTAGGGTCCCAGGGTAGGAAATGATAGGGAGCATATTATTTAGCTCAACATAAGGAAAAGTTGTCCCCAACCAGCCTGGCCTTCCTTGGCAGGCATGTCAGGCGAGGATCTTAATTCACACATCCCTAGAGGAGGTCTGCAAGCAGAGACTGCATGGACACTCGGGGCTAGATAGCCCCTATGTGGCTGAAGTTAGATGAGATGATGTGAGGTCTCTTTCAGCTCTGTGAATCTGTAATTTTGTGAGAAATTTGTTTTAATTGGAGGATGTGAGATTTGGGTTTGATTTAAAACAAATAGAACTTCATGATGGATTACCATTGCATAATCTTTTCCCCTCCAGAGACTTTGAACAATACGAGATTATCATTTGACAGATAAGTGTTAGAGGTAATGCATCTGAAAGTGGAGAAGTATAGATTAAATAATTTCTCAGCATTCCTTTCAGTCCTAGGATTCTGTGACTAATAAGAGAATAGGACATGAAAGAAAAAGGGGAAGAAACTCAGATTGCTTAGCCTAAATTTTAACCTTCGGTCAATTAAGTCAATTAAGAAGCATGTTTTCTGACCATTTACTATATTCAAAACAGTCTCAGGCATTCTCTGGGAAGTCCTCAGCTTCAAGCAGTTTTTAGTCTACTTGGGAAACAGCACAAGCTCAGGGGAAGACCAGAGGACTCCAGCAGGAGACCTTGGTTCTAGTCTTGGCTCTGTCACTGATAGGCTGTATCATTTTCCCTTCACAGGTCTCAGTTTTTCTTGCCTTTTCTAAAATGTGACACCTAAAGTGAGGGGGAGGGGTTAAAGTCTTTCCAATTGAATGACTTGATGACAAGCCTGTCACTAGGGTAGGGCAGCTGGGGCTTGGCCTCAGGATGCTGACATTTATAGGCAGTTGATAGCCCTTATATGCCTTCAGCAGGTAGAAACAATTGAGTTTAGCACCTAGGTAGCAAGGATAATTAGTTAAAGCAGGAAACTAACCACATGGCATACTTCCTTTCCACCTCCCTGCCTTTCCCCACCCCCCATCCCATAATCACAGCCTAGGCATGCCCTTCTCTAGCCCAGCCTGATCTTCCTCCCTTCTCTGAGATTGGATCTCCCAGTGTCCTTCCCAGCAGTGACCTCACAGTTTCTCAGGATCTCTACCTTATTCCCATGGGATGCTGTTGTGGGTTCTCTATCCCCACAGAGCCTTGTGTCCTGAGGTCAAAGGACTCCCCCAAGGTCTCCCTCTATGTCTCAACTTTGGAACTGGACTGAGGCACTAGAATTGCTAGTTATAGTTCTATCTGATGACATATGACATAAACATATGAAAAGTTAAATAATATCAAACTGTTAATGACATAAACAATTAATGTATATGATAAATTATTAAATGAATTGTCTCTAGACAATAATGATCGTTTTGGGGTGGGAGAAATCATTATAGACTGGAGTAGTCAGGGAATACTTCATGGAAGAGATGGGATGACTTGAGTCCTAAAGCACGAGAAGCAATTGGATGGGTATAGTATAAAGGAGAGACATTTCTATTCAGGGAGAAGTGTGAAGACAGGTACAGAGGCAGGAAATCATAAGGTATAGGAACAGTGAAAAGACCATTTTATATATACCAGAGGATTCATATTGGGCAGTAACAGGAGAGAAGATGCAAAAAGGTGATTGAGGCCAGATCATAAGGCCTGGAATATAATGCCTGAGAATTTCAGGTTTCATTTTGTAGGCGCTTGGCATCCACTGAGGGTTCCTGAATAGGGTCTTAAGAAAAGGAGACTGAAGGAGCTGCGATCAAGGGAGAGCCTCCCCTTCTCAGTTCAAAAAGGGTTATTTTAGGGAGAATGGTTTATGGAATTCCACCAAAGACTAAAGAAGAGGAACGAATTTAAGCTTATATCAGGAGACACTGAGATTAAATGCAAAGAATTTCCGGACTTGACCTCTTAGTGTGAACAACGGAGTTAACAATCCCCTTTCAGACTAACCAAACTTGAAGGCTTAGGTACTAGCCTGTCCTGGATAGAAGCATTTTAGGTCCCTTCCAATCACACACTGGCTCATCTTTACAGGGACTTCTCTGTAAGGAGCTCTAAGTATTTGTATCTAAGTATCATTAATCTTAACAGAATGGAGGGGCAAGGTGGTGGCAGGAGTGTTCACAGGGAGGTTCATGACTCTCCAAAGTTATGGAGCAGGGCTAGAAATCAGAGCCCTACCTCCTGAATCAGACTCCCAGCAATTCTCAAACGAAGCCCTACAGCACATACCAGAGGTGGTACTGTGATCTCTTCTTTAGTTTGTCTCAGCACATCATTGTGGATTGTCACTGTATCCAATGCCCAGCCCTTGTGGGCTCGGGTCACTTCTTGCCTCATTGCTGTGAGGAATCCTGAAAAAGAAAGAGTCCATTGTTTGGAGGAGTCTATTTCATAAAAATAAGACTCCTTCAGTATCTCTTCTTAGTTACCATGCTATCAATCCCCAAGTTGAAATCTGTATCTAAGAGGTGTCTTCCTGCTACAAAACCAGTGTCCTCAAAGAGAGCAGTGATGTCTTCTTCTTTGAGGGGTTATTCACCAAAGCAACACCTTTCTGGCCAGTGAGTCATATGTAATGACTCCCACGTCACTGGAGATCTATCAACAATATTCCTGCCAGGAAGAAAATCTGTCACACTGCCTAGATAAAGTGAAATCTTGTTTGGCATCCCCACGGGGGAAAACACTTGCCAAGGTCTCTACGCATTTCTGTAGTACCCCATGGCAAGGTACTCTTTTTGCCTCAAGTAGAGTCTCCTACAATAAACTTCCCTACGTATTTCAGCTGGAAACATGCCAGAGAAGTTTGAATCAACCAAGATAGTTACCTGGGACCTGAGAGATTCCCTTAGGCCTCCATCTGAAAAATGAAATCTTGGGAAATAAGTCAGATATATTCTAATCACAGCATTCCAATTAATGCTGGAACTAAGCTATAGCCAAAGCACATTTCCCATTTACTGTGGATCAAATTACGTCTTGCCAAAATGGAGAGATTTCATTTAATTTAAGGAATTGGTAAGACATACGATGCTACAAACTTTTATTTTTATCATTATATGTAAAGGGTACAACAACCTAATATAAATATTATAATTATTTTAAGATTATATTTTCTGGTTTGCTATATTTTCTAAATTAAAATCTGCAAAAGTTCACTTTATAATGATTCTCTTTTAAAATAGGCTTGCAAACTGGGTCATTCAAAAGCAATTGGAAAAGGCTTCTCTAGAGTGGCACTTAATAACAACTGTTATATACGTAATCAACGTAATCTCAAAAAACTGAAAGGACTTTATAGCCACCAGATCAAATTTCAAAATAATAATGTGAGTCAGTGGATAGAGCACTGGATTTGGAATGAGGACAACCTGAGTTCCAATCCTCCCTTAGACATTTACTAGCTGTGTGACCCTTGGCCTCAGTTTCCCATCTGTGAAACAAAGGGTGTGGGTTCTATATTTCTTTCTAGCTCTAAAGCTATGATCCTGCAATAGGACTGCTTTTTGTTGGATTACACAGTTGGGCCTCATGATGATACAAATCATGAAAACTCTGGCAGGTCAAAGGATAGGTGATCTCCCAGATAGCCATGCAATTCTTATCTGTGGCATACCATCAATCCTTAATAGAGGAGCTGCCTGATGTGCTGAAGGCCTTCTGATTCTTTTAATATTTCATGGGTAGTAGTGCAGAGGGGCAGGTGGCTAGGTGGTGCAGTGGATAGAGAGCTGGGCCTGGAGTCAGGAAGACTCATCGTCATGAGTTCAAATCCAGCCTTGAACACCTACTTTCTATGAAAACCTGGACAAGTCACTTAACCCTGTTTTCCTCAGTTTCTTCATCTGTAAAATGAGCTGGAGAAGGAAACAGCAAACTGCTCCTACATCTTTGCCAAGAAAACTCCAAAAGGGGTCTTGAATGACTCAACAACAATAACGACAGTGCAGAATTCTGGCTAAGGAGGATTCCCTGTGTACTGTATCACTGTGCACAATTGTTCTACTAGAATTCATTTTATTAAATATTGGAAGGTTCCTGGCGATTCACGCATAGAGGCATGGGACGGAAAGAGATGAAAAAGCCAGTCTCCCACTCTTAGTTCTCCAAGTCCCAAATGTCACTTCCTGCAGGACTGAACCAAGTTCTCCCAAGTGTCCAAGTCCTTCTCTGGTATTGTTAGATACTCAAGGAGAACATTACATTTCTTAATTTACCGAGGTAGGATTTAGCATACCGCAATAGGAACCCCAGATTCCAGAAGACAAATACCAACTGTTTAACCTGAGCAAATAGTAGTTGGGGGCAAAGACTTGTGTAGGTGAATTATGTAACCTTAGAGTTTCATACAGCAGAATCCTTTTTAGGAAAGAAAGGTTTTACATCTCACAGTGTAAGATGTAACAAATGTGATGGCAGTCATTGGGCCTCAAGTGCATTTTTGGGATAAACTGCCTCATCAGTAGCATGCACCGTGTAGGCACTTAACTAAGGTGAATGATGACTATGATGAGTGTCATTTTAAATTCTAGACATCCCGCATTTACATAAGGAGCAAAATGAGTGTTTGGCATGTTCCCTTTCTAACTTTACATTGGGTTGTGCTGTTAGTAAGAAATGGTTGCTGTTCAGATGATGGCAATCTTGTCATCCATCACCCAGTACTGAGTCCCTATGTGGTCTATGACATCAGACAGGTGTAGTAGGTCCAAGTGGATTGTAAGCTCATTTGGATTCTACTCCATTATATCATAGAATCCTTCATCACTGAAGGGGGTTTGTGGCATGTGCTTGGGAGGTCATAATTTACTGGGCATGAAGCCTGATTCCAACCATCTATCTATTCAAGTAGAATGACTGAACTCTCCTTTGGAATTTTAAGTTTCTTCTACATTATAAATTTCTATAAGGCAGAAATGATTGCACTCACTTCATATTGCTCTTGGCCCAGAATCAGGCACTTTTAGTTGAGGAATGAGCCAGATTCTCCCCCAATAATGCACTTACTACATGGGAAAATTTGATGGCATTAGCTGAAGCCTTCTTCACAAGGGAATCATTTTCATCTTATCTTCCCATTCCTAGTAAATATAAATAACGTGAGTAACATGGTCAGGAATGGGCGTGCAAGTGCTTTAGAGATGCTCACGGTGTGCTACATAAGATCGTTATTTTCACCTACAAATGGTCGTAACACACACACCAGCCCAGAAGTACAATGTATATACAGAGAAAATGCAAAATCTCCCTGTCATGGGAATGAGGGATGTGCAGTATTAATCTTTCTGTAGATGATTAGAAAAACATTTGTAAAGTACTAAAGGCTGGATATGTGGGAAGCGGTGGGGGTGGCGGGGAGGGGAACAGAAGGAATAGGTCTGGTGTGCTGGGTTACTTTCATCCTGAGCAAGCACACAGAGAAAAGAACTTTTGCTCTCATTACAAACCTTGTTTGCTTTGTTTTCATTTTCTAAGGAGGTGGTGATATGGACCTCAAAAATGATTTGGTTTTTGAATTGTCTGTTATTGAATTTTTGAATGAATGGCCATCTTTCTTGTAGGATAAAATAGCCTCTAATGGAGTCAAAAGCTATATTTTCTGTAGCCTGCATAACCTCAAAGACTATTGATATATTTTACTTTACAGAAGCTTGAAGAGCAGAACTTTTATTATAGGATCAATCCATCTTTTAATAACTCATATACCAAATAACATTACTTTAGTTGTAGAAATATGAGTCATCTGTCCATATTTGTTACACTGAGATAAGTGAGGCACAAATAAATGAAAGGAAGTTATCGAAATATCCACATTTTATTCTTTGTGAAATGACCCACTCACACAAAAAAACTGATGGTCAGAATGTCCAGCCAATTGAATGTTATGTGGCCTAAACAAAGATTTCTCTTTTTCTTTTGAAATAAATGCTATTTCAGACTCATAAACACATTAGAATTTTTTAAACAACTATCCAATTTAATCCAAAGAGAAAGCACTGCCTCCCCTTCTTCCTACCTCCCCCTATCAGTGTTAGGCTAAGAGTATAGATGGAAAATTTCTGACCAAAGCAAATTTTGTTAATCATTAATCTCTGTAATAATAGTCATCTGAAATTTCAGCATCCTGATTAAAGTTATTTGACTTGTAGCATTGGTTCAACTTGTAAAAAACTGTATCTTTCCTTTATGTATCATCTCACCCAGCTTGGTTTTGGTGTCAAGTCAGTAAGCACTTATTAAGCACCTACACTATACCAAGCATTGGGTAAACACTGGGGATGTAAAGAAAGGCAAAAGACAGTCCCTGCTCTCACAGAGTTCACAGTATAATGGGAGAGACAACATGCAAACAAGGTATGTACAAAAAGGATGTGTGTGTGTGTGTGTGTGTGTGTGTGAGATGAAGCCGAGATAATCACCACAGGGGAGGCATGAACATTAAGGGGGATTGGGAAAAGGAAATTTGAAAGAAGGCAGCTGGTGTTATTAATGATGAATCATGGACTAAGAGTAGATAAAGTTTCTTTATCAAAGATTAGCACCTTCTTCATTCAAATCTGTTTATAAAGAACTAATTACTGGATGGGCAGATGCTCTTATCTCTTTAGTTTTTCAGACTCTTGATAGCATTTTGTGATAGCAAGGCATGTCTCTCCCAACCCCCACTGCCATGGGTTTATGCTCTCTCCCAACCTTCAACAAAGTAACAAAGGAGCCTCTTTTAAAAGCCGAAATGATCAGAAAACAAGAGTGTAGGCTGATAAAGGTAGTAAAGGGCTGATAAAGGCAGTAAAATTCCTTTTGAAGCAAGGAAGGTGTGGTTTTCCCTTTTGTTCCCAGGTAGTCTGATGGATCATTATTGATGCGGGGTCAGGACTGCTTTGAGGGCTACTAGAGTCATAGCAGGAATTTCCAATCCAACCCAATCCAAGAGTCATTTATTAAGCATTTACTACATGTATATATCCACGCATAAATATGAGCTAGGTGCTGGGATAAAGACAAACTGAAAACTAGTCCCTGCCTGCAAAGAGTTTATGTTCTATAGAGGGGAGGGGAACATATAAACAGATCAGTATGTAAATAATAATTTGAGAAGGCAGAAAACATTTATATCTACGGGGGTCAGAAAAGGCTTCCTATAAAGGCAGTGCATGACTTGAGTCTTAAAGGGAGTCAGGAATTCCAAGAGGTAGAGGTGAGGAGCAGGTACATGCCAGGCACAAGGCAGAGATAGGAGGCTGACTGCCAACTTTGAGAAGTCTCAAGGAGGCCAGTTTAGCTAAAATATTCAGGGTGTGAAAGGTGAACTAGAGCTAAATTGTGAAAGGCTTGAAATATGAAGCTGAGAAGTCTACATTTTATCCCAGGAGTAATAGGGAGTCACTGAAGCTTCATGAGAAGGGGAAGATCAGAGTTCTACTTTGGACCTATTGAGCACATGATAGGCCTTTGAGCATATTAATTAGTGCATCAGCTGGAGCTGTGGGGATTAGAACTTAGCAGAAGGATCAGATATGGATTTTAGAAACGTCTTCAGAGTTCCCGATCTCTGAAGGTCAGACTCATTTTCTTTTTTTCACCAAGACTTTGGAGAGACTGGAGATGAGTTGGAAACACAATCCAAGGAGCTATGAGTGTGGCTGGGAGACTAGAGGCTCTGAAAGCCCATACAGGCAATCATACCAGGCATCAGACCCTAACACTGTGTATGTCAAGGGTGCTTGCAAAAATAATGGAAGAGAAGGAGCGCAAGGAGGTATTGGTGTCTGCTGGGGACTCGACCATGATCTAAACATAAGTAGTACACATTCTGGACAACAGATAAACCAAAGAGCCTCATTGGAAGCAGCTACCAAAGTGATCGAGCAAGAGGCCCAAAATAAGGACACACTCACTGTGTACACAGATAATCAACTTGTCACCAAAGGCATGAATGAATGGATTCACAATTGGAAAGAAAATGGCTGGAAAACAAGTAAAAATAAAGAAATAGTCCACAAAGACCAATTCACTAAGCTGGATAGTATGACTTGGGACATGAATGTTAAGTGGAAGCATGTACCTGCTGGTTCGAAAGCTGAAGGCTATACTGAAGCTCAAAAATATGTTGTCTCTCCCCCCTCCCCGCCCCCCTTCCCCCCCTCCCCCCGCCAAAGTGTGAACTTGACCATAGACTGTCTTTCCATGGTTGTCATCCATCCCCAATACTGAGCTTAGTAGGAATTAAATAAATGTTTTTTCATTAAAAAAAGAAACATCTTCAGAGAGATGATAATTGAACATTTTAGAGCTAATGAAATTACTAAGATACAGAGTTTCCAGAACCATTCCATGGTTAATCTATGTGAAAGCTCCTGGAACTTTACACTTATATATTAGGAAATTCTGGTTAGGGCCACCATGATTTTGGGTTGCAGCTTTTATGTTCATAACCTTCTATTATACTACTCTCACCTTGATATAAAAATGACTAGTCTACATGAATTCTCAAAGTCCCTTATAATCCTAAATTTCCACTGGCCTTTTGGCAGCTCTTCCATAGAAAGAAGTTGGAAACTCTGTGAATATCTTTAAAAGAATCATTCTGGAATTGTTGTTTGCTGATGCGAGAGGCCTGAAAAGGTACCCATGTGCAAGAGATTTAGAGATTCAAAACAGAAAAGCAAATTAATAAGCAGCCTGAAGGAAGAGATTGTCTACCATCTTATTTGGGCCAATACCCTACCTTACTTAAATAAACTCTTGACTTCTAAGGAAGACTGAGCTAGAATTGGTAACTGAAACCTGCTGTGACAGTGATAAGCTGGCAAAGGACCAAAAAAACTTAGCAAAGGTTGGCTTCAAGATGGCACCAATCTCTAGATCAGAATAAATGTTTACAAAGGAATGATACTATATGGTCCATTCTAATGTAGAGGTATGAGTCCTAGACCCACCAGAGACATCACATTCCACTTCTAGTTCGGTTTCATTAGCAATACTTGTGAGTCATACTTCACATCAAATGGCAAAACATAGTCATGAATAAGGAGGTGTTGAAGGGCAGCAATGGCCCAGACCATTATAACTCAGCTTCTGGCTGAAATACAACAAGCATGCATTCATAGCCTCTCTCTCTGTCTCTCTCTCTTGCCTTCCATCCTCTCTCTCTTGCTCCCGTCTCTCTCTTTCTCTCCTCTATCCCTCTCCTTCTCCCTCCACACTTTTTCCTCTCTCCTTTCCTTCCTCTCCCCCTTTCTTCTCTTCCCCCCTCTGTTTCTCTTTCCCTCCTCTTTATTCCCTTCCCTCTAACTTCTCTCCTCTCCCCTCACCCACACAATTTTGCATGGACAGCACTTTGGAGCAAGGTGAACGAAAGAAATCTTACAAACAGTCTCCTTTAAAACAGCAAAGTATAGGCACTGACTGCTGAGGAATTCCAGAATAAGCCAACTGGCTGCATGTAGCCATCAGATTGGGATCTCTAAACTGCAAAGCTTTATCTATAAAACAGAAAGACGGAATCGTGGCTGTGGACATGTTTACCATCCCAACGATCAAATCAGATTTCCCTTCTGTTCATCCAGTCAGTTGCTGAACAACTGATTGTGAAGACAGTTGAAAATACCTGGTTAACTATGCTATCCTATACAGAAGCCCAAATGCCAAATATCACAAAATGGCCCCAACAACAAGAGGCCACAGAAACAGCAGCCTCAGACATCAGGCAGGCAGCAAACTATTCACATGAGCAGCCATTCAGGTTGTGTAACCTCTTTAGTTACTTAGAGTCGTGGCATCATCACTTGTAGCAGCAGAATCACTAAACGTCACAGGAAATGCTAAACACAGCCCTATCTGATATCATATTGTATTTAGGAAGATGGTCAAATAAAATGGATATAAATAAGAGAAATATTTTTACACAGGAAAGGAAAATATCTCCTGATTGGTAATACTTACGTGTGCTTGTAGAGAAATCATTGCGCAATTGTATTTTAAACCTGTTTTTTCATTTGTTTTGGTTTGTTTTGTTTTAGTCCAAACTTGTGATTTGGTCAGTGTAGGGTACTCTTAGTGTGGAAACTCCCTTCATGGATGCGGATCAGAAATTTGTCTGTAACTTTGATTTTGTATCACACTTCCCCACGTCGGCCATTCCAAACCTTCTCTTCTTTTCTCATGCCTCCCTAACTACTTTCTCCTTTCACCTTCTCAACAGATCTTGCCCCATACTTTGCTGAGAACATAGAGCTCCCTCTCACTGTGAGCTCTCTACATCTTTCCTACTCCGTGTCTTAGAACTCACTATTTGATCTCCACCCCGCAACCCATCCCTCCTCCTAGCTTCCCCATGTCTGTCAAGGGCACCACCAGTGTTCCAGTATCCCAAGTCCATAACTTCCTTATTATCCTCGACTCCTCATTCTTCTTCTTTCCACAAATCCAGTCAACTTGCAGATGTTGGCTTTTCTGCATCCACAATATTTCTCTCATCCAACCCCTTATTTCTATTCATACAGTTACTATCTTAGTTTAGGACCTCATCATCACCTTTTGCCAACATTATTTCAAAAGCCTCCTGATTGATGTCCCAAGCCCAGTCTTTCTTTTGAACAACTGCCAGTGATTTTCCTTAAATGCAGAACTGACCATGTTACTCCCCTGCTATCTAATAAACTGCAGTGGCTCCCTATTGCCTCCAGTTTGATAAAATATAAACTCTTCTATTTATATTCCAGTTATTCTACTACAGTAGAATTATATTCTAGTTTAGGAGGTTTCATTTCCTAAAACGCTTAACGACTTGGCCCTAATCTCTGTCTCCACTTTTATTTTACTTAAGAACCCTTCCACAGTCTATAATCTAGCAAAACTGGCCTTTTCTGGCCAGCTCAGAGATAGCTGGGGACACAGCACCTGGCCTGGAGTCAGAAGACCTAAAGTTAAACCTGGCCACAGATACTTATTAGTTTCTGCCTCAGTTTCCTCAACTGTACAATGGAGATAGTAACAAGACCTGCCTTGCAGGGTTGTTGTGAGGATAGAATATTTGTAAAATGTACCTAGCACCAAGCTGACACAGAGCAGGAGCTCTAGAAATGTATCTCCCTTTCCCCTCACCCCTATCCTCTGCTTACAGATTTGGCTACAAATTAGGAGATAAGGGCTCTAGTTGCATCTCTGTCCTTAACTGACCATGGTAATAGGATCATGTATCTGGAGGGATCTAGATCTAAACCTCATAGGTCATGTAGTACAGGAAAATGAGGAAAATGAGGCTCAGATCTGTGGTGACTTGCCCAAGTTCACATAGTTAATAACAGAACTGGGATTTGAACTTGGGTCCTATGACTCCCAGTTCAGTACTGTTTCTACCACCTCCCTGGGTCTCACTATCCTTATCTATAATATGAGGGGAGATGGGAATGGGCAGTCCCTAAATTCCCTTCCAGCTCTCAAGTTCTATGACTCCAAGTTAAAGTGATCTGTCCAAGGTCATACAACCAGTCAGTGGCACAGTCAATACTGGGACCATATGACTTATGACTTAGAGTTTAAAGGAAAATAAACAATTGTTTAGTTTTATGCAGAGGAGGAAACTGAGGTACTGAGAGATTGAGAGGACATTCAAGGTATAAATTTAGCATAGCTTATAACACTCATTTTTCCTAATAATAAAACCAACAAACAAACACACACTAATTTCTCCTGGCACTTGGGTTGGGACTGTCTTCACCCCATCATACTTCCTTTGGAGTCCAGACCTAATTATAAAAGTACTACTGGAGCACCATCACATCACACTTGCTACATGTTGGCACAGAAGTGACTGAATCTCTTTCTTTTCCGGCTTTTGCCAAGGATAGATCACATTTTCCATTTTATGTGAAGAGAGAGAAAAGAAAGCAGAAAGCAAATCAGAGCCATGGAAGGGTAGCCCTAAGGCCATTTCAGGTATTAGCAGAAAGCAATAAGCGACAAAATTTCTTTTTCAGAGCAATTGGAGCAGATGACTGGCTGTAGGGATATAAGATCCAACCCCTGGGGAGCTTGTACATAACTGGAGGGTGTTTTTGAAGAATCAAGGCTTCTCTTGAAAGCAAGACAAATACGGAAGGGATTAAGAGAGTTAATGGTTGAAGGCAAATGAGAGAATGTTTATATTCCCCTCCCCCCAATCTTTCCCCTTCTCTTCCTAACTTCCCTATTTCTGTCAAGTACGTCACTGTCCTTCTAATCCCTCAAATTAGCAACTTTGGGATCTTCCTTCACTCTTCCTTTTCCTTCCCTTTAAATCAGTTACAACATCCTGTCTTTCACCACAGCATCTCTGTCTTGCGTTCCTTTCTTTCTCCTCACGTAACCACTACTCTCCTTAGATCTCACACTAGGACTACTTTTATAGACTCCTAACTGGTTACCTGCCTCTACTCTCTCCATTCTTCAATCCGTCCTCCACATAGTTGTGAAACTGATGCTCACTCAACCCTGGTGGCTAAGGCACACACACTTCTCCGTTTGGCCTTTGGAGCCCTGCACAGTTGGCTCTGGTCTATCGTTGTCATCATTTATGGCATCTGTCCCTTCTTCACACACTCTACTTTCCAGCCAAATGCTGCTCTCGTATACGTTGTTCCATTTCCACGTCTGGGCTTTCTGCATGGAATGTGTCCCCTACCTGGAACGTACTACTTACTCACCTGCACCTCTTCACAGCTCAGTTCCTGTTACATCATATAGGAAGCCAAGCCTTGTTCCCTACACCCATCCCTGCCCAGCTGCTACTGCCCTCCTAATTAACATCCCATCTTTTGCTGAAAGCTTTTCCCCAACCCCTCCTCTAGTGCCTTCCTTCTGTTAATTATTTCCTATTTCTCTGTATAAAGTTTGCTTTGTATGTATATTGTTTACATGTTGTCTCCCCATGAGATTACCCTCCTTTTTGCTCTTTTTGCTTCTCCAGAGTTAGCACAGTGCCCAGCACGTTGCTGTTGTTGTTAAGTTATGTCCAACTCTTTGTGGCCCCATTTGGGGTTTGGCAGATACTGGAGTGGTTTGCCATTTCCTTTTCCAGCTCATTTTACAGATGAGGAAACTGAGGCAAACAGGGTTAAGCGACTTGCCCAAGGTCACACATCTAACTAGCATCCAAGATCTGATTTGGATACAGGTCTTCTTAACTCCAGGCTCAGCATTTTATCCGCTGTCACACCTAGCTGCCCACCTGGCACCCAGTAGTACTTAACAAATGTTTGCTGATTGATTCCTAACAAAAATTACTTTTGTATATATTTTGTATTTAATATTCTATGTATAGTTTATTTCCACCAGAATGGTGGAAGAAAATGATACGAAGGTAGGAATTGTTTTCTTTTTGCTTTTGTATCTGTAGGGCCTAGCATAACATCTGGTATGAGATAAGTCCCTCATAAATGGTTGTTAAATTGAATTTGTATTTCCCTAACCTCTTACTATAAATTCTTTTTTTTAATTTAATTTAATTTATTTATTTAACATATTAGTTTTCAGCATTGGTTTTCACAAGAGTTTGAATTACAAGTTTTCTCCCCATTTCCACCCCCCCCCACTCCAAGATGGCGTATATTCTGGTTGCCCTGTTCCCCAGTCAGCCCTCCCTTCTGTCACCCCACTCCCCTCCCATCCCCTTTTCCCTTCCCCTCTTGTAGGGCAAGCTTTACTAATTAATAAATTATCACTTCAAATTGGTGCTTAGCCATTTTGATAGAATAATATTGTTTTTACAGCTAAAGGACAAATTATTTTAAATCACTTGACATTCCATTATTCAGGCCTATGGAAAACTTCTCTGTTTGGAATGTGTGAGCCTGTATAGCACAACTATCACCCATTGCCCAGTGGCAGCTTGCCCAAAGTGTGGACATGTCATTCAGAAAAAGAAGAAATGTCTCAAATATAGAAATTTCTGAAAATTTTAAGGCCAGGATAAAAAAGTGTTTTACTATTTTTAAGAGGGCAAATGGGAAATTTTGGAGAAAATTAACATAAAAGTAATACTTATTTGTAGTACCTTGTACAAACCTCAAGTCACTTTGTAAATTTGAGAAAATTAAATTACATTGTGATATTGGGGCCTGCTTATGAAATTATGATGTTTGACATGCACATTAACTTCAAAAGAATAGTCTATTCAGACAATATTGCAAATTTACTAGCTAAATTTACTGTACAATATTTTAAATTATTGCTATGAATGGAACTATAAAATACTGAACTTTTAGTAAGTCAGTGTATCTCAATTTTTGGCAATTTATGAGAAATAGACAAACTAGAGAATGGAAGAAATGGTCAATATAGTAAAACCTAAAAGCTAGTATGTTTTCTGGATTTAATTGCCTTCTTAGTGTCAAGCACTGTTCCTGATATGTGAAGGCATCCAATAAATGTTTGCTGATTAAATGAATAGATGAATGAAAGGCCTTCTTTTTAGTAAAGGAGCTGCTAAAAAGAGGAAAAGGCCCTCTCCAACTCACTGATTATGACTTTTGATGCATGGAATTATGTCTAATCAGTCTAGTTTTTGAAGTAATTGCTATCAGTAATTTCTGTCTCCTGATGCTATCTATCTATCTATCTATCACCTACATGGCCTGAAAACTGAAGCTTTTCCTAGTTTCCTTCCCTGCATGGAGTCATTCCTTGATGTGGTGTTAATATTTCCAAACATGGATCCATTTCTTTCACCTTTTATTGAAAATAGAGGAATCTTAATCAGATAAGAAACAAAGAAGAGTTAGAGACATGTTATGCCAGGGTGTCACTACAACATGTGTGAAGAATCAGCAGTTTTTGGGAACTTTAGGTGGGAATCTGCTGATTGAAAATTTGCCTTCATCCTCATTGGTTTAATCCCCCTGCCTACATACCCCTGCTGAGGAAAGAAGAAACAATGACACACAGGACATAGTTTGGGATCAAATTCCCAAAAATCAATCCCAAGGCTACTAGATTGGCTGAGTGTGCTTCTAGGTTTTTAAGCCTAGTAATGGGACAATTCTCAGGAACTGAGAGTTGTACAGAACCCACCACAGAAGAAATTGAGAAGATTTAATATTCAAAGTCAAGGTCTGGAGAGGGGAGGATGAAGAGCTCGATTCCTTCAGTGGAAGGAATCAAGAGGAAGTTACTGAGGAATACCAGACTCCTGGAGCTGTACTACACTGCTCTGCTTTGCCAATAATGAGCCCTCTTGCCCTCTCTTCTTTCAACCTACACGGGCCAGGGTAAAACACCACTCTAGGCAGTTAGGCAGAGCAATGGATGGAGTGCTGGACCTAAGTCAGGAAGACCCAATTCAAATCCATCCTCAGATACTAGCTGTATGAGCCTGCACAACCTCTGTTTGCCTCCAGTTTAGCATGTCTCTAAAAATGAGAATAATCGTGCCTACCTCCCAGGGTGGTTGTGAAGATGGAATGACATAGCATTTGTAAAGTGCTTTGTAAATCTTCAAGTACTATAGAAATGTTGTCTATTATTGTTATATGGGGCCTAATGATCACTGGTGGCAGATACTACCTACCCATCCCTACAGATCAGCTGCCTTGGCTTCCTGAAGATGGTAACAAAAAGTGAATAAGTGAATACTTACACTCACTTTGATATTTTGGTGAATGCTCACATATGTGTATATAACTACTTTCCTATCTACAATGCTACATGAAATGTCTGTTAGAAAGTTAAAAATGTTTTTAGATACTTATATTCCTTGTGAGTACTTGTATCAGTAATTAAGGTGGGACTTTTTTTTTTACTGTTTTTCTCTTTTGGAACACTTATTTAATCAGGAGCCCTTGCCCAGTCCGGCCTTTGTTTCTTTGATTAAATTGGCAGTCTTATTGGCAGTCTTTGATGACCTGCTTGCCTCAATGGAAAGCCTAGTTTACATGGGTTTGAGTCACATGTTTGTGACGCCCTTTGACCCTGAACAGGGTGTATAAACTCAGAGGTTGGCATTTTTCCTTTGGGGCTCTCACTCACTGGAAGAGTGGCATGTGACTCTGGGCAAGCCGTTGTAACTGCCCCCCGGCTTTGCTAACCCAAACCTATTGGTTCTTTGGTAACTATGAATTGTGATTTGAATCAGACGAGGTCTGTCTGTTGATATTTGTATTTTCTATTTGTATTTGCGCTAAAGTTCAGGTTGCTGGCTTTTCCTCCTGAACTAAGTGAATGATATTTGTATGTGTGATTAAGGTGAGATTGTTAACCACTTAAAGTTACTTTCCTTAGTAAAGCAGATCAAAAGAACCTATGCTAGCAGCTGTTGTTGTGAATCCTGGTGGGTCTTACACCTCAACAGCTGCAGCTAGCCACATTGTTGTTATAGTACTTACCTTGGGGATTAAAGAAACCAGTCATCCAAAACACATTTGGCCTTCCTTCAAATATCCAGAAAGAAAATTGAGAATTCCTTTCCAGAAGTTCAGTAAACCAGAACCCGAGTGTTGAAGAATCCCAGGATATTCTTTTCCATAATGCGGGGATACGAGCATCATACATGTTATCAAGGGCATCTCTCAAATTCTGTTAAGTCACAAGTTAAAAAAAATACAGGAATTAGACGAATTGACAAGAGGACACTAACTCTTTGGGGCTTTAGAGACTCACCTCACTCATGATGATAGTTCCTTCAATGGCTAATTTTAAATCATTCAGGCTGCTTCGAAGTCTTGAGATGACTCTTTGCATCCTGTCAATTTCTTGTCTAAGGAATATGTTCATAGAATTAAGATGTCCCATCTTTATTAGGCGAGCTTTCACCTACAACAATAGAGAGCATACAACACTATGAGGCCAACGTTACTATTTTAATATTTCTCCATGTGCCAAAATGTCCACAATGTCTATTACAGAACCAAACGTACAATCAATTCTCTATTCTCTTGGTGTCTGAAGGCAGATAAGTTTTGCATTCTTTTTCCTACTGATTGCACTCAACCATTAATTGGAAATGTACTTTGAGAAAATGAAATATTGTACCTTTTGCTTTCAAATGGTGAATTTTTTAAAAATCAGTTAGAATTTTTTTGCAAAGTAATATTCCTAAGAATGCAACTTTGATTGCTTACTTTCATAATACTTATAGAGTTATTGTTAAAAATTGGTATAAGTATGAATGCCTGAAGTTGTCTATGTACAATATGGTCTCAGGGTGGTGACACAGAGCAATTCTTAATAGAATGCAGTTTAAAAAATAGATTTTTGAGAGGAAAAAAATCAAATATCTGTCATTTGTTTCTTTAGGCAGATTGATTTTGAATTTTGAAGGGTTTAATAAAAAAATCTTTGGCTACATAAGCATTAAAATGCAAATATTGAAAAGAAAAATAAAAGAATCTCAACTATGACTGTGGTGCTGAATATCCAAGGCAAAGTTTTTAATAAAAAATCCTGGCTTGGCACCATGCCCTTACATTTAGTAGATAGGCTTTCTGCTGTCCAGTTCCTACAGAGGTAATTTTGGTGTTAAAAGTAGTCCAGTCCAGTGTTCCTCAAACAATGATTTAGGAGCCACTGGAGTTTAGAGTTCCAATTCTGGTGAATATAGCTTCTCTTTCTTTTGTTGGGGATCACAGAGAGAAGGGAAAGTCACTTTGTCTTTTTACTACCCCAGCATTCTCATATGCAAAATAAGGTCCTAAAGTTTCAATTAACCTCTCTGTGTAGCTGTCATCTCTCTGTCCTCTCTCCTCCATTCCATATCGACACCTCTATATGTCTACATGACATATTCACATACTTATTATCATGGCATCTCAAACTCATGTCCAAAACAGAGCATCTTTCATCCTCAATAGGTTTCTCCTTTTGATGCTTCTGTTTCTGTCAGTGACATTCTTCTATATCTAGCCTTTATGTTTGAAACTTTTTTTGTCATATTTGTTTCTTCTCTCTCCCTTCTCTTCCAAACTCGTTATTTTTCAAGTACTATTGATTTTATTCAAACTATCTTTCTTGAGACAGCTGGTAGTGCAGTGGATAGAGCTCTGGGTCTGAAGTCAGAAAGACCTGAGTTCAAATCCAATCTCAGAGATTTACTAGCTTTGGGACCTTAGCCTCTTGTCTGCCTTCCACAAGGATGTTATGAGGAACAAATGAGATAGTATTTCTAAAAAGCATTTAGCATAGTGACTGGCACACAACAGGTGATATATAAATGCTTATTCTATTTCCACTGCCACCAGCCTAGTATAGGTCCTTATTATCCCTTCCTTGCTTAGATGTAAGAGCCTACTAACAAATCCTCATACCTCTACTCTTTCTCCTCTAGTCCATCCTACACAGCCCCTCAATCTTCTCTAGGGCTAAGACTTTTGGCAATTTGTAGCACAATCTGGTACACAAGAGACAACACAGTATAGGGGAATACAAACACAAAAGGGAAGCCACACAGGGACACTAGGTATCTGAGGCTGCGTTTTTTGGGGGTAGGAGGTGGGCTGGGGTTTATACCTGTGATTTCATTGGTTTAGACAGCTCTTGGAAAAGATAGTCCCTCTACCAATACAACTCTCGGAAACTTGTGTTACTAGAGAGCTGCGTAGAGGGCAAGAGAGACAAATGCTTTATCCAGGCTCAAACAAAGTATGTGTCAGAGGCAGTATTTGAACCCTGATCTCTTGACCTGAGGTCAATTATTTCTCCAGCTGTCCCTAGTCTGAGAAGAGCTACCAAAAAGAGATTAACCTAGTTTCTTCCAACCCCTTTTCTAACACACAGCTCTGTTCTTTCTGCTTCTCTATGCTGCTTATCAAGCAGCCTTGGAGTAAGAGAGATGCTGGTGTCCTCCTCAGGGCAATGCCAAAAGCTATTTCTTTCTTGCCCCACAAACCAAATGCCTGGTCTCTCTGAATGTGATACCATAAGATATGACACACAGAACTGCTCTGCACTTCTCTTAGGCACACTTAACATATATTATTTTGTATTTTTGTAATTTGGGTTATTGTCAACACTCTACTAGATTAAACTCCGCGGGGGCAGGGAGCGTATGTTACCTAACCTTTGTACTTCTCCTACTCCTTTTCACAGGACTCTGCACAATTTAGGAGCTTAATAAATGTATTTAGAAGGAATCTATGAATACATGAATGAACAAATGTCCCTTCTAAGTCTAACAACTCAGTGCCAGACATGTCTGACTTAACTGCAGCTAAGTTCCTAATAGTAGTGGGTGATCAAGAAGGAAGAGAAAGACAAAACTCTCCCCTCAAAAAACTCAAAAGCAAGTAGGGATAAAATTTTAACTAGAAATCTTACTGAGACTGAACTGCATAGCCTGTGGAAGGCAGAGCAAATCATTAAAACCACAGTCAAATAAAGTACTCCTCCTAACTAGGGTTAGGAGGCAGCTAGGTGATGCAGCAGAAGTGATGGGCTTGGAGTCTGGAAGACCTGAGTTCAAATCTAACCTCAGATACTTAACTAGCTGTGTGACTGTGGACAAGCCACTTTGTCCTACCTCAGGCTCCGTTTCCTTATCTAGAAAACAGGGACAATAATAGCACCAACCTCCTGGGGTTGTTGTAAGGAGAAAGACAGTAAGGGAACATTGTAAAGTGCTTTGCATGTCTTAAAATGTATAATGCCAGGTATTATTACTAACCATTTCATATATATGGCTATATTAAAACTATAGAGAATAGAAAGCTTGTTCGTGAGTCCATGATTCTGGCCAGAGTCTTGACTTTTATAACTTATTACCCAACTGCTACCTAATAATGTCAGAAGTCTCTGAACTTCCCAGCTAGAACAACTAAAACTGAAATAGAATGAGTTTTCCCACTTAAACTCACTATGTGGAAATACAAATTGATGAAAAAAATTTATAAATGATTTGCAACTAGTACCCAGTAGGTTGAAGATAAATGAGCCCAGGGTGTTGGGTAAATGGCCCAAATATCTTTTAATAGGCATTTAGCTAGTTTTGTTCTTAGAAGGGACTTTAAACAGGAAAATTGGGATAGGAATAGACTTGCAAACAGATAAGCTCCTAGGGAATGTATTTTTTTTAGGTATATTGTTTGTATCATGTGAATTGAGTTTTAATCATTGTCATTTTTTCTCCAAAAGCACACTTTTAAAAGATTTGCTGCATTCCTCATTTTTACTATCTTTTCATTTTCTCCCCTTGGAGAAGTGCTGCTCCATTTTTATTACTGAAACCAACTGTAAAATTATATTTTAGTTTATGGAAAAATTAATTTCATTGGCAGGAATACTTTTATTCTGATTCTGGATGGGGTGGAGGTGGAGCTGAGATGGCAGTTATGAGGCAACCCAGCTGAACACTTTCAATATTCCCCTCTAAATAACTTAAAATAATGCCTGAAACAAAATTTTTGAGTGGCAGAGCTAACAAAAGGCTGGAGTAAGACTTTTTTTGGTGAATAGTATTTTATTTTTTCCAATTGCATGTAAAGACAGTTTTCAATATTCATTTTTATAAGATTTTAAGTTCTAGTTTTTTCTCCTTCCCTCCCTCCTCTCCCCCCTCCCCAAGGCAGCAAGCAATTTGATATAGGTTATATATGTGCAATCACGTTAAACATATTTTCACATTAGTCATGTTGTGAAATAATAAACAAAACAAAAGGGAAAACTATGGAAAACCCCCCAAAACAAAAAAGTGAAAATAGTATGCTTCTATCTGCATTCAGACTCCATAGTTATTTCTGTGGATATGGATAACATTTTCCATCATGAGTCTTTTGGAATTGTTTTGGATGATTGCATTGCTGATCACTTCATAATGTTGCTATTACTATGTACACTGTTCTCTGGTTCTACTCACTTCATTTAGCATCAGTTCATGTAAGTCTTTCCAAGTTTCTCTGAAATCTGCTTGCCAATAATTTCTTAAAGCACAATAGTATTCCATTACTTTCATATACCACACTTGTTCAGCTATTCCCCAATTGATGGGTATTCCCTCAATTTCTAATTCTTTGCCACCACAAAAGAGCTGTTATAAATACTTTTGTACATATAGGCACTTTCCCCTTTTTTATAATCTTTTTGGTATACAGGTCTACTAGTGCTATTGCTGGATCAAAGGGTATGCAGTGTTATAGTCCTTTGGGAATAGTTCCAAATTGCTTGGAGTGAGGCATTTTTCAAATATAAGTCAATTTAGGAAGTTGGCAGGAGAAGTCTGTGACACTGGGGTGAGGCTGCTCTGAAGCCCATACACATGGTAGCACCAATAGGGGCCACAGAAACAGCAGCTTCAGGAGGTTTTAGCCCAGAGATGGTAAGGGGTTCAGGCAACTAATCAGAAAAAGATGACAGAGGACTCTTTGCTGCCACTGGGTACATCTGTCATTGATTGATAACTTTATTGCCCATATAGAATTCTTGGCTGTAGTCTAGTGCAAAGATGACCCTATGGCCTGGACCACCTATATACAGGTTGTGACTATAGCTCCCAGTGTACCACACCTGCTGCTTTGCCACTTACCTGATGCCACAGGACTTTGAGGTAGTTAAAAATGGTAAAATGGTATGGGTGACATCTTTTGATTCAGGTATAATTTGGATTTAAGTGAGGCAGAGTTGCGTGAAGTCGTTGTCCTCACTCTCTCCTCCAGAGTAATCAAAATCCAGTGGCAAGAGAAAGTCAAGATGACTGGTAATGGCTTCGGATGCAGTGGATGACTTTGGTGCCTTTGATGTCTAAAAGCTCTAAGCATTCCTTGGTGTCTGTTTCAGCTGCCTTCATGGCTGTTGGAACAAATTGTTCTCATCCACCCATTCTGATAGGGGAAGCCTTCACATACTTGGGGTAGACACCCCCTTGATTCATCAAAGGTGTTGAGACCCCTCAGTTACCCTCAACTTAGACTGGTCCATCCGCCAAGATGGTTTAATGCAGTGTGGCTACTGTGCATGCTACAGCTTCTTGGAGTCACCGGTAAGAGTTGGATGAATCAGGTGGACATCAAAGGTGGAAAGCAGACCTGCAAAGGGCTAGAGAGCCCTCACACCATATTAGGCTTCTCTGAATACACCCTACACACTGAACTGGCCAAATCATTCTGGGAAACAATTTGGAACTAGACCCAAAGGGCCATAAAATGTATATTCTTTGACCCAGCAATACTGCTAGTAGATCTATATTCCAGAGAGATGAAAAAAGGAAAATAATCTATATGTACAAAAATATTTATAGAAACTCTTTTTGTGGTGGCAAAGAATTGGAACCTGAAGGGGTACTCATCAACTGAGGAAAGGCTAAGCAAGTTGTAGCATGAGATTGTGATGGAGTGCCATAAGAAATGATGAGGGGGTGGGGTGGAGCCAAGATGGTGGCTGGAAAGCAGGGACTTGCATGAGCTCCCTGCCAGGTCCCTCCAAAAACCTATAAAAAATGGCTCTGAACAAATTCTAGAACTTCAGAACCCACAAAATAGCATAGGGAGGCAGGGCTCCAGCCCAAGACAACCTGGATGGTCGCTGGGTGAGGTCCATCACACACGGTGCTGGGAGCAGAGGGGTGCGGAGGGGAGCAGAGCTCAGCATGGGCAGCAGCAGGACGGACCAGCAGGAGCCGGGTGGAACAAGCCCTAGCGTCCTGAATCGGTGAGCTGCGGCAGTTACCAGACTTCTCAACTCACAAACACCAAAGACAACAGAGAAGGTTAGTGGGAAAAGCTGCAGGGGACAGAGTGGAAGGAGTTCATGGTTCAGCCACCACCCCAGGGGCAGAGGAGGTAGTGCAGCTACAGAACTACAGCTGCAGTTGCTTCCAGCCCCAGGCCCACCTGGTGGGAGGAATTAAGTGGCTGATCAGAGCAGGGGTGCAGAGCCTGCTTAAGATCTGCGTCCAGTCCGGGTTGGTTGTTCTTGGGGAAGGAGGAGTGCTGGTGTGGCAGAGCTGGCTGTACAGAAATAGCTCTGAAAACAACAGCGCATCCCCTCAAGCTTGGAACAAAGTACTCTCTACTCTACAAGCAGTCATACGCTGCCGAAAAACTCAAGGGTCAAGTAAGATGGCTGGGAACATGGCCAGGCAGCAAAAATACACTCATATTCAGTCTCAGACTTTGGAATCTTTCTGTGGTGACAAAGAAGACCAAAACATGCAGCCAGACGAAGTCAACAAAGTCAAAGACCCTACATCAGAAGCCTCCAAGAAAAACATGACCTGGTCTCAGGCCATGGAAGGGCTCAAAAAAGATTTGGAAAAGCAAGTTAGAGAAGTAGAGGAAAAATTGGGAAGAGAAATGAGAATGATGCGAGAAAACCATGAAAAACGAGTCAATGACTTGCTAAAGGAGAACCAAAAAAAATACTGAAGAAAACAACACCTTAAAAATAGACTAACTCAAATGGCAAAAGAGCTCCAAAAAGCCAATGAGGAGAAGAATGCCTTGAAAGGCAGAATTAGCCAAATGCAAAAGGAGGGCCAAAAGACCACTGAAGAAAATACTACCTTAAAAATTAGATTGGAGCAAGTGGAAGCTAGTGACTTGATGAGAAATCAAGATATTATAAAACAGAACCAAAGCAATGAAAAAGTGGAAGACAATGTGAAATATCTCATTGGAAAAACCACTGACCTGGAAAATAGATCCAGGAGAGACAATTTAAAAATTACTGGACTACCTGAAAGCCATG
Organism: Trichosurus vulpecula; assembly: GCF_011100635.1. Taxonomy (NCBI): domain Eukaryota; kingdom Metazoa; phylum Chordata; class Mammalia; order Diprotodontia; family Phalangeridae; genus Trichosurus; species Trichosurus vulpecula. Next base: position 249,836,668 of record NC_050579.1, read on the forward strand.
ATCAAAAAAAGAACCTAGATAGCATCTTTCAAGAAATTATCAAGGAGAACTGCCCTGATATTCTAGAGCCACAGGGCAAAATAGAAATTGAAAGAATATATAGATCGCCTCCTCAAAAAGATCCCGAAAAGAAAACTCCTAGGAATATTGTTGCCAAATTCCAGAGCTCCCAGATCAAGGAGAAAATACTACAAGCAGCCAGAAAGAAACAATTTGAGTATTGTGGAAACACAATCAGAATAACACAGGATCTAGCAGCTTCTACCTTAAGGGATCAAAGGGCTTGGAATATGATATTCCAGAGGTCAATGGAGCTAGGATTAAAACCAAGAATCACCTACTCAGCAAAAATGAGTATCATGCTCCAAGGCAAAATATGGATTTTCAACAAAATAGAGGACTTTCAAGCTTTCTCAGGGAAAAGACCAGAGATAAATGGAAAATTTGACTTTCAAACACAAGAATCAAGAGAAGCATGAAAAGGTAAACAAGAAAGAGAAATCCCAAGGGACTTACTAAAGTTGAACTGTTTTGTTTACATTCCTACTTGGAAAGATGATATGTATGATTCATGAGACCTCAGTATTAGGGTAGCTGAGGGGAACATGCATATACATATATATATGTGTATATATATATATATATATATGTGTGTGTGTGTGTGTATGGATATGTGTATATGTATACATATAGGTACGTGTATATATATGTATGTATGTATGTATATATATATACACAAAGGGCAGAGGGTGAGTTGAATATGAAGGGATGACATCTAAAAAAATAAAATCAAATTAAGGGATGAGAGAGGAATATACTGAGAGAGGGAGAAAGGGAGAGATAGAATGGGGCAAATTATCTCTCATAAAAGTGGCAAGAAAAAGCAGTTCTGTAGGAAGGGAAGAGGGGGCAGGTGAGGGGGAATGAGGGAATCTTGCTCTCATCGGATTTGACCTGAAAAGGGCTTACCATACACACTCAATTGGGTATCTTACCCCACACGAAAGAAGGAGGAAGAAGATAAAAAAGGGGGGATGATAGAAGGGAGGGCAGATAGGGGAGGAGGTAATCAAAAATAAAGCCTTTCGAAAAGGGACAGGGTCAAGAGAGAAAATTCAATAAAGGGGGATAAGTTAGGAAGGAGCAAAATATAGTTAGTCTTTCACAACATGAGTATTGTGGAAGGGTTTTACATAATGATACACGTGGCCTATGCTGAATCGCTTGCCTTCTTGGGGGGGCTTGGGTGGGGAGGGAAGATGGGAGAGAATTTGGAACTCAAAGTTTTGAAAACAGATGTTCAAAAACAATCAGAAAAAGGTTTTTGCATGCAACTAGGAAATAAAATATACAGGCAATGGGGTGTAGAAATTTATCTTGCCCTACAAGAAAGGAAAGGAAAAGGGGATGGGAGGGGAGTGGGGTGACAGAAGGGATGACAGGGAACGGGGCAACTATGCCATCTTGGAGTGGGCAGGAGGGTAGAAATGGGGAGAAAATTTGTAATTTTCTTGTGAAAATCAATGCTGAAAACTAAATATATTAAATAAATTCAAAAAAAATGAAACAAAAAGAAATGAGGAGGGGGGGAATTTCAGAAAACATGGCAAGACCTGTATGAACTGATGCAAAGTGAAATGAGAAGAACTGGGAGATCATTTTCAACAGTACAGTAATAGCAATGTGGTAATGATGATCAACTGTGGAAAAACTTGGCTACTCTGATGAACACAATGACCTAAGACAGTTCCAAAGGACTCATGAAAAAACGCAATCCACCTCCAAGGAAAGAACTTATGAACTCTGAGTGCAAACCAAAGTATAATTTTCTCACTTCTTTTTTCTCGATTTTTTTGGAAATATGTTTTGCATGATTTCATATGTATAATTGATATCATATTGCTTGCCTTCTCATTGGATGAGAAGGAGGGTGGGGGAAGGAGGGAGAATATGGAACTCAAAATTTTAAAAATAAAGAATGTTAAAAATAAATAAATAATAAAAGGAAAAAATTACTTAGTCTTCTGTAAAATGAGGCATACCTAGAATGTAGACACAGAATTGGAAAACATTTTTCTTTTTTCTTTTCCACCTAATCTGCCACACCAGATCTGTGATTTCATTCATGTAAGGAATTCCCTTGCACAGAAACTCCCTCTACTTGCAGTGGATTTGTAACTTGTCTATAACATAAACTTAGTTGCTTAGAAAGTACTGAGATATTAAGTAACTTGCCTATGGTCACACTTCTAATACATGTTAGAAGCAAGAATTAAACCCAAATTTATCCACTAAAATAGATCAACAGACCAAATGAAGGTGTCTTAGACATTATATGATTCAACCTCTCCACTCAAAGCAGGAACCACCTACAAAACACTGTTGACCAAGTCACCTAGTCTCTTTTTGATTGAATGCCTTCTGAGAAATCAGTAGTACTGAATGGCCGTTAGAAAAGAAAAAGACAAATCTTCATCAACTGAACAAAAGGTGGGGATTCTGGGAAGATGGCAAGTAGGTCAGAAAATTCCATGCTCTCTAGATTTCCTCCACAAACAAGAAAAATAGCACCTCAGGGTGAACATAGAGCAGTGATAATAAACAAGAGTTAGGGCAGAGCAGTGGTCCTTCTGGGACAAATGGAGAAGATCCAAAGAAAGACTCCAGGGACAGAGGTTTCGCTTAAGTGAAGAGCAAACACTTCCAGGCTTTTTCCTCTGAAATAAGGAACAATAAGCTGGGGGCAGCTGGGTTGGGAGGTAGCCTCAGCCTCAGCCACAAGAATTCTCACTTCATAGACAGTGTGGGGGGTCAGACATCTGAGTAGGAGATTGAAGGAGCCTCTGTTGCTAAGGGATGCCAGGCACAGCTATGCTGCTGAGAAAATACTATGAGCAACAAGAAAAAAACAATTCAAATACTGCAGAGTCACAATCAGAATCACACAAGACCTAGCAGCCACTACACTAAAGAAAGTTTTAGAACACTACTGGGGTTACAGCCAAAAATCACTTACCCAGCAAAGTTAAGAATAATCCTGAATGAAAAAAAGGACATTCAATGAACTGACAGAAAGACCAGAACTTAATGCAAAATTTGACATATAAGATCCAGGAGAAATATAAGGTAAACATCAAAGACCAATTACAAGGGATTCAATAAGGTCAAACTGTTTACTTTTTATAGGCAGAACTGTCATCAGTATTCTTAAGACTGTCATTAATGCTTGGATAGTCTAAAGGAATGGTTAAGGCTGAGGGGATGGAGTAATTCTGGAAAGCAAAATTGTTTAGGAAAAGGTAAAAAAGAGCAATTATCCCATACAAATGAAGCACAAGAGGAAGAACTGACATAGAGGAAACAGGTGGAGGTAGAGGGCTGGTAATGCTGGAACCCTACTCTCATCACATCTGGGTTAAAGAGGGAACAGCGTATACATCTGGAAGGGTATGAAAGTCTTCTAAATTTATAAAGAAATAAGAGGGTGAAGGAACAGGTTGGGGGGGATTTTTAGAAGAATGTATAGATTAAGATTTAGGTGGGTGGGAGAAGAGGAAAAGGGAGAGAGGCTTAGAGCAATGGGTATAATAAGAAACAGAAGGGTTAGGAGAGAGGATAAGGAAGAGATTCTTTAAAAGGGTATGGATGGAGCAAAGATGGTGGAGTAAAAGCAGGGACTTGTTTGAGCTCTCCCCCAAATCCCTCCAAACACCTGTAAAAATGACTCTAAACAAATTCTAGAGCTACAGAACACACAAAATGACAGAGTGAAACAAGTCTTCAGCCCAAGGCAGCCTGGATGGTTGCTGGGAAGCATCTATCACACTGTACTGGGAGCAAAGCGCAGCCCAGAGATGGCTGTACCAGCATGGCCTGAGCAAACCAGGTGGAGCAGGCCCCAGGGCACTGAATCATTGAGTTGTGGTGGTTTCCAGACTTCTCAACCCACAAATGCCAAAGAAAATTTAGCAGGTCAGTGGGAAAACTCTTTTGGACCTGGGGGAGAGAAGGGTGCTGTCTGCCCCCAGTCTCCAGGACAGCAAAGATGGCTGTAGCAGCAGTGGCTGTTTCTAGAGCTCCAGCCCCATGGACAGTGGGGAGAATCAAGTGGCTGATCAGAGTGGGAATGCAGAGATCTCTTTGCTGGTGCTGAGGCAGGATTCTCTTGCTTTGCCCTGCTTGGATTTGGGTCACAGTCCTGGTTGGTGGTCCTGGTGTGAGGAGGAGCACTGGTGTGGCAGAGCTTGTGGTGGCTGCAGAGAGGGAGTCCTCCTAGCAGTTCCTGTGTTGGTAAGCAAAATGGGCTCTTAGCACTTAGTTCAACCAAGTGCCCTTGAAGAGTTTGGCTTTTGTTTCTTTTGAGTAATTCAGTGTATTTCATTGAGTCTTACTAGGTGCCAAGCCCCAGGCCCAAACCCCTATTAGGTGTAAAACCTATGTGGGTGTGGATTGGTTACTAAGGTGGGGCCCAAGGTGGGCCTAACTGAGGGGAGGTGCTAACTCCAGAGCCAATCATAGGAGCCTAAGTTCTGGTAATTCAGATGACATTTGATGACGTCTGAAATGCTTTAAGAAGAGAAGACAGAGCCATTTGTGGGAGGGCTCTCACTCATAGTGCTGATGTGGAGACTCTGGGCAGCTGTACCTAAGAGCCCTCCAGCTTGTAAACTGGATGCTGAGACTTTGTTAAACTCTGGTAACTATGTATTGGGATTTGAATCAGACAAGGTCTGTCGATGTTTGTACTTTGTTTGTGTTTTGCTCTGAAGTTCAGGGTGCTGGTTTTTTCCCCTGCACTAAGTGAATGATATTTGTATGCTGAATTAAAGTAAGCTTATCAACCCCTTAACGTTGCTTTCCTTACTAAAGCAGATAAAAAGAACCTGTGCTTTTGCAGCGTGCTGGTAGCATTATTGTTGTTGGGCTTGTGTTGGTCTTTCACCCCCACAACAGCTGCTAGCCGGATTGTTGAAACAGTTCCAAGGCAGAAAAGAGTGCTTGAGGTCACTCAAAAGCCAGAGCACAGGCCAGTAGAAGAATAAATACCTCTTCTTGGATCATATCACCTCAGAAGAACTGAAAGGTGCCTACAAGTAGCTTGGAAAACAGCTGTGCAAAACCCTTTAAGCTTGGGACAGAGCACTCTCCACTCTGGAAGCAGAGTCCTACCTTGACAAAGAGCTCAACAATCAAGTAATTGGCTGGGAAAATGAACAGACAGCATAAAAACCTCAGACTACAGCATCTTACTTTGGTGACAGAGAAGATCAAAACATGCAGCCAGAAGAAGACAAGAAGTCAAAGGTGCTACCTCAAAAGCCCCCAAGAAAAAATTTGAATTGGTTGCAGGCTTTGGAAGAGCTCAAAAAAGTTTTGAAAATCAAGTAAGAGAAGTAGAAGAGAAATTGGGAAAAGAAATGAGAGGGATGCAAGAAAATCATGAAAAATGAGTCAACAGCTTGCTAAAGGAGACCCCCCAAAATACAGAAGAAAATAACGCCTTAAAAATAGAGTAACCTAAATGACAAAAGAGGCCCCAAAAGCCAGTGAGGAGAAGAATGCCTTAAAAAGCAGAATTGGCCAAATGGAAAATGAGGTCCAAAAGTGCATTGAAGAAGATAATTCTGAGGGGCAGAGCCAAAATAGCAGAGTGAAAACAGGAACTTGCTTGAGCTCTCCCATAAATCCCTCCAAAAACCTGCAAAAATGACTTTAAACAAATTCTGGAGCTACAGAACTCATGAAATAACAGAGTGAAACAAGTCTCCAGCCCAAGATGGCCTTAAGAATCCCTTATGAAGCAGAATTGGCCAAAGGAGGACCAAAAGCTCACTGAAGAAAATAATTCCTTAAAAGTTAGAACGGAGCAAATGGAAGCTAATGACTTCATGAGAAATCAAGAAATTATAAAACAGAACCAAAAGAATTAAAAAATAGAGCACAACGTGAAATATCTCATTGGAAAAACCACTGATCTGGAAAATAGATCCAGAAGAGATAATTTAAGCATTATTGGACTACCTGAAAGCCATGATCAAAAAAAGAGCCTAGACATCATCTTTCAAGAAATTATCAAGGAAAACTGCCCTGATATTCTAGAGCCGGAGGGTAAAATAAAAATGGAAAGAATCCACTGATCACTTCTTGAAAAAGATCCCAAAAGGAAAACTCTTAGGAATATTGTCGCGAAATTCCAGAGTTCCCAGGTCAAGGAGAAAATATTGCAAGCAGGTAAAAGAAACAATTCAAGTATTGTAGAAACACAATCAGAATAACATAAGATCTAGCAGCTTCTATATTAAGGGACTGAAGGGCTTGGAATATGATATTCTGGAGGTCAAAGGAGCTGGGATTAAAACCAAGAATCACCTCCCTAGCAAAACTGAGCATAATACTTCAGGGCAAAAAAATGGATTTTCAATGAAATAGAAGACTTTCAAGCATTCTTGATGAAAAGAACAGAACAGAAAAGAAAAATTCGACTTTCAAATACAAAAATAAAGAAAAGCATGAAAAGGAAAGAGAAACCATAAGGGACTTTATTAAAGTCAAACTGTTTACATTCCTATGTGGAAAGATGATTTTTTGTAACTCATGAGACCTTTCTCAGTATTAGGATAATTGAAAAGAATATACATATATATGTATACATATACATATACACACACATATATAGACAGAGAGTACAGCTGAGTTGAATATGAAGGGATGATATCTAAAAAATAAAATTAAGGGGTGAGAGAGGAATATATCGGGAGAAGGAGAAAGGGAGATACAGAAGGGGGTAAATTATCTCATATAAAAGTGGCAAGAAAAAGCAGTTATAATGGAAAGGAAGAGGGGGAAGGTGAAACGGAATGACAAACCTTCTTCTCATCAGATTTGGCTTAAAGAGGGAATAACATACACACTCAATTGGGTATCTTACCCTACAGGAAAGTAGGGGGAAGGAGAAAAGGGAGGGATGATAGAAGGGAGGGCAGATTGGGGGAGGGGGTAGTCAAAAGCAAACACTTTCAAAAAGGGACAGGGTCAAAGGAGAAAATTAAATAAATGGGGGATGGGATAGGATAGGATGGAGGGAAATAGTCTTTCACAACATGACTATTATGCAAGTGTTTTGCATAATGATACATGTATAACCTATATTGAATTGCTTGCCTTCTCAAGGATGGATGGGCGGAGAGGGAAGAGGGGAGAGAATTTGGAACTCAAAGTTCTAAAAATAAATGTTAAAAATTATTTTTACATGCAACCGGGAAATAAGATATACAGGCAATAAGGGTAGAAATCTATCTTGCCCTACAAGAAAGTAAGGGGATAAGGGGTGAAGGAGTGGGGTGATAGAAGGGAGGTCAGACTGGGGAAAGGGGCAATCAGAATACATGCCATTTGGGGTGGGGGGAGGGTAGAGATGGGGAGAAAATTTGTAACTCAAAATCTTGTGGAAATGAATGTTGAAAACTACAAATAAATAAATCTTTAAAAAATACAATAAAAAGTATGGATTAGGGAGGTAGTGGTTAGAAGTAAACTAGAGGAGGGATAGGGTAAAAAGAGAGGCTGGGAAGGCCAATAATGAAAGAAAATAGGATGGAGGGAAATATACAAATAGTAATTAAAATTTTCAATATGAATGGGATGAATTAACCCATAAAATGGAAATGGATAGCATAATGGATTAATAATCAGAATATGACAATATGCTGCTTACAATAAACACAATGAGAGACACACACACAGAGTTAAAATAGAAGGCTGTAGTAGAATTTATTATGCCTCAACCAATCCAAAAAAAGTAGGGGTAGCTATTATGATATCAGACAAAGTCAAAGCTAAAATAGATTTAATTAAAAGAGATAAACAGGGAAACTACATTATGATAAAAGGTACAACAGATAATGAAGCAATATCAATACTAGATCTATATGCACCAAATATCACAGCATCTACATTTTTAAAAGAAAAGTTAAATAAATTACAGGCAGAAATAGATAGTAGTCCTATCGTTGTGGGGAACTTTAATCTTCCCCTCTCGGAATAAATAAATATAACAAAAACATAAGAAAGAAGTTAAAGAAGTGAATAGAATTTAGGTAAGCTAGATATGATAGATATCTGGGGAGAACTGAATATCACATGGTACCATTACAAAGACTGACAATATATAAGAAAGCAAACATTTTATAGCTAAAAGCAGAAATGTTAAATGCTTCTTTTACAGACCACAATGCAATAAAAAATTATATTTAATAAGGGATCATGGAAACAGAAAAAAACTAGTTGGAGACTAAACAACCTAATCTTAAAGAATGTATGGATTAATGAACAAATAATGGAAACAATCAGTAATTTCATTAAAGAAAATGACATAATGAAAAATATATCAAAACCAATGTGATACAGCAAAAGCAGTAATCAGAGGAAAATTTATACCTCTAAGTCCTTATATCAATAAAAAAGAGAAAGAGCAGACCAATGAATTGGGTATGCAATTAAAAAAACTAGGAAAAATTAAAAATCCCCAAACACTAAATTGGAAATCCTAAAAATTAAAGGTAAAATTAATAAAATTAAGTGAAATAAAACCACAGAATTAATAAATAAAATTAAGAGTTGGTATTATGAAAAAACTATAAAATAGACAAACCATTGGTTAACATAATTTATAAAAAAGAAAGAAGAAAACCAAATAACTAGTATCAAAAATGAAAAGGGGGAATATACCACTAAAGAAGATGAAATAAACACAATTATTAGGAGTTGTTTGGCCCAACTGTATGTCAATAAATTTAACAACTTAAGTAAAACGGAAGAATACTTACAAAAATACAACTGACTAGATTAGCAGAAGAATAAAAAGAATATCTAAATAGACCTATTTTAGGGAAAGAAATTAAACAGGCTATAAATGAGCTTACTAAGAAAAAAGCACCAGCACCAGATGTATTAGCAAGTGAATTCTATCAAACATGTATTTTTTAAAAAATATTTATTTTTAGTTTTCAACACTCATTTCTATAAGATTTTGAGTTCCAAAGTTTTTCCTCCCCCTTCCTCAAGACAGAATGCAATCTGATATAGGCTCCACATATACGTTCATATTTAACATATTTTTGCATTAGTCATGTTGTAAAAAAGAATTAGAACCAATTGGAGGAACCATGAGAAAGAAGAAAGAAACAAACAAAAAAAGAGAGCAAATAGTCTGCTTCAATTTGCATTCAGACTTATAGATCTTTTTCTGTATGTGGATAGCATTTTCCATCATGAGTCTTTTGGAGTTGTCTTAGATCCCTGTAATGCTAAGAAGAGATAAGTCTATCAAAGTTAGTCATCACACAATGTGGCTGTTACTGTGTACAATGTTCTCCTGGTTTTGCTCACTTCATTCAGCATCAGTTCATGTAAGTCTTTCCAGGTTTTTCTGAAGTCTGCCTGCTCATCGTTCCTTATGGAATAATAGTATTCCATTACATCCATATACCACAACTTGTTCAGCAATTCCCCAATTGATGGGCATCCCCTCAATTTCCAATTCTTGGCCACTGCAAATAGAGCTACTATAAATATTTTTGTACATGTGGGTCCTTTTCCCATTTTTAAGATCTCTTTGGGATACAGACCTAGAAGTGGTATTGCTATCAAACAGTTAAAGACGAACTAATTCCAATATTAAGTAAATTATTTGTAATAATAGACAAAGAAAGGGTCTTACCAAACTCCTTATATAAAAAAATATGATGCTGATACCAAAACCAGGAAGAGTAAAAACAGAGAAAGTAAATTACAGACATATTTCATTAATGAATATGGATGCAAAAATCATAAATAAAATACTAGCTAAAAGATTACTACAAAGTATTGCAAAGATTATGCACTATGGTCAAGCAAGATTCACACCAGGAATACAGGGATGGTTTAACATAAGGAAAACTATTAACATACTTGATTATATCAGTAATAAAAGTAACAAAAATCATATGATTATATCAATAGTTGCAGAAGAAGCATTTGATAAAGTACTCATTTCTATTTAAAACACTTGAAAGTATAGGAATAAATGGAATTTTCCTTAAATTGATAAGAAATATTTATCTAAAACTATCGGCAAGCATTATTTGTAATGGGTATAAGCTAGAAGCCTTCCCAGAAAGATCAGGTGTGATCTTTGTCATCAATATTATTCAATACTGTATTGGAAATCCTACCAATAGCAATAATTAAAGAAAAAGAAGTAGAAGAAATCAGAGTAGGAAATGAGCTGATAAAACTATATCATTTTGTAGATGATATGATGATATACTTGGATCCTAAAAACTCAACTAAAAAGTTAATTGAAATAAGAACTTCAGGGAGGCAGAGCCAGGATGGCTGCATGAAAACAGTGTCTTACCAGAGCTCTCTCACAGGTTCTGTCAGATTCCTATAAAAAAGTGAATTTGAGTCGATTTGAGAGAGTTAGAAACTGCGAGCAGTCTGAGTGGGGCAAATTTCCAAGCCAGGAGAGTCTGAAAGGCTGAAGGAATGAATCTGTAGGCTTGGAGAGCGCTCGGTGTGCGGAGCTGCTCCGGACACCGAAGCGGAAGCGGCCAGCTGAGAAACCCACGTGGGAGACAGGCTGGGAGAAAGCTGGGCACCAAAACCTGTGGAGATCCCCAGGCCTCCCAATACAGGATGGCAGTCTGAGGAAGTGAGGAGAGGCAGTGCAACGCACCGGCTGTGAGACATCAACCCCTGAGGCTTGCAGCCCAAAGGTATGAAACGCAGCTTCTTGAACTTACGGGAGACATAATGGCCACATAAACGGCTCTAATCCCTCCCCCCCCTTCCCACCCAGAGAATTCCTCGGAAAAAAAAGAATGCCGGAATAGAGGAGATAGAAGTGGGGCTTCAGTGGCCAGGTAGTAGAAGGTTCCTGAGTCCCAGAGGGGGAGAGCCAGCAGAGGTCAACACCAGGAGCCCAGACATACTCTTGCTCCCCCAAGGGAAGTGCCAGACGCCAACTCAAACAACAAGGAGCTGAGACTATTGCTGAAGAGCAACAGTGCTGGAGAGCAACCCTAGGGAAAGAGACATCAGGGAGCCAGACCCCTCCCCCACACCTCAGGAAATTGAAGGCTATAATTCACAAAGCCAACAACTAGACTCACAATCCCCAGAATAAGAAAGCTGGGACAGAGAACCCTGAGCCCCAAAAGCAGAAATTTATTGGAAAGCCAGGAAAAGGCTAACCAACATGAAGAAGAACACAAAAAAACTGAGGACACTTAATTCTTTTTATGGAGACAGGCATGATCAAAATACCAATTTGGAAGAGGATAGCAATGACACTATAGCCACATCTGATACCTCAAAAGGTAATGTGAACTGGTCTCCAGCCCAAAAAGCATTACTGGAAGAGCTAAAGGAGGATTTTAAAAACCAAATTAGGGAGGTAAAAGAAAAAATGGAAAAAATGGAAAAAAAAATCCACCGATGAAATCAAGTCCCTAAAGAATAAGATTGGTGAAATGGCCACAGAGATTCAGAATCTAAACAGAGAAAATGACACCCTGAGAGGTAAAATCAACCAATTGGAAAAGGAGACTCAAAAGCAAAATGAAGACACTAACTCATTAAAAATTAGAGTTGAGCAAGTGGAAGCTAATGAATCTGTGAGGCACCAAGAAGTAGTAAAACAAAATGTAAAGAATGAAAAAATAGAAAAAAATGTGAAATATCTGATTGACAAAACAACTGACCTGGAAAATAGAACCAGGAGAGACAATTTAACTTATTGGTCCACCAGAAATCCATGATGAAAAAAAGAGCCTTGACTTATCTTCGAAGAAATTATCAAAGACAACTGCCCAGAGCTCCTAGAAACAGAGGGCAAAATAGTCATTGAAAGAATTCACCAATCACCCCCTGAAAGAGATCCCAAACTGAAAACACCAAGAAATATTATAGCCAAATTTCAGAATTACAAAGTCAAGGAGAAAATACTGCAAGCAGCCAAAAAGAAACAATTCAAATATCATGGAACTACAGTCAGGATCACGCAGGATCTCTCAGCCTCTACATTAAAAGACAGGAGAAATTGGAATATGATATTCTGAAGGGCAAAGGAGCTGGGACTACAACCAAAGATCAACTACCCAGCAAAACTAAGCATAATTTTTCAGGCAAGGAGATGGACATTCAATGAAATAAGGGAATTCCAGACCTTCCTGATGAAAAGGCCAGAACTCAATGGAAAGTTTGATGTCCAAATACAAAACTCAAGAGGGACATAAAAAGGTAAACAGGGGGAAAGACCCCTACAAACCTTATTAATCAATAAGGGCAAATTATTTGCATCTTTATATAGGATTATATCATCTTATGTATGTTTTATATATATACATATATATGTCAGTCTTGAGAATAGTACAGCTATTATAACTATCGAAAGGGATATATATATATAGATATATAGATTGTGAATGCCTGTACAAAATAACTGATATAAGGATAAAAAACATAATTAAGAGATGTAAAGGAAGGGCTATGAGAGAAGAGGTAAGTAGGTAGTAGAAAATTAGTGTAAATTACACCAAATGAAGAGGCACAAAAACACATTTCAGTAGAGGGAAAGAAGGGAGGGAGAAGAGCAGTATTTGAGCTTTAGAGTCATCTGATCTGGTTCAAGAAGGGAAAAGCATACCCTGATAAGTACAGAAATCTACCTTGTCCTACAGGAAGTAGGAGGGGAAAGGGGAAAAAAGGGAGCAGGGGGGTCAGAAGGGAGGGGAGAAGTAGCAAGTGGGAAATGGTAAGATAAGGCAGGGGAATAAAGCAGGAGGGTAAACTGAGGAAGGCAGTGGTTAAAAGCAAAACTTTGTTGAGGAGGAGAAGGGGAAAGGGAGAAATAAAAGGATAAATGGGGAAATAGGATGGAGAAAAAGACACAAATAGAAATCATGCCTGTGAATGTGAATGGGATGAACTCTCCCATAAAACAGAAGCAGATAGCAGAATGGATTAAAAACCGTAATCCTACAATATGCTGTTTACAAGAAACACATTTGAAACAGGGGGACAGGGTAAAGGTAAAGGCTGGAGAAAAATATATTGCACCTCAGCTAAAGTTAAAAAAGCAGGTGTAGCTATCCTAATCTCTGACAAAGCAAAAGTAAAGATGGACTTAATTAAAAGAGACAAGGAAGGACATTACATCCTGCTAAAAGGCACCATAAACAATGAAGCAAAATCATTGTTTAACATATATGCATCAAGTGGTATGGCATACAGATTCTTAGAGGAGAGGTTAAGGGAGTTACAGGAAGAAATAGGCAGCAAAATTATAATACTGGGAGACCTCAACCTCCCCCTTTCTGAACTCGATAAATCTAATCTCAAAATAAACAAGAAAGAAGTTAAGTCTGCCTCAAAATTATAAATAGCATCTACCTAAAACCATCAACAAGCATTATTTGTAATGGGGATAAACTAGATGCATTCCCAATAAGATCAGGAGTGAAACAAGGATGTCCATTATCACCCCTATTATTCAATTTGGTACTTGAAACATTAGCTGTAGCAATAAGAGAAGAAAAGGAAATTGAAGGGATTAGAATAGGAAAAGAAGAAACTAAATTATCACTTTTTGCAGATGATATAATGATTTATCTAGAGAATCAAGTAAAAAACTACTTGAAATAATAAACAACTTTAGCAAAGTTGCAGGATATAAAATAAACCCACATAAATCCTCAGCATTCCTATACATTACTGACAAAGCCCAACAGCAAGAGATAGAAAGAGAAATTCCATTCAAAGTTACTGAAGGCACTATAAAATATTTGGGAGTCTATTTGCCAAGACAAACCCAGGGCCTATATGAACATAACTATGAAACACTTTTCACGCGAATAAAATCAGATCTAAATAAATGGAGAAATATCACTTGCTCATGGTCAGGCTGAGCTAATATAATAAAAATGACAATTTTACCTAAATTAATCTATCTATTCAGTGCCATACCAATCGAACTACCAAATAATTTTTTTACTGAGCTGGACAAAATAATAACAAAATTCATTTGGAAAAACAAGAGGTCTAGAGTATCTAGGGTATTAATGAAAAGACATGCTAGAGATGGTGGCTTAGCCACACCAGATATTAAACTGTACCACAGCAGCAGTCATCAAAACTGCCTGGTACTGGTTAAGAAACAGGGGTGTGGATCAGTGGAATAGGATAGGTACACAAGTAGATGAAATCAACAAGTTTAGCAATCTACTCTTTGATAAACCCAAAAGAGGCCAGCTTCTGGGCTAATAATTCACTATTTCACAAAAACTGTTGGGAAAATTGGAAAATGGTAGGGCAAAAACTGGGCATAGACCAATATCTTACACCATATACCAAAATAAAGTCAAAATGGGTTCATGATTTAGGAGTAAAAGTTGATACTCTAAGTAATTTGGGAAAGCAAGGAATAGTTTACTTATCAGATTTGTGGAAAAGTAAAGAATTCATGACCCAACAAGAGATAGAGAGCATTACAAAATGCAAAATGGATAATTTTGATTATGTCAAATTGAAATGTTTTTGTACAAAAAAAGCCAATGCAACAAGAATTAGGAGGGAAGCAGAAAATTGGGAGAAAATCTTTGCAACTAGTATCTCTGATAAAGGCCTCATCTCTAAAATATACAGGGAGCTGAGCCAAATATATAGGAATACAAGCCATTCCCCAATTGAGAAATGGTCAAAGGATATGAACAGGCAGTTTTCAGAGGAAGAAATTAAAGCTATCTACAGGCATAGGAAAAAATGCTCTGGATCACTACTGATTAGAGAAATGCAAATCAAAACAACTCTTAGATACCACATCTCTACTGTCAGATTGGCTAAAATAACAAAACAGGAAAATGATAAATGCTGGAAAGGATGTGGGGAAATTGGAACATTGTTGCATTGCTGGTGGAGTTGTGAGCTGATCCAGCCATTTTGGAGAGCAGTTTGGAACTATGCCCAAAGGGCCATAGAAATGTTCATACCCTTTGACCCAGTAATACCACTTCTAGGGTTGTATCCCAAAGAAATCACACAAGCGGGAAAAGGACCCATATGTACAAAAATATTTATAGCAGCTCTTTTTGTGGTAGCTAAGAATTGGAAATCAAAGGGATGTCCATCAATTGGGGAATGGCTGAACAAGCTGTGGTATATGAAGGTGATGGAATACTATTGTGCCATAAGAAATGGGGATGATGCAGACTGCATAATAACCTGGAAAAACCTACACGACATAATGCTGAGTGAGCGGAGCAGAGCCAGGAGAACGTTGTGCACAGCCACAGATATACGGATACCGTGAGGACCAACCCTGACATACTGCGCTTTTCTCAGCAACTAAGGGGCAAGGACAACTCCAGGGGACTCACGATGGAGAATGCTATCTTCATCCAGAGAAAGAACTGTGAAGTTTGAATACAGATCGAGGCGCACTACATGCTTGCCTTTTTTGCTTCTTTTTTTGTTTTTGTTTTTGGGTTTTTTTTTTGGTTCTGTCTCTTCTTTCTCATGATTCATTCCATTGGTCAAAATTCTTCTCCACGACTTGACTAGTGCATAAATTAATTCAATGCGAAGTTATATATGACAGTTATATGAGATTCCATGCCGTCTTGGGGAGGGAGGGGGGAGGGAGGGGAGAAAAACTGGAACTCAAAACCATGTAGAACCGTGTGTGGTAAACTAAAAATAAATAAAGAAATTAAAAAAAAAGAAGTTAAGCAGGTAAACAGAATTTTAGAAAAGGTAGATATGATAGACCTCTGGAGAAAACTGAATGGGGATAAAAAGGAATATACTTTCTTCTCAGTGGTACAAGGCACATACTCAAAAATTGACCATGTACTAGGGAATAAAAACCTCAAAATCCAGTGCAGAAAGGCAGAGGTAGACAAAGCACACTTTTCAGATCATGATGCAATAAGAATTATTTGTAACAAAGAATCATGGAAAAATAAGCTAAAAATTAATTGAAAACTAAATAATCTAATTCTAAAGAATGAGTGGGCCAAAGAACAAATCAGAGAAACAATTAATAACTTCATTCAAGAGAATGATAATAATGAGAAAACATACCAAAACTTATGGAATGCAGCAAAAGCAGTTCTTAGGGGAAGTTTTATATCTCTAAATGCTTACATGAATAAAATAGGGAAAAAGGAGATCAATGATTTGGGCATACAGATGAAAAAGCTAGAAAAAGGGCAAATTGAAAATCCCCAATTAAATACCAAAGTAGAAATGCTGAAAATCAAAGGAGAGATTAATAAAACCGAGACCAGGAAAACTATTGAATTAATAAATAAAACAAAGAGCTTGTTTTATGAAAAAACCAATAAAATTGATATACCTTTGGTCAATTTTATTAAAAAAAGAAGAAAATCAAATGACCAGTATCAAAAATGAAAAGGGGGAGTTCACCTCTAATGAAGAGGAAATCAAAACAATGATTAGAGATTATTTTGTCCAATTGTTTGCCCGTAAATTTGACAACCTTAGAGATATGGATGAATATCTACAAAAACATAAATTGCCCAGGTTAACAGAAAAGGAAGTAAAATTTCTAAATAACCCCATCTCAGAAAAAAAAAATTGAGCAAGCCATCAATGAACTCCCTGGGAAAAAATTTCCAGGGCCAGATGGTTTTACATGTGAATTCTAGCAAACAGTTAAAGAACAATTAATTCCTATACTTTATAGACTATTTGGGAAACTAGGCAAAGAAAGAGCCCTACCAAATTCTTTTTTATGACACATATATGGTACTAATACCTAAACAAGGAAGAGTCAAAACAGAGAAAGAAAATTATAGACCAATTTCCCTAATGAATATTGTTGCAAAAATTTTAAATAAAATATTAGCAAAAAGATTGCAGCAACTTATCACCAGAATAATACACCATGACCAGGTAGGATTTATTCCAGGAATGCAAGGCTGTTTCAATATTAGGAAAACGATTGGCATAATTGACCATAACAACAACAAAACTAGCAGAAAACATACGATCATCTCAATAGATGCAGAAAAAGCCTCTGACAAAATAGAACACCCATTCCTATTAAAAACACTAGAAAGCAGAGGAATAAATGGAGTCTGCCTTAAAATTATAAATAGCATCTACCTAAAACCATCAACAAGCATTATTTGTAATGGGGATAAGCTAGATGCATTCCCAATAAGATCAGGGGTGAAACAAGGTTTTCCATTATCACCCCTACTATTCAATTTGGTACTAGAAACGTTAGCTTGAGCAATAAGAGAAGAAAAAGAAATTGAAGGAATTAGAATAGGCAAAGAAGAAGCTAAATTATCAATTTTTGCAGATGACATGATCATTTACTTAGAGAATCCTAGAGAATCAAGTAAAAAACTACTTGAAATAATAAACAACTTTAGCAAAGTTGCAGGATATAAAATAAACCCACATAAATCCTCAGCATTCCTATACATTACTAACAAAGCCCAATAGCAAGAGATAGAAAGAGAAATTCCATTCAAACATACTGTCAAACCCAGGGCCTATATGAACATAATTATGAAACACTTTTCACGCAAATAAAGTCAGATCTAAATAAATGGAATAGTATCAGTTGCTCATGGTTAGGCTGAGCTAATATAATAAAAATGACAATTTTACCTAAATTAATCTATCTATTCAGTGCCATACCAATTGAAGTACCAAAAAAATTATTTTACAGAGCTGGATAAAATAATAACAAAATTCATCTGGAAGAACAAGAGGTCTAGAATATCTAGGGTATTAATGAGAAGAAATGCTAGAGAAGGTGGCCTAGCCATATCAGATATTAAACTGTACTATAGAGCAGCAGTCATCAAAACTACCTGGTACTGACTAAGAAACAGAGTTGTGAATCAGTGGAATAGGATAGGTACACAAGATGGAGAAGTCAACGACTATAGCAATCTCCTCTTTGATAAACCCAAACAGGCCAGCTTCTGGGCTAAGAATTCACTATTTCACAAAAACTGCTGGGAAAATTGGAAAATGGTAGGGCAGAAACTGGGCATAGACCAATACCTTACACCATATACCAAAATAAAGTCAAAATTCCTTCAATTTCTTTTTCTTCTCTTATTGCTAAAGCTAATGTTTCTAGTACCAAAGTACTAGGCTGAAGAAAACAACACCTTAGGAATGAAGGCTGATACTATAAGTACTTTGGGAGAGCAAGGAATAGTTTACCTCTCAGATTTATGGAAAAGAAAAGAATTCATCACCTAACGAGAGATAGAGAGCATTACAAAATGCAAAATGGATAATTTTGAATATGTTAAATTGAAATGTTTTTGTTCAAAAAAAGCCAATGCAACAAAAATTAGGAGGGAAGCAGAAAATTGGGAGAAAATCTTTACAACTAGTGTCACTGATAAAGGCCTTATTTCTAAAATATACAGGGAACTGAGCCAAATATATAGGAATACAAGTCATTCCCCAGTTGAGAAATGGTTGAAGGATATGAACAGGCAGTTTTCAGAGGAAGAAATTAAAGATATCTATAGGCAGATGAAAAAATGCTTGAAATCACTACTTATAAGAGAAATGCAAATCAAAACCACTCTTAGATACCACATCTCTCCTGTCAGATTGGCTGAAATAACAAAACAGGAAAATGATAAATGCTGGAGAGGATGCGGGAAAATTGGAACATTGTTACATTGCTGGTAGAGTCATGAACTGATCCAGCCATTTTGGAGAGTAATTTGGAACTATGCCCAAAGGGCTATAAAAATGTTCATACCGGGGCAGAGCCAAGATGGCGGCAGGAAAGTAGGGACTAGCATGAGCTCCCCCACCGATTCCCTCCAAAAACCTATAAAAATGGCTCTGAACCAATTCTAGAACTGCAGAAGCCACAAAACAGTAGAGGGAAGCAGGGCCCCAGCACAGGACAGCCTGGATGGTCTCTGGGTGAGGTCTTTCCCACACGGAGCTGGGAGCTGGGAGCTGGGAATGGAGCAGAGCAGAGCCCAGCGTGAGCGGCATGGACCAACCAGACCAGGAGCCGGGCGGAGCGGGCCCTAGCGCCCCGAATCAGTGAGCTGCAGCAGTTACCAGACTTCTCAACCCACAAACACCAAAGACAACAGAGAAGGTTAGTGGGAAATGCTGTGGGAGTGGAAGGAGTTCGGGGTTCGGCTACCAGCCTGGGAGCAGCGGAGGTGGGGCAGCTACAGCTGCAGTTGCTTCCGGCCCCAGGCCCACCTGGTGGGAGGAATTAAGTGGCTGATCAGAGCAGGAGTGCACAGCCTACTAAAGATTTAAGCCCAGTCCAGGTTGGGGGTTCTTGGGGAAGGAGGAGTGCTGGTGTTGCAGAGCTGGCACATCCCCCCCAAATGTGGAACATAGAACTCTCTAGTCTATAAGCAGCATACCCTGCTGAAAAACTCAAGGGTCAAGTTAGATGGTTGGGAATATGGCCAGGCAGCGAAAACGCGCCCAGATTCAGTCTCAGACTTTGGATTCTTTCTTTGCTGACAAAGAAGACCAAAACATACAGACAGAATAAGTTAACAAAGTCAAAGAGCCTACAACAGAAGCCTCCAAGGAAAACATGAACTGGTCCCAGGCCATGGAAGAGCTCAAAAAGGATTTAGAAAACCAAGTTAGAGGAGTAGAGGAAAAATTGGGAAGAGAAATGAGAAGGATGTGAGAAAACTATGAAAAACAAGTCAATGACTTGCTAAAGGAGACCCCCAAAAATACTGAAAAATACACTGAAGAAAACAACACCTTAAAAAATAGACTAACTCAAATGGCAAAAGAGCTCCGAAAAGCCAATGAGGAGAAGAATGCCTTGAAAGGCAGAATTAGCCAAATGGAAAAGGAGGTCCAACGGACCACTGAAGAAAATACTACCTTAAAAATTAGATTGGAGCAAGTGGAAGCTGGTGACTTGATGAGAAATCAAGATATTATAAAACAGAACCAAAGGAATGAAAAAATGGATGACAATGTGAAACATCTCATTGGAAGAACCACTGACCTGGAAAATAGATCCAGGAGAGAGAATTTAAAAATTATTGGACTACCTGAAAGCCATGATCAAAAAAAGAGCCTAGATATCATCTTTCAAGAAATTATCAAGGAGAACTGCCCTGATATTCAAGAGCCACAGGGCAAAATAGAAATTGAAAGAATCCATCGATTGCCTCCTCAAATACATCCCAAAAAGAAATCTCCTAGGAATATTGTTGCCAAATTCCAGAGCTCCCAGA